>NC_086449.1:739218728-740603728 GCF_028390025.1 Pseudophryne corroboree
GAGTGATCCCGTGAATAACAGCTGGGTGGGCAAGCTGGAGCAGAACTGTGACCAATACAGGAGAGATCTCCTGAAGTTTAAAAGAAACAAGCGATCCACGGTGGACAACGACTACGAGGAGAATAAGGTCTACCGGTGGCTGTCGGGCAATGATAATGAGTCCCGGAGCAAACCTCGTTTCTACTAGTAGCCAAAGTGATAGTGACTTTCTGATTTCGAATTCCGATGACTGTGCCCCCAGCACGAGCGCCCCTTTAGGTTCGGGCCCCCAACGTACAAGCGATCTTCCACCCGCCGGGGGGTCCAAAACCAGAGGCGTCAAAAGTGCAGACAAAAAGAAGACACGCTAGTATTCAACTTATCGAACAGAAGTCTATCGGATGATGAATTAAGGGTTCTACAGAAAGGGTTATCATTCGTACCCACCAATATGTATGATGGCTTCGAGTGGCAAGGAGATCACCATAAGCTAGCACGTAAATTACGCCTCAAAGAATTCTTCCATACACGCCCTACCCAGGTTGAACAATCTAAACTGGATGGCTTTCTGCGAACCCATTCTAAATCTAGCTTTGATCCGACGTCAACGAACCCGTCATTAAAAATCTTTAACAGACTGCTTGATGACTCCATCTCCAGATTTGTCGCAGCACCAGTCCGTATACGTAAAAATCTATCACACACTGAAACCATCGCATTGAAGAATCTAGCCGGTTATGATGACATTATCATCAGGCCGGCCGATAAAGGCGGGACCATTGTGGTACAGAACATCACTGACTACAGAAGTAAGATCGAACGACAATTACGGGAACCTGGTGTCTCTGAAAAGTTACAGTGTGATCCTACCAAAGAATATCAGTGTGAGGTCCGTGCCATATTGGACACAGCTGTACAGGATGGCCTGCTTACTCCTGCCTTACAGAAGATCCTCATCAATGAGCATCCGGTAACTCCGGTATTATATACACTACCGAAACTTCACAAGGACAGTGTAAATCCGCCAGGCCGGCCTATTATATCCGCCCGGAACTCGTTATTACAACCTATAGCCCAAATGCTGGATTTTCTTTTGCAGCCTTTACTCCCACTAAAAAAATCTTTTTTGAAGGATACCACTAGTTTTATTAACCTTTTACTTGATTTACAGGTGGTACCGGAGGGTACTATTATGTGTTGCCTGGATGTGTGTAGTCTATACACCTCCATTAAATATGTGGATGGTGTGGCGGCTATGCGGAGGTTCCTATGTGACCATCTAGATCCTGATATATTTGATCATGATTTATTTATTTGTCTTTTGGAGCTGACTCTCCGCAGGAATTATTTTCTGTACGACAGTCAGTTCTTTTTGCAATTGAGGGGATGTGCCATGGGGTCGGCTGTGGCCCCCTCATATGCAAATGTGTTTATGTTTGCGCAGGAAGAATTTTTGTTTCTTAATTGCCCAGAAGTGAGTCAACATCTTCTACTCTACTCCCGGTACATAGACGATATTTTTATCTTGTGGACCGGGGGTCAGGATAGTCTGGATGCATTGATGTTAAAGGCCAACCAATTTGATTCTTCAATTAAATACACCTATTCTTGCAGTGCCACGATGATGCACTTTCTGGATGTGAAAGTCACGATCAGGGAAGGCACTATTAGTACTGATATTTATCATAAGGATGTTGACCGCAACACTTTTCTCCGAGCAGAGAGCCATCACCCTTTAGCTCTTAAGAAAGGCTTACCGCTATCCCAAATGATGAGAATCGCCAGGATAGTGAGTGATCCGACTATACTACCCGATAGGTTGGATGAATTGATCTTGAAGTTTATAGCCCGGGGGCTATGACCCTAAGAATTTATATTTACAGAAGGAGAAAGTATTACAAACTTCACGCGCCTGCCTTTTACAACCAAAATCTAGAGCCCAGGATAATTGTATTCCGTGGGTTAGTCAGTTCACGACAGCTAGCCCAATTATTCAGCAAGCGTCATTAGCTTTGTGGCCTATTATTAAATCAGACAGTGAATTGCCAGCTTTTAAAGATACTAGACCCTTAGCAGCCTTTAAGCTAGGCCGCAATCTTCGTGATAGGCTAGTGAAAACGGATATTTCTGGCATGGGGAAAGGAGTGATTCCAAATGTGTACTACAAACCTCCGGGGTGCTATAGCTGCCACAATTGCACTACCTGTAAATATATGCACCCTTGCCGCAAATTTAAACATCCACATTCTGATAAAATGTACGAGATCAGACATATTTTAACATGTAGGTCAGATTTCGTGGTATATATTATATGCTGTCCTTGCGGGTTGTACTACGTAGGACAAACTTCTAGACCTTTTAGGGACCGGATGGCCCTCCATCGGTCGGCCATCCATTTATCGGGCAGGAATTTAGAACAACCAGTGGCCCGTCATTTCAGAGAAAAGGGTCACACTCTGTCTATGCTCCGATACTTTATGATTGATCACATCCCATTATCTTTAAGGGGTGGTGATCGCCATAAAGCACTTCTTCTGGCAGAATCCCGGTGGATTTTCCGCCTTAACACCATGTCTCCTTTGGGTCTGAATGATAAGATCAACTGGAATAGTATTATGTAATGTAGTATAGCTCTTGCTACATCTGAGTCTAAAGGTTCATCTTTGCCAATATTGTACTTCCATTAATGTCAGTTGTTTTTTGCTAACGTGTGATGCTGTGTAATCAACTGTGCTGCTCAGTATGCTCTTTACATGCTTTTGACTTGGTCGCTATGTTTTTAACTCAATCTATGTGCATTGTTTACATATATATGTGTTTCTTGTTGCAGGGCCATCTAGAGGTGCACGTCCTCTCCGCCCCCCTGGCCGGCGCTACGTGACGTGAACCGCACGCATCCTCTGTGGTGGAACGCACACAGCCGCGGTTACTACGGTAACCAGGTCAGGCTGGGACCCGGAAGTAGTATGCGGCGGTGAGCAGAGACGGAGGCGCGGCAGGAGACGTGGAGGACGGCGCATCGGGCCCAGTGGGGTATTTTAGTGGGTAAGTGTCTGTTGTTCACTTTTGTATTGGTATGCCTTGAGGAAGGGGCTCTGCTCCGAAACGTCGCTTTTTGTCAATACATTTGATTGCTTATATCAAGCCTCTGGAGTGCCTTATTGTCCACCATTGGAGCGGTGTATGTTTTCAGGATTACAGCACCGGGGCGTGTTGCCTACTGTATCTGAGTGCCGGCTGAGTTGTATGTCTATATTTATATATATATATAGTCGAAGTCGGAAAATATTACAGTACACACAACACGTACAAACTCCACACAGATTGTCTCCGTGCACATACTTGTTCTGTTGTGTGTACACATATTTGCAAGTTGCGTATGACCGCTCACGCGGTCCTGCGTCTTATCGCGTGGTATGAGTAATTACGGTACTATTTGTACTCGCATGGAAAAGCCACAAAGACTTATCACATATTTAATCCACATAGTGCACAATGAACACATAGCCCACATGCACCACTCCAGCAATTTATACTTGTTTAAATGGTACAACAACAAAGGGATTCCCCTTTACAGCATATGAGGGGACAGCAATAGGTTATGAGGTGGTGTTTGGTATCCAACTGTAGGGTATTTTAAGGGCAACATTCCGGTAGCAGTTTGCAGAAGATTGCACGCTCCTGCGCATAATTATGCGCAGGAATAGAATATTACTATTAAACTGTGTTTACTGTACTTTGATATGCGGCGGGAACCCAGTGGAGACCAACTGCAAGCACACCTGGAGCAGACATCGCCCACCTATTCAAACCAACCTATGACCCATCCTGTACTGTAAATGATCAGCCCTTTGACCTATAGATGAAGAGGTTACAGTTTCCATTGTATTGTGTTTTTACCAACTGTATAAAAACCAAAGCTGCCTAGCCAGTCACTCTCTCTCTAAAGGTCATCTTGCTTGATTGATCTGAGCACCGGACCGAGTGGCGCTGGCGAAACCAAACGTATGTACCATTGTATTGTAGCCTCTTTTCTCTTATTGTAATTGTATATTTGTTGTAACCCCCTTTTATCAATTATATGTTGGCGGGATGGATCCCAACTTCTTAAATACAATTGGTGTCTTGTCTCTTTCCCTGCTAAGGTTATAAGTGTATTTCAGCCACACGTGAAGCTGCATTGTGCTCTCAGCGTGTTGGTGTGTGTGTATGCACTGCGTGTACTTTGTACATCCGTCGCGGCGTGTGTACACAAAGTACGTACACGGTACAGGGCTTTGTATGCTAATTGAGTAAAAAGTTCGTAGGCTAAGGATTGAATACAGCGGCCGCAGCGGCTCAATTTTAAAGTGTATTGAGTGTATTTTAAAGTATTGCTTTTAGTCCTGTAAGTAAATCAGCATGTACAATTGGGGACTCGATCCGGTTTTTCACACACTCATGGGCTAGCAGATCATAGCAGACTTTATATAATAGAAAAAGTACAACCTCACTTTCTGCGCTCCAAATGTCCCCTTGATTGTATAGTTCTTGCCAAGATATTAGTTTCACATGGAACAAAAAGACATAAATCACAATATAGTGTAGTATTGTCTATATGAAATAATTCTTCCCACTGTGTGGGGCGGAAGAATAAGTGATGGAGAAAAATCCTAGGAAGAGTTCCAACGTCCACCTTCTTATAGGATCACCCAAAGTGATGTCATGCCAACGAAACAGGGAATTCGTACATGTATGCTTACTTGTATAAGCGAAGTAGAAAACACATAAAGGTTTCTTTAGAAGTGTGGACTTCTTCTTTAACCAATACACTCAGAATGAGTATCACTCGTGTACGTGAATGAAAAAATTAAAAGGGAGCCAATTAGGGCAAAGCTTAACCCCTTTATTTAAAAATAAAATACACATAAACGACCAGCCATACCATGGAAGAAAACTTGAGGTGGAACCAGCTGACAAATATGACCCGGGTATCAATGTTTCATAAGTTTTCCCTCATGTGTATGCCAGGTTAAAAACATCAAATAGGCACTGTATCAACGCGTTTCGACGCTCACCGGCGTCTTTATCAAGATTTGACCGTGTATGTGACTATAAAAATACAGATATACAATAATATCAATTGCACTTATCACCATTTCAAATGGAATTACCACAGAAATTAAACAATCCTAACATAAGTATGAAGACATGTAACACTGATGTACAGCCTCTTCTATATTATCAGCTGAATAAGAGGTTAAAGATCTAACATTCCTTAAATAACATGGGTAGGAAATCCTGTCAGCCAATACATCACAATCTACTGTGAAATTGCCACAGAAATTGAACAATCCTAACACAAGTATGAAGACATGTAACATACCACTGATGTGCAGCCTCTCCTGTATTGTCAGCTGAATGAGAGGTTACAGGTCTATTATTCCTTAAATAGCATGGGTATAAGTGGGTGGGAATCCTATGAGCCAATCCACTACAGTCCAATATAATGGACATCCAAACTGACCAATTATATAGGCCATCTTTATTAGAACATTTAGCATATTTAGCGCCAAAGTTGAATCCGTGACGTTCCGTATTGTCTCCATGGTTACATATAAACTTCCGGTCACGGAGTCATCTACTGACAAACACTCCCCGGCATGTACACGCCCCCTGTGTCTCATCCCCGTGATTGAACGTGAAGCCGGCGACGCAATGCGCATCACAGTGCGCGTCATCCGACAGCCGCGTCATGTGATCGTATCACGTGACACTTAACAACAAGGACCTGTCATGATGAGCATCTTCACCATGGTTACCCGCTGTGCCCGTGACGCAATACGCGTCACCGGATAGCCTCGTCACGTGATAACAATCCGTGTCTTAATCTGACAAGAACCTGGAATGTTTGCTAAAATGTAGTATATCCTAATGTTTCCCTTGGGTTTAAGTCAATCTACAAGTGATTGGTAAATATGGTGGATGAATTAGCTGACAGGTTACATGTAATGATCGAATGCCCACTACAAAGATGGCTGCCGTTCATAAAGAACAATAACAATGATATATCGTGTTTTTCTTTAAAATGCATGAAAAAAGGATGATTGATGTTCCCATTGATAATGTTCCGAACATGCTCGGCCCACCGGATTTTGACCTGTCGTTTGGTCTTCCCAATATATAGTAGGTTGCATTTGCATACAATCCCATATATCACATAATCTGTATGGCAGGTGATAAATTCATCTATTTTAATGGTTTTCTTTTCCCAAGTGAAATTGGTTACTTTAGATTCAGTACTGGGACAGGCTTTACATAATCTACAATCTCCACACCGTTAAAAACCTTTGTTTCTCGGGAGAAATCTTTTGCCGTCCATATGTAGTGAACTGGACACGAGACTATTTCTTAATATTAGGTGCCCTTTTATATGTAAACTTGAGTCTTTCAGGTAGTACCTTCTTTAGAATTTCATCCTTCAAAAGGATATTCCAATTCTTTCTGACAATGCCCTCTATCTTTTTATATTGTTTATTGAATTGAGTATGAAATGATACTTGAAAATTGGTGGTCTTCTTATTTTTCTCCTGGGTGCATTTCAATAATGTTGATCTATCAATCCTTTCAACTTCTTCCGATATTTCAGACAATTTTGCAATTTCATAACCCTTTTCTGCAAAATTTATTAACATGGTCGAAGCTTGGTCCTTATATGTTTGATTATTGGAGCAATTCCTCCGCAACCTAAGTAGTTGACCTTTGGGTACATTTTCCAACCAAATAGGTAAATGATTGCTATCTAAGGGTATATAAGTATTGCAATCTGTAGGTTTTACGTAGTTACTGGTAGTCAAACATCCATCCACTATCTCTATATTTAAATCTAGGAAGTGGATGGCAGAACGACTACTCTCAAACGACAAGAGAATGTTCAAGGAGTTATTATTGAGATACTGACAGAATTCTTGGAGATCAGACTCCTCCCCCTTCCAAATAAAAACAATATCGTTGATGTACCGCCACCACCTCACCAGGTTCGCGCTCCAGCCATGACCTGTCCATACATGGGACTCCTCCCACCTGGACATGAATAAATTGGCATAGCTGGGCGCGAACCTGGTGCCCATGGTGGTACCGACTAATTGTTTATAGAAAGATCCATCGAAATTAAAATAATTATTCTTAAGGATGAATGATATGCCATCCAGAATAAAATGGGAAAGGGCATTGTCAACATTTGCACCATCCAATGTAGTTTTACTGGCTTCCAAACCATCCTCATGAGAGATGATCGTATACAAAGATGATACGTCTGCAGTATTCAAAATATAATCATCTTCCCATTTAAAATCTAGAACAGGCCTGGCCAACCTGTGGCTCTCCAGCTGTTGTAAAACTACAAGTCCCATCATGCTTTGCCACAGTTTTGCTATTAGGGAATGCTAAAACTGTGGCACGGCATGCTGGGATGTGTAGTTTCACAACATCTGGAGAGCCACAGGTTGGCCAGGCCTGATCTAGAAGATGGTTCAAAATATCCCTAGTATCTTTGAGGTGTGACTTTTCACGAGTCACAAGGGGCTGGAGTTGGTGATCAATATATGCTGACAAATTGGACGTTATTGCATTTGTCCCTGCCACGATGGGCCTTCCTGGGGGATTGTCTGTGTTTTTGTGAACTTTGGGAAGGAGGTATAACACCGGTATGGAGAAATTTTCATTTACCAAATACTGTGCCACCTCCTCGTCAATCACTCCCAAGGTTACATACTGATTGACTAAATTGCTATAAGATTTAAATATATTTGTAGACGAATCACCCTTGAGTTTAACATAGGTAATCCCACCCTCAAGCTGTCGCAGACCTTCTTTGATATAATCGTCCTTGTCCATAATAACGATCCCTCCCCCCTTGTCTGCGGGTTTCAGAATGATATCTTGATTCTCTTGTAGATTTTTTAGGCAATCACGTTCCTTTTTGGTTAGATTGTTAATTTTATTAGGAGCTACCTCTTTCAACTGATTAAACTCCTCCAAGACACTTTTATAAAACGTGTCTACACAACACCCCCTACTATGAGTAGGATAAAAAATTGATTTCTTTTTGAAGAGAGGAGCTGTACTTTCTGAGTCCTGCTTTGATTCTTCATTAAAAAACCTTTTTAATGATAATTTTCTGATAAATTTTTGTAAATCTATATATAAATTAAAATGGTTAATATCATTAGTGGGACAAAATTTTAGTCCCTTTTTAAGAACATGTGTTTCTATATCGCTCAATACATATTTACTTATATTGAATATTTTGATTCCCTCCTTTTTATTTATTGGTTCTGTGATAACATTGGTCCCCATTTCTGGGTTGTCTATGATTTTTTGCTTCTTTCTTTTGATTTTATTGGATTTTCCTCCCCTCTTCCCTCTTTTTCTACACTTCACATGTGTCTTTGTAATGGTGGATCTAGCCGCCTCTAATGGTACCTCTTTTGAAAGTGAGTCCTCCCCAAAAAATGTTGTTTGGGGTCACTATTCTCCTGTTGTGTTCTTAATCTTTGCCTTGGTGTACTTGGATTGGAACACTCATTCTCAGAATAATGTATTCTATATGGACGATCCCTATTTTCATGATAACGGGACCATTGTCCTGATGGATATTCTCTGATGGATCTAGGATCTCTCCTATTTTCCCTCTCTTTATGAGATGGATTATTAGAAGTTTGGTCAAACCTCTGATGAGAAATGGAATCATAATTGCGATACCTTCTCTGGGGTTGGGGTCTGATTCTTTGAGGAAGTGGATCATAATTCCTTCTTTTTATTGAAGTCCCATGTATGAACAGGTCATGGACAGATCATGGCTGGAGCGCGAACCTGGTGAGGTGGTGGCGGTACATCGACGATATTGTTTTTATTTGGAAGGGGGAGGAGTCTGATCTCCAAGAATTCTGTCAGTATCTCAATAATAACTCCTTGAACATTCTCTTGTCGTTTGATAGTAGTCGTTCTGCCATCCACTTCCTAGATTTAAATATAGAGATAGTGGATGGATGTTTGACTACCAGTAACTACGTAAAACCTACAGATTGCAATACTTATATACCCTTAGATAGCAATCATTTACCTATTTGGTTGGAAAATGTACCCAAGGTCAACTACTTAGGTTGCGGAGGAATTGCTCCAATAATCAAACATATAAGGACCAAGCTTCGACCATGTTAATAAATTTTGCAGAAAAGGGTTATGAAATTGCAAAATTGTCTAAAATATTGGAAGAAGTTGAAAGGATTGATAGATCAACATTATTGAAATGCACCCAGGAGAAAAATAAGAAGACCACCAATTTTCAAGTATTCATACTCAATTCAATAAACAATATAAAAAGATAGAGGGCATTGTCAGAAATAATTGGAATATCCTTTTGAAGAATGAAATTCTAAAGAAGGTACTACCTGAAAGACCCAAGTTTACATATAAAAGGGCACCTAATATTAAGAACAGTCTCGTGTCCAGTTCACTACATATGGACGGCACAAGATTTCTCCCGAGAAACAAAGGTTTTTATCGGTGTGGAGATTGTAGATTATGTAAAGCCTGTCCCAGTACTGAATCTAAAGTAACCAATTTCACTTGGGAAAAGAAAACCATTAAAATAGATGAATGTATCACCTGCCATACAGATTATGTGATATATGGGATTGTATGCAAATGCAACCTACTATATATTGGGAAGACCAAACGACAGGTCAAAATCCGGTGGGCCGAGCATGTTCGGAACATTATCAATGGGAACATCAATCATCCTTTTTCCATGCATTTTAAAGAAAAACACGATATGTGCCTAAAAGGTATTAAAAAAGGTTTTGCGCAATTAAATGGATTAAAAACAATTGGAGAACAAGAGATAGGGATAATAGGTTGGCTAAGGCCGAAATGAGGAACATATATGAATTTAATAGTTTGAAACCTCATGGCCTAAACCACGATTTTGAAACTAGGTGGTTCTTGTGACCTTTTTAAGTTCACTATATCCTTGTGTTGCATTTATTTTATTCTCTGCAAAATCACCCTAACCTGTAATATTGTTATTAGGATCATTGGGTGGCCTGATACAATATAAAAGGGCAAATTATATATCATTGTTATTGTTCTTTATGAATGGCAGCCATCTTTGTAGTGGGCATTCGATCATTACATGTAACCTGTCAGCTAATCCATCCACTATATTTACCAATCACTTGTAGATTGACTTAAACCCAAGGGAAACATTAGGATATACTACATTTTAGCAAACATTCCAGGTTCTTGTCAGATTAAGACACGGATTGTTATCACGTGACGAGGCTATCCGGTGACGCGTATTGCGTCACGGGCACAGCGGGTAACCATGGTGAAGATGCTCATCATGACAGGTCCTTGTTGCTAAGTGTCACGTGATACGATCACATGACGCGGCTGTCGGATGACGCGCACTGTGATGCGCATTGCGTCGCCGGCTTCACGTTCAATCACGGGGATGAGACACAGGGGGCGTGTACATGCCGGGGAGTGTTTGTCAGTAGATGACTCCGTGACCGGAAGTTTATATGTAACCATGGAGACAGTACGGAACGTCACGGATTCAACTTTGGCGCTAAATATGCTAAATGTTCTAATAAAGATGGCCTATATAATTGGTCAGTTTGGATGTCCATTATATTGGACTGTAGTGGATTGGCTCATAGGATTCCCACCCACTTATACCCATGCTATTTAAGGAATAATAGACCTGTAACCTCTCATTCAGCTGACAATACAGGAGAGGCTGCACATCAGTGGTATGTTACATGTCTTCATACTTGTGTTAGGATTGTTCAATTTCTGTGTCAATTTCACAGTAGATTGTGATGTATTGGCTGACAGGATTTCCTACCCATGTTATTTAAGGAATGTTAGATCTTTAACCTCTTATTCAGCTGATAATATAGAAGAGGCTGTAAATCAGTGTTACATGTCTTCATACTTATGTTAGGATTGTTTAATTTCTGTGGTAATTCCATTTGAAATGGTGATAAGTGCAATTGATATTATTGTATATCTGTATTTTTATAGTCACATACACTGTCAAATCTTGATAAAGACGCCGGTGAGCGTCGAAACTAGAGATGTGCACTTGAAATTTTTCGGGTTTTGTGTTTTGGTTTTGGGTTCGGTTTCGCGGCCGTGTTTTGGGTTCGACCGCGTTTTGGCAAAACCTCACCGAATTTTTTTTGTCGGATTCGGGTGTGTTTTGGATTCGGGTGTTTTTTTCAAAAAACCCTAAAAAACAGCTTAAATCATAGAATTTGGGGGTCATTTTGATCCCAAAGTATTATTAACCTCAAAAACCATAATTTCCACTCATTTTCAGTCTATTCTGAACACCTCACACCTCACAATATTATTTTTAGTCCTAAAATTTGCACCGAGGTCGCTGGATGACTAAGCTAAGCGACCCTAGTGGCCGACACAAACACCTGGCCCATCTAGGAGTGGCACTGCAGTGTCACGCAGGATGGCCCTTCCAAAAAACACTCCCCAAACAGCACATGACGCAAAGAAAAAAAGAGGCGCAATGAGGTAGCTGTGTGAGTAAGCTAAGCGACCCTAGTGGCCGACACAAACACCTGGCCCATCTAGGAGTGGCACTGCAGTGTCACGCAGGATGGCCCTTCCAAAAAACACTCCCCAAACAGCACATGACGCAAAGAAAAAAAGAGGCGCAATGAGGTAGCTGTGTGAGTAAGCTAAGCGACCCTAGTGGCCGACACAAACACCTGGCCCATCTAGGAGTGGCACTGCAGTGTCACGCAGGATGGCCCTTCCAAAAAACACTCCCCAAACAGCACATGACGCAAATAAAAAAAGAGGCGCAATGAGGTAGCTGTGTGAGTAAGCTAAGCGACCCTAGTGGCCGACACAAACACCTGGCCCATCTAGGAGTGGCACTGCAGTGTCACGCAGGATGGCCCTTCCAAAAAACACTCCCCAAACAGCACATGACGCAAAGAAAAAAAGAGGCGCAATGAGGTAGCTATGTGAGTAAGCTAAGCGACCCTAGTGGCCGACACAAACACCTGGCCCATCTAGGAGTGGCACTGCAGTGTCACGCAGGATGGCCCTTCCAAAAAACACTCCCCAAACAGCACATGACGCAAAGAAAAAAAGAGGCGCAATGAGGTAGCTGTGTGAGTAAGCTAAGCGACCCTAGTGGCCGACACAAACACCTGGCCCATCTAGGAGTGGCACTGCAGTGTCACGCAGGATGGCCCTTCCAAAAAACACTCCCCAAACAGCACATGACGCAAATAAAAAAAGAGGCGCAATGAGGTAGCTGTGTGAGTAAGCTAAGCGACCCTAGTGGCCGACACAAACACCTGGCCCATCTAGGAGTGGCACTGCAGTGTCACGCAGGATGGCCCTTCCAAAAAACACTCCCCAAACAGCACATGACGCAAATAAAAAAAGAGGCGCAATGAGGTAGCTGTGTGAGTAAGCTAAGCGACCCTAGTGGCCGACACAAACACCTGGCCCATCTAGGAGTGGCACTGCAGTGTCACGCAGGATGGCCCTTCCAAAAAACACTCCCCAAACAGCACATGACGCAAAGAAAAAAAGAGGCGCAATGAGGTAGCTATGTGAGTAAGCTAAGCGACCCTAGTGGCCGACACAAACACCTGGCCCATCTAGGAGTGGCACTGCAGTGTCACGCAGGATGGCCCTTCCAAAAAACACTCCCCAAACAGCACATGACGCAAAGAAAAAAAGAGGCGCAATGAGGTAGCTGTGTGAGTAAGCTAAGCGACCCTAGTGGCCGACACAAACACCTGGCCCATCTAGGAGTGGCACTGCAGTGTCACGCAGGATGGCCCTTCCAAAAAACACTCCCCAAACAGCACATGACGCAAATAAAAAAAGAGGCGCAATGAGGTAGCTGTGTGAGTAAGCTAAGCGACCCTAGTGGCCGACACAAACACCTGGCCCATCTAGGAGTGGCACTGCAGTGTCACGCAGGATGGCCCTTCCAAAAAACACTCCCCAAACAGCACATGACGCAAAGAAAAAAAGAGGCGCAATGAGGTAGCTATGTGAGTAAGCTAAGCGACCCTAGTGGCCGACACAAACACCTGGCCCATCTAGGAGTGTCACTGCAGTGTCACGCAGGATGGCCCTTCCAAAAAACACTCCCCAAACAGCACATGACGCAAAGAAAAAAAGAGGCGCAATGAGGTAGCTGTGTGAGTAAGCTAAGCGACCCTAGTGGCCGACACAAACACCTGGCCCATCTAGGAGTGGCACTGCAGTGTCACGCAGGATGGCCCTTCCAAAAAACACTCCCCAAACAGCACATGACGCAAAGAAAAAAAGAGGCGCAATGAGGTAGCTGTGTGAGTAAGCTAAGCGACCCTAGTGGCCGACACAAACACCTGTCCCATCTAGGAGTGGCACTGCAGTGTCACGCAGGATGGCCCTTCCAAAAAACACTCCCCAAACAGCACATGACGCAAAGAAAAAAGAGGCGCAATGAGGTAGCTGTGTGAGTAAGCTAAGCGACCCTAGTGGCCGACACAAACACCTGGCCCATCTAGGAGTGGCACTGCAGTGTCACGCAGGATGGCCCTTCCAAAAAACACTCCCCAAACAGCACATGACGCAAAGAAAAAAAGAGGCGCAATGAGGTAGCTGTGTGAGTAAGCTAAGCGACCCTAGTGGCCGACACAAACACCTGGCCCATCTAGGAGTGGCACTGCAGTGTCACGAAGGATGGCCCTTCCAAAAAACACTCCCCAAACAGCACATGACGCAAAGAAAAAAAGAGGCGCAATGAGGTAGCTGTGTGAGTAAGCTAAGCGACCCTAGTGGCCGACACAAACACCTGGCCCATCTAGGAGTGGCACTGCAGTGTCACGCAGGATGGCCCTTCCAAAAAACACTCCCCAAACAGCACATGACGCAAAGAAAAAAAGAGGCGCAATGAGGTAGCTGTGTGAGTAAGCTAAGCGACCCTAGTGGCCGACACAAACACCTGGCCCATCTAGGAGTGGCACTGCAGTGTCACGCAGGATGGCCCTTCCAAAAAACACTCCCCAAACAGCACATGACGCAAAGAAAAAAAGAGGCGCAATGAGGTAGCTGTGTGAGTAAGCTAAGCGACCCTAGTGGCCGACACAAACACCTGGCCCATCTAGGAGTGTCACTGCAGTGTCACGCAGGATGGCCCTTCCAAAAAATACTCCCCAAACAGCACATGACGCAAAGAAAAAAAGAGGCGCAATGAGGTAGCTGTGTGAGTAAGCTAAGCGACCCTAGTGGCCGACACAAACACCTGGCCCATCTAGGAGTGGCACTGCAGTGTCACGCAGGATGGCCCTTCCAAAAAACACTCCCCAAACAGCACATGACGCAAAGAAAAAAAGAGGCGCAATGAGGTAGCTGTGTGAGTAAGCTAAGCGACCCTAGTGGCCGACACAAACACCTGGCCCATCTAGGAGTGGCACTGCAGTGTCACGCAGGATGGCCCTTCCAAAAAACACTCCCCAAACAGCACATGACGCAAAGAAAAAAAGAGGCGCAATGAGGTAGCTGTGTGAGTAAGCTAAGCGACTCTAGTGGCCGACACAAACACCTGGCCCATCTAGGAGTGGCACTGCAGTGTCACGCAGGATGGCCCTTCCAAAAAACACTCCCCAAACAGCACATGACGCAAAGAAAAAAAGAGGCGCAATGAGGTAGCTGTGTGAGTAAGCTAAGCGACCCTAGTGGCCGACACAAACACCTGGCCCATCTAGGAGTGGCACTGCAGTGTCACGCAGGATGGCCCTTCCAAAAAACACTCCCCAAACAGCACATGACGCAAAGAAAAATGAAAGAAAAAAGAGGTGCAAGATGGAATTGTCCTTGGGCCCTCCCACCCACCCTTATGTTGTATAAACAGGACATGCACACTTTAACCAACCCATCATTTCAGTGACAGGGTCTGCCACACGACTGTGACTGAAATGACGGGTTGGTTTGGACCCCCACCAAAAAAGAAGCAATTAATCTCTCCTTGCACAAACTGGCTCTACAGAGGCAAGATGTCCACCTCATCATCATCCTCCGATATATCACCGTGTACATCCCGCTCCTCACAGATTATCAATTCGTCCCCACTGGAATCCACCATCTCAGCTCCCTGTGTACTTTGTGGAGGCAATTGCTGCTGGTCAATGTCTCCACGGAGGAATTGATTATAATTCATTTTAATGAACATCATCTTCTCCACATTTTCTGGAAGTAACCTCGTACGCCGATTGCTGACAAGGTGAGCGGCGGCACTAAACACTCTTTCGAAGTACACACTTGTGGGAGGGCAACTTAGGTAGAATAAAGCCAGTTTGTGCAAGGGCCTCCAAATTGCCTCTTTTTCCTGCCAGTATAAGTACGGACTGTCTGACGTGCCTACTTGGATGCGGTCACTCATATAATCCTCCACCATTCTTTCAATGGGGAGAGAATCATATGCAGTGCCAGTAGACGACATGTCCGTAATCGTTGGCAGGTCCTTCAGTCCGGACCAGATGTCAGCATCAGCAGTCGCTCCAGACTGCCCTGCATCACCGCCAGTGGGTGGGCTCGGAATTCTGAGCCTTTTCCTCGCACTCCCAGTTGCGGGAGAATGTGAAGGAGGAGATGTTGACAGGTCGCGTTCCGCTTGACTTGACAATTTTCTCACCAGCAGGTCTTTGAACCCCAGCAGACTTGTGTGTGCCGGAAAGAGAGATCCAAGGTAGGTTTTAAATCTAGGATCGAGCACGGTGGCCAAAATGTAGTGCTCTGATTTCAACAGATTGACCACCCGTGAATCCTTGTTAAGCGAATTAAGGGCTCCATCCACAAGTCCCACATGCCTAGCGGAATCGCTCTGTGTTAGCTCCTCCTTCAATGTCTCCAGCTTCTTCTGCAAAAGCCTGATGAGGGGAATGACCTGACTCAGGCTGGCAGTGTCTGAACTGACTTCACGTGTGGCAAGTTCAAAGGGCCGCAGAACCTTGCACAACGTTGAAATCATTCTCCACTGCGCTTGAGACAGGTGCATTCCACCTCCTATATCGTGCTCAATTGTATAGGCTTGAATGGCCTTTTGCTGCTCCTCCAACCTCTGAAGCATATATAGGGTTGAATTCCACCTCGTTACCACTTCTTGCTTCAGATGATGGCAGGGCAGGTTCAGGTGTTTTTGGTGGTGCTCCAGTCTTCTGTACGTGGTGCCTGTACGCCGAAAGTGTCCCGCAATTCTTCTGGCCACCGACAGCATCTCTTGCACGCCCCTCTCGTTTTTTAAATAATTCTGCACCACCAAATTCAAGGTATGTGCAAAACATGGGACGTGCTGGAATTTGCCCATATTTAATGCACACACTATATTACTGGCGTTGTCCGATGCCACAAATCCACAGGAGAGTCCAATTGGGGTAAGCCATTCCGCGATGATCTTCCTCAGTTGCCGTAAGAGGTTTTCAGCTGTGTGCGTATTCTGGAAACCGGTGATACAAAGCGTAGCCTGCCTAGGAAAGAGTTGGCGTTTGCGAGATGCTGCTACTGGTGCCGCCGCTGCTGTTCTTGCGGCGGGAGTCCATACATCTACCCAGTGGGCTGTCACAGTCATATAGTCCTGACCCTGCCCTGCTCCACTTGTCCACATGTCCGTGGTTAAGTGGACATTGGGTACAGCTGCATTTTTTAGGACACTGGTGACTCTTTTTCTGAGGTCTGTGTACATTTTCGGTATCGCCTGCCTAGAGAAATGGAACCTAGATGGTATTTGGTACCGGGGACACAGTACCTCCAACAAGTCTCTAGTTGCCTCTGCAGTAATGATGGATACCGGAACCACGTTTCTCACCACCCAGGATGCCAAGGCCTCAGTTATCCGCTTTGCAGCAGGATGACTGCTGTGATATTTCATCTTCCGCGCAAAGGACTGTTGGACAGTCAATTGCTTGGTGGAAGTAGTAAAAGTGGTCTTACGACTTCCCCTCTGGGATGACCATCGACTCCCAGCAGCAACAACAGCAGCGCCAGCAGCAGTAGGCGTTACACGCAAGGATGCATCGGAGGAATCCCAGGCAGGAGAGGACTCGTCAGAATTGCCAGTGACATGGCCTGCAGGACTATTGGCATTCCTGGGGAAGGAGGAAATTGACACTGAGGGAGTTGGTGGGGTGGTTTGCGTGAGCTTGGTTACAAGAGGAAGGGATTTACTGGTCAGTGGACTGCTTCCGCTGTCGCCCAAAGTTTTTGAACTTGTCACTGACTTATTATGAATGCGCTGCAGGTGACGTATAAGGGAGGATGTTCCGAGGTGGTTAACGTCCTTACCCCTACTTATTACAGCTTGACAAAGGCAACACACGGCTTGACAAATGTTGTCCGCATTTCTGTTGAAATACTTCCACACCGAAGAGCTGATTTTTTTGGTATTTTCACCAGGCATGTCAATGGCCCTATTCCTCCCACGGACAACAGGTGTCTCCCCGGGTGCCTGACTTAAACAAACCACCTCACCATCAGAATCCTCCTTGTCAATTTCCTCCCCAGCGCCAGCAACACCCATATCCTCCTCATCCTGGTGTACTTCAACACTGACATCTTCAATCTGACTATCAGGAACTGGACTGCGGGTGCTCCTTCCAGCACTTGCAGGGGGCGTGCAAATGGTGGAAGGCGTATGCTCTTCACGTCCAGTGTTGGGAAGGTCAGGCATCGCAACCGACACAATTGGACTCTCCTTGTGGATTTGGGATTTCGAAGAACGCACAGTTCTTTGCTGTGCTTTTGCCAGCTTGAGTCTTTTCATTTTTCTAGCGAGAGGCTGAGTGCTTCCATCCTCATGTGAAGCTGAACCACTAGCCATGAACATAGGCCAGGGCCTCAGCCGTTCCTTGCCACTCCGTGTGGTAAATGGCATATTGGCAAGTTTACGCTTCTCCTCCGACAATTTTATTTTAGATTTTTGAGTCCTTTTTTACTGATATTTGGTGTTTTGGATTTTACATGCTCTGTACTATGACATTGGGCATCGGCCTTGGCAGACGACGTTGATGGCATTTCATCGTCTCGGCCATGACTAGTGGCAGCAGCTTCAGCACGAGGTGGAAGTCGATCTTGATCTTTCCCTATTTTTGGAACCTCAACATTTTTGTTCTCCATATTTTAATAGGCACAACTAAAAGGCACCTCAGGTAAACAATGGAGATGGATGGATACTAGTATACTTATGGATGGACGAGCGACTGCCGACACAGAGGTAGCTACAGCCGTGGACTACCGTACTGTGTCTGCTGCTAATATAGACTGGATGATAATGAGATAAAATTAAAATATATATATATATCACACTAGTACTGCAGCCGGACAGGTATATATTATGTAATGACGGACCTGCTGGACACTGTCTGTCAGCACTGCAGACTCCTAAAGTAAGCTACTAGTATCAAGAAGATAGAAAAGAAAAAAAAACCACGGGTAGGTGGTATACAATTATGGATGGACGAGCGACTGCCGACACAGAGGTAGCTACAGCCGTGGACTACCGTACTGTGTCTGCTGCTAATATAGACTGGATGATAATGAGATAAAATTAAAATATATATATATATCACACTAGTACTGCAGCCGGACAGGTATATATTATGTAATGACGGACCTGCTGGACACTGTCTGTCAGCACTGCAGACTCCTAAAGTAAGCTACTAGTACCAAGAAGATAGAAAAGAAAAAAAACCACGGGTAGGTGGTATACAATTATGGATGGACGAGCGACTGCCGACACAGAGGTAGCTACAGCCGTGGACTACCGTACTGTGTCTGCTGCTAATATAGACTGGATGATAATGAGATAAAATTAAAATATATATATATCACACTAGTACTGCAGCCGGACAGGTATATATTATGTAATGACGGACCTGCTGGAGACTGTCTGCAGAATGCGTTTATAAAAACACCACACGACGAGTGTTTAACTTTTTCAGGCAGACAATCACAATATACTGGTGGTCAGCAGACAATCACAATACTGGTGGTCAGTGGTCACTGGTCAGTCACACTGGCAGTGGCACTCTGGCAGCAAAAGTGTGCACTGTACTTGAAATATGTACTCCTGCTATAACTGCTCCCCAGTCTCCCCCACATTTAAGCTGTGTGAGCAGTGAGCACTCAGCACAGTCAGATAATCATATACAGTATTACATATGATGCAGCACACTGGGCTGAGCACAGATATGGTATGTGACTGTGTCACACTGTGTATGTTTTTTTCAGGCAGAGAACGGATTAATTAAACTGGTGGTCACTGGTCACACTATCAGCAGCAAGTAGTACTCCTCCTAATAATATGCTCCCCAAAATTAGTGTCTCTCTCTAGTACTCTAGTCTAAACGGAGAGGACGCCAGCCACGTCCTCTCCCTATCAATCTCAATGCACGTGTGAAAATGGCGGCGACGCGCGGCTCCTTATATAGAATCCGAGTCTCGCGATAGAATCCGAGCCTCACGAGAATCCGACAGCGGGATGATGACGTTCGGGCGCGCTCGGGTTAACCGAGCAAGGCGGGAAGATCCGAGTCGCTCGGCCCCGTGTAAAAAAACCTGAAGTTCGGGCGGGTTCGGATTCCGAGGAACCGAACCCGCTCATCACTAGTCGAAACGCGTTGATACAGTGCCTATTTGATGTTTTTAACCTGGCATACACATGAGGGAAAACTTATGACACATTGATACCCGGGTCATATTTGTCAGCTGGTTCCACCTCAAGTTTTCTTCCATGGTATGGCTGGTCATTTATGTGTATTTTATTTTTAAATAAAGGGGTTAAGCTTTGCCCTAATTGGCTCCCTTTTAATTTTTTCATTCACATACACGAGTGATACTCATTCTGATTGTATTGGTTAAAGAAGAAAGTCCACACTTCTAAAGAAACCTTTATGTGTTTTCTACTTCGCTTATACAAGTAAGCATACATGTACAAATTCCCTGTTTCGTTGGCATGACATCACTTTGGGTGATCCTATAAGAAGGTGGACGTTGGAACTCTTCCTAGGATTTTTCTCCATCACTTATTCTTCCGCCCCACACAGTGTGAAGAATTATTTCATATAGACAATACTACACTATATTGTGATTTATGTCTTTTTGTTCCATGTGAAACTAATATCTTGGCAAGAACTATACAATTAAGGGGACATTTGGAGCGCAGAAAGTGAGGTTGTACTTTTTCTATTACATATCGTTTTATAGGTTGGTGACCTATTTCTGTACTGCCCATTGCTGCTCCATTTTGCAGCGCCACGAGAGGTTTTTCTTTCCAATTTCTTACTGTCGTAGCAGACTTTAATCTATCAGCAAAGGGTGGAAATACATCTTTAAGTTAAACCTTTTCCTGGTTGCTTGGATGTTTTAAAACTCTATTTGTGTGCTGTTAGATTGCGTCTGCTCTGTCTGGTCTGCAGAGGTGCTGAAAGAACCCGGAGGTAGACAGGAAAAAAGCTATTTAAAAAATCTGTGTTATTTTTGTTGGCACTAAAAGCGTACACAAAGCATACCAATATTTTGCATACTCCCCCCACATAGTGTTGCCATAGGTTATTAGTAATTTTAGACCTGTGTGAAATCAGATACATTTGTTTGCTATATAGATAAATTTGAAATAAGTGTATTAAGGGAGTAATTATAAAGACACAAAACGCAGTTCTGGCCTGGTTGCAAAGGTTTATACAGAACAAGTGTGGGTTGTGTGGGTTGTGTTTGTGAGTTATTATAGTTTGTATTGCTCACATTTATAGAGATTGTGTGATTTGTTGAATTGCGGACGTACATTTGTACACGTGGCACGGACAAAGTATAGGGTCGCACACGCGGTGTAAAAGGCACGCACGGTAGCGTGTGTAGACAAGGTTGCATAGGAGTATGGACGCTAAGTACAAATCACATGATAGTTGTTCAATTAAAAGGCGGGATAGTATACATTTAATACAATAGCACATTACTATCTGATTTCAAAAACAGGTTACCTTAAAAATTTAGTTTAAAACTGTAAGTACCCCTGGGGTAAAGTAATCAACCTAAGGGAGTGGAAATTTTCTGTACAGAAAAGAAAAACAAGGTGTATTTGAGTGAGTGAAAGCGGAGTGAGTGGAGCTGAACCCCGGAAATTCGGGTCCCGTGGGAACACTGGGTTAGTAGAGCCCCGGTGGCGTAAGGTTCGCTACCTTATGTGAACATATTGTGGAAATACACAAGTCGTGAGGAGACTTGCACAGGAGCGTGGTAGGAAATTGTGAATTGAGAATTGTGATCCCATACAGTTTTTGTTATGCTCCGGCTGAGTATCGCAGCTTGTGAATTCAACTCCCGCGATCGTAGGGCATATAGATAACTAGTATGTATAGGCTGTGCGATTGAACCGCACGTCCGTGTGTTCTACACAGCACAACGTGATACCATTGTGTCATATGTGCTGTGGAAAAGCATACACAGACGTAATTGTGTAAACAAAGGGGTTTTTCTTTGATAACGTCGGGAAATCCTGGTGGACTTCCATTGGAAAGGGTGAACAATAGTTATCTAATTTCTCTATTTTTCACCCTCCAAAAAATTCCAGTGGAAAGATACCGAAAAGGAATTTTTCGCTGCCTCTCTCAGGAAAATATTCCAACAGAACCTCCACCGAAAGAAATTGCGGTGCTGTAAGGTCTTATAGGAGCCCTAAGTTGGGTACATTGCAATACACTATCGACAGTGTATCGTTGTACTGGCCAGCGAGAGCGAGTGAAAGGCGCTCAAGTAACTTTCACTGTCTGCTTGCATTGAGTATTTTGGTGTTTGTGGGTAAAGACCCACAATTATGGGAGCCAGTTGCTCAAGTGAGAGACGTTCAGTATGCAGGGTTCAGGCTGGAGAATTGCGGCCCAGGGGGTCAGCAAGGTTTATTATGTGTGGGAAATATGGTTCACATGCAGAGGCTTATTGCAATGAATGGGTACGTATGACTGCTAAAGATAGGGCATCATTCCCTGGGGTGAGTAGCTTTGAATCAGAGGTACTGCAGAACATATGGATTAAAATATGTCTGATTAAATCTAGAAAACAAAGGATCAGACATAACGATTGTTTAAATCTGTGGCAGCAAGAGGGGGAGGCGCAAAGGGAACTAACTCGCATAGCAAGTTCCAAACCTGGCAGGGATGTGAGTATGAGCACACCAGTACCGACATAAGTCGAAGGGGAGGAAATGGCTACAATCAATGGTACATCTGTAAATGATAGTAGAATGCAGAAGCAATGTGTTAACCCTAACCCGTGCAAGTTGTATCCTGTCTTGAAATCTCTCCAAGGAAATAGGTCACAGGAAAATGAAGGATCCAGCCTAATCTCAGCCCTCATTCAGGCAGTCACCTTACAGGAAACTCAGAGCAGTAACAGTGTCCCCCACCGAAAGGACTGGTGAGATCACAGCAACAGATCACACCGGTAAGTGTGAGACTGTTCATTACACAGAGACATTAACACCTCAAAGTGAGCAGATTAGGAATGGAATGGTATGATTACATTCTGTCTTAGAAATAGTAACTCCCAATAGGAGGACCGATAGTCAGGGAATAATCCTCACCAGGAACAATGCAATGTATTGCCCGTTGTCCAGATCAGAGCTGCGGTCAATCATTTCAGAATTCCTCGATCCCCAGAAGCATTTAGCCAGCTGTCAGAAGTTTATCAGGGATCTGGGTAATACCCATGAACTGGCAAACAAAGTTTGGCGGACACTTTTGAAAGCATGCCCACCCCTTAATATTGACACCCAAAAATGTATTACGGATTGTAAATTAGAGTCGGCTAGTCCTATGACTGACGAACACAATCAGGAGAACGTGGAACGAATTAACATACAACTAGGATTGTATTTCCCCACTGCTGTTAAGTGGAGCAAAATTTTCTCCATAAGACAGAAGGACAATGAAATGACATCTGAATATTTCCATAGGGCTTTGCAAATAATGGCTAGATACACTGGGGTATCGGATATAGGGAATGATGAGAATTACAGGGAGGTGGCTGTCTCTGTGCTAATGGACGGTCTCAATAAGGCATTGAGGGTCAGGGTGCAGACTTCTTTACCAAATTGGAAAGGGGTCACAGTAGCTAATCTTAGATAGCGTGCTATTGAACATCACAAGAATATTGTTAGGCGCAGAGAACAACAGGAGGAGAGGTTGAGGACGGTAAGTATACAGGAACATATAGGAAAGACCCATCAGCTCAAACCCCAGATCCCTAATGGTAAGTCAAGGTCAATAATATGTTACACTTGTAGGAAGGAAGGGCATTTTGCCAGAGATTGTAGGAGTAGTAGGACACATAGTCAGTATAGACCCCCTAGACAGAAAACACAAGCCACATTATTAAACACATAGATGGGACCAAGGGACATATAGTAAGGAATCACAAGCCATATAGAAAACACAGATTCGGCTAATGGGAATAACGAAATAAATGCAACATTACCCTTTGACAAAACTTGCTAGGGTTAAGATGGGGCCTCTAAACTTTTGCTTCTTCTTCTAGCAGAAATGGCCCGTGATTAACTTAACAGGAGCTTTGTTAGATATGATATACATATAATGTGCTCCCGCTTGTTATATTTCTCTGTTCTAGATTCATATCCATCACAGGTAGAGGAAATTATCTCACAGATACCGGGTTCCCTATGAATTTAGGATGGACAGGACACTGGATTGATGGCTGGGATAGTCCCAATAGCGATACAACAAGCACAATTTTTTTTTAAGGGGAGTAGACCAAGTAGAAAATCACTTCCCTGTAGTACCCAATCCAGTTGTCAAATTTTAGAAAATCTTCTTTGCCTCTACAAACTTATCTGTCACCAATGTCTATTCTGTTTCTCCACAATTTCCTCTTCATCTTTTGCGTTCACACAGGGTGGTCCAATACGTGGACCCGATTACAGTTTAAACACCACATGCCTACTCAGTCCTTCAGAGTTCTGCCCAAACCCAGTACAGGTTGAGTATCCCATATCCAAATATTCCGAAATACGGAATATTCCGAAATACGGACTTTTTTGAGTGAGACTGAGATAGTGAAACCTTTGTTTTCTGATGGCTCAATGTACACAGACTTTGTTTAATACACAAAGTTATTAAAAATATTGTATTAAATGACCTTCAGGCTGTGTGTATAAGGTGTATATGAAACATAAATGAATTGTGTGACTGTACACACACTTTGTTTAATGCACAAAGTTCTAAAAAATATTGGCTAAAATGACCTTCAGGCCGTGTGTATAAGGTGTATATGTAACATAAATGCATTCTGTGCTTAGATTTAGGTCCCATCACCATGATATCTCATTATGGTATGCAATTATTCCAAAATACGGAAAAATCCCATATCCAAAATACCTCTGGTCCCAAGCATTTTGGATAAGGGAGACTCAACCTGTATATCTCACCAACACAATGACATCAGTATTACTACAGTGTGCCTGGTCATGCACAAAGGGTAGGGAATGGGAATACTGGTGAAGGGAGATTGTGTACAGACACTGATATGCATGATGGTGTGACGGCCTGTTGGTGAATGGCAAACCTGACATTTATCGTTTTCATTTTCCCTCTCTTCTCTCATCCAGAGATGTTTTTACTTCACACAACTGATAACATGAAATAATTAAATTAAAAATTTAAAATTTGTGTTCCCTACAGGAAAAAAAGGTCTGGAAGGTGAAGGGATATGGCCAGGAGTCCTCAGGACTTTGGACAGATGGACACGGTAAGCCAGTGGCCCCCAGAACATATCTCCCAAGTCTAGCTGAGGCGGCACACGGTTTGACTCATCTGGGCAAGGAGGGTATGTGCAAGCTGGTAAGAGCCTACTGGAGTGCACCAGGATTCTCTTCTCATGCAGGTAAGAAAGCAATGACATGTCTTACTTGCTTGGGGAAGAATATTGGTAAGGCAATACAAACGGAGACATCCCATATCCCTCCTACAGACGGACCTTTTCAGGTAATACAAATCTACTTCATACAGTTACCACCCTGTAGGAATTTGAAATATGTGTTAGTATGTACTGATGTGTTTTCCAACTGGGTAGAAGCATTCCCCGATGCCACAAATACTGCTGTGTTCACTGCAAAGAAAATCGTGCAGGAATTTGTGTGCAGATATGGTATCCCTAGAATTATTGAAAGTGATAGGGGTACCCATTTTACAGGTGAAGTCTTTCAGGTCATGTGCAAACTGATGGGAATTAATAGCAAGCTGCATACTCCGTACCGACCACAGGCGAGTGCAAAGGTGGAGAGAATGAACAGCACTTTTAAGAATAAGCTGAGCAAAGTAATAGCTGAAACTGGATTGTTGTGGCCAGAAGCTTTGCCACTAGTATTGTACAGCATCAGAACCACTCCCAGGTCCCCCCTTAACCTATCACCCTTTGAAATTCTTTTTGCTCGACAACCACATGTAATGATAGACCCCCAGGATGATTTGAAGTGCAATAATGAAATGACTGTGAAATATTTGGTTAGGATGAGCCAGCAGCTGAGAAATCAACAAAGAAATCTAAAGCTGGTGATTCCTGACCTACCAAACGGTAATTGTCATGACATTGAGCCTGTGGATTATGTGATGATTCGAAATTTTCTACGATCAGGTTGCCTCATAGACAGGTGGGAAGGACCGCATCAAGTCTTGTTAACCAGCACGACAGCACTAAAGGTCACCGAAAGAGAGACTTGGGTCCACTCGTCCCACTGCAAGAAGGTCGCTGACCTGGAGAGCTGTGTGTTCAAAGAGCAAGGTGAAGAGAACCTCGTATCACTAGAGTGTTTGTTCCAGGAAAGCTGAGAGGCAGGACCAGGGCCGGATTAACAATGGGGCGGGTGGAGCTGCAGCTCCAGGCCTCCCCATCAAAATAGGCCCACAGCATTGCTCTGCTAGTGTAGACAAGAAACGTTTTGTACTGCTACACAGCTTGCCATCGTCCGTGTGCGGCCCAGCCCACTCCAACACCCCTTTCCCTGGCAGTAGTTCAAACACCCGACATACCAGAAGTTACATACTGGTGCAGTGAAGCGCTCCACTATCCCGGCCCCTAACTGCGCTGCATGTCTCAGTGCCGCCTTCACACCAGGTGACACCCGCCCCATCATCACGCCCATGGGGGGGGGGGTTGCAGGGGCAGCAGATTGGCCCGGCGGGATCCCAGGATAGTTTTCCTTTGGCCGGGCTAGGGTGGGCTGTTCAGTCTTCCTCCCCTGTCACCACTGCACGGGCTCATCACTAAGTTGCTGCAGCAATTGGAGCTTAGCTCTTATCAGGAGGCATTCACAGCTAATTACTGGGCGGAATAACCAGCGGTACAGCTGATCTGTCAACAGCTGTGCCGCTGGGAAACTGATGTGACTCGGCCGGCACTGCAGCCACGGCACCTTCACATTACAGTAGATGTCCCCTCCCCAGAGACCAGCCAGCCTATCACGGTCTTCAGGGTGGGCTGCCTCTGGGTGGGCTGCATGTATCAGCCTAGCCCCTCCCCTCTTCCTGCTCCTCGTCTGCTGCGTGTGTCACTGGAATGCCTGCCCCTCCTCTCCACAGTGTCCTGGCTTCCTCTATGCATCTGCTTTCTATAGGAAAACGAAGGTATCATGAGGTGTTGGCTATGCTGGACTGTAATATGGGGGAGGGGGCTGTGTATACAAGGGCTAATATGAAGGGGGGAGCTGTGTTTACAATACTTTAATATTAGGGCACTGTGTTTACTGGGGGAGGGGGTAATATGGGAGCACTGTGTGTAGGGGGGTAATATGGGGGAGGGGCCATGTTTACTGGACTGTAATATGGAGGAGGGGGCTGTATTTCCTGGACTGTAGTATGGGGGAGGGGGCCGTGTTTACTGGACTGTAATATTGGGGAGGGGGTCGTGTTTACTGGACTGTAGTATGGGGCGCGGGCCGTGTTTACTGGACTGCAATATTGGGGAGGGGGTCGTGATTACTGGACTGTAGCATGGGGGAGTGGGCCATGTTTACTGGACTGTAATATGGGGAGAGGGCTGTGTTTACTGGATTGCAATAAGTGGGGCAATTTGTGTATTGGGGTGAAATTTAGTGTAGGGTGCACAAAGACAAAAGAAATAGGGGACACAAATATAGCAGCGTAGTATGTTAACAGCACAATGGTTCACTTAGTATAAATCACACGTACATCAGAAAAGGCAAAAACTGGAATATCATGTGCAAACAAGCCTGTTAGGAGAAAGTGCTGCGCCTCCATTTTCTAACCAGGAACCAGCTTGTGATACCCTCTGGAAGCACTGTCTACTAACAGACTTGTTTGTCCCTGATATGCCAGTTTTTACCTCTTCTAGCATAGGGCTGGTGCAAATGTCAGTGGTGCAACCAATGGTGGTGTCTAATAACACACAAAGCATGATTTCAGCATCTGTACACACTGGCAGGGGTGGTTTCAGCCCTTGCACATTCCCATGGATGTATATCAGGGAAGGGCTTTGTAGCAGCATCAGCATACAGTAAATGTCTAAAGCGCAACTGCAGCAAAAGATTCAAGGAAGGCCAAGAATCATGCTCTATGTCGAGGGACAGACCCCACCCATTCAAAAGACCCTGCCTTCAATAGGGCTGTTTCTACACATTTCCCGGGCTGGTTTGCCATCCCAATCCACCCCTAAGGTCCATGCCCAAAACACAAAAACTCATCTCTGTGAAGGCTGCACTGGCTGTCCGGTGACTGTAGCTGACTTTGAAACTCACTGCTGCTGCCTTCTGAATGGAGATGATGGTCATGTCATGCTGGCTGCTGCTGCAGCAGATCAGTACTTCTGTACATGTTATATGCAAGCACCATAAGAAATATTTTGTGAATGAGCTTTCATATTTGTGTATGTTTCTGGTGTTTGTGTATGTACAGTCAGGGCCGGTTCTAGGCCTTTTTGTGCCCCGGGCAGGAAATAGGGACATGGCTTCATACAGGGGGCATGGTCAGTTACGCCCCCTGTACAGTAGTAGCGCCGCTGAAATGCTGTGCGGTGCACGATTACGTCATTGCGCACCGCACAGCAAAGGTCCTCTCCACGAAGGGAAACTAGACGCGCACCGCACAGTAAAGGTCCTCTCCACGAAGGGAAACTAGACGCTACGTGTCTAGTTCCCTTCACAGCGGGACGCAGCAGGCAGCGGGACACAGCGGGCAGCAGGGGGCACAGCAGTAGCGGATCTTGCCATGGTACGGCGCCCTCTGGATGGCGCCGGCGCCCTCCGGAAGGTGGCGCCCCGGGCAAAAGTCCTGCTTGCCCGTGGCAAGTTCCGCTACTGTACAGTGTGTGTGTGTGTGTGTGTGTGTATATATATACATATATACACACGTGTCCTCCATCCCACGGTATTGACCACACCACCTGTGTAGACCACACCCCCACTTCAGTAGTCACACCCCCACAGTTCTGGTCACACCCCCTGCCGTGGCACACAATAGGCCCTTCACACATTTCAGCTCCAGGCCCACATGGACCTTAATCTGGCTCTGGGCAGGACTGTTGAAACGGCACCTGAGCGCGGAGAACAACAAGATCAGAGGCGGTTGTCTTACCAGTTTTCTTTTTTCACCTCCCACTGCTTTTTTCTCTTTCTTCCCCTTCTTATGTTCCTTCTTTTCCCTTAACGAAATGGATCTACCTCAAGAGACTGCGTTTCGGATTTGTCTAGTAATTCTGTTTTTGATCAGGACAATTTGTTTTGGTGAGGGTCCCGGAGAGGTCGAGCAAGGATCTGGAATGGGTTCTGATGGCAAGTACGGATTTGTAGGATCTCAGGAGCAGCACATCATTCGAGTAAAGGCTGGTATCAGTAAGCACTCTGGTAGTCATAGAGCTCAGAGGCAATGTGAGGGGTTATTGTCTGATGAATATTGTATTTGTAGGAATTGTGAGAACATAGTCGAAGATGCACCATCCAGAGATGTCAGTCCAATATTAATATCGTCATGGACCGACATCCGTTGAGTGATTACCACTCATTAGTGGGTAAGGTCTTAAACCAGACAGAATGTTGGGTGTGCTCACAGGTACCTCAAGGACAGAGTAAGTCAGGATTAGTGCCGTACCCTTTAGCAATAGATGAGGTACTCGAATTGCGGGGTTAGAGACCGGTGGACAAAAAATTCAATCTATCTAGGCCCCCTAGCTTGAAGCTCCACCAGTACAACGTAGATAGGTCCCTGTTGTGTTTTAATATTTCCAATTTCCGAAAACCAGGAAATTGGGAAGTGACTTGGAATAACCAGACAATGACTTTTTCACACAGAGCTGATAGGATTCCCATCGACTCTGAACTTGTACGCAAGATAGCCAGCAGTATTTTCGGTACCGGTATACACGTGGAAGCAAAACCATGTGGGTTGGAAAGGTATCGCAGGGGTATTGTGCCCATATCATCCAGCCCGATACTTGTACTGAGCAAATGAGAGAACTAGGGATTGGTTTCTGTACCTGGAAGGTTTGCAATATGGTGATTTTACATTTTGTCCCCTATGTTTTCCCAGATGATGCCTATTTCATATGTGGGAGGAAAGCGTACAAGTGGCTTACTCCGAGATCTGAGGGATTGTGTTATATTGGGAGAGTACTACCAGAGGTCATGACCATAACCCATGACAAAATGAAAGACATTCACCGCAACGCTCAGACTCCTTATACTCATACCCACTATGAACACATCATCAAGAGACACCTCATAGATAGGGCAGAGCACACAGCCTCTGATTTGATCCATGAATCCACCGGGATTCAGTTCCTTCTCACATTAGATATAACCCGTACTGCCAGAGGAACTATAAATTATAGGTACATCCATGCGCTAGCGAACTTGATAGATAATATCACTGAGATGTATGATAACACCTTCAGGTATACAGGAAGGGAGTTACAAGCTTAGAAGAAAGAATTGATCCAGCACCGGATGGTCCTAAATTACGTTACAGCTGTGACAGGTGGGTATTGTGTTACCCTGGCAACTCAATATGGCGTGAAGTGCTGTACGTATATTATGAATAGCACTGACGACCCCACGGAGATCATCGATCAAAAGATGGATGAGATCTTACAGTTGAAGTGGGAGTTCCGGAGGAAACACAATCTTACCTTGACGGCTGTGGGTATTGAATTGACCGGCTGGGTCTCATGGTTAAACCAACTCAAATGGTTTTCTGGATTAGGAGAGTGGGTGCAGAATCTAATTGCAAGTGTAGGAAAGTTTCTCCTTTGTATTCTGGGTGTCATCATAATTATTGGCTTGATATTTAAGTGTGTTCGAATTCTAACGCGCCGCAAGCACGGCACAAATTTGATGAGTCTAAGGAGCGAGGGCGTTGTCACAGCAGCAGATTTGGTTTATGACCCATCTATAGAAACAGTGTTATGATAAGGATTGCAAATGAATTTCATGGCCTGTTTCTTTCACCATTTTTTTTCTGTCTCCCCCTTTTTACCCAGAAACATCCAATCGGAAAAGACGTCAATCCTACCCAAATGTTTATGTGAATGTATTTTTATATATGTGTCTTATCTTCATCTCTGCAACCCTCAGTTAATGGCACACATAGTCAACAGGTGTTATACACATATAGTAGCATTCACATATGTTCCCCCTCCATGTATCATCAACTAAATGTGCTCCCCATTTGTTGGTATTAGAAGCCGAAGAGGCAAGGGTCAAAAGCCTTTTGCCCGAAAGGAGCTCAGTAGCATTTGTTTGCCCATTTACAGACCCTTAATACGGGATGAGAAGGATTTAATGTATACTTCGCAATACCTCGAAGTTTACTTAGAACATATACGGCACGATGATACATGCCCCTCAGACATTGATTCATACATACATGCTTTTACTATCCCACTAGGATATACATTTCCCACCTACAACTCTCCCCGATCATCCAAGCTTTGTATATATTGTATAGGTAATATTTTTAGTTTATTAGTTAAGAGTGGCAGTTATTGATCACTGCCAAAGGGTGGACTGTCGAAGTCGGAAAATATTACAGTACACACATCACGTACAAACTCCACACAGATAGCCTCCATGCGCATACTTGTTCTGCCGTGCGTGCACATATTCACAAATTGCGTATGACCGCTCACGCGGTCCTGCGTATTAGCACGTGGTATGAGTAATTACGGTAGCATTTGTACTTGCATGGAAATGCCACAAAGACTTATCACATATTTAATCCACATAGTGCACAATGAACACATAGCCCACATGCACCACTCCAGCAATTTATACTTGTTTAAATGGTACAACAACAAAGGGATTCACCTTTACAGGATATGAGGGGACAGCATTAGGTTATGACGTGGTGTTTGGTATCCAGCTGTAGGGTATTTTAAGGGCAACATTCCAGTAGCAGTTTGCAGAAGATAGCACACTCCTGCGCATAATTATGCGCAGGAACAGAATATTACTATTATACTGTGTTTACTGTACTTTGATATGCATCAGGAACCCAGTGGAGACCAACTGCAAGCACACCTGGAACAGACATCGCCCACCTATTCAAACCAACCTATGACCCCTCCTTTACTGTAAATGATCAGCCCTTTGACCTATAGATGAAGAGGTTACAGTTTCCATTGTATTGTGTTTTTACCAACTGTATAAAAACCAAAGTTACCTAGCCGGTCACTCTCTCTCTGAAGGTCATCTTGCTTGATTGATCTGAGCACCGGACCGAGTGGCGCTGGCGAAATCAAACGTATTACCATTGTATTGTAGCCTCTTTTCTCTTATTGTAATTGTATATTTGTTGTAACCCCCTTTTATCAATTATATGTTGGTGGGACGGATCCCAACTTCTTAAATACAATTGGTGTCTTGTCTCTTTCCCTGCTAAGGTTATAAGTGTATTTCAGCCACACGTGAAGCTACATTGTGCTCTCAGCGCGTCGGTGTGTGTGTATGCACTGCGTGTACTTTGTACGTCCATCACGGCGTGTTTACGCAAAGTGCGTACACGGTACGGGGCTTTGTACGCTAACTGAGTAAAAAGTTCGTAGGTTAAGGATTGAATACAGCGGCCGCAGCGGCTCGATTTTAAAGTGTATTGAGTGTATTTTTAAGTATTGCTTTTAGCCCTGTAAGTAAATCAGCATTTACAATATATAATATATAATATATTAATACACACACACAGCGCACGCAGTGATAGCCATGGCATGCACGTTGGGTTTGCCATGCGACCCAGAGCATGATCAAAATTAGGTAACATTTGCTTGATAACTTAATTTTGATCAGGGAATGATTTCTATCTATCTTTCTATCTATTTATCTATCTATCTATCGGGGTGCAAGGGGCACCAACATATCTCTTGCCTCCGGGAGTCTGGAATGAACTTACGCCACTGTCTATATTCATTTTATATTTTATATAATGTCACCTCAAATTTTTATATAACCTATACTTATGTAATCTGGGTGTTTTTAGGCACCACTAGGTAACATTGTAACAAGGTAAACGACAGACAACCAGTCCCATCTGTAATCAGGTGACGAATGGCAATTACCCTTCTATACCTCTATCTCATTCTTAGCAAAAAGGGGAAACTCAGCTAATTCCCCACTCCTTATCATACGTCAACATGCCACTGTAGATCCCACACCCAGGTTACAAACAATTGACCAGCCCCAGGGATTCATTCAACCCCCTAGGGGCCAAACAATCCAACCGAAAAATCCACTTGGATTCAATCTGAAGCAATTTCTTGCCTCTATCACCTCCTCGGATGGAAGCCGGTACATGGTCGACCGCCTTATACCGAAGGCTGGCTAGATTGTGTCGCTGTGAGGCAAAGTGCCGGGCTACCGGTTGTTCAGTGGTACCTGAACTTAGCGCGGCCCGAATGGCAGATCTATGTTGGGTCAATCGAACTTTCAATTGACACTCAGTTTTGCCCACGTAATAGAGCCCGCAGGGGCACCTATCACATATATGACAAACCGTGTGGTGCAGGTTAGAGGCCATTTGATTTTCTCATACGCCCTAGAGGATGCTGGGGTCCACTTCAGTATCATGGGGTATAGACGGTTCCGCAGGAGCCATGGGCACTTTAAGACTTTTCAAAGGGTGTGAACTGGCTCCTCCCTCTATGCCCCTCCTCCAGACCTCAGTTTTAGAAATGTGCCCAGGCAGACTGGGTGCACTCCAGAGGAGCTCTATTGAGTTTCTCTGAAAAGACTTATGTTAGGTTTTTTATTTTCAGGGAGAACTGCTGGCAACAGTCTCCCTGCTTCGTGGGACTGAGGGGGCAGAAGTAGGAACCAACTTCCTAAAGAGTTTCATGGCTCTGCTTCTGGCTGACAGGACACCATTAGCTCCGCCGTCACCCCCCTCACAGAGCCAGAAGTCAGAAGACAGGTGAGTGTTAGAAGACAGATCTTCAATCAAGAAAGTGACGGCTAAAGGTACCGCACGGCTGGCAGGAGCGCAGCGCGCCATGTTGTCCACACATACACAGGCACTGCAGGGTGCAGGGCGCGAGGGGGGGCGCCCTGGGCAGCATGAAACCAATGGAAACTGTCATAAATAAGGGGCATAAGTTGCTGAGGCACAGTCCTACCCCCACCAGTATAAAAAATTACCTCATAAAAGCTGAGGAGAAACACGCCATTGAAGAGTGGAGCTTCCTCCTCAGTCAGCCAGCACACTGCTCAGTGCCATTTTCTCTCTTCCAGACTGCAGAGAAGAACGCTGGTCCTCCTCCACTACTGAACAAGTATCAGGGTGCAAAACAGGGGGGGGTGGCACAGTGAATTTGGTGCTATATAATTGTGTGATTAATATTATAAAAGTGCTGCATGTCAGTGGGCATTTTGTGTTCATAGACATTGTGTTACTGGTGCTGGGTTGTGAACTGGCAAATCCTATCTGTGTCCCTCTTACAAATTTTACTGTGGGTCTGTCCCCTATAAGTCCCGGTGTGTCTGTGGTGTGGTTGTGCACGTGTGTGACATGTCTGTGGCAGGGAACTCTTCCTCTGTAGGAGACATGTTAGGGACACAGAGGTGTAATATGACACCAAGAGCCTGACTGGGTGAAAGGTTACATGATAGTGTGAATCATATCAGTAAGAGGTTGGACTGAATCTCATAAAGAAAACTGAAAATAATCTGTTGAAGATGTGATTTTTAATAGTTCTGCCTTTCATCCACAGGGACCCCTCTGGGTCACATACAAATTTGCACAAGTAGTGCAAACTGATACCGACACGGACTCTGATTCCTGTGTCGACACTAGTGATTCCAGGGGAATAGGTCCTAAGTTAGCAAAAAAGCATTCATAACATGTTTTAGCTATAAAGGTGGTGTTAGAAGTTACGAAGCCCCCTCTTTTACCAGAAGGAGAGGGTTTACTTTAGTAAAGAAGTAATGTAATTTTCCCTCCACCTCAGGAGTTGAACAGTCTCTTGGAAGGAGTCTGATTTAACCTGAAAATAAATGTCAGATTCACAAAAGGAATTCAGTCAGCTTACCTTTTTCCAAAAGGTGGGAGTCACCCCGCATTTTAGACAGGGCCCTGTTATAAAAGAGAAAAGGTGTTTCTCCCTGCGCCTGAAATGGCTTCACTTAAGGAGCTAACAGGCGCAAGTGAGTGAGGTGATCTATTGATGTGGCCAATGGGACACTACTCAGGCCTAGCATTGTCTGTGCGTGGGTGAGTAGTGCTATTGAGAAAACTTGTCATTAGACATTGACACAATAGATGGAGGCGAGATACTCCTAACGCTAGGTCATATCAAAGACGCTGCTGCGTACGTACTAGAAACCATGAAATATATTGGTCTATTGGGATCAAGAACCGCTACCATGGCAGTATCGGCTCGGAGGGCGTTGCGGATTCGCCAGTGGAATGCTGATGTAGATTCCAAAAGAAATATGGAGGCTTTCCCGTATAAAGGTGAGGCCTTGTTTGGTGATGGGCTGGATGCATTAGTCTCGGCGGCTACCGCAGGTAAGTCAACATTCTTGCCTTATGCTCCTACACTGGCGAAAAAGACACATCACTCTCACATGCAGTCCTTTCGGCCCAACAAATACAAAAAGGCCAAAGGTTCCCCCTTTTTTGCAAGTAGAGGAAGGGGAAAAGGAAAGAAATCCACAGCGTCTTCCGGATCGCAGGAGCAGAAGTCCACCCCTGCTTCTGCCAAATCTTCAGCATGACGCTGGGGCTCCCTTGTGGGAGTCCGCTCGGGTGGGAGCACGTCTGAAACTTTTCAGTTAAATCTGGATTCAATCTGGCCTGGACCCATGGGTCTTAAAAATAGTGTTCCATGGGTACAAACTAGAGTTTCAAGACGTCCCCCCATGCCGATTTTTCAAATCGACCTTGCCAGCTTCTCTTCCAGAAAAAGAGGCAGTAACAATGGCAATTCAAAAATTATGTCAGGATCAGGTCATTGTCCTGGTACCCTTGTCACAGCAAGGATAAGGTTTTTATTCAAGCCTCTTCATAGTTCCGAAGCCGGATGGCTCAGTCAGACCGATTTTAAACCTGAAAAATCTGAATCTCTACCTGAAAAGGTTCAAGTTCAAGATGGAATCCCTGAGGGTAGTGATTTCCAGTCTGGAGGAGGGGGACTTCATGGTGTCAGTAGACATAAAGGATGCTTACTTGCATGTTCCCATTTATCCTCCTCCCCAAGCTTATCTGAGATTCGCAGTACAGGATTGCCATTACCAGTTCCAGACGTTGCCGTTCGGACTCTCCATGGCACCGAGGGTATTCACAAAGGTGATGGCAGAGATGATGGTCCTCCTTCGTCAAAAATGAGTCAATATAATTCCTTATCTGGACGATCTCCTGATAAAAGCGAGATCCAGGGAACAGTTGGTGCAGAACATCGAACTCTCCCTGTCAATACTCCAACAACACGGTTGGATCATGAATTTTCCAAAGTCGCAGTTGTAACCGACGACAAGATTGTCCTTTTTAGGGATGATTCTGGACACAGAAGTACGGAGAGTATTTCTTCCAGTGGAAAAGGCTCTGGAAATCCAGAAAATGGTCAAACAAATATTGAAACCAACAAGTGTGTCGATCCATCAATGCATTCAGTTGTTGGGGAAAATGGTAGCAGCCTACGAGGCCATACAGTTTGGCCGATTTCATGCCAGAGTATTCCAGTGGGACCTGTTGGACAAGTGGTCCGGATCCCACCTACACATGCACCGTAATAATCCTGTCCCCCAAAGCCAGGATTTCACTCCTGTGGTGGCTACACAGTTCTCACGTACTAGAGGGACGCAGGTTTGGGATTCACGACCACGGATGCAAGTCTCCGAGGCTGGGGAGCTGTCACACAGGGGGCAAGCTTCCAAGGAAAATGGTCAAGTCAGGAAGCATGCCTTCACATAAACGTTCTGGAATTGAGAGCCATTTACAACGGCCTTCTACAAGTGGTACATCTTCTTCAAGATCATCCCATGCAGATCCAGTCGGACAATGTAACAGCAGTCGCGTACATAAACAGGCAAGGCGGAATGAGAAGCAGAGCGGAAGTGGCAGAGGTGACAAGGATTCTCCTCTGGGCAGAAAGACATGTAAGAGCTCTGTCAGCAATTTTCATTCCGGCAGTAGACAACTGGGAAGCAGACTTCCTCAGCAGACACGATCTCCATCCAGGAGAGTGGGGCCTCCACCAAGAAGTCTTCGCAGAGGTGACAAGTCTTTGGGGAGTTCCTCAAATAGACATAATGGCATCTCTTCTAAACAAGAAGCTTCAGAGATATTGTTCCAGGTCGAGAGACCGTCAAGAAATAGCAGTGGATGCACTGGTGACCCAGTGGGTGTTTCGGTCGGTATATGTTTTCTCTCCACTTCCACTGATTCCAAAAGTTTTCAAAATAAGAAGAAGAACAAGAGTTCGAGCAATCTTCATTGCCCCAGACTGGCCAAGGAGAGCTTGGTATCCAGATCTTCAGGAGTTGCTCATAGAAGATCCTCAGCCTCTTCCTCCTCGAGAGGACCTACTACAGCAGGGGCCGTGTGTGTATCAAGACTTACCGCGGCTACGTTTGACGGCATGGCTGTTGAGCGCCGGATCCTAGAAAGGGTATTCCCAAGGAAGTCATCCCCACTCTTATTCAGGCCAGGAAAGGAGTAACGTCTAAACATTACCACCGTATTTGGAGAAAATATGTGTCTTGGTGTGAATTCAAGAAGGCTCCTACGGAAGAGTTTGAGTTTGGATGTTTTCTCCATTTTCTGCAGGCTGGTGTGGATGCGGGCCTTAGATTGGGGTCAATCAAGGTCCAGATTTCGACCTTATCAGTTTTCTTTCAAAAACAATTGGCCCCCTTTCCAGAAGTTCAGATGTTCGTGAAAGGGGTTCTGCACAACCAGCCTCCATTTGTGCCTCCAGTGGCACCATGGGACCTTAATGTGGTGTTGCAGATCCTTCAATCAGATTGGTTTGAACCTCTGCAGGAGATAGAATTGAAGTTTCTCACTTGGAAAGTGGTGATGCTTTTGGCCTTGGCATCCGCAAGGCGGGTGTCTGAGTTGGGGGCCTTGTCTCACAAGAGCCCTTACCTGATCTTCCATGAAGATAGGGCAGAGATGAGAACTCGTCAACAATTTCTTCCAAAGGTGGTTTCGTCCTTCCACATAAACCAACCTATTGTGGTGCCAGTAGCTACTGACACTTTCACTGAGTCACAGTCTCTAGATGTGGTTAGAGCTTTGAAGATTTATGTCGCAAGAACAGCTCGGTTACGGAAAACAGAGGCTCTGTTTGCCCTGTATGCTCCCAGCAAGATTGGGTGTCCTGCTTCTTAGCAGACTATTGCGCGCTGGATCAGAGGGACAATTCAGCACGCTCATTCTACGGCAGTCTTGCCGGTACCGAAGTCGGTGAAGGCCCATTCTACTAGGAAAGTGGGCTCATCCTGGGCGGCTGCCCGGGGCGTCTCGGCTTTACAACTTTGCCGAGCAGCTACTTGGTCAGGGTCAAATTCATTTGCTAAATTTTATAAGTTTGACACTTTGGCCGATGAGGACCTCAAGTTTGGATGAGGACCTCAAGTTTGGTCAATCGGTGCTGCAGGGTCATCCGCACTCTCCCGCCCGTACTGGAGCTTTGGTATAACCCCATGGTACTGTAGTGGACCCCAGCATCCTCTAGGACGTATGAGAAAATAAGAATTTACTTACCGATAATTCTATTTCTCGGAGTCCGTAGTGGATGCTGGGGTTCCTGAAAGGACCATGGGGAATAGCGGCTCCGCAGGAGACAGGGCACAAAAGTAAAGCTTTCCGATCAGGTGGTGTGCACTGGCTCCTCCCCCTATGACCCTCCTCCAAGCCAGTTAGGTACTGTGCCCGGACGAGCGTACACAATAAGGGAGGAATTTTGAATCCCGGGTAAGACTCATACCAGCCACACCAATCACACCGTACAACTTGTGATCAAACCCAGTTAACAGTATGATAACAGAGGAGCCTCTGAAAGATGGCTTCCTAAACAATAACCCGAATTAGTTAACAATAACTATGTACAATTATTGCAGATAATCCGCACTTGGGATGGGCGCCCAGCATCCACTACGGACTCCGAGAAATAGAATTATCGGTAAGTAAATTCTTATTTTCTCTATCGTCCTAGTGGATGCTGGGGTTCCTGAAAGGACCATGGGGATTATACCAAAGCTCCCAAACGGGCGGGAGAGTGCGGATGACTCTGCAGCACCGAATGAGAGAACTCCAGGTCCTCCTTAGCCAGAGTATCAAATTTGTAAAATTTTACAAACGTGTTCTCCCCTGACCACGTAGCTGCTCGGCAAAGTTGTAATGCCGAGACCCCTCGGGTAGCCGCCCAAGATGAGCCCACCTTCCTTGTGGAGTGGGCCTTTACAGATTTAGGCTGTGGCAGGCCTGCCACAGAATGTGCAAGTTGGATTGTGCTACAGATCCAACGAGCAATCGTCTGCTTAGACGCAGGAGCACCCATCTTGTTGGGTGCATACAATATAAACAACGAGTCAGATTTTCTGACTCCAGCTGTCCTTGCAATATATATTTTTAATGCTCTGACAACGTCCAGTAACTTGGAGTCCTCCAAGTCACTTGTAGCCGCAGGCACTACAATAGGCTGGTTCAGATGAAATGCTGACACCACCTTAGGGAGAAAATGCGGACGAGTCCGCAGTTCTGCCCTGTCCGAATGGAAAATCAGATATGGGCTTTTGTAAGATAAAGCTGCCAGTTCTGACACTCTCCTGGCCGAAGCCAGGGCTAGTAACATGGTCACTTTCCATGTGAGATATTTTAAATCCACCTTTTTTAGTGGTTCAAACCAATGAGATTTTAGAAATTCCAAAACCACATTGAGATCCCACGGTGCCACTGGAGGCACCACAGGAGGCTGTATATGCAGCACTCCCTTAACAAAAGTCTGGACTTCAGGAACTGAAGCCAATTCTTTTTGAAAGAAAATCGACAGGGCCGAAATTTGAACCTTAATAGATCCCAATTTGAGACCCATAGACAATCCTGATTGCAGGAAATGTAGGAATCGACCCAGTTGAAATTCCTCCGTCGGAGCACTCCGATCCTCGCACCACGCAACATATCTTCGCCAAATGCGGTGATAGTGTTGCACGGTTACTTCCTTCCTTGCTTTAATCAAAGTAGGAATGACTTCTTCCGGCATGCCTTTTTCCTTTAGGATCCGGCGTTCAACCGCCATGCCGTCAAACGCAGCCGCGGTAAGTCTTGAAACAGACAGGGACCCTGCTGAAGCAAGTCCCTCCTTAGAGGTAGAGGCCACGGATCTTCCGTGATCATCTCTTGAAGTTCCGGGTACCAAGTCCTTCTTGGCCAATCCGGAACCACTAGTATCGTTCTTACGCCTCTTTGCCGTATAATTCTCAATACTTTTGGTATGAGAGGCAGAGGAGGAAACACATACACCGACTGGTACACCCAAGGCGTTACCAGCGCGTCCACAGCTATTGCCTGCGGATCTCTTGACCTGGCGCAATACCTGTCCAGTTTTTTGTTGAGGCGAGACGCCATCATGTCCACCATTGGTCTTTCCCAACGGGTTACCAGCATGTGGAAGACTTCCGGATGAAGTCCCCACTCTCCCGGGTGAAGGTCGTGTCTGCTGAGGAAGTCTGCTTCCCAGTTGTCCACTCCCGGGATGAACACTGCTGACAGTGCTATCACATGATTCTCTGCCCAGCGAAGAATCCTTGCAGCTTCTGCCATTGCACTCCTGCTTCTTGTGCCGCCCTGTCTGTTTACATGAGCGACTGCCGTGATGTTGTCCGACTGGATCAACACCGGTTTTCCTTGAAGCAGAGGTTCTGCCTGGCTTAGAGCATTGTAGATTGCTCTTAGTTCCAGAATGTTTATGTGAAGAGACGTTTCCAGGCTCGTCCACACTCCCTGGAAGTTTCTTCCTTGTGTGACTGCTCCCCAGCCTCTCAGGCTGGCGTCCGTGGTCACCAGGATCCAATCCTGTATGCCGAATCTGCGGCCCTCCAATAGATGAGCACTCTGCAACCACCACAGAAGAGATACCCTTGTCCTTGGAGACAGGGTTATCCGCTGGTGCATCTGAAGATGCGACCCTGACCATTTGTCTAACAGATCCCTCTGGAAAATTCGTGCATGGAATCTGCCGAATGGAATTGCTTCGTAAGAAGCCACCATTTTTCCCAGGACTCTTGTGCATTGATGTACAGACACCTTTCCTGGTTTTAGGAGGTTCCTGACAAGCTCGGACAACTCCTTGGCTTTTTCCTCCGGGAGAAAAACCTTTTTCTGAACCGTGTCCAGAATCATCCCTAGGAACAGCAGACGAGTTGTCGGCATTAACTGGGATTTTGGAATATTCAGAATCCAGCCGTGCTGTTTTAGCACTTCTTGAGACAGTGCTAATCCCCTCTCTAGCTGTTCTCTGGACCTTGCCCTTATTAGGAGATCGTCCAAGTATGGGATAATTAATACGCCTTTTCTTCTAAGAAGAATCATCATCTCGGCCATTACCTTTGTAAAGACCCGAGGTGCCGTGGACAATCCGAACGGCAGCGTCTGAAACTGATAGTGACAGTTTTGTACAACGAACCTGAGGTACCCCTGGTGTGAGGGGTAAATTGGAACGTGGAGGTACGCATCCTTGATGTCCAAGGACACCATAAAGTCCCCTTCTTCCAGGTTCGCTATCACTGCTCTGAGTGACTCCATTTTGAACTTGAACTTCTTTATGTACAGGTTCAAGGACTTCAGATTTAGAATAGGTCTTACCGAGCCGTCCGGCTTCGGTACCACAAATAGAGTGGAATAATACCCCTTTCCCTGTTGTAGAAGAGGTACCTTGACTATCACCTGCTGAGAGTACAGCTTGTGAATGGCTTCCAAAACCGTCTCCCTTTCGGAGGGGGACGTTGGTAAAGCAGACTTCAGGAAACGGCGAGGCGGATCTGTCTCTAGTTCCAACCTGTACCCCTGAGATATTATCTGCAGGATCCAGGGATCTACCTGCGAGTGAGCCCACTGCGCGCTGAAATTCTTGAGACGACCGCCCACCGCCCCCGAGTCCGCTTGAGAAGCCCCAGCGTCATGCTGAGGCTTTTGTAGAAGCGGGGGAGGGCTTCTGTTCCTGGGAAGGAGCTGCCTGTTGGTGTCTCTTCCCCCTTCCTCTGCCTCGTGGCAGATATGAATATCCCTTTGCTCTCTTGTTTTTAAAGGAACGAAAGGGCTGCGGTTGAAAAGTCGGTGTCTTTTTCTGTTGGGGAGTAGCTTGAGGTAAAAAGGTGGATTTCCCGGCTGTAGCCGTGGCCACCAAATCTGATAGACCGACTCCAAATAACTCCTCCCCTTTATACGGCAAAACTTCCATATGCCGTTTTGAGTCCGCATCGCCTGACCACTGTCGCGTCCATAAACTTCTTCTGGCCGAAATGGACATAGCACTTACCCGTGATGCCAGTGTGCAGATATCCCTCTGTGCATCACGCATATAAAGAAATGCATCCTTTATTTGCTCTAAAGACAGTAAAACATTGTCCCTATCCAGGGTATCAATATTTTCAATCAGGGACTCTGACCAAACTACTCCAGCACTGCACATCCAGGCTGACGCTATAGCTGGTCGTAGTATAACACCTGTATGTGTGTATATACTTTTTTGGATATGTTCCATCCTCCTATCTGTTGGATCTTTAAGTGCGGCCGTCTCAGGAGAGGGTAACGCCACTTGTTTAGATAAGCGTGTGAGCGCCTTATCCACCCTAGGAGGTGTTTCCCAGCGCGCCCTAACCTCTGACGGGAAAGGGTATAAAGCTAATAACTTCTTTGAAATTAGCATCTTTTTATCGGGGGCAACCCACGCTTCATCACATACATCATTTAGTTCTTCTGATTCAGGAAAAACTATAGGTAGTTTTTTCACACCCCACATAATACCCTGTTTAGTGGTACCTGTAGTATCAGCTAAATGTAACGCCTCCTTCATTGCCAAAATCATATAACGTGTGGCCCTACTGGAAAATACGGTTGATTCGTCACCGTCGCCACTGGAATCAGTGCCTGTGTCTGGGTCTGTGTCGACCGACTGAGGCAAAGGGCGTTTTACAGCCCCTGACGGTGTTTGAGGCGCCTGGACAGGCACTAACTGATTGTCCGGCCGTCTCATGTCGTCAAACGACTGCTTTAGCGTGTTGACACTATCCCGTAATTCCATAAATAAAGGCATCCATTCTGGTGTCGACCCCCTAGGAGGTGACATCCCCATATTTGGCAATTGCTCCGCCTCCACACCAATATCGTCCTCATACATGTCGACACACACGTACCGACACACAGCAGACACACAGGGAATGCTCTTAACGAAGACAGGACCCCACTAGCCCTTTGGGGAGACAGAGGGAGAGTTTGCCAGCACACACCAAAAGCGCTATATATGACAGGGATAGCCTTATAATAAGTGCTCCCTGTATAGCTGCTTTTATAATATAATTTTTGCCACTATTTTGCCCCCCCTCTCTTGTTTTACCCTGTTTCTGTAGTGCAGTGCAGGGGAGAGACCTGGGAGCCGTCCTGACCAGCGGAGCTGTGTAAGGAAAATGGCGCTGTGTGCTGAGGAGATAGGCCCCGCCCCTTTTCCGGCGGGCTCGTCTCCCGCTCTTTAGTGTATTCTGGCAGGGGTTAAATATCTCCATATAGCCCCGGAGGCTATATGTGAGGTATTTTTTAGCCAAATAGGTTTTCATTTGCCTCCCAGGGCGCTCCCCTCCCAGCGCCCTTCACCCTCAGTGACTGCCGTGTGAAGTGTGCTGAGAGGAAAATGGCGCACAGCTGCAGTGCTGTGCGCTACCTTTAGAAGACTGAGGAGTCTTCTGCCGCCGATTCTGGACCTCTTCATGTTTCAGCATCTGCAAGGGGGCCGGCGGCGAGGCTCCGGTGACCATCCAGGCTGTACCTGTGATCGTCCCTCTGGAGCTGATGTCCAGTAGCCAAGAAGCCAATCCATCCTGCACGCAGGTGAGTTCACTTCTTCTCCCCTAAGTCCCTCGTTGCAGTGATCCTGTTGCCAGCAGGACTCACTGTAAAATAAAAAACCTAAGCTAAACTTTCTCTAAGCAGCTCTTTAGGAGAGCCACCTAGATTGCACCCTTCTCGGCCGGGCACAAAAATCTAACTGGCTTGGAGGAGGGTCATAGGGGGAGGAGCCAGTGCACACCACCTGATCGGAAAGCTTTACTTTTGTGCCCTGTCTCCTGCGGAGCCGCTATTCCCCATGGTCCTTTCAGGAACCCCAGCATCCACTAGGACGATAGAGAAAATAGGATTTTAATACCTACCGGTAAATCCTTTTCTCCTAGTCCGTAGAGGATGCTGGGCACCCGACCCAGTGCGTACTTTACCTGCAGTTTGTTCTTTATAGTTACACAAGTTGTGTTCATTTGGTTTCAGCATGTTGCTGTAAATGGTTCATGCCTGTTGGCGTGTGTCATGTTGAATGCCATGTTGTGCGGCATGGTTGAGGTGTGAGCTGGTATGAATCTCACCATTAGTATAAAAGTAAATCCTTTCCTCGAAATGTCCATCTCCCTTGGCACAGTTCCTATAACTGAGGTCTGGAGGAGGGGCATAGAGGGAGGAGCCAGTTCACACCCTTGAAAAGTCTTAAAGTGCCCATGGCTCCTGCGGAACCATCTATACCCCATGGTACTGAAGTGGACCCCAGCATCCTCTATGGACTAGGAGAAAAGGTATTAAAATCCTATTTTTGTCTTTACAGGCCCTGAACAACAGCTTTTGAATAGGGGTCTGACGTTTATTCCGACGAACTATCCTGATAATTTGAAATGGAAGGTGGACTCATTTAAAATGTCTCGCTCATTAAAAATAAAAGAGTACTTCTCTAAGCAACCATCGATGCCGCCTACACAGAGATTACCCCCCAGGATTTCTAAACTGGCCAGTCAGTCCAGATTTGATCCACAGTCTACAAATGCCACGTTAAAAACATTCCATTGTTTGATGGAAAATACCATCAATAAGGAGTCCGAAGTTGTCAGACATAATTTATCACGTGAGGTATTAATAGATCTAGAAAACAGGACAGATATCATTATAAGGGCGGCCGACAAGGGGGGATCCATCGTCATTCACTACACTGAAGAATGCGAGAGGCTGTTAAGCGATACAACCACTTATTGCTTACAGGAACAGGACCCTACCTCCAGCTTTAAACAAGAATTGGATGCCTTGCTCAAACAGGCAGTGGGTGAGGGACTCATCTCACAAATAGTGTGTGACAAATTGACAACCAAGTGGCCGGTTGTCCCTCTTTTCTATACGCTGCCTAAGATACACAAGGACGCACAGAGGACCCCGGGGAGACCAATTATCTCAGCCCGGGGGTCTCTATGTGAGCCTATTGCGGTGTTCCTAGATACATATTTGCAGCCGTGCATTCAAAATAAATGTTCTTATCTTAAGGATACTAGGATGTTACTAGAGAAATTGGCACTGGTAGAACGGGTTCCCAGTGAGACGACATTGGTGACTTTAGACGTCACTAGTCTCTATATCTGCATTCCTCACCAAGCAGGGTTGGAGGCGGTCAGACGTCTACTCACTGGCAATGTGTTGTATGAAGGCCCTGATATTGGTTTGTTTATGAAATTACTTGCTTTCACTTTGGAACATAATTTTTGTCTATTCAATGGCAGGTTTTACAAGCAATTAACTGGCTGTTCTATAGGGTCACCTGTAGCACCCTTGTTTGCCAATTGTTACATGTGGGCATAGGAGTGCGCAGCTAATTTTATTAGGGGGCGCACCGCAGGAGGGGCGTGTCTAGCACTATTTTACATTCTCTCAGTAAAATCACATGGCTTAATCTAATTTCTCCCTAATTCCTAATAATAAAGTAGGTATAATACACCCCAGAAAAATACAATGAAACATAATGGTGCGACCACCGGCCGGTACTGCATTACCCTGAGTCCTAGCTGCAGTTGCACCCTATCGCTGCTTACACTTCCCAATCCTATCCCTGACCCAGTGGCGGAACTAGAGAGTGGCGAACCTAGGTGCATATGCACCCCCCAGCACCTACAGCCTGATTTTGAGTGGGCCACTCTGAAAAGTACGGGAGATTTAGGGGACCAAACATTTGAGTTTTAATATAACACAAGTAGATTTTAAAATGTAAACATGTGCCGTCAGAGCCAAATCTGCCTTTTTCTATGGCATCAGTGCGCCCCCTCCGCAGGACACCAGCACTTGTCACACATGTGCCCATGCTCACCAGTTACTGACAGTATGAGCCAAAATTCACATTACGTCACACGATATGAGCCAAAATTCACATTACATCACACGATATGGAGCCAAAATTCACATTACGCCACACGGTATGAGCCAAAATTCACATTACGTCACACGGTATGAGCCAAAATTCACATTACATCACACGGTATGAGCCAAGATTCACATTACATCACACGATATGGAGCTAAAATTCACATTACGTCACACAGTATGAGCCAAAATTCACATTACGTCACACGGTATGAGCCAAAATTCACATTACATCACACGATATGGAGCTAAAATTCACATTACGTCACACAGTATGAGCCAAAATTCACATTACTTCACACGGTATGAGCCAAAATTCACATTACATCACACGATATGGAGCTAAAATTCACATTACGTCACACGATATGGAGCAAAAATTCACATTACGCCACACAGTATGAGCCAAAATTCACATTACGTCACATGGTATGAGCCAAAATTCACATTACGTCACACGGTATGAGCCAAAATTCACATTACATCACACGGTATGGAGCTAAAATTTACATTACATCACACGGTATGAGTCTCACCTATATTTCTATATGCTAATACTAAAAGAGAGGTGGTGCTACCATACCAATCTCATCATATATATTCAGTATATACATATACATACATATTTATTTATGTTTTTATTTTTTTTATTTTTTTACTAAAAAGGAAAGACTGAGATCTAAAAAAAAAACAGATCTGTGGGTGTGCTCATGGAAATTTATATATATATATATATATATATATATGCACTGCACATGTGCAGTTTGCCGCAACTGGCAAACTGTGCTGGGTCCGGGTCTGAATGACCCCTACATCACTACACTAAATATCCCTTATACGCAGCACATCACTACACTAAATATCCCTTATACGCAGCACTACATCACTACACTAAATATCCCGTATACGCAGCACTACATCACTACACTAAATATCCCTTATACGCAGCACTACATCACTACACTAAATATCCCTTATACGCAGCACTACATCACTACACTAAATAGCCCGTATACACAGCACTACATCACTACACTAAATATCCCGTATACGCAGCACTACATCACTACACTAAATATCCCTTATACGCAGCACTACATCACTGCACTAAATATCCCTTATACGCAGCACTACATCACTACACTAAATATCCCTTATACGCAGCACTACATCACTACACTAAATATCCTGTATACGCAGCACTACATCACTACACTAAATATCCCTTATACGCAGCACATCACTACACTAAATATCCCTTATACGCAGCACTACATCACTACACTAAATATTCCTTATACGCAGCACTACATCACTACACTAAATATCCCTTATACGCAGCACTACGTCACTACACTAAATATCCCTTATACGCAGCACTACATCACTATACTAAATATCCCTTATACGCAGCACTACATCACTACACTAAATAACCCTATAGACCACCCTAAATCACTACAATACATCCCCCCTATACAGCACACTATGGGCCTAATTCAGTATGAGTTGTAGTTTTGCGAGAAATCGCAAAACTACAACTCAATTCTCTAGCATGCGGGGTCGCCCAGTACAGGGCAAGGCCACCCCGCATGCTGGGTCCTCCCCAACCGCTCGCATCTTAAGGGTAGCCCCTGCCTTTGCAGGGGTCACAGCGGCTGTGTGTGACGTCGCGCAGTCGCCCAGGCCCACCCCACAAATGGTCCAAATGGTCCAGACATGACTCCATTGTCTAGACCGCGCCCCCACAATGCTGCAACACTGCCTCCAAAATGCTGTGTCGCCACCCCCGCCAGGACTTAGATTGCAATCGCGTGTGATGTTATGTTAATATGATTGTGGAATTTATTTGATTTATTGACCTTAATAAATTTAGATACAAGAGACAATTTCTATATATGATATTTACTTTATTGAAGATATAGATATCTGTGCAAAATAGATATATACACATGGAGAGCATCGGTTCACTCTTTATACACAGTGTTACTCTTTCATGTATTTAACAATTTCACAAACAATAGGCAATTTTAATAAAAGTAATAAGACACTTAAGACACTTTTCTGTCCTGTGAATCATACGCCAGTGGACCATCACTAGCCAGAGCTCTCACACTCACCTGCTACCACCCAGATACTACTGCGGACTACAGCACTGGTTCATCAGTAGATAGAGCTCTCACACTGGCCTGCTACCACTATTAATGTGGACTACATCCCTTGCTTATCAGTAACCAGAGCTCTCACACTCGCCTGCTACCACCCAGATACTAGTGCAGACTACAGCAATGGTTCATCAGTAGATAGAGATATCACACTGGCCTGCTACCACCCAGATACTAGTGCGGACTACAGCAATGGTTCATCAGTAGATAGAGACATCACACTTGCCTGCTCCCACCCAGATACTAGTGTGGACTACAGCAATGGTTCATCAATAGATAGAGATATCACACTCGCCTGTTCCCACCCAGATAGTAGTGCGGACTACAGCAATGTTTCATCAGTAGATAGACATATCACACTCGCCTGCTCCCACCCAGATACTAGTCCGGTCTACAGCAATGGTTCATCAGTAGATAGAGATATCACACTTGCCTGCTCCCACCCAGATACTAGTCTGGACTACAGCAATGGTTCATCAGTAGTTAGAGCTCTCACACTCGCCTGCTACCACTCAGATACTAGACAGGACTACAGCAATGGTTCATCAGTAGATAGAGATATCATACTCACCTGCTACCACCCAGATACTAGTGCGGACTACTGATAATGCTGATTTATCCTTAGGAATGAAAGCTATACCTTAAAAACACCTTAAATACACTTTAACCAGGAGCCGCTGCTGCCGCTGTACTTAATACACACTTTACGTACTTTGTACGCTATTAGCGTACAAAGTCCCGTGCTGTGTACGGACTTAGCGTATAAACGCCGCGCTGACGGTACAAAGTACTCACAGCGCGTACACACCCAGAGATACACTTTAAACCTTTTACAGCAATGCAATGCAATGATAATACACTTTAAACCTTAGCAGGGCAATGAAGACACGACACCAGATTGTAATTAAACCGCTGGGTTCTGACACCACAAGGTATATTGCTGAAAGGGGTTACAATACAAAAAATACAATGCAATATAACAGAGTAAATGGCTACATTCAATGTTACATACGTGAGTGGATTCGCTTGCGCTACCCGGTCCGGTCCTCCGTCATCTGATAAATAACGTTGTGAGTCTTGTGTCTGACCAGGCCTGCAGTAGGCTCTCTTTATACAATTCTTCCAAAGAGCAATACAATAGATACTGTAATCTCTTTGTCCATTGGACACAGGAATGCACATTTACAGTACAGGAGAGGTCATAGGTCGGTTTGAATAGGTAGGCGATGTCTTTCCGAACTGCTCTTGTGGGTGGTCTCCTCTGGATTCCCGCCGCATACATAATGTACAGTAAATACAGTTTATATCTATATTCTGCTCCTGCACATAACTATCCGCAGGAACATGCGATCTTTCTCAAACCAACACCGGAATGTTACCCTTAAAATACCCTTCAGCTTGATACCAAACACCACCTTATAACCTTGTTTTGTCCCTTCCTATTCTGTAAAGGTGAATCCCTTTGTTCTGAAACCATTTAAACTGCTGTTATTTTCTGATGTGGTGCAGGGAGGCTATGTGTACATTGTGCACTATTTGGATGAAATATGTAATGTGTTTTGATAGCTTTCCATGCGTTCACAAACTCTATCGTAAATACCCATACCAAGCGCTAATGCGCAGGACCGCGGGAGCGATCATACGCAAACTGTGAATATGTGCACGCACGACAGAACAAGTACACGCGCGGAAGCCATCTGTGTTTAGTTTGTACGTGATGTGTGTACTGCAATATTTTTTAACTTTGACACTACCGAAATAGTTCATCAGTAGATAGAGATATCACACTCGCCTGCTACCACCCAGATACTAGTGCAGACTACAGCAATAGTTCATCAGTAGTTAGAGCTCTCATACTCGCCTGCTACCACCCAGATACTAGTGCGGACTACAGCAATGGTTCATCAGTAGATAGACATATCACACTAGCCTGCTCCCACCCAGATACTAGTGTGGACTACAGCAATGGTTCATCAGTAGCTTGAGATATCACACTTGCCTGCTCCCACCCAGATACTAGTGTGGACTACAGCAATGGTTCATCAGTAGATAGAGCTCTCACACTTGCCTGCTACCACCCAGATACTAGTGCAGACTACAGCAATGGTTCATCAGTAGTTCGAGCTCTCACACCCACCTGCTCCCACTCAGATACTAGTGCAGACTATACCAGTGGCCCATCAGTAGCCAGAGCTCTCAAACTGGCCTGCTCCCACCTGTATTCTAGTGCAAGAAATGCTACCGGACCATCAGTAGCCAGATCTCTGACACTCACCAGCTTCCATCTGGATACTAGTGTGGACTGTGACACTGGACTGCTATAACCCAGAGCTATCACACTTGCCTAATTCTATCTGAATACTAATGTGGACTACTCCAACAGGCCAGAGCTCTCTTACTCTCATGTAATATGTTAGGTAAATTATCTACAAACAAATCCCATATTATTTCACTCAGGCAGTACCTTATAATGCATCTTTTTAGTAGAGATGAGCGGGTTCGGGTTTTACTCGGGTCTCCAAATGGGATCTTATTGGCTATCCAAAGCAAGAGACATCCGTGAGCCAATAAGATGCCGTTTTGAGAACTGAGTAAATACGAGTAAAACTGAGTAAAACTGAAACCGCTCATCTCTTCTTTTTATTGCATAACTTTATCAAAATCATTTGGTGGTATTAGAGGAGATTTCTTTATAAAACAACTTATTTGGATCTCAAAATAACATAGCGCTTGATATACATAGAGCCAAATGGAAATCATACATAGTTAATGAATAAGGGGTCTATTTACTAAGCCTTGGATGGAGATAAAGTCGCTGGAGATAAAGGGGCAGATGTATTAACCTGGAGAAGGCATAAGGAATTGATAAACCAGTGATAAATGCAAGGTGATAACACACCAGCCAATCGGCTCCCATATGTAAATTAACAGTTAGGAGCTGATTGGCTGGTGCATAATCACCTTGCACTTAACACTGCTTTATCACTGGTTTATCATTTCCTTATGCCTTCTCCAGGTTAATACATCTGCCCCAAAGTACCAGCCAATCACCTCCTAACTGACATTTTTCAAACACAGCCTGTGACATGGCAGTTAGGAGCCGATTGGCTGGTGCTTTATCTCCAGTGACTTTATCTCCATCCAAGGCTTAGTAAATAGACCCCTAAGTCTCTTAAAACATATTTATTTATTTATTATATTTATGTATTTAAGTCAGATTTCATGCGACTGCGCCGTCCCACCCTGACCCCCCGTTTTTGATGAGGAGATCCATTCTGCAGATGTGCATAATATAATGTTTAAATATTTTGATAAATACTTTTTAAACTTTAAGAAATAAAATAAATTTTAAAAAACAATGTTATTAACATTTTTGAAGGGAAAAATCATCAGTTAAGTGGTTTTTTAAAGAAGCATAAGGACATAATTTTTTCACTTTCAAAACAAAGGGCCTAAGTCAGTATGGATCATTAATCTGAGAAATTGCAGTTGTTTGCGAGTAGATAGGCGCCACCCTGACAGAAAGGAAAACGACCCCATGCAAATTTGCGAGTGCATCACAGATCACTATCCAATCGCAGATGCATACGCAAATCCCGAAACATCATAGAATCTTTGACGTCTAAGCAAATGAGAGTAGGTCTGAGGCTGCCACTAATCTGAGACCGGCAAACGCTACGCAGATGTTCGATAATTGCTCCATTTTTTAATTCTTTAATTAGCGATTCATGATGAATTAGGTCCAATATCAATTACTGGTAACCTTATACATACAAGCATTGGATGTACTAAAGAAATGGAGATATTGACTACATAATAAGTGCTAATTATTTCCAATGTTATGTTATTTGGTAAATTTTTCTCTAAATAATAGACTCAAATAAGTGGATATCGAGTTCAGCTAAATGGTGCTCAGATATAAGAAGCCAAACTGTGCTCAAGAACTATTGATACTAGGGGTAAATTTACTAAAAATCGTGTTTGTGCCGATTTGATGGGAGTTTAATCTCGATTTTTATTGGTCGTATTTTACTGCAACTTTTTGAAATCATCTACGCAAATTTACTAAGTTGCCGAGTTTTCTATGTTCGTATTTTCCAATGTCGATGTGAATCATATTGTCGGGTTGTGTTTTACGGGAGTGATTAGTAAAACACTGCCAGACATAACACATTGAAGCCCGGCCGGATCAGTGAGATCCGTGCAGGGCTTCATTGTGTACTAGATGAGGTGTTGAAAGAGTTAAAAATGTAAAAAAAAATTGCGTGGGGTCCCCCCTCCTATGTATAACCAGCCTCGGGCTCCTTGAGCCGGTCCTGGTTGTAAAAATACAGGGGGGGGGGAATTGCGTAAGGTCCCCCCATATTTAAACAACCAGCACCGGGCTCTGCGTCCGGTCCTGGTTCAAAAAATATGGGGGACAAAAGATGTAGGGGTCCCCCGTATTTTTCAAACCAGCACCGGGCTTCCCTAGCCAGAGAGATAATTCCACAGCCGGGGAACACTTTTATATAGGTCCCTGCGGCCGTGGCATTACCCCCCAACTAGTCACCCCTGGCTGGGGTACCCTGGAGGAGTGGGGACCCCTTAAATCAAGGGTCCCCCCCTCCAGCTACTCAAGGGCCAGGGGTGGAGCCCGAGGCTATCCCCCCATCCGTGGGCGGTGGATGTAAGGCTGATAGCCTTTGTGTAAAAAATAGAATATTGTTTTTTGTAGGAGAACTACAAGTCCCAGCAATCCCCCCCCAAAGCTGGTACTTGGAGAACCACAAGTACCAGCATGCGGGGAAAGAACGGGCCCGCTGGTACCTGTAGTTCTACTACAAAAAAATACCCCCAAAAAAACACCACACACACCGTGGAAGTAAAGCTTTATTTTACATAAATGCACACTTACACACTCACATACTTACCTATTATCCAACGGAGCACCTCGGTCCCCTTGTCCCATAGAATCCACGGTGAACCTGTTAAAAGATGCCCAAAACACTCACCTATTATCGGTGAAGATCTGTCCTCCTCAGTCCATGTAGCATCCAGGGTGTTAAAAAACAAACAAACAAACCGGCAAATCCCGAACCCACGCACTAAAGGGGTTCCATGTTTACACATGAAACCCCTTTTTCTGACTGCCGGGACCCCCCATGACTACTGTCACTGGAGATCCCGCCAGCCAGTTAGGGAGTGCCACGTCATGGCGCTCTCCTGATTGGCTGTGTGCTCCTTGTCTGTCAATCAGGCTCAGCGCAGCGGCTAGAATGGAGGATCGCGGTCCTCCATTCTAGCCTATGATGGGGACTTTGCGGTCTGTGGTTAACCGCAAAGTTAATTGGGATCACCCACAACACTGCCGATAGTTGTGCTTAGTAAATTCCCGAGATGACACTTAGAAGAAAAAATCAAACTCAGACAAAATCGGAACTTTAGTAAATATACCCCTATGTATAAGTGCTGACTAGCTCCATTAATAAGGAGACTTTCCCCTAGTGATACATCTGTGTAGGTGAATGATGATCTTATTGGCTCTGATACAGGAGCTAAAGTGACTCTATCACATGAGAACCGATTATTCAGGTTATCACAATTATAAGATCGAGAAACGGTTTAAGATTTATTTATATTTTCTAGATGCTGTTATGTGTTATTATACTATTGCTTAATATGCCACCATATGTGATTTATTTTAGATATTTTGGATACTTACCTGTGATAATGGCATTATTTTTCCTAATAATATGAATATTTGTTCATACTATGAATAATTATCATAGTTATAAACAGGGCTGGTGCTAGGATATTCGGCGCCTGTTATGCACACCAGTGCCTGCAGGAAAGTACTGGTGTCAGGACTGTTATGCACTCCAGTGCCTGCAGGAATGTACTGGTGTTTGAACTGTTATGCAAAACACAAGGACTCACAGACAGACTAGGGAATATGACATAACGTACACAGAAGGTGGAAGGGTAACAAAATACACACAACGTGAACAGAGAAGCCCAGAGGCTAAGGAACAGGGTATCTCCCTTGTATTAGAACTGCTCAGATGTGAAAAGCAAGATGTTGTGTTTTTAATACATAGAAAACCCGAAATGCTGTTGCTAAGGGCAACAGCAAAACCCTAAAGGGTTACCAACGGGTGTGGCAGTAAACTCCTTGGTCAGAGATGGAATGATAGACACAAGGAGATTCTCCACAATCCTAATTCTCACTTGCAGTGCACAGGTTCGGTTTACTGCCACTAAACTGACCCCTGACACCTAGCACAGTGAGACAGGATTAGACAGGCAAGTCTTAGAATACAGCCGCAAACTTGCTAAGTTCACAGAGTAGTAACAGAACCCCAGCAAGCTGAACGACTGACTCCAGTCTTACTGCTAGGTCTGGATTGGCAGAGTGTAATACCAAATCCCCAGGCCTATTTGCAGTAAGCAACAAACAAATACAAAGCTACACAGTACTGGCTAACTTTCAGAAACTGACTAACCAACAAAGATTCAGCAGCATCTGCTTACCCTGAAAAGAGGCCTTATAAAGCAGGTGCTGTCCACGCCCCACTCAGACCTCACAGACTGTGAGCACAAAAACCAGCACCGGATCCCCTGCCATGCACAGAGCCTATAACCACTGCACAGCAAAAGACCCGAACCGGAGTATCAGCTGCGCTCAGGTTACTCCGCTAGCACTTGTCTCCCGGTTGCCATGACGACGTGGCAGCACAGGGCAGGAGACCCTAACGGTACCCCCCCCCCTCTGACGAGGGGTCAAAGAACCCCTACCACCGGGTTTATCGGGGAACTGCGAGAAGAAAGAGCGTATCAGTCTGGGGGCATGAAGATCACAACTGCGCACCCACGACCGCTCCTCCGGGCCATACCCCTTCCAGTGCACCAAAAATGACAGCCGACCCCGAACCACCTTGGAGTCAAGAATCCTTTCAACAACAAACTCCCTCTGGCCACGTATCAGAAGAGGGGAAGGTCTTCCACTGGAAGAAGGATTACTAATCGCCCGTTTTAAAAGGGAACAATGAAATGTTTTATTGATACCCAAAGAACGGGGCAGATCTAACTGAAATGCCACCGGATTGATAACCCTGGTGATCTTATAAGGGCCGATGAACCGGGGGCCTAACTTATGAGATGGCTGTCTCAACTTCAAATTCTTGGTAGACAACCAGACGAAGTCTCCTAATTTGAAGCTGCAGGGTCTTTTCCGCTTATCAAAAACCCTTTTGGTCACTAATGACACAGACACAAGGGCTTTCTTCACTTTCCGCCAAATACCTCTAAGGACCGAAACCACAGAGGAACCACCAGGCGTGGAGTCCAGGGGGTCAAAAGAATTGGCCTTAGGATGATGCCCATACACACAAAGGAAGGGAGAGATCCCTGTAGCAGAGTGAGCCGCGTTGTTATAGGCAAACTCCGCCATGGACAGATGAGCAACCCAGTCAGTCTGACACTTGGAGACATAACACCTGAGGAACTGCTCCAAGGACTGGTTCACCCTTTCAGTCTGCCCATTAGACTGCGGATGGTAGCCCGACGACAAGCTGACAGAAATCTGGAGATCGGAACAAAATGCCCTCCAGAATTTGGCCACAAACTGGGATCCGCGGTCAGAGACCACATCAAGTGGCAACCCGTGGAGACGCACAACATGCAGCATAAATAATTCAGACAGGCGTCTGGCCGATGGCAGCCCAACCAGTGGAACGAAGTGCGCCATCTTCGAAAACCTGTCAACGACAACCCAGATGGCTGTCATCCCCGAGGATTTGGGCAAGTCCACCACAAAATCCATTGAAATGTGGGTCCATGGCTTAGATGGGATAGAGAGTGGATGTAATGGGCCAACAGGAACCCCTCTAGGAGTCTTATTTCGGGCACAGATGTCACATGCCCGAACCCACTGATCCACATCCTTAGCCACCGAGGGCCACCACACCGCCCTAGATAGCAACTCCCGAGTTCTGGCAATACCCGGGTGACCTGCAGACTTCTTGGCATGGAATTCCAGGAACACTCGCTGTCTTAACCTAGGAGGCACAAACAAAAGACCTACCGGAAGGTCTGGAGGAGCCTGCTCCTGTGCTCTAAGGACTAATGATAAGAGGTCCTGGGTAATGCCCACTTTAATACATGATGGGGAAACAATGGGCAACGGCTCCTCGGTGGTCTCCTGGATTGGAGCAAAACTCCGCGAGAGCGCATCAGCCTTGATGTTTTTTGACCCAGGGCGATATGTTATCAAAAAATTAAAGCGAGCAAAAAACAAAGCCCATCGTGCCTGCCTGGCATTGAGACGCTTCGCTGACTCTAAATATGCCAGATTCTTATGGTCAGTGAGAATTGAGACCACAAACTTAGCCCCCTCAAGCCAGTGTCTCCACTCCTCGAGTGCATCCTTAATAGCCAACAATTCCCGGTTACCCACGTCATAATTCATCTCGGCAGGCGAAAATTTACGGGAAAAGTAAGCACAGGGATGAAGGCGATTATCTGACACTCCCATCTGAGAAAGCACTGCCCCAATACCCATCTCAGAGGCATCCACCTCCACCACAAAAGGACGCTCTGGATCTGGGTGTCGCAGCACCTTGGCCGAAACAGATGCCCTTTTGAGACGGGCAAAAGCCGCTTTAGCCTCACAAGACCAGTGAGCAACATCCGCCCCTTTCTTAGTGAGTGCCACCAAGGGCGCCACTATAGACGAAAATCCAGCGATAAATCGTCTATAAAAATTCGCAAAGCCCAGGAAACGCTGAAGCGCCTTCAAACTAGTGGGCTGCACCCAATCCAGGACTGCCTGTACCTTGGAACCCTCCATTTGGAAACCTTCTGGGGAGATAATATATCCTAGAAATGCGATTTGCTGAACTTCAAATTCGCACTTCTCCAGCTTCGCCCCAAGCCGGTGGTCTCTGAGTTTCTGGAGGACTAAGCGTACATGCTTCCGATGTTCCTCCAGGGAATGGGAGAAGATTAGGATGTCATCTAAGTATACAACTAAGAATCTATCCAAATATTCCCTGAGCACATCATTCATGAAATCCTGGAAGACTGCCGGGGCATTACAGAGCCCAAAAGGCATCACCAAATATTCATAATGCCCCGAGTGGGTATTAAAGGCAGTCTTCCATTCATCCCCCTCTCTTATTCGGATTAGATTGTACGCACCGCGTAGGTCAATCTTAGAAAAAATGGTGGCAGTACGAAGCTGGTCAAACAAGACCGAAATGAGAGGCAGTGGGTATAAGTTTTTAATCGTGATACGGTTCAATTCCCTGAAGTCGATGCAGGGTCGCAACGAACCGTCCTTTTTACCCACGAAGAAGAACCCCGACCCAACTGGAGACTGTGAAGGTCTGATAAATCCCTTAGCCAAGTTCTCCTGAATGTACTCTGCCATAGCCTGAGTCTCAGGACGTGACAGGGAGTACAACCTGCTCTTGGGAAGCTTAGCATTTGGCAACAAATCAATGGCACAGTCATAGGAGCGATGGGGAGGTAGTACCTCTGCAACTTTTTTGGAGAACACGTCCGCAAAATCTGCATAACACCCTGGCAATCCTGGCAAACTTAGCTGCGAGAACCTGACTGGAAGGCTCAAGCAACTCCTGAAACAATCAGTACTCCAACTAAGAATCTCCCCAGAGACCCAGTCAAATTGAGGATTGTGGGCCCTTAACCAGGGTAACCCCAACACCAATGGGGCAAAAGTACAGACAGTCACATAAAAGGACAATTTTTCAGAGTGTGTGGCTCCAATAAACAAAGAAATCTGGCTAGTGCAAGAGGTAATTTTACCTTGGGATAATGGTTCCCCGTTTAACCCACAAATCTCAATTTCTGATGCCAAGGGTACTAAGGGAACAGAGTGTTTCAGGGCGAATTGGCGGTCCATAAACACCCCGTCGGCCCCACTGTCCACAAAGGCCTCAGTCTTGACAGTTTGACCGAGGATCTTCAAGGTCACCGGAATGATAAAAGTCTTCTTGGGAAATTCTGACTTCTGGCCTGACAGGATATTTCCCATCACCCTCAGGCCCTGAAGTTTTCCGGCTTTTCTGGGCATGATACTACCACATGACCTTTATTCCCACAGTACAAACACAACCCCTGCTGTCTCCTCCGCATCTTCTCACGCGAGGAGAGGCGGGTAGCCCCAATCTGCATAGACTCCTCTGAAAATTCCTCAGAGTCTGAGGTTCCCTTGGGAAGGAAGGAAATCTCAGTCTCCCTTTCAAGCCTACGCTCTCTCAGCCGTCTATCCACCCGGATGGATAACTGCATGAGCTGATCCAAGCTATCAGGCAAGGGATGTTGTACCAGTTGGTCCTTTATCTGGTTAGAAAGACCTCTTCGGTACTGGTGTCTCAGGGCTGGGTCATTCCACTGGGTATCATGGGCCAACCTCCGAAACTCCGTACAGTAAACCTCAACTGGCCTTCGCCCTTGCTTAAGGATCGAAATCTGAGCCTCGGCTGAGGCCGTCTTGTCAGGGTCATCATACAACATGCCCAGTGCCGTAAAAAAAGCATCAACACTTTTAAGCGACGGACAGTCAGGCTGCAACCCATATGCCCAGACTTGTGGGTCTCCTTGTAGCAAGGAAATCACTATGCCCACCCGCTGAATCTCCGACCCAGAAGACTGAGGCCTAAGCCGGAAGTATAGCTTGCAGCTCTCCTTGAAACAAAAGAACTGCGAGCGATCTCCAGAAAAACGATCCGGGAGATTTACTTTCGGCTCCTTAACCCCTGCAGGTGCTGCTGCTGCGGGAGCTCCGCCAGCAGCCTGGGAGGTGTGCATTTTAATGGACAAATCATTACATTTTTGAGTCAGGACCTGCACCTGATCAACCACCTGTTGCAACGTATTTTGAGGGGTATGCTCCATATTCCCACAAAATTTCAACAGGAGTATTGGGCTGCTGAATATGTTATGCACACCAGTGCCTGCAGGAAAGTACTGGTGTCAGGACTGTTATGCACTCCAGTGCCTGCAGGAATGTACTGGTGTTTGAACTGTTATGCAAAACACAAGGACTCACAGACAGACTAGGGAATATGACATAACGTACACAGAAGGTGGAAGGGTAACAAAATACACACAACGTGAACAGAGAAGCCCAGAGGCTAAGGAACAGGGTATCTCCCTTGTATTAGAACTGCTCAGATGTGAAAAGCAAGATGTTGTGTTTTTAATACATAGAAAACCCGAAATGCTGTTGCTAAGGGCAACAGCAAAACCCTAAAGGGTTACCAACGGGTGTGGCAGTAAACTCCTTGGTCAGAGATGGAATGATAGACACAAGGAGATTCTCCACAATCCTAATTCTCACTTGCAGTGCACAGGTTCGGTTTACTGCCACTAAACTGACCCCTGACACCTAGCACAGTGAGACAGGATTAGACAGGCATGTCTTAGAATACAGCCGCAAACTTGCTAAGTTCACAGAGTAGTAACAGAACCCCAGCAAGCTGAACGACTGACTCCAGTCTTACTGCTAGGTCTGGATTGGCAGAGTGTAATACCAAATCCCCAGGCCTATTTGCAGTAAGCAACAAACAAATACAAAGCTACACAGTACTGGCTAACTTTCAGAAACTGACTAACCAACAAAGATTCAGCAGCATCTGCTTACCCTGAAAAGAGGCCTTATAAAGCAGGTGCTGTCCACGCCCCACTCAGACCTCACAGACTGTGAGCACAAAAACCAGCACCGGATCCCCTGCCATGCACAGAGCCTATAACCACTGCACAGCAAAAGACCCGAACCGGAGTATCAGCTGCGCTCAGGTTACTCCGCTAGCACTTGTCTCCCGGTTGCCATGACGACGTGGCAGCACAGGGCAGGAGACCCTAACAGCGCCCCTCTGCAAACTATAAATTTGCACCCTCCCATACTTTGCAAAGGGAAGGCGCGCACGGAAAAAAAAGGGTTTGGGCTCACAAGGAAGTGGCGTGGCCACACAGTACACACAAATTATGCCACATAGTAGCACAATCTCATTCACATTACATAGCATGTACTAGTGCTGCTTATCCACATCATGCCCCCAGTAGTGGTGACATGGGCGTTATGCGCCACTGGCCATATTGGCGCTGCTATCTGAAAGATAGAGCACACTGATATGTGGGGGCAATGTATGAACAGTCGGCATCGCTGACCGTCCTGTCACCTACAGCTATCGATTTCAACAGCTGCAGATTATGTTGCCCATACACTACAGCCAGGAACAGCTCTGTCTCTGGCTGCAGCGGCTCCTTGTGATATCTCGTGATATTAGCGAGATGTTGCGCATGACCAGTGAGCCGGCCGGGGGAGCAAGTGTGATGGCGTATGTGCACTGTGCACTGCCTCTACAGAGTACTGAGGGCGGACAAGGTGGTGTGACGGGGTGCCTGACATCCCGTGCGCACGTCTATGGATGTGAACTCTCTGCCAATTGTGCTGTGGATGCAGCACTCTGCACAGTGCTAGTGATGGCCCTGCACACAGTTACACACACACACACACACACACACACTTTCTCTCACTCTTTTTACATCCATTTACTGGAGTCTAGCTGGCCAGATCTGCAACAGCCTTGTCCCATGTAGCCCCGCCCCCTCAGCCCGGGTAGCCATGCCCCTCAGTCTGTGAAGAGCCGCCTCTTTTCGGGCAAACACAGACATGTCCCTCGCTGTCACAGGGGATCGGGAGAGGAGAGGAGGACTTAAGCTGTCCCAGCAGCAGGAGGGACACAGGGCAGCGCAGCACAGGGATGCAGAGCAGGGAGAGCGCCTCTCCAGCCTGGCGCCTACCTGCTCTGCATCCCTGTGATGAGCGGGTAGCGCCAGGTCTGGTTATAAATTTACCTAGATACAAGATACATTTCTCACTACACATAAATTTAATGGCGACAAGAACGCACTCAAGACAATACTTTTGCTCTGTTTGTTTATTGATGTTCAAGATATAAAAACCAGAGCATGTGATGGAAACAGTTTAGCCACAGTTAGCTGTAACCAGAAGATGACATACATACATACATGATCCTTATCTTTATGCTTTCACCTATTAGAGAAGTGGAGAAAAGGAGTAAAGTACACACTGAGAGATTTGTGCAGTCTTCAAAAAAAAAAAGGTCACTCCTTTTCAATTAGAAGATTACAGAAATCTCTCAGAGCATATTTTCCACCTTCTCTAACAGGTGAATGCATAAAGATAAGGAACATGTTTTTCTGGTCAGCTACTGGGCCTTAGTAGCGGAGTCTGGCAGTGATCTCCTCCATCATCTTCACTACCTCTATCAGTGTGTTATATTGATGTTCCAGCTTGGCTTTCAAAATGTCGTTTTCCTCCGCTAGCAGGTTCTTCTCTGCTGTTAATTTTTTATTTTCCAATATGAGGGCAATCTGGGGATCATTGTTGGCATTATCACTGGGACGTTGTTCCCTGTCCAAACTGCTATTAGAGTTGAGATTATCCACCTGCTCATTTGGAGTCAGATCTTCTGCCTCATGCCCGGTAGGGCGAGGCACGTGGGCGTCTCTTCTCCTTGAAGACCACTTGCGATATTTCCTGCAAGGGTAGCATGCAGTGATGGAGTCCCAAAATCCAATCAGCCATTTTGGAGGCATCGTGCTAATGTGGGGAAAGATGAAGAGTAGACAGTGTTAGATGCCTTGAATTGCATTTACAATAGAAATGTGCGGTGGGCACTTTTCGTGTTTTATGTTTTGTGTTTGGTTCTAATTCTCCTCCCGTGTTATGGTTTTGGCATGGTTTTGCCAAAACCACCCTTTCGTGTTTTGGTTTTGCATCTGGATGATTTTTTACAAAAACATAAAAACAGCTGCTGAATCTCCTCCTCAGAGCAATTAGGCTGCAGAACAGGTGGGAGGGCGTGCGGCTACATTTAGTAGTACTACGTGCCATCACCCAACGCGCTGCAGCTGATGCTCCTCCGTCTTCTCTCCCCTGCAGCTGCTCCCAGAATGCAGAGCGTGATGACATTGCTCCCGTTTCTGCATTCTTGGAAGGAGGGATGGAAAAGAAGAGTGCAGCAGTAGGGATGGATGTAGAAAATATGGCAGCAGGAGAGAGCAGTCATGTAGGCAGGGTAATTGCGGCCACGCTGTCAGACCTCAGAATCAGTCAGCCTCTCCCCTATATATATATATATATATATATATATACACATATACACATACATATACACACACACACACATAGACATATATATACACACACACACACATAGACATATATACACACACACACACACACACACACACACACACACATAGACATATATACACACACACACACACACACACACACATATATATGCAGCCTGCCTATATTTGCAGGACACTTTTGAATAAATGTAAAATATCTTACTTTTTTTAAAGTGCAGCAATTCTGGGCGCTGTGTTCGGTCCACCCCTGCATTTGTAAGGCTGCTTTGCAGTGGGGAGGGAGGAGGAGGAGGAGACTGAGGGATAAGTGCCCGGAGTCCGACTAACTCCATAAAGGACCATGGAAGGAGGAGGTGTTGTGGCTGGGCATGCGCAGCAGCCCTCCTCCCCATTAGCCATATTTGTTAGGGGCAGCAAGGAGCATCTAGTCTGAAGCTGACTTACCCACACTCCCCAACGCCGCAACCCAGAGGACTGACTATGCATCCGCCTCGGCGTTCTCACATGCGGCTCTGCTCAGATGTGCAAGAGCTGATCCGCCGGCGATGCCGACGTTCGGATGCCCCACTGACCACCACTGTTAGCTGAGCCTGCCCCTAGCGTCGGCAATTGCCTAGTCTGCCTACAGCTAGTGCCAGCTCTGCTTCCAGTACATCAGCGTCTCTCTCACACTGCATGGAGGATGCAGTGTGCGGTCTTTCACCTGACCGCACATGGGGGGTCATTCCGAGTTGTTCGCTCGTTGCCGATTTTCACTATATTGCGATTAGTCGCTTACTGCGCATGCGCAAGGTTCGCAGAGCGCATGCGGTTAGTTATTTTACACAAAAGTTAGGTATTTTGCTCACGGCATAACGAGGATTTTTCATCGTTCTGGGGAGCGTACTGTGATTGACAGGAAGTGGGTGTTTCTGGGCGGAAAACTGGCCGTTTTCTGGGAGTGTGCGAAAAAACGCTGGCGTTTCTGGGAAAAACGCGGGAGTGTCTGGAGAAACGGGGGAGTGTCTGGGCGAACGCTGGGTGTGTGTGTGACGTCAAACCAGGAACGAAACTGCCTGAACTGATCGCAATGGCTGAGTAAGTCTCGAGCTACTCAGAAACTGCTAAGAAATTTCTATTCGCAATTCTGCTAATCTTTCGTTCGCAATTCTGCTAAGCTAAGATACACTCCCAGAGGGCGGCGGCTTAGCGTGTGCAATGCTGCTAAAAGCAGCTAGCGAGCGAACAACTCGGAATGAGGGCGATTGCTCCTCCAGCTAAGTGGCGCCTCTCTTATGTTTGGGGGGGCGTGCTGCTCCCTTGCCCTTCCCATTCCGACGTCTCAGGTGACCACTATAATAAACTAACATGTATAATACAAAAATTTTAAATAAAACACATGATAGTATTATTTAAATAATCACCAGCTATGACAGTTGGTGAATAATAGCTGATAAATGGGCCCCTATGTCTGCTGCCACATCTAACCAAGCTGCCCTTGTCTTTGTCCAGTTACTTACACTTATTCAATGGTATCTGCTGCTGGTTACTTCTCCTCCTGCCGGTGAGCTGCCAGTAAGCTGCTGGTGAGCAGTTGGTGACCTGTGTGTGTTTCCAGGTCTCTGAAGGAGAATGAGGGAGGCAGCAGCAAAGCCAAGCTATAGGCAGTTGATACAATTATGACATCACAGCATGACCTCACAGACCCCCCTCCCCCCACCAGACTGGCTAGGACTGGATTGAGGTGCCTGTTGTCTTTTGCATGACTGACATAAGGTAAATGTGATATCACACCAGAGCCGGTCCTGGGCATAGGCAAACTAGGCAACTGCCTAGGGCATTTGGCATGCCTAGGGACACAAGCAGCTTCTGCTGATTAAAATGATATGCAGCATGCCTATATTCTGTGTAGCATTTCGTATGCAGATACAGCCACAGTCGCACACAGTTTATAGGCATGCAGCATATCATTTTAATCAGCAGAAGCTGCATGTGCATCCTAGCCACATAGCAATGCAACTAAGATAAATTTTCATCAAAAATAGGCACATGCCGTTAGCAGAGTTTCCAGCTGACGTACGCCAGACATCTCCTGCTGCATGGCGCACTGAGGCAAGATTTATGAGGACACATCTGTATCCAAGCAGAGGCAGAGGTCACAGTGTTAGTGGCCATGTGAGTGCTGTGTGCGGGTGGGTTGGTTGCGTAATAGTGTTCGGCATATGTGTAAGGGGCAATAAGTGTATAAGGGCATTAATAAAGTTTGGCATAATGTGTAAGGCACATAATGCTTATAAGGACATTAATAATGTGTGTCATATATGTAAGGGGCATTACTGTGTGGTATTATGTGTATAAATGCATTACTAATGTGTGGCATTATGTGTGTACGATGCTCTATTGTGTGGCGTAACATATAGGAACGGCACTACTGTGTGGTCTAGTGTGAATAAAGAGCAATATGGTGTGGTGTAATGTGCATAAGGAGCAATTCAGTGTGATGTAATGTGAATAAGGGACACTACTGTGAGGAGTAACGTATATAAGGTAAAGTGGTACTACTGTGTGATGTAACATGGACACTATCACATGATAAATTGTGAATAAAGTTGCACTACTGGGTAGCATCATTTGAACTGGGGGCACTATTGTGTGGCCATGCCCCTTGCCAGCAAAAACACACACCTTTTTGGGCTGTGTGCCAGATGTGCGCAATGTTCCTGTTTAAAATATAGGGGGTGGGAACACCAAAATAAGGACTGCTATGGGTGAGGGGTGATGGTGCTGGCAGAGCCGGCCATAGGCATAGGCAAACTAGGCAATTGCCTAGGGCATTTAATATGCCTAGGGGCATCAGCAGCTTCTGCTGATTAAAATGATATGCGGCATGCCTATATTCTGTGTGTAACATTTCATATGCAGATACAGCCACAGTCTCACACAGTATATAGGCATGCTGCATATCAGTTTAATCAGCAGAAGCTGCTTGTGCATACTAGCCACATAGCAATGCAAATAAGATGCATTTTCATTAAAAAAAGGTGCCCGACGTTAGCATTGATGCAAGATTTGTGAGGACACATCTGTATCCAAGCAGAGGCAGAGGTCACAGTGTTAGTGGCAGTGTGAGTGCTATGTGCATGTGAGTTGGTTGGTTGTGCAGTAGTGTTTGGAATATGTGTTAGGAGCATTATGTGTGTCATGTAAAAATGCATTAATAATGTGCAACATATGTGTAAAGAGGCACTATGTGTGTCATTAGGTGTATAAGGGCATTAATAATGTGCAGCACATGTGTAACAGGGTACTACTGTATATGTGTCATTATGTGTATAGAGGCACGAATAATGTGCAGCAAATGTGTAGGGGGCACTATGTGTGTCATTATGTTTATAAGGGCATTAATAATGTGCGGTATATGTGTAAGGGACATTATGTGTAAAAGGGCATTAATAAAGGTTGTCATAATGTGTAAGGCACATTTTGTTTATAAGGACATTAATGTGTCTCATATGTGTAAGGGGCATTACTGTGTGGAATTGTGTATAAATGTATTACTAATATGTGGCATTATGTGTATAAGGTGCTGTACTATGTGGCGTTGCGTATAGAAAGGGCACTACTGTGTCGTCTAATGTGAATACAGAGCAATAGGGTGTGGTGTAATGTGAATAAGGAGCAATTCAGTGTGATGTAATGTGAATAAGGGGCTCTACTGTGAGGAGTAACATTTATAAGGTAAAGTGATACTACTGTGGGATGTAATATGAATTATGGACACTATCGCATGATAAAATGTGAATAAAGTTGCAGCACTGTGTGGCGTAATTGGAATTGGGGTTACTATTGTGTGGCCATGCCCCTTGCCAGCAAAAACACACCCCTTTTTGGGCTGTGCGCCAAATGTGCAAACTGTTCCTATTTAAAATATAGGGGGTAAAAACACCAAAATAAGGACTGCTATGGGTGAGGGGTGATGGTGCAGGGAAAGAGGTGCAAGGTCAGAGGCGGAACCAGCGGTGGTGCTAGGGGGCACCAGCCAAAATCTTGCCTAGGGCATCATATTGGTTAGGGCCGGCTCTGGGTGCTGGGAAGGGGATGCAGGGTCAGAGGCGGAACCAGCGGTGGTGCTAGGGGGCACCAGACAAAATCTTGCCTAGGGCATCATATTGGTTAGGGCCGGCTCTGGGTGCTGGGAAGGGGATGCAGGGTCAGAGGTGGAACTAGCGGTGGTGCTAGGGGGCACCAGCCAAAATCTTGCCTAGGGCATCATATTGGTTAGGGCCGGCTCTGGGTGCTGGGAAGGGGATGCAGGGTCAGAGGTGGAACTAGCGGTGGTGCTAGGGGGCACCAGCCAAAATCTTGCCTAGGGCATCATTTTGATTAGGGCCGGCTCTGTATCACACCTTATTTAAAGCTATTAACATCAGAATATTAGTTATTATATTATTTTTATGACAGGGTTTCCTTATTCATCTTTAACTATGTGAGACTTTGTATAAATCCAATTTTCAGTGTGCTTACATTGTTTTTTAATGTTACAGTGTATCCGCAATAACCTCAATTAAGGATAAAACACTGCCTGCTTCAGAAGTATTGGGCTTCTGTTAATTAAACATGATATTGGCCATAAGACTCAACACAACAATTCTCTCCCCTGTTAGACTCTGCAGGGAAGCTATAGAAAGTGGTTACTTGATGGCTGCTCCCCTGCTGTTGCTGTCTGCCGCGGTTCCTCTCCCATAGTGAAAGGTAGGCCCCATTTTTCTGAACATCAGGGCCTGGTACGGGTGTCCCCTTTGACCCCTCCTGTCGGCGGGCCTGCAAGGGTCTCTGTGTCTGCTTCCGTTCGCAAGTGCATGAACACAACCTTGCTTTACTCGGTGCCAGTGGGTGGGTACTGTGACAAGGATCACACACACGGGGACTCATATGAACACCTTCGGTGTTTATTTTGCACAGCAGGTCACCACATAGCAAGTTAAGTCCATATGCAGTCGGTATTACAGGCAGTAGCATACAGGCACTCGCAGCATAGCAGACTCTTGATAGGCTCCAGTGGTCCCTAGTCTAACCCACACACCCCGGCCTATCACTTGGGTAGCTAGTCCACCATCAAGAGCAAGGTGACTCTGCCCTGGAAACCCTTATATCAGGAGATCCCAGGTGCTGCTGATCACACACTTGGGATTCTGCTATTGCTTCCAAAACCTGGTCTGGATCCTCCACATTACTTTCACATGGAAAAATGCTATCTCTGCCACAGTACTAATTCCAAATGTTCCCGTATGCAGCGCACTTGCACTTTCAAAGGGGGCGTGGATATGTCTCCTGGATTTGGCCACGCCACCCAGTGCCCGAGCCTCATTCAGCTCTCAGCTTCCATACATGGCATATATCAGAGTGCCTCTGCCCTCATCCATCCTGTCTCTACACAAGATGATGTTGTTCTCACTCTGCATCAGCATGAATATATCTGCCTCATATAAGCTATAGAAAGTGGTTACTTGATGGCTGCTCCCCTGTTGTTGCTGTCTGCCGCGGTTCCTCTCCCATAGTGAAAGGTAGGCCCCATTTTTCTGAACATCAGGGCCTGGTACGGGTGTCCCCTTTGACCCCTCCTGTCGGCGGGCCTGCAAGGGTCTCTGTGTCTGCTTCCGTTCGCAAGTGCGTGAACACAACCTTGCTTTACTCGGTGCCAGTGGGTGGGTACTGTGACAAGGATCACACACACGGGGACTCATATGAACACCTTCGGTGTTTATTTTGCACAGCAGGTCGCCACATAGCAAGTTAAGTCCATATGCAGTCGGTATTACAGGCAGTAGCATACAGGCACTCGCAGCATAGCAGACTCTTGATAGGCTCCAGTGGTCCCTAGTCTAACCCACACACCCCGGCCTATCACTTGGGTAGCTAGTCCACCATCAAGAGCAAGGTGACTCTGCCCTGGAAACCCTTATATCAGGAGATCCCAGGTGCTGCTGATCACACACCTGGGATTCTGCTACTGCTTCCAAAACCTGGTCTGGATCCTCCACATTACTTTCACATGGAAAAATGCTATCTCTGCCACAGTACTAATTCCAAATGTTCCCGTATGCAGCGCACTTGCACTTTCAAAGGGGGCGTGGATTAGAGATGAGCGGGTTCGGTTCCTCGGAATCCGAACCCGCCCGAACTGCAGCCTTTTTACACGGGTCCGAGGCAGACTCAGATCTTCCCGCCTTGCTCGGTTAACCCGAGCGCGCCCGAACATCATCATCCCGCTGTCGGATTCTCGCGAGGCTCGTATTCTATCGCGAGACTCTGATTCTATATAAGGAGCCGCGCGTCGCCGCCATTTTCACACGTGCATTGAGATTGATAGGGAGAGGACGTGGCTGGCGTCCTCTCCGTTAGAATAGATAGAGACACTTGAGTTGATTTACTACTAACTTAGTAATTTTGGGGAGCATTAGGAATACTCAGAGTGCAGAGTTTTGCTGATAGTTACTAGTGACCACCACCAGTTTTATTTATTATTTAATATAATCCGTTCTCTGCCTGAAAAAAAACGATACACAGTCACATACCATATCTGTGCTCAGCCTCAGTGTGCTGCATTATAATATCATCTATGTATATCTGACTGTGCTGAGTGCTCACTGCTCACACAGCTGAATTGTGGGGGAGACTGGGGTGCAGTTATAGCAGGAGTACAGTGCACACTTTTGCTGCCAGTGTGACTGACCAGTGACCACCAGTATATTGTCTGCCTAAAAAAGTTAAACACTCCTGTGGTGTTTTTTTTTATTATTCTATAAACGCATTCTGCTGACAGTGTCCAGCAGGTCCGTCATTCATTATATTATATAAATATTTACCTGCAGTAGTGTTATATTTTTTTTGTTCATCTCTATCATCTTTATCATCTCTATATTAGCAGACGCAGTACGGTAGTCCACGGCTGTGGCTACCTCTGTGTCGTCAGTGCTCGTCCATAATTGTATACCTACCTGTGGTGGGGTTTTTTTTTCTATCTTCTTCATACTAGTAGTTTAGGAGTCTGCTGACAGTGTCCAGCAGGTCCGTCATTATATTATATATACCTGCAGTAGTGATATATATATATTTTTTATATCATTATCATCTCTATACTAGCAGACGCAGTACGGTAGTCCACGGCTGTAGCTACCTCTGTGTCGTCAGTGCTCGTCCATAATTGTATACCTACCTGTGGTGGGGTTTTTTTTTCTATCTTCTTCATACTAGTATTTTAGGAGTCTGCTGACAGTGTCCAGCAGGTCCGTCATTATATTATATATACCTGCAGTAGTGATATATATATATTTTTTATATCATTATCATCTCTATACTAGCAGACGCAGTACGGTAGTCCATGGCTGTAGCTACCTCTGTGTCGTCAGTGCTCGTCCATAATTGTATACCTACCTGTGGTGGGATTTTTTTTTCTATCTTCTTCATACTAGTATTTTAGGAGTCTGCTGACAGTGTCCAGCAGGTCCGTCATTATATTATATATACCTGCAGTAGTGATATATATATATTTTTTATATCATTATCATCTCTATACTAGCAGACGCAGTACGGTAGTCCATGGCTGTAGCTACCTCTGTGTCGTCAGTGCTTGTCCATAATTGTATACCTACCTGTGGTGGGTTTTTTTTTTCTATCTTCTTCATACTAGTAGTTTAGGAGTCTGCTGACAGTGTCCAGCAGGTCCGTCATTATATTATATATACCTGCAGTAGTGATATATATATACATTTTATATCATTATCATCTCTATACTAGCAGACGCAGTACGGTAGTCCACGGCTGTAGCTACCTCTGTGTCGTCAGTGCTCGTCCATAATTGTATACCTACCTGTGGTGGGGTTTTTTTTTTCTATCTTCTTCATACTAGTAGTTTAGGAGTCTGCTGACAGTGTCCAGCAGGTCCGTCATTATATTATATATACCTGCAGTAGTGATATATATATATTTTTTATATCATTATCATCTCTATACTAGCAGACGCAGTACGGTAGTCCACGGCTGTAGCTACCTCTGTGTCGTCAGTCACTCGTCATCCATAAGTATACTAGTATCCATCCATCTCCATTGTTTACCTGAGGTGCCTTTTAGTTGTGCCTATTAAAATATGGAGAACAAAAATGTTGAGGTTCCAAAAATAGGGAAAGATCAAGATCCACTTCCACCTCGTGCTGAAGCTGCTGCCACTAGTCATGGCCGAGACGATGAAATTCCATCAACGTCGTCTGCCAAGGCCGATGCCCAATGTCATAGTACAGAGCATGTAAAATCCAAAACACAAAATATCAGTAAAAAAAGGACTCAAAAATCTAAAATAAAATCGTCGGAGGAGAAGCGTAAACTTGCCAATATGCCATTTACCACACGGAGTGGCAAGGAACGGCTGAGGCCCTGGCCTATGTTCATGGCTAGTGGTTCAGCTTCACATGAGGATGGAAGCACTCAGCCTCTCGCTAGAAAAATGAAAAGACTTAAGCTGGCAAAAGCACAGCAAAGAACTGTGCGTTCTTCGAAATCACAAATCCACGAGGAGAGTCCAATTGTGTCGGTTGCGATGCCTGACCTTCCCAACACTGGACGTGAAGAGCATGCGCCTTCCACCATTTGCACGCCCCCTGCAAGTGCTGGAAGGAGCACCCGCAGTCCAGTTCCTGATAGTCAGATTGAAGATGTCAGTGTTGAAGTACACCAGGATGAGGAGGATATGGGTGTTGCTGGCGCTGGGGAGGAAATTGACAAGGAGGATTCTGATGGTGAGGTGGTTTGTTTAAGTCAGGCACCCGGGGAGACACCTGTTGTCCGTGGGAGGAATATGGCCATTGACATGCCTGGTGAAAATACAAAAAAAATCAGCTCTTCGGTGTGGAAGTATTTCAACAGAAATGCGGACAACAGGTGTCAAGCCGTGTGTTGCCTTTGTCAAGCTGTAATAAGTAGGGGTAAGGACGTTAACCACCTCGGAACATCCTCCCTTATACGTCACCTGCAGCGCATTCATCATAAGTCAGTGACAAGTTCAAAAACTTTGGGCGACAGCGGAAGCAGTCCACTGACCAGTAAATCTCTTCCTCTTGTAACCAAGCTCACGCAAACCACCCCACCAACTCCCTCAGTGTCAATTTCCTCCTTCCCCAGGAATGCCAATAGTCCTGCAGGCCATGTCACTGGCAATTCTGGAGTCCTCTCCTGCCTGGGATTCCTCCGATGCATCCTTGAGTGTAACGCCTACTGCTGCTGGCGCTGCTGTTGTTGCTGCTGGGAGTCGATGGTCATCCCAGAGGGGAAGTCGTAAGACCACTTTTACTACTTCCACCAAGCAATTGACTGTCCAACAGTCCTTTGCGAGGAAGATGAAATATCACAGCAGTCATCCTGCTGCAAAGCGGATAACTGAGGCCTTGGCATCCTGGGCGGTGAGAAACGTGGTTCCGGTATCCATCATTACTGCAGAGCCAACTATAGACTTGTTTGAGGTACTGTGTCCCCGGTACCAAATACCATCTAGGTTCCATTTCTCTAGGCAGGCGATACCGAAAATGTACACAGACCTCAGAAAAAGACTCACCAGTGTCCTAAAAAATGCAGTTGTACCCAATGTCCACTTAACCACGGACATGTGGACAAGTGGAGCAGGGCAGACTCAGGACTATATGACTGTGACAGCCCACTGGGTAGATGTATTGACTCCCGCCGCAAGAACAGCAGCGGCGGCACCAGTAGCAGCATCTCGCAAACGCCAACTTTTTCCTAGGCAGGCTACGCTTTGTATCACCGCTTTCCAGAATACGCACACAGCTGAAAACCTCTTACGGCAACTGAGGAAGATCATCGCAGAATGGCTTACCCCAATTGGACTCTCCTGTGGATTTGTGGCATCGGACAACGCCAGCAATATTGTGTGTGCATTAAATCTGGGCAAATTCCAGCACGTCCCATGTTTTGCACATACCTTGAATTTGGTGGTGCAGAATTATTTAAAAAACGACAGGGGCGTGCAAGAGATGCTGTCGGTGGCCAGAAGAATTGCGGGACACTTTCGGCGTACAGGCACCACGTACAGAAGACTGGAGCACCACCAAAAACGCCTGAACCTGCCCTGCCATCATCTGAAGCAAGAAGTGGTAATGAGGTGGAATTCAACCCTCTATATGCTTCAGAGGTTGGAGGAGCAGCAAAAGGCCATTCAAGCCTATACAACTGACCACGATATAGGAGGAGGAATGCACCTGTCTCAAGCGCAGTGGAGAATGATTTCAACGTTGTGCAAGGTTCTGCAACCTTTTGAACTCGCCACACGTGAAGCCAGTTCAGACACTGCCAGCCTGAGTCAGGTCATTCCCCTCATCAGGCTTTTGCAGAAGAAGCTGGAGACATTGAAGGAGGAGCTAACACTGAGCGATTCCGCTAGGCATGTGGGACTTGTGGATGGAGCCCTTAATTCGCTTAACAAGGATTCACGGGTGGTCAATCTGTTGAAATCAGAGCACTACATTTTGGCCACCGTGCTCGATCCTAGATTTAAAACCTACGTTGTATCTTTCTTTCCGGCAGACACAAGTCTGCAGGGGTTCAAAGAACTGCTGGTGAGAAAATTGTCAAGTCAAGCGGAACGCGACCTGTCAACATCTCCTCCTTCACATTCTCCCGCAACAGGGGGTGCGAGGAAAAGGCTCAGAATTCCGAGCCCACCCGCTGGAGGTGATGCAGGGCAGTCTGGAGCGACTGCTGATGCTGACATCTGGTCCGGACTGAAGGACCTGACAACGATTACGGACATGTCGTCTACTGTCACTGCATATGATTCTCTCACCATTGAAAGAATGGTGGAGGATTATATGAGTGACCGCATCCAAGTAGGCACGTCAGACAGTCCGTACGTATACTGGCAGGAAAAAGAGGCAATTTGGAGGCCCTTGCACAAACTGGCTTTATTCTACCTAAGTTGCCCTCCCACAAGTGTGTACTCCGAAAGAGTGTTTAGTGCAGCCGCTCACATTGTCAGCAATCGGTGTACGAGGTTACTTCCAGAAAATGTGGAGATGATGTTCATTAAAATGAATTATAATCAATTCCTCCATGGAGACATTCACCAGCAGCAATTGCCTCCACAAAGTACACAGGGAGCTGTGATGGTGGATTCCAGTGGGGACGAATTGATAATCTGTGAGGAGGGGGATGTACACGGTGATGAATCGGAGGATGATGATGAGGTGGACATCTTGCCTCTGTAGAGCCAGTTTGTGCAAGGAGAGATTAATTGCTTCTTTTTTGGTGGGGGTCCAAACCAACCCGTCATTTCAGTCACAGTCGTGTGGCAGACCCTGTCACTGAAATGATGGGTTGGTTAAAGTGTGCATGTCCTGTTTATACAACATAAGGGTGGGTGGGAGGGCCCAAGGACAATTCCATCTTGCACCTCTTTTTTCTTTTATTTTTCTTTGCGTCATGTGCTGTTTGGGGAGTGTTTTTTGGAAGGGCCATCCTGCGTGACACTGCAGTGCCACTCCTAGATGGGCCAGGTGTTTGTGTCGGCCACTAGGGTCGCTTATCTTAGTCACACAGCTACCTCATTGCGCCTCTTTTTTTTCTTCTTTGCGTCATGTGCTGTTTGGGGAGTATTTTTTGGAAGGGCCATCCTGCGTGACACTGCAGTGCCACTCCTAGATGGGCCAGGTGTTTGTGTCGGCCACTAGGGTCACTTATCTTAGTCACACAGCTACCTCATTGCGCCTCTTTTTTTTCTTCTTTGCGTCATGTGCTGTTTGGGGAGTATTTTTTGGAAGGGCCATCCGGCCTGACACTGCAGTGCCACTCCTAGATGGGCCAGGTGTTTGTGTCGGCCACTTGGGTCGCTTAGCTTACTCACACAGCTACCTCATTGCGCCTCTTTTTTTCTTTGCGTCATGTGCTGTTTGGGGAGTGTTTTTTGGAAGGGTCATCCTGCGTGACACTGCAGTGCCACTCCTAGATGGGCCAGGTGTTTGTGTCGGCCACTTGGGTCGCTGAGCTTAGTCACACAGCTACCTCATTGCGCCTCTTTTTTTCTTTGCGTCATGTGCTGTTTGGGGAGTGTTTTTTGGAAGGGCCATCCTGCGTGACACTGCAGTGCCACTCCTAGATGGGCCAGGTGTTTGTGTCGGCCACTTGGGTCGCTGAGCTTAGTCATCCAGCGACCTCGGTGCAAATTTTAGGACTAAAAATAATATTGTGAGGTGTGAGGTGTTCAGAATAGACTGAAAATGAGTGGAAATTATGGTTATTGAGGTTAATAATACTTTGGGATCAAAATGACCCCCAAATTCTATGATTTAAGCTGTTTTTTTAGGGTTTTTTGAAAAAAACACCCGAATCCAAAACACACCCGAATCCGACAAAAAAAATTCGGTGAGGTTTTGCCAAAACGCGTTCGAACCCAAAACACGGCCACGGAACCGAACCCAAAACCAAAAACCCGAAAAATTTCCGGTGCACATCTCTAGCGTGGATATGTCTCCTGAATTTGGCCACGCCACCCAGTGCCCGAGCCTCATTCAGCTCTCAGCTTCCATACATGGCATATATCAGAGTGCCTCTGCCCTCATCCATCCTGTCTCTACACAAGATGATGTTGTTCTCACTCTGCATCAGCATGAATATATCTGTGCAATAATACTGTGTCCACACTAGATAGGGTTAGATACAGTATAAATCATTATCCATAAGTCACACCTCATCATAGCTACTCTCAGAGTAGGTAAAATTATTTTTTTATTTTACAATGAAAGACAAACACAATGCATGTGCTGTAAAATACTAGCGCTAAGGTAATGACATATTATTACATATAAAAAGTAGAGATGAGCGGATTCGGGTCTCAGAGAACCGAACCGTACCGAACTTCACGCTCTGAACCCGGTTCCGAGCCCGGCTCTGGTTTTCCCGCCTGACTCGGAAACCCGAACGAGGCAAAACGTCATCATCCCGCTGACAGATTCTTGCGGGATTTGGATCCATATAAGGAGCCGCGCGTCGCGGTCATTTTCACTCCAGTCCTAGAGAGTGTAGTGAGAGGACGTGTGTCCGTCCTCAGTGTCTGTGTGGGGGTGGGAAAGTGGAGTGGCGAGTCTTGTGCTGTGTTGTGCTGCTCAGTCCAGTCCAGTGTAGTCAGTGTATTGTGCTGCATCAGTCCAGCCAGTCACAGTGTAGGTGTCCTCTGCTGCTATATGTCCCCAGTGCTGCTGGCTGCTGTATAAGTCCCTTGCATTTTTGCTGTGTTGTCTTGCATCAGACCAGGGGTAGTGTCTTGTGCAGCATCAGTCCAGTGACCAGTCACAGTGGTGGTGTCCTCTGCTGCCATATATCCAGTGTAGCTGTATAAGTCCCTTTCAGTGGTGCTGTGTTGTCCTGTATCAGACAAGTGGTAGTGTCCTGGCCATCAGTCATTCCAGTGACCAGGCAGTCACAGTGGTATATGCTGCTGCTATATGTCCACTGCTGATGTATAATAATAATAACAACAAGTCCCTCACAGTGTTGCTGTGTTGTGCTGAATCAGACCAGTGGTCGTGTCCTGGCCATCAGTCATTCCAGTGACCAGGCAGTCACAGTGATATACGCTGCTGCTATATGTCCACTGCTGACGTATAATATTAATAACAACAACAAGTCCCTCACATTGTTGCTGTGTTGTCCTGCATCAGACCAGTGGTAGTGTTCTGTGCATCAGCCATCAGTCATTCCTGTGCCGCATATTGTGTTATATAACTCCAGAAAAATAATGGAGAACAAAAATTTGGAGGATAAAATAGGGAAAGATCAAGAACCACTTCCTCCTAGTGCTGAAGCTGCTGCCACTAGCCATGACATAGATGATGAAATGCCATCAACATCGTCTGCCAAGGCCAATGCCCAATGTGATAGTAGAGGGTATGTAAAATCCAAAAAGCCAAAGTTCAGTAAAAAAGACCCAAAAAAAGAAATTTAAATGGTCTGAGGAGAAACATAAACTTGCCAATATGCCATTTACAGTGGCAAACGCAGGATTTGCATGGGGGGGTTTCCAGAACTGGGCGGAGCCAATCACGGGGGTGGGGACTGAGGTGACCCAGTATATGCTGGATCCGTAAAACTAGTGTGTCTGTGTGTGTGTGTATATATATATATATATATGTATGTATGTATATATATATATATATATATATATATATCTACACATCTCCTATATAGTAGCCCAGATCTGTGATTTTGTGATTCATTTGCTAACGCTGGGCGGAGTCACAACACTGGGCGGAGTTAGTCAAATGAGTCACAGATCTGGCCAAATCTATAGGAGACTAGGAGCAGAAGCAGATAGTATGGGCATGGCACAGGCAGGGGTGCATACCTCCCAGCTTTCTTCAGGAGCTTTCTTCAGGCAGAAGGAGGGACACACACTCGGCAAAAAGGGGGCGTGGCTTCACGGGAGGGTCCCCGTTTTCGTCAGTGAGGGGGCATGCCCAGCACTCTGTGAGCTGCTGGCATGCCCCCAGGGGCTGATTATGAGTCCAGGGGGCCCAGGGCACTTGAGACAGGGGATCCCTATCTCATTGCTGACCCTGCTGTGGGGACGGGGGCGTGGCCTAATTGCGGGACGCGTGGCCACGCCCCCTTATGCAAATTCCTGTTGTTTTTTTAAATGGAATACAGAGGAGGTGGTCGCTCCCCCCTACACACCCGCACAGGCAGAAGAAAGCAGGGAGACTGCTGCCTCCCTGCAACACCACAGACCTGCCAACACGCAGCAGCGTGTGCTGACTGTAGGACAATGCTGCTGCTGGCAGGACGGGGGAGCTTCTGAGCTGGGACAGAGCTACTCGAGCCGGGGGACCCCTAAAACTGTGTACCCCCTGCCCCCCCCCCTTAATTCGGCTCTGCTGCTGGAACCCCCCCTTTATCCGTACCCCCTGATGCCCCCTCTCCCTCTGTCTCCACTATTCACCGCTGCTCTGCTAAGCAGAACAGCAAGTACAGGAGCTTCCCAACTGCCCCCCCCACCGCGGGACACTGCGACCCGCGGGTGGGACAGCGGGACAGACCCAAAAAAATGGGACTGTCCCGCGAAAATCGGGACAGTTGGGAGGTATGGGGGTGTGTGAGGGGGTATGCCGTACAGACAGACAGGCACCGGCTCACTGTGTGCTTGACCCCCCACATCAGGACACTCAGCAGGGTCTCTCTGGCGCTGAGGAGCGTAACTTTCTTGTACACTCCACGCTTCTTAGCTGCAGTTTTGTGTGGCACCTGCCGCTGTGCAGGTTCCGTACTGCCTCTGTTATCTCCAGCCCCGGCAACCCCACCGCTAGCTGCAGCGCTGCCACCCGCAGTGAGGTGCGCCCAGCTCCTTCACACAATTTAGCCGGCGGGTAGCGCTGCAGAAGTCCGAGCTGCTTGCAGGCTCCGACTCCCTTCTCCCTCCAGCCGCAGCGACTCCTGGGAACTAACCAGTCACTCCCAGTCTCCCCTTACCACAGTGCCCAGCTGCCGCGAGGTCCGCGCCGCGTGCATGCTATGACCCCCTCCTCCCTCCAGCCGCAGCGTCTCCTGGGGGCTAACCAGTCACTCCCAGTCTCCCCTTACCACATTGCCCGGCAGCTGCGCAAGATCTGCGGTGTGTGACTGAGGAGGGGGGGAGGGATGTGGACGGGCAGAGGAAGCAGGACTCCAGCCTGAGAGAGTCAGCCATGCCAAGTCTCCACCAGCAGCAGATCCCAACAGGTTGGAGTGGAACAGCAGCAGTCAGCAGCAGTAACTCCGGTAAGACACATCTGTCTGTCACCACTGTTCTGTCCCTAATACCAATCTCTCCCATGCCCTGTGTTCTGTCATGTACCCGTCACCCCTGGCCTTGCCCTGTCACTGTTATCCTGGCCCTGTCACCCTTATCCTGGACCTTTCACCCTTATCCTGGCCCTGTCACCCTTATGCTGGCCCTGTTACCCCTATCCTGGCCCTGTCACCCCTGTGCTTGCCCTGTCAACCCTATACTGGCCCTGTCACCCCTGTCCTGGTCCTGCCGCCCCTACCCTGGCCCTGTCACCCCTATCCTGTCCCTGTCATTTCTGTCCTGGCCCCATCGCCCCTGTCCTGGCCCCGTCACCCCTGTCCTGGACCTGTCACCCCTGTCCTGGCCCCGTTACCCCTGTTCTGACTCTGTCACCCCTGTCCTGGCCCTGTTACTGCATACCCTCCAACTACCTTTTTGGCAGGTACAGCACCCGCAGCGCCTCCAGACCCCTCCCCAATGCACCACACCTCCGCACCTTCCCCTCCACCACATGCGGCACTCCACCCCTCCCCCACATGCACAGCCTCCAGACCCCCTACACCACCCGCGGCTCCCACTCCTCCGCCCCTTCACCACCCACAGCACCTCCAGACCCCCTCCACCATCCACCCCCCATATATGTCTCCCCGCACACCTGCCCCCCTCCACCCGCAGCATCTGCAGAACCCTCCTCCATCCGCGCCCCCCCCTCCCCCACCCCTCCCCCACCCATGGCACCCCCGCATTTGCCCCTCCACCACCTGCAGCACCTCCGGACCTCCTTCCCCATCCGCTGCACCACCCGTACCTGCCTCTCCCCTACCCACGGCACCTGCAGACCCCTACCCCACCCCCGGCACCCCCGCCCCTTCCCATCCCACAGCACCTCCGGAACCCTTCACCCATCCGCAACATCCCCACACCTGCCCCTCTCCCACCCGTGGCACCCCTGCCCCTCCCCCACCTGCAGTGCCTCCGGACCCCTCCCCCATCTGCGGCCCCCACTCCTCTGCCCCTCCCCCACCCACAGCACCTCCCGACCCTTCCCCATCCGGGCCGCCCCGCTTCCGCCCCCTCTCCACCGCAGCATCTACAGACACCCTACCCCATCCGCAGTCCCCCCCGCACCCGCTACATTCTGTACATCGTGCCCTGCAGGTGCTGTTCACGCCGTCGCAAGGGGCTGCGCCTCCTTCACCATCGCACGCCCTTTCATTGTGCAATATTTAACCACTAACAAAGGAATGCAGGTAATACTCCATATAATACACATATTGACCCCCAGAAAGGCATGCAAGGGTTAAGGGGGCGTAGCCCCTTGCGACGGTGTGAAGAGCGCCCGTAGGGCGCGATGAAGCACCTAGTATATATATATATACACATATATATATATATATATATATACATACACAGACACACACACATACACATATACATAGCATATTAAACATGCATACATACATATATATATATGTGTACACACACATACAGTACATATATATATATATATATACACATGTATATATATATATATATATATATATCATATGTGTGTGTGTTTATATGTATGTATGTATGTATATACATATGTATATATGTGTGCACATGGATATATATATGTACTATAATTAAAATAAAGTAAACTTTTATTGCACTTACAAGTGCCACCAGGAAGACAGCAGGCTGCAGAGGACACTAGACAGCCATTAATAATACTCATGCAGCTAAAAAAAAAAAAAAAAAACCCTGGGTGCGCCACTGATTTACGACACAGAGTGGCAAGGAACGGCTGAGGCCCTGGCCTATGTTCATGACTAGTGGTTCAGCTTCACATGATCATGGAAGCCCTCACAACTGAGGCCTTGACACTTATGTTGGTGTTAGATGTGCATCCGGTATCCGCCATTAGTGCAGTGGGATTTAGACAATTGATGGAGGTATTGTGTCCCCGGTACCAAATCCCATCTAGATTCCACTTCACTAGGCAGGCGATAGCGAGATTTTGCCACTTAATCCCAGTGATTTGGACATATAATTATTAATTACAGTGATCTTGCCAATTAATTCCAGTGATTTGGGCATATAATTCCAGTGATTTGGACGTATAATTATTAATTCCAGTGATCTTGCCAATTAATTCCAGTGATTTGGACGTACAATTACAGTGATCTTGCCAATTAATTTTAGTGATTTGGACATATAATTCCAGTGATTTGGATGTATAATTATTATTTACAGTGATCTTGCCATTAAATTCCAGTGATTTGGACTTATAATTCCAGTGGGAATTGTTTGTGTCGCTTGGCCATACAGCTACCTCATTGCACCTCTTCGACATCTTTGCATGAGGTGCTGTTTGGGGCCTAGTTTTTGAAAAGTGCTATCCTGTGTGACACTGCCGTATGAGTCCAGGGGTACTGGTGTATTAGTCCTGGGGTACTGCCGTATAAATCCACCAATTGCAGACTTCTTAAAAAGTGACTGGAGCGTGCTGGAGATGCTGTCAGTGGACCGAACAATTGCGGCCCACTCTCGACATTCAGCCACTGCGTGACACAACTAGATGGGCCAGGTGGTTGTGTCGCTTAGCTTAGTCATACAGCAACCTCGGTGCACCCTTTTTTTCTTCTTTGCATCATGTGCTGTTAGGGGCCTTTTTTTTTATATCTGCCCCCTTCTGTCTGCCACTGCAGTGCCGCGCCTAGATGGTCCAATTGTTTGTGTCGCTTGGCTTAGTCATACATCTACCTCATTGCAATTCATTTTCTTCTTTGCATGATGTGCTGTTTGGGGCCTTTTTTTATATCTGCCCTCCTGTCTGCCACTGCAGTGCCACTCCTAGATGGGCCAGGTGTTTGTGTTGTCCACTTGTGTCGCTTAGCTTTGTCATCCAGCAACCTCGGTGCAACCTTTTGGCCTAAAAATAATATTGTGAGGTGTGAGGTGTTCAGAATAGACTGGAAATGAGTGGAAATGATTGTTATTGAGGTTAATAATACCGTAGGAGCAAAATTACCCCCAAATTCTGTGATTTTAGCTGTTTTTATGGGTTTTTTTTTTAAATCATCCAGATCCAAAACCAAAACCAAAACACGAAAGGGTGGTTTTGGCAAAACCAAGCCAAAACCAAAACACGAAAGTGGAATTAGAACCAAAACCAAAACACAAAACACGAAAAGCGCCAGCCGCACATCTCTAAAAAAAAGTAAGCTGCATTCTTACGACTGTGAACAAAAATGTGCTATTTAATGGTTTACAGGTCTGCTTTCTCAGATAAGGGTTCATTAGAATTTTTTTCCCCCTTAAATTACATTTTTTTTTGTTTCCCATGTTATAATTTCATGCTAAGTACACATCCAGGTGTTTTTGCCTATGAGTACTGAGTGAGCAGCACACAGAAGCGATAACCAAAGTAAGATCTGGGTGACGAAAGACCCAGATACTATGATGTTGGAGCTAGAGAGAGAGCGTAAGACAGAAAGACAGAAGGACAGAAAGACAGAAAGACAGAAAGACAGACAGAAAGACAGACAGAAAGATAGACAGACAGACAGACAGACAGACAGAAAGACAGACAGAAAGACCCATCAAAGACCCATCAAAGAAAGAAAGAAAGACCCATCAAAGAAAGACAGAAAGACCCATCAAAGAAAGACAGAAAGACCCATCAAAGAAAGAAAGACAGAAAGACCCATCAAAGAAAGAAAGACAGAAAGACCCATCAAAGAAAGAAAGAAAGACAGAAAGACCCATCAAAGAAAGAAAGAAAGACAAAGACCCATCAAAGAAAGAAAGACAGAAAGACCCATCAAAGAAAGGAAGACCCATCAAAGAGAGTGTCAGCTCTGTGGACAACTGTTTCAAATTAAACTTATGCGCCTTACACACTTAACGATGTTGCAGGGCGATGTGAATGTTCTCGTTCATTAATGAATGAGAAATCGTTCATATTGCTCAGTGTGTATGCACCAACGATGAATGATGCACGGCCCCACAGTCGTTCATTGTTGGTTTCCCATCGTTTTGCAATGCAAGTCAATTTGGACGATATCGAGATCGATCATTGTCCAAATTGCTGCCGTGGCCCAGTGTGTAGGGCGCATAAGACCTGTGGAGGACAAGGTGCAATAAAATTGATTCTTCATTTTATCAGAGAGCTGATGTGGAGGCACATTCATTGGTCAATAGTAACTGTACTGCATCACTGTCTATGTCAGCTACACTCACAAGTCTTGTTCCTAAACCTGCATGTGCAGGGGCATTTCTAGCAATGTACCCAGTGGGAACACAAAGGTTGAGCAAAGCGTGGGTGGTGAGTGTCTGGATCTGCTAATGTGGTGAACGCATCCACCTCTCCCCACAGACAGGCAGGGGACTAGAGTCATTGGCCCTCATTCCGAGTTGATCGCTCGCTAGCTGCTTTTAGCGGCAGTGCAAACGCTAAGCCGCCGCCCTCTGGGAGTGTATCTTAGCTTAGCAGAATAGCGAACGAAAGGTTAGCAGAACTGCTCGAAAATCTTTTCCTGCAGTTTCTGAGTAGCTCCAGACCTACTCCTAGATTGCGATCACCTCAGTCCGTTTAGTTCCTGGTTTGACGTCACAAACATGCCCTGCGTTCGGCCAGCCACTCCCCCATTTCCCCAGCCACTCCTGCGTTTTAGCCTGACACGCCTGCGTTTTATAGCACACTCCCGAAAAACGGTCAGTTTCCGCCCAGAAACACCCACTTCCTGTCAATCACACACCGATCAGCAGAGCGGCTGAAAAGCGTCGCTCGCTCCTGTGTAAAATTGCTTAGTTTTATGTGAAATTACTTTGCGCGATTGCGCAGAACAGCCGGTTTTTAGCCTGATCGCTATGCTGCGAAAAACGGCAGCGACCGATCAACTCGGAATGACCCCCATTATCTCCAGTGTCATTCATAGGACTGTGTATCCAGTTTCAATAGCTTTTTTCCACACTTTCAATGTATAAAATGTAATAAATGGGTAAAAGAAACGGTTGATTTTTAAGGGCATAGTAAAATGATGAGGTGACTAAGCAGCAGGCAACTTCTGGTTTTCTGTGCAGCCTGGGATAAGAGGCAGTTCTAATTTTACTGCAATGATCCTAAGGTATGTGCACAGTGGCAGATACGTGATTTTGTCTGAGGCTCCACAACTTCAAAGGCATACTGTACATGTCTATCAATCAGAAACTATCATCCTAGATGGAGACACTTGCATACTTTCCCAGTAGTTAGTTTAATTTCTATGTGATTTAAGGTTAGTGCTGCACAAACAGCATTGTCACGCCAAGAGATGCTTCATGCAGTGACAGAATAGCAAGAGCTTTCTCTACAACGCAAGGAATCATTGCTGACATCCCAAACATACCTATTACAGAACGGTCCTTCACCGATCTAATGACCGTAGCTCTCTCTAATGGTGCCCATACACTTGTGAGATAATCGGTGCTAACTTTCGATTTCGACTGCATCTGTGAGAGAAATCGAAGGATTGTATGCACATTTTAGGTACCTTTCGATGCGATGCGCGGGCACGCCGCTCGAATCTCGCGTCTCAAGATAGTATGTGCTGCACTTAATATTTATCGAATTGCAGTGCGATCGCATGTGTTTTTAAAAACACATGCTATATATCGCACTGAGATGTGCGATGGGCACCCGCCGGGAGTGGAAGGCGGCCGCTCCCACTCGGCGGTGACGTGCCCATCACGTGATTACCATGCGATCTATTGCATGATCACATGGTAATCACTGGCAGTTCAGGTGCGATTTGTTTTTTTTTATTGTGAAGCAAACAACAAATAGGACAAAATAACAGAAAACTTCAGCGTGCATAACTATTCACCCCCCTAAAGTCAGTACTTTATAGAGCCACCCTTTATGGCAATTACAGCTGCAAGTCACTTTGGATAAGTCTCTATGAGCTTGCCACATCTTGCCACTGGGTTTTTTTGGCCATTCCTCAAGGCAAAACTTCTTCATGTTGGATGGTTTCCGCTTGTGAACAGCAATCTTCAAGTCTGACCACAGATTCTCAATTGGATTGAGATCTGGGCTTTGACTAGGCCATTCCAACACATTTAAATGATTCCCCTTAAACCACTCGAGTGTTGCTTTAGCAATATGCTTCGGGTCATTGTCCTGCTGGAAGGTGAACCTCTGTCCCATCTCAAATCACAGGCAGACTGAAACAGGTTTTGCTCAAGAATATCCCTGTATTTAACACCATCCATCTTTCCCTCAACTCGAAACAGTTTCCCAGTCCCTGCTGCTGAAAAACATCCCCACAGCATGATGTTGCCACCACCATGTTTCACTGTGGGGATGGTGTTCTTGGGGTGATGGAATGTGTTGGGTTTGCACCAGACATAGTGTTTTCCTTGGTGGCCGAAAAGTTACATTTTAGTCTCATCTGACCAGAGCACCTTCCTCCATACATTTGGGGAGTCATCCACATGTCTTTTGGCAAACTCAAAACATGCATTCTTATTTTTAACACTAAGTAACTCTATGGCGTGTACGGCTTATTGTGGTAACATGCGCAGATACACCAGTCTCTGCTGTGGAACTCTGCAGCTCCTTCAGGGTTACTTTTGGTCTCTGTGCTGCCTCTCTGATTAATGCCCTCCTTGCCTGGTCTGTGAGTTTTGGTGGCCAGCCCTCTCTTGGCAGGTTTGCTGTGGTACCATGTTCTTTCCATTTGAAGATGATGGATTTGATTGTGCTCCGGGGGATCATCAAAGATTTGGATATTTTTTTATAACCCAACCCTGACTTGTACTTCTCAATAAACTTTGTCCCTGACTTGTTTGGAGAGTTCCTTGGTCTTCATAGTGTGATGCCTCTTGCTCAGTGGTGTTGCAGCCTCTGGGGCCTTTCAGAAAAGGTGTGTTTATACTGACAGATCATGTGACACTTAGATTGCACACAGGTGGACTTCATTTCACTAATTATGTGACTTCTGAAGGTAATTGGTTGCACCAGAACTTTTGAGGGGCTTCATATCAAAGGGGGTAAACACATATGACCATGCCAATTTTCATATTTTTATTTATAAAAAATATTTTTTATATAAATTTTTCTCATTTCACTTCACCAACTTAGATTATTTTGTGCAAATCCATCACAAAAAATTCAGCTAAAAAAAAAATTAAAATACAGGTTGTAATGTAACAAAATAGGTAAAAAGCCAAGGGGGTGAATACTTTAGCAAGGCACTGTACATTTAGACATCTCAAATTTACATCTCTATAGAGTTACCAAATTTTTAACACTCGTTTACATTTAGAACCGTGAAAATCAGAAACTCCCATGCAAAGAACTGGTAGAACACACACACACACACACACACACACACACACACACACACACACACACACACACACACACACACACACACACATATATAGTTGTGATTGTGTCATGCTGTAAAATGCTGGACTTCACATTTCTGGTACCAGCACCAGAATTACTTTTTTTTCCAACTATTCTTCAGTACCACACAACAACAATAATTCTTCCTCTTCTCTGTATTGGTAGAAATTCTCTTTACATGTTCTTATTTTCTGAGATTTCAAAATAGAAGGTGATGCCTATTTTATAAAAACTCATATTTGTACAGTGCTCCTTGATTAGAGAGTTATCAGGGGAGATTAATATTGTTGGAACTCCGGTCTCCAGCTATTGATGAATCATCTTGGCCACCATATAATTCCATGCTGTGGATGGGAGGTAAGCAATTAGGCAATGTGGAAAACTGACTGGATTGGTCACAGGAAAACAGGGAGGGGGGAGGGAAGGGGGGTTGGACTACACACCTTTTTTAACATAATAATAGGTGCTACCTACCATGCTGAGGCTTCTAGTGCCATATAGGAGAAATAAAAAATGCAGGTGCAAACTCTAAGCACCAAGAACACTGATAGTCAAAATCATTTTGAGAAACTCATACAATGAACATGGAGTATAAGTGAAGTTCTTAGCACACATCTGGCCAACTATGTAGGCCCATCCACCAATATCCAGGTGAACTTCATTAGATGGGTCCCTAACATCTCTAATACTAACATATTATATACATTTATCCAGGTATTACCTTTAAATAGTGCCCATTCTTATAATATGTAGTCAGCAATGTAGGAACCTGTGCTAATTAAAACACTTGAGGGTACTGTAGCTGGGAAGGGTGCCAATACTCGCCTTGGAGTGTACAATATATACACAAATATAGAGGAAACAGGTAACAGGACAGGTACTACATTAACTACAGACCCTTAGTCTGGGCACTTTGCTACACCACATGGAAAGTGTAAAATGAACAACAGATACCAATGGGAGTAGTTATACATGGAAAACTACCGGCGTTCACACTGTTATTTATTGTTAGCATATTGGACCTGACATTCACCAAATAGAGAGGTCTCTCCTCTCATTCCTTTCCTTTACCCAGGCTAAGACATCCTTCAGGCAGATCCTGTGCTTGTTGCGGCTTACCACTTCATTCTCTACCACACAGTGTGGGAGATATTGGTGGAAGGTGTCCTTATTTGTCATAGGCATGTATACTCCACAGTTTTGTCTATACAATGGTTAGAATAATACAAATTTATTTTATTTTAAATCGTGAAATTTTATTAAGGAAGATGAACATATTTAACAACATGTAATAACATGAAAAACATGTATACAGTAGATGTTTACAGGAAAACCAATAAAAGCAGATAATCTGAAAAATATATGGTTTCCAGGAGAAGAGACATTATATAAGTTAGTATTATCGAATCTTGAAACGTAGATTGTAGCAATAATAAAATTTGTAATAAACAAAGAGAGGAAACATCAAAAATTTGTGAGTCTGTTGATTTCGACTTCTTAATTGTGACAAAAAGTTCCAGTCAAGACGAATATAAGAAGTAAGTGGAATGGGAGAGAAAAGGAAGAAAAATCAGAAGGAGAGGATAGGAAGGGAAAGTAACCTCTAACGAGTCAAGAGTCAAATTGGCAAAGGGTAGGGAATAAAAAGTAGAAAAAAAGGGGGGGGGGGGAGAGGGGGGGTTATAGTGAGTCATTCTCGAGTCTCGCAGATAGTTAAGTCCTGGAAGGGGAGAATTATGGTGTCTGTACCAGGGGAGCCAAGTGGAGTGGAATTTTCGAACTGTATTGTGTTGAAGACTAGTGATGTATTCCATTTGTGCAATAAACCAAATCCTGTTCATTAATGCTTGGCGGCTGGGTGCATCTGGGGCTTTTCAGTTACGTGCTATTTGGTATTTGGCCGCACAGGAAATATGGAGAATCAATCTATTTGAGTCTCTTGGGGTTTGATCTAATGGGGCACAAAGAAGTAAGTTAACTGTTGAGAGAGGCATTGTCAAATCATGTAGTTGAGCGAGGAGAGTGCGGACCATCGCCCAGTAGCGAGCAATTGCAGGACAGGACCACCAAATGTGGTAGAACGTACCTTCTAAACCACAATTTCTCTAGCAAAGGTTTGAGGTGTCGGGCTAGATTATGTGCAGTCGTTCCAGTACTAAATTCCATCTTGTATAGATTTTATACGAATTTTCACGAATGGCCACGCTGATGGAAGATCTCAAGCTCGTGGCACGGATTGTATCCCACTCCTCTTCCCCAAGATGTTGCCCTAGGTCTGTTTCCCAGGCCTGTTCGTGTGGTTCAAGGGGGGTTCGGAATTCAAAATGCATTTATAAAGTAGTGAGATGACGTCTCTGTCAGTGGGTCTATACATACAAAGCCTTTCAATAGAGGAGGGGACTGGTAATGGGTATGATAAACGTAGAGAGGAAATTAAATTACGTATTTGTAGATATTGATAGTGTAAGGAATTGGGTAAACCATAGGTATCTTGTAATAAAACCAAGTGGCGCTCGACAATCAGAATAATAAAAACATTTATTTATAAAATAATAACAACAAACCTCTCGGGGGTGTAATACAAATTCATTGACATACAATGGAAACTGACAAATACAATGTTGCTAAAATATCCAATAGAAACTGTAGCACCATATATAGTAATTGCTAAGTGGGAGTTCCTTTAATGTAATATACCTCAGAGGTACCGTGATGAATAACTAGAGTGCAGAAATCTTAATTGATGAACAAGTCACTCACTTAATGTGTGTAGATCCAGGGCGATCCTTGTTCCATTTAAATGTGCGCCGTCCCCATCGCTCCAATAGGTAGTGAATCCCCGATGGTCTGCAATACTGTGCTCAGATGCACATCCACATAAGAGCGTTGCCAGGTATTAATGCTATTGCTCGATTCCTAGCCACTCCAATTAATAACTGTCTGGACCTGCATCTATTATTTATTTATTAACAGTTTCTTATATAGCGCAGCAAATTCCGCTGCGCTTTACAACTGGACACAATTAGAAGACAAAACTGGGTAAAAACAAACAGTCATAGAGGGTGGAGGGCCCTGCTCGCAAGCTTTCCTAATGCAAGCTCCCCTCTGCCTCTCAGAGAGGCAGAGAAGAGCTTGCATTAGGAGGAGATGCAGGTCCTGACATGCCAGATGGAGCATTATGGGGTTGCTCCAAGGTAGGTAGCTCTTAGCTTACATATATTGTAGCAGGGAGCCATTATCATGTGGCTCCTTGCTGGTTAAACATAGACCCAGATTGGGGTTGTGGAGGTGTTGGATGTGGTGGCCCTGAATTGGCTGAGCTGGATGGCTTTAGTGTGGCATACCCTTACATTATCTGATTTTTGTATCACTTTCTCTATAGCTTCGGCTTCTTAAACACTAATTTATTAATATTATAGTTTTTTCACTGGTATGCTGCCCTGGGCTGTCTGGCTCATGCTGATTTTTTTGGGTGCCACGCCCTGCACCTAGATATAGCGCTAGGGACCCCCAATATATATACAGAGAGGCCTTGACGCGTCTTGGGGGATTACACATACATTTGCGCAGATATATGTAACCGAGATCTCTGAATTCTAAGATATTGTATGGGATTTAAATCAGGTCACTGCTATCATTCAGGGTGCTGGGGGAAACAAAATGTGTTTTATTTTCTTAATTTTATATCCCGAGAGATTTCCATAGATGGATAATTCCTGGAAGAGATTAGGAAGAATAAGGAAACAGTACACTGAGTGTGGTTAATAGTGACCCCGGAAATATCTGGGCTGGCCCTGATGCGACTCGCGAGAGGTTCGATTAGAAGTGCGAAAATGAGAGGAGACAACGGGCACCCTTGCCTGGTTCCATTGGAAATTGTGGAGGGGTCTGACAGTAAGCCGTTAGAGTACACCGAAGCAAAGGGGTTATGAAATAGGGCCTGTATGGCCTGAAGAAATTTACCTCGAAAGCCAAAGTGCTGCAGGGTTTGCAGCATGAAAGGCCAAGAGACCCTGTCGAAGGCCTTCTCTGCATCCAGAGCAAGCGCCAGAGATGGAATTTTATTGAGGTTAATGTAATGAATGATGTCGACAATACGTCTAGTGTTGTCAAGCGCTTGTCTGGATGGGACAAAGCCCACCTGATCAGGGTGTATTAGAGAAGGGAGAATAGGATTAAGTCTATTAGCCAGTATTTGGGCAAAAAAATTTAGATCGGCGTTCAGGAGCGATATAGGCCGGTAGTTAGTAATTAGGTGGGGATCTTTGTTTAGTTTTGGAATCACAGTAATAGTGGCTTTAGTGGTTTGAGAGTAAAAAGGAGAACCTTCCAATATTAGATTAAATACTGTTGCAGGCGAGGGAGTAGTGAGGGTTGAAAAGTTTTGTAGTATGACATTGGGAAGCCGTCCGGGTTTGGTGCCTTAGACTGTTTCTGAAATTTGATGGCAAGATCTATTTCTTCTTCCGTGATAGGTCTGTCTAGGTCTGAAGAAGTCTCTGGGTCTAAACGGGGTAGGTCACATGACGATAGGTAATCAGATGTTGTTGGGTGATTCGGGTTTGAGGTAAGTGGCCTATCTGAAAGACTGTAAAGTCGCTCATAATAAGTCTTAAAAAGAGAATTAATAGTGGCAGGGTTATATAGGAGTGAGCCTTTGTCATCTTTAATAGCCGGTTTAGCAGTTTGCTCTTTCCGAGCTTTCAGTCTGTTGGCTAATAGTGTGTCAGCTTTATTACCCTTTTTGTAGAATCTTTGTTTTAACCAACGGAGAGAATAATAGGATTTTGGTACTTACCGGTAAATCCTTTTCTCCTAGTCCGTAGAGGATGCTGGGGACTCCAAAAGGACCATGGGGTATAGACGGTATCCGCAGGAGCTTGGGCACACTGAAAAGACTTAAACTGGGTGTGAACTGGCGCCTCCCTCTATGCCCCTCCTGTAGACCTCAGTTATAGGAACTGTGCCCAGGAGAGACGGACATTTCGAGAAAAGGATTTTTGTGTAAACTAAGGGCTACAAACATACCAGCCCACACCACAAACATACCGTACAACCGGAGTAACAGTAAACCAGATAACAGTATGAAATAACAACAGCAACAAGCTGAAAACCAGAAATACACAACCCGTGTCCGTTAATCAACAAGAATATACTGCAAGTAACAGTCCGCACTGGGATGGGCGCCCAGCATCCTCTACGGACTAGGAGAAAAGGATTTACCGGTAAGTACCAAAATCCTATTTTCTCTTACGTCCTAGAGGATGCTGGGGACTCCAAAAGGACCATGGGGTTTATACCAAAGCTCCAAACCGGGCGGGAGAGTGCGGACTACTCTGCAGCACCGACTGAGCAAACGCAAGGTCCTCATCAGCCAGGGTATCAAAGTTATAGAACTTAGCAAAAGTGTTTGAACCCGACCAGGTGGCCGCTCGGCAAAGCTGTAAAGCCGAGACGCCTCGGGCAGCCGCCCAAGACGAGCCCACTTTCCTGGTACAATGGGCTTTCACTGACTTCGGCACCGGTAGCCCTGCCGAAGAATGAGCCTGCTGAATCGTACTACAAATCCAGCGTGCAATAGTCTGTTTCGAAGCAGGATGACCAATCTTGTTAGAAGCATACAGGACAAACAGCGCCTCAGTTTTCCTGGCAACAGCCGTTCTGGCAACGTAGATCTTCAAAGCTCTCACCACATCCAGAGACTTTGGAACCGCCACAGCATCCGTAGCCACCGGCACCACAATAGGTTGGTTAATGTGAAACGAAGACACCACCTTCGGTAAAAATTGTTGACGAGCCCTCAATTCCGCCCTATCTGAATGAAAAATCAAATACGGGCTCTTATGAGATAAGGCCGCCAACTCAGACACTCGCCTGGCAGATGCCAGTGCCAACATGACTACCTTCCAGGTGAGAAACTTCAACTCAACCTTACGCAAAGGTTCAAACCAGGGAGACATGAGAAACTGTAAGACCACGTCAAGATCCCATGGAGCAGGGCCGGTTGGAGCGCTTGCAGCACCCCGGGCAGGCAATGGGGGCATGGCTTCATACAGGGGGCGTGGTCAGTTACGCCCCCTGTACAATATGAGCGCCGCTGAAATGATGTGCGGTGCGCGATGACGTCGTCGTGCACCGCACAGCAAAGGTCCTCTCCGCGAAGGGAAACTAGACGCTACGCGTCTAATTCCCTTCGTGGAGAGGACCTTTGCTGTGCGGTGCGCAATGGCATCATCACGCACCGCACAGTAAAGGTCCTCTCCATGAAGGGAAACTAGACGCTACGCGTCTAGTTCCCTTCACAGCGGGGGGCAGCGGGACAGACCGGGCATCGGGGGGCACAGCAGCAGCGGATCTTGCCGTGGTGCGGCGCCCTCCGAAAGGCGGCGCCCCGGGCAAAAGTCCTGCTACTGCATGGAGCCACAGGAGGCACAAACGGAGGATTGATATGCAATACTCCTTTCACAAACGTCTGAACCTCAGGGAGGACAGCTAATTCCTTTTGAAAGAAAATAGACAATGCCGAAAGCTGCACTTTGATGGAGCACAATTTCAGGCCTGCATCTACACCTGCCTGCAAAAAGTGGAGAAAACGACCCAAATGAAAATCTTCCGCAGGAGCCAATTTAGTCTCACACCAGGAAACATACTTCTTCCAAATACGGTGATAATGTATCGCCGTAACCTCCTTCCTAGCCTTACTGAGAGTAGGAATGACCTCCCCGGGAATACCCTTACGAGCTAAAATCTGGCGCTCAACTTCCATTTCGTCAAACGCAGCCGCGGTAAGTCTGGAAACACGCACGGACCCTGCAACAACAGGTCCTCTCTTAGAGGAAGCGGCCAAGGATCTTCCACAAGTAATTCCTGAAGATCCGGATACCAGGCCTTCTTGGCCAATCTGGAACGACGAGAATCGCCTGAACCCTTGCTCGACGAATGATCCCCAGTACCTTTGGAATGAGAGGAAGTGGAGGGAACACATACACCGACATCATGTCGATCAACGGAATTCCCCAACGCTTCATCACCTCCGCAAAAACCTCTTGGCGAAGAGCCCACTCTCCCGGATGGAGATCGTGTCTGCTGAGGAAATCTGCTTCCCAGTTGTCCACTCCCAGTAGGAAGACTGCTGACAGGGCGCTCACGTGTTGTTCCGCCCAGCGAAGGATTCTTGTGGCCTCCGCCATTGCCGCCCTGCTCCTTGTTCCGCCTTGACGGTTTATATGTGCCACCGCTGTGATGTTGTCTGACTGTAACAGGACAGATCGACCCTGAAGAAGGCTTCTTGCTTGTAGCAGGCCGTTGTAAATGGCTTTTAACTCGAGAACATTTATGTGGAGAGACGCTTCCTGGAGCGACCATTTCCCCTGGAAGTTTCTTCCTTGGGTGACAGCACCCCAGCCCCGGAGACTTGCATCTGTTATCAGAAGTACCCAGCCCAGGATACCGAAGCGGCGTCCTTCTAGGAGGTGAGAACTTTGTAGCCACCACAGAAGAGAAATTCTGGCTCTGGGAGATAAACTTATCTTCCGGTGAATGTGCAGGTGAGACCCGGACCATTTGCTCAGCAAATCCCACTGAAACACCCGGGCATGAAACCTGCCAAACGGAATGGCTTCGTACGCCGCAACCATTTTCCCCAGAACCCGAGTACAGTGATGGATGGACACACTCTTCGGCCGCAGAAGTTCCCTGACCATCGACTGCAGTTCTAGAGCTTTTTCTTCTGGAAGAAATACTCTCCGTAACTCCGTGTCCAGAATCATGCCCAGAAAAGACAGCCGAGTGGCCGGATCAACTGAGATTTCGGCAAATTTAGCACCCAACCGTGCTGTCGCAGCACCAACAGTACCAAATTTACACTCCTCAGCAACCGTTCCTTGGACCTTGCCTTTATCAGGAGATCGTCCAAGTACGGGATAATTGTAACCCCTTGCCTGTGAAGGAGAACCATCATTTCTGCCATGACCTTGGTGAAAATCCTCGGGCCGTGGAAAGCCCAAACGGCAACGTCTGAAAATAAGATTTTACTTACCGATAAATCTATTTCTCGTAGTCCGTAGTGGATGCTGGGGACTCCGTCAGGACCATGGGGATTAGCGGCTCCGCAGGAGACAGGGCACAAAAATAAAGCTTTAGGATCAGGTGGTGTGCACTGGCTCCTCCCCCTATGACCCTCCTCCAAGCCTCAGTTAGGATACTGTGCCCGGACGAGCGTACACAATAAGGAAGGATTTTGAATCCCGGGTAAGACTCATACCAGCCACACCAATCACACCGTACAACTTGTGATCTGAACCCAGTTAACAGTATGACAACGTAGGAGCCTCTGAACAGACGGCTCACAACAAGAACAACCCGATTTTTTTGTAACAATAACTATGTACAAGTATTGCAGACAATCCGCACTTGGGATGGGCGCCCAGCATCCACTACGGACTACGAGAAATAGATTTATCGGTAAGTAAAATCTTATTTTCTCTAACGTCCTAGTGGATGCTGGGGACTCCGTCAGGACCATGGGGATTATACCAAAGCTCCCAAACGGGCGGGAGAGTGCGGATGACTCTGCAGCACCGAATGAGAGAACTCCAGGTCCTCTTTAGCGAGGGTATCAAATTTGTAGAATTTTACAAACGTGTTCTCCCCCGACCACGTAGCTGCTCGGCAGAGTTGTAATGCCGAGACCCCTCGGGCAGCCGCCCAAGATGAGCCCACCTTCCTTGTGGAATGGGCCTTGACAGATTTAGGCTGTGGCAGGCCTGCCACAGAATGTGCAAGTTGAATTGTGCTACAAATCCAACGAGCAATCGTCTGCTTAGAAGCAGGAGCACCCAGCTTGTTGGGTGCATACAGTATAAACAGCGAGTCAGATTTTCTGACTCCAGCCGTCCTTGAAATATATATTTTCAATGCCCTGACAACGTCCAGCAACTTGGAATCCTCCAAATCGCTAGTAGCCGCAGGCACCACAATAGGCTGGTTCAGGTGAAACGCTGACACCACCTTAGGCAGAAAATGAGGACGAGTCCGCAGTTCTGCCCTGTCCGAATGGAAAATCAGATATGGGCTTTTATACGATAAAGCCGCCAATTCTGACACTCTCCTGGCTGAAGCCAGAGCCAGTAGCATGGTTACTTTCCATGTAAGATATTTCAAATCCGCCGATTTGAGTGGCTCAAACCAATGGGATTTGAGAAAATCCAAAACTACATTAAGGTCCCACGGAGCCACTGGGGGCACAACCGGGGGCTGTATATGTAGTACTCCTTTTACAAAAGTCTGGACTTCAGGAACTGAAGCCAATTCTTTCTGAAAGAAAATCGACAGGGCCGAAATTTGAACCTTAATGGACCCCAACTTGAGGCCCATAGACAATCCTGTTTGCAGGAAATGTAGGAATCGACCCAATTGAAATTCCTCCGTGGGGGCCTTCCTGGCCTCACACCACACAACATATTTTCTCCAAATGCGGTGATAATGTTGTGCAGTCACCTCCTTCCTGGCTTTAACCAGTGTAGGAATGACCTCTTCTGGAATGCCTTTTTCCCTTAGAATTCGGCGTTCAACCACCACGCCGTCAAACGCAGCCGCGGTAAGTCTTGGAATAGACACGGTCCCTGCTGAATCAGGTCCCGTCTTAGAGGTAGAGGCCACGGATTTTCCGTGAGCATCTCCAGAAGTTCCGGGTACCAAGTTCTTCTTGGCCAATCCGGAGCCACGAGTATCGTTCTTACTCCCCTTTGCCGTATAATTCTCAGTACTTTGGGTATGAGAGGCAGAGGAGGAAACACATACACTGACTGGAACACCCACGGTGTTACCAGAGCGTCCACAGCTATTGCCTGAGGGTCTCTTGACCTGGCGCAATACCTGTCCAGTTTTTTGTTGAGGCGAGACGCCATCATATCCACCTTTGGTTTTTCCCAACGGTTCACAATCATGTGGAAGACTTCTGGATGAAGTCCCCACTCTCCCGGGTGAAGGTCGTGTCTGCTGAGGAAGTCTGCTTCCCAGTTGTCCACTCCCGGAATGAACACTGCTGACAGTGCTATCACATGATCTTCCGCCCAGCGAAGAATCCTTGCAGCTTCTGCCATTGCTCTCCTGCTTCTTGTGCCGCCCTGTCTGTTTACGTGGGCGACTGCCGTGATGTTGTCTGACTGGATCAACACCGGCTGACCCCGAAGCAGGGGTTTTGCCAGGCTTAGAGCATTGTAAATCGCTCTTAGCTCCAGTATATTTATGTGAAGAGACATCTCCAGGCTTGACCATACTCCCTGGAAGTTTCTTCCCTGTGTGACCGCTCCCCAGCCTCTCAGACTGGCATCCGTGGTCACCAGGACCCAGTCCTGTATGCCGAATCTGCGGCCTTCTAACAGATGAGCACTCTGCAACCACCACAGAAGAGACACCCTTGTCCGTGGCGATAAGGTTATCCGCTGATGCATCTGCAGATGCGATCCGGACCATTTGTCCAGCAGATCCCACTGAAAAGTTCGTGCGTGGAATCTGCCGAATGGGATTGCTTCGTAAGAAGCCACCATCTTTCCCAGGACTCTTGTGCATTGATGCACAGACACTTTTCCTGGTTTTAGGAGGTTCCTGACTGTCACAACTGAGGGCCTGAGCTGACGGGAGGCAGCCTCAGTTGTAGGGGCTGAGATGTACCGGAACCTGGGAGGTTGTATCAGACCCCTGGACATGTAAGTAACATGAATAATAACTGCCCGAAGGCGTGACCACGACAACTTAGATAAAAGTCAATGATGTTTATTATGACAACTCCGCATCACAGCAGCAATAAAAGAAAACGTAAAAGTCAGCAAAGAATAAATACAGTTCCTGAGTACTACAGCATGGCAGGAGCCACAGGGCACTGGTAGTGTGAGATAGTTCTTATGATCTTCTAGATGGAAAGTCCTTACCAGGCCCGGCTGTAGCAATGGAGATAACCCAGGATTATACCAGCTGGTGTTCCAGGAAGAGCTGGGTTGCTGAAGGTAAAACAGCTGCTGTGGATACTGGCTGGAACCAGACTGTTGTTAGCACGGAGTGGATACTGGCTGGAACCAGTTAAATAATAAATGAACTTTGGGAGCGATGAAATGATAATTCCGGTGGAGAGTGGTAAAGTGTAGAAAGGACACCGGCCCTTTAAGGGAAGCTGTACTCTGCTGGAAGCTGAGGCTGGAAGCAGGTAGTGTTGTAGCTGGAAACAGATGAATCCACAATGGATTGGAGAGTCAGGCTACACCGCAGGTGGAATGCTGGTGCGGGTCTCTATGGTGGAAGTCTTGAGACAGGAGCTGGAACCTGGAAGACAATCATAGAAGAGAGACAAACAGGAACTAGGTTTGACAACCAAAGCACTGACGTCTTCCTTGCTCAGGTACAGCTTACTTATACCTGCAGCAAGGAAGGGGTTGGCTAGGCAATTATGCAAATCAACAACACAGACAGCAGATTGGTGGAAATGATCAGATGACAGAATCCAAGATGGCTGCGCCCATGCAGACACTTGGAGGGAAGTTTGGTTTGTAATCCATGTGGTCTGGGAAACAGTAATGGCGGCGCCGGCCACCGGAGAAAGGAGACGCCAGGCTGATAGATGCACATTTAACCACGCGGGCACAGCGGAGGCCGCGGCTGATGAAAAGACCACTCTGTATGTGGAAACTCAGGAACAGCGGAATCCGGTCCTGGAACGCTGAGCCCGCCTTAGGAGGCATCTGAAGGGTAAGTAATGGCGTCCAGATACCCGGATCGTGACAGCACCCCCCCCTTTAGGAGTGGCCCCAGGACACTTCTTAGGCTTTAAAGGAAACTTTGCGTGGAAATTTCGGACCAAGGCAGGAGCATGGACGTCAGAGGCATTGGTCCAAGAGCGTTCTTCAGGACCATAGCCCTTCCAGTCAATGAGATACTGAAGTTGACCGTAACGGTGACGTGAGTCCAGGATCTTGGCCACTTCATACTCAACGCCTCGTTGAGTTTGGACTTTCGGAGTTGGTGGAAGTGAGGAATGAAACCGATTCAAGATTAGCGGTTTCAACAGGGAAACATGGAATGTCCTGGGTATTTTTAAGAAGGGAGGTAACTGGAGTCTGTAAGCAACAGGATTGATGACTTGATCAATTTTGAAAGGACCGATGTAGCGAGGTGCAAACTTCATACTGGGAACTCAACCTCAAATTCTTCGTGGATAACCATACCCGATCACCCACCTTGAGAGCAGGAACTGCTCGACGCTTCTTATCCGCAAACTTCTTGTACCTGAACGATGCCTTGAGCAGAGCTGATCGTACGCTCTTCCAGATATTGGCAAACTGATGCAAGGTGATATCCACTGCGGGAACAGAAGTTGCTGGAAGCGGTTGGAACTCAGGGACTTTAGGGTGGAATCCAAAGTTGGTGAAGAATGGTGTTGAAGAAGATGAAGAATGATACTGGTTGTTATGACAGAACTCGGCCCAGGGAAGTAATTGAACCCAGTCATCTTGAGAGGAGGACACATAGATGCGGAGGAAGGCCTCCAAGTCCTGATTCACCCTCTCAGTTTGACCATTGGTCTGAGGATGGTAAGCCGTGGAAAACTTTAACTTGACTTGGAGGACTTGACATAAACTTCGCCAGAATTTGGCTGTGAATTGAACTCCTCGATCTGAGATAATTTCTTCTGGAAGACCGTGGAGTCGGAAGATCTCTTGTATGAATACTTGAGCCAACTTGGAAGCTGACGGAAGACCGGTGAGAGGAATGAAGTGTGCCATCTTGGTGAACCGGTCAACTACCACCCAGATGGTATTGAACTTGTTGCACATGGGCAAATCTGTAATAAAATCCATCGACAAATGGGTCCATGGTCGACGGGGAACAGATAGTGGAACCAGTTGCCCCGCAGGCGACTGGCGGGATACTTTATGTTGAGCACACTTTGGGCAAGATGCAATAAACTCCAAAACGTCCTTTTTCAGAGTTGGCCACCAATAGGACCTAGAGATAAACTCCAGGGTTTTTTGGATACCTGTATGTCCGGCAAAACGGGAAGCATGGGCCCAATGCATGAGCTTCTTCCTTAGTGTCGGCTTCACAAAACTTTTCCCTGATGGGGGCGTAGAGTCCATCCCTACCGTGGAGAATGCCAACGGATTTATAATAGGATGCTTGTCTGAAGACTCTGACTCATTTTCTTGCTCCCATGAGCGGGAAAGGGCATCGGCCTTGCGATTCTGAGAGCCCGGACAGAACTGGAGTTTAAAGTCGAACCTGGAAAAGAAAAGTGCCCATCTGGCCTGACGAGGGTTGAGACATTGTGCGCCTTTTAGATATAGAAGGTTCTTGTGGTCTGTAAGGATGGTGATTGAATGAGAAGCTCCCTCCAACAGATACCTCCACTCCTCTAGAGCGAGCTTGATGGCTAGCAACTCCTGGTCGCCAATGGCATAGTTGCGCTCCGCTGGGGAGAACTTCCGTGAGAAGAAACTGCAAGGATGTAAATGACCATCTTTAGCCCTCTGAGATAACACCGCTCCTACTCCAACGGAGGAGGCATCCACCTCTAAGATGAAAGGAGAGTCGATGTCAGGCTGTTTCAGGACAGGTGCAGAGATGAACCTCTGTTTTAAAAGATGAAAAGCTTGCATGGCTTCTTCAGACCACTTGGACGGGTTAGCACCCTTCTTGGTGAAAGCAGTAATAGGCGCCACAATGATGGAAAAGTCTCGTATAAACTTTCGGTAATAATTGGCGAACCCTAAGAACCTCTGGACCCCTTTGAGGGTTAAGGGTACCGGCCAATTCTGGATTGCTTGTAGTTTCTCAGGATCCATCTCTAGTCCGGAACCGGACACAATGTACCCTAGAAACGGAATGGACTTGACTTCAAAGACGCATTTCTCTAATTTGCAGTAGAGATGATTGACACGGAGACGGGACAGAACCTCCTTTACCCAGAAACGATGTTCCTCTAAATCGTTGGCAAAAATGAGGATATCATCTAGATAGACCACGACATGACGGTATAGAATGTCTCTGAAGATCTCATTGACGAAATGCTGGAAGACAGCTGGAGCATTGCTCAATCCGAAGGGCATGACGAGGTACTCATAATGTCCGTCACGGGTGTTAAATGCGGTCTTCCACTCGTCACCCTCACGGATCCGGATGAGATTGTATGCACCTCTCAGGTCCAGCTTTGTAAAGATGGTAGCTCCGCTAACTCTGTCAAAGAGCTCAGTAATCAGGGGTAAAGGATAGCGGTTCTTGATGGTAATGTCGTTCAAACCTCTGTAGTCGATGCACGGCCGCAGACCACCATCTTTCTTCTTTACAAAAAAGAAGCCTGCGCCGGCTGGAGAAGAAGAAGGTCGAATGAACCCCTTTGCTAGGTTCTCTTTAATGTATTCCTCCATAGAATGTGTCTCGGGGAGAGACAACGGATAAGTTCGGCCTCGAGGTGGAACCTTCCCTGGAACGAGATCAATCGGGCAGTCCCATTCTCTATGAGGAGGAAGGATATCAGCAGAAGCTTTACTGAACACATCCGTGAAATCTTGATATGGAGGAGGTGGAACATCAGACGACCTGGGGGAGGAAGAACAGACAGGCAACACTTTAAACAAACATGTCTTAGTACAGGAGGAACCCCATGCCAGGATTTGCGTAGTCGTCCAATCAATTGTAGGATTGTGAAGACGGAGCCATGGAAGGCCCAGGACCACAGGATGTGTGGCTCTTGGAATCACTAAAAATGAAATAAGTTCGGAATGAAGAACTCCCACTCTCAGACGAACTGGTAGAGTCCTTAGAGAAATAACTGTATCAAAAATTTTACTGCCATCCACAGCAGTTAAGGAAAAGGACGAAGGAAGTCTCTCGGTGGGTAGGGACCACCGTTTAACATAGGCTTCAGTAATAAAGTTCCCAGCTGCTCCGGAATCCAGGAGGGCAATGACGTTCTGATAACGTTGAGCAACTTGAAGCGAGACTGGGAGGTTACAATCTTGAGGAGATGGAGAGGAGATCATTACTCCTAGCCGGCCCTCTCCTTGGCGAGCTAGGATTTGGAGTTTCCCGGACGTTTGGGACAGGCATTAATGGTGTGAGACGGAGCTGCACAATACAGACAGAGAAACTCGGAGAGACGTCTTCGGCGCTCAGCAGGAGTTAAACGGGAACGGCCAATTTGCATGGGTTCATCTGTAGTTGGTGACAGTTGGCGAGGAGGAGGAGTAGAAGATTTTGGAGCAGATGATCTTCCACGCTCAGTTGCTCTCTCTCTGAAACGCAAGTCAACTTTCGTACAAAGTGAGATTAGCTCATCTAACTTGGAGGGTAAGTCTCTGGTAGCTAACTCATCTTTAATACGCTCGGATAAACCATGCCAGAATGCAGCATACAGGGCCTCGTCGTTCCATGCCAGTTCGGATGCCAGGATCTGGAACTGTATAAGATATTGTCCTACAGTACGTGATTCCTGGCGTAAACGGAGAATCTCAGACGAAGCTGAAGTTACCCGGCCTGGCTCGTCGAAGATGCGCCTGAATGTTGACACAAATGCAGTGTAAGAAGATAGCAGGGTGTCGGACCTCTCCCATAACGGTGATGCCCAATCAAGGGCTGAGCCACTGAGAAGAGAAATAATGTAGGCAATTTTTGTACGGTCACTGGGAAAATTGCCAGGTTGTAGCTCAAACTGAATCTCACACTGGTTGAGAAATCCCCTGCAGAATCTTGGAGATCCGTCAAATTTTGCTGGCGTTGGAAGATGAAGACGTGGAGCAGAAATGGGTAAGGTGGGTGGGGTTATAGCTGGAGTCACTGTGGTTGACGCACCAGACGCGCCTGATCCACGGAGAGTTGTCTGAATCCCATCCAGCCGAGTAGAGAGATCCTGGAGACAGCGGATGATGTGGCCCTGTGCAGCCTCCTGATGTTCTAGTCGGGCTGCCAGTTCTTGCATCGGCCTGGCCGCTTGATCCTGGTCTCCGGCTGGATTCATTAGGTCAGTGCTTACTGTCACAACTGAGGGCCTGAGCTGACGGGAGGCAGCCTCAGTTGTAGGGGCTGAGATGTACCGGAACCTGGGAGGTTGTATCAGACCCCTGGACATGTAAGTAACATGAATAATAACTGCCCGAAGGCGTGACCACGACAACTTAGATAAAAGTCAATGATGTTTATTATGACAACTCCGCATCACAGCAGCAATAAAAGAAAACGTAAAAGTCAGCAAAGAATAAATACAGTTCCTGAGTACTACAGCATGGCAGGAGCCACAGGGCACTGGTAGTGTGAGATAGTTCTTATGATCTTCTAGATGGAAAGTCCTTACCAGGCCCGGCTGTAGCAATGGAGATAACCCAGGATTATACCAGCTGGTGTTCCAGGAAGAGCTGGGTTGCTGAAGGTAAAACAGCTGCTGTGGATACTGGCTGGAACCAGACTGTTGTTAGCACGGAGTGGATACTGGCTGGAACCAGTTAAATAATAAATGAACTTTGGGAGCGATGAAATGATAATTCCGGTGGAGAGTGGTAAAGTGTAGAAAGGACACCGGCCCTTTAAGGGAAGCTGTACTCTGCTGGAAGCTGAGGCTGGAAGCAGGTAGTGTTGTAGCTGGAAACAGATGAATCCACAATGGATTGGAGAGTCAGGCTACACCGCAGGTGGAATGCTGGTGCGGGTCTCTATGGTGGAAGTCTTGAGACAGGAGCTGGAACCTGGAAGACAATCATAGAAGAGAGACAAACAGGAACTAGGTTTGACAACCAAAGCACTGACGTCTTCCTTGCTCAGGTACAGCTTACTTATACCTGCAGCAAGGAAGGGGTTGGCTAGGCAATTATGCAAATCAACAACACAGACAGCAGATTGGTGGAAATGATCAGATGACAGAATCCAAGATGGCTGCGCCCATGCAGACACTTGGAGGGAAGTTTGGTTTGTAATCCATGTGGTCTGGGAAACAGTAATGGCGGCGCCGGCCACCGGAGACAGGAGACGCCAGGCTGATAGATGCACATTTAACCACGCGGGCACAGCGGAGGCCGCGGCTGATGAAAAGACCACTCTGTATGTGGAAACTCAGGAACAGCGGAATCCGGTCCTGGAACGCTGAGCCCGCCTTAGGAGGCATCTGAAGGGTAAGTAATGGCGTCCAGATACCCGGATCGTGACACTGACAAGTTCGGATAACTCCTTGGCTTTCTCCTCCGGAAGAAACACCTTTTTCTGAACCGTGTCCAGAATCATTCCCAGGAACAGCAGACGTGTTGTCGGGGTCAACTGAGATTTTGGGAAATTCAGAATCCACCCGTGTTATTGCAGCACTACTTGGGTTAGTGCTACTCCGTCCTCCAGCTGTTCTCTGGACCTTGCCCTTATCAGGAGATCGTCCAAGTAAGGGATAATTAATACGCCTCTTCTTCGCAGAAGAATCATCATTTCGGCCATTACCTTGGTAAAGACCCGAGGTGCCGTGGACAATCCAAACGGCAGCGTCTGAAACTGATAATGACAGTTTTGCACCACGAACCTGAGGTACCCTTGATGTGAAGGGCAAATTGGGACATGCAGGTAAGCATCTTTTATGTCCAGGGACACCATAAAGTCCCCTTCTTCCAGATTCGCTATCACTGCTCTGAGTGATTCCATCTTGAACTTGAATTCTTGTATGTACAGGTTCAAAGATTTCAGATTTAGAATAGGTCTTACCGAGCCGTCCGGCTTCGGTACCACAAATAGCGTGGAGTAATACCCCTTTCCCTGTTGTAGGAGGGGTACCTTGACTATCACCTGCTGAGAAAACAGCTTGTGAATGGCTTCCAATACCGTCGCCCTGTCTGAGGGAGACGTTGGCAAAGCAGACTTTAGGAACCGGCGAGGGGGAGACTTCTCGAATTCCAACCTGTAACCCTGAGATACTACCTGCAGGATCCAGGGGTCCACCTGTGAGCAAGCCCACTGCGCGCTGAAATTCTTGAGTCGACCCCCCACCGCTCCTGAGTCCGCTTGTAAAGCCCCAGCGTCATGCTGAGGGCTTTGCAGAACCCACGGAGGGCTTCTGTTCCTGGGAAGGGGCTGCTTGCTGCCCTCTCTTACCCTTTCCTCTGCCTCGGGGCAGATATGACTGTCCTTTTGCACGCTTGTTCTTATAGGACCGAAAGGACTGCGGTTGAAAAGACGGTGTCTTTTTCTGTTGGGAGGGGGTCTGAGGTAAAAAGGTGGATTTCCCGGCAGTTGCCGTGGCCACCAAATCCGATAGACCGACGCCAAATAATTCCTCCCCTTTATACGGCAATACTTCCATATGCCGTTTGGAATCCGCATCACCTGACCACTGTCGTGTCCATAAACTTCTTCTGGCAGATATGGACATCGCACTTACTCTCGATGCCAGAGTGCAAATATCCCTCTGAGCATCTCGCATATAAAGAAAAGCATCGTTTAATTGCTCTAAAGTCTGTAAAATACTGTCCCTATCCAGGGTATCAATATTTTCAGTCAGGGAATCCGACCAGACCACTCCAGCACTGCACATCCAGGCTGAGGCGATGGCTGGTCGCAGTATAACACCAGTATGTGTGTATATACTTTTTAGAGTAGTTTCCAGCCTCCTATCAGCTGGATCCTTGAGGGCGGCCGTATCAGGAGACGGTAACGCCACTTGTTTTGATAAGCGTGTGAGCGCCTTATCCACCTTAGGGGGTGTTTCCCAGCGCGCCCTAACCTCTGGCGGGAAAGGGTATAATGCCAATAACTTTTTAGAAATTAGCCCTTTTCTATCTGGGTTAACCCACGCTTCATCACATACATCATTCAATTCCTCTGATTCAGGAAAAACTACAGGTAGTTTTTTCACCCCCCACATAATACCCCTTTTTGTGGTACTTGTAGTATCAGAGATATGCAAAGTCTCCTTCATTGCCGTGATCATATAACGTGTGGCCCTACTGGAAAATACGTTTGTTTCTTCACCGTCAACACTAGATTCAGTGTCCGTGTCTGGGTCTGTATCGACCGACTGAGGTAAAGGGCGTTTTACAGCCCCTGACGGTGTCTGAGACGCCTGGGCAGGTACCAACTGGTTTGACGGCCGTCTCATGTCGTCAACTGATTTTTGTAATGTGCTGACATTATCACGTAATTCCATAAACAAAGCCATCCATTCCGGTGTCGACTCCCTAGGGGGTGACATCACCATTACCGGCAATTGCTCTGCCTCCACACCAACATCGTCCTCATACATGTCGACACACACGTACCGACACACAGCAGACACACAGGGAATGCTCTATTGAAGACAGGACCCCACTAGCCCTTTGGAGAGACAGAGGGAGAGTTTGCCAGCACACACCCAAGCGCTATAATATATATGGGAACAACCCTATATAAGTGTTGTATCCTTATAGCAGCTTAAATATATTAATATCGCCAAAAAAATTGCCCCCCCTCTCTGTTTTACCCTGTTTCTGTAGTGCAGTGCAGGGGAGAGTCCTGGGAGCCTTCCTCACAGCGGAGCTGAGCAGGAAAATGGCGCTGTGTGCTGAGGAGAATAAGCCCCGCCCCCTATTTCGGCGGGCTCTTCTCCGGAATCTGTGAGATCTGGCAGGGGTTAAATACATCCATATAGCCTCAAAGGGCTATATGTGATGTATTTTTAGTCATAAAAAGGTATTATATATTGCTGCCCAGGGCGCCCCCCCAACGCCCTGCACCCTCCGTGACCGCTGTGTGAAGTGTGCTGACAACAATGGCGCACAGCTGCAGTGCTGTGCGCTACCTCAGGAAGACTGAAGAGTCTTCTGCCGCCTGCTTCTGGACCTCTTCCATCTTCGGCATCTGCAAGGGGGGTCGGCGGCGCGGCTCCGGGACGAACCCCAGGGTGAGACCTGTGTTCCGACTCCCTCTGGAGCTAATGGTGTCCAGTAGCCTAAGAAGCCAATCCATCCTGCACGCAGGTGAGTTCACTTCTCTCCCCTAAGTCCCTCGATGCAGTGAGCCTGTTGCCAGCAGGACTCACTGAAAATAAAAAAACCTAAAAACTTTTTCTAAGCAGCTCTTTAGGAGAGCCACCTAGATTGCACCCTGCTCGGACGGGCACAAAAACCTAACTGAGGCTTGGAGGAGGGTCATAGGGGGAGGAGCCAGTGCACACCACCTGATCCTAAAGCTTTATTTTTGTGCCCTGTCTCCTGCGGAGCCGCTAATCCCCATGGTCCTGACGGAGTCCCCAGCATCCACTAGGACGTTAGAGAAATTGGTAATGAGAATCCTGTACCGCAAACCTTAGAAAAGCTTGATGCGGAGGATATATCGGGACGTGTAAGCAGGCATCCTTTGTGTCGACTAGTGATGTGCACCGGACATTTTTCAGGTTTTGTGTTTTGGTTTTGGATTCGGTTCCGCGGCCGTGTTTTGGATTCGGACGCGTTTTGGCAAAACCTCCCTGAAATTTTTTTGTCGGATTCGGGTGTGTTTTGGATTCGGTGTTTTTTACAAAAAATCCTCAAAAACAGCTTAAATCATAGAATTTGGGGGTCATTTTGATCCCATAGTATTATTAACCTCAATAACCATAATTTCCACTAATTTGCAGTCTATTCTGAACACCTCACAATATTATTTTTAGTCCTAAAATTTGCACCGAGGTCGTTGGATGACTAAGCTAAGCGACCCAAGTGGCCGACACAAACACCTGGCCCATCTAGGAGTGGCACTGCAGTGTCAGGCAGGATGGCACTTCAAAAAAATAGTCCCCAAACAGCACATGATGCAAAGAAAAATGAAAGAAAAAAGAGGTGCAAGATGGAATTGTCCTTGGGCCCTCCCACCCACCCTTATGTTGTATAAACAGGACATGCACACTTTAACAAACCCATCATTTCAGCGACAGGGTCTGCCACACAACTGTGACTGAAATGACTGGTTGGTTTGGGCCCCCACCAAAAAAGAAGCAATCAATCTCTCCTTGCACAAACTGGCTCTACAGAGGCAAGATGTCCACCTCCTCCTCATCGTCCGATTCCTCACCCCTTTCACTGTGTACATCCCCCTCCTCGCAGATTATTAATTCGTCCCCACTGGAATCCACCATCTCAGGTCCCTGTGTACTTTCTGGAGGCAATTGCTGGTGAATGTCTCCACGGAGGAATTGATTATAATTCATTTTGATGAACATCATCTTCTCCACATTTTCTGGAAGTAACCTCGTACGCCAATTGCTGACAAGGTGAGCGGCTGCACTAAACACTCTTTCGGAGTACACACTGGAGGGGCGCAACTTAGGTAAAATAAAGCCAGTTTCTGCAAGGGCCTCCAAATTGCCTCTTTTTCCTGCCAGTATACGTACGGACTGTCTGACGTGCCTACTTGGATGTGGTCACTCATATAATCCTCCACCATTCTTTCAATGGTGAGAGAATCATATGCAGTGACAGTAGACGACATGTCAGTAATCGTTGGCAGGTCCTTCAGTCCGGACCAGATGTCAGCACTCGCTCCAGACTGCCCTGCATCACCGCCAGCGGGTGGGCTCGGAATTCTTAGCCTTTTCCTCGCACCCCCAGTTGCGGGAGAATGTGAAGGAGCAGCTGTTGACGGGTCACGTTCCGCTTGACTTGACAATTTTCTCACCAGCAGGTCTTTGAACTTCTGCAGACTTGTGTCTGCCGGAAAGAGAGATACAACGTAGATTTTAAATCTAGGATCGAGCACGGTGGCCAAAATGTAGTGCTCTGATTTCAACAGATTGACCACCCTTGAATCCTGGTTAAGCGAATTAAGGGCTCCATCCACAAGTCCCACATGCCTAGCGGAATCGCACTGTTTTAGCTCCTCCTTCAATCTCTCCAGCTTCTTCTGCAAAAGCCTGATGAGGGGAATGACCTGACTCAGGCTGGCAGTGTCTGAACTGACTTCACGTGTGGCAAGTTCAAAGGGTTGCAGAACCTTGCACAACGTTAAAATCATTCTCCACTGCGCTTGAGTCAGGTGCATTCCCCCTCCTTCGCCTATATCGTAGGCAGATGTAAAGGCTTGAATGGCCTTTTGCTGCTCCTCCATCCTCTGAAGCATATAGAGGGTTGAATTCCACCTCGTTACCACCTCTTGCTTCAGATGATGACAGGGCAGGTTCAGGACTGTTTGCTGGTGCTCCAGTCTTTGGCACGCGGTGGCTGAATGCCGAAAGTGGCCCGCAATTCTTCGGGCCACCGACAGCATCTCTTGCACGCCCCTGTCATTTTTTAAATAATTCTGCACCACCAAATTCAATGTATGTGCAAAACATGGGACGTGCTGGAATTTGCCCAGATGTAATGCACGCACAATATTGCTGGCGTTGTCCGATGTCACAAATCCCCAGGAGAGTCCATTTGGGGTAAGCCATTCTGCGATGATGTTCCTCAGTTTTCGTAAGAGGTTGTCAGCTGTGTACCTCTTCTGGAAAGCGGTGATACAAAGCGTAGCCTGCCTAGGAACGAGTTGGCGTTTGCGAGATGCTGCTAGTGGTGCCGCCGCTGCTGTTCTTGCTGCGGGAGGCAATACATCTACCCAGTGGGCTGTCACAGTCATATAGTCCTGAGTCTGCCCTGCTCCACTTGTCCACATGTCCGTGGTTAAGTGGACATTGGGTACAACTGCATTTTTTAGGACACTGGTGACTCTTTTTCTGAGGTCTGTGTACATTTTCGGTATCGCCTGCTTAGAGAAATGCCTGCAGGACTATTGGCTTTCCTGGGTAAGGAGGAAATTGACACTGAGGGAGTTGGTGGTGTGGTTTGCAGGTGCTTGGTTACAAGAGGAAGGGATTTAGTGGTTAGTGTACTGCTTCCGCTGTCACCCAAAGTTTTTGAACTTGTCACTGACTTATGATGAATGCGCTGCAGGTGACGTATAAGGGAGGATGTTCCGAGGTGGTTAACTTCCTTACCCCTACTTATTACAGCTTGACAAAGGCAACACACGGCTTGACACCTGTTGTCCGCATTTGTGTTAAAATAATTCCACACCGAAGAGTTCTTTGCTGTGCTTTTGCAAGCTTAAGGCCCTCATTCCGAGTTGTTCGCTCGCAAGGCGATTTTAGCAGAGTTACACACGCTAAGCCTCCGCCTACTGGGAGTGAATCTTAGCTTCTTAAAATTGCGAACGATGTATTCGCAATATTGCGATTACAAACTACTTAGCGGTTTCAGAGTAGCTTCAGACTTACTCGGCATCTGCGATCAGTTCAGTGCTTGTCGTTCCTGGTTTGACGTCACAAACACACCCAGCGTTCGCCCAGACACTCCCCCGTTTCTCCAGCCACTCCCGCGTTTTTTCCGGAAACGGTAGCGTTTTTATCCACACGCCCATAAAACGCCGTGTTTCCGCCCAGTAACACCCATTTCCTGTCAATCACATTACGATTGCCGGAGCGAAGAAAAAGCCGTGAGTAAAAAAACTATCTTCATAGCAAAATTACTTGGCGCAGTCGCAGTGCGAACATTGCGCATGCGTACTAAGCAGAAAAACGCTGCGATGCGAAGAAAATTACCTAGCGAACGACTCGGAATGAGGGCCTAAGTCTTTTCATTTTTCTAGCGAGAGGATGAGTGCTTCCATCCTCATGTGAAGCTGAACCACTAGCCATGAACATAGGCCAGGGCCTCAGCCGTTCCTTGCCACTCCGTGTCGTAAATGGCATATTGTCAAGTTTACGCTTCTCCTCAGACCCTTTTAATTTTGATTTTTGGGTCATTTTACTGAACTTTTGTTTTTTGGATTTTACATGCTCTCTACTATGACATTGGGCATCGGCCTTGGCAGACGACGTTGATGGCATTTCATTGTCTCGGCCATGACTAGTGGCAGCAGCTTCAGCACGAGGTGGAAGTAGATCTTGATCTTTCCCTATTTTACCCTCCACATTTTTGTTCTCCATTTTTTAATGTGTGGAATTATATGCCAGTATCAATAGCAATGGCCTACTACTATATATACTGCGCACAACTGAAATGCACCACAGGTATGGATGGATAGTATACTTGACGACACAGAGGTAGGTAGAGAAGTGGCCTACTGTACCGTACTGCTATATATTATATACTGGTGGTCAGCAAACTGTGCAAAACTGAAATGCACCACAGGTATGGATGGATAGTATACTTGACGACACAGAGGTAGGTAGAGCAGTGGCCTACTATACCGTACTGCTATATATTATATACTGGTGGTCAGCAAATTGTGCAAAACTGAAATGCACCACAGGTATGGATGGATAGTATACTTGACGACACAGAGGTAGGTAGCGCAGTGGCCTACTGTACCGTACTGCTATATATTATATACTGGTGGTCAGCAAACTGTGCAAAACTGAAATGCACCACAGGTATGGATGGATAGTATACTTGACGACACAGAGGTAGGTAGAGCAGTGGCCTACTGTACCATACTGCTATATATTATATACTGGTGGTCAGCAAACTGTGCAAAACTGAAATGCACCACAGGTATGGATGGATAGTATACTTGACGACACAGAGGTAGGTAGAGCAGTGGCCTTCTGTACCGTACTCCTATATATTATATACTGGTGGTCAGCAAAATTATGCACTGTACTCCTACTATATACTACAATGCAGCACAGATATGTAGCGTTTTTCAGGCAGAGAACGGATAATATTGGTGGTCACTGGTCAGCAAAACTCTGCACTGTACTCCTCCTATATAATACTGATGGTCTCTAGTGCCCACAATAAAGCAGTGTGAGCACAGATATATGCAGCACACTGAGCACAGATATGGAGCGTTTTTCAGGCAGAAAACGTATAATACTGGTGGTCACTGGTCAGCAAAACTCTGCACTGTACTCCTCCTATATAATACTGCTGGTCCCCAGTCCCCACAATAAAGCAGTGTGAGCACAGATATATGCAGCACACTGAGCACAGATATGGAGCATTTTTCAGGCAGAGAACATATAATACTGGTAGTCACTGGTCAGCAAAACTCTGCACTGTACTCCTCCTATATAATACTGCTGGTCCCCAGTCCCCACAATAAAGCAGTGTGAGCACAGATATATGCAGCACACTGAGCACAGATATGGAGCATTTTTCAGGCAGAGAACGTATAATACTGGTGGTCACTGGTCAGCCAAACTCTGCACTGTACTCCTCCTATATAATACTGCTGGTCCCCAGTCCCCACAATAAAGCAGTGTGAGCACAGATATATGCAGCACACTGAGCACAGATATGGAGCGTTTTTCAGGCAGAGAACGTATAATACTGGTGGCCACTGGTCAGCAAAACTCTGCACTGTACTCCTCCTATAATACTGCTGGTCCCCATAATAAAGATATTTTCAGCCCCCTGAAACAAAGTGAGAGGACGCCAGCCACGTCCTCTCACTATCATTTCCAATGCACGAGTGAAAAATGGCGGCGACGCGCGGCTCCTTATATAGAATCCGAATCTCGCAAGAATCCTACAGCGGGATGATGACGTTCGGGCGCGCTCGGGTTAACCGAGCCATACGGGAGAATCCGAGTCTGCCTCGGACCCGTGTAAAATGGGTGAAGTTCGGGGGGGTTCGGATTCCGAGGAACCGAACCCGCTCATCACTAATGTCGACTGACGCCATAAAGTCCCCCCCTTCTAGGCTGGCAATCACCGCTCGAAAAGATTCCATCTTGAACTTGAAAACCTTCAAGTATGGATTGAGGGACTTTAGGTTCAGAATCGGTCTGACCGAACCGTCCGGTTTCGGCACCACAAAAAGGCTCGAGTAGAACCCCTCCCCCCGTTGAGACGGGGGAACGGGAACAATGACCCTTTGATGACACAACTTTTGTATTGCTGCCAGCACCACCTCCCTGTCCGGAAGAGACACTGGCAGGGCCGACATGAAAAACCGGTGAGGGGGCGTCTCCTGAAACTCCAGCCTGTAACCCTGAGATACAATCTATAGAACCCACGGATCCAGGCCCGATTGAACCCAGACCCGACTGAAGAACTGCAGACGGCCCCCCACTGGTACGGACTCCCCCAGGGAAGCCCCAGCGTCATGCGGTGGACTTGGTAGCGGCAGGGGCGGACTTCTGGTCCTTTTGAAGCGAGAAAGGACGAACCTTTTCCTCGCCTGTATTTATTCGGACGAAAGGACTGCATCTGCTGATATGGTGCCTTTTTGTGTTGGGTGGGAACATAGGGAAGAAAAGACGACTTACCCGCAGTCACGGTAGAAACCAGGTCAGCCAAGCCGTCCTTAAACAGGACATTACCTTTGAAGGGTAAAGCTTCCATAGCTCTCTTGGAATCGGCATCAGCATTCCATTGATGGATCCACAGCGCCCTCCTGGCCGAAATCGACATGGCATTGGCTCTCGACCCCAAGAGACCAACATCCCTCGCCGTATCCTTCAGGTAATCTGCAGCGTCCTTGATATAACCAAGAGTCAAAAGAACAGTATCTTTATCAAGGGTATCCATATCAGCAGCTAAATTCTCAGCCCATTTAGCAATAGCACTACTCACCCATACCGACGCCACAGCAGGTCTGAGCAATGCACCCGTATTAGTGAAAATGGACTTCAGAGACGTCTCCAGCTTGCGATCCGCTGGATCCTTGAGAGCTGCCAAGTCAGGAGACGGAAGCGCCACCTTCTTAGACAAACGAGATAAAGCTTTATCAACATTTGGAGACGCCTCCTATTTTCCCCTATCAATAGAGGGGAAAGGATACGCCATGTAAATCCTCTTGGGAATCTGCCACCTCTTGTCCGGCGACTCCCAAGCCTTTTCACAAAGAGTATTCATCTCATGAGAGGGGGGAAACTGCACCTCAGGTTTTTTCTCTTTAAACAAGCAAATCCTTGTTTCCTGTACGGCAGGTTCCTCAGAAATGCGTAACACATCCTTTATAGCCACAATCATGTACTGAATACTCTTAACTAATCTTGGATGTAAAGGAGCCTCAGTGAAGTCGACATCGGACTCTGAATCCGTGTCGGTATCAGTATCTATCACTTGAGTAAACGGCCGCTTTATCGACCCCGAAGGGGTCTGTACCTGCGACAAAGCATCCTCCATGGATTTTTTCCACACCTGTGTCTGTGACTCAGATTTATCTAACCTCTTTGAGAAAGAAGCCACATTAGAATTAATTGTATTCAACAGTGCAAGTAAATCAGGTGTCAGCTACGCCGACAGAGCCAACTCCAGACTCGCATCTGCCCCCCCAATAACCTCCTCCGGTGAATAACATTCAGCCTCAGACATGTCAACACGGAGTATCGACCCACCGACACCCACACACAATGCCTCAGCCAGAGGACAGGCCCACAAGGAAGCCTGGATAGAGAAACACAGAGGGAGTATGCCAGCTCACACCCCAGCGCCCATATATCCCCCCAACGAATATATGTACCAGCGCTGCTTCAATAACACTAAATCTGCACCACCTACTGTGCCCCCCCCCCCCCCGATAAGCTCCCCGTTACTTTAGTGGAGCTTGTAGAGGTCCCGGACCAGCGTCTCCTACATGCCGCGTGTGAGGAGCAATGGTGCCTGTGAGCCGTGCGGCTAAGCTCCGCCCCCTCCCAGCGCGCTTCAGCCCGCCAAGTTTAAAATCTTGAAAATGCTGGCGGGGGTCCCGAAAACGGTGCACCGAAAAAGCATCTACCGGCCTACAAACCTCAGTAACATGCCCCCCCCCCCCCAGCGCCCTGCACCCTGTGAGTGCCGATGGAGAGAGTGTGTGTGTGGGAGCATGGAGCGCAGCGCTACCGCTGCGCTGTACCTGGTTACTGAAGTCTTCTGCCGTCCTGAAGTCTTCTGTTCTTCTCATACTCACCCGACTTCTGTCTTCTGGCTTCTGTGAGGGGGTTGACGGCGTGGCTCTGGGAACAAGCAGCTAGGCGCACCAAGTGATCGAACCCTCTGGAGCTAATGGTGTCCAGTAGCCGAGAAGCAGAGCCCTTAAACTAAGAAGAAGTAGGTCTGCTTCCCTCCCCTCACTCCCACGATGCAGGTAGCCTGTAGCCAGCAGGTCTCCCTGAAAATAAAAAACCTACCAAAAGTCTTTTCCAGAGAAACTCAGGAGAGCTCCCCTAGTGAGACCCCAGTCAGTCCTGGGCACAAAGTCTAACTGAGGTCTGGAGGAGGGGCATAGAGGGAGGAGCCAGTTCACACCCAGTTTAAGTCTTTTCAGTGTGCCCAAGCTCCTGCGGATCCCGTCTATACCCCATGGTCCTTTTGGAGTCCCCAGCATCCTCTAGGACGTAAGAGAAAAAGCGTTTAAGGTCACTCTAGCGGTTGTAAGTTGTGTGTAGAGAGAGCGTGAATAAAGCGTTTAAAGTCACTCTAGCGGTTGTAAGTTGTGTGTAGAGAGAGCGTGAGGGTCGCTGTTTATGTTGGGTTTCCAGATTATGGACCTCATTTGTAAGAGAAACCAATTTTTGTTTATGTTATTTATTTCTATGTGAGGCATAGCTAATGATATGACCTCTTATAACAGCTTTATGCGCTTCCCAGATTAGTGGGGTACAAGAGGAGTCAGTGATGTTTAGAGAGAAATAGTCTGCGATAGCTAATTTAATTTTTTCTTGGAACTGGGGGATTTTCAATAATGTTTTGTTTAATCGCAAGTTGGGTCGGGTTGCCGAAGTATCAAGGAAATCAAAAGTGGCGGTAACGATGGAATTATCCGACCATGGGTTGGTAACAATGGATGAACCGGATATATGCTTGGAGGCCAGGGTACTGCAGAAAATAAGATCAATTCGGGAGTATGAGTGGTATGGGACTGAGAAAAAAGTATAGTCCATAGCTGTGGGGTTGAGGGCCCGCCAAACGTCGGATAGACCGGATTCCCGGACATGCTTGTTTAAAGATCGGGATGAAGAAATTAACTGTAAGCGAGACGGATGGAAAGATTTGTCTAGATGGGTATACGGAACAGTATTAAAATCTCCCCCTAATATTAAATAGCTTTTTCTGACTTTAGACAGTTTGGAAAAAAAGGAGTTGAAGAAGGACATTTGTCCAGAGTTGGGGGCGTAAGCAGTGGCAATTGTGCATTCCAAATGTCCAATTTTGCCCATTAAAATGATAAAACGCCCATCCTGGTCCATATGGGTAGAATGTAGGGTAATGGGGTTTTAGAATGTATCAAAATGGCCACCCCATTATGTTTGATTGAAGAATAAAAAACTGTCGGGTATCGTTTGGTAGTAAGGGTAGGGTGTGATTGGGCTTTAAAATTAGTCTCCTGAATTAACACTATTCCCGCTTTGAGAGTTTGGAGAAAACTAAATAAGGACCAACGTTTCTGAGGGGTGTTGAGACCCTTGACATTCAGAGACGCCAAAACTAGGGCCATCGTGAGTATTGATTAAGGAGAAGAAGAAGGAGAGGGGAAAAAAAGGGGGGGGGGGAGAATGGGTGAGGGTTTCGACTCGTCAGAGGGGAGAGAGAGAAGAGAGAAAAGAAAAATACAGTTTACTGAGAGAAAGTGTTAGAAAGGGGAGGAGTCTGTGCTGAAGTTCCTCACGGCCAGCGGAGAGGAACAGGCACAGAAATTAGGACCAACTTATCCAAAGTGAGGAAGTATCAGGTAGTAACCGTACTCCCTCCAAGGAAGTAAGGTGGTGGAAAAGTGGAATTAAATTCAAAAGTTCAACGATGTGAACTTGTGGTGTATATAGATTGAATGGGGGATCGCGTCCCTCCAGTGGTGATTTAATCAAAGAATTAATTAATAATGGCTAAAGGGTAAAGGTCGTGGGATAGAAGAGACATAGTATAAATGTGAGAGCGAGAAAGTATAAACATTAACACTGACTAAACAAATGCAAATCCAGTGAGAGAAACCTATAATTGGCAACTTTTACAATAATACCTCAAAGATGTTATCAGGAAAGTTACAATATGCCTCATTGAGGTGTCCCAGGTCACATGCTAGAGCAAAACAGAAAAAAGAGGATTCCAATAACAGTTCCAGTGCAACATTAAGTAGCGGGTACAAAATACATTCAATATGACCAAGACACCTACAATAAGACGTAAAAAATCAGGGCGGGTGAGAAGGACCATGTAACTTAGATTTAAAAATATAGATGAACTGAGTGCAGTGACAAGTCTAAGCGATTCTCAAAAAGCTGATATTAGTAGGGGAATATAATGATTAAAACATGAAAAACATACTGATGAGTGAGAGAAAACAGTTAATATACGGTAGGCAGTAAAATAAGATTTTACTTACCGATAAATCTATTTCTCGTAGTCCGTAGTGGATGCTGGGACTCCGTAAGGACCATGGGGAATAGCGGCTCCGCAGGAGACAGGGCACAAAATAAAAGCTTAAGGATCAGGTGGTGTGCACTGGCTCCTCCCCCTATGACCCTCCTCCAAGCCTCAGTTAGGATACTGTGCCCGGACGAGCGTACATAATAAGGAAGGATATTGAATCCCGGGTAAGACTCATACCAGCCACACCAATCACACCGTACAACTTGTGATCTGAACCCAGTTAACAGTATGATAAACGCAAAGGAGCCTCTGAAAAGATGGCTCACAACAATAATAACCCGAATCTTTGTAACAATAACTATATACAAGTATTGCAGACAATCCGCACTAGGGATGGGCGCCCAGCATCCACTACGGACTACGAGAAATAGATTTATCGGTAAGTAAAATCTTATTTTCTCTGACGTCCTAGTGGATGCTGGGACTCCGTAAGGACCATGGGGATTATACCAAAGCTCCCAAACGGGCGGGAGAGTGCGGATGACTCTGCAGCACCGAATGAGAGAACTCCAGGTCCTCCTCAGCCAGGGTATCAAATTTGTAGAATTTAGCAAACGTGTTTGCCCCTGACCAAGTAGCTGCTCGGCAAAGTTGTAAAGCCGAGACCCCTCGGGCAGCCGCCCAAGATGAGCCCACTTTCCTTGTGGAATGGGCTTTTACTGATTTTGGCTGTGGCAATCCTGCCACAGAATGTGCAAGCTGAATTGTACTACAAATCCAACGAGCAATCGTCTGCTTAGAAGCAGGAGCACCCAGCTTGTTGGGTGCATACAGGATAAACAGCGAGTCAGATTTTCTGACTCCAGCCGTCCTGGAAACATATATTTTCAAGGCCCTGACAACGTCAAGCAACTTAGAGTCCTCTAAGTCCCTGGTAGCCGCAGGTACCACAATAGGTTGGTTCATGTGAAATGCAGAAACCACCTTAGGTAGAAATTGAGGACGAGTCCTCAATTCCGCCCTGTCAGAATGAAAAATTAAGTAAGGGCTTTTATATGATAAAGCCGCCAATTCTGACACACGCCTGGCTGAAGCCAAGGCTAACAGCATCGACACCTTCCATGTGAGATATTTTAAGTCCACAGTGGAAAGTGGTTCAAACCAATGTGACTTTAGAAAACTCAACACCACATTGAGATCCCAAGGTGCCACTGGAGGCACAAAAGGAGGCTGTATGTGCAGCACCCCTTTTACAAATGTCTGAACTTCAGGTACTGAAGCCAGTTCTTTCTGGAAGAAAATCGACAGGGCCGAAATTTGAACCTTAATGGACCCTAATTTTAGGCCCATAGACAGTCCTGTTTGCAGGAAATGAAGGAAACGACCCAGTTGAAATTCCTCTGTAGGGGCCTTCTTGGCCTCACACCACGCAACATATTTACGCCAAATGCGGTGATAATGTTTTGCGGTTACGTCCTTCCTGGCTTTGACCAGAGTAGGGATGACTTCTTCTGGAATGCCTTTTTCCCTCAGGATCCGGCGTTCAACCGCCATGCCGTCAAACGCAGCCGCGGTAAGTCCTGGAACAGGCAAGGCCCCTGCAGTAGCAGGTCCTTTCTTAGAGGTAGAGGCCACGGTTCGTCCGTGAGCATCTCTTGAAGTTCCGGGTACCAAGTCCGTCTTGGCCAATCCGGAACCACGAGTATAGTTCTTACTCCTCTCCTTCTTATGATTCTCAGTACTTTTGGTATGAGAGGCAGAGGAGGGAACACATACACTGACTGGTACACCCACGGCGTTACCAGAGCGTCCACTGCTATTGCCTGAGGGTCCCTTGACCTGGCGCAATATCTGTCCAGTTTTTTGTTTAGACGTGACGCCATCATGTCCACCTTTGGTTTTTCCCAACGGTTTACAATCAGGTGGAAGACTTCTGGGTGAAGTCCCCACTCTCCCGGGTGAAGGTCGTGTCTGCTGAGGAAGTCTGCTTCCCAGTTGTCCACTCCCGGAATGAATACTGCTGACAGTGCTATCACATGATTTTCCGCCCAGCGAAGAATCCTTGCAGCTTCTGCCATTGCCCTCCTGCTTCTCGTGCCGCCCTGTCTGTTTACGTGGGCGACTGACGTGATGTTGTCCGATTGGATCAACACCGCCTGACCCTGAAGCAGAGGTTTTGCTTGACTTAGGGCATTGTAAATGGCCCTTAGTTCCAGAATGTTTATATGAAGAGACGTTTCCAAGCTTGACCACAGGCCCTGGAAATTCCTTCCCTGTGTGACTGCTCCCCAGCCTCTCAGGCTGGCATCCGTGGTTACCAGGATCCAATCCTGAATGCCAAATCTGCGGCCCTCTAGTAGATGAGCACTCTGCAGCCACCACAGGAGAGACACCCTTGTCCTTGGCGACAGGGTTATCCGCTGATGCATCTGCAGATGCGATCCGGACCATTTGTCCAGTAGATCCCACTGAAATGTTCTTGCATGGAATCTTCCGAATGGAATCGCTTCGTAAGAAGCCACCATTTTCCCCAGGACCCTCGTGCACTGATGCACTGAGACCTGTCCTGGTTTTAGGAGGTTCCTGACTAGCTCGGATAACTCCCTGGCCTTCTCCTCCGGGAGAAACACCTTCTTCTGGACTGTGTCCAGAATCATTCCTAGGAACAGTAGACGTGTCGTTGGAATCAGCTGCGATTTTGGAATATTTAGAATCCACCCGTGCTGACGTAACACTACCTGAGATAGTGCTACTCCGACTTCTAACTGTTCCCTGGATCTTGCCCTTATCAGGAGATCGTCCAAGTAAGGGATAATTAAAATGCCTTTTCTTCGTAGAAGAATCATCATTTCGGCCATTACCTTGGTAAAGACCCGAGGTGCCGTGGACAATCCAAACGGCAGCGTCTGAAACTGATAATGACAGTTTTGTACTACAAACCTGAGGTACCCTTGGTGAGAAGGGTATATCGGGACGTGGAGATAAGCATCTTTGATGTCCAGAGACACCATATAGTCCCCTTCTTCCAGGTTTGCTATCACTGCTCTGAGTGACTCCATCTTGAATTTGAACCTTTTTATGTAAGTGTTCAAGGATTTCAGATTTAAAATAGGTCTCACCGAGCCGTCCGGCTTCGGTACCACAAACAGCGTGGAATAATACCCCTTTCCTTGTTGCAGGAGGGGTACCTTGATTATCACCTGCTGGGAATACAGCTTGTGAATGGCTTCCAAAACTGCCTCCCTGTCGGAGGGAGACTTTGGTAAAGCAGACTTCAGGAAACGACGAGGGGGAAACGCCTCGAATTCCAGTTTGTACCCCTGCGATACTACCTGTAGAATCCAGGGATCCACTTGCGAGTGAGCCCACTGCGCGTTGAAATTCTTGAGACGGGCCCCCACCATATCTGAGTCTGCTTGTAAAGCCCCAGCGTCATGCTGAAGACTTGGCAGAAGCAGGGGAGGGCTTCTGCTCCTGTGAAGCGGCTGCATGGTGCAGTCTTTTTCCTCTTCCTCTGCCCCGGGGCAGAAAAGAGTGGCCTTTTGCTCGCTTGTACTTATGGGAACGAAAGGACTGAGTTTGAAAAGACGGTGTCTTTTTCTGCTGATGTGGAGTGACCTGGGGTAAAAAGGTGGATTTTCCAGCCGTCGCCGTGGCCACCAGGTCCGATAGACCAGCCCCAAATAACTCCTCCCCTTTATACGGCAATACTTCCATGTGCCGTTTGGAATCCGCATCCCCTGACCACTGTCGCGTCCATAACGCTCTTCTGGCAGAGATGGACATAGCACTTACTCTTGATGCCAGGGTGCAAATATCCCTCTGTGCATCACGCATATATAGTAATGCATCCTTTAAATGTTCTATAGTTAACAAAATATTGTCCCTATCCAGGGTATCAATATTCTCGGTCAGGGAATCCGACCATGCGACTCCAGCACTGCACATCCAGGCTGAGGCGATTGCTGGTCGCAGTATAACACCAGTATGTGTGTATATACTTTTTAGGATATTTTCCAGCCTTCTATCAGCTGGTTCTTTTAGGGTAGCCGTATCAGGAGACGGTAACGCTACTTGTTTTGATAAACGTGTGAGCGCCTTATCTACCCTAGGGGGTGTTTCCCAACGCGCCCTAACCTCTGGCGGGAAAGGATATAATGCTAATAATTTTTTAGAAATTAGCTGTTTTTTATCGGGGGAAACCCACGCTTTTTCACACACCTCATTTATTTCCTCTGACTCAGGAAAAAATATTGGTAGTTTTTTCTCACCCCACATAATACCCTTCTTTGTGGTACTTGTAGTGTCAGAAAGGTTCAATGCCTCTTTCATTGCCGTGATCATGTAACGTGTGGCCCTACTGGACATTACGTTTGTCTCGTCACCGTCGACACTAGACTCAGTATCTGTGTCAGGGTCTGTGTCGACCCACTGAGGTAACGGGCGTTTTAGCGCCCCTGACGGTGTCTGAGACGCCTGGACAGGCACTAATTGATTTGCCGGCTGTCTCATGTCGTCAACAGTTTTTTGCAAATTGCTGACATTATCACTTAATTGTTTAAATACAATCATCCAGTCAGGTGTCGACTCCCTAGGGGGTGACATCACCAACACAGGCAACTGCTCCGCCTCCACATAATTTTCCTCCTCATACATGTCGACACACGCGTACCGACACACAGCACACACACCGGGAATGCTCTGATAGAGGACAGGACCCCACTTAGCCCTTTGGAGAGACAGAGGGAGAGTCTGCCAGCACACACCCAGCGCTATATATATATATACAGGGATAACCTTATATAAGTGTTATTCCCTTATAGCTGCTGTTATTATCGTTATTTGCTGCCAAAAATGCCCCCCCTTCTCTTTTTTACCCTGATTCTGAAGCAGGACTGCAGGGGAGAGTCAGGGAGCCGTCCTTCCAGCGGAGCTGTGAGGGAAAATGGCGCTTGGGGCTGAGGAGATAGGCTCCGCCCCTTCACGACGTCCTTATCTCCCGCTTTTTTGGGTAAAATGGCAGGGGATTAAAATACATCCATATAGCCCAGGAGCTATATGTGATGTATTCTGTTTTGCCACCTAAGGTATTCTGTTATATTGCGTCTCAGGGCGCTCCCCCCCCCAGCGCCCTGCACCCTCAGTGACCGGAGTGTGAAGTGTGCTGAGAGCAATGGCGCACAGCTGCGGTGCTGTGCGCTACCTTAGTCTGAAGACAGGATGTCTTCTGCCGCCGATTTCACCGGACCTCTTCGTCTCTTCTGGCTCTGTAAGGGGGACGGCGGCGCGGCTCCGGTGACCCATCCAGGCTGAACCTGTGATCGTCCCTCTGGAGCTAGTGTCCAGTAGCCTAAGAAACCCGATCCACTCTGCACTCAGGTGAGTCCGTTTCTTCTCCCCTTAGTCCCACGATGCAGTGAGCCTGTTGCCAGCAGGACTCACTGAAAATAAAAAAACCTAACTAAACTTTTATTCTAAGCAGCTCAGGAGAGCCACCTAGATTGCACCCTTCTCGGCCGGGCACAAAAATCTAACTGAGGCTTGGAGGAGGGTCATAGGGGGAGGAGCCAGTGCACACCACCTGATCCTTAAGCTTTTATTTTGTGCCCTGTCTCCTGCGGAGCCGCTATTCCCCATGGTCCTTACGGAGTCCCAGCATCCACTAGGACGTCAGAGAAATATTAATCAATAAAGCAAACCAGAACATTTGAAACTGATCTATGTGACATCTAGTACATAATACATGTCTACTAAAAGAAGGTGCAGACAACGATAGTAGTGAGAACGGTTAGGTTGTCTGGAGGTTGGAAGTTGTCGCTGGTGGTGAGCTGGAGTCCTCCAAATGCGATAGGAAGTCTCTACTCTCTCTCGGGTCACTAATAACAATTGTTTTTCCGTTAAGATCAATCAGTAACTTGAAGGGGAACCCCCAGCGGTATCGGATCCTGCACATACGAAGTGCGGAGGTCAAATCCCTGAGTTCTCTTCTTTTGATTATTGTAGAGGAAGCCAAATCCTAAAAAAACTGTAGTTTGGCGTTTTCAAATAGTATGTATGGCTTGCCCCGGGTCGGATTAAGAACCAGTTCCTTGTCCTTAAAGTTGAGAAAGCGCATAATGACATCTTTAGGGGTATCACCATCTCGCGGTCTGGGTCGGAGGGCCCTGTGGGCTCTTTCTAAGGGTAGTTCTCGAGGTCCCAGGCTCGGCACGACGGTGGAGAATAGCTTATGCAGGTACGCCTCAAGAGCCGCTGGAAAAATAGACTCTGGGATATTATGTATTCAGAGATTATTTATCCTCTCGCGATTTTCCAAATCCTCATTTTTGGCGCGTAGTTCCGATATGTCTTGGATACGATGGTCGATATCTCTAATGGTCTCGTTATGCTGTTTATGAAGAGTGTCTTCTCGGGATTCTAATTTGGAGGTTCTAGAGGACAAAGATGATATATATCCGACCTGATTGAGGTAACCACATTGTCCAGCTTGGATTCCAATGATTCTTTGAAGTCCATGATGAGCGATTTCAAGGCCAGGATGTCCTCTTTGGTTGATAGGGTGGGTGATGAGCATGGATCCTCCTTATCTGATAATGAGAGACCAGGTGAAGGGGGGCCCGAGGGTGAAGGCGGTTTGTAATTTTTGACGGCCTTGGTGAAGTGTTGTGAGATGTCCATCCCCGCTCGCTTTCTGGTAGCAGTAGTGGATTTAGACATGATTGCACATTGACAATCTGGTCAAACTGGAAAGAGTCAGACAAAATACTGGAGTAGTTTGCGTAAATGTATAAGCAAGATGGCCTGAGAAAGGACCACTGGAGGGCAGGGATGAGGTGTGGTCAGTAGAGCATGAGGGCCAGTTGACAGTAGTGTAGAAGGGGTATCTCAGATCACAGGGTGAATTGCCTTGTGTTGCGTCTCCAGTGAAGGCAGCGTAGGAGATTAAATGAGACTACAAAGCTTAATAGGTGGAGTAGTTAATAAGTGGTAGCTGCAGGGCTGCTTTGACGACATAGCCACGGTCTGTGTGAGATAGTGGGGGGACGGGGTCAGAGATAAAGCCTGGGGGAGGTAGAGGCACCGTGAAAACGATCCAGTATGGGTAAATATAGGCTGGTGTAATGCCTGGGTAAGGTGCATAGATGAGACAGGAGATATGGCTAAACAAACTCCCAGGAGTAAATAGTATTTATAATTCCTGCAAGAAAGCATTACTGTGGCCCAGGGGGACAGCTTTGTGGGTTATGTGGGCAGTGACGAGGGGGGCTAGGGCTAGAAACAGGGGCCGCTGTATGGTCTCCCCTCAACTTTGATCACTGTGGCCGCCGTAAGTGCTCTCTGCAGCAGGGATCCCCAGCAGCGTCGTCTGTATGCTCCCGCACACACAGCCGGGAGCGCAGGGCTGCAGTTCAGTGGCAGCTCTCTTGATGTTGCAGGGCCAGGTTACAGAGGGGCTAAAATTGCCACCACCAGCGCCCATTTTATGGGCCCACTGTGTATGGGCCCAACTTATGCCATACACAGTGGGCCCATAAAATGTCATGCAACAGTTAATGGCAGCAACCTGATGCTTAGCTGACCTCAGGAATGGTGATAATAGAGTCCCTAGTCTGGCTGCAGTGTGTGGGCTGACTGACTGCACCTATCTGATGCAGGTGCAGAGTCAGCCTGAAGTGCAGATTCCCAGGCGGCGTGTGTGGGGGGAGAGGTTGGAGTCTCCGTAGTCTCTGGCCGGAAGTGTAGGGTCCCGGACAGCGGGTGGGGGGAGGGAGGCGTGGCAGGCTGTTGACTCCGTAGTCTGTCAATGTGCAACTGCAGGTTGTATGTGCACAGATCCTCTCGTCCGTGATTACTGGCGGGCGGACAGAAATTTTAATTAAGCTTTAAGTCGCCCCCTAGAGTCCGGCGCCCGGGGGCATGCGACCGTGCAAACGCTATGCCGCCGCCCACTGGGAGTGTATTTTAGCTTAGCAGAAGTGCGAACGGTTGTATCGCAGAGCAACTACAAACATTTTTTGCGTAGTTTCAGAGTAGCTCAAAACCTGCTCAGCGCTTGCGATCACTTCAGACTATTCAGTTCAAGATTTGATGTCACAAACCCGCCCAGCGTTCGCCCAACCACGCCTGCGTTTTTCCGCACACTCCCAGAAAACGGTCAGTTGCCAACCAGAAACGCCCACTTCATGTCAATCACTCTGCGGCAATCACTCTGCGGCAAGCAGTGCGACTGAAATGCATCGCTAGACCCTGTGCAAAACTACATCATTCGTTGTGCCCGTACGTCACGCATGCGCATTGCGCTGCATACGCATGCGCAGAACTGACGATTTTTAGCCTGATCGCTGCACTGCGAACAAATTCAGATAGCGATCAACTCGGAATTACCCCCTAAATTCAAGCCTGCATTTCACCTTGTTTAAATCACCATAGCACAGTGGTTCCCAAACTGTGTGCCGTGGCTCCCTGGGGTGCCTCGGGACACTTGCAGGGGTGCCCTGGGTTGGTGGTCCAGGACCAATTCAAATTATTTATGGTCAATATAATAGGCAAAACCAGTGCTGGGGGCTGCCAGTCATAAAATATGGGGACAAACAGAAGCAAATCTTGTCCCTCACCACACAACTGACCCTAAGGATGACATATAAACACAATCTACTTAATTTAATATTTCTTTCTAAATTTCTCAATAAGAAATTATTGGACATGGGGTGCCGTGAAAAAAATTCTGATACTCTAGGGCGCCATGATTCAAAAAAGTTTGGGAACCACTGCCATAGCACCTGTGTAAATCATAGGTGTCCCCGATTAAGCGGATATTATTGCAAGCCTACCTTGCCTGCATGTGATTTAGCTGGTTTTCATCACATTGGGGTTGAAATTAATATTATCACTTTAATCCAGAGGTTCCCAAACGTGGTCCTCAAGGCACCCCAACAGTCCAGGTTTTAGGTATATCCATGGCTCAGCACAGATGGTTAAATCAAATTGACTAAGGTGCTAATTAAGCATACTTGCCTACTTTTGAAAACTAGTTTCAGGGAGAAAATAGGAAGTTAGAAGAGTTGCGCGGCGCTCCATTGAGGAAGGTGGGGAGGGGGGTTCATGCTCTGCCCGAAGGGATGAGTCTAACTCCACCCAAGGGCGTATCTATTGCCACTCGAGGTTGTACTGCAGTGGCAGGTGAAAACTATAGTACTAAGATGTAGACGTGGCTGCTGCCACTTGCTAGATATATTGGCAATAAATTACATTAGCAACTGCATAATTATAGAGACAAATTGGATCGGATATTTTAATACGTAGTTTCCCCATACCCACGCAGTGTCCCTCATACCCACACAGTGCCCAGCATGCATTCCCCATACCCACGCAGTGTCCCTCATACCCACACAGTGCCCAGCATGCATTCCCCATACCGACACAGTGTCCCTCATACCCACAGTGCCCAGCATGCATTCCCCATACCCACGCAGTGTCCCTCATACCCACAGTGCCCAGCATGCATTCCCCATACCCACGCAGTGTCCCTCATACCCACACAGTGCCCAGCATGCATTCCCCATACCCACGCAGTGTCCCTCTTACCCACACAGTGCCCAGCATGCATTCCCCATACCCACGCAGTGTCCCTCATACCCACACAGTGCCCAGCATGCATTCCCCATACCCACGCAGTGTCCCTCATACCCACACAGTGCCCAGCATGCATTCCCCATACCCACGCAGTGTCCCTCATACCCACACAGTGCCCAGCATGCATTCCCCATACCCACGCAGTGTCCCTCATACCCACACAGTGCCCAGCATGCATTCCTCATACCCACGCAGTGTCCCTCATACCCACACAGTGCCCAGCATGCATTCCCCATACCCACGCAGTGTCCCTCATACCCACACAGTGCCCAGCATGTATTCCCCATACCCACACAGTGTCCCTCATACCCACAGTGCCCAGCATGTATTCCCCATACCCACACAGTGTCCCTCATACCCACACAGTGCCCAGCATGTATTCCCCATACCCACACAGTGTCCCTCATACCCACAGTGCCCAGCATGTATTCCCCATACCCACGCAGTGTCCCTCATACCCACACAGTGCCCAGCATGCATTCCCCATACCCACGCAGTGTCCCTCATACCCACACAGTGCCCAGCATGCATTCCCCATACCCACGCAGTGTCCCTCATACCCACAGTGCCCAGCATGCATTCCCCATACCCACGCAGTGTCCCTCATACCCACACAGTGCCCAGCATGCACCCTTCAAAACCACAGTGCCCAATCATATACCACTCCATACCGACCCAGTGCCCAACATACATCACCCCATACCCACAGTGCCCAGCATTCGCCCCCAATGCCCACAGTGTCCAGCATACCTCCCACACGCATACATTATCTACAGCCCCCATATCCCACAGTGTCCAGCATACACTCCCTCACACTCCTAAGTGCCCAGCATAACCCCCAACCCCCACTCCCAAACCCACAGTTTCCCAGCACACACAGCACAAACCGGAAAGGCCAGCATACCCCCCCCCCCCCCCCCCATATAGTGCCAGACATAGTACACACATAGCTGATAAGTAAAATAATCAGCTCTACCTGATGCAAATTCAAAGCATCCGCCACAGCCCCTGAGGAGCAACACAGATCAGGGACATATGGAGGACGGGACGGTGATAGCAGTCCTCACTGCAGGGGGAGTGACGATCACATTACATGAGTTCTATAATAAACACCGCTCTGTCACTTGCTCTCCCCCTGGTGTCCGGCGGCAGTAACTGCATCTAGAGACTAAACCAAGATCCAGGCTACGGTGCACTGCGCAATAAGGTGAGACCCCATTGCGGCGGGGCAGGGGAATCCGGGGTTTTAAATTAGCTTTCCGGGGCAGCGGGGTAATGTACCGTGATCCGGGAGCCTCCCGCAGGATGCGGGAGAGTAGGTAAGTATGTAATTAAGTCACCTGTGGCCAAGCATGGATACATTTAAAACCAGGACTGTTGGGTTGCCTTGAGGACCGCGTTTGGGAACCTCTGCTTTAATCGCTAAATACTGATGTTTTTGTAGTAATTAAAAAGGAAAATTTGACATAGTGTGGCTCCTTTTAAAATATGTTGCATCGTACAATCATATGCTGTAACCCATAGCAACTGGACAAGTATTGGCTTGTGCTAATAAAACCTATTAGTTGATTGGTTGCCGTTAAGTTCTAATAAACTAGGACAGAGACATTTATGTGCGTTGTCTATTTCAAGTTGGAGGCATCACAAATAGAACAGTTCTACTATTTCTTCTAAAGTCAAAGATTACATTTACAGTAGAAACATCTGCTGCTTGAATTAAGGAATAGAAATCTTAGACCCGGATACTTTTAGCACAGGCTTCACAAGCTACCGGCGGCAAAATAAATGCGGGAACCCACAGGAATTTTGCAGTAAAAAAAAAAGTGGAATATTTTGGGGGCTACCACATACCCGCCATGACGATGGTCTGCAGTAGATAATAGGATACTGCAACCTAAACCTAACACCTCAATCCCAGAATCATGCAACAGATATCCTCACTCTTTCTGGTTTTACAAAACTTACTTTAGAAGACAGAGAACATGCCTTCACACCAGAGATATAGGGGTATATTTACTAAGCATCAGGTTCTAAAACTCTGAGCTTCCAATTATGTGTATGGGCTAGATGCATCATCGCTTTGAAAGTGATAAAATGGAGAGCGAAAAAGTACCAGCCAATCAGGTCCTAACTGCCATGTCACAGGCTGTGTTTGAAAAATGTCAGTTAGGAGCTGATTGGCTGGTACTTTTTCACTCTCCATTTTATCACTTTCCAAGCGATGATGCATCTGGTCCAGTGTCTGAAATGTAAAAGGGCAATGATTTTACTAGCACAACATGGCCAGTAAGGGCATTAGCCTTTGTAAATTTCGGGCATAAACATTATCGGGACCTGACGCTTAGTAAATAAGAGCCTAGAAACTAAGGGCCAATGGGTATATTTACTAAGCATTGGATTTTCAGCATTTTGAGACACCTGCACACACAACAGGGGCAGATGTATTAAGCCTGGAGAAGTGATAAAGCAGTGATAAGTGCAAGGTGATAACGCATCAGCCAATCAGCTCCAATATGTAAATTGACAGGAGCTGATTGGCTGTTGCGTTATCACCTTGCACTTATCACTGCTTTATCACTTCTCCAGGCTTAATACATCTGCCCCCCGTGGTTTGAACTCACTAGCTCAAATAGTAGGGAACTCAAAATGCTGACACTGGGTCTCTGGCTTGTTGATGGGGCCATCTTAATGTATAGGAATACTGGGTGCACCCATGGCCCAATGATTCTAGGAGTGTTTGAGCAGGGGCAAGTTGGGACAGGGGGCATCTGCCCCCAGAGTGATGCCTCCATACATTTTTGGGAGGCAGGTAAGGAATGCTGCCCAGCCACTGTAACTGTGAATTACACACAATCAGAACGGGCAGGCAGCATTTTCTACCGTCTCCCAGCCTGCAGCCAGACAGTGAATGGCTGCTGGCATACTGATTTGAGGGTGACTGAAGCTATTCATCAATCAAATGCTGACAGCCATTCACTGTATGGAAGCACGTGGAGAGACAGTGCCGGAACCACAGGAGGGGTAAGTTATGATTATTTTTTTAATTTATTCCAGTGAATGGGTGGATATTGGCCCAAGTACACTGCTTTGCTCAAGGCCTACAACGCTGCTAGGATAGCCCTGGCAGAACCATTGCGCAGGCGCCGGGACCTGGCGAGTCATGGCGGCTCCCCCCTCTCCAGCATAGTTAGTAGCTAGCCCCATACCCAAAAAAGGTAGGAGCCACCGTTGCCTACACTACTGTGTAATGTAACTTGAGTAAGGGGCACCACCATGTGGTTTAATATGAATCAGGGGCACTATGGGGGTAATTCCAAGTTGATCGCAGCAGGATTTTTTTTAGCAGTTGGGCAAAACCATGTGCACTGTAGGTGTGGCAGATATAACATGTGCAGAGAGAGTTAGATTTGGGTGTGGTGTGTTCAATCTGCAATCTAATTTGCAGTGTAAAAATAAAGCAGCCAGTATTTACCCTGCACAGAAATAAAATAACCCACCCAAATCTAACTCTCTCTGCAAATATTATATCTGCCTCCCCTGCAGTGCACATGGTTTTGCCCAACTGCTAAAAAAAATCCTGCTGCGATCAACTTGGAATTACCCCCTATGTGTGGTGTAATGAGAATAGGATTGTGCCACTGTGTGGCATAATTTGAATTGGGGGTACTATTGTGTGGCCATGACCCTCTCTGGTGAGACCACACCCTTTTTTGCACCGCACACCTTTCCTTTATGTGTATGGGAGGTAGGGCACAAATTTATAGTTTGCAGTAACAGCATCCCCTTCGCACTAGGAACACCACTTGCTGCCCACATTAGGCTCTTCATAATTTTCAGCTCTAGTCCCACGTAGACCTTTATCTGGCCCTGTGAACAGTACATGTATTGTGCTTGGATTGTTGTGGGAAGGTGTTCTAGTTGCAGCGGTGCAAGTATGCGGGTACGCTCAGGTACGGAGTACCCTTAAGAATTTGGCAGCAGGTACGCAGTACCACCTGCCACACACGTTGCTATTAACACAATTATAATGCGCCACAAAAGCAACAAGACCATGGTGCTTGGCAGCATGACGGCTCCTCCCACTTTGTCAGGGTTACTGGGAGTGCGACAGTGGCTGTATTTTCCTGCTATAATGGAGGCATTACTATATATTGTTATTAAATTGGGGGCATTACTATATATTTCTATTATACTGGAGGTATCACTATATATTTCTATTATACTGGAGGCACTACTATATAGTTTTAGCCTTGCCTCTAGATTCCCCCCCAAAAAGGTCTGTGTCTTGTGGCCACGCCGCTAATGTCATGTAGCCTTTCCCACTAGCAGCATGTGGCCACGCCCCCTCACAACACATGACCACACCCATTTTTCAGCACTCAGTACCACTAAGAAAATATTTCTACTCGCACCACTGTCTAGTTGGTATGGGGGCCCCCACAAGTTTGGTGCCCTGAGCCCCAACAAACTTAATCCGGCCCTGATCCCCACTGCTATTCACTTCCCTGTGATCTCAAACCTTGGAACTTGGAAGATGCAGCAGGATCATCCAAAGCGAAACTGCTACACTGCAGACATACTACTTGTTCAACCCGGGATCTTCTTGTTCTTCTCCTTCTCCTTGTCCCTCCCACTCAGCCCCTCCCACCTATACTGACAATGTTGCCTGTCACATCATCATTTGTTGTAGCCTGTTCCCTACAAGCTAGGTCAATACAGGTGATGGAGCTGTGTGTGGAGGCTACTAGGTGACTGCCCTGGTCACCTTGTTAATCCAGCACTGCCCCGGAAAGTGGAATTCTGAATCATAACTTGTTGAACTCCACCTTAAACAGCATTTTCAGTTTTGGCTGGATTCCTTTCCAGAGGAAAGATATCTGCGGGATCTGGTTTGGATTTTTCTTTGGTGCTAAAATGGAAAACAAAACATGGACCACAAATTGCAGTTTTAAAAAAAGTAAATTATGTGGGTGTATGATATATATCAGTTGACAAAAAATAATTATTTCCTTTTTGTAAAGAAAGGTTGACCTTTCTTAAAAACCGGTTGTGCAATTTGGAAGTGGGTATAGTTTCTGATTGCACAACTGGGCTGAAGAAACCAATATCCCTTCAAATAGTTTCATTGCCACCCACTCTATGAGCTTTTATGTTGTGGGGAAGAACAAATTACGCAATTGAGGTGGCAATTAAATGTCATTCTACAACCAATTGGAAACTCCTTAAAAAAAAAAAAGAGTTCTAGCCGCCAAGTTTCAAGTGACCAGTAATATCCCAAATATGTATACCAGGCATACAGACGTGGACAAATTTGTTGGTACCTTAAATCTCATTGAAACAATGCTTCATTCCCCCTGAAATGTGATTTATTAATGACCTAGGAATATTTATTAATGACCTAGAACAATGGTCTTCAACCTGTGGCCCTCCAGCTGTTGTGGAACTACACATCCCATGATGTCCTGCCTCAGTTTTTGCATGCCTTAATAGCAAAACTGTGGAAGAGCATGCTGGGATATGCACAGCAGCTGGAGGGCCACAGGTTGAAAACCCATGACCTAGGAGAGGGACTGGAAAGCACAGTGAAAATTTTTGCAGATGATGCTAAACTGTGTAGAATAATTAATTCTGACAAGGATGTTGAGTCTTTACAGAACGATCTATTTAAACTGGAAGTTTCGGCAGGTAAATGGAGAATGAGGTTCCATATAAAAAATTTTTAAAGTTAAGCACTTTGGGACTAAAAATAATCATGCACCCTATAAACAAAATGGGAAAAATGTAGCAGAAACGGTAGTTGAAAAAGATTTGGGGTGCCCATCGATAATAGACTCAGTAGTACCCAGCATCATAGTGCAGCATCAACGGCAAATAATGTGTTAGCATGCACAAAACTGGGAATGGAGACTAGGGATGCGAGTGTAATCCTGCCACTGTATAAATCATTGGTGCGGCCGCATCTTGAATATTGTGTACAGTTCTGGGCACTGCTCTACAAAAAAAAAAGACATCTTAGAACTTGAAAGGGTTCAGAGAAGAGCCACCAAACTGATCTGGGGGTTAGAGGCACTGGATTATGAGGAAAGCCTTAATAGGTTAGATATGTTTACACTCAAAAAGTGGCTGCTAAGATGAGACATTACTTATATTTACAAATATATAAAGGGACAATACAAGGATCTATCAGGGGATTTGTTTATTGAAAAATCCCGATACAGGACACGCAGACACCCTCTGAGGTTACAGGAGAGAAAATGTCATACCCAACGAAGGAAAGGGTTCTTCACAGTAAGGGCAGTAAGGATTTGGAATTCCCTGCCTGTGAAGGTAGTAATGGTGGACTCAGTCAATATGTTTAAAAATAGATTAGATAAATTTGTAACTGAAAAAAATATCCAAGAATATAGCATTTAAAGTGAGTTCATTTTAGGAAAAGCATGAATTATAGTTGTTAGTTAGACTTAATAACTTAACTTCATCTGGGTCATTATAGTTAAATTAGTGTTAAATATAGATTAGTGTGAGAATAATCAAAAAGGTTGAACTAGATGGACATTGTGTCTTTTTTTAACCTCAATAACAATGTTACAATGAAATTAATAGCCATTGTCTCATGTACACCTGCATGCCTTTGCTATGTCATATAATAAAACAAATAAACTGTGAAAACAGATACATTATTTCTTATTATCCAAAGATATTATAAAAATGGTTTGCACATATTTGTTGGTACCCCTTAGAAAAGATAAATAATTGGATTATAGCAATATTTCAAATTAATTGCTTTCTTGAATTAGCATCACACATATCTTCAATCTTCTAATCAGTCATTCAGCCTATGTAAATTGAGAAAGGGTGTTTGGTATCATTGTGTGCACCACACATAGCATGGACCATGGAAAGCAAGTGAGACAGTTGTCTGAAATCAGAAAGAAAATTATACACAAGAATATTAAATGTAAAGGCTGTAAGACCACCTCCAAACAGCTTGATGGTTTTGTGACTACAGTTGCAAATATTATTTAAAAGTTTTAAGTTCAAGGGACTGACCCCAGATTAAACAGGAGGCTAGTAATGATGGCATAAAAAGAGCCAAGGAAAACATCCAAAGAGATAAAGTACAAGCTGAACTTCAACGCCAAGGTAGGTCAGTGTCTGATTGTACCATTCCATACTTTTTCAGCATCATTCGGCTCCATGGAGGAAGAACGAGGAGAAACCCACTTAAAAAAAATAAACTGCAATTTGCTAAAATTCATATTGACTGGGGGGATGGGGGTGTGCTACATGGGTTAGCCATGGGCACCTAATTGCCCTGGTACGCCCACTGGGGTGCAAATCTTGCCCAGTACAGACTAGGTATGCATTGTTTTGCATCCACATGAAATATGATGATATCACAAGGAGTGCAGTCATTTAACAACATTTTTTCTCCTCTCGGATAGACTGAATTTGTTTGTTCTCATCCTTTACTTTTAATGTGATGCATTTTGCACCACCCAGTTGCACTTTTCCAGAAAATAAAATTTCTAGGGGCACCCTCGAGCAGGTGCACTTTCACTACTGTAATAAAAAAACATCAGACACAGAAAAGCAACACATAATAAATACAGTTGCGATGTCCCCTTATTTTTAATTGAAAACATAAATAAGAAAAGTTTGAATGAATGAAAAGAGGGCTACTAAAGTTTAACTAGATTGGACTGAAGTGATGGTCACCCATGTACATTTACAGGAGATCCTGCAAACCCGTTACAGGAGTTCCTGCAAACCCGCAAACGAAGGAGCAGTTTAATTTTGCAGGGGCTTTTTCATGTACCATGACGTTGCAGATAAATTAAACACATACTGTAAGCTGTGCTGGTCTGTTTTTTTTGTGATTCTCAAATTAGCTTTAGGGACGCCCACAGAAATGTTTTCACCCAAAGACAGATTTAACAACAGACAGCATATAAACAATGAATCTTCTGCAATTGAGAAATAATCACAATTAAAGAAAAAACCAAAACAGATCTTTATATGAAGCTATTTCTCGCCCAAATCATCAAATGACACTTAAGTGTATGATTCATCTATTGGCCTTTTATTTACAGATTCCATGAAGCAATCTCTGAAAATAAAATTCCTCTCCCATTTTTCACATTTAGCCACGCTAGACATAGAAAATGAGTAATACAAGACAATGCTCCCTGTCTAATATTACAAAGCGCTTGCATGATCCGAACTAGTGGAAATCAGATCCACAGGATGCAGGAATGAATGCACTTAATTTCCCGTGTTTTCAATTTGTTAAATACATTTAAAAATAAGGTGAAATAGCAAAATCATTACATTTCAAAGAGTAGATTAGTCTGCGTAGTGTGTTGTTCTTGCCAAAGTACATACATTACTGGAACTGTGCTCATTTATTATTCTTTATTTAAATAACATATTTCACAGCATTGTATAATAAGAAACTGTTATGGGCCCTTCACACTTACAGATCTCACTGCACGATATGAACGTTCTCGTTCATTAATTAACAAGAACTCGTTCATATCGTGCAGTGTGTAGGCACCAACGATTAACGATGCACGACCCCGCGCTCGTTAATCGTTGGTGCCGGGTCGCTTATGCATGCAGGCCAATATGGACACTCTCGTCCATAATAGCATGCACTGCTATGGAGCCGGGTGACGGGGGGAGTGAAGAAACTTCACTCCCCCCGTCACCTCTCCCCAGCACCGGGTCGCCCGTATCCGCCGTCGGGCAGCTCAGCGGTGGATCGCCGAGTGTGTAGGGCCCATTAGTCAGTCATGGTGTGGTATGTTGGGTCGACATGCATCAGGTTGACAGTCAGCATCGTCATTGGACGCCCAACAGTCACTTACCTGGTCCTGGTGGCAGCAGCATCTCCAGCATCCTCTTCTAGGTCCCGGCTGTCATGTGAGCAGATGGGTGACTTAGCCGCATTCCGGTGTGCATGTTCAACCTATCCCCAATCCATAACCCTAAATTCTCCCTCTATGCCTAACCCTAATCTCCCTGCTGCAGTTTAACCCTAACCCTCCAGGTGGCGCCTAACCCTAACTATCAGCACTCTGATAATGTGAATATGTTGACATTCTAGTGTCGACATTTTGGTGACATTATGAATGTCAACATGATTACTGTCCACCATCTGGCTACATACCATTCAGTCACATTAGTCCTTGCCCCAGTGGACCATTTATAATCTTTTTGACCACTTGGTTTCAGTGGTGGCTCCAGTGCATGGCAGTCCAAAAATTCAAATATGGGAGCCACACCAACTGCCACCCCAAACACTCCCAAACATCGCCAGCCGTATCTCGCTGGCAGTTGGTGTGGCTCCCCTATATGATTTAGGACTGCGCTGCAGCCTCACCTCTGGAGCCGTCACTGCTTGGTTTGTGCGTACAAACACACTACACATCCAATTTCATCAGACACACAATAACAGAGGGAGGAAACCCAAACAATGAGAAAATACAGATTCCATCTAGAACTCTTCAGAGGAAGGCAGGGGCAGAGAAGCATGGGTGTCTACCAGGGTGGACTGGCCATCTGGCTCTTCTGGCAAATGCCAGAAGGGCCAGTGGCCTGTTGGGCTGGTCCGGCCACACAGAGAGCCGGGCTGGCCACGCACAAGCGCTGCCTTCCAGTTCTCTATTTGCCCTCCCCACGCCCGTTCATGAGTGACACAGAGATAGATAGGGTGTGCTGTGAGGCCAGGTCCCCCTTTCTCATGGAATCCCCCCCGCAAGCCGTGACAGCACACACACATGGCATGACTGTAAAGCAGCCCTAGTCCATCCCTGGTGTCTACTATAAGGGTGCCAGCAGCTGCTACTTCTGTTACTTATGACGTTATACCCACCACACTGAGGGCCTGATGCAGAGTTAAACCATGGTTTCCGACACATTTAAATCCCTGTCCCATGGATGGGGCTGCCTTGGCTCTGTGGTTGCATCATCCTAGCCTCACCCTCCAATGTTCAAAGCCACAGCATTTACGGAACGGGGGCAACAGAATGCACATCGCCTGATTCTACCACAATCCTGAAGTCTGGCAGCGGGTGATTGGCCAACTCTGTCGGTCATACATAATATAACCAGTAGGAGACAGAACTGTTCTTCCTAAACACACATTCTCCCACCTCATGTTAATATGTATATCTATTCTCACTGGCAGCTGCTCTCTGGTCTCTCTGGTCCAGGATCGGGATTGGCAGTATCCCAGAATTTTGGCCTAAAATTGGCCAGGATTGAATCCCAGGATTAGAGTTTCCAATCCTGGGATTTTGGGATTAGTCAATGCATGCTTTTTTTCTTTTAATGCCGGGCAGCGTTGAGCACCTTCAGCATAAGGCTCAGATGCTGCCCTGTTCCCCCTGCCCCCGGCTGCGCAAAGTGTGACATGATGTCAGAGGTCATGCTGCATAGCCCAACACCAGCCACGCCCACAACTGCAGCATACAGCCTGCAGCCAACCTTGCCGCCCGCAGTCCGCGTGTCACCAGCCCCACGAGATAGGAGGGTGAGTACCTGTGGGGTAAATAATATAATGTATACAATCCTGGGTATTGACAAAAATGCCCAGGGATTGGCCTCCCTACTCAGGTCCACACACATAGCAGACAGTGTATTAGAAGCGGCTTCCATTGAGCATGCACAGCAGTACTGTTCCGTCCCTTACACCACATGCTATGGCTGCACCTCTAGTAAAATCAATTTTTTTTACTACGGATGTTGGAATAATGAGTCATGACGCTGACTGGACTGGAAGGAGTTTCTGGGCAACTGGAAGCCCCCACCCCCGAATTTGCCTATGATGAATATCATCAGAGTACACTTGTGCTTGATACAAATAATACACTTGGAAGCAGGAGTATTTACTGTACCCTTCTGTCTAGCTCTGCATAGCCCACAATTCTGTCGCCATGCCATATCTGAACATTGCCTCAGTGGGAGTGCACAGTTATGCCCCTTCAGAAGCAACTGAAATGCTTTCAGTTCTACATTGGTTGTACTTGCGTATGTTTGGTTGTAGAGCATAGGCTCTTACATTCAACATTCAACTCTATACCCAACCCTGCTTGTACCAGAAAAGGCTCAGAGCTTAATCTTCAGGGCTCCTAATACCGGAGGGGCCCATTTTTACCGCTTGTTTTTATGTACTGCATGCTTATAGCTCGTTACCAATAACACCATGACAAACCAGGCTTCTAGTAGAGCATGGCTGCTATTACAGCTTGGATGCGCATCGCTTAGTACCACGGGACCTGCTGGGAGTTGTAGTGTAGCGCTGTGATTTGTACTCTGTAAATAGCGTAAAACATGTATCATTTTTAAACTACAATTCCCAACAGCCTGCAGAACTTCTCTTTGTGACATTCAAGGAATGGCGGAACCTGAGGGGACACGTCCTAGGAAGGAAGCTGGGAGCAATGACAAATGAGAAGGATCCTGGGACAAGGAGGCGTCTAATAAGATCATTTTGCTGGTGATGAGCGGAGTACTGTCAGGTGTTTATTGAAGAGAGGTGAGGGAGAGGGGGAGAAATTGCTGTGAGGTGATTAATGAAGTGGGGGTGCCTGTCAGTGGGGTTGGGGGGGGAGGAGTTGTAACCAGACCTGCCCCACAGACTCTTGCGCTGTCACCAACCCAGGGCCAGATTAACAATGGGGCGGATGGAGCTTCAGCTCCAGGCCTCCACATAGAAAATAAGAATTTACTTACCGATAATTCTATTTCTCATAGTCCGTAGTGGATGCTGGGAACTCCGAAAGGACCATGGGGAATAGCGGCTCCGCAGGAGACTGGGCACAAAAGTAAAAGCTTTAGGACTACCTGGTGTGCACTGGCTCCTCCCCCTATGACCCTCCTCCAAGCCTCAGTTAGGATACTGTGTAAGTATTGCAGACAATCCGCACTTGGGATGGGCGCCCAGCATCCACTACGGACTATGAGAAATAGAATTATCGGTAAGTAAATTCTTATTTTCTCTGACGTCCTAGTGGATGCTGGGAACTCCGAAAGGACCATGGGGATTATACCAAAGCTCCCAAACGGGCGGGAGAGTGCGGATGACTCTGCAGCACCGAATGAGAGAACTCCAGGTCCTCCTCAGCCTGGGTATCAAATTTGTAGAATTTAGCAAACGTGTTTGCCCCTGACCAAGTAGCTGCTCGGCAAAGTTGTAAAGCCGAGACCCCTCGGGCAGCCGCCCAAGATGAGCCCACTTTCCTTGTGGAATGGGCTTTTACAGATTTTGGCTGTGGCAGGCCTGCCACAGAATGTGCAAGCTGAATTGTACTACAAATCCAACGAGCAATAGTCTGCTTTGAAGCAGGAGCACCCAGTGTTAGGCGCCGAGGGTCCGCTCGTCAGTGCGGCCGGCGCCTAGCAACGGGGACGCCACTGTCGGATCGTGTTCCCCGTTGCTGGGTCTAAGTTTATATCATCACTGGTTTCCTGGCTGTGTAGCATGCAGCTGCACGGCATGTTGTAATTATCACTCATCTGTTTCCCTGGCCATGCAGCTTGTCAGCTGCATGGCATTTAATCCAATCAGCCTCCAAACAGCTGATTGGAAGACTCTCTGTTAAAAGCACTCCCAGGACTCCTCACAGACGCCGGTGATAGCTTCCTGTTTGCCTGATTCTGCTGCAGAGAGAGTTCCCAGTCCCGGTCTGTTCGTTTGTTCCTGTTCTCAGTGATCCAGTACTCGGAAGTTACCATCTGTTCCTGGAGTCTGACCGAGCACCTTTAACATCTGGTGGTGTTCGTGAGTCGCGGCGCAGCCGTGTGTTGCGGCTTGTCCGCTACTATTTATTATTGTGTTTATTTTGAGTTCTGGTGCTTTGCGGAGGATTCCGCTTCCACAAGATCCACTCTGGTGTCCAGCGGTGCCGGATAGGAGTGTCGGATCCGTGGATCCTTGGTTGTCCTTTTCCCTGGCGGCTAGTCCGCACATACCTTTTGATTTAGTTAAGTTAGCTTGTAACCCCTGGCTTGGTTGCTTAGTCAGAGGGCCCCTTGTTATCTCCCTGTCTCGGACTTCCCCTTGTCTCCCATTAAGACCTGCGGGGGCATCGGGGTTGGGCAGACATAATCCGCCCTTCGAACGCGGCTGCCATGGGCTCAAGCAACCATAGTCTCGCAGGGGATTTCTGATAACACGGGCGATACAACGGAGTTAGGGCGCCAGGGGTTACTAGGCTCTCCAGCTCCCACAACCTGTATTTCATTCCTGTACTCAGATCTCTGCCATAAGATCTTCTCCAGTCTGGAGTACAGGAATCGTAACATTATCACCGGCCAGACAAAAGAAAAAATTTCAACAGGAGTTAATTTTTTTTCACTTATCCAGTAGGGAGAATTTTGTCGGCCTCATGAATCCCACCGGTGTTGGGCCAAATCCTGGCCAGTTTTTGGTTAGTCAGATTCAGGAACTTACCCAGATGGTTCAGGATCTGTCCCTCCGGGTGAGCTCACAGGAAGATCTGTTACGGACTTCCCCGAGGGTCATCCCTGAACCAAAAATGCATCTGCCTGACCGTTTTTCTGGGGATAGAAAACAGTTTTTTAATTTTAAAGAGTCTTGTAAACTGTATTTTCGTTTAAGACCAGTTTCCTCAGGTACGGAGGCTCAGCGGGTTGGAATTATAATTTCTCTGCTTCAGGGGGATCCTCAGACCTGGGCTTTTGGTTTAAAGACAGACGATCCGGCCTTATCGTCTGTAGACGCTTTTTTGAAATCTTTAGGGCTATTGTATGACGACCCTGATAGAGAGGCATCCGCAGAAAGTCAGTTGCGTGCTCTAAGACAGGGTAGGAATCCTGCAGAGAATTATTGTACGGAGTTTCGCCGTTGGTCGAACGACTGTGGCTGGAATGATCCTGCCCTGCGCAGTCAGTTTCGCCTCGGCTTATCTGAATCTATAAAAGACAGCCTCCTTCAGTATCCCGCTCCTGAGAACCTTGATAAACTCATGGAGCTCTCTATTAAAATAGATCGTCGGCTCAGAGAGCGGAGGACTGAGAAAGGGGCATCTGTAGTTTCTTTTCCCTGTGTTTCTTCCGTTCCGATAGACATGGAGGAGCCTATGCAGATTGGTCTCTCCAAATTGTCTCCGGAAGAAAGAACCAGGAGGCAAAATTCTGGTCTGTGTTTGTACTGCGGAGGTAAGGGACATTTTGCCCGTAGTTGCCCAAACAAGTCGGGAAACTTCCTGACCAAGTGAATAGTGAGGGGGTTCACTTTGGTCTACAGCTCATCTCCTCAAATAATTCACTATTGGTTCCTGCTAAAGTTTCTTATGACAGCCTCTGTTCCTCGGTCTCTGCTTTTGTGGACAGTGGAGCTGCAGGAAACTTTATGGACTTAACATGGGCCAAGGCCTTAGGTATTCCTCAGTTAACCTTAAGTAGGTGTATCACCATGCATGGTTTAGATGGGAGTCCCTTATCCAATGGGGTTATTTCTCTATGTACACCTCCTGTTTTGCTCTCGGTGGGAGCTCTACATTCTGAAAAGATTGAGTTTTTTCTTACCCATTGTCCAGCAGTTCCTGTGGTTCTGGGTCACCCTTGGCTGGCCTTTCATAATCCCATCATAGATTGGCAGTCTGGGGAGATTCTACAATGGAGTACCATCTGTGATAAAGAATGTATTACACTTCCTATCCGAGTAGCTGCTGCCAGGCCCGCACATATTCCTGGAGAGTACCAAGATTTTTTTGGATGTGTTTTCCAAGGGCAATGCGGATATTTTGCCTCCCCATAGGCCTTATGATTGTACCATTGAGTTAATTCCTGGTGCCACGTTGCCTAAAGGAAGGTTATATGCATTGTCTGGTCCTGAAACTGTGGCCATGAATGAGTATGTGAAAGAAAGTCTTGAGAAAGGGTTTATCAGGCCATCTAAATCCCCTTTAAGTGCAGGTTTTTTCTTCGTAGAGAAGAAGGATGGTTCCCTCAGACCCTGCATTGACTTTCGAGCCCTGAATAAAATCTCAGTAAAGAATACTTACCCTCTGCCTCTGATCTCTGTCCTCTTTGATCAGCTACGTTCGGCTGTTATTTTTTCCAAGATTGACTTGAGAGGAGCATATAATCTCATTAGAATCAGATCGGGGGATGAGTGGAAAACGGCATTCAGTACTCAATCAGGTCACTATGAGTATCTGGTCATGCCTTTCGGCCTATCTAACGCTCCGGCAGTCTTTCAGGATCTCATTAATGATGTACTCCGTGAGTTTCTGGGAAGATTCGTTGTGGTCTATTTAGACGACATTTTGATTTTTTCTGACTCTATAGAACAACATGTTACCCAGGTGCGTCAGGTACTTAAGAAATTACGTGAAAATCACTTGTATGCCAAACCGGAGAAGTGTGAATTTCACGTCACGGAGGTATCCTTTTTAGGGTACATTATTTCCCCTCGGGGATTCCGAATGGAACCTAAGAAGCTCCAAGCCATCCTGAGTTGGGCGCAACCCACCAACTTAAAAGCAATTCAGCGCTTTTTAGGGTTTGCGAACTACTACAGAAGGTTTATTCACTCTTTCTCTGACATAGTTGCTCCCATTGTGGCACTCACTAAGAAGGGAGCAGATCCTACCAATTGGTCATGTGAAGTTAAAGTATCTTTTCAGGCCTTGAAACAAGCCTTTGTCTCAGCCCCTGTCCTTAGACATCCCAACCCAGAATTGCCTTTCATCGTTGAGGTAGATGCCTCGGAGGTTGGTGTAGGGGCTATCCTTTCTCAGAAGGATCCAGATTCCCTTGAGTTACATCCTTGTGCCTTTATGTCCAGGAAATTCTCATCTGCTGAATCCAACTACGATGTTGGTAATCGGGAGTTGCTGGCTATTAAATGGGCTTTTGAGGAGTGGAGACATTGGCTTGAAGGAGCGACCCATACCATTTCTGTTTTGACAGATCACAAAAATCTTCAATACATTGAATCAGCTAAGCGACTGAATGCCCGACAGGCTCGTTGGGCTTTATTTTTCACTCGTTTCAAATTCATTATCACCTTCAGACCTGGTTCCAAGAATACCAAGGCAGATGCCCTCTCACGCAGTTTTCTTCCAGCTCAAGACAACAGTCCTGTTACTCTCATACTTCCGCCTTCAGTCATTCAGGCAGGTCTCACACAGGATGTTTTTTCTCAATTGAAGCTGCTTCAACATCAAGCTCCGGGAAATACTCCTGCTGGTCGTCTTTTTGTTCCTGAGTTTTTGAGAGCAACTGTTTTGGAGGAATTTCATGATAGCAAAGTTGCAGGGCATCTGGGAGTCGCTAAAACTTTTGAATTGGTATCCCGCGCAGTGTGGTGGCCTGGTCTTTCTAAAGACATTAAAGAGTTTGTTTTTTCGTGTCAGGTCTGTGCACAGCATAAAGTTCCCCGTTCTTTGCCTATTGGTCAACTTATGCCATTGAATGTTCCTCTTAGACCATGGTCGCATATCTCCATGGATTTTGTGGTGGATCTCCCTCTGTCAGCTGGATGCACAGTCATATGGGTGGTAGTGGACCGTTTTAGTAAGATGGCTCATTTTATTGGTCTTCCCCGATTGCCATCTGCCCAGGGATTGGCAGTCTTGTTCCTCCGTCATGTTTTCAGACTCCATGGGTTACCCACTGATATTGTTTCTGACAGGGGTCCACAATTCATTGCACAGTTTTGGAAGTCTTTTTGTGCTTCGTTAAAAATGAAATTATCATTAACCTCCGGTTATCATCCACAATCAAATGGACAGACTGAGCGAGTGAACCAATCCTTAAAACAATATTTGCGTTTGTACTCGGCCAAACTCCAAAATGACTGGTCTGAGTTTCTTCCATTGGCAGAGTTTGCTTATAATAATGCCTGTCATTCCTCTACCAATGTGTCTCCATTTTTTGCAGTTTTTGGTTTCCACCCCAGAGCTAATTCATTTTTCCAACATTCCTCTGTCTCCTCTCTGGCCCTGACCTCTCATCTTAAACTTATTTGGAAAAAAGTGCACATAGCTCTCAGAAAAGCAGCTTTCAAGGAAAAAGATTTTTCGGACAGGTTCCGGCGGCCGTGCACTTTTAGAGTAGGAGACAGGGTGTGGCTGTCGACTCGCAATATCAAACTTCGACAAACCTCAGCCAGATTGGGTCCTAGATTTATTGGACCATTTCTCATTATCAAAAAAGTCAATCCAGTTGCTTTCCGGTTACAGCTACCAAAAACGTTACGAATCGGAAATACCTTCCATTGCTCTTTGCTCAAACCATATGTTTCATCTAGCAGATTTCCTCGTAAAAAACCTCAGGGGAGATCACCAGTTAATGTACAGGGTCAGCAGGAGTTCGTGGTTGAGAAGGTTCTCGATTCCAAGCTGTCCCGGGGTCGGCTTTATTTTTTGGTGCATTGGAGAGGTTATGGTCCTGAGGAAAGGTCGTGGGTCCTAGATGAGGACCTTCATGCCCCAAGGCTCAAAAGGGCATTTTTTCAAGAATTTCCTCAGAAACCCGGATTTAGGGGTTCCTTGACCCCTCCTCAAGGGGGGGGTACTGTTAGGCGCCGAGGGTCCGCTCGTCAGTGCGGCCGGCGCCTAGCAACGGGGACGCCACTGTCGGATCGTGTTCCCCGTTGCTGGGTCTAAGTTTATATCATCACTGGTTTCCTGGCTGTGTAGCATGCAGCTGCACGGCATGTTGTAATTATCACTCATCTGTTTCCCTGGCCATGCAGCTTGTCAGCTGCATGGCATTTAATCCAATCAGCCTCCAAACAGCTGATTGGAAGACTCTCTGTTAAAAGCACTCCCAGGACTCCTCACAGACGCCGGTGATAGCTTCCTGTTTGCCTGATTCTGCTGCAGAGAGAGTTCCCAGTCCCGGTCTGTTCGTTTGTTCCTGTTCTCAGTGATCCAGTACTCGGAAGTTACCATCTGTTCCTGGAGTCTGACCGAGCACCTTTAACATCTGGTGGTGTTCGTGAGTCGCGGCGCAGCCGTGTGTTGCGGCTTGTCCGCTACTATTTATTATTGTGTTTATTTTGAGTTCTGGTGCTTTGCGGAGGATTCCGCTTCCACAAGATCCACTCTGGTGTCCAGCGGTGCCGGATAGGAGTGTCGGATCCGTGGATCCTTGGTTGTCCTTTTCCCTGGCGGCTAGTCCGCACATACCTTTTGATTTAGTTAAGTTAGCTTGTAACCCCTGGCTTGGTTGCTTAGTCAGAGGGCCCCTTGTTATCTCCCTGTCTCGGACTTCCCCTTGTCTCCCATTAAGACCTGCGGGGGGCATCGGGGTTGGGCAGACATAATCCGCCCTTCGAACGCGGCTGCCATGGGCTCAAGCAACCATAGTCTCGCAGGGGATTTCTGATAACACGGGCGATACAACGGAGTTAGGGCGCCAGGGGTTACTAGGCTCTCCAGCTCCCACAACCTGTATTTCATTCCTGTACTCAGATCTCTGCCATAAGATCTTCTCCAGTCTGGAGTACAGGAATCGTAACACCCAGCTTGTTGGGTGCATACAGGATAAACAGCGAGTCAGATTTTCTGACTCCAGCCGTCCTGGAAACATATATTTTCAGGGCCCTGACTACGTCCAGCAACTTGGAATCCTCCAAGTCCCTAGTAGCCGCAGGTACCACAATAGGCTGGTTTAAGTGAAACGCTGAAACCACCTTAGGGAGAAATTGAGGACGAGTCCTCAATTCTGCCCTGTCCGTATGAAAAATTAGGTAAGGGCTTTTATAGGATAAAGCCGCCAATTCTGAGACACGCCTGGCTGAAGCCAGGGCTAACAGCATTACCACTTTCCATGTGAGATATTTTAAGTCCACAGTGGTGAGTGGTTCAAACCAATGTGATTTTAGGAACCCCAAAACTACATTGAGATCCCAAGGTGCCACTGGAGGCACAAAAGGAGGCTGTATATGCAGTACCCCCTTGACAAACGTCTGAACTTCAGGAACTGAAGCTAGTTCTTTCTGGAAGAAAATCGACAGGGCCGAAATTTGAACCTTAATGGATCCTAATTTTAGGCCCATAGACAGTCCTGTTTGCAGGAAATGCAGGAAACGACCCAGTTGAAATTCCTCTGTAGGGGCCTTCCTGGCCTCACACCACGCAACATATTTACGCCAAATACGGTGATAATGTTGCACAGTTACATCCTTCCTGGCTTTGATCAGGGTAGGGATGACTTCATCCGGAATGCCTTTTTCCTTCAGGATCCGGCGTTCAACCGCCATGCCGTCAAACGCAGCCGCGGTAAGTCTTGGAACAGACAGGGTCCCTGCTGGAGTAGGTCCTTTCTTAGAGGTAGAGGCCACGGGTCCTCCGTGAGCATCTCTTGAAGTTCCGGGTACCAAGTCCTTCTTGGCCAATCCGGAGCCACGAGTATAGTCCTTACTCCTCTCCTTCTTATGATTCTCAGTACCTTGGGTATGAGAGGCAGAGGAGGGAACACATACACTGACTGGTACACCCACGGTGTTACCAGAGCGTCCACAGCTATTGCCTGAGGGTCCCTTGACCTGGCGCAATATCTGTCTAGTTTTTTGTTGAGGCGGGACGCCATCATGTCCACCTTTGGTTTTTCCCAACGGTTCACAATCATGTGGAAGACTTCTGGGTGAAGTCCCCACTCCCCCGGGTGGAGGTCGTGTCTGCTGAGGAAGTCTGCTTCCCAGTTGTCCACTCCCGGAATGAACACTGCTGACAGTGCTATCACATGATTTTCCGCCCAGCGAAGAATCCTTGCAACTTCCGTCATTGCCCTCCTGCTTCTTGTGCCGCCCTGTCTGTTTACGTGGGCGACTGCCGTGATGTTGTCCGACTGGATCAACACCGGCTGACCCTGAAGCAGAGGCCTTGCTTGACTTAGGGCATTGTAAATGGCCCTTAGTTCCAGGATATTTATGTGAAATGACATTTCCATGCTTGACCACAAGCCCTGGAAATTTCTTCCCTGTGTGACTGCTCCCCAGCCTCTCAGGCTGGCATCCGTGGTCACCAGGACCCAGTCCTGAATGCCGAATCTGCGGCCCTCTAGAAGATGAGCACTCTGCAACCACCACAGGAGAGACACCCTTGTCCTTGGAGACAGGGTTATCCGCTGATGCATCTGAAGATGCGATCCGGACCATTTGTCCAGCAGATCCCACTGAAAAGTTCTTGCGTGGAATCTGCCGAATGGAATCGCTTCGTAAGAAGCCACCATTTTTCCCAGGACCCTTGTGCATTGATGCACTGACACTTGGCCTGGTTTTAGGAGGTTCCTGAGTAGCTCGGATAACTCCCTGGCTTTCTCCTCCGGGAGAAACACCTTTTTCTGGACTGTGTCCAGAATCATCCCTAGGAACAGCAGACGTGTCGTCGGAATCAGCTGCGATTTTGGAATATTTAGAATCCACCCGTGCTGTCGTAGTACTACTTGAGATAGTGCTACTCCGACCTCCAACTGTTCCCTGGACCTTGCCCTTATCAGGAGATCGTCCAAGTAAGGGATAATTAAGACGCCTTTTCTTCGAAGAAGAATCATCATTTCGGCCATTACCTTGGTAAAGACCCGGGGTGCCGTGGACAATCCAAACGGCAGCGTCTGAAACTGATAGTGACAGTTCTGTACCACAAACCTGAGGTACCCTTGGTGAGAAGGGCAAATTGGGACATGGAGGTAAGCATCCTTGATGTCCAGAGACACCATATAGTCCCCTTCTTCCAGGTTCGCTATCACTGCTCTGAGTGACTCCATCTTGAATTTGAACCTTTGTATGTAAGTGTTCAAGGATTTCAGATTTAAAATAGGTCTCACCGAGCCGTCCGGCTTCGGTACCACAAACAGCGTGGAATAATACCCCTTTCCCTGTTGTAGGAGGGGTACCTTGATTATCACCTGCTGGGAATACAGCTTGTGAATGGCTTCCAATACCGCCTCCCTGTCGGAGGGAGACGTTGGTAAAGCAGACTTCAGGAACCGGCGAGGGGGAGACGTCTCGAATTCCAATTTGTACCCCTGAGATACTACCTGCAGGATCCAGGGGTCCACTTGCGAGTGAGCCCACTGCGTGCTGAAATTCTTGAGACGGGCCCCCACCGTGCCTGAGTCCGCTTGTAAGGCCCCAGCGTCATGCTGAGGACTTGGCAGAAGCGGGGGAGGGCTTCTGTTCCTGGGAAGAGGCTGCCTGCTGCAGTCTTTTTCCCCTTCCTCTGCCCCGGGGCAGATATGAGTGGCCTTTTGCCCGCTTGCCCTTATGGGGACGAAAGGACTGAGCCTGAAAAGACGGTGTCTTTTTCTGCTGAGAGGTGACCTGGGGTAAAAAGGTGGATTTCCCAGCCGTTGCCGTGGCCACCAGGTCCGATAGACCGACCCCAAATAACTCCTCCCCTTTATACGGTAATACTTCCATATGCCGTTTGGAATCCGCATCACCTGACCACTGTCGCGTCCATAACCCTCTTCTGGCAGAAATGGACAGCGCACTTACTCTTGATGCCAGAGTGCAAATATCCCTCTGTGCATCTCGCATATATAGAAATGCATCCTTTAAATGCTCTATAGTCAATAATATACTGTCCCTGTCCAGGGTATCAATATTTTCAGTCAGGGAATCCGACCAAGCCACCCCAGCACTGCACATCCAGGCTGAGGCGATTGCTGGTCGCAGTATAATACCAGTATGTGTGTATATACTTTTTAGGATATTTTCCAGCTTCCTATCAGCTGGTTCCTTGCCAGCAGGATTCACTGAAAATAAAAAACCTATACTTAAACTTTTTCACTAAGCAGCTCAGGAGAGCCACCTAGTGTGCACCCTTCTCGTTCGGGCACAAAAATCTAACTGAGGCTTGGAGGAGGGTCATAGGGGGAGGAGCCAGTGCACACCAGGTAGTCCTAAAGCTTTTACTTTTGTGCCCAGTCTCCTGCGGAGCCGCTATTCCCCATGGTCCTTTCGGAGTTCCCAGCATCCACTAGGACGTCAGAGAAATATGCCCATCATCATGACAGTATGATGATAGTAAGCTGCCTAGGTCAGCCATAAATCATAAGTATTAAAATTGTATTTCTAGTTTTCTCACAAAATTCTGCAATTAATCTACTGTTTTGTATTTTGTGAGACAGCGGGTCTGATAGTGTAGGGATGTACACACCCACATGGCACTGACCACACCCACACAGCACTGGTCACAGCTCCTCCCCTTCTCAGTATAGACCTGTAAAACATTTTCAGCCCCAGGCCCATTTTGCCCTTCATCTGGCTCTGCACCCACCACATCTGGCCCACAGACTCTCTCACCCCATCACCCATACATCTTTAGCACAGCTACGATCATCTCGGAATGAGGGCCACTATGTCTGGAAGACAATGTTCTCTGACATTAGAGCTGCTAATTTCAGTGAAATACTGGGGCTTGTTTTCTTCTGGTTGTGGGGGTGATGTATTAAACCTTGGAGAGCGATAAAGGAGAAAGAGATAAAATACCATCATTGGTGGAACTTGTGAGTGAAGGGCCCAGGTGCAAAAATATGCTCTGCCCACCTCCTCCGCCCCATAGGGAGATGTAGTGGGTGACAGAGGGAGAGACTGTGGGTAATAGGGAGGCAGAGGGAGACAGAGAAAGACAGTGGGTGATAGGGAGAGGTAGTGGGTAACAGCGGAAGGCAGTGGGTTACAGGGAGAGGCAGGGGGTGATGGGGAGGCAGGGGGTGATGGGGAGAAGCAGTGGGTGACAGCGAAAGGCAGTGGGTGACAGGGAGAGGTAGTGGGTAACAGCGGAAGGCAGTGGGTGACAGGAAGAGGTAGTGGATAACAGTAGAAGGCAGTGGGTGACAGGAAGAGGTAGTGGGTAACAGTGGAAAGCAGTGGGTGAAAGGGAGAGGGGCAATGGGTTTCGGAGAGCCAACCAGAGACAACTCTGTAAACCAGTAGTTGCTGGTAGAGTCAGGCTCAGCTCCTGCACAAAGCAGAAGTCCTGTAATGTGTGTATGCCTCAGTTTTACCACCTCATGAAGAGCCGCCCTGGCTCAGTCGGTGAGATGGGTGCGGGCAGGGGCAGTGCGGCTCCTCATTTCCGTCCAGCCGAGATTAACACTTCATCCCCAGTGGCACCACCTCCTGCTCATTACCCAGCCAGTCACTCTGGAGGAAGCAGGCAGAGAAGTGGAGCCGGGGATAGATGAGAAGGGAGACCCCCTCCTCCTCCGGGTAGAATGCCGTGCATCATTAGGGTCCTCTTGTTAGGCTTACCATACTATCCATTTAAACCGGGACACTCATGAATTACACAGGTTCTGTGTCTGATTAAAACCAGGTGAAGTAAAAGGCTTGAAGTCAAGCCTGCATTTCACCTGGTTTTAATCAGCCACAGTCAGAAAAAAGTCCTGCAGGTTATTTTCTCTGATTATTTAAAATTTGGCACAATGTCACCTGATAATCAAAGTCCAAAAACAAATGGGAACTAATGTCCTCAGAATTCCAAAAACCAGGTTTCAGTTCAACTTCTCCAGAGAAAATAATAGAATTGCTTGCAGAAATTCCATATAGACAAATAAAAGAGAAAAGAAAAATATGGTGCAGTGGTTTAAAAGATCATTTTATTTTTACAAATACAATTTCTTCATAAAGATATACTTTTTCACCAACAAGGCTAATGTAAAACATGGATTCGTACCGTGCTTAGCTCCTGGCCTGGAGCAAGGAGTGAGTAATTAACTGGAGTTTTCGGATTCCTTCCTTCCTCCAAGCTAATTACCAGTACCGCAAACACGGTTCCCCCCCTTGGATGCAGGTAAGTTCACCAGATAACGCCTACAACGTGTTTTGAGTTATGCAAAACGCTTCCTCAGGGACTGCCCCATTAGCCTTGTTGGTGAAAAAGTACATCTTTTAAAATACTTTATGAAGAAACTTCGGTTTTTATTGTAGAAATAAACTGTGATCTTTTAAACTGTACTGCACCATATTTTTCTTTTCTCTTTTATTTGTCTACATGGAATTTCTGCAAGTAATTCTATTATTTTCTCTGGAGGAGAAGTTGAACTGAAACCTGGTTTTGGAAATTCTGAGGACCTATCTCCCATTTTTTTTTGGGACTTTGATTATCAGGTGACATTGTGCCAAATTTTAAATAATCAGAAAAAAAAAAAACCTGCTGGACTATTTGGGTAGGAGCGCCCAAGGTGTTTTTCAAAATCAACTTTTTCTGTCTATTCTTTATTGGTGGATGGGTTCCGCCAGAATACACCTAGGCAGCTGTTGGACCACCAAGCGCCAGGTGTCTTTTCTATGCTTTGTGCATTAATCAGCCACAGAACCTGTGTAATTCTTGAGTGTCCCGATTTAAAGGTATTGGCCCTCATTCCGAGTTGTTCGCTCGCAAGCTGCTTTTAGCAGCTTTGCACACGCTAAGCCGCCGCCTACTGGGAGTGAATCTTAGCTTATCAAAATTTCGAACGAAAGATTCGCAATATTGCGAAAAGACTTCTCTGTGCAGTTTCTGAGTAGCTCGAGACTTACTCTGCCAGTGCGATCAGTTCAGTGCTTGTCGTTCCTGGTTTGACGTCACAAACACACCCAGCGTTCACCCAGACACTCCTCCGTTTCTCCAGCCACTCCCGCGTTTTTCCCAGAAACGGTAGCGTTTTTTTCACACACACCCATAAAACGGCCTGTTTCCGCCCAGAAACACCCACTTCCTGTCAATCACATTACGATCACCAGAACGAAGAAAAAACCTCGTAATGCCGTGAGTAAAATTCCTAACTGCATAGCAAATTTACTTGGCGCAGTCGCACTGCGGACATTGCGCATGCGCATTAGCGACTAATCGCTCCGTTGCGGGGAAAAAATAACGAGCGAACAACTCGGAATGACCCCCATAGTATGGTAAGTCTATGTAGAGATTTCATTTAGCAGAATGCGGTCGTTGCAATGAGATAATGTGGTGAAGAGGTGACATTATTTGAACTGTGCTTCATGCTTTGTGGAAGGGCCCACAGACATTTTCACAGCACAAAAACATAAGTCTGAGTCAGAGTAGCTTACTATGGCCCTCATTCCGAGTTGTTCGCTCGGTATTTTTCATCGCATCGCAGTGAAAATCCGCTTAGTACGCATGCGCAATGTTCGCACTGCGACTGCGCCAAGTAACTTTACTATGATGAAAGTATTTTTACTCACGGCTTTTTCTTCGCTCCGGCGATCGTAATGTGATTGACAGGAAATGGGTGTTACTGGGCGGAAACACGGCGTTTCAGGGGCGTGTGGCTGAAAACGCTACCGTTTCCGGAAAAAACGCAGGAGTGGCCGGAGAAACGGTGGGAGTGCCTGGGCGAACGCTGGGTGTGTTTGTGACGTCAACCAGGAACGACAAGCACTGAAATGATCGCACAGGCAGAGTAAGTCTGGAGCTACTCTGAAACTGCTAACTCGTTTGTAATCGCAATATTGCGCGTACGTCGGTCGCAATTTTAAGAAGCTAAGATTCACTCCCAGTAGGCGGCGGCTTAGCGTGTGTAACTCTGCTACATTCGCCTTGCGAGCGAACAACTCGGAATGAGGGCCTATATTACCACTTTAAACTGGGACACTCATGAATAGCACATCTTCTGTGGCTGGATTAAGTTAAGCCAACATTTCATCTGGTTTTAATTAGTGATGTGCACCGGACATTTTTCGGGTTTTGTGTTTTGGTTTTGGATTCGGTTCCGCGGCCGTGTTTTGGATTCGGACGCGTTTTGGCAAAACCTCACCGAAAATTTTTTGTCGGATTCGGGTGTGTTTTGGATTCGGGTGTTTTTTACAAAAAAAACTAAAAAACAGCTTAAATCATAGAATTTGGGGGTCATTTTGATCCCATAGTTTTATTAACCTCAATAACCATAATTTCCACTCATTTCCAGTCTATTCTGAACACCTCACACCTCACAATATTATTTTTAGTCCTAAAATTTGCACCGAGGTCGCTGGATGGCTAAGCTAAGCGACACAAGTGGCCGACACAAACACCTGGCCCATCTAGGAGTGGCCCTGCAGTGTCAGGCAGGATGGCACTTCAAAAAAATAGTCCCCAAACAGCACATGATGCAAAGAAAAAAAGAGGCGCACCAAGGTCGCTGTGTGACTAAGCTAAGCGACACAAGTGGCCGACACAAACACCTGGCCCATCTAGGAGTGGCACTGCAGTGTCAGGCAGGATGGCACTTCAAAAAAATTGTCCCCAAACAGCACATGATGCAAAGAAAAAAAGAGGCGCACCAAGGTCGATGTGTGACTAAGCTAAGCGACACAAGTGGCCGACACAAACACCTGGCCCATCTAGGAGTGGCACTGCAGTGTCAGGCAGGATGGCACTTCAAAAAAATAGTCCCCAAACAGCACATGATGCAAAAAAAAATTTAAGAAAAAAGAGGTGCAAGATGGAATTGTCCTTGGGCCCTCCCACCCACCCTTATGTTGTATAAACAGGACATGCACACTTTAACGAACCCTTCATTTCAGCAACAGGGTCTGCCACACGACTGTGACTGAAATGACTGGTTGGTTGGGCCCCCACCAAAAAAAGAAGCAATCAATCTCTCCTTGCACAAACTGGCTCTACAGAGGCAAGATGTCCACCTCATCATCATCCTCCAATTCCTCACCCCTTTCACTGTGTACATCCCCCTCCTCACAGATTATTAATTCGTCCCCACTGTAATCCACCATCTCAGGTCCCTGTGTACTTTGTGGAGGCAATTGCTGCTGGTGAATATCTCCACGGAGGAATTGATTATAATTCATTTTGATGAACATCATCTTCTCCACATTTTCTGGAAGTAACCTCGTACGCCGATTGCTGACAAGGTGAGCGGCTGCACTAAACACTCTTTCGGAGTACACACTGGAGGGAGGGCAACTTAGGTAGAATAAAGCCAGTTTGTGCAAGGGCCTCCAAATTGCCTCTTTTTCCTGCCAGTATACGTACGGACTGTCTGACGTGCCTACTTGGATGCGGTCACTCATATAATTCTCCACCATTCTTTCAATGGTGAGAGAATCATATGCAGTGACAGTAGACGACATGTCAGTAATCGTTGGCAGGTCCTTCAGTCCGGACCAGATGTCAGCACTCGCTCCAGACTGCCCTGCATCACCGCCAGCGGGTGGGCTCGGAATTAGTAGCCTTTTCCTCGCACCCCCAGTTGCGGGAGAATGTGAAGGAGGAGATGTTGACGGGTCACGTTCCGCTTGACTTGACAATTTTCTCACCAGCAGGTCTTTGAACCTCTGCAGACTTGTGTCTGCCGGAAAGAGAGATACAACGTAGGTTTTAAATCTAGGATCGAGCACGGTGGCCAAAATGTATTGCTCTGATTTCAACAGATTGACCACCCGTGAATCCTGGTTAAGCGAATTAAGGGCTCCATCCACAAGTCCCACATGCCTAGCGGAATCGCTCTGTTTTAGCTCCTCCTTCAATATCTCCAGCTTCTTCTGCAAAAGCCTGATGAGGGGAATGACCTGACTCAGGCTGGCAGTGTCTGAACTGACTTCACGTGTGGCAAGTTCAAAGGGTTGCAGAACCTTGCACAACGTTGAAATCATTCTCCACTGCGCTTGAGTCAGGTGCATTCCCCCTCCTTTGCCTATATCGTGGGCAGATGTATAGGCTTGAATGGCCTTTTGCTGCTCCTCCATCCTCTGAAGCATATAGAGGGTTGAATTCCACCTCGTTACCACCTCTTGCTTCAGATGATGGCAGGGCAGGTTCAGGAATGTTTGGTGGTGCTCCAGTCTTCTGTACGCGGTGGCTGAATGCCGAAAGTGGCCCGCAATTCTTCGGGCCACCGACAGCATCTCTTGCACGCCCCTGTCGTTTTTTAAATAATTCTGCACCACCAAATTCAATGTATGTGCAAAACATGGGACGTGCTGGAATTTGCCCAGATGTACTGCACGCACAATATTGCTGGCGTTGTCCGATGTCACAAATCCCCAGGAGAGTCCAATTGGGGTAAACCATTCTGTGATGATCTTCCTCAGTTTCCGTAAGAGGTTGTCAGCTGTGTGCCTATTCTGGAAAGCGGTGATACAAAGCGTAGCCTGCCTAGGAACGAGTTGGCGTTTGCGAGATGCTGTTCTTGCTGCGGGAGGCAATACATCTACCCAGTGGGCTGTCACAGTCATATAGTCCTGAGTCTGCCCTGCTCCACTTGTCCACATGTCCGTGGTTAAGTGGACATTGGGTACAACTGCATTTTTTAGGACACTGGTGACTCTTTTTCTGAGGTCTGTGTACATTTTCGGTATCGCCTGCCTAGAGAAATGGAACCTAGATGGTATTTGGTACCGGGGACACAGTACCTCAATCAAGTCTCTAGTTGGCTCTGAATTAACGGTGGATACCGGAACCACGTTTCTCACCGCCCAGGCTGCCAAGGCCTGAGTTATCTGCTTTGCAGCAGGATGACTGCTGTGATATTTCATCTTCCTCGCAAAGGACTGTTGGACAGTCAATTGCTTACTGGAAGTAGTACAAGTGGTCTTCCGACTTCCCCTCTGGGATGACGATCGACTCCCAGCAGTTACAACAGCAGCGCCAGCAGCAGTAGGCGTTACACTCAAGGATGCATCGGAGGAATCCCAGGCAGGAGAGGACTCATCAGACTTGCCAGTGACATGGCCTGCAGGACTATTGGCTTTCCTGGGTAAGGAGGAAATTGACACTGAGGGAGTTGGTGGTGTGGTTTGCAGGAGCTTGGTTACAAGAGGAAGGGATTTAGTGGTTAGTGGACTGCTTCCGCTGTCACCCAAAGTTTTTGAACTTGTCACTGACTTATGATGAATGCGCTGCAGGTGACGTATAAGGGAGGATGTTCCGAGGTGGTTAACGTCCTTATCCCTACTTATTACAGCTTGACAAAGGCAACACACGGCTTGACACCTGTTGTCCGCATTTGTGTTGAAATAATTCCACACCGAAGAGGTGATTTTTATTTTATTTTGACCAGGCATGTCAATGGCCATATTCGTCCCACGGACAACAGGTGTCTCCCCGGGTGCCTGACTTAAACAAACCACCTCACCATCAGAATCCTCCTTGTCAATTTCCTCCCCAGCGCCAGCAACACCCATATCCTCATCCTGGTGTTCTTCAACAGTGACATCTTCAATTTGACTATCAGGAACTGGACTGCGGGTGCTCCTTCCAGCACTTGCAGGGGGCGTGCAAATGGTGGAAGGCGCAAGCTCTTCCCGTCCAGTGTTGGGAAGGTCAGGCATCGCAACCGACACAATTGGACTCTCCTTGGGTATTTGTGATTTAGAAGAACGCACAGTTCTTTGTTGTGCTTTTGCCAGCTTAAGTCTTTTTTTCGTTTTTCTAGCGAGAGGATGAGTGCTTCCATCCTCATGTGAAGCTGAACCACTAGCAATGAACATAGGCCAGGACCTCAGCCGTTCCTTGCCACTCCGTGTCGTAAATGGCATATTGGCAAGTTTACGCTTCTCCTCAGACGCTTTTAATTTAGATTTTTGGGTCAATTTTACTGAACTTGTGTTTTTTGGATTTTACATGCTCTCTACTATGACATTGGGCATCGGCCTTGGCAGACGACGTTGATGGCATTTCATCGTCTCGGCCATGACTAGTGGCAGCAGCTTCAGCACGAAGTGGATCTTGATCTTTCCCTATTTTAACCTCCACATTTTTGTTCTCCATTTTTTAATGTGTGGAATTATATGCCAGTATCAATAGCAATGGCCTACTACTATATTTACTGCGCACAACTGAAATGCACCACAGGTATGGATGGATAGTATACTTGACGACACAGAGGTAGGTAGAGCAGTGGCCTTCCGTACCGTACTGCTATATATACTGGTGGTCACTGTGTCAGCAAACTGCAAAACTAAAATGCACCACAGGTATAGAATGTAGATGGATAGTATACTTAATGACGACACAGAGGTAGGTACAGCAGTGGCCTTCCGTACTGCTATATATAGTATACTGGTGGTCACTGTGTCAGCAAACTGCAAAACTAAAATGCACCACAGGTATAGAATGTAGATGGATAGTATACTTAATGACGACACAGAGGTAGGTACAGCAGTGGCCTTCCGTACTGCTATATATAGTACACTGGTGGTCACTGTGTCAGCAAACTGCAAAACTAAAATGCACCACAGGTATAGAATGTAGATGGATAGTATACTTAATGGATGATGACACAGAGGTAGGTACAGCAGTGGCCTGCCGTACTGCTATATATAGTATACTGGTGGTCACTGTGTCAGCAAACTGCAAAACTAAAATGCACCACAGGTATAGAATGTAGATGGATAGTATACTTAATGAATGACGACACAGAGGTAGGTACAGCAGTGGCCTTCCGTACTGCTATATATAGTATACTGGTGGTCACTGTGTCAGCAAACTGCAAAACTAAAATGCACCACAGGTATAGAATGTAGATGGATAGTATACTTAATGACGACACAGAGGTAGGTACAGCAGTGGCCTTCCGTACTGCTATATATAGTATACTGGTGGTCACTGTGTCAGCAAACTGCAAAACTAAAATGCACCACAGGTATAGAATGTAGATGGATAGTATACTTAATAAATGATGACACAGAGGTAGGTACAGCAGTGGCCTTCCGTACTGCTATTATATATAGTATACTGGTGGTCACTGTGTCAGCAAACTGCAAAACTAAAATGCACCACAGGTATAGAATGTAGATGGATAGTATACTTAATGACGACACAGAGGTAGGTACAGCAGTGGCCTTCCGTACTGCTATATATAGTATACTGGTGGTCACTGTGTCAGCAAACTGCAAAACTAAAATGCACCCCAGGTATAGAATGTAGATGGATAGTATACTTAATGAATGACGACACAGAGGTAGGTACAGCAGTGGCCTTCCGTACTGCTATATATAGTATACTGGTGGTCACTGTGTCAGCAACCTGCAAAACTAAAATGCACCACAGGTATAGAATGTAGATGGATAGTATACTTAATGACGACACAGAGGTAGGTACAGCAGTGGCCTTCCGTACTGCTATATATAGTATACTGGTGGTCACTGTGTCAGCAAACTGCAAAACTAAAATGCACCACAGGTATAGAATGTAGATGGATAGTATACTTAATGACGACACAGAGGTAGGTACAGCAGTGGCCTACTGTACCGTAATGCTATATATTATATACTGGTGGTCACTGGTCAGCAAAACTCTGCACTGTACTATTATACTGGTGGTCCCCAGTCCCCACAATAAAGCAGCACACTGAGCACAGATATGGAGTGTTTTTCAGGCAGACAACGTATACTGGTGGTCACTGTCAGCAAAACTCTGCACTGTACTCCTGCTATATAATATAGCTGCTCCCCAGTCCCCACAATTAAGCAATGTGAGCACAGATATATGCAGCACACTGAGCACAGATATGGAGCGTTTTCTTCAGGCAGAGAACGGATAACTGGTGGTCACTGATCAGCAAAACTCTGCACTGTACTCCTCCTATATACAGCTGCTCCCCAGCCCTCCCCACAATTAAGCAATAGTGCACAGCACAATCAAGTTCAACAAAAACGGAGAGGACGCCAGCCACGTCCTCTCCCTGACATTTCCAATGCACGAGTGAAAATGGCGGCGACGCGCGGCTGCTTATATAGAATCCGAATCTCGCGAGAATCCGACAGCGGGATGATGACGTTCGGGCGCGCTCGGGTTACCCGAGCCATACGGGAGAATCCGAGTATGGCTCGGACCCGTGTAAAAAGGGTGAAGTTCGGGGGGGTTCGGTTTCCGAGAAACCGAACCCGCTCATCACTAGTTTTAATCAGCCACAGAACCTGTGTAATTCATTAGTGACCCCGGTTTAAAGGGATAGTATGGTAAGCCTAAGTAAGAGGAGATCTGGTCTCTTCCTATACTTTTAAGCTGGACATACACTATACCAGAGGTTCTCAAATGCAGTCCTCAAGGAACCCCAACGGTCCAGGTTTTAGGTATATCCATGGCTCAGCACAGATGGTAAAATCAAATTGACTGAGGTACTAATTAAGTGACCAGTGGTCAAGCATGGATATACTTAAAACCTGGACCATTGGGTTGCCTTGAGGACCGTGTTTGAGAACCACTGCACTATACAATTATCTGGCAGATCATCTGCCAGATCTGGCTGGTTGGAATGAAAATCTGTAATGGACGAGAGCAGATGATAATCGACCATTTGCTCCCACACACTGGAAAATGGACACAACCTGTCGTGCAGACAAACTGGTTAAATCTGTGATTTAATCAATTTGTATGAACAATTGTTTTTGTCCATTTTCCAGTGTTTGGGAGCAAATGGTCAATTGTTATTTACTCTCATCTATTACCAGATTTTCATTCCAACCAGCCAGATCTGACAGATAATTGTATAGTGTATGCCCAGCTTTTAAGTGTGTGCTGCTGATATCAGGACCGTCCAGTGGCAGAAACAGCATCCCAATTGCCTGGGTGACCCCCCCCCCCCCCCAAAAAAAAAAAATTGGACAATGTGTAAAAGTAATTCTGATCAGAAAATGTTTCAAATGCTTATTGGTCCCCTTCAGCTTATCCAAGATAAAAATGATACTTTTGTTGCACACAGCAGTATAGCAGCGCGATTAGCTGCCACTTTATATTACAGGCTTATCCCTTGCCTTGGCCATTCTGAGCAAAGCCTCTCGGAGAAGGGAATAGTTATTTATTGCAAGAATCTCTTTAAAATTAGTTACCAAATGCTAGGATTTTAATTGCCATAATTTGTTTACTTATCTAATAGCCATGGACAACGATAATACGTACACATTCCATAGCTGTTATTTTTATTGCTGCTCTGAATGCAGGCACCATATATCCTCTAGTCCAGGGGTTCTCAAACTCGGTCCTCAGGACCCCACACAGTGCATGTTTTGCAGGTAACCCAGTAGGTGCACAGGTGTATGAATTACTCACTGACACTTTTTAAAAGGTCCACAGGTGGAGCTAATTATTTCACTTGTGATTTTGTGAGGAGACCTGCAAAACATGCACTGTGTGGGGTCCTGAGGACCGAGTTTGAGAACCTATGCTCTAGTCCATAAATAACATACCAACAAGAAGTCACTGTGGCCGGAGAGACCCCCAGCCCACGTGGACAATGGCCGCTGCAGCACTGAAGGGGTTAACCCCTAGTGCCCGGCGCCATGTTGCGGACAATAGGCGCTTGGCGTCACTGTTAAATGTACTTACGGCGCTGGGCGCAGACTGTTTAAAAATATGTTTAATGATGTGTCTTAACATGTCATATGTAGTGCTCTGTGCACAATTGCAGGAATGCATGTTTAAATGTATTTATATTTAAGATGTGGTCACCTGTATATTTAAAGGAAAAATGCACTTACCATAGCTGTCTGAATAAGCATCTCTCATCCTCTGGAAATAGGAAGTGGCATGCTAATGGCCCTGTCCTAGCAGAGAGGTGTGAATGACAATACCTTTTGATCTGTAAGTTCCTTAGAGAAATATGCTAATCACGGGGGATCTCCTTATCCCATAGATAAAGTCTATGGGCTTGGAACCTGTTTGTTTCATGTAGCTGATTTAATTGATATACGAACCCTGAATGGCAGATGCAGGAAGGAAGACTGTTTGTTGTGTTTCCTGTTGTAATCCCAAACACTGAGATTGCCTGGAGATGTGACTGAGACAGAAACATTTGTATTTTGAAGCTATGTGATAAATTTATCAATAGTGAATGTTAATCTGATACCAAACGTTGTCTGTGTCACAGGAAGGAGGATATTGTTTTATTGCACTTATCTCCTTTTGAAATGTAATTTATTTACTTGTATTTTCTAAATTATCCTGATTGGATAGAAAGGGCTCAGGGAGGACATGACCCCCTGTTGTACTGTGTGGAAATTTGACATAAAAAGGAGGCCTGCGTGCCTCCAGTGTATTGTATTGTACCATCTTCATTCTGCTGGAACATCTTGCTGTATGCTGTTGCCCCTAGCAATAGGGATGAGTCTTTTTTAAGGCTATTATTGAGCAAATAAACATCTGCCTCAAGAAGATTGCTTCATCTTGTGACCTACAGGATTATGCCAAACATAGCCCCGTCCTCTGGCTGTCCAGGGAAGCACCTAACGTCTCCAAGTTCCGCCTTCCGCCAGCTACCGGTAGAGGCCTAGCAAGTGGCTAGTGGGGATTCGTCAACACCACACAGGTGTGGTAAGGCAGTGCGTCGACACATACAGAGCAGAACCGTGGTTCCAAACGCCACGGCAGGTTAGGAGTTTGGTGGTGGCAGCATAAACCCGCCCACAGCGCAGTGGGTGGAGTCAGTAACAGGCGGTTACTGACGGTAAGCGGGAATCCCCTATGTGGCCAGGTCCCGTGTGACCTGACCTTCCATTCTGTGCACAGGAGACGGGACGCGAAAGCGGTGAGTGCTTTCGTACGGAACCGTCCTGTCACAGAAATTGGTGGCATAGCGGTGGGATAATCCCAGGCGGCTTTTCGGTCACCCGATTGGAGAAGCAGAGTTACTCAGGAGAGGAGTAACTGCAGCGCAGGAGAACGCACAAGATGGCGGAATTCAGCGGAATGTCCAAGGATGATCTGGAGATCGTGTGCCAGGTAAAGGGTGTGGATATCCCTTTCAACGCATCCAGAGGCGTCATGAAGGCGGCGCTCATGAGCTTAGAGGAGTCCCATCGGGCGGAGGTGGAAAGCACTGACGGCGTCAGCATCGCAGAGGACGGCCCACCAGTGGACCTTCGTATGGAACCGGTGAGACCCACAAGCCACGCCCCTTCTAGCAGCAGCCATGTTTCCCAGCAATCCCTAGCAGGGCCAGGATCCCAACATCCCAGGGGGGAGGCGGCCCGGATACCCTAGCAGATCGGCTAGCGGAATTGGGGGAAAGGGCAACGGAGCAAGAGCGCTTGATCATCATCCAGATGTGGTGTGATGAGCGGGCACCACAGGCCGTGGTAGCCCGAGAGCCGTTGTCAGCTGTTGTACACAAATCGGGACGCATTCAGTTTGCCAAGTTTGCAGACAGTGATGGGGATATTGATGGACATTTACAAGTTTTTGAAAGGACTTGTAAACTATATGATTTACCCAAGTCGGAGTGGGTGAGACACCTTGTGCCCACTCTGCATGGAGAGGCCTTGGAGGCCTATCGAGGAGTGGCCACGGAGGACTGTGGGAATTACGACGAAGTCGCGAAGGCCCTCCTCCAGCGATTCTTCATCACTCCAGAGTCTTACAGGAAGAAGTTCAGAGACTTGCCCAAGAATCCTAGCAGCACCCATGGGCAGTTCGCCACCGAGCTGCGGCAGTACGTGGTGAAGTGGGTAAAGGATTCTGAAGCCACTACATGGGACACACTGATCGACCTGATCTGCAGGGAGCAGTTCTATCGCAGGTGCGCCCCAGAAGTGAAGGAGTGGGTGCTAGACCGGGAGCCACCCAGCTTAAAGATGGCTGCTCAGTTAGCAGACAAGTATGTGGCAATTCGGCCACAGGGCCAGAAGCGCCCAGCCAGCAGCCAGCTCCAAAAGACTGTACCACCAAGGGGACCCCCCTCTTCAGCTCATCACCCCCAAAGACGAGCATCTTCCAACCCGGGGGCTCTTGGCCAGCAACCGCACCGCAGCGTCCCTGCAACTGATCAGAGATCATCGGTGCCACGACTGGAGAAGAAGTGCTACGGCTGTGGGAAAATCGGACATCTGAGGATGAACTGTCCTGCATCCCAAGCACCCCAGACTCGTGCCCCAAATCCGAGTGCTGGAGCCCGGCTCGCTTGTTTGACGAGAGGAGATGAGCCTACAGAGACTGTTCCCCCTCCAGTCAGTCCGATGGAGTGTGGCGAGAGACAGGTGCACTCTGCGGAGAGAGTCACCTGCATGGCCAAACAGCCCCTACAGTATATGTGGAGGCACCTGCAGCCGGTCGACGTGGGACCCCTGCAGGGGGAAGGCCTAAGAGACTCTGGGGCCTCAATCACTGTGGTGAGCCCCCACCTTATAGATCCTGCTGCAGTATTGCAGGGTCGCACTGCCAAGGTCACCCTGGCAGATGGAACGGAGAAAGAGGTTCCCATGGCAAGAGTCTACCTGGACTGGGGAGCTGGACCAGAGTTGCGAGAAGTTGCCGTCATGGATGGTCTCCCAACTGATGTGGTCCTAGGAAATGACCTGGGTGGTGGGATCGTCACCACGTTTGCTGGCGCCATTCCCCGGAGTCAAGTTCCACAACCACCGTTGACATCAGCTACTCCAGCACAGCCCAGCCCAGGGGAAAAGACTACAGCTGCTAGACAACTGCCAGCACAGCCAACCACAGCATCAACCAGCCCAGAGGAAGAGATTACAGCGGCTAGATCGGCACATCGACCACGCATGCCTTTTACCTCTGGTATGCCTATGTCCCCTAGCAACGCAGAGGATGTTGGTTCCAGCTCGTTTGATCCTGTGGGGGTGCCCAATGATGCTCCTGACCCAAGTGGTTTGCCAACTCCGGCGGTGAGTATGAGAAACCACACTGACTATTCCATGACTGACCCCTACCAGACTGACCCTAGTAGTCCCCACCTAGATCCCCCTGTAGAGTGTCCCAATTTAGGAGAGATTGAGGGCCACAGGCAGGAGTTTAGGGAGGTTCAACTCTCTGACCCATCCCCGAAAGGCATGAGGCGCCACTCTGGCAGCGGTTGGGGCAGGAAGTTTGACCTGGCGGGAAGGGTTAAGGTACAGGGTAGACAGGAAAGTGGGAGGGGATAGACCAGATAGGGAATGTGTCCAACTGGTCCCCCCAGGGAACTTTCCTGCGCAACCGGTGTCGGTTGCCAGCGAAACCCCTTTGGACAGTAACCCTGAGATAGACCGTACCCTGAAGTGCCTGACACAGTGCTTACCCTGGTCTGGAATGTCGGATGACGCCCAGACCAACTGTAAGTCTGGTGCCATGCGTTGGCAGCTGGGGCACTCCAGCGGTTGTGTTGTCTCTGGGCCTCTGCCCATAGGGGAACCCTTGCAGCAAGTTGCTGTGGACATAGCAGGTCCCCTGCCTGTGCGCAGTAGATCGGGGAAGACACGCAGCCTCCCTGTAGTGGATGCCACACAGGATCCAGAGGCTGGTGGTCTGGCCGCCATCACTGTGGCACAGGTAGCGGACGAGGAGGAAGGAGTAGGCCTAGGTGACAGGGTAGGTTTCCCGAGTCATAGGTCGACGGAGGAGGATTGGAGGGCAGGTCTGACAGTTAGGGCAGACAGTTGCCAGATAGGTATGACGGAGGTGCAGTGCCTGGGGCACTATGTGGGAGGAGACAGGGGTAGGCCCAAACCAGAGGGGGTGGAGGCCACCAGAGGCTGTCCCCGACCCACATCACCCAGACCGGTACTGACCTTAGAACCTGTAAGGCCCTACGGACACGTTGTCATTGACTTTAGTCCTGTAGTGAACCCCTTGACAGAGATGGCTAGGAAGGGCATTCCCAAGTCAGTGGACTTTGCACCTGCTTGCAAGTTGGCATTCCAGTCATTGAAGGAGGCTCTGGTACCCGCTCCAGTGCTGATGGCGCACATTCTTGACCAGGACTGTGTGTTACGAACTACTGCGCCACTGCACGGACTGGGAGCAGTACCGAGCCAGAAAGAGCCATATGGGCAGGAGCACCCTGTGGCCTGTTTGAGCAGTATACTGCTATTGTGGGAGGTGGGGTATGCCACAATTGGGACACCTTGGGTGGCACTTGTGTGTAACTGGCCCCCCACCGTGGTGACCTACCACCCACCTGTTAGGTGGCTGCAACCTACCTTGGGGAAATTGGACAGACTTTTGTGGTGGAGCCTTGAACTTGGACTTCAGGTGGACTATTTGAACATTGTGCACCCACGAAGAGAGGCCCACTACACTATGGATGAACTGTCTAGGCCGGAGCCTACACCCCCTAGGTAGCGTCCCCTTCAACACAAGGGACTGCGGGACCAGGAGCCATATCGTTGGGACATGACTCGCTGGTTTCCCGCTTGAATGTGGGGGGAGGAGTGTGGCCGGAAAGACCCCCAGCCCACGTGGACAATGGCCGCTGCAGCACTGAAGGGGTTAACCCCTAGTGCCCGGCGCCATGTTGCGGACAATAGGCGCTTGGCGTCACTGTTAAATGTACTTACGGCGCTGGGCGCAGACTGTTTAAAAATATGTTTAATGATGTGTCTTAACATGTCATATATAGTGCTCTGTGCACAATTGCAGGAATGCATGTTTAAATGTATTTATATTTAAGATGTGGTCACCTGTATATTAAAAGGAAAAATGCACTTACTATAGCTGTCTGAATAAGCATCTCTCATCCTCTGGAAATAGGAAGTGGCATGCTAATGGCCCTGTCCTAGCAGAGAGGTGTGAATGACAATACCTTTTGATGTGTAAGTTCCTTAGAGAAATATGCTAATCACGGGGGATCTCCTTATCCCATAGATAAAGTCTATGGGCTTGGAACCTGTTTGTTTCATGTAGCTGATTTAATTGATATACGAACCCTGAATGGCAGATGCAGGAAGGAAGATTGTTTGTTGTGTTTCCTGTTGTAATCCCAAACACTGAGATTGCCTGGAGATGTGACTGAGACAGAAACATTTGTATTTTGAAGCTATGTGATAAATTTATCAATAGTGAATGTTAATCTGATACCAAACGTTGTCTGTGTCACAGGAAGGAGGATATTGTTTTATTGCACTTATCTCCTTTTGAAATGTAATTTATTTACTTGTATTTTCTAAGTTATCCTGATTGGATAGAAAGGGCTCAGGGAGGACATGACCCCCTGTTGTAATTAGAGATGTGCACTTGAAATTTTTCGGGTTTTGTGTTTTGGTTTTGGGTTCGGTTCCGTGGCCGTGTTTTGGGTTCGACCGCGTTTTGGCAAAACCTCACCGAATTTTTTTTGTCGGATTCGGGTGTGTTTTGGATTCGGGTGTTTTTTTCAAAAAACACTAAAAAACAGCTTAAATCATAGAATTTGGGGTCATTTTGATCCCAAAGTATTATTAACCTCAAAAACCATAATTTCCACTCATTTTCAGTCTATTCTGAATACCTCACAATATTATTTTTAGTCCTAAAATTTGCACCGAGGTCGCTGGATGACTAAGCTAAGCGACCCTAGTGGCCGACACAAACACCTGGCCCATCTAGGAGTGGCACTGCAGTGTCACGCAGGATGTCCCTTCCAAAAAACACTCCCCAAACAGCACATGACGCAAAGAAGAAAAAAAGAGGCGCAATGAGGTAGCTGTGTGAGTAAGCTAAGCGACCCTAGTGGCCGACACAAACACCTGGCCCATCTAGGAGTGGCACTGCAGTGTCACGCAGGATGTCCCTTCCAAAAAACACTCCCCAAACAGCACATGACGCAAAGAAGAAAAAAAGAGGCGCAATAAGGTAGCTGTGTGAGTAAGCTAAGCGACCCTAGTGGCCGACACAAACACCTGGCCCATCTAGGAGTGGCACTGCAGTGTCACGCAGGATGTCCCTTCCAAAAAACCCTCCCCAAACAGCACATGACGCAAAGAAAAAAAGAGGCGCAATGAGGTAGCTGTGTGAGTAAGATAAGCGACCCTAGTGGCCGACACAAACACCGGGCCCATCTAGGAGTGGCACTGCAGTGTCTCACGCAGGATGTCCCTTCCAAAAAACCCTCCCCAAACAGCACATGACGCAAAGAAAAAAAGAGGCGCAATGAGGTAGCTGTGTGAGTAAGATAAGCGACCCTAGTGGCCGACACAAACACCTGGCCCATCTAGGAGTGGCACTGCAGTGTCACGCAGGATGTCCCTTCCAAAAAACCCTCCCCAAACAGCACATGACGCAAAGAAAAAAAGAGGCGCAATGAGGTAGCTGTGTGAGTAAGCTAAGCGACCCTAGTGGCCGACACAAACACCGGGCCCATCTAGGAGTGGCACTGCAGTGTCACGCAGGATGTCCCTTCCAAAAAACCCTCCCCAAACAGCACATGACGCAAAGAAAAAAAGAGGCGCAATGAGGTAGCTGTGTGACTAAGCTTAGCGACCCTAGTGGCCGACACAAACACCGGGCCCATCTAGGAGTGGCACTGCAGTGTCACGCAGGATGGCCCTTCCAAAAAACACTCCCCAAACAGCACATGACGCAAAGAAGAAAAAAAGAGGCGCAATGAGGTAGCTGTGTGAGTAAGCTAAGCGACCCTAGTGGCCGACACAAACACCTGGCCCATCTAGGAGTGGCACTGCAGTGTCACGCAGGATGTCCCTTCCAAAAAACCCTCCCCAAACAGCACATGACGCAAAGAAAAAAAAGAGGCGCAATGAGGTAGCTGTGTGAGTAAGATAAGCGACCCTAGTGGCCGACACAAACACCGGGCCCATCTAGGAGTGGCACTGCAGTGTCACGCAGGATGGCCCTTCCAAAAAACCCTCCCCAAACAGCACATGACGCAAAGAAAAAAGAGGCGCAATGAGGTAGCTGTGTGAGTAAGATAAGCGACCCTAGTGGCCGACACAAACACCTGGCATATCTAGGAGTGTCACGCAGGATGTCCCTTCCAAAAAACCCTCCCCAAACAGCACATGACGCAAAGAAAAAAAAGAGGCGCAATGAGGTAGCTGTGTGAGTAAGATAAGCGACCCTAGTGGCCGACACAAACACCGGGCCCATCTAGGAGTGGCACTGCAGTGTCACGCAGGATGTCCCTTCCAAAAAACCCTCCCCAAACAGCACATGACGCAAAGAAAAAAAGAGGCGCAATGAGGTAGCTGTGTGACTAAGCTTAGCGACCCTAGTGGCCGACACAAACACCGGGCCCATCTAGGAGTGGCACTGCAGTGTCACGCAGGATGGCCCTTCCAAAAAACACTCCCCAAACAGCACATGACGCAAAGAAGAAAAAAAGAGGCGCAATGATGTAGCTGTGTGAGTAAGCTAAGCGACCCTAGTGGCCGACACAAACACCTGGCCCATCTAGGAGTGGCACTGCAGTGTCACGCAGGATGTCCCTTCCAAAAAACCCTCCCCAAACAGCACATGACGCAAAGAAAAAAAGAGGCGCAATGAGGTAGCTGTGTGAGTAAGATAAGCGACCCTAGTGGCCGACACAAACACCGGGCCCATCTAGGAGTGGCACTGCAGTGTCTCACGCAGGATGTCCCTTCCAAAAAACCCTCCCCAAACAGCACATGACGCAAAGAAAAAAAGAGGCGCAATGAGGTAGCTGTGTGAGTAAGATAAGCGACCCTAGTGGCCGACACAAACACCTGGCCCATCTAGGAGTGGCACTGCAGTGTCACGCAGGATGGCCCTTCCAAAAAACACTCCCCAAACAGCACATGACGCAAATAAAAATGAAAGAAAAAAGAGGTGCAAGATGGAATTGTCCTTGGGCCCTCCCACCCACCCTTATGTTGTATAAACAGGACATGCACACTTTAACCAACAGATCATTTCAGTGACAGGGTCTGCCACACGACTGTGACTGAAATGACGGGTTGGTTTGGACCCCCACCTAAAAAGAAGCAATTAATCTCTCCTTGCACAAACTGGCTCTACAGAGGCAAGATGTCCACCTCATCATCATCCTCCGATATATCACCGTGTACATCCCCCTCCTCACAGATTATCAATTCGTCCCCACTGGAATCCACCATCTCAGCTCCCTGTGTACTTTGTGGAGGCAATTGCTGCTGGTCAATGTCTCCACGGAGGAATTGATTATAATTCATTTTAATGAACATCATCTTCTCCACATTTTCTGGATGTAACCTCGTACGCCGATTGCTGACAAGGTGAGCGGCGGCACTAAACACTCTTTCGGAGTACACACTTGTGGGAGGGCAACTTAGGTAGAATAAAGCCAGTTTGTGTAAGGGCCTCCAAATTGCCTCTTTTTCCTGCCAGTATAAGTACGGACTGTGTGACGTGCCTACTTGGATGCGGTCACTCATATAATCCTCCACCATTCTTTCAATAGTGAGAGAATCATATGCAGTGACAGTAGACGACATGTCCGTAATCGTTGTCAGGTCCTTCAGTCCGGACCAGATGTCAGCATCAGCAGTCGCTCCAGACTGCCCTGCATCACCGCCAGCGGGTGGGCTCGGAATTCTGAGCCTTTTCCTCGCACCCCCAGTTGCGGGAGAATGTGAAGGAGGAGATGTTGACAGGTCGCGTTCCGCTTGACTTGACAATTTTCTCACCAGCAGGTCTTTGAACCCCAGCAGACTTGTGTCTGCCGGAAAGAGAGATCCAAGGTAGGCTTTAAATCTAGGATCGAGCATGGTGGCCAAAATGTAGTGCTCTGATTTCAACAGATTGACCACCCGTGAATCCTTGTTAAGCGAATTAAGGGCTCCATCCACAAGTCCCACATGCCTAGCGGAATCGCTCTGTGTTAGCTCCTCCTTCAATGTCTCCAGCTTCTTCTGCAAAAGCCTGATGAGGGGAATGACCTGACTCAGGCTGGCAGTGTCTGAACTGACTTCACGTGTGGCAAGTTCAAAGGGCATCAGAACCTTGCACAACGTTGAAATCATTCTCCACTGCGCTTGAGACAGGTGCATTCCACCTCCTATATCGTGCTGAATTGTATAGGCTTGAATGGCCTTTTGCTGCTCCTCCAACCTCTGAAGCATATAGAGGGTTGAATTCCACCTCGTTACCACTTCTTGCTTCAGATGATGGCAGGGCAGGTTCAGTTGTTTTTGGTGGTGCTCCAGTCTTCTGTACGTGGTGCCTGTACGCCGAAAGTGTTCCGCAATTCTTCTGGCCACCGACAGCATCTCTTGCACACCCCTGTCGTTTTTTAAAAAATTCTGCACCACCAAATTCAAGGTATGTGCAAAACATGGGACGTGCTGGAATTTGCCCATATTTAATGCACACACAATATTGCTGGCGTTGTCCGATGCCACAAATCCACAGGAGAATCCAATTGGGGTAAGCCATTCCGCGATGATCTTCCTCAGTTGCCGTAAGAGGTTTTCAGCTGTGTGCGTATTCTGGAAAGCGGTGATACAAAGCGTAGCCTGCCTAGGAAAGAGTTGGCGTTTGCGAGATGCTGCTACTGGTGCCGCCGCTGCTGTTCTTGCGGCGGGAGTCCATACATCTACCCAGTGGGCTGTCACAGTCATATAGTCCTGACCCTGCCCTGCTCCACTTGTCCACATGTCCGTGGTTAAGTGGACATTGGGTACAACTGCATTTTTTAGGACACTGGTGAGTCTTTTTCTGACGTCCGTGTACATTCTCGGTATCGCCTGCCTAGAGAAGTGGAACCTAGATGGTATTTGGTAACGGGGGCACACTGCCTCAATAAATTGTCTAGTTCCCTGTGAACTAACGGCGGATACCGGACGCACGTCTAACACCAACATAGTTGTCAAGGCCTCAGTTATCCGCTTTGCAGCAGGATGACTGCTGTGATATTTCATCTTCCTCGCAAAGGACTGTTGGACAGTCAATTGCTTACTGGAAGTAGTACAAGTGGTCTTCCGACTTCCCCTCTGGGATGACGATCGACTCCCAGCAGCAACAACAGCAGCGCCAGCAGCAGTAGGCATTACACTCAAGGATGCATCGGAGGAATCCCAGGCAGGAGAGGACTCGTCAGAATTGCCAGTGACATGGCCTGCAGGACTATTGGCATTCCTGGGTAAGGAGGAAATTGACACTGAGGGAGTTGGTGGGGTGGTTTGCGTGAGCTTGGTTACAAGAGGAAGGGATTTACTGGTCAGTGGACTGCTTCCGCTGTCACCCAAAGTTTTTGAACTTGTCACTGACTTATTATGAATGCGCTGCAGGTGACGTATAAGGGAGGATGTTCCGAGGTGGTTAACGTCCTTACCCCTACTTATTACAGCTTGACAAAGGCAACACACGGCTTGACACCTGTTGTCCGCATTTCTGTTGAAATACTTCCACACCGAAGAGCTGATTTTTTTGGTATTTTCACCAGGCATGTCAATGGCCATATTCCTCCCACGGACAACAGGTGTCTCCCCGGGTGCTTGACTTAAACAAACCACCTCACCATCAGAATCCTCCTGGTCAATTTCCTCCCCAGCGCCAGCAACACCCATATCCTCCTCATCCTGGTGTACTTCAACACTGACATCTTCAATCTGACTATCAGGAACTGGACTGCGGGTGCTCCTTCCAGCACTTGCAGGGGGCGTGCAAATGGTGGAAGGCGCATGCTCTTCACGTCCAGTGTTGGGAAGGTCAGGCATCGCAACCGACACAATTGGACTCTCCTTGTGGATTTGGGATTTCGAAGAACGCACAGTTCTTTGCGGTGCTTTTGCCAGCTTGAGTCTTTTCATTTTTCTAGCGAGAGGCTGAGTGCTTCCATCCTCATGTGAAGCTGAACCACTAGCCATGAACATAGGCCAGGGCCTCAGCCGTTCCTTGCCACTCCGTGTGGTAAATGGCATATTGGCAAGTTTACGCTTCTCATCCGACAATTTTATTTTAGGTTTTGGAGTCCTTTTTTTATTGATATTTGGTGTTTTGGATTTTACATGCTCTGTACTATGACATTGGGCATCGGCCTTGGCAGACGACATTGCTGGCATTTCATCGTCTCGGCCATGACTAGTGGCAGCAGCTTCAGCACGAGGTGGAAGTGGATCTTGATCTTTCCCTAATTTTGGAACCTCAACATTTTTGTTCTCCATATTTTAATAGGGACAACTAAAAGGCACCTCAGGTAAACAATGGAGATGGATGGATACTAGTATACTTATGGATGGACTGCCGAGTGCCGACACAGAGGTAGCTACAGCCGTGGACTACCGTACTGTGTCTGCTGCTAATATAGACTGGATGATAATGAGATGAAATCAATATATATGTATATATAATATCACTAGTACTGCAGCCGGACAGGTATATATTATATATTTATTATGTAATGACTGATGACGGACCTGCTGGACACTGTCAGCTCAGCAGCACCGCAGACTGCTACAGTAAGCTACTATAGTAGTATGTATAAAGAAGAAAGAAAAAAACAACAACCACGGGTAGGTGGTATACAATTATGGATGGACTGCCGAGTGCCGACACAGAGGTAGCTACAGCCGTGGACTAACGTACTGTGTCTGCTGCTAATATAGACTGGATGATAATGAGATGAAATCAATATATATGTATATATAATATCACTAGTACTGCAGCCGGACAGGTATATATTATATATTTATTATGTAATGACTGATGACGGACCTGCTGGACACTGTCAGCTCAGCAGCACCGCAGACTGCTACAGTAAGCTACTATAGTAGTATGTATAAAGAAGAAAGAAAAAGAAAAAACACGGGTAGGTGCTAGGTGGTATACAATATTATATATATATTATATACAATTATATATATATATATATAATATATATTAAACTCATAAACTGGTGGTGATTTATTAAACTGGTGGTCAGGTCACTGGTCACACTATCAGCAACTTGCAAGTAGTACTCCTGAGTCCTAAGCAGACAATCACAATATATATTATACTGGTGGTCAGTGTGGTCACAAACAATGGCAGTGTGGCTGGCACTCTGGCAGCAAAAGTGTGCACTGTACGTTATATGTACTCCTGAGTCCTGAGTCCTGCTCTCAGACTCTAACTGCTCCCCACTGTCAGTGTCTCCCCCACAAGTCAGATAATACAGTCACACTATCTCTCTCTATCACTTCAGCAAGTACTAGTAGTAGTAGTACTCCTCCTAATGCTCCCCAAATTACTACTGTGTCTCTCTCTGTCTCACTCTCTTCTCGAATCTCTATAAACGGAGAGGACGCCAGACACGTCCTCTCCCTATGAATCTCAATGCACGTGTGAAAAATGGCGGCGACGCGCGGCTCCTTATATAGAATCCGAGTCTCGCGATAGAATCCGAGCCTCGCGAGAATCCGACAGCGTGATGATGACGTTCGGGCGCGCTCGGGTTAACCGAGCAAGGCGGGAAGATCCGAGTCGCTCGGACCCGTGTAAAAAAACATGAAGTTCGGGCGGGTTCGGATTCCGAGGAACCGAACCCGCTCATCTCTAGTTGTAATGTGTGGAAATTTGACATAAAAAGGAGGCCTGCGTGCCTCCAGTGTATTGTATTGTACCATCTTCATTCTGCTGGAACATCTTGCTGTATGCTGTTGCCCCTAGCAATAGGGATGAGTTTTTTTTAAGGCTATTATTGAGCAAATAAACATCTGCCTCAAGAAGATTGCTTCATCTTGTGACCTACAGGATTATGCCAAACATAGCCCCGTCCTCTGGCTGTCCAGGGAAGCACCTAACGTCTCCAAGTTCCGCCTTCCGCCAGCTACCGGTAGAGACCTAGCAAGTGGCTAGTGGGGATTCGTCAAGACCACACAGGTGTGGTAAGGCAGTGCGTCGGCACATACAGAGCAGAACCGTGGGTCCAAACGCCACGGCAGGTTAGGAGTTTGGTGGTGGCAGCATAAACCCGCCCACAGCGCAGTGGGTGGAGTCAGTAACAGGCGGTTACTGACGGTAAGCGGGAATCCCCTATGTGGCCAGGTCCCGTGTGACCTGACCTTCCATTCTGTGCACAGGAGACGGAACGCGAAAGCGGTGAGTGCTTTCGTACGGAACCGTCCTGTCACAGTCACATTTACAAAAAACTAAATCTGTGGGTTTCCAGATAGAAGCATAGTACAATACATTATCTGTTTAACTAAAGGCCCCCATATATCAGCAATCACACAAAAACAATTTGCAGATTCTAATATTTTTCCCCAAATTTAAAGATTACCCAATCCTCCGATCTGCGCCCATACATTACAGATGTGTTTCAGTGATTTGCAGATAATTTTCAGCAAAAACAGATCTGCAACTCATCTGCAACTCTTGAAAGGCCCATCAGTTTACTAGAAACGGTCCGATTGTTCCCATACACTAGCAATCTACAGCCCCAATTGATCTGTGAAATCCAACATGTTGAACAACTGATTTAACAATCACAATCACTTTTTGGTTGGAATCTGAAATCTGAGAACCCCAAACATTGCAGATTTCTTTACACAATCATCCACAGAACTCAGATTGATGATGTATGGGGGCCTTAACATTGGTGTTTCTAGTAAACATGCGGGATAATAGTAATATTGCTTTAATACTTTATTTCCTTGGTGATTTTTGTATTACAACGCCTTGAGCGGCTTCACACTGTTTTGCATCAGCTGGGTGGGTGCATTCTATTTGGGAGAGCATAACAGGTGGCACACATATGCTGCACAACTTGAAAAACAGGATCATGTGCTGCTAACTCTCTGTCAAGTGCAGCACCCATATAATCAACAAATAGCCTTAAGCCAATAAACAAATGTTACACACGCAATCAACTGAGATTCATTTGCACATCTGAGCAGCGCACCCCTGCTGCTGGATACCCTTCTCCCATCCAACCTTGAAAGACTGCCAGGCTGGATACTACAGGAATTTAGAGGACATCAATCTATCAATTGTTGATTAATTTAAATTTGAGGAGTTTGGCGCAATGTGGTACATGTGGCTGAAATGTAAAGAATCAACTAAGCCCTCTTATATACGAGGATACACGGTGCAGTCAGCACATATGCAAAATTCTACACTTAGTCCCCATGGGAACTGGAGCCTGTGGATTCTTTAAACCTCTTCCTTAATTCCTTCCCCTGCCCACTTCCATTTTTATTGTTCTCTCCTACCTTCTTTGTTAGCTACTCTATAGATGGTTATGTTTTACCTTGTAGAAAAACACAAGTGATTGGCTAGGTGTGCACTGTGTGTTCACGCCCCATAATCACCGACATGGTATACCCAGAGGTTAGAGCATAAAGGAAACATGCCTTTATCACGTCTTATTATGAACCATTGATTCAGATCACATTCCATGTACTGCATTTGTAACATTTAAATAACTCCATCAAGTGTTAAGAACATTTTAAGAACAAAAAAGACCTTTATGAAGCATCTGTTAATTTTGACAGTCAAAGCGAAAGCCTTCAGCACCTGTTACACCACCTATGAGGGCATTGTCACGATAAGCATAACCGTTCTGCTATGCTTTATCATTTCAGCTTTTTGTTCTCTATAAGAACTGCTAATATCTCATGGCCGTGGAAGCAACTACAGCTGTGATGGAGGGATATATATGTGATGTCACTTTCGGGATTGTGATGGACAGCCGCTACCGGAAGTGTACGAGCTGGGAGCCAATGCGGCATGCACGGGGGAAGGCTGATGAGTCCTGTGGTTGGGTAAGATTTGTATAAGCTTGATTTTGGCATTGTATGCACTTTACAGTTGTATCCTGATGAAGGGGACAAGGGCCCTGAAATGTTGATGATGTTGAAAAGTCTACACATGCTTTACTACATTTTCAGCCTCCGAGTGCCACCTTATGGACTGAGTTGGATGTAACATGGGATGCCCCGTGTAAGGGAGGGCACAGGATCAAGGTAATATACCCCATGGGGGTAACCGAGTGCCGGATCAAGCATTGTATATATATATATATATATATATATATATATGAAAAGAAGAAAGGGAAATTGGCGCCCAGAGGTGATTACAACCTATAAATACAGGGAACCCTGTGGGTTTCACAATTATCATTAATTTTAAAACATAAGCATGAACTGTTCTTTCATAAAAAGTTTTTTTATTAAAATGTACAGAAGTAAAGAAGCATGTCCATCATATTACATAGACAGAATTATGTAATTTCTCTTCGAATACTCCACCATTGGAGTTGGTAGAGGAATATCGACAATTTAGTGCAGTATCTTTATTCTTCCTCATATGATATTCAGAGATAACATCAAGTAAAACAACCAACGCGTTTCGTCTATTAACTAGACTTCATCAGGGGTATGTCTAAAAATTACAGAACAACTAGTCAATATTTATACAATGTTACATACAGAAAAAATTGTACAAAGAACAGTCCATGGAAAATAGGATGTGCGAGACATGATAAAACAAAGCGACAGACAATAATTGGGCTGATGGCAAAATCTGAAAACTGGATTAGATGGTTACAGTAAGAATCCATATATATTATCATCATTGGGTATTTTACATACCTTTTGGTATTAGCGCCTATCAGAATGTAATCAAACAAGGTGGATAATCAGGATTTTTCAAAGATTAATCTCAAAGCATCACAAACAAGGCTGCCGAGGCTTCCAGCCGTTCTTGTTAAAAAATAATTAATAATTTACTCTTATTATTATCAAAGAATGGATTACCGACCATTGTATAAGTCATATGATTAAAACGTCACGTACCTCATGCGTCCAACTGACAAAAATTCATCTACTTCCTACGTTTCTAATTTTCAAAAGGAAGGTGGGGACAGCAAGATCCTGCCAGAAGTGGACCTAATGAGTCAATTAATTTTAATGAATATATGTCTGAGACAATTACGACAAAGGAACAAGAGAGGAAGGGAGGAGGGGGAGTGGAGGCTTAATTATTATTACCCTCATTATTGTTTTCAATAGGGGGAACACATATGTGTCTAATACATGGATCAAACTAAAACTAACCGATCAGTATAAACTGATATAATGTACACATAGTCCCCTGACAAAAAATATAGTATAAACAACCCTAATGGTAGCGAAAAAGGAAACGCATTAATCGAGATCAACAATTATATTGGTATTAATATAAATGTTTTTATGGATATTACAGATAGAATTCTAGAGAATCACAACATACCTCATGGGTCAAATACGAGCGTTAAAAATAGATACGAATAGGATGTCCATACAGATTCACACAGGAAACAACCTAAGGGTCAATTAGATAATAACCAATGATTTTAGATACGGTGGCCATACTCAACTACTATGCACAAGAAAATAAGGGATCCCTTCTGCGCTCATCCAACAACAATAAACAGTAATGCAATAAATGATAGGTTCCCAATGGATAAGTCTATGACTAAATTATAGTCTCTTTTAGTTCTTATGCAAAGCGGAAGTGCTGGATGTAGGGAGACTCAATGCATACCGTACTCACAAGGAGTCGTGGTATGTCCCACGTGTAGAGGTTTCTTAAGTCGCTTGGTTCTTCTTTACCTTCTCCGAGGTGGAAAGTTCTTATCCTCGTAGTTGGAGAGAAGAAAAAATGGGAAAGAAGAGCAACTGATGGTGTAGTATGTTCGTGCAAGCAGGAGATCACTGGATATAGATAAGTGGTGGGATACGGGGATATCTTCAACGTGACTCTAAGGGTAGTGGTCCGTAATTTTCATCCTTTCTGTACGTGCTGATATAGAAATGGAGGTGGTGGGAGTGACTGGTGATTTAACGCGTACCTTACTCACGTTAAATCAGGGTTGATCTTCCATGTAAAGGTATCTTTGTTTCTTCGTCGTTCGTCCTTCCTGTTATTGCTTTAAACAGTCACTTAATTACGTGCCGTTACGTACATACTACACCATTATCTGTTCTCTCCTGCTTTTTCACCGAGAAAACAACTTCGATCCAGTACCATCCCTGTGACGAAGGAAGGACAATAACAGGAAGGACGAACGACGAAGAAACAAAGATACCTTTACATGGAAGATCAACCCTGATTTAACGTGAGTAAGGTACGCGTTAAATCACCAGTCACTCCCACCACCTCCATTTCTATATCAGCACGTACAGAAAGGATGAAAATTACGGACCACTACCCTTAGAGTCACGTTGAAGATATCCCCGTATCCCACCACTTATCTATATCCAGTGATCTCCTGCTTGCACGAACATACTACACCATCAGTTGCTCTTCTTTCCCATTTTTTCTTCTCTCCAACTACGAGGATAAGAACTTTCCACCTCGGAGAAGGTAAAGAAGAACCAAGCGACTTAAGAAACCTCTACACGCGGGACATACCACGACTCCTTGTGAGTACGGTATGCATTGAGTCTCCCTACATCCAGCACTTCCGCTTTGCATAAGAACTAAAAGAGACTATAATTTAGTCATAGACTTATCCATTGGGAACCTATCATTTATTGCATTACTGTTTATTGTTGTTGGATGAGCGCAGAAGGGATCCCTTATTTTCTTGTGCATTGTGTTCCAGGGTGATTGAGTGATCATCTGTTGGTATCCCTACTGCAGCTCTCTGAGGCGCAGCAGTCCTCTACCTCCCCCTTTTTTAGATTAGTCCACTCACTCTGTGTAGAAAGACCACAGCTGCCTCATTCATTAATCATGTTTTCCCATAGAAATGTGAGAAAGGACAAATATGAGAACCTATTTAAAGCACAACATGATTCTGTAGAATTAGCCGATGAAGACTTGGAGAATATTATGTCAAAACTAGAACGGGCACTGTTGAAGGAAGGTAAAATCTGGTGGGAAGTCATAGCATTGGAGAGGTATTTATCCGAAGAAATCATACCCAGAGGACTAAGAATTGATAAACTACCTACCTTCACCAATAAATCATCAGCATTTGAAGATGAATGGATTCGGATTATCGATTCATGCTCCATGTCCCTCATGAGACTCATTGTCCGGGAAAGGACTAAAGAATTGAAAGAGCTCGAAACAGAGATTGAAACACTTCGAGTCACCGTAGAACCATTCGTGGATTTGTCGGACTTTAAGGACATGGAACAAGAAATTGTCGAGAAGATCACTATTAATGAAAAAGAACTCATGGAAAAGAAGAAAAAGAAGTATATAAGAGACATTAATGATTTTAAGGATGGGGTACAACACCAGCAGACTAGAAAAGGAAAAAATTTCTTCAGACATAAAGAAACCAACAATAGAGTAAGATTCGCAGAAAATGGAGATCGGGAAATTCCAGAGTGGAGACACAATTGGAAAGACAACAGATACAGAAGGAGCCCACTTAGGAACTCTTATAGAGAACAGTGGACATCAAGACCAAGGACCCCATCATTCAGGGAGCAACCAGGACAGTTCAGAAGCAGGAGAAGCAACCCACGTGACGAACCTTTCACTAGGTACAGACCGAATCCAAGATGGCTACCAAGACGGACCTTTGAAGACAGAGAAAGAAGAAGAAATAGATCAGATTCAGGATACACAAGAAGACATACCACTCCCGAATCCACCATCAGAACATCTGGAAGGTTCCATCCGCTTAAGGGGCATGAAGATAACAATGAGGTTTTTTTAGGACAAGGCCGGTCCATCAGAAGCCATTTCAAAAAAAGAAACCCATAAGAAGAGGAAAACGAGGACTGGCTTCATCTAAGAAGCATCGGACATCCTATCACCATAATAGGAAAAGAAATCACACATCTACCATCCCTAACAGCTCCATCACGAATGACGGAGTACACAACCCCGAGGAAGAAATTGCATTCACTAGAATCTATAATCTTAGCAATCATGTCCTTACTAGAGATGAAGAAAGTGTCCTCAAAAAGGGACTGAAATATGCACCATCTAGCAAACTTGATAAATTTGGCGCCTATATTGATCTGCAAAGATTCATCAGGAAGTTGACCTTAAAGAAATTCTTTCATGATCAACCAAACAACACGACCATAAGCGATTCGACCCCTTCTGTCTTCAAACCTAAGTCAATTTTCTTCCCCACATTTAAGAAGGGTTGTTTCATAGAAAGCTTCGAGAGAATTGTTAAAGAGGAGCTAGAAAACACCACTTTTAAGAACACCGCCAAGTCCAACTTGACTAAAGCAGAAAGGGACGCCCTGAAAGGTCTCCAGGATAACACCACCATTGTGATTAAGCCAGCCGACAAAGGGGGATCTGTGGTGGTCCAGAACCTAGAGGATTACAAGGGAGAGATAGTAAGACAGCTGAATGATGAAAGGACCTACAAAAAACTTAGAGCAAATCCGTCGGAAGGGATATCCAAAAGATTGACAGATCTTCTTACCAAATATGAACGTAAGAAAGTGATTACAGAGAAGGAACGTGATTTCATCACCATCTCTCATCCGTCCATACCAGTCATTTATACTCTCCCTAAGATTCACAAAGACAACTTACATCCGCCAGGACGACCAATAGTAGCCGGCACAGAATCAATTACAGCTAATTTATCCCAATACATAGATTATATCCTCCAACCATTGGCACAGAACACCACCTCTTATTTAAGGGACTCCACTGCTGTTCTACAGGAACTTCAACACATCAATTGGTCATCTGAATTTACCCTTGTGACAGCTGACGTCACGTCACTATATACTTCCATTAGCCATCATCACGGCTTAGAAGCCACCACTTACTTTTTGGAAAAAGGAACCATCCCATGTGACACAGCATCTTTCGTGTTGGAAAGTATTGAATTTATCTTAACCAACAACTTTTTCTGGTTTGACAGTTCCTTTTATCTTCAATTACACGGGACAGCCATGGGCACTAGGTTCGCCCCTAGTTACGCGAATTTATTTATGGCCCATTGGGAGGAAAAATCTGTCCATGGTAACCCTGAGTATGGGGCGAACCTAGTGCTATGGAAGCGCTATATAGATGACATCCTCTTCATCTGGAGGGGTGATGCCACCTCGTTGGATGCCTTCTGCAATTACCTCAACTCAAACGACAGGAACATCACACTCTCCTTTCAGAAGAGCACCACCAATGTGAACTTTTTGGATTTGTCTATATTCATCGAAGACGACACCATACAAACTAAAACATACTCTAAGCCGACTGATTGTAACTCGTTCATCCCCTCTAGTAGCAACCACCATCCCAACTGGCTATCTTCAGTACCAGGCAGCCAGTTCCACAGAATAAGGAAGAACTGCTCGAAGTTAAGAGACTATCATGAGCAAGGGACACTGATGAAAAAGCAATTTCATAAAAAGGGTTATCAGACCAAAACATTGGACGAACCCTATGAAAAATACCTACAAACGGACAGAGAATTGATGATAGGACCTACAGTGAATTCTGAGAAAGGCGGAAAAGGAGCTGAGGGCGACAAAGTTACCTTCATTACGAAATTTAACAGCCAGTATAAAGGATTCGAGCATATTGTGAGAAAGAATTGGGGATTACTCCAACAGGACCCCGTGCTCAGACAGTATATACCAGAGAAACCACGATTCATTTACCGAAAAGCGGATAACCTACGGAAACGCTTAGTCAAAAGTGCATTGGAAGTTCCAAAAAGAACTTTGACCATCAAAAATAAGGGCTTTTATCGCTGTGGGACCTGCCAAATGTGCCGTAATTGCAAAAGCAGCACATCAGTCATAACCAGTTATATGTCCACAAGCAACCAAAAGAAGTATACTATTGGTGAATTTATAACGTGCGACAGCAAAAATGTTGTATATCTTGTACAATGCAAATGCATGACAATGCTAAATTCCTTTGTCGTATAAACAACCCTTTATGAAGTCTAAGAACACTGTACGCTGTTTGCTTAAGAAGTACCGTAATGGTACGCTAGTTGCGTAACGATCGCTCAGCCGTAGGCGAGACGCTCAAGCGTCACGTTCGCTCACGGCCCAGTGATCACAGGACACGTTATTGGCTATGACTAGAGTAATGATTCGCTATGGCGTAGCATACGCTCGAGACCACGAGGAGGTCACCAGCGGCGCAGACGCTCACAACGCTATACCTTTATGTCTAAACCTTATACCAATGAAATACACAGAATACCTTAATGTGAGTACAGGGTGTAAGTGCAACCTTGTGTAACCTGACTAACTACAAAGCTGCTTGAGCGTCACCGACGCTCAAGTGAACACTTAACACTATAGAAAATACACAGATACTGGTTTAGGGTCCGAAGCCTATTAACTGTATTATACCTAATATATTTGTAAAAGGGGATAACAGTACAAATGATACACTACAATATAACAGAGACTTCCTAACCACAGAACTAAACAATAAATACAAAAGGACAATACTACACTGACCTAAATGCAATACAATACAATACTATCTAATACAATACAATACTAGCCTAGTCTAGGGGAGATATGAGAGAACAGAACAGGGAGAGAGAGAGAGAGAGAGAGATGAGAGAAATTGGCTCACAGAAAGACAATGATTACGGAGAGAAACTTACGCACAAAGGGTATGATCGCCTGCGCCTCGATATCCAGCTCCCGGCTATCAGCAGATAACCGTTGATGAGAGAGTGAGAGCTGGATGTGGTCGGCCTGCCTATTTATGCCCCACACACAATGCAATCTCCTGGTCCTACAATCCCATTGTCCATTGGCCGAAGGAATTCGGCCCTGCATCATAACAAAAGGTCATAGGGTGATTCATACAGGTGGGCTGTGACGATTTCCAACAGCTCAGGTGGGTGGGAAACTGGGTTTCCCGCCGCATACCTGAGTATGTGTAAATAATAGAAATGGACATAAACTTCTTATGTCCATAACTATTCGCACGAGCGATTAATACGCTCCAAACCAACACCGGAATATTACTAATTAAATACTCTTCCGATGGGTACCAAACACTGCTGTATGATTCCTGTCAGACCCTTCGTACAATACAAAGAGGGATTCCTTTAAACAGGGACCTTCTATTTTAACCAAACTTTCAGAATCTATCAAGGTGACCATGATCTACAAACTACATTAATTGTGAACATTTGTAACGAATGAGTCGCACGCTACGACTACATAAACTCTACCGTAAATACGCATACCGCGCCTGCGAGTGCACGCTATCGCGGGTATGCGCCTTCACGGGAGAGCGTACGCATGCGCAGCGCGGACCAGTGTGCGGTGCAAATATGGCAACGTGCATAGAGACATTTTTCTGACTTTGACATGCAACAAACAGTATGTGGGGAGAACCACGAGAAAACTCAAAGAAAGAATGGGTGAACACCTAAGGAATATTAAGAAAGGACTGCTAACACATGGGATCTCAGCACATTTTAAGGAAGAACATGACTGCAAAACATCGGAATTAGCCTTATTCTGCGGTATCCAAGCAGTACAAGGGAATTGGAGAAAAGGCGACCTTGAGGAAAGACTTGCTCGGACCGAGATGAGGACTATATTTAATTTGGGTACTTTAAAACCTAAAGGTCTTAATCTAGAATTTGAGACCAAATGGTTTCTGTAAAAACAGCTAACCCATTCTAATCCCTCATAAATTTCTGAGGACTTTTTTCGAATCCCCCCCCCCCCCCCTTTTTTTACCTCGAATATTACCCACATATTAATCAGGGTCACTTGTATTTCTTAACGGTCTCATCAGATATTTATTCATGTTTTTATTTTTATTTTTATTACTTTTTATTTTTGTCGGTTTTGTGTATACAATCCTGACCTTCCTTTTTATTCTTCTATTCCTGTATTTTGCCATTTACTCACTATATTTCATTCTGGTCCCTTGTCTTAATATATGCTGCAGAAACCTGTTGTTTCCAGTGGAACGCATAACCCGTTCTTTGCGCTCCACCCACCCACCATATGCTGCACAGACTTGCTACGCTCAGTGGAACGCATAACACCTCATTGCGCTCCACCTACAGGAAGGATCGCGATCTCGGGGCCGGTGGAACGCAGGCATGTCACTTCCTGCCTATGCGGTCCACAGTATGACGGCCCAAACCCTACTTCCGGGAGCGCGAGCATGTCACCGTTACGCTTGCTTGCGCTCTCGGCTAAATGCAGCACTATGTTTAACTACACTATGCCCGCATCAGGGTTCAATCCTTGGGGAGCACTCCACGTCTAAATCATATGTTTTTAATTATTCCCTCCGTCCGGCGTGGAACGCATCGACGTCACTTCCGGTATTATATGCGTTCCACGCGACAGGAAGTAACCTTTTAAACGATGTATTTCAATTAAGTTTTAAGTATGTCACCTTACTATGGCAATGTCCACTTGTTAAGTTTTACTTATGTATGTTTTACTTGGCTCTATGTATACCATTGCACAATGATGTAACCCCACCCCCACCACATGACTTCCTGTCAGGGGGTATAAATATCTGTACCAGTGCCCTCAATACACACCTTGAAAAAGACTTCCAAGTCGAAACGCGTTGGTGTGAGGGCCAGTACTACCAGTGATCAATCAGGACGGTACCAGCTAAGGTGAGGTTAATCCGGACCCCTTTTTTTAACATCTTTCACCCATCCCCGCTGGCACCTTTTCTGTATTGACCACTGGTTTGTTGCCATTTTTTCCATTTTTTGTTTGTGTTCAATAAATCTTTCTTGACGTGTCAATACCTCATTCATTATTTATTGACACTCCACTCTCCTCCTCCCTATACACCGCCATCCACGTGAGAATTGGAGAGCCACGACGTATAGGACCATCCTAAAGATACCCTTATGTGCAGACCTCAACACCTTTGAGTGTGAGTCGGGTACGCCCATTTCTCATCTATCCTGTATCCAGTCCGGGTGTGAATGACTGAATGATACAATTCCAGTCCAAGGGAAAGATACCTTGATGCGCTTTCTCCTTCCCCGTATGGATGTGAGTGTGGTACGCACCTGAACATCAACCCAGCACAAAAGCCATTTATTGCTTTAAACAGTCACTTAATTACGTGCCGTTACGTACATACTACACCATTATCTGTTCTCTCCTGCTTTTTCACCGAGAAAACAACTTCGATCCAGTACCATCCCTGTGACGAAGGAAGGACAATAACAGGAAGGACGAACGACGAAGAAACAAAGATACCTTTACATGGAAGATCAACCCTGATTTAACGTGAGTAAGGTACGCGTTAAATCACCAGTCACTCCCACCACCTCCATTTCTATATCAGCACGTACAGAAAGGATGAAAATTACGGACCACTACCCTTAGAGTCACGTTGAAGATATCCCCGTATCCCACCACTTATCTATATCCAGTGATCTCCTGCTTGCACGAACATACTACACCATCAGTTGCTCCAACTACGAGGATAAGAACTTTCCACCTCGGAGAAGGTAAAGAAGAACCAAGCGACTTAAGAAACCTCTACACGCGGGACATACCACGACTCCTTGTGAGTACGGTATGCATTGAGTCTCCCTACATCCAGCACTTCCGCTTTGCATAAGAACTAAAAGAGACTATAATTTAGTCATAGACTTATCCATTGGGAACCTATCATTTATTGCATTACTGTTTATTGTTGTTGGATGAGCGCAGAAGGGATCCCTTATTTTCTTGTGCATTGTGTTCCAGGGTGATTGAGTGATCATCTGTTGGTATCCCTACTGCAGCTCTCTGAGGCGCAGCAGTCCTCTACCTCCCCCTTTTTTAGATTAGTATACTCAACTACTAGCTTGATCACCTGACCTCTGTATGAGTGTTAAAAACTGAGACATTGTGCATTGCTCACATGCTAGCAGATTTATAATAAATCCAATTCACATTAATTAGACTACATAAGTGAGACATGATGCATGTTCAAATAATCAATCTTAAATATCACTCCTTTTGTACATAATACTTGGCACTATGTAAGTCTACATTAAAGACTAAGAACTTTAAACATTAGAAAATTAAGTGCCAATCAGTCTAACCCAGAATAATATACATATCATAAATTAAATAGAGCCTTCTTCCAAAGAGTATGAAAAACCCTTACTTTCCAAGCAGACAGCCAGTAGTACTCCAGTATCCTTGCAATGGAACATGGGAGCTCAATTCAAACTTTTATAGGGGAAGTCTTATGACATAATTTCCCTGATTAGACTAATGGACATTAGACCTATGTCAATCTCATCTGGAAGCCAATTAATTAATCAATTAAATTAGTATATAAGTCAATTTCACTAAAGTGTGGTATATAAACCATGTTTATTCAGTGCACCCCTAGTGCTACAGTGTAGAACAACATTGTTCAAAGTGACATAGTACTTAACGAATAAAGGTAATGAAGAGCGGGCCCAGAACCCTGCAATATTAACTACATATACTTGTGTGCTAATTACCAAAATTTCTAGTCAATCCGAGTCGTGAACGAGCGCTTCACTGCTCGTCACTCGTGCTGCTGTCCCGGGGTTACCAGGGGAACCTTCCCCGTCCGTCCGCAGGCCGTGCTCCAGTCACGTGACGTGAAAAGGTGCGGCTTGCGTTCCAGCGCCATAGCAACCGGCGCTGCGCATAGCCGCCTATGTGCATCCTTAATAGATGCAATCACCTGTTGTTACTGAACCAATGGGGACACGGAAGGCTTAGTGCCGTGAAGAAACGAAACTTAACGTGTTTACAGTATACAGAAACCAGTTAACTAAAGGGGCCTTAAGTGTGACTGAATTACTATTAATAATGTGTGATGCTGGTTCAAACCGATAATTATTAAGAGTGGTATAATGCCTGACTGGCAATATTAGCGACAATTATGTCCTTTTAAGACTTATTTACTTTGAGGGAACCTTTCCAAGTAGTGGAGGTGAACGGGTTAGATCTAAGAAATATACAGCTTAATATATTACTAATACTTTAGAGAAAAAGGCTCCACTTTTACAAAAGATATCAGTATCCACATACATTAATGTCCATAGTAAGAATGGACATTCTACATAGTATACATTGAATCATCCAGCAAGATATTAGTCCCTACAGTGCAGTTCTAATGCACAACACATGTCAGATATCAGAAAAATATTCATTGCAAAAATACACAAGAAGAAGAGGGAAGACGAAGGAGTAAAAGTGGAAAGGAGTGGGGCCTAATTTGAGAGACCTGACTAATGAGGAGCGAACCATACTCAGGTTCTCTGTATGAAAATGAGGCCTAATCTACAAAAAACAAGCCATGTAAATGTTCTCATTGAGTCCATTAGGGATGAGGGTGTTCAGGGTGTAGATCCAATAGGATTCTCTCTGGGCCAAGTACAGATCTCTATCACCTCCTCTCTTATTCTCAGTAATATGATCCAGAACGTTAAACCCTGGATTTCAGAATTATGACATTCAAGAAAGTGTCGGGGGAAGACTGTGGTTCAAAACTTGATTCCTGATGTTTCGTAAATGTTCCTGGATTCTTAATTTCAAACACCTCTTGGTTTTGCCGATGTAAGAGAGCATACATGGGCAATTAATTTTGTAGATAACATAATTGGTGTTACATGTTACCACGGTCTTCAGCTTATGTATCCTAGTACTATCATCCTTCCAGCTAAAGATTCTCTTGTTGACAACAAATACATTTGTTGCAAGGGAATAGGCCTGTTCTTGACATCATAGGGTGCCCGTTGGAGCTATCCCTTGGAGGTTGACGAGGAGGTAATTGGCTTGGTGCCAAGATGCTCTTAAGATTTCTGGACTTTCTAAAAACTATGTTCGGTCTGTCAGGTAGATGCGGGAATAATATGGGATCTCTGAGTAGGAGATGCCAGTGCTGATTCAAAATGCATCTGATTTTCACATTCTCTTGGTTAAATTGAGTAATGAAAGATCTCTCGGTTTGCAAATTATCCTTAAGTTTCCCTTCTGCAGAAAAGAATTTCTTTCTATCTATCTTAGATGCTCTTATTTGATCATAGAGTAATGCTGATTCTTCATAACCTCTGTCAATGAATTGTCTAACCAAATCTGACGATTGTTCCCAATAACTGGATAAGGTACTACAATTCTTTCTCATCCTCATAAACTGTGAATAAGGTACTGACGTCTTCCATCTAGCGAGGTGGCAGCTGTTGTGTGGTATGAAACTATTAGCGTCAGTCTCCTTAAGAAAGGTTTTAGTGTTCATAACGCCTTCATTATTCACACTTAGAAGAATATCTAAATAGTCGATAGTGGAAGGTATCACGGACCTGGTTTGAAAGTGTTGTGGACTCGGGGTTTCTTCCGGTCACCGGGAAGAGGAACCGCCGCTGGACCGTAGCAGAGATGGCCGAATATAGGTTTTCCTCATGCAGGATCTGGTCGGCAGACAGGAGGTACGTGTGGATGCTGGAGGTCTCCTGAAAGACAGAACTTGAAAAGGTGCTGAGGAATAAATGAGAAAGTACTGGATGCTGGGGACACCAACTACGCTTGTGAGCACTGGGTGTTTGGAGGCTCTGAGCTGCTTGGAGACACTGAGGTGCTTGGAGGCACTGAGGTGCTTGTAGGCACAGAAGTGCTTGGAGGCACAGAGGTGCCTGGAGGTACTGAGGTGCTTATAGGTGCAGAAGTGCCTGGAGGCACTGAGGTGCCTGTAGGTGCAGAAGTGCCTGGAGGCACTGAGGTGCTTGGAGGCACTGAGGTGCTTGTAGGCGCAGAAGTGCTTGGAGGCGCAGAAGTGCTTGGAGGCGCAGAAGTGCTTGGAGGTACTGAGATGCTTGTAGGCACTGAGGTGCAGAAGTGCCTGGAGGCACTGAAGTGCTTGGAGGCACTGAGGTGCTTGTAGGCGCAGAAGTGCTTGGAGGCACTGAGGTGCTTGGAGGCACAGAAGTGCTTGAGGCACTGAGGTGCTTGGAGGTACTGAGGTGCTTGGAGGCACGGAGGTGCTTGGAGGCACGGAGGTGCTTGGAGGCACGGAGGTTCGTCTGGAAGCGCTGAAGTGCTCGGAGGCACAGAGGTACTGGGAGGCACAGAGGTTCGTCTGGAAGCGCTGAAGTGCTCGGAGGCACAGAGGTTTGTCTGGAAGCGCTGGAAGCCACAGGGATACAGGAGCTCTGGAGATCACAACTACAATAGCAGTAACGATGATACTCAGGCGCCGGAGCTCTGCCCGGCGTCTGAATTTGAACTTCCCGCCAGCGTCTGATTGGGGAAGCGCTTGATGACGCCACCTGTCCCCCAGTGAATGCCGGGCGCACCCGCGACGTCCATACTACGAGCGCCAGACGGAGCGCCGGGTGCCGGAGACCGCCAGTGAGGACGGCCGCCTGGAGATCCAGCACCCCCGGAGAGGCAAGTACGGCGGCCGCATGACAGAAGGATGATGTTTATGTGTAAATCTGAGATTATACGAATTCTTCTGTATAGAGGAGATGAAACTAGCCAATGACTCTTGGTCTCCATCCCAAATCAGAATCAAATCGTCTATGTACCTTTTATAGAACTTGATGTTGTGGTATCTAAAACCCTCGTTGGTGTATAGATTTTCCTGCTCCCACTGGTCCATGTATATATTAGCATACGATGGGGCAAATTTAGTCCCCATCGCTGTGCCTTGTCGCTGCAGGTAGTAATGTCCTTCAAACTCAAAGTAATTACGGTTCAATACGAACCATATGCTCCCCAACATGAAATCTCTCTCATCTTTGGTGACCAGATAAATAAATATATCTATATATATCTATATACAGGTTGAGTATCCCATATCCAAATATTCCGAAATACGGAATATTCCGAAATACGGACTTTTTTGAGCGAGAGTGAGATAGTGAAACCTTTGTTTTTTGATGACTCAATGTACACAAACTTTGTTTAATACACAGTTATTAAAAATGTTGTATTAAATAACCTTCAGGCTGTGTGTATGAAGTGTATATGAAACATAAATGAATTGTGTGAATGTAGACACACTTTTTTTAATGTACAAAGTTATAAAAAAATATTGTATTAAATGACCTTCAGGCTGTGTGTATAAGGTATATATGAAACATAAATGTATTCTGTGCTTAGATTTGGGTCCCATCATCATGATATCTCATTATGGTATGCAATTATTCCAAAATACGGAAAAATCCGATATCCAAAATACCTCTGGTCCCAAGCATTTTGGATAAGGGTTACTCAACCTGTATCTATTTATTACCGGTTATTTATATAGCGCACATATTCCGCAGCGCTATACAGAGAATATTTGCCCATTCACATCAGTCCCTCTGCCCCAGTGGAGCTTACAATCTATATTCCCTATCACATGTACACACAGACACATTCACACTAGGGTTAATAATTTTTGTTGGGATCTACTTAACCTACCAGTATATTTTTGGATTGTGGGAGGAAACCGGAGTACCCGGAGGAAACCTACACAAGTACGGGGAGAATATACAAACTCCACACAGTTAGGGCCATGGTGGAAATCGAACCCATGACCTTAGTGCTGTGAGGCAGTAATGCCAACCATTACACCATCGTACTGTCCCGATTTTTGCACCAATGCATAACTCAAATAATGCTGTTTCTAAGATTACGGTGACCAGATAGACAGAGATATATATATATATATATATATATATAGAAGTCCAAGGAGGAAGCAATTAAAGGCACTCGGCGGGGCAAAAAATACAACACTCAGAACTGAAGTTAAATCTAATTAACTTCATTTCTGAGTCGATTATCGATTTAACTCCATTTCTGAGTGTTGTATTTTTTGCCCCGCCGAGTGCCTTTAATTGCTTCCTCCTTGGACTTCTATCTTGATTGTGGACTAGGGCACCGGGGCCTGTTGATTTATACCGTCTGAGTGCCGGCTGACAAAGACTATATATATATATATATATATATATATAGCAGTAGAAAAAAGAGGCGGCACTCGGAGACTGTGTAATCAAAGTGTATTAAACAAAAGTGGCATCAACGTTTCGGGGACCAGTTCCCCTTCTTCAGGATAAAGTGACAGTGCCGTCGTACCATAATCTTCAACAGGATGAAAGATTAGCACTCAAGTCATTAAGTAACAGAAAAGATTTAATAATACGGGGGGCTGATAAAGGCGGATCCATCGTCGTTCAAGATACCAAAGATTACATGGCCGAATGCTTGAGACTGCTTAATGATCTAGACACCTATAGTATTTTAAGTAAAGATCCATCACAGGACTATAAAGAAGAACTTAAGCTGCTACTTGACCAAGCACGGGCAGAGGGCATAATTTCTTCTGAGGTGTATGTCAAATTGTTGTCTGAATTCCCTGTGTCTCCCCTCTTCTATACTATACCAAAGATCCACAAGGACGCACGGAGACCCCCGGGCAGACCTATCATTTCTGCCCGGGAGTCTCTGTGTGAACCAGTGGCCATCTACCTCGATGCCTATTTGCAACCCTGTGTACAGGGCACCAGCACACATTTGAAAGATTCTAGCACTCTGCTCAAGAAATTGGCCACCATTGAGCAGGTGCCAGCAGATGTCTCCTTGGTCACTATTGACGTGACTAGCCTCTATTATACCTGCATTCCACACCAGGCAGGTATACAGGCAGTCAGGAGACTGATTACTGGTAACATTTTGTACACAGGCCCTGATATTGATTTCTTTATGAATTTATTACAGTTTACCCTGTCACACAACTTTTTTATTTTTGATGGCAAATTTTATCGACAGCGAACGGGGTGTGCCATGGGATCTTCCGTGGCACCCTCGTTCGCAAACGCCTTTATGTGGGAGGTGGAATGTGAGCTATTTTTAGCTGATCCAAGGGTAGCTGAACGTCTATTTTTGTATTATCGTTACATAGACGACGTGCTTATAATGTGGCGGGGTGATGTACTGGATTTGATTAACTTAGTTAATTTGCATAATCAATCAGAGAGCCCTGCTAAACTCACTTTGGTCAGCAGTACACAAGAAATTTGTTTTTTGGATATAGTGATTAAACTACAAGACGGTAGGTTAGTCACATGTCTTTACAGGAAACCTACTGATCGCAACACAATATTGCGGTACGACAGTTTCCACCCACCCGCCACCATCAAAGGTCTGCCATATTCGCAGTTCCTTCGTGTGTGCAGGACTAATAGTCAAGAGCAAATCAGGGATGTACAACTTGACGAAATGGAACACAGGTTCCTGAACAGAGGGTACCCACGGAAATTACTCTCTGCTGCACGCACTAAAGCGGTTGCAGCTAAGAGGGATGATTTGTTTATACCAGCTAATGCCAAAGATATGTCTAAGATCATTCCCTGGGTATGGCCCATAGTGTCAAGTGACCCTGATTTGGGAATCTTCCGAGATGTACGTGTCATGCCTAGCTACACAAAGGGAAGGAGTATCAAGGATATATTGGTTAAAACCGATAGGGCCAAACTCAAAGTAAAGCCCACCCACTTTATGACAAGAAAGAATGGGTGTTTTAAGTGCACAGGGTGCACGACATGTACCTATATGTCACCAGGTGACACCATTTCGCACCCATTTTCAGGCAAGAGCTTTAAAATCAAATGGCCGTTAACCTGTAGTTCAAAATTTGTGATATATGCCATTATGTGCCCTTGTGGGCGCTACTATATCGGCAAAACCGAATGCCAATTTAAGGTGAGAATGGCACAGCACAGGCAAGCCATTAGAAACGCTTTAGCAACAGGAGGGGGTGACCAGCCGGTGGCCAAGCATTTCGTGGAACATCGACACAGTATGGCCACCTTAAAACATCGGATTATTGACCATGTCCCAGAGTCAGCCCGAGGGGGCAACAGGGGCAAAAAACTCTTACAACTTGAGTCAGTGTGGATACACAGACTAAACACGTTAAAACCAGGTGGGCTAAATGACAATCTAGGCCTTATTAATTTTTTATAATTTTTCATAATTTTTTAAAATTGTACACTGCATCTCACAAAACGTTGGATTCCCAAGCGAGGGAATAAGTAACATTTTAATATAGTGGTTTAGACTTTCGTTAAACCTGTTTTGTGTAGCCCAGCCCAGTAGTACACCATGTCAGGTACCCTAGCAGTGATAGCTTGTGCTGTCAAAGGTTTTTCCAGTTTAATCCTGTCTGAGGGGCACAGTGTGTCGTAGGTAGCCAACACAATTGATCTAATAGGGTTACTGAGTTGCCAATGTTGCAGTTTGTTCATTCATATCTTTTTTTTTAAAATAGTAAAGTTTTTAATGTACATGCACAATTTTATTGAGATTACACATTGAATGATGCAGATTTTAACATTGTGATAATTATATGCACATAAGCACTTTACTGGCCAAGTGGTCAGCGTACTCTGAGGTATGTTTTGTAAGCACTGTACGTACTGACAATCTGTATTTTTTGTTTACAGTGTTTCCATGGCCGCATCGGAGGGTTCCCGCGACGTCACTTCCTGGTTACGCTGACGCGAGCGGAAGCGCCGGGTGGAGGCTCCGACGAGCGGCCAGCTGGAAACGCTGGGAAGATTGCATGCACGTGAAGGGGGGTGAGTAAAGGGAAAATAAGATTTTACTTACCGATAAATCTATTTCTCGTAGTCCGTAGTGGATGCTGGGGACTCCGTCAGGACCATGGGGATTAGCGGCTCCGCAGGAGACAGGGCACAAAAATAAAGCTTTAGGATCAGGTGGTGTGCACTGGCTCCTCCCCCCATGACCCTCCTCCAAGCCTCAGTTAGGATACTGTGCCCGGACGAGCGTACACAATAAGGAAGGATTTTGAATCCCGGGTAAGACTCATACCAGCCACACCAATCACACCGTACAACTTGTGATCTGAACCCAGTTAACAGTATGACAACGTAGGAGCCTCTGAACAGACGGCTCACAACAAGAACAACCCGATTTTTTTGTAACAATAACTATGTACAAGTATTGCAGACAATCCGCACTAGGGATGGGCGCCCAGCATCCACTACGGACTACGAGAAATAGATTTATCGGTAAGTAAAATCTTATTTTCTCTAACGTCCTAGTGGATGCTGGGGACTCCGTCAGGACCATGGGGATTATACCAAAGCTCCCAAACGGGCGGGAGAGTGCGGATGACTCTGCAGCACCGAATGAGAGAACTCCAGGTCCTCTTTAGCCAGGGTATCAAATTTGTAGAATTTTACAAACGTGTTCTGCCCCGACCACGTAGCTGCTCGGCAGAGTTGTAATGCCGAGACCCCTCGGGCAGCCGCCCAGGATGAGCCCACCTTCCTTGTGGAATGGGCCTTGACAGATTTAGGCTGTGGCAGGCCTGCCACAGAATGTGCAAGTTGAATTGTGCTACAAATCCAACGAGCAATCGTCTGCTTAGAAGCAGGAGCACCCAGCTTGTTGGGTGCATACAGTATAAACAGCGAGTCAGATTTTCTGACTCCAGCCGTCCTTGAAATATATATTTTCAATGCCCTGACAACGTCCAGCAACTTGGAATCCTCCAAATCGCTAGTAGCCGCAGGCACCACAATAGGCTGGTTCAGGTGAAACGCTGACACCACCTTAGGCAGAAAATGAGGACGCGTCCGCAGTTCTGCCCTGTCCGAATGGAAAATCAGATATGGGCTGATAAAGCTAAATATTTATCTTATATAATACCCTTTATGAGGTCTAAGAACACTGTACGCTATCTACGTATGAAGTACCGTAAGGGTACGCACGTTGCGTAACAATCGCTTAGCCGTAGTCGAGACGCTCAAGCGTCACGTTCGCTCACGGCCAAGAGATCACAGGCAGGCACGCTATTGGCTGCTGACTAACTTAATGATTCGCTATAGCGTAGCGGACGCTCGGGACCACGAGGAGATCACCAGCGGCGCTGACGCTCACAATGTTAAACCTTTATATCTAAACCATAAACAATGAAATATGCTGTAAAACCTTAGTGTAGAGATAGGGTGTAGATGCAACCTAGTGTAACCTTATTAACTCAAAAGCTGAATGAGCGTCACCGACGCTCTGAGAATACTTAACACTATAATAATTACACAGATATCGTGCTTAGGGTCCAACGCCTAATATATATATTATGAATGATATACTTGCAAAAGAATTAATACAAATACAAATCATACACTACAATATAACATAGACTACCTAACCAGATAACTACACAGGAAATATAATACAATTACTATTTAAAGGAAAATAAGAGAGAAAGAGGAGGAGAGAGAGAGAGAGAGAAATTGGCCCACAATAACAAGAAGATCAATATAGTTGCGGAGAAACACTTACGCACAAGGGGAAACGATCGCATGCGCCTCGATATCCAGCTCCCGATTATCAGCAATGAGAACCGTTGAAGAGAGTGAACTGGATATGGTCGGCCTGCCTATTTATGCCCCACACACAATGCAATTCAATGGTCCCTACAATCTCATTGTTCATTGGACACAGGAATTCGGCTTCGCATTATAACAAAAGGTCATAGGTTGATTCATACAGGTGGGCTGTGACTGCTTCCAACTGTTCAGGTGGGTGGGACACTGAGTTTCCCGCCGCATGACTAAATAAGAACAAATAATAGTAAATGGACATAAACTTCTTATGTCCATAACTATTCGCACGAGCGATTAATCCGCTCCAAACCAACACCGGAATATTGCTATTTAAATACTCTTCCGATGGGTACCAAACACCACTGTATGACCCCTGTTAGACCCTTCGTACAATACAAAGAGGGATCTCTCTGTTCAGGAACATGCTATGTTAACTAAACTTTCAGAATCTATCAAAGGGACCATGATCTACAAAATACATTATATAGTGAAAATATGTAACGATTGAGTCGCACGCTGCGATCACATAAACTCTACCGTAAATACGCATACCGTGCGCCTGCGGGTGCCCGCGACTGTGAGTATGCGCACGTACGGGAGAGCGCACGCATGCGCAGCACGGACCTGTGTGAGGTGCAAATATGGTAGTGTGCATAGAGATATTTTTCTGACTTTGACAGTCCACCCTTTGGCAGTCATCAATAACTGCCACCTTCTAAAACGTTTCAAAAAAGAGAAAAATATATATCAGGGGTTAATACATTTACATGGTTGGGTAGGGGAGGAGAGGAGAAGGTAGGAAAATGGTATGACCTAGTGAGGTAGCAGAAGCATGTGTGTATGAATCCGTGCTTGGGGGTCATGTATCATCGTGCCGTACGTGTTTTAAATCAAGCTTCGAGGTATTGCGAAGTATACATTTGAATTCCTTCTTATCCCGTGGTACGGGTCTGTGGATGGGCTGTCAAACTTTACCGAGCTCTTTTCGGCTTTGGTTGTAACAAAATGGGGGAGCACATTTTAGTTGATGATACATGAATGGGGGAGATATGTGATTGCTGATATCTGTGCCTGTATTCCCTATCGACTATGTGTGTCATTACCTGAGGGTTGTAGAAATGAAGAAAATACATAATTACGGTAAATGCGGTGGTATTCTATGTCAGGTAAATGTACATTCGTCGATTGAGGTCTTGTTTGGTGTCTGTTGAATGCAGTCTTCTTTGTGCTTTTGCCCATAAGGTGCGAGCAAAAGCTGTCAATGTCCATAGATTTACAAAAGTGTTGGGCTAGCGTAATTTTAAAATTTCTAGGGAAACTGGGGATCCATGGCATAGTTCATCAAAAATCTGTGTATCAGGTTGTCAAAACTTCTTCTTTAATCCCTCTGTTGTCTGTATATCGGCTCATCAAATTCCTCGTCCAAGTGGGTCTTTTTACCTTGGAGGAAACGGAAAAACAGGTGAAAGAAACGGACCGTAGAAATCGCATTTTCATCACATCATTGTTTCTACATTTGGGTCATAAATCAAGTCCATTGGAATTACAGTTTCCTCACTCCTTAAACTCATTACCCTAGTACGACGATTGCACCTCATTAAAGCCTGACCGCATCTAAATATCAAACCAATCGTTATGATAACACCTAAGATACATAGGAGAAACTTCCCAACATCCATTATGACTCCTTGAGCCCAGTCTCCTAAACCAGAGAACCAATTTCGCGGGTTCAACCATGACACCCAACCAGTCAGCTCATTACCTACAGCAGCAAGAGTGAGATTGTGTCTCCTGCGAAATTCCCACTTCAGTTGGAGAATATCGTCCATCTTTTGGTCTATGACCTCGACCGGGTCCTCGGTGCTATTCGTAATATATGTGCAACATTTCACGCCGTATTGTGTTGCCAGTGTGACACAATATCCGCCTGTCACTGCCGTGAGGTAATTAAGAACCATTCTATGCTGTACCAGTTCTGTTTTATAAGCCTGAAGTTCTCTTCCAGTATACCTAAACGTGTCATCATACATTTCAGTGATATTATCTAACAAATTGGCGAGCGCAGATATGTATTTATAATTCAACACTCCTCTAGCGGTGCGAGTGATGTCTAACGCGATTAGAAACTGAATCCCGGTGGATTCATGGATCATGTCAGAGGCCGGATGCTCTGTTCTTTCTATCAGGTGCCGTTTAACTACGTGCTCGTAATGGGTGTGAGTATAAGGAGTTTGGGCAACACGATGTATGTCTTTCATTTTGTCATGTGATACAGTCATTACTTCAGGCAGTACTTTTCCAATATAACACAATCCTTCAGAGTTTGGGGCAAGCCACTTATACGCCTTTCTCCCGCATATGAAATATGCATCATCGGGGAGAACATATGGGACGGAGTAGGACATAACCATATTACACACCTTCCATGTGAAATCTCCTAACCCTAATTCTTCCATCTGCTTAGTACACGTATCAGGTTGTACGATATGTGCACAGTATCCTGGTGATACCTCTCCAACTCTCGTAATCCTATTTCCTAAGGTATACCTATACCGGAAAGATTTTCCTCTACTGGCTATGTGGCGTATAAGCTCTGTATCTGTAGGCATTCTATCTGCTCTATGCGAAAAGGTCATGGTCTGATTACTCCATGACACTTCCCAATTTCCCGGCTTTCGGGGATTGGAGATGTTAAAACATAATAGGGACCTATCCACATGGTATTGGTGGAGCATCAAACTAGGAGGGCTGGAGATATTAAACCTCCTGTCCACCGGTCTCCCACCACTTAACTCAAGTACCTCCCCTAACGTTAAAGGAAATGGTACTAGCCCTGATTTGCTATGACCTTGAGGTACTTGAGAGCATACCCAACAATCTGTTTTATTTAACACACTACCCACTAAGGAGTGATAGTCACTCAATGGATGCCGGTCCATATGGATATTAAAACTGGATTGGCATTTCTTTATGCACCCATCCTCAATGACATTGTTACAGAGCCGACAGATACAGTTTTCTTCAGCTAACAATCCTTCACAATTCCTTCTATGGTCAATGCTATCGGATCGTTTTCTGATACTCGCCTTTGCTTGTTGATTATGTTGTTCTTGGAAAACTACGCCTCCATCTCTGTCATCAGAACCCATTCCAGAACCTCTCTCGACCTCCATGGTACTCTCGCCGGAACAGACTGCTCTGGTCAACATCATGGTCAACAGGAAAATCCGGATCACAGTCTCTTGGGGCAAGTCCATCTTGTAGGAGGAAACGGAGAAGAATGAGAAAGAGGAAAAAAAAAAAAATTTGAGGGAGAGGGGATGGGAAGTTGGAGAAAAACAATAAAAGGGAACAGGGGATCGACAACTGCTTTTGGTCTTGTGATTTTCAATGCTCAGGTGCCGCCTCAATCCTCCTGGAACAGACACTCCAGTGATACAACCTCTACCGTCTGTTCCTTATCACGGGGCCTCTCTGGATCAGCAACCTTTTTACAGTGGGACGAATGAACCCAAGTCTCTCTCTCAGCAACCTTCAATGCTGTAGTGCTAGTCAATAAGACCTGGTATGGTCCTTCCCATCTGTCAATAAGGCAACCTGAGCGTAGAAAATTCCGTATCATTACATAATCCCCAGGTTCAATGTCATGACAATTACTATCTGGTAAATCAGGAATCACTAACTTCAGATTATCATTTTGATTCCTCAACTGTTTACTCATGTTAATCAAGTATTTTACAGTCACTTCATTGTTACACTTCAAATCATCCTGAGGGTTAATCATAACATGCGGTTGTCGACCAAACAAGATTTCAAAGGGAGACAGATTAAGAGGGGACCTGGGAGTGGTTCTGATGCTGTACAGTACAATGGGTAAAGCTTCTGGCCATGTCAATCCTGTCTCTGCCATCACTTTACTCAGTTTATTTTTAATAGTGCTGTTCACTCTTTCCACTTTCGCACTCGCCTGTGGACGGTATGGAGTGTGCAGCTTGCTATCAATTCCCATCAATTTACACATTCCTTGAAAGACATCACCTGTAAAATGGGTACTCCTATCACTTTCGATAATTCTAGGGATACCATATCTACATACAAATTCCTGCACAATTTTCTTAGCAGTAAACATAGCGGTATTTGTGGCCGCCGGAAATGCTTCGACCCAATTTGAGAAAACATCTATACAAACAAGTACATATTTCAAATTTCGACAAGGGGGTAATTGAATAAAGTCAATCTGTATTACCTGGAAAGGGCCGCCGGCAGGTGGGAAATGAGATGGTTCTGTAGGTATTGCCTTTCCGATGTTCTTTCTCAGACAGGTAAGGCATGACATTGCCCTTTTACTCGCATGAGAAGAAAATCCTGGGGCACACCAATATGCTCTTACCAACTTGCACATCCCTTCCTTGCCCAGATGAGTCAGCCCGTGAGCTGCCTCAGCTAAGCATGGAAGGTATGCTTTGGGGGCCACTGGTTTACCGTGTCCATCCGTCCAGAGTCCTGAGGACTCCTGACCATATCCCTTTGCCTTCCAGACTGCCTTTTCCTGTGTGGAACACAAATTTTGCATCTCACACAACTTCTGTGTGTTGATGGTATTAAATACCATCAGTTGTGTGGTGTCTGTCTGTCTGGGGGTAGCAGCTGCTAATTTAGCAGCTTCGTCTGCTCGGCTGTTACCAAGTGATACTGGGTCTTGGCTATATGTATGTGCTTTACATTTGATAACAGCCACTCTGTCGGGTTCCTGTATCGCTGCTAGAAGCCTTTTTATATGAGCTGCATGCGCTACCGGTGTACCAGCTGCCGTCATGAAATTTCTGAGGCGCCATAGGGCTCCGAAATCATGGACTACCCCGAATGCGTATCTAGAATCGGTGTAGATATTGGCTGATTTGCCCTTAGCCAATTCACATGCTCTGGTTAGGGCGACCAGTTCAGCAACCTGGGCTGAGTGAGGTGGGCCTAGCGGTTCCGCTTCTATGGTGCCTTGGTCATCTACGACTGCGTATCCAGTACACAAGTCTCCCGAGTCTGACTGTCTATGACAACTACCGTCCGTGTAGAACGTAAGTTCTACATCTTCCAGTGGGTTGTCACTGATGTCAGGCCTTGCGGTAAAATTTTGGGTCAAATATTCCATACAATCATGAGTGTCTTCCTTTGTATTAAATCCTCCTTCCCCACCACTCTCATCCTCCACCCTTTGTGCCTGTCCAGGCACACCTGGGAGATATGTTGCAGGATTTAATGCACTGCACCTCCTTATGGTGATGTTTACGGGGGCCATTAGTGCCAATTCCCATCTTGTAAACCGCGCTGATGAGACGTGTCTGGTTTGGGCAGAATTCAACAAGGCTGACACTGCATGTGGTGTATGAATTGTGAGGTTGTGACCTAGCACGACGTCTTCGCTTTTCGTTACTAGCAATGCTATCGCAGCAACGCTTCGCAAGCATGTGGGGAGGGATCGCGCCACCGTATCTAGCTGAGCGCTGTAATATGCTACCGGCCTGCTGGCATCACCGTGCTTTTGGGTTAGTACGCCTGCCGCGCAACCAGCACTTTCTGTTCCGTATAGTTCAAAGGGTTTCCCATAGTCAGGCATAACCAATGCTGGTGCCTGCGTTAGGCACTGTTTAAGTCTCTCAAATGCCGTCTCAGACTCGTCTGTATGCGAAATCCGATCAGGTTTGTTCGAGGAGACCATCTCCTGCAAGGGTAACGCTAGGATGGAAAACCCTGGGATCCAGTTATGGCAATACCCACACATTCCTAAAAATGTTCTGATCTGTTGCTGGGTTTGTGGCAGAGTCATGTCTCTAATTGCTTGAATTCTATCAGCGGTCAGGTGTCTCAGTCCTTGTGTTAAACAGTGTCCCAAATATTTTACCTTAGTTTGGCATAATTGCAACTTGTCTTTGGAAACCTTGTGTCCTGTGTCTGAAAGATGAAACAGGAGCTGTTTCGTATCCTTCAGGGATGCTTCCAATGAATCAGAACACAGTAGTAGATCATCCACGTACTGTATTAATACTGATCCACTCACTGGTTGGAAAGACTGTAAACAATCATGCAAAGCCTGAGAAAATATACTTGGGCTATCTATGAATCCTTGTGGTAATCGAGTCCATGTGTATTGGACTCCTCTGTATGTGAATGCAAACAAATATTGACTGTCAGGGTGCAGAGGTACCGAAAAGAAAGCGGAGCAGAGGTCAATAACAGTGAAAAATTTCGCAGTGGGAGGGATTTGCATTAGGATGAAAGCTGGATTTGGCACTACGGGGAACTGACTCTCAACTATTTTGTTAATCCCCCTTAGATCCTGCACTAGCCGGTAACCCCTCCCCCCACTCTTTTTAACAGGGAAGATGGGACTATTGGCAGTGCTGGACGTTCTTACCAGAATGCCCTGTTGTAGCAAGCGCTCTATTACGGGATACACTCCTAGCTCCACCTCTGGTTTCAGAGGGTACTGTGGGATTTTTGGAGCTATCCTACCATCTTTTACTTGTACAACTACCGGAGCTACGTTTGCCATTAATCCAGTGTCCTGTCCATCTTTAGTCCAAAGTGACTCTGGTATCTGAGATGTCATTTCTTCTACTTGGGAGGGAGTCCTATTTGTCATAATGGTATGTGACATTAATTTTGACGGGGAGTCTAACATGTCTCGCACTTCCTGAGCGTGATTCTCAGGTATGTCCAAGAATACACCTTCAGGAGTACAATAAATGACGCACCCCATTTTACACAGTAAGTCTCTTCCCAGGAGATTAGTCGGTGCCGATGCAGCCAGCAAAAAGGAATGCTTGGTATGTAAAGGCCCTACTGTAATCTCGGCTGGTTTGCTAACAGGGTAGTGCTGGACTACTCCCGTTACCCCTATGGCTGGAATTGTCTTACCAGTGGTTCTCATGCCCACTGTCGAATTTATCACTGATTTGGCCGCCCCTGTGTCTACAAGAAAGTTTAATGATTTACCAGCTATATTGATTGCAATTTCTGGTTCACTTCCAAGACTTGCAATCAATTTTACTGGCTGCAGATTACAGGTATGGCCACACCCCTATTGGGTATGGTGACCTCCCTGAATCCCGCTGGCAGCAACTACTTGTGATGGAGTTAATTGGGAGCTACCAGAGGCTTGCCAGTCTCTGTTCGGGGGGTATCTTTTTGTTTCCCCTGTATGTGGCTCATAACTCCGTTTCTGCGGACCTTGCTCCCAATGTCGTGTGTCGTGTCGTTGTCTAGGGGGTTGGTATGAGTTTCGTGAATTCTTCATTCTACAATCTCGTGCCATGTGTCCCTGTTTATGACAAGAATAACAAGTAACCACATTTGACTTACCCACAGGGTTTGGTGATATAAACAAAGGCTGCCTTGTGGTCAGGGCCTGTATACTTACTGCCATTAACTTATCACCTTGTTGTTCCCTGTGTCTGGTGATGTTCCTATCGTGATCAATAGCAGCCTCTCTCAAAGTAGCCACAGACAGACCTCGCCAACATGGTTGTGTGGTCTGTACCCTAGTCTTTAATGATTCTTTTAAACCGTCCATCAGTACCGATACTGCTACTTCTCGATGGTTTATGTTTGTTTTAATGTCCTCTATGCCTGTGTATTTTGCCATTTCTGATAATGCTCTGTGAAAATACTCTGCAGCTGTTTCTGACTCCTTCTGTTTAATGGAGAATATTTTGTTCCATTTAACTACGGCTGGGAAATACTCCTTTAACTGTAAACTTATTCTTTTTACATTGTCTTTGTTGTACACTTCTGTAAGAGGTACATCCTGATCTAATCCACAGTCAGCTAAAAATTGAGCTGCGTCGACATTGGAGGGTAAACATGCTCTCAGCAATATCTGCCAGTCTTTGTTGTTGGGCTCTACGGTGTTACCTAGGTCTCTGATGTATTTTTGGCTGGCAACTAAGTCTTTTCTAGGGTCAGGGAATTCCGACACTATGGTCCTTAATTCCATTTGGGAAAATGGGCTGTACATGGCAATGTTCCTAACAGGAGTGACTCCTGAAGTGTCTGTTTTCCCATTTGGAACTACTATTACCTTAACAGGATTAACTCTAACAACCTCATTCTGTGTAGATTCTACAGGCTGTGGTGAAATAGTTTCAGCATAGTGTATGGTGCCGTACTTACCCGTTGATACGACCTCACCTATCCCTCCGCTAGGGGCTTTCGTTACTAATCTCGGGGGTTGAGCTGTGCCTACAGTGGTCTCTGCTATGGTGGCTGCTAGAGAGAGCGCTGAAATTGTTGCCGATTCGTCCTCTTGATCACACTCCTGAGGAAAGTTCAAAACAGGGTACAACTTGCACGGGTTAATACTTGCATTGGTTAATTGGTTAACATTATCTTTAACATTTACACAGTTGCTAAGTGTTTGTTTGTTACACCTTAATGCGTCATTCTCCGCAACCAATTTTTCTCCCGATATATATGGTGGCGGTGGGGCCGTGGCTATCAGTTTTCTGATCGAGCCAGATCCCGCCGCCTGAGCCAATCCTCTCTGTATGTCACCCTCCTGTTGCCACAACTGTAAATAATCATAATGTTTGATTCGTCTCTTGGCTGATTTAATGAGACATATCCTTCTCCTTAAATTCGTTAACACTTCTGTGCTGAAGCTACCTACTCTTGGGAATTTCTCCCCGTCATGTACCGTCATTCTCTCCCATTCATCACATAAAGCTTCTGTGTGACTTCCGTATTTCTCACACATTACGTATCTTGCCGACCCGACTGGTCGGTTCACTGAATCAACCCGAACCGAGGTTGATCGCCCCCTACCTGAACAAGTGGCCCCCATAGTTCGAAGGTGTTGCTTTATTCAACCAACCCTTACGCAAACCAAAATGTTCAAAATAGGCTGACGGTGGCGGTTTACCGAGTACCCCACTCACTCGCCCACGCCGACCAATACGACCTGATCACACCGATATGGTGCTGGCGTACTCGACCCAGGGCCCCTGCGACCTGAACCTCTATTTACTGGAACCTGTGAGGGTGATCCGAAGAACACTTACTCTTTCCAGTAACTATTGGTTGTTGGATAGTTCCTGAGTGAGCAGCGAACCTCCCTTAAAATAAAAAAAATTACACAAATCACGTTAGAATGTACAAATAGCGTTTATGACCTTCGTACACAAATAGTACCGGTCAGGTTTACTAATGCACACAATTACGTGCGGTACAATCGTTCAGCACATAAGCAACTAATCTTATGTACGGAGCGACCAGTGGAATCGAAAATTGCGGCTGCGAATTCCTTCAGCCAGAGCTTGTATGGCCTATATGGGTGTTGCACCAACCCTTTCTTGGTGTTGTGCCTGTGGACTGTATAGCGGACTTCCTTGTCTGCTGTACCTGAACCTGCTGGTCTGCTATGACCTCCTGGTCTGTTACAGTATGACCTCCTGGTCTGCTACACTCTAATGCTCAAATTGTATGTTTTAACCAGGGATGCCTCCCTAGCCACCATGTACGTCACTTACACGCATGTACCTCACGAGAACTCGACTTTTCTTGTGGTTCAACCTCAAAAATTGTAAAAACAAACACTCACTCACCACATATACACTTTTGTTTCTATTTCTATTTCTGCGCAGAAATTTCTCCGAGAAAAAAAAAAAATTAACACTTGTGATTTGAGTTACGTGGGCGTACCCGTACGCTCCGTTGCGTAATATACGCTGCGTGCGTCGGCCCTTGGGTTGCGTACACAAGTCTCAGTCCTTTGTTAGAGACACGTGTACGCAAAGCAAAGCTCCACCGTAACACAATTTATACGTTTATCAATGTAGATGATCCTTTATCATCTACCGCGCACCACACTGACTTCGCCTTGTCTCTCAGGCACAGCTGTGTTTGTCTATACTTTAACTATATTACCTTTACTCTTAAACTATAAAATAGCGGCAAATCTCTCTTAGCACGTTTATCAACTATAAAACTGGCAAACAGGAGAGTGATATACGAAAATACACAAATGAAAAGAAATGCAGATATATATGTGTGCGTGCGTGTGTACGCAAGACAGAAAAATAAACAGTTTTAAAAGAGACTAGCGTGTTGTTCTTACCTCCGGTTTCCGGATTCCTTCAGCACCCTTTACTAAGAGAAGCAGACGCTTATCCAAACAGCACTACGAGGAATATGATCTCCCGCCCTTTGCTGCTGGATAATGTCTGCTGAAATTACCTAGTGCAGATATGTGAAGGACAGGACGAGCCGCCAATTGATAAAGCTAAATATTTATCTTATATAAAACCCTTTATGAGGTCTAAGAACACTGTACGCTATCTACGTATGAAGTACCGTAAGGGTACGCACGTTGCGTAACAATCGCTTAGCCGTAGTCGAGACGCTCAAGCGTCACGTTCGCTCACGGCCAAGAGATCACAGGCAGGCACGCTATTGGCTGCTGACTAACTTAATGATTCGCTATAGCGTAGCGGACGCTCGGGACCACGAGGAGATCACCAGCGGCGCTGACGCTCACAATGTTAAACCTTTATATCTAAACCATAAACAATGAAATATGCTGTAAAACCTTAGTGTAGAGATAGGGTGTAGATGCAACCTAGTGTAACCTTATTAACTCAAAAGCTGAATGAGCGTCACCGACGCTCTGAGAATACTTAACACTATAATAATTACACAGATACCGTGCTTAGGGTCCAACGCCTAATATATATATTATGAATGATATACTTGCAAAAGAATTAATACAAATACAAATCATACACTACAATATAACATAGACTACCTAACCAGATAACTACACAGGAAATATAATACAATTACTATTTAAAGGAAAATAAGAGAGAAAGAGGAGGAGAGAGAGAGAGAGAGAAATTGGCCCACAATAACAAGAAGATCAATATAGTTGCGGAGAAACACTTACGCACAAGGGGAAACGATCGCATGCGCCTCGATATCCAGCTCCCGATTATCAGCAATGAGAACCGTTGAAGAGAGTGAACTGGATATGGTCGGCCTGCCTATTTATGCCCCACACACAATGCAATTCAATGGTCCCTACAATCTCATTGTTCATTGGACACAGGAATTCGGCTTCGCATTATAACAAAAGGTCATAGGTTGATTCATACAGGTGGGCTGTGACTGCTTCCAACTGTTCAGGTGGGTGGGACACTGAGTTTCCCGCCGCATGACTAAATAAGAACAAATAATAGTAAATGGACATAAACTTCTTATGTCCATAACTATTCGCACGAGCGATTAATCCGCTCCAAACCAACACCGGAATATTGCTATTTAAATACTCTTCCGATGGGTACCAAACACCACTGTATGACCCCTGTTAGACCCTTCGTACAATACAAAGAGGGATCTCTCTGTTCAGGAACATGCTATGTTAACTAAACTTTCAGAATCTATCAAAGGGACCATGATCTACAAAATACATTATATAGTGAAAATATGTAACGATTGAGTCGCACGCTGCGATCACATAAACTCTACCGTAAATACGCATACCGTGCGCCTGCGGGTGCCCGCGACTGTGAGTATGCGCACGTACGGGAGAGCGCACGCATGCGCAGCACGGACCTGTGTGAGGTGCAAATATGGTAGTGTGCATAGAGATATTTTTCTGACTTTGACAGGGCTTTTATACGATAAAGCCGCCAATTCTGACACTCTCCTGGCTGAAGCCAGGGCCAGTAGCATGGTTACTTTCCATGTAAGATATTTCAAATCCGCCGATTTGAGTGGCTCAAACCAATGGGATTTGAGAAAATCCAAAACTACATTAAGGTCCCACGGAGCCACTGGGGGCACAACCGGGGGCTGTATATGTAGTACTCCTTTTACAAAAGTCTGGACTTCAGGAACTGAAGCCAATTCTTTCTGGAAGAAAATCGACAGGGCCGAAATTTGAACCTTAATGGACCCCAACTTGAGGCCCATAGACAATCCTGTTTGCAGGAAATGTAGGAATCGACCCAATTGAAATTCCTCCGTGGGGGCCTTCCTGGCCTCACACCACGCAACATATTTTCTCCAAATGCGGTGATAATGTTGTGCAGTCACCTCCTTCCTGGCTTTAACCAGTGTAGGAATGACCTCTTCTGGAATGCCTTTTTCCCTTAGAATTCGGCGTTCAACCGCCACGCCGTCAAACGCAGCCGCGGTAAGTCTTGGAATAGACACGGTCCCTGCTGAATCAGGTCCCGTCTTAGAGGTAGAGGCCACGGATTTTCCGTGAGCATCTCCTGAAGTTCCGGGTACCAAGTTCTTCTTGGCCAATCCGGAGCCACGAGTATCGTTCTTACTCCCCTTTGCCGTATAATTCTCAGTACTTTGGGTATGAGAGGCAGAGGAGGAAACACATACACTGACTGGAACACCCACGGTGTTACCAGAGCGTCCACAGCTATTGCCTGAGGGTCTCTTGACCTGGCGCAATACCTGTCCAGTTTTTTGTTGAGGCGAGACGCCATCATATCCACCTTTGGTTTTTCCCAACGGTTCACAATCATGTGGAAGACTTCTGGATGAAGTCCCCACTCTCCCGGGTGTAGATCGTGTCTGCTGAGGAAGTCTGCTTCCCAGTTGTCCACTCCCGGAATGAACACTGCTGACAGTGCTATCACATGATCTTCCGCCCAGCGAAGAATCCTTGCAGCTTCTGCCATTGCTCTCCTGCTTCTTGTGCCGCCCTGTCTGTTTACGTGGGCGACTGCCGTGATGTTGTCCGACTGGATCAACACCGGCTGACCCTGAAGCAGGGGTTTTGCCAGGCTTAGAGCATTGTAAATCGCTCTTAGCTCCAGTATATTTATGTGAAGAGACATCTCCAGGCTTGACCATACTCCCTGGAAGTTTCTTCCCTGTGTGACCGCTCCCCAGCCTCTCAGACTGGCATCCGTGGTCACCAGGACCCAGTCCTGTATGCCGAATCTGCGGCCTTCTAACAGATGAGCACTCTGCAACCACCACAGAAGAGACACCCTTGTCCGTGGCGATAAGGTTATCCGCTGATGCATCTGCAGATGCGATCCGGACCATTTGTCCAGCAGATCCCACTGAAAAGTTTGTGCGTGGAATCTGCCGAATGGGATTGCTTCGTAAGAAGCCACCATCTTTCCCAGGACTCTTGTGCATTGATGCACAGACACTTTTCCTGGTTTTAGGAGGTTCCTGACAAGTTCGGATAACTCCTTGGCTTTCTCCTCCGGAAGAAACACCTTTTTCTGAACCGTGTCCAGAATCATTCCCAGGAACAGCAGACGTGTTGTCGGGGTCAACTGAGATTTTGGAAAATTCAGAATCCACCCGTGTTGTTGCAGCACTACTTGGGTTAGTGCTACTCCGTCCTCCAGCTGTTCTCTGGACCTTGCCCTTATCAGGAGATCGTCCAAGTAAGGGATAATTAATACGCCTCTTCTTCGCAGAAGAATCATCATTTCGGCCATTACCTTGGTAAAGACCCGAGGTGCCGTGGACAATCCAAACGGCAGCGTCTGAAACTGATAATGACAGTTTTGCACCACGAACCTGAGGTACCCTTGATGTGAAGGGCAAATTGGGACATGCAGGTAAGCATCTTTTATGTCCAGGGACACCATAAAGTCCCCTTCTTCCAGATTCGCTATCACTGCTCTGAGTGATTCCATCTTGAACTTGAATTCTTGTATGTACAGGTTCAAAGATTTCAGATTTAGAATAGGTCTTACCGAGCCGTCCGGCTTCGGTACCACAAATAGCGTGGAGTAATACACCTTTCCCTGTTGTAGGAGGGGTACCTTGACTATCACCTGCTGAGAAAACAGCTTGTGAATGGCTTCCAATACCGTCGCCCTGTCTGAGGGAGACGTTGGCAAAGCAGACTTTAGGAACCGGCGAGGGGGAGACTTCTCGAATTCCAACCTGTAACCCTGAGATACTACCTGCAGGATCCAGGGGTCCACCTGTGAGCAAGCCCACTGCGCGCTGAAATTCTTGAGTCGACCCCCCACCGCTCCTGAGTCCGCTTGTAAAGCCCCAGCGTCATGCTGAGGGCTTTGCAGAACCCGCGGAGGGCTTCTGTTCCTGGGAAGGGGCTGCTTGCTGCCCTCTCTTACCCTTTCCTCTGCCTCGGGGCAGATATGACTGTCCTTTTGCCCGCTTGTTCTTATAGGACCGAAAGGACTGCGGTTGAAAAGACGGTGTCTTTTTCTGTTGGGAGGGGGTCTGAGGTAAAAAGGTGGATTTCCCGGCAGTTGCCGTGGCCACCAAATCCGATAGACCGACGCCAAATAATTCCTCCCCTTTATACGGCAATACTTCCATATGCCGTTTGGAATCCGCATCACCTGACCACTGTCGTGTCCATAAACTTCTTCTGGCAGATATGGACATCGCACTTACTCTCGATGCCAGAGTGCAAATATCCCTCTGAGCATCTCGCATATAAAGAAAAGCATCCTTTAATTGCTCTAAAGTCTGTAAAATACTGTCCCTATCCAGGGTATCAATATTTTCAGTCAGGGAATCCGACCAGACCACTCCAGCACTGCACATCCAGGCTGAGGCGATGGCTGGTCGCAGTATAACACCAGTATGTGTGTATATACTTTTTAGAGTAGTTTCCAGCCTCCTATCAGCTGGATCCTTGAGGGCGGCCGTATCAGGAGACGGTAACGCCACTTGTTTTGATAAGCGTGTGAGCGCCTTATCCACCTTAGGGGGTGTTTCCCAGCGCGCCCTAACCTCTGGCGGGAAAGGGTATAATGCCAATAACTTTTTAGAAATTAGCCCTTTTCTATCTGGGTTAACCCACGCTTCATCACATACATCATTCAATTCCTCTGATTCAGGAAAAACTACAGGTAGTTTTTTCACCCCCCACATAATACCCCTTTTTGTGGTACTTGTAGTATCAGAGATATGCAAAGTCTCCTTCATTGCCGTGATCATATAACGTGTGGCCCTACTGGAAAATACGTTTGTTTCTTCACCGTCGACACTAGATTCAGTGTCCGTGTCTGGGTCTGTATCGACCGACTGAGGTAAAGGGCGTTTTACAGCCCCTGACGGTGTCTGAGACGCCTGGGCAGGTACCAACTGGTTTGACGGCCGTCTCATGTCGTCAACTGATTTTTGTAATGTGCTGACATTATCACGTAATTCCATAAACAAAGCCATCCATTCCGGTGTCGACTCCCTAGGGGGTGACATCACCATTACCGGCAATTGCTCTGCCTCCACACCAACATCGTCCTCATACATGTCGACACACACGTACCGACACACAGCAGACACACAGGGAATGCTCTATTGAAGACAGGACCCCACTAGCCCTTTGGGGAGACAGAGGGAGAGTTTGCCAGCACACACCCAAGCGCTATAATATATATGGGAACAACCCTATATAAGTGTTGTATCCTTATAGCAGCTTAAATATATTAATATCGCCAAAAAAAGTGCCCCCCCTCTCTGTTTTACCCTGTTTCTGTAGTGCAGTGCAGGGGAGAGTCCTGGGAGCCTTCCTCACAGCGGAGCTGAGCAGGAAAATGGCGCTGTGTGCTGAGGAGAATAAGCCCCGCCCCCTATTTCGGCGGGCTCTTCTCCGGAATCTGTGAGATCTGGCAGGGGTTAAATACATCCATATAGCCTCAAAGGGCTATATGTGATGTATTTTTAGCCATAAAAAATAAGAATTTACTTACCGATAATTCTATTTCTCGGAGTCCGTAGTGGATGCTGGGGTTCCTGAAAGGACCATGGGGAATAGCGGCTCCGCAGGAGACAGGGCACAAAAAGTAAAGCTTTAGGATCAGGTGGTGTGCACTGGCTCCTCCCCCTATGACCCTCCTCCAAGCCTCAGTTAGGTACTGTGCCCGGACGAGCGTACACAATAAGGAAGGATTTATGAATCCCGGGTAAGACTCATACCAGCCACACCAATCACACTGTACAACCTGTGATCTGAACCCAGTTAACAGTATGATAACAGCGGAGCCTCTGAAAAGATGGCTCACAACAATAATAACCCGATTTTTGTAACTATGTACAAGTAATGCAGATAATCCGCACTTGGGATGGGCGCCCAGCATCCACTACGGACTCCGAGAAATAGAATTATCGGTAAGTAAATTCTTATTTTCTCTATCGTCCTAGTGGATGCTGGGGTTCCTGAAAGGACCATGGGGATTATACCAAAGCTCCCAAACGGGCGGGAGAGTGCGGATGACTCTGCAGCACCGAATGAGAGAACTCCAGGTCCTCCTTAGCCAGGGTATCAAATTTGTAGGATTTTACAAACGTGTTTGCCCCTGACTAAATAGCCGCTCGGCAAAGTTGTAAAGCCGAGACCCCTCGGGCAGCCGCCCAAGATGAGCCCACCTTCCATGTGGAATGGGCATTTACATATTTTGGCTGTGGCAGGCCTGCCACAGAATGTGCAAGCTGAATTGTATTACACATCCAACTAGCAAAAGTCTGCTTAAAAGCAAGAGCACCCAGTTTGTTGGGTGCATACAGGATAACAGCAAGTCAGTTTTCCTGACTCCAGCCGTCCTGGAACCTATATTTTCAGGGCCCTGACCACATCTAGCAACTTGGAGTCCTCCAAGTCCCTAGTAGGCGCAAGACACCACAATAAGATGGTTCAGGTGAAACACTGACACCACCTTAGGGAGAGAACTGGGGACGAGTCCGCAGCTCTGCCCTGTCCGAATGGACAAACAGATATGGGCTTTTTTGAGAAAAAAAACACCAATTTGACACTCGCCTGGTCCAGGCCAGGTCCAAGAGCATGTTCACTTTTCATGTGAGATGCTTCAAATCCACAGATTTGACTGGTTTTAAACCAATGTGTTTTGAGGAATCCCAGAACTACGTTGAGATCCCACAGTGCCACTGGAGGCACAAAAGGGGGTTGTATATGCAATACTCCCTTGACAAACTTCTGGACTTCAGGAACTGAAGCCAATTCTTTCTGGAAGAAAAATCGACAGGGCCGAAATTTGAACCTTAATGGACCCCAATTTGAGGCCCATAGACACTCCTGTTTGCAAGAAATGCAGGAATCGACCGAGTTGAAATTTCTTCGTGGGGCCTTCCTGGCCTCACACCACGCAACATATTTTCGCCACATGTGGTGATAATGTTGTGCGGTCACCTCCTTTCTGGCTTTGACCAGGGTAGGAATGACCTCTTCCTGAATGCCTTTTCCCTTAGGATCCGGCGTTCCACCGCCATGCCGTCAAACGCAGCTGCGGTAAGTCTTGGAACAGACATGGTACTTGCTGAAACAAGTCCCTTCTTAGCGGCAGAGGCCATAAGTCCTCTGTGAGCATCTCTTGAAGTTCCGGGTACCAAGTCCTTCTTGGCCAATCCGGAGCCATGAGTATAGTTCTTACTCCTCTACGTCTTATAATTCTCAGTACCTTAGGTATGAAAAGCAGAGGATGGAACACATACACCGACTGGTACACCCACGGTGTTACCAGAACGTCCACAGCTATTGCCTGAGGGTCTCTTAACCTGGCGCAATACCTGTCCCGTTTTTTGTTCAGACGGGACGCCATCATGTCCACCTTTGGTAATTCCCAACGGTTTACAATTATGTGGAAAACTTCCCCATGAAGTTCCCACTCTGCCGGGTGGAGGTCGTGCCTACTGAGGAAGTCTGCTTCCCAGTTTCCATTCCCGGAATGAAACACTGCTGACAGTGCTATCACATGATTTTCCGCCCAGCGAAAAGTCCTTGCAGTTTTTGCCACTGCCCTCCTGCTTCTTGTGCCGCCCTGTCTATTTACGTGGGCGACTGCCGTGATGTTTTATCCCACTGGATCAATACCGGCTGACCTTGAAGCAGAGGTCTTGCTAAGCTTAGAGCATTATAAATTTACCCTTAGCTATATTTATGTGGAGAAAAATCTCCAGACTTGATCACACTCCCTGGAAATTTTTTCCTTGTGTGACTGCTCCCCAGCCTCTCGGGCTGGCCTCCGTGGTCACCAACATCCAAAACTGAATGCCGAATCTGCGGCCCTCTAGAAGATGAGCACTCTGTAACCACCACAGGAGAGACACCCTTGTCCTTGGATATAGGGTTATCCGCTGATGCATCTGAAGATGCGATCCGGACCATTTGTCCAGCAGATCCCACTGAAAAGTTCTTGCATGAAATCTGCCGACTGGAATTGCTTCGAAGGAAGTCACCATTTTTTTACCATGGCCCTTGTGCAATGATGCACTGATTTTAGGAGGTTCCTGACTAGCTCGGATAACTCCCTGGCTTTCTCTTCCGGGAGAAACACCTTTTTCTGGACTGTGTCCAGAATCATCCCTAAGCACAGGAGACTTGTTGTCGGGATCAGCTGCGATTTTGGAATATTTAGAATCCACCCCTGCTGTTGTAACAGTATCCGAGATAGTGCTACTCCGACCTCCAACTGTTCCCTGGACTTTGCCCTTATCAGGAGATCGTCCAAGTAAGGGATAATTAAGACGCCTTTTCTTCGAAGAAGAACCATCATTTCGGCCATTACCTTGGTAAAGACCCGGGGTGCCGTAGACAATCCAAACGGCAGCGTCTGAAACTGATAGTGACAGTTCTGTACCACGAACCTGAGGTACCCTTAGTGATCAGGGCAAATTTGGGACATGGAGGTAAGCATCCCTGATGTCTCGGGACACCAGATAGTCCCCTTCTTCCCGGTTCGTTATCACTGCTCTGAGTGACTCCATCTTGATTTGAACCTTTGTAAGTGTTCAAAATTTTTTTTTTTTTTTTAGATTTAGAATAGGTCTCACCTAGCCTTCTGGCTTCAGTACCACAATATAGTGTGGAATAATACCCCCTTTTCTTGTTGTAGGAGGGGTAATTTAATTATCACCTGCTGGGAATACAGCTCGTGAATTTTTTCCCATACTGCCTCCTTGTCGGAGGGAGACCTTGGTAAAGCAGACTTCAGGAGCCTGCGCAGGGGAAACGTCTCGACATTCCAAACTGTACCCCTGGGATACTACTTGTAGGATCCAGGGGTCCTGTACGGTCTCAGCGTCATGCTGAGAGCTTGTCAGAAGCGGTGGAACGCTTCTGTTCCTGGGAATGGGCTGCCTGCTGCAGTCTTCTTCCATTTCCTCTATCCCTGGGCAGATATGACTCTTATAGGGACGAAAGGACTGAAGCTGAAAAGACGGTGTCTTTTTCTGCAGAGATGTGACTTAGGGTAAAAACGGTGGATTTTCCAGCAGTTGCCGTGGCCACCAGGTCCGATGGACCGACCCCAAATAACTCCTCTTCCTTTATACGGCAATACACCTTTGTGCCGTTTGGAATCTGCATCACCTGACCACTGTCGTGTCCATAAACATCTTCTGGCAGATATGGACATCGCACTTACTCTTGATGCCAGAGTGCAAATATCCCTCTGTGCATCTCGCATATATAGAAATACATCCTTTAAATGCTCTATAGTCAATAAAATACTGTCCCTGTCAAGGGTATCAATATTTTTAGTCAGGGAATCCGACCAAGCCACCCCAGCTCTGCACATCCAGGCAGAGGCGATCGCTGGTCGCAGTATAACACCAGTATGTGTGTATATACTTTTTATGATATTTTTCCAGCCTCCTGTCAGCTGGCTCCTTGAGGACGGCCCTATCTATAGACGGTACCGCCACTTGTTCTGATAAGCGTGTGAGCGCCTTATCCACCCTAAGGGGTGTTTCCCAACGCGCCCTAACTTCTGGCGGGAAAGGGTATACCGCCCATATTTTCTATCGGGGGGAACCCACGCATCATCACACACTTCATTTAATTTATCTGATTCAGGAAAAACTACGGTAGTTTTTTCACATCCCACATAATACCCTCTTTTGTGGTACTTGTAGTATCAGAAATATGTAACACCTCCTTCATTGCCCTTAACGTGTGGCCCTAATAAGGAATACGTTTGTTTATTCACCGTCGACACTGGATTCAGTGTCCCTGTCTGTGTCTGTGTCGACCGACTAAAGTAAACGGGCGTTTTAAAACCCCTGACGGTGTTTTTGAGACGTCTGGACCGGTACTAATTGTTTGTCGGCCGTCTCATGTCGTCAACCGACCTTGGCGCGTGTTGACATTATCACGTAATTCCCTAAATAAGCCATCCATTCCGGTGTCGACTCCCTAGAGAGTGACATCACCATTACAGGCAATTGCTCCGCCTCCTCACCAACATCGTCCTCATACATGTCGACACACACGTACCGACACACAGCACACACACAGGGAATGCTCTGATAGAGGACAGGACCTACTAGCCCTTTGGAGAGACAGAGGGAGAGTTTGCCAGCACACACCAAAAACGCTATAATTATATAGGGACAACCTTATATAAGTGTTTTCCCTTATAGCATCTTTTTTATATATTTCTAACGCCAAATTAGTGCCCCCCCTCTCTGTTTTAACCCTGTTTCTGTAGTGCAGTGCAGGGGAGAGCCTGGGAGCCTTCCCTCCAGCCTTTCTGTGAGGGAAAATGGCGCTGTGTGCTGAGGAGATAGGCCCCGCCCCTTTTTCGGCGGCCTCGTCTCCCGCTCTTAACGGATTCTGGCAGGGGTTAAATATCTCCATATAGCCCCCGGAGGCTATATGTGAGGTATTTTTAGCCAAAAAAGGTTTTCATTTGCCTCCCAGGGCGCCCCCCTCCCAGCGCCCTGCACCCTCAGTGACTGCCGTGTGAAGTGTGCTGAGAGGAAAATGGCGCACAGCTGCAGTGCTGTGCGCTACCTTAAGAAGACTGAGGAGTCTTCTGCCGCCGATTCTGGACCTCTTCTCGTTTCAGCATCTGCAAGGGGGCCGGCGGCGAGGCTCCGGTGACCATCCAGGCTGTACCTGTGATCGTCCCTCTGGAGCTAATGTCCAGTAGCCAAGAAGCCAATCCATCCTGCACGCAGGTGAGTTCACTTCTTCTCCCCTAAGTCCCTCGTTGCAGTGATCCTGTTGCCAGCAGGACTCACTGTAAAATAAAAAACCTAAGCTAAACTTTTCTAAGCAGCTCTTTAGGAGAGCCACCTAGATTGCACCCTTCTCGGCCGGGCACAAAAATCTAACTGAGGCTTGGAGGAGGGTCATAGGGGGAGGAGCCAGTGCACACCACCTGATCCTAAAGCTTTACTTTTTGTGCCCTGTCTCCTGCGGAGCCGCTATTCCCCATGGTCCTTTCAGGAACCCCAGCATCCACTAGGACGATAGAGAAAGGTATTATATATTGCTGCCCAGGGCGCCCCCCCAACGCCCTGCACCCTCCGTGACCGCTGTGTGAAGTGTGCTGACAACAATGGCGCACAGCTGCAGTGCTGTGCGCTACCTCAGGAAGACTGAAGAGTCTTCTGCCGCCTGCTTCTGGACCTCTTCCATCTTCGGCATCTGCAAGGGGGGTCGGCGGCGCGGCTCCGGGACGAACCCCAGGGTGAGACCTGTGTTCCGACTCCCTCTGGAGCTAATGGTGTCCAGTAGCCTAAGAAGCCAATCCATCCTGCACGCAGGTGAGTTCACTTCTCTCCCCTAAGTCCCTCGATGCAGTGAGCCTGTTGCCAGCAGGACTCACTGAAAATAAAAAACCTAAAAACTTTTTCTAAGCAGCTCTTTAGGAGAGCCACCTAGATTGCACCCTGCTCGGACGGGCACAAAAACCTAACTGAGGCTTGGAGGAGGGTCATGGGGGGAGGAGCCAGTGCACACCACCTGATCCTAAAGCTTTATTTTTGTGCCCTGTCTCCTGCGGAGCCGCTAATCCCCATGGTCCTGACGGAGTCCCCAGCATCCACTAGGACGTTAGAGAAATGGTATTTAAGCACTGTTTTATGCACTGTCACTTTATCCTGAAGAAGGGGAACTGGTCCCCGAAACGTTGATGCCACTTTTGTTTAATACACTTTGATTACACAGTCTCCGAGTGCCGCCTCTTTTTTCTACTGCTGTCTGTACCGGAGGGAGACCCCCGGAGGGGGAGGGCACAGGAGCGAGACATATCCTACGGTGGATTACGTGAGTGCCGGGGCCATTGCACACAGATAGATATATATATATATATATTAAGAATTTACTCACCGGTGTTTCTATTTCTCGTAGTCCGTAGTGGATGCTGGGGACTCCGTAAGGACCATGGGGAATAGACGGGCTCCGCAGGAGACTGGGCACTCTAAAAGAAAGATTAGGTACTATCTGGTGTGCACTGGCTCCTCCCTCTATGCCCCTCCTCCAGACCTCAGTTAGGGAAACTGTGCCCGGAAGAGCTGACACTACAAGGAAAGGATTTGGAATCCAGGGTAAGACTCATACCAGCCACACCAATCACACCGTATAACTTGTGATAACCATACCCAGTTAACAGTATGAACAACAACTGAGCCTCAATCAACGGATGGCTCATAACAATAACCCGTTAGTAAGCAATAACTATATACACGTATTGCAGAAGAAGTCCGCACTTGGGACGGGCGCCCAGCATCCACTACGGACTACGAGAAATAGAATTACCGGTGAGTAAATTCTTATTTTCTCTGACGTCCTAGTGGATGCTGGGGACTCCGTAAGGACCATGGGGATTATACCAAAGCTCCCAAACGGGCGGGAGAGTGCGGACGACTCTGCAGCACCGAATGAGCAAACTCAAGGTCCTCCTCAGCCAGGGTATCAAACTTGTAGAACTTAGCAAATGTGTTTGAACCCGACCAAGTAGCAGCTCGGCAAAGCTGTAAAGCCGAGACCCCTCGGGCAGCCGCCCAAGAAGAGCCCACCTTCCTTGTGGAATGGGCTTTTACTGATTTTGGATGCGGCAATCCAGCCGCAGAGTGAGCCAGCTGAATCGTGCTACAGATCCAGTGAGCAATAGTCTGCTTCGAAGCAGAAGTGCCAACCTTGTTGGCTGCATACAGAATAAACAGCGAGTCAGACTTTCTGACTCCCGCCGTTCTGGAAACATAAATTTTTAAAGCCCGGACTACGTCCAGCAACTTGGAATCCTCCAAGTCCCTAGTAGCCACAGGCACCACAATAGGTTGGTTCAAATGAAACGATGATACCACCTTAGGAAAAAAGTTGGGGACGATTCCTCAATTCTGCCCTGTCCATATGGAAGATCAGATAAGGGCTTTTACATGACAAAGCCGCCAATTCTGACACACGCCTAGCCGAAGCTAAGGCCAATAGCATGACCACTTTCCACGTGAGATATTTTAGCTCCACGGTCTTAAGTGGCTCAAACCAGTGGGATATCAGGAAATCCAACACAACGTTAAGATCCCAAGGTGCCACTGGTGGCACAAAAGGAGGCTGAATATGCAGCACTCCCTTTATAAACGTCTGAACGTCAGGCAGTGAAGCCAGTTCTTTTTGAAAGAAAATGGATAGGGCCGAGATCTGAACCTTTATGGACCCTAATTTGAGGCCCATAGTCACACCTGACTAGGAAATGCAGAAAACGACCCAACTGGAAGTCCTCTGTAGGGGCCTTCCTGGCCTCACACCAAGCAACATATTTCCGCCATATGCGGTGATAATGCTTTGCTGTCACATCCTTCCTAGCTCTTATCAGCGTAGGAATTACTTCCTCCGGTATACCCTTTTCCGCTAGGATCCGGCGTTCAACCGCCATGCCGTCAAACGCAGCCGCGGTAAGTCTTGGAACAGACAGGGCCCCTGCTGCAACAGGTCCTGTCTGAGAGGCAGAGGCCATGGGTCCTCTGTGACCATCTCTTGAAGTTCTGGGTACCAAGTCCTTCTTGGCCAATCCGGAACAATGAGTATCGTTCTCACTCCTCTTTTTCTTACTGTTCTCAGTACCTTGTGTATGAGAGGAAGAGGAGGAAACACATATACCGACTGGAACACCCACGGAGTTACCAGTGCGTCCACAGCTATCGCCTGAGGGTCCCTTGACCTGGCGCAATATTTTTTTAGCTTTTTGTTTAGGCGGGACGCCATCATGTCCACCTGTGGCCGTTCCCACCGATTTGCAATCTGCTCGAAGACTTCTTGATGAAGTCCCCACTCTCCCGGGTGGAGGTCGTGCCTGCTGAGGAAGTCTGCTTCCCAGTTGTCCACTCCCGGAATGAACACTGCTGACAGTGCTTGTATGTGATTCTCCGCCCAACGAAGAATCCTTGTGGCTTCCGCCATCGCCACCCTGCTTCTTGTGCCGCCCTGTCGGTTTACATGGGCGACTGCCGTGATGTTGTCTGACTGAATCAGCACTGGTTGGTCTCGAAGCAGGGGCTCCGCTTGACTCAGGGCGTTGTATATGGCCCTTAATTCCAGTATGTTTATGTGCAGACGAGTCTCCTGACTTGACCACAGCCCCTGGAAGTTTCTTCCCTGAGTGACTGCCCCCCATCCGCGGAGGTTTGCATCCTTGGTCACCAGGACCCAGTCCTGTATGCCGAACCTGCGGCCCTCGAGAAGATGAGCACTCTGCAGCCACCACAGAAGAGACACCCTGGCCCTTGGGGACAGGGCGATCAGCCGATGCATCTGAAGATGCGATCCGGACCACTTGTCCAACAGATCCCACTGAAAGATCCTGGCATGGAACCTGCCGAAAGGAATGGCTTCGTATGACGCGACCATCTTTCCCAGGACTCGCGTGCAGTGATGCACCGACACCTGCTTTGGTTTCAGGAGATCCCTTACCATGGTCACTAACTCCTGAACCTTCTCCTCCAGGAGAAATACCTTCTTCTGTTCTGTGTCCAGAATCATGCCCAGGAAGGGCAGACGCGTCGTAGGAATCAGCTGCGACTTTGGAATATTCAGAATCCAGCCGTGCCGTAGCAACACTTCCTGAGAGTGCGCTACGCTGACCAACAACTGCTCTCTGGACCTCGCCTTTATGAGGAGATCGTCCAAGTACGGGATAACTGTAACTCCTTGCTTCCGGAGAAGTACCATCATCTCCGCCATTACCTTGGTAAAGACTCTCGGTGCCGTGGATAGACCAAACGGCAACGTCTGGAATTGGTAATGACAGTCCTGTACCACAAACCTGAGGTACTCCTGGTGAGGTGGATAAATGGGGACATGCAAGTACGCATCCTTGATGTCCAGAGAAACCATAAAATCCCCCTCTTCCAGGCTGGCAATGACCGCTCTGAGCGATTCCATTTTGAACTTGAACTTTTTCATGTAAATGTTCAAGGATTTTAAATTTAGAATGGGTCTTACCGAACCGTCCGGTTTCGGTACCACAAACAGTGTGGAATAGTAACCCCTTCCCTGCTGAAGGGGGGGTACCATTATATCACTTGCTGGAGGTACAGCTTGTGAATAGCCGTCAGGACTATCTCCCTCCCCGTGGGAGAAGCTGGCAAGGCGGATTTTAGGTAACGGTGAGGGGGCGTCACTTCGAATTCCAGCTTGTATCCCTGAGATACAATTTGTATAGCCCAAGGATCCACTTGTGAGCAAACCCACTGGTTGCAGAAATTTCGGAGACGCGCCCCCACCGCTCCTGGCTCCGCCTGTGGAGCCCCAGCGTCATGCGGTGGACTTATTGGAAGCAGGGGAGGACTTTTGTTCCTGAGAACTGGCTGCATGGTGCAGCTTCTTTCCTCTACCCCTGCCTCTGGCAAGAAAGGATGCACCTCTGACTCTCTTGCTTTTTTGAGAACGAAAGGACTGCATTTGGTAATACGGTGCTTTCTTAGGCTGTGAGGAAACCTGTGGCAAGAAAGTCGACTTTCCAGCTGTCGCTGTGGATACGAGGTCCGAGAGACCGTCCCCAAACAATTCCTCACCCTTATAAGGCAAAACCTCCATGTGTTTTTTAGAGTCGGCATCCCCTGTCCATTGCCGAGTCCATAAGACCCTCATGGCAGAAATGGACATTGCATTTATTCGAGAGCCCAGCAGGAAATGTCCCTCTGGGCATCCCGCATATATAAGACGACATCTTTAATATGGCTAAGTGTTAGCAATACGGTATCCCTGTCCAGGGTATCCAACCCCTCTGACAGAGTATCTGTCCATGCTGCAACAGCACTGCACATCCAAGCTGAAGCAATAGCTGGTCTCAGTAGAGTACCAGAGTGTGTATACACAGACTTCAAGATACCTTCCTGCTTCCTATCCGCAGGTTCCTTTAGGGCGGCCGTATCCTGAGACGGCAGGGCCACTCTTTTAGATAAGCGCGTCAGGGCCTTGTCAACCCTAGGGGAGGATTCCCAGCGTAACCTATCCGTTGGCGGGAAAGGGTACGCCATTAGTATTCTCTTGGGAATCACCACTTTCTTATCAGGGGAAGACCACGCTTCTTCACATAACTCATTTAATTCATGTGATGGGGGAAAAGTCACTGGCTGCTTTTTCTCCCCAAACATATTTACCCTCTTGTCAGGGACAGGGTCAGCCTCTGAAATGTTTAATACATTTTTCATTGCAATAATCATGTATCGGATGGCCTTAGTCATTTTGGGCTGTAATAGTGCCTCATCCTCGTCGACGCTGGAGTCGGACTCCGTGTCGACATCTGTGTCAACCAACTGAGATAGTGGGCGTTTTTGAGACGCTGACGGCCTCTGAGGCGCCTGGGTAGGCCCGGGTTGAGAGCCCGGCTGTCCCCCGGCAGCAACATAATCAAATCTCTTATGTAATGAGTTTACATTGTCATTTAAGACCTTCCACATATCCATCCAATCAGGTGTCGGCACCGACGGGGGCGACACCACATTTATCTGCACTTGCTCCGCCTCCACGTAACCCTCCTCATCAAACATGTCGACACAGCCGTACCGACACACAGCACACACACAGGGAATGCTCTGACTGAGGACAGGACCCCACAAGGTCTATGGGGAGACAGAGAAAGAGTATGCCAGCACACACCACAGCGCTATATACACAGGGATACACACTACCAGAAGTGAATTTTTCCCAATAGCTGCTGTATCAATACACCTTTTGCCTAAATTTATGTGCCCCCCCTCTCTTTTTACCCTATTAGTGCCAGGAGACTGCAGGGGAGAGCCTGGGGAGCGTCCTTCCAGCGGAGCTGTGAAGAGAAATGGCGCTGGTGTGCTGAGGAAGAAGGCCCCGCCCCCTCAGCGGCGGGCTTCTGTCCCGCTGTTTCTGACTAAAAAATGGCGGGGGTTTTACAGATATACAGTCACAGACTGTATTATGAAAGACAGAAAATACACTAAGCGCTTAGGTGAGTGAGACTGCAATATGATCGTCAGCCGCCTCTTGTATAAGGGGATTGCCAATCCCTTAATCCACAAAAGTACCAAAAAAAACCAAGTGGCGCTTAACAATCATATAGTATAAAATATTTAATAAAAATACACATTAAATACAATGCAACAACCTCCCGGGGGTGTAAGACAATTATTAAAACATCACAATAATGTTGTGCAGCAGTGTGATAGATCAAAACACCTGATATTTGGTTAGAATACAGGTAGCAAACATGAAAAATAGCCACTGTTGACACAAGAGTCTCGGGATTACACAAAAAACAATATGTACACACTTGAAGGTGCAGCTGCAGAATAATTTCCAACTGTGTGACTCACAGTGGCATGCCCACAGGGTGGTACCCGTGACCCGGGTTGGAGTAGATTTGTTCAACAGATATTAGCAATGTAAACAGATAGTTGAAAAAAATATATAGAAATATAAATATGGTAAGTGAACCTGTTACCGCTGGGCAGGAGCTTTCGATTCCTGCTCCCTGGTGTTGTCCCGTTAGCCAGGGAGATGATGTACACCAGAGCCTCAGCGGGATGAAGCAGTGTTGTAATATGTGGGAGACTTGATTCGGGCGTCCTCACCGAGACGCTGCTGCATGCGGGAGCTCCGTGTCCCCTTTCACATTGATCGTTTGCCGACCGAGCCGGAGTGGCAGGGGCCCGGCCAGAAGCACCGATCAACAGCCCGTCTGACGCTCGTATCACCCGTCAGTGTGGTAGCGGCTGTGGCTGAGAGCCGCGCGAGTCCTTAGGAATACAGGAAATTTCATGAGAACCGGTACCGCTGTGTACTTCCATCTCCATCTGAGCCGTGCACGGGAAACCAGACCGACGGCTGCAGTATAAGCGCCCCAGCCCGCAGCTTCAACCCCGCGCGGCCCTCAGCCACAGCCGCTACCACACTGACGGGTGATACGAGCGTCAGACGGGCTGTTGATCGGTGCTTCTGGCCGGGCCCCTGCCACTCCGGCTCCATCGGCAAACGACCAATGTGAAAGGGGACACGGAGCTCCCGCATGCAGCAGCGTCTCGGTGAGGACGCCCGAATCAAGTCTCCCACATATTACAACACTGCTTCATCCCGCTGAGGCTCTGGTGTACATCATCTCCCTGGCTAACGGGACAACACCAGGGAGCAGGAATCGAAAGCTCCTGCCCAGCGGTAACAGGTTCACTTACCATATTTATATTTCTATATATTTTTTTCAACTATCTGTTTACATTGCCAATATCTGTTGAACAAATCTACTCCAACCCGGGTCACGGGTACCACCCTGTGGGCATGCCACTGTGAGTCACACAGTTGGAAATTATTCTGCAGCTGCACCTTCAAGTGTGTACATATTGTTCTTTGTGTAATCCCGAGACTCTTGTGTCAACAGTGGCTATTTTTCATGTTTGCAACCTGTATTCTAACCAAATATCAGGTGTTTTGATCTATCACACTGCTGCACAACATTATTGTGATGTTTTAATAATTGTCTTACACCCGCGGGAGGTTGTTGCATTGTATTTAATGTGTATTTTTATTAAATATTTTATACTATATGATTGTTAAGCGCCACTTGTTTTTTTTTGGTACAGACTGTATTACGTGTCTTTTTTATGCCAAAGGTATTCTTATTGCTGCCCAGGGCGCCCCCCCCCCAGCGCCCTGCACCCTACAGTGACCGGAGTGTGTGGTGTGCAGTGGGAGCAATGGCGCACAGCTGCGGTGCTGTGCGCTACCTTAATGAAGACAGGAGTCTTCAGCCGCGGATTTCATCACCAACTTCTGATCTTCTGGCTCTGCGAGGGGGACGGCGGCGCGGCTCCGGAAACGGACGACCGAGGACCTTTGCCTGTGTTCGAACCCTCTGGAGCTAATGGTGTCCAGTAGCCTAAGAAGCGCAACCTAGCTGTGAACAGGTACGTTTGCTTCTCTCCCCTCGGTCCCACGTAGCAGTGAGTCTGTTGCCAGCAGATCTCACTGAAAATAAAAAACCTAACATTACTTTCTTTACTAGCAGGCTCAGGAGAGCCCACATCCAGCTCTGGCCGGGCACAGATTCTAACTGAGGTCTGGAGGAGGGGCATAGAGGGAGGAGCCAGTGCACACCAGATAGTACCTAATCTTTCTTTTAGAGTGCCCAGTCTCCTGCGGAGCCCGTCTATTCCCCATGGTCCTTACGGAGTCCCCAGCATCCACTAGGACGTCAGAGAAATATATATATATATATATATATATACAAAATAGAGAATTCAGCACTCACCATAGCAAGCTCACTTGTCCTCACAACATCAATAAATAAATGATGGGGGTTTAGTTGGTGGATTGGCCAATGCACGGAAGCCCGCATACCGATTTTCAAGGTACCCCACCTTCATGCAGGTCCTACACTATCACAAAGCCTAAAGAATTAAAACCTGGCAACTGTATCACATATAATATAACTGCAAATATGCCCACTAGGTTTAATGTATGCCTGCCACATATCTAGTGGCTTTTAAAGGCATACTAGTCACCTGACACAGCCGATAAATTACTAAGGAGCAGCTGATACAGGTTTAGAACAATTAAGATTACACAGGGGTGCATGAAAAGGCCTGTGACCATGGTTAATAAGAGTTAACCAAAGATTAACCCCAAAATATACAAACAAATATAGAAAACCACAGCACTCGCCACCCCAGAAGCGGGGTGCAGTGTCTGCACTCACCACTCATAGGGTGGGGTGCATGCAGCCCATGGCCACCTACCCAAATACATACAAAATAGAGAATTCAGCACTCACCATAGCAAGCTCACTTGTCCTCACAACATCAATAAATAAATGATGGGGGTTTAGTTGGTGGATTGGCCAATGCACGGAAGCCCGCATACCGATTTTCAAGGTACCCCACCTTCATGCAGGTCCTACACTATCACAAAGCCTAAAGAATTAAAACCTGGCAACTGTATCACATATAATATAACTGCAAATATGCCCACTAGGTTTAATGTATGCCTGCCACATATCTAGTGGCTTTTAAAGGCATACTAGTCACCTGACACAGCCGATAAATTACTAAGGAGCAGCTGATACAGGTTTAGAACAATTAAGATTACACAGGGGTGCATGAAAAGGCCTGTGACCATGGTTAATAAGAGTTAACCAAAGATTAACCCCAAAATATACAAACAAATATAGAAAACCACAGCACTCGCCACCCCAGAAGCGGGGTGCAGTGTCTGCACTCACCACTCATAGGGTGGGGTGCATGCAGCCCATGGCCACCTACCCAAATACATACAAAATAGAGAATTCAGCACTCACCATAGCAAGCTCACTTGTCCTCACAACATCAATAAATAAATGATGGGGGTTTAGTTGGTGGATTGGCCAATGCACGGAAGCCCGCATACCGATTTTCAAGGTACCCCACCTTCATGCAGGTCCTACACTATCACAAAGCCTAAAGAATTAAAACCTGGCAACTGTATCACATATAATATAACTGCAAATATGCCCACTAGGTTTAATGTATGCCTGCCACATATCTAGTGGCTTTTAAAGGCATACTAGTCACCTGACACAGCCGATAAATTACTAAGGAGCAGCTGATACAGGTTTAGAACAATTAAGATTACACAGGGGTGCATGAAAAGGCCTGTGACCATGGTTAATAAGAGTTAACCAAAGATTAACCCCAAAATATACAAACAAATATAGAAAACCACAGCACTCGCCACCCCAGAAGCGGGGTGCAGTGTCTGCACTCACCACTCATAGGGTGGGGTGCATGCAGCCCATGGCCACCTACCCAAATACATACAAAATAGAGAATTCAGCACTCACCATAGCAAGCTCACTTGTCCTCACAACATCAATAAATAAATGATGGGGGTTTAGTTGGTGGATTGGCCAATGCACGGAAGCCCGCATACCGATTTTCAAGGTACCCCACCTTCATGCAGGTCCTACACTATCACAAAGCCTAAAGAATTAAAACCTGGCAACTGTATCACATATAATATAACTGCAAATATGCCCACTAGGTTTAATGTATGCCTGCCACATATCTAGTGGCTTTTAAAGGCATACTAGTCACCTGACACAGCCGATAAATTACTAAGGAGCAGCTGATACAGGTTTAGAACAATTAAGATTACACAGGGGTGCATGAAAAGGCCTGTGACCATGGTTAATAAGAGTTAACCAAAGATTAACCCCAAAATATACAAACAAATATAGAAAACCACAGCACTCGCCACCCCAGAAGCGGGGTGCAGTGTCTGCACTCACCACTCATAGGGTGGGGTGCATGCAGCCCATGGCCACCTACCCAAATACATACAAAATAGAGAATTCAGCACTCACCATAGCAAGCTCACTTGTCCTCACAACATCATTTATTTATTGATGTTGTGAGGACAAGTGAGCTTGCTATGGTGAGTGCTGAATTCTCTATTTTGTATGTATTTGGGTAGGTGGCCATGGGCTGCATGCACCCCACCCTATGAGTGGTGAGTGCAGACACTGCACCCCGCTTCTGGGGTGGCGAGTGCTGTGGTTTTCTATATTTGTTTGTATATATATATATATATATATATATATATATATATATATATATATATATATATATATAGAGAGAGAGAGAGAGAGAGAGAGAGAGAGAGAGAGAGAGAGAGAGAGAGAGTTTTTTTTTATAATTAAGAAATGAAACTCCTTGTAAGACACTACATTATATATTTACCACCATGCTCCATAAATATAAATGTTGCATTTTTACCTGATTGCAGCACAGCCAAGTGTTAAATGAGGTTTATACTGTTAAGTTTTAAACATAAACACATCAAATGTAAGTGCAAAGATTGGCTCATTACAATCTGTATTTTTTTAAAAAAAGGTTATTTATTCTCTTGAAACACATGATCAACAATAATGCATATTAACAGTGATAAAGGAATAATTTATTAAAATGAATTTTATGGCATTTTGTATACATAGTATATACATGATCATTGTTTAAACGTTAGAAACCATCCTACCTTATAAATTACTTCAGTACTTACAAAAATGTTTTAAAAAACAATACCAATAAATATTGTAAAAAACAGTTGTGATCAGGCACTTGGGATCTAAATTCTGTTGTTTCTATAAACCCATTTGTGTTAATCAGACTTCAATGCAGCCTCTGTAGCTGTGAAGTAATTGTGCTAATACAAGGTTTTGTCAACGTGCAACTAAAATGTTAATGCAGCCCAGGAATCAGGATTACCGACTGCAGCATATTTTGTGCAGGAAACAGGAACTACAGAAATATATAGGCTTCAGAGTGGATGGAGCCATTTTGGTCAGAGTAGTTTCCATTGTGACTGGACAGGAACCATCTCTCTTATATATTCTTTCACACCAAGGCTAAAACAAAGGTTGTGTGTCGGTGTGAATGGGTCTACCCAGGTTTTGTTTTAGAGCAGTCAACTGAAAACCCAAACTGAAGAGGGTGGATCTTACCGAGGCACCATCTTGGGAGAAACATGAAGTGATATAATGATGCCATGTACAGAAATGGACCGTTATCCATAGCAATTAGATTAGAACTACTCTCTCTAGTACAGTTTGGAAGATGAAAGTAAATCTCCAGTTAATTTGTACATTTGGAATTTTTAAATCTGTTTGTAGGTGGACTTGTCACAAACATACAGAGCAGGAAGCCATTGCTGTGTACCTTCCCAGATTTATTTTTCCAGCCGGGTGGCATTATGAAATATTTGGGGTTGAGGAAGAGCCCAACGGGCTCCTTCTTCTAACAGGGGCGGCTATGCAGTCGGTATGTCTGTTGCTCACAGCACCCCCCGCTGGCTGCTACTCTATAGGTTGGGACGGCCGTGGATGCCTAATGCTATGACTCCCCTGCTGTCAATGACGGACAATAGAACGGATATGGGGAAAAATTCCGGGCGATGAGCCCATGAAAAGGCCCTCTGGAGAACACTGCATTTTGAACTAAACCAATATTTAGTTAGACCAAAACAATGGCTGATGCACTTGTTATATAAAATATCTCCACAATAAGAAATCCACAAAATAAAAACCCACACAGTTCTCCGTAGTAAAATATACAAAGCTAGCAGCTTTAACAGTAGTTAATATTCCTTACAAGTTAGATTGAAGATACAAACATTATACAGTACATTATATTTAATTGTAAAATAATCTAATAAAGAAAATAAATTAGATGCATGTACATTTTAATGTTTCTTTGTAAACTTCCAGTATTTTCGTTTCCCTTGGATAAAAGTCTTGGGGTTTCATTGTCAGAATAGATATGAATTGTAACAACACTATTTATATCCTAATACGTGAGACTGAGTTTTAGAATCTAGAGCATAGCACTTATAATAACATTCACAAATGGGGAGGACTTTCGAATGTGCACTTAAGGCCTTTAGTTCACACTAACCAAAAATAAAGGTTTATGCAAAGCTGAAAATCAGAGTTTGATCATCGCTGGAAAGTGTTGATAACTGATTTCTAAAACAGACAAGTCTAGGTGTTGTATCTCGCAACCTTCATCATTTTCTAGAATGTAAGGCAAATGACAGCTAAAATGTGATTGGTTGACTTTTCATTTGTAAAATCTTTAGTAAATCCACCCCTAACAAAAATGGAGAATGCGTCAATTCTAAAGCTGGCCATACACCTAAAGATTTATTGTCAGATCTGGCTGGTTGGGATGAAAATCTGGTAATGGCTGAGAGCAAATGGCAATTGACCATTTGCTTCTAAATACCGTAAAACTGACAAAAAGGTCATTCAGACAAATTGGTTAAATGAAATGGATTTAACTAATTTGTCTGATTGACCATTTTTGTCTGTTTTCCAGTGTTTGGGAGCAAATGGTACAGTAATTGCCCTTTGCTCTCATCCATTACCAGATTTTCATCCCAACCAGCCAGATCTGACAATAAATCTTTAGGTGTATAGGCAGCTTAAGCCTTAGACTGACTCTTTTTTACTTTTAGTGGTCCTTAAATTATTAGATACATCGCTCGCCTGTTTCAATATAATGGGGTGAATGTAATAGGCTGTGAGAATCAGAAAGTGAGAGATTTTGTGAGAGTTCTCCAGTTGTTTTTAAAGTGGCAATCATTTACACGGCAAAACCAGCTTGATTTTGATCATGTAAATGATTGCCACTTTAAAAACAACTGGAGAACTCTCACAAAATCTCTCACTTTCTGATTCTCATGCCCTGCTACATTCCCTCCATTATCTGTATGGGATCCGGTCTGAAGATCGACAGTATCTAGGTTGACAATGTTTAGGTCGACCACAATAGGTCGACAGTCACTAGGTCGACATGGATGGAAGGGCGACAGGGTTTCTAGGTCGACATGTGCTAGGTCGACAGGTCTAAAGGTCGACATGAGGTTTTCACATTTTTTTTCTTTTTTCATACTTAACGATCCACGTGGACTACGATTGGAACGGTAAAGTGTGCCGAGCGAAGCGGTAGCGGAGCGAAGGCACCATGCCGGAAGCATGGCGAGCGAAGCGAGCCATGCGAGGGGACGCGGTGCACTAATTTGGGATCCCGGTCACTCTACGAAGAAAACGACACCCAAAAAAAAAACCTCATGTCGACCTTTAGACCTGTCGACCTAGCACATGTCGACCTAGAAACCCTGTCGACCTTCCATCCATGTCGACCTAGTGACTGTCGACCTATAGTGGTCGACCTAAACATTGTCGACCTAGATACTGTCGATTTGATGAACCACACCCATCTGTAGATGGTTAACGGACATTGATCTATAGCATTAGCAAGATACAATTGTCTATATCTGCTATCACGCTTCATCCTTGCTCCCTTTAACCTTTACCCAAATCCTCACAATAAAGAAAATAAAATAAAGAAGAATGGGTTACTAGTTACACGGGCAACAGGAAAATGACAGAAAAACTTGTGTTACTGTAAACGTGAACACTGTAAACAAAAGTTTTTAGCGTCTCCTCTCCCTTGTTAACATTCAGTCCTTTATACCTTCAAGTCTTTTTGGTCAAAAACAATGCGGTTTGCTAAATAAATGGCAAAAACTCCGAAAACGACAGACGAAGCGATGTAGACTGTGACATTCTCCATTAATTGTACTATCATCCCCATGAAGAGGGACGGAAAGACCTGAGAGAGGAGGAATGTGCTGTCCAGAGTCGCAAAGTCAAGGCCGATCCCTCGCTTTGCGTAAATGTCCGTACAAGTCTCGTTCATGGAGTTAGCAGTCTGGTTATTGTTGTCTTTATAGTAGTCCTGAGAATGTGCATAGCTGTAAGGCTCTTCTGCAATATATACACTTTCCTCTGTGCTGCGGCCCGTTGCTTTCTGCTTACAAGTACCGTTTTGGTGGCTGTACACTCCATTGGGTGAAAAGCATACAGCTTCTTTGGTGAGGGTATTCCCATTGTTTGTGTGGGACGGCACTGCTGGTCTCGGCATAAACACCTGTTGAGAAATAATATAATATACATTATTTCAGATGCAGAGAGGATTTTACATCATTACCATAGAGTATATATCATTTATTTTATTTTCACGAGGCTAGTATATTTTCCTTTGTACACTGCACTTCCTAGCACTGTCCCAGAGTCTAGTGCGCATGTGCAGGTCTCCGGGAAAATTGTGTGGCGGCCATTTTCCCAGTGATCTTTCTACTGTGCATGCCCAAAATACTGGAAAAATGGGGTTTGCAGCATTTTCTCTGTGGTTTCTGCAGCGCTGCTGCTGCCTACACAGGACTAAGGAGGGTATGTATGAAAACATGGGTGCAGGGTGTGCCCCCCAGGACCCCGAGGGCTCATGTGAACTGCATCATTATACAATAGATAATCCAGTGGGCGCTATAAATGGCATAAAATTCCTGCTAGCTGTACAAGTGAAACGTTACTGTTTAGAAGACACCATTGGTGAACATGCGCAGGGCTTGTACAGCGGAGGTCTGTGATCATTTCTGTACTTACTTCTTTATCTTTGTGATAGAGACATATTAACGTGTATGGGAGCGTTTGGAGGGTAGCGTATGCGAAGCCAGTCAATGATGACATGATGGTCACTATAATGATATCCTGTGACAGGCATATAACCAGGACGGAGGAAGTGAATGTGATCATGCTGAACAAATAGACTTTCCGCGACCCGTACTGTCTGGCGAGCTTGTTGATGATCATGGAAAAGAAGGTGGATGTTGCGCACTGGAGGAAAAGGCCGAGGCTCCCCATGCGGATTCCTGCGGGGCAGAGAACAAGACAGTCAGGGTCACACAATCACTTCCCCAGTGATGCAATGCAGAACAGTCAATTCTCCCTGCTAGACGGGAACCTCTGCCATAACAATTACTGCATAGGATTCAATCCTATTCCCTGCAAAGACATTGCGGGTGCTAGTAAGCGTGGCGCTATGCCGCACTTACTGTACTGCCAACTCACAAATCCGCAAGTCTGGCACTTTACCGGGTCGTGAGGGGTGTGAGATCGGGTGTCATTGCTGGCATTTACATGCTGCAGTAACATAATCTTACACCCTTCGGGGGGGGATGGGACTGACTCCATAGAATGCAAGCAATATGATTACTTTATTCAGGGCTGAATTAAGGGCCACATGGGCGTAGAGCTGAAAATGTTCATGGGTCTATACAGGGAAGGGAGGAGATGCTGTGTGTGGGCGTAGTCACCCCATATCAGCTCCAATGTCTCCCTAATTACAAATAAAAAGAAAAATTGCATATATGACTGTGTGGCCAGATGGTAGCTGGTTATTATAGTAACATTACATAGAATTTGGCAGATAAGAAGCACTTGGCCCATCTAGTCTGTCCCTTTTCTAACCATATTGTTGATCCTTATCTCTTTGTAAGGATATCCTTATGTCTATCACATGCTTGTTAAGGTTCATACACACTGAGCGTTTTTCCTTGCTGCCCTGCGATGTCAGCGGGGGTGAGCGGCTTTCCATAGCAGGACGCTATGGAAAGCTGCTCACCCCGCTGTTCATCTACTGGTAATACCAGTAGATAAACGGCGGCTGGCAGCTCACCGCTCATCGCTGGGGCATACACACTGGGCGGCTTTGAGCTGAAAGCAGCTCAACACACCAAAAGTGACCTGCTTTCAGCTCAAAATCGCCCAGTGTGTATGGGCCTTAATGCATACACAGAGATATTGACTATCTCCGATTTTGACTATGCGATTTCCCTTGAACTCCCCCAGAACCCAGAAGCACAGATTTTGACTATGTGCGATTTTAACTAACTGGCAATTTTGACTATACTTTGTACTAGATAGTGAAGATTGACTTGCCTGCAGTCTATCAAGCCTTGCGATACCGACCCTGCGGCAGTGCACAACGGTAACACAGTGCAATTTGCACTGACTTTCCTTGCGATTTTGACTATATAGTCAAAATCGCAAGGATAAATCTCACCGTGTGTACACACTTTTAGCCTCTACCACCTCTGACAGGAGGCTTTTCCACTTGTCCACTACCCTTTCTGTGGCGTTAGTTTTTTCTCATATTTCCCCTGAACCTACCTCTCTCCAGTCTCGGTGCATGTCCTCATGTTTCAATACTTCTCTTCATTTGGAGAATGCTTCCCTCCTGGATCTTATTAAAACCCTTGGTATATGTGAAAGTTTCTATCATGTCCCCCCTTTCACTTATCTGCTACAAACTATACATATTGAGATATTTTTAGTCTTTCCGGGTAAGTTTTGTGATGTAGGCCATGCACCATTTTAGTTGCTCTTCTTTATACAGTCTCTAATGTATTTATATCCTTCTGAAGATATGGCCTCCAGAACCGAACACTATTCTAGATGAGGCCGTACCAATGACCTGGGCACCAGTGGCATTATTACTTCTTTCTGCTGCCGATTCCTCTTCCTATGCCACCATGCATCTGCCCTTGACTCTGCCTCCTGTTAGAAATCCGCCATATTTAGCAGAACTCCCTGTTTTGTGTGAGTGTCCAAAGCCCTTTTCATATTCCAATTAAGTGGAGATGCTGAGCCGCATTAGAGGGAGTACTTACTTTTTTATGAAGTAAGGGGGTGGAGCTAAGGTGGAAGCAGGGTGCCCTGTAATGACATTTCCACCATATGCATATTCAGGGTTAGCTGCAAAGTTAGGTTGACAAGTATTGTGGGTCCGTACTTTTGGCCCTGAGTGACCCCTTATAGACATGGTACTTTGTACTGCACTAATGTAACATTATGTTTGCTTTCTGTAGGAAACATTATCTTTAGATTGTGCACCATATATTAGTAGATGTGACCATGTCCTATAGTTCTAAATAAAAATGGAGCAAATATTTATTCTACACCACACAGACCAGGCTGCACATTCTTCTGCCTGATTAAGTGCACAGCTATCCCAGCAATGTATGCACAAATGTAAAACCAGCTAATAAAGCCTCTGCAGCTTATACAGTTAGAGAGATGAGTTTTCTACATATCGGAGTCAGATGTAAGCAACTTCAACATATGCTGGAATTATCTCAGATCACTTACAGCCTATATTAACTCAGAAACACATCTGAAATGCCAAAACTAAACCACACCGTAATACTCAAAGCCTTACAGCAGGGTTGGGGGGAAAAATACAGTTTAAAAAATTAACAAAAAAAAACAGCATGCTTTTTTTTTTTTAACAACTTTTTTTTTTTTGCAAAATGTTTTAATGAAAAAAAATATATTATGTATTATAAACCTTGATCAGCCATGTTTTAAAGCTTTCTAACATTAATGAGGTTATTAGGCTTTGATTTGATTTAGTTTACATCTTTCAATAAAACCATTTTTTTTTTACAGCTGATTATTCCTATTAGATCTGAATATATGTAAATAGACTAAACATATTAATACATACAAAGTACACTCCGAGAATTAGATCAAATTGAAAATAAGAACAAGTTAATGTTAAGCATTGGGGGGACATCCAATTAGCCCCGGTAATTTACCCGGGCTAACTGTTTCACCGGGGGCTAGAAAATTAGCCCCGATAAGCCGCGGCACGCGCCGGCTTATCTGGGATTTTGTTTCACCTTTCTTCGGCAGGCGAAGCAGAATCCCCAGAAACAGCTGTTTCACACGAAAACACACAGGTTTCACTGAACATGTGTGTTTGAGAGGTTTTTTTTTTTTTTTTTTTTATTACACAGGCGATCCATAGCCTGTAAAAAAAAAAAAAAAAAAAAAAAATCATTGGTGAAACAATCGGAAAAAAGTCTGAAAAACTGCATTTTTCGGACCCAATGTTTTACCGGGGATAATTGGATATTCCCCTCAGTCCTACTTATTACTTACTATAATTAAATAAATCTGAATAGTAATACAAAATGGAAAATTCAAAAGCACTTTTCAGAGAAACACACACACACACACACACACACACACACACGTTAAGCATTAGCATTGGCCATGTCACTGGATTAAACATTTCTAATAAAAACACTAGTTTTTTTACTATAAATAGGAATTTTTAAGAAGTCGTGACAGTATAATAATAATTATTTTTTTATTTTTTTTTTAAAGTGGCTTTTTACAAAAGACAAAAAAACATTTGGCTTAAACCAAGGTAGTTTAAACCAGCCAACCCTGCCTTACAGTGTGATCAAACAACGCTACATGCCTCATGCTATATACTGGTTACTTGAGGGCACTGTATTAAATCCATTCTTTCCTACTCTTTATAAATGTCCAGGAGACTCACACTCACAAATTTTGGGGAGGCCTCCTGACCACTCTCCAGTATCCCTCAGGGAAGTGGGAGGTCCGGAGCTTACAGCTGTCGGGGACCCGCGATGCCGCAAAACATAGCAACATACAACCTATACATCCCAACCGGGCCTACTGTGCAGCCTTGCAGTATAATTTAATCACATCTCTAAATACGCAGACCTGGATTTACTCCTCAGGCCACACATCATACAGCTCCGACTTCCCCCACGTATCATCTGTACACAGGATAACAAGAGGCGGTCTGCTAGCTCTGTAACTTTGCAGCCCTAGAACTGAAAAAATGGCGGCTCTGACTAAATTCGAGCCTGTCAGCCAGGTCCCAAAACAGGTCAACATGAGGTTTTGCAGGCCGAGGTATGTACAAAACAGAGGACAATATTAAACCTTCATAACATTTAATAATGACCTACAGAACTTTTTATCACATCCCACCTTGAATGTCTCACATTTTAAAGAGGACGTCAATCGTGTTATCACTGGCAGCAAAATAACGTGAATAGAGCTATTGCTGAGGGGGTCGTACATTTTTGGACATCCCCACTTTTTAGATTGTGGCAACCTCTGTAACATGGTAAAATGGCTCCTACATTAAATTGAGCAGCCAGAGCACTTCACTGGACCAAAAGCAAAGGAGCGAGCAGATTAGGGCTCAGTGTCTCCACCAGATAACCCTAGCTCGCCAATGTATAGTGGGTGCCAAGAAATCGTGAGGGCTCCAGGAGGGGGTGGTGGGGTACTGCCTAGGGAGCGTGATACAAAAGAGGACAACTACTTGGATGATGAGGCTGAAACATAGAAAGGGACTACGAGGCCTCCTCCTCACTGAAGAATGGATCACTTCTTAAAATAACACTAGTTATAAAGTATCATTTTATCCAGTAATGGCATCTAATCCGTGCCAGTATTAAGTGGGTACAGAGTGCTGCTCATTTGGCTTTTATATATAGACTGCAAGGTCCAGAGAGTTTCACAGGTCCTCAGCTGTTCTGTTTATAGCACATACATAGAAATACTGCAGCTAAAGATAATCTATGTCATAGGGAGGGGATGGTATTGTTAATAAATGGTCCTTTAAGCCCAACATGTGACCTGCCCTAAGAGCAGCAGTTAAAGGCCAAGTAACCACTGACCGTTACATTTCAGAACCTGTATACCGTAATACTGAATAAATAAAGGGGTTTTATAGGCCTAAAATATTGACAGTCTAACTCCAGCGTCTGAAAAGAGTATGGAGATTCCTTTTCTTGCATCACTTTACTGCAATAAGGCTCATGATGGTTATTCATATAGGCTAGGGGTTTTGCACATGGTCACCTATGTAACAAGGTGGAACTACCCTCACTGCAGGTGTTCATTTAATATAATCCTGAGCCAGAGTTTTGTTTTTTATTTAAAACTGAGCAACTGTACTGGCATCAATGACTAGGGAAACCGGTGTCGTGTTAATACAAGAAGCAACACATGTTTTCATCACTTTGTAGGGCACTGCTGGTATATTATGATGGCAGTATATCAACAAGAAAACACTACAGAGCAGCGGTTCCTAAACTCAGACCTCAAGGCACCTTATGGCCTAGGATTTAAGGACTACAGTGCTTGGGCACAAGTGACTTTAAGAGTACCTCAGTCAATTTGATTTATCCACCTGTACTCACCCGAGTGTGGTATGGAAGGTAGATAGTAACTAGGTCGACAGTGTCTAGGTCGACCACTATTGGTCGACAGTAACTAGGTCGACAGGCTCTAGGTCGACAGGTCAAAAGGAAGACATGATTTTTTAATGTTTTTTGGTGTCGTTTTCTTCGTAGAGTGACCGGGAACCCCAATTAGTGCACCGTGTCCCCTTGCTTCGCGCGCTGCGCTCGGCACAGATTACCATTCCAATCGTAGTCCAAGTGGATCGTTGAGTATGAAAAGGTTCAAAAAAAGAAAGAAATCGTGAAAAACTCAGGTCGACCTTTTGACCTGTCGACCTAGAGACCCTGTCGACCTAGCTACTGTCGACCAATAGTGGTCGACCTAGATAGTGTCAACCTAGTTACTGTCGACCTCGAGACCGGATCCCACTCAGCCATGGATATTCTGAAAACCTGGACTTTTAGGGTGCCTGAAGGACCAAGTTTAGGAACCGCTGCTTTAAAGGTGCCCATACAGTAGTGCGATTTTGCCCTATTTCATCAGATTCTGACATTTCGGGCTGATAAATTGGATGAAAACTGGCAAATTGCATGTGTTTTACCTCCAATCGGAAGTACTGCACTATAGATACATCGTAGCGGCAGCTGGGGTTGGCTGCGGTCGCATACGATACATCGTATGCAAAAGGACTGCATGCGATGTATCATATGCGATCCTGTCGCTGTGAAGCTGCCGGGGTGATCGTATAGGACATCTCCCCTCCGAGAAGTCGCATAAGTCTATGGCCAGCTTTAGAGTGTGGCGGCCCTTTCAGATTTCCAGCACAAGGAGCCAAGCAACACCTTCAGACACTCATGGCGAACTGGACATGCTAGAACTTTTTAGTTTGCACCTATAACTGCTGCCTGTTATCATTGTTTTCTGTAGGGTAGTGAGAATATATAGCATCATACTTTCACATACTAACAAGGCCAAGAGAAGACTAAGCAGTTTGTCATGTCTCAGATATAAAATAAAGGTATCAAGAGAGGGACAATTATAGTTAGTGCCACCCTGGACATTTAAAGGTTTTAAATACTGTGACTACAGAGTGCCGAATAACATGTTTAAATAAATGAAGTGTTCTTCCCTTAACGGAACAGGTCTAGACTCTACCAGGCTATCCATCATGTAGCTTTGCTGAAATTAAGGCCAATATTATCATCATTCTGTAACTGTGAAGAAACCTTGGAACAGAAATCCTTTGTGTACAGCCTGGCAGAGCCGCACATGGGGCATGGTCAGTGATGCCACAACAAGCATAAACAGGCACATTATGCACTTCCATCCAAGTGTCTTGTCATATTAGCACCCTGTAGGATTTTGCCCGAGGGTTGTGGAATATGTTATGCATATTACATTTGATCAGAGCTGCAGTAAGACTGAGCAGGACATTTTATCTTGACGCAAGAGATTAGCAAGTCGTACTAAATATTACCATTATCAGATTTTTCAGTGGCAATATTGCATTAGACATTTTTCAGTATTACCTTCATCATAGCGGATCCTTGATTCGGTCCCAGGAGCTGCGCTTGGAATACCTTTGTACAATCCTTCTCCAACAAAATCTGTGTAGAACAGCATGAAAGACATAACGGCCATCCAGCTACACAACTGGGCGGCACACAGCTGTCTCATGACAGCCGGGATGCGACAGTAACTGTGATATATTCTGGGCGTGATGGACCAGCAGAGGCTCAGTAGGCAGAAAACTGGGTTGCATTTCCAAGAGCGGAGTTTTAATTTTGGTATACAACATCCTCTGGTGAAGGACTTGGAGGTCATGGAAGGTTTGAGGTCCATGACCTGCTGTTCTCCATAGTTTTTATGTTCTTCCACAGTCTTCATAGTAACAAGGACACTTATTATAAATATTAGCGTTAGCATTATAAATAGGCAGTCGTCTTGACCACCGAGGTAAAAGGACACAAAAGTGTAATTCCAGTTGACGGAGGTCAGTAGATATCCGATACAACCCCCAACGCTGATCATGAATGAGAACACGGCGAAGGCTTGACTACAGCCTTCGTCATCATGGTAAAGGTCAGACAACAGGGCCTCCAGTGGGGTAAAACAGACCTGTACGCAACAGTCTAACAGTCCCACCCCAAAAATGAGGAAAAAAATATGAACACGGTTCCCGCCATATGAGAAGTAGGAAGCCAAGGAGTCCGCATGTGGAATGATGAAGAGTGAAACAAGGACACCAAGAGATAGCAGCCAGATAAATGGGCGTCTCCGACCATAGTTGCTTTGGCAATTGTCGCTTGCTGATCCAATTAGTGGTACAAGGATAAGCCCCAGAACTGGCCCGATACCTGCCAAAAAGATAGACATAAATTACATTTTTCCAGAGCTATTGCATTGTGCATGGATTAAAGAAAACCGACAAGCCTGTAATTAGTGTTTCACTCCTTGACTTTATTCTAGCCACACCGGGTATGAGCTAATTGCACACATCAGTTTTCACTGAATTCCTTCATATTGTGCACTGTAAAGACCTTCATAAAGTTGTTTATGCAGCCAATCAAATCTCTGTCTGTAAGGGTACTAGAGGAGTAAAAAGCCCACGTCTGGTAAGTTTTGTTACATAATAGAAGGATACGTATCACATCTTGGAGAGAGATAAATTAGCTCTTAACTGTCATTTTACAGGCTGGGTTTGAAAAATGAACGTTAGCAGCTGATTGGTTGGTACTTACTCTCTCTCCAAGCCTTGATAAATCTCCCCAACAGAGAATAAACTGCTGTGGTGTATCACCAGAGTCAACAGATCATGTTTTCTGGACTTTTGTCTGTGAAAAGAAGTGGGATTACCACTGACACAGCAAAATAGGTCAAGTCACCCGTATGTTAAAGTAATCCAGAAAACATAACCTGCTGCGGATTAGAGTTGAAAGCCATTGGTACAGGGAATATATAGCAAGTATTGATGTCCCCATCACACACACAAAAAGAAAAACCTACAGACGGCAATTCCTACTGACAAATTACATTTATGTCACTGTGACAGTACGTAGATTTATTTATAGACATGTCTGTCGTTGGGTAAATACACTCAATGAAGTCACATTTCGTGAGCCCCTCCAGGACATGTCTGTAAATTACTGCAAGAGACACCAGACACCACAAGCTGAAAGAATGAAAACACACAAAAATGACAGGGCCTCAGGCTTTAGCAAACTACTACAATTAAATTAGACACTTGATAACACATCTATGACAGGGGTCAAAACGTAGGTCAGGACTGAGCCTGGTCTGATTCATTAAAAGCCCTGTGGCTTCTTTTTTTTTACTGGATTGGAGTTAAAAATGTATTTGATGTGAAACTTAGCAGATATGTAATATATAACATACTGTATGGGGAACTTACAATATGTTATGTGCGAAAAAATGCTAATGTAACAGCTCCCGGTATTTGTCTAGAGAAGCCCACTAGAGCCCTCATAATTGGCTGCAACTATGTACACATTCGCAGCATCAGGACAGATCCAGGAAAACTCAACTCCTCGAGTAAGTCTACGGTCACTCAGAATGGCCGACATAAGTGAGACGGGTGTGGGTCATAGGGTCGACCACACTTAGGTCGACGGTGACTAAGTTGACACCTAAAATAGGTCGACACAATAATTAGCTCGAATTGTGCAAGGTCAACATGAGTTTTTTTGGGGGTCGTTTTCTTCGTAGAGTGACTGGGAACCCCAATTAGTGCGCCGTGTCCGCTCGCAATGCTTCGGGCAAGGTGCCTCGCTGCACTCGACACAGGTTACCGTTCCCAATCGTAGTCCACGTGAATCAAAGTATGAAAATGTAAAAAAAAAAAAAAAATTGTGAAAAACTCACGTCGACCTAAGTGTGGTCGACCTACAGACCGGATACCACTGAGACACCTCAGACCTGTTTCCCGTGTACAGGATGGCAATCGGCGGCTGATCCACGACACAAAGACGGTCCCGACATGCCCTCGGTTTTGCAGCTCCGTTAAATCCTACGAAACGGCCACTCTCCGTCTGTCAGACACTTACAAATGAATACTCACTGCAACCGTAATCACAACTCATACAATGATAACTCACCTAAAACCATGGTCATGTACTGCTCTTCCACTCCAGCTTCCAGAAGTAACGGGGGAACATAGGTGATCCCAGCTGCCACACAGATTTCAAGGCCACATGTCATGAAGTTCAGCAGGACAAGGTGCCACGGCAAGCTGCACGGCTCCATGTTCCGGAGCCTCTCTCTTGCCAGTGTCTAAGGCCGGATATGTAAGGTGTCTGACGACCTTGTTTTGGACTCAGGGTTATCTTGAACAGAAGTCGTTGATGCCAGTGCCGCCATTTGTTCTCTCCCGGTTGCCATACTCAATGAACCTTGCTACAAGGTAAAAAAAAAGAAAGAATATTACTATATAGATAGCTCAGAGACGTATCATTATTGATACCTAAGAAATGACAGAGATACAAGAGGCCACGACTCATGAGTGATCATGTTTTACGCAACCTACAAAATATTTACAATAGGATAGTAATAGAGATCATTTTTTAAATAAGATGAATGCATTGGTCAACTCTGGTTCATACAGAAACTGCATCTGGCACAACAATCTCCCTATATCAGTTTGACAGGAGCCTCACATCATTACACTGTGCTACCATGGTACCTTGCTCCTTCTACTATATAACTCTTGGTCTGTGGCTTCCTGCTGCCTTTATTCCCCTTCTCACATCATGTTACTGTTCCCATCACATGTGGCCCTGTCCTCACTTACACATCACTCATCTCCTGATATACTCTGTGCTGCTTGAAGACTCTGCTCCATCGGTGTGTGGACCAGATTCACTGCGATCTGGATATCCACACACATAAGGGATGATCCAGGAACATTAATACATTCATCCCTCTGTCACATGCAGCCATGTCCTCACTAACATAATCATATAAGTGGGCAGGTCACTGCCTCTAAAATAAGCACATCCAACCTGAAAAGTAATCTGTGCTGCAGTGAGTATACATACAGTATATACATGGCTAGAGGCCGTTCTATCTTCACCCATTTAAAGATAGATGCACACTCAATTGACGTCGAAAGCTGCCGTCTGTCGAAAAGACGGCAGTTTTTGACTTTTTTTTAGGTCGGAAGGGGTTCCAACCTATTCAAAAATAGCGGAATAGCTGCCGATCCATGTGCTTGTGTCAAAAAACGGGGCCAAAACCGACAGGATTTGGCCCCCTTTTCGACCATCTCAGTCCGACATAAAAAAATGTCGGACTGAGATGTGGGACCCAGAGGAGGAGAGCTGGGGGAGCCGCAGGGAGATGGGGATAGCCGGCGGGCATATAGGGGAGATCAGCGCTACAGCACAGTGCTGCAGCAGGATGTCACACAGCCGCGCCGCTCACGGCAGCTTCCACCCGACTCCAGCAAGTGAGGTCACGCTTGCTGGAGTCGGGTGGACACTGCCGTGAGGTCAGGCGGCTGTGTGACATCCTCCTGCAGCGCTACTGTAGCGCTGATCTCCTCCGTCTGCCGGTGGCTGTCCCCCGCTGGTCTCCCCTCGGCACCCCCCCCTCCCCCCCCCTCTCCTCCTCTGGCTCCCTCATCTCAATTCAATTTAAAAAAGTCGAATTGAGATGAGATTGAATAGGGGTTGTCGGATCCATTCCGACAAATACATGTCGGAATGGATCCGACGCTAATCGAATATACCCCTTAAGATGATAACTACAAAGCTACCTTGATCCTAGCTAAACACACATTACAAATAAGTCATTTTGAAAAGATAAATCAAACGAAGAAGTGCCATGGCTAGTTAACACTTGTATGCATTATTATGTGCCTCAAAAAAGCATAACGCAATAAGACCTCCCCCATGAAGAGCTGCACCCAGAACGTACTTCTAACAATTGATCTTTCCTGACAAGTTCACTTTGCAACACTATCATCATGAGCTCAGTTTACAGGGATTACTGGGGAAGGAATGCTTAGAAGTTCCTGCTAAATAGTCATGTCTAAAATCAAACCAGATTGCATAGTGCTGCTGCTGGGAAAGCTGGTTCAATGTCACATAAAAATAAATGCAAAAAAAAAAAAAAGGCTGTGACCTGTTTTGTAAACAGGTCATAGCATAGAGCAGTGGTTCACAAACTTTTTTCTTTTAATCACAGCGCCCTAGGGTACCAGAATTGTTTTCACGGCACCCCTAGGCCAAAAGTTTCTTATTGAGAGATTCAGAAAGAAATATAACTTTAAGTAAGTTGTGTTTATATGTCATCCTCGGGGGCAATTGTGTGATGAGGGACAAGATTTGCTTCTGTTTGTCCACATATCTTATGATTGGCAGCCACCAGCACTTGTTTTGCCTATTAAATTGACCATAAATAATTTGAATTGGTCCTAGACCACCAACCCAGGGTTGTGCAAAACACTTGAATCCCCCATATAGAGGTGAGGAGCAGCATTAACCTTTTATTATATAAGATAATGCATGAAAAGTATCCAATAACACACCTATATATATGTCACAATATTAAGTATCCAAGCAGACAAACAGAGATGGGCCCTGCACATATCAGATAGTAGAGTATGTATTCACTGGTACAATTAGTTTGAAAGAATTGTGGTGTAATTATAAGCAAAGTTTCCTAAACTAGGTCCTCAAGGCGCCCTAACAGTACAGGTTTTAAGGATATTCAAGGCTGAGCACATATGGCTAAATCAAATTAACTGAGGTACTAAATTAGTCACCTGAGCCCAAAGCATGGTTATCGTTAAAACCTGGTCTGTCAGGGTGCCTTGAGCATACCTCCAGAGCCGGCCCTAGGCATAGACAAACTAGGCAATTGCCTAGGGCATCTGGTATGCCTAGGGGCACAAGCAGTTTCTGCTTATTAAAATGATATGCGGCATGCCTACATTCTGTGTGTATTACGTATGCAGATACAGCCACAGTCGCACACAGTATATAGGCATGCCACATATCATTTTAATCAGCAGAAGCTGCTTGTGCATCCTAGCCACATAGCAATGCAAATAAGATGCATTTTCATAAAAATTAGGCACCCGTTAGCAGAGCTGCCAGTTGACTTACGCCAGGAACTATATGTGTCATTATGTGTATAAGGGCATTAATAATGTGTAACATATGTGTAAGGAACACTATGTGTGTCATTATGTGTATGAGGGCACTAATAATGTGCAGCATATGTGTAAGGGAAATTATGCGTATAAGGGCATTAATAAGGGTTGACATAATGTGTAAGGCGCATTATGTTTATAAGGACATTAATGATGTGTGTCATATGTGTAAGGGGCATTACTGTGTGGTATTATGTGTATAAATGCATTACCAATGTGTGGCATTATGTGTATAAGGTGCTCTACTGTGTGGCGTAACATATAGAAAGGGCACTACTGTGTGGTGTAATGTGAATAAGGAGCAATATGGTGTGGTGTAATGTGAATAAGGAGCAATTCAGTATGATGTTATGTGAATGAGGGGCACTACTGTGAGGAATAACATATATAAGGTAGAGTGGTACTACTGTGTGATGTAATGTGAATAAGGGACACTGTTGTATGATAAATTGTGAATAAAGTTGCACTACTGTGAGGCATAATTTGAATTGGGGGTACTATTGTGTGGCCACACCCCTTTCCAGCAAAAACACATACCCTTTTGGGCTGTGCGCTGAATGTGCACACTGTTCTTATTTAAATTACAGGGGTACAAAAAAAGAACTGCTATGGGTGAGGGGTGATGGTGCTGGGAAAAGGGTGCGAAACTAGCGGTGGTGCTAGGGGGCACCAGCCAAAATCTTGCCTAGGGCATCATATTGGTTAGGGCCAGCTCTGCATACCTAACATGACCCTCTCCAGGAGGGACAGAATGCTCTGCTTCTGGATTTCCCTCTTAATTTATGATTGCCATGATTGCCATCACCTGTGCTGAAACACCCTGCTTATCCGTCAACCTGTCAAAAACAGGTGTCGTCAATCATAGATTAAAAGTCCAGAAGCAGAGCATTGTGTCCCTCCTGGAGAGGGTCATGTTGGGAGGTATGCCTTGAGGAGTGAGTTTGGGAACCTCTGAAATATAGTAAATCTAGCTTCTCCATATACAAAACTTTGTTTCTATTGGTGATATTGGTAGTTTTTACTTAAGGTACTTTGGGGGCATTCATTCCGTACAGATGGAGCAAGTTTGCAACAAGGAAAGCGACAGGAAAGTGCTACCCTGTGTATTTGCCGAGGTTGTCATGTGCTATGTGAAGCAATGATGAGCAATGTCTTACTATCCTCTATTGTAGATTGCTTAAACCACATCTCATCTTTAGGTCACCGCCTTGAGTGGACTGAATGACATTGGACAAAAAGTTAAAATGATAAAGCACAGCATGTCAGTTTTCTCGATGTGACATCATAGCCCTGTGTATCTGCAGCTTTTAGAGATGTTCTATGCAACCTCCCAGCTATGACTTTTGCACTGTTGTGAGACAGAGAAGCGCCACCTAGCTAAGCAATGGATACTTTCACTACAAGTAACAACAGATGGCATGCTGGGAAGGTTTAGAAGGGCACAACACTATGAGACCAAGTCAATCTGTGGCCTCTAAAGGTGGGTAGGATAATTAGCGTTGCATAAATGTACTCCGCTGTACAGCCTGGGATGCTCTGCAGCAAATCACTGCTAAATCAATCTCCCTATACATTATTTCTAGAGCGCTATGTTCAAATAAAATTATTATTAATTATTTATTATTATTTCTGGTAATTTATTCATCCCTAGGGCAATGGATTACATTATCGTAAAAAAAAAAAGTGGCTTGCTCTACAATGATATTTAACATATTAACAACTCAGAATGTAAACATACCACTTCCACTGTGTCTTCTCCCTGATGCAAGAAACAAAATGATGTCTGAAGTTGGAATATCTTCCTATTACATGGTGGTTTGTTAGCAGGAACCCTGTTGCATTCACGCTTGGACACAAGCCAACGCTGCTGCAGGCTGTTATAAAACATTATAGTCTCTCCTCTACCATTATTTGATTTCTAGTCTGGGCTAATGTATCTTCTGGTATAGAGTAACTGACTGGGATATTTGTAATCCATGATGTCAGACCAAAAACCTTTTACAAGCAATAAAGAGGAAACCGGAGAGGTCGCCTTGACATGGCTCAGTAATATATACACAACGTCTCATCGTTTCAACTTGCTGTTACAGGGCATATGTTAGTGCAATGGCGAATGTGCATGGAGAAGCAATCTGAAGCCCAGAACATACAGTACAGGACTGCTGTGGACCACCCTTTGACACTTCCACATCACCTGGAATTTAATCAGCTTCCAAATGTTGTGTGCATTACGGTCTCTTATTCGTAATAGAATTCTTTTTTTCTAGCCTGCCCATCTATCTCTGCCTGCCAATAAGAGTTTCCTGAGATACGACATGATGCTGTTCTCTGGATATAAACTCATACTAAGCAGGAACTAGAGCAGAGCGGGGCTGGATGGGAACAGCAGCAATAAATATGAACAGCTGGGTCAAATGGTATAAATACAGGTTTGGCAAAAGAAAACAGCGCAGGATGGAGCCAGAACGTTGCAGGAGGACGCGCACATGCCAATACAATAAAGTGGATAGAAATTAATCGTGTTTTTTAAGCCTGCACTATTACCTAGTAAATGGTGGTAAGGCATGGTGCCCCAGATCTGGCCTGGGAAACCAGAGATGTGTTATAAATTCATGTACCTATAGCACACAGAATAAAAACTGAAATCTTAATTTCTTCAAACTGCCATAGAATTCTGTAAAACCTCAGTTGCAGATTCATTCTGAGCAACCCTAGTAGAAATCTGAGAAATCATAGTTTTGATAACCACTCAGGCTCCCTTGCTGGTATCTGCGCTACAACAGTGCAATCCTGATTACATGGTATGAGATCATCCTGGGAGGACATATCCTCAGCCGCATATGACACAGAGTCCCTGGACATAGCTAACTGGAGACCCCAAACACACCACACACACAGGTGAGGCTAAACAGAGTTTCCCCCCTGAGAATGGCAAGAGAGACACAGAGATTGGAGCCAACCCATACACAGCGCTGTTTAGATAAAGGACACCCCTTACCAGCGCCCACTGTGTACTGTAATAGTTACACAGAACTAATTCACCGCCCCTTCTACAACCCCCTGGTACCGCACAGGATAGCTGGAGTTGATTGGAGGGACAGCTCTGTCAGCGTCTGTGTACAGGAACTGCAGGCAGGAAAATGGTGCTGAACGCTGCTGGGTCCATTCTGAGGAGATGCTCCGCCCCTTGAAGATGGCGCGTTTTTCCGCACAAATTGTTTATACTGGCCTGAAGATTCCGTCGCTAGGCAAGGGATTCCGTCCCCTGTGGGCGTCTGAGTACGGAGGATTCTGACGCTAGCCTGGGGATTCAGTCTCCGGTTAGCGTCTGTGACCAGAGTAGGGTATTAAGATGCTGGCTCAGGACGCCCCTCATAGCGCCAACACTGTGTGCCGTTGAGCCTTCCCGGAGCGCAGCCTCTCAGAGCTGCGCTCCTACCCTTGTGCCGCCATATCTCGCCATCTTCTGATCTTCTGGCTCTGTAAGGGGGTGGCGGCATGCTGCCGGGGTGAGCGATCCCGTGGCGGGGAACGTTCAATCCCCTCAGGAGCTCAGTGTCCTGTCAGTCAGCGGAGATAGTGGCTCAGACCCCGCAGGGCGGACACTACTACCCCCCTAAGTCCCTCGAAGCAGGGAGGCTGGTGCCAGCAGCCTGCCTGTAAAATAATAAACTGTAAAATAAACTTTTATTAAAGAAGCTCCGTAGAGCTCCCCTAGCTGTGACCGGCTCCTCCGGGCACATTTTCTAAACTGATTCTGGAAGGAGGGGCATAGAGGGAGGAGCCAGCCCACACTCTCAAACTCTTAAAGTGCCAATGGCTCCTAGTGGACCCATCTATACCCCATGGTACTAATATGTACCCCAGCATCCTTTAGGACGTAAGAGAATGTGCCTAACCCTAATCCTCCCTCCCCAATACCTAACCATAACCTTCCCGTCCCTGCACACTAACTCCCCTTCTAATTGCTAAACCTAACCTCCTACCTCCTGTGGCAGGAAGCGTGCGCTTCCCGCAATAACAAAGATTGTGATTCCAGGCGTCAGTATTTTGATGACGGATCCCGTCGGAGGATCCAGCATACTGAATCCAGCAATAATGGCTAGCAACATCTGAAGATGGTTTTGGCTACCAGGACCAAGCTCCAGAATGCAAAGCATTATGCATTTTAGCAATACACGTAGAAATCCTTGCGGGCTGCTTTTGCAGTTAAATAAAAAAGCATCAACAATATCTGCTGCAGTTCCCCGTAAGTACATACTGGGGGTGTATTTAGAGGGTATCCCGCGTATATTTTTTAATAAAATATTTTCCATAGAGACAAGGCAAATGTATTTTATGATGTAGGTAACCTGGATGAACGGTTTAGACTTTTTTTTTTAATTCAACAAATTTTATTAGATTTTTATATAGAAATACAAAAAACAGGGAAGACCTTCATGGTACAGACAAACCAAAGACCGGAGAGGAACCGGTATAGTTACAGTGTTCCAACGTAAAGTGCTTTTAAATCACATCAGTAAAATCAACAAATACATATATGGTCGGCAGCTGTGGGCTTGGATAAAAGGCAAAGGATGGACAGTCTTAATCAACATGAGGTCTAAGAAATGATGAAAACAGTATCCGTTTGCGTCTCAGCATACGAAATCATCATATACCCAAGGTCAAGCACCTAGTTTTACCTGAGAGTTCACAGAACATCAATATACCGGAGAGGTCAATGAAGAAGACAGACAGGAGGAGAGAGGGGGGGGGGACAAATGGGGAAGACAATACAAGTATGATCAGTTCCTGACTGAGTAACGGCCAAAGACATCTTAATTAAGAATAATAACTAGGCATTTCCGGCATGGTTAGCCATTCTAACCAAAGAGAAGGTTCAGTATCTAATTGGCCTCGGACTAAACATACAGCGTGGGGTATTAAGATTAGTATGATTACATTTCCTAGGAAAAGAACAGGAGGTCTCAAAGGAACAGTACATAGGCCTAAGTTATCAATAGGCCCTATCGATTTGTCTATATAGGTACCACTTTGTTGTCTCAAATAGTTTATAGATGAAAGATTGTATGTCCGGATCTAGAGTATCAATGTACCTCTCCCACTTCTTGGCAAACCGCCTGACCCCCATTTCTATGTCAGGAAGAGTAGCACGCCTCTCAAAATAAATAATTCGGAGGGTCATGTGTTTTACAGCCATCAAAGAAGAGGTAGACGGTTTGATCCAATTATTAAGAATTTGTTTCTTGGCAATTGTCAAAATGACAGAGATTACCGGAACAATATCTCTATCTTCAGGCCCAAGAGACCATTCCCTAAAATCAAGTAACAAGCAAGCCTTAGGACGTTTTATTAACTGTAAGTTAAATACTGTGTTGAGATAAGCGACCACCTTATACCAAAACTTAGATATTTTCCGGCAAGACCACATATTGTGGTACAAGGTGGCATTCTGCGCAGTACATTTGATGCAACAGCCAGTGTCGTCTGGGACCATGTGTGCCCTCTGATTAGGTGCTATATATGCCCTTTGGAGCGTTTTCAAGTGTACCTCTTGCAAAGAGGCAGAATATAAGGACCTAAAAATGGGTAAAATGTTATCTAATAAATCAGCGCTCGATCCCATATTGGGGATATCTCTGGACCATGAGGACAGCGCGGGTTCCCAGAGACGGTCTCTATATGAGACCCTAAAGGTGTTTCTGAAATAATTGAGATGGTAAGGACAATCTTTAGTGAGCACCATTAGGGTGCGCAGCGGGTCTGTGGTAGCCTCAGAAATCATAGAATGAGACTGGGATTGAGCAAAGTGTCTAGCCTGTAGGTACATAAAAAATTCCCGGTGGGATATACCAAACTTTAACTGGATGTCAGAGAAAGAAAGCACTGCGTTGCCTCCTGGGTCATATATGTCTCTAATAGCTGCGATCCCCTTTTCTCTCCAACTCAAAAAATGTGTGTTATCAAGGCCAGGAAGGAAACATGGGTTACCCCAGAACGTAGTGTGAAGAGAGGTGTCAGGTTTTCTCTGTGCTTTAGTGTGTGTGACCTGCCATGCTCGATATGTATGCCAAAACAAAATAATAAGATTTTACTTACCGATAAATCTATTTCTCGGAGTCCGTAGTGGATGCTGGGGTTCCTGAAAGGACCATGGGGAATAGCGGCTCCGCAGGAGACAGGGCACAAAAAGTAAAGCTTTTTCCGATCAGGTGGTGTGCACTGGCTCCTCCCCCTATGACCCTCCTCCAGACTCCAGTTAGGTACTGTGCCCGGACGAGCGTACACAATAAGGGAGGATTTTGAATCCCGGGTAAGACTCATACCAGCCACACCAATCACACCGTACAACTTGTGATCTAAACCCAGTTAACAGTATGATAACAGCGGAGCCTCTGAAAGATGGCTTCCTTCAACAATAACCCGAATTAGTTAACAATAACTATGTACAATTTATGCAGATAATCCGCACTTGGGATGGGCGCCCAGCATCCACTACGGACTCCGAGAAATAGATTTATCGGTAAGTAAAATCTTATTTTCTCTATCGTCCTAGTGGATGCTGGGGTTCCTGAAAGGACCATGGGGATTATACCAAAGCTCCCAAACGGGCGGGAGAGTGCGGATGACTCTGCAGCACCGAATGAGAGAACTCCAGGTCCTCCTTAGCCAGAGTATCAAATTTGTAAAATTTTACAAACGTGTTCTCCCCTGACCACGTAGCTGCTCGGCAAAGTTGTAATGCCGAGACCCCTCGGGCAGCCGCCCAAGATGAGCCCACCTTCTTTGTGGAGTGGGCCTTTACAGATTTAGGCTGTGGCAGGCCTGCCACAGAATGTGCAAGTTGGATTGTGCTACAGATCCAACGAGCAATCGTCTGCTTAGACGCAGGAGCACCCATCTTGTTGGGTGCATACAATATAAACAACGAGTCAGATTTTCTGACTCCAGCTGTCCTTGCAATATATATTTTTAATGCTCTGACAACGTCCAGTAACTTGGAGTCCTCCAAGTCACTTGTAGCCGCAGGCACTACAATAGGCTGGTTCAGATGAAATGCTGACACCACCTTAGGGAGAAAATGCGGACGAGTCCGCAGTTCTGCCCTGTCCGAATGGAAAATCAGATATGGGCTTTTGTAAGATAAAGCTGCCAGTTCTGACACTCTCCTGGCCGAAGCCAGGGCTAGTAACATGGTCACTTTCCATGTGAGATATTTTAAATCCACCTTTTTTAGTGGTTCAAACCAATGAGATTTTAGAAATTCCAAAACCACATTGAGATCCCACGGTGCCACTGGAGGCACCACAGGAGGCTGTATATGCAGCACTCCCTTAACAAAGGTCTGGACTTCAGGGACTGAAGCCAATTCTTTTTGAAAGAAAATCGACAGGGCCGAAATTTGAACCTTAATAGATCCCAATTTGAGACCCATAGACAATCCTGATTGCAGGAAATGTAGGAATCGACCCAGTTGAAATTCCTCCGTCGGAGCACTCCGATCTTCGCACCACGCAACATATTTTCGCCAAATTCGGTGATAATGTTGCACGGTTACTTCCTTCCTTTAATCAAAGTAGGAATGACTTCTTCCGGCATGCCTTTTTCCTTTAGGATCCGGCGTTCAACCGCCATGCCGTCAAACGCAGCCGCGGTAAGTCTTGAAACAGACAGGGACCCTGCTGAAGCAAGTCCCTCCTTAGAGGTAGAGGCCACGGATCTTCCGTGATCATCTCTTGAAGTTCCGGGTACCAAGTCCTTCTTGGCCAATCCGGAACCACTAGTATCGTTCTTACGCCTCTTTGCCGTATAATTCTCAATACCTTTGGTATGAGAGGCAGAGGAGGAAACACATACACCGACTGGTACACCCAAGGCGTTACCAGCGCGTCCACAGCTATTGCCTGCGGATCTCTTGACCTGGCGCAATACCTGTCCAGTTTTTTGTTGAGGCGAGACGCCATCATGTCCACCATTGGTCTTTCCCAACGGGTTACCAGCATGTGGAAGACTTCTGGATGAAGTCCCCACTCTCCCGGGTGAAGATAGTGTCTGCTGAGGAAGTCTGCTTCCCAGTTGTCCACTCCCGGGATGAACACTGCTGACAGTGCTATCACATGATTCTCTGCCCAGCGAAGAATCCTTGCAGCTTCTGCCATTGCACTCCTGCTTCTTGTGCCGCCCTGTCTGTTCACATGGGCGACTGCCGTGATGTTGTCCGACTGGATCAACACCGGTTTTCCCTGAAGCAGAGGTTCTGCCTGGCTTAGAGCATTGTATATTGCTCTTAGTTCCAGAATGTTTATGTGAAGAGACGTTTCCAGGCTCGTCCATACTCCCTGGAAGTTTCTTCCTTGTGTGACTGCTCCCCAGCCTCTCAGGCTGGCGTCCGTGGTCACCAGGATCCAATCCTGTATGCCGAATCTGCGGCCCTCCAATAGATGAGCACTCTGCAACCACCACAGAAGAGACACCCTTGTCCTTGGAGACAGGGTTATCCGCAGGTGCATCTGAAGATGCGACCCTGACCATTTGTCCAACAGATCCCTTTGGAAAATTCTTGCGTGGAATCTGCCGAATGGAATTGCTTCGTAAGAAGCCACCATTTTTCCCAGGACTCTTGTGCATTGATGTACAGACACCTTTCCTGGTTTTAGGAGGTTCCTGACAAGCTCGGATAACTCCTTGGCTTTTTCCTCCGGGAGAAAAACCTTTTTCTGAACCGTGTCCAGAATCATCCCTAGGAACAGCAGACGAGTTGTCGGCATTAACTGGGATTTTGGAATATTCAGAATCCACCCGTGCTGTTTTAGCACTTCTTGAGACAGTGCTAATCCCATCTCTAGCTGTTCTCTGGACCTCGCCCTTATTAGGAGATCGTCCAAGTATGGGATAATTAATACGCCTTTTCTTCGAAGAAGAATCATCATCTCGGCCATTACCTTTGTAAAGATCCGAGGTGCCGTGGACAATCCGAACGGCAGCGTCTGAAACTGATAGTGACAGTTTTGTACAACGAACCTGAGGTACCCCTGGTGTGAGGGGTAAATTGGAACGTGGAGATACGCATCCTTGATGTCCAAGGATACCATAAAGTCCCCCTCTTCCAGGTTCGCTATCACTGCTCTGAGTGACTCCATTTTGAACTTGAACTTCTTTATGTACAGGTTCAAGGACTTCAGATTTAGAATAGGCCTTACCGAGCCATCCGGCTTCGGTACCACAAAAAGAGTGGAATAATACCCCTTCCCTTGTTGCAGAAGAGGTACCTTGACTATCACCTGCTGAGAGTACAGCTTGTGAATGGCTTCCAAAACCGTCTCCCTTTCGGAGGGGGACGTTGGTAAAGCAGACTTCAGGAAACGGCGAGGTGGATCTGTCTCTAATTCCAACCTGTATCCCTGAGATATTATCTGCAGGATCCAGGGATCTACTTGCGAGTGAGCCCACTGCGCGCTGTAATTTTTGAGACGACCCCCCACCGTCCCCGAGTCCGCTTGAGAAGCCCCAGCGTCATGCTGAGGCTTTTGTAGAAGCCGGGGAGGGCTTCTGATCCTGGGAAGGAGCTGCGTGTTGCTGTCTCTTCCCTCGACCTTTGCCTCGTGGCAGATATGAATAGCCCTTTGCTCTCTTATTTTTAAAGGAACGAAAGGGCTGCGGTTGAAAAGTCGGTGCCTTTTTCTGTTGGGGAGTGACTTGAGGTAGAAAGGTGGATTTCCCGGCTGTAGCCGTGGCCACCAAATCTGATAGACCGACTCCAAATAACTCCTCCCCTTTATACGGCAAAACTTCCATATGCCGTTTTGAATCCGCATCGCCTGTCCACTGTCGCGTCCATAAAGCTCTTCTGGCCGAAATGGACATAGCACTTACCCGTGATGCCAGTGTGCATATATCCCTCTGTGCATCACGCATATAAAGAAATGCATCCTTTATTTGTTCTAACGACAGTAAAATATGGTCCCTGTCCAGGGTATCAATATTTTCAATCAGGGACTCTGACCAAACTACCCCCGCACTGCCCATCCAGGCAGTCGCTACAGCTGGTCGTAGTATAACACCTGCATGTGTGTATATACTTTTTTGGATATTTTCCATCCTCCTATCTGATGGATCTTTAAGTGCGGCCGTCTCAGGAGAGGGTAACGCCACTTGTTTAGATAAGCGTGTTAGCGCCTTGTCCACCCTAGGAGGTGTTTCCCAGCGCTCCCTAACCTCTGGCGGGAAAGGGTATAATGCCAATAATTTCTTTGAAATTATCAGCTTTTTATCAGGGGCAACCCACGCTTCATTACACACGTCATTTAGTTCTTCTGATTCAGGAAAAACTATAGGTAGTTTTTTCATACCCCACATAATACCCTGTTTAGTGGTACCTGTAGTATCAGCTAAATGTAACGCCTCCTTCATCGCCAAAATCATATAACGTGTGGCCCTACTGGAAAATACGGTTGATTCGTCACCGTCACCACTGGAGTCATCGCCTGTGTCTGGGTCTGTGTCGACCGACTGAGGCAAAGGGCGTTTCACAGCCCCTGACGGTGTTTGAGTCGCCTGGACAGGCACTAATTGATTGTCCGGCCGTCTCATGTCGTCAAACGACTGCTTTAGCGTGTTGACACTATCCCGTAGTTCCATAAATAAAGGCATCCATTCTGGTGTCGACTCCCTAGGGGGTGACATCCTCATATTTGGCAATTGCTCCGCCTCCACACCAATATCGTCCTCATACATGTCGACACACACGTACCGACACACAGCAGACACACAGGGAATGCTCCTAACGAAGACAGGACCCACTAGCCCTTTGGGGAGACAGAGGGAGAGTTTGCCAGCACACACCAAAAGCGCTATATATATATCAGGGATAGCCTTATAATAAGTGCTCCCTTATAGCTGCTTTGTTATATCAAAATATCGCCATAAATGTGCCCCCCCCTCTCTGTTTTACCCTGTTTCTGTAGTGCAGTGCAGGGGAGAGACTTGGGAGCCGTCCTGACCAGCGGAGCTGTGAGAGGAAATGGCGCCGTGTGCTGAGGAGATAGGCCCCGCCCCTTTTCTGGCGGGCTCGTCTCCCGCTATTTAGAAAAATTAGGCAGGGGTTAAATATCTCCATATAGCCTCTAGGGCTATATGTGAGGTATTTTTAGCCTTTATAGGTAATCATTTGCCTCCCAGGGCGCCCCCCTCCCAGCGCCCTGCACCCTCAGTGACTGCCGTGTGAAGTGTGCTGAGAGGAAAATGGCGCACAGCTGCAGTGCTGTGCGCTACCTTTAGAAGACTGCAGGAGTCTTCAGCCGCCGATTCTGGACCTCTTCTGATTTCAGCATCTGCAAGGGGGCCGGCGGCGTGGCTCCGGTGACCATCCAGGCTGTACCTGTGATCGTCCCTCTGGAGCTTGATGTCCAGTAGCCAAGAAACCAATCCATCCTGCACGCAGGTGAGTTGACTCCTTCTCCCCTCAGTCCCTCGCTGCAGTGATCCTGTTGCCAGCAGGAATCACTGTAAAATAAAAAACCTAGCTAAACTTTTTCTAAGCAGCTCTTTAGGAGAGCCACCTAGATTGCACCCTTCTCGGCCGGGCACAAAAATCTAACTGGAGTCTGGAGGAGGGTCATAGGGGGAGGAGCCAGTGCACACCACCTGATCGGAAAAAGCTTTACTTTTTGTGCCCTGTCTCCTGCGGAGCCGCTATTCCCCATGGTCCTTTCAGGAACCCCAGCATCCACTAGGACGATAGAGAAATTCTGTTTTATCCCAGATGGGAGGCGGGAGTTTGGGGTGTGTAAGAGTGCAGCAGGGGAGAAAGGGTGAAATACGGCCAGTTCAAGTGTCAGGTTCGTAAATACTGATCTGCCCCAAAGCCAGTCTGTGATATACCTGTACATTGCTGCTCTACTAAATAGGACTGGATCCGGGATTCCCATACCTCCCTCTTCACGTAATAGCTGCAATCTAGCGTAGGGGACTCTTGGTCGTTTTCCGGCCCATAGAAATCTAGTGAAACATTGCTTAAGAAAAAGGACATCTTTCTCAACGAGGGCAATAGGGAGCATAAGCAGGAAGTAAGCAATCTTGGGAAATATCACAGATTTAATAACCTCTGCACGACCCATAAGAGATAAGGGCAGGGACGCCCAGTCAGTAAGTATTTTAGACACCTTGGACAAAATAGGACCAAAATTAATCGCATATAGATCCGGGAGAGAAGTAGGGATCTGGACTCCTAAATATTTAAGACTATCTCGGGTAATTGGGAATCGGGACAGGACCGGGTGTGATGGAAAGAGGGAGGAGTCCCCTGAAAGGAGGAGGAGCTCGGATTTGGATATATTAATCTTGTATCCCGCAAAAGAACCAAATTGTTCAATCAGGGAGACAATCGCAGGGATGGACGTATCAGGATTGGAAATAAATAGCAGCATGTCGTCGGCATACAGTGATAATTTTACCGTGGTGTCCATGATTTTTATACCTGCAAATTCGGGAGAGTTTCTCAGGGAAACAGCTAAGGGTTCTAAAGCTAAGGCAAATAATAAAGGTGACAAGGGGCAGCCCTGTCGTGTGCCACTCTGGATAAGGAAAGGGGAAGAGAGAATACTATTCTCCAAAACTTGAGTGGAGGGAGATTCATATAGACGGGAAATAAGAGAGACAAAGTCCTCAGGTGCACCAAAGCGATGGAGCGTTTCATACAGATGGTCCCAGGTGACCAGGTCGAACGCCTTTTCGGCATCAATGGATAATAATAAGAATTTACTTACCGATAATTCTATTTCTCATAGTCTGTAGTGGATGCTGGGACTCCGTCAGGACCATGGGGAATAGCGGGCTCCGCAGGAGACAGGGCACATCTAAATAAAGCTTTTAGGATCACATGGTGCGTACTGGCTCCTCCCCCTATGACCCTCCTCCAAGCCTCAGTTAGGTACTGTGCCCGGACGAGCGTACACAATAAGGAAGGATCTTGAATCCCGGGTAAGACTCATACCAGCCACACCAATCACACCGTACAACTTGTGATCTGAACCCAGTTAACAGTATGATAACAAAAAACGAAGTAGCCTCTGAAAAGATGGCTCACAACAATAGTAATAACCCGATCTTTGTAACAATAACTATGTACAAGTATTGCAGACAATCCGCACTTGGGATGGGCGCCCAGCATCCACTACGGACTATGAGAAATAGAATTATCGGTAAGTAAATTCTTATTTTCTCTAACGTCCTAGTGGATGCTGGGACTCCGTCAGGACCATGGGGATTATACCAAAGCTCCCAAACGGGCGGGAGAGTGCGGATGACTCTGCAGCACCGAATGAGAGAACTCCAGGTCCTCCTTAGCCAGAGTATCAAATTTGTAAAATTTTACAAACGTGTTCTCCCCTGACCACGTAGCTGCTCGGCAAAGTTGTAATGCCGAGACCCCTCGGGCAGCCGCCCAAGATGAGCCCACTTTCCTTGTGGAGTGGGCCTTTACAGATTTAGGCTGTGGCAGGCCTGCCACAGAATGTGCAAGTTGGATTGTGCTACAGATCCAACGTGCAATCGTCTGTTTAGACGCAGGAGCATCCATCTTGTTGGGTGCATACAATATAAACAACGAGTCAGATTTTCTGACTCCAGCTGTCCTTGAAATATATATTTTTAATGCTCTGACAACGTCCAGTAACTTGGAGTCCTCCAAGTCGCTAGTAGCCGCAGGCACCACAATAGGCTGGTTCAAGTGAAAAGCCGAAACCACCTTAGGGAGAAAATGAGGACGTGTCCGCAGTTCTGCCCTGTCCGAATGGAAAATCAGATATGGGCTTTTGTATGATAAAGCCGCCAACTCTGAAACTCTCCTGGCTGAAGCCAGGGCCAATAGCATGGTTACCTTCCATGTAAGGTATTTTAAATCTACCGATTTTAGAGGCTCAAACCAATGAGATTTGAGAAAATTCAAAACTACGTTCAAATCCCACGGTGCCACTGGAGGCACTATTGGGGGTTGTATATGTAGTACACCTTTGACAAAAGTTTGTACTTCAGGCACTGATGCCAATTCCTTCTGGAAGAAGATTGATAAGGCCGAAATTTGAACTTTAATGGACCCCAATTTTAGGCCCATAGACAATCCTGCTTGCAGGAAATGTAAGAATCGACCCAATTGAAATTCTTCCGTTGGAGCCTTCTTGGTCTCACACCACGCAACATATTTTCGCCAAATGCGGTGATAATGTTGTACAGTCACTTCCTTTCTAGCCTTAATCAAGGTAGGAATAACTTCCTCTGGAATGCCCTTTTCTTTTAGAATCCGGCGTTCAACCGCCATGCCGTCAAACGCAGACGCGGTAAGTCTTGGAACATACAAGGTCCCTGCTGAAGCAGATCCCTTCTTAGAGGTAGAGGCCATGGATCCTCCGTGAGCATCTCTTGAATTCCGGATACCAAGTTCTTCTTGGCCAGTCCGGAGCCACCAGTATTGTTCTTACTCCTCTTTTCCGTATAATTCTCAGTACCTTTGGTATGAGAGGCAGAGGAGGGAACACATACACTGACTGGTACACCCACGGTGTTACCAGAGCGTCCACAGCTATTGCCTGAGGGTCTCTTGACCTGGCGCAATATCTGTCCAATTTTTTGTTGAGGCGAGACGCCATCATGTCCACCTTTGGTCTTTCCCAACGGTTCACAATCATGTGGAAGACTTCTGGATGAAGTCCCCACTCTCCCGGGTGAAGGTCGTGTCTGCTGAGGAAGTCTGCTTCCCAGTTGTCCACTCCCGGGATGAACACTGCTGACAGTGCTATGACATGATTCTCCGCCCAGCGCAGAATCCTTGCAGCTTCTGTCATTGCTCTTCTGCTTCTCGTGCCGCCTTGTCGGTTTACGTGGGCGACTGCCGTGATGTTGTCCGACTGGATCAACACCGGCTGACCCTGAAGCAGCGATTTTGCCAGGCTTAGAGCATTGTAGATCGCTCTTAGCTCCAGTATATTTATGTGAAGGGACGTCTCCAGGTTTGACCACACGCCCTGGAAGTTTCTTCCCTGTGTGACTGCTCCCCAGCCTCGTAGGCTGGCATCCGTAGTCACCAGGACCCAGTCCTGTATGCCGAATCTGCGGCCCTCTAACAGATGGGCACTCTGCAACCACCACAGGAGAGACAACCTTGTTCTTGGTGACAGTGTTATCCGCTGATGCATGTGCAGATGCGATCCGGACCATTTGTCCAGCAGATCCCACTGAAATGTCCGTGCATGGAATCTGCCAAATGGAATCGCTTCGTAAGAAGCCACCATCTTTCCCAGGACTCTTGTGCATTGATGTACTGACACAGTTCCTGGTTTTAGGAGGTTCCTGACAAGTTCGGATAACTCCCTTGCTTTCTCCTCCGGGAGAAACACCTTTTTCTGAACCGTGTCCAGAATCATTCCCAGGAACAGCAGACGAGTTGTCGGGGTCAATTGAGATTTTGGAAGATTCAGAATCCACCCGTGTTGCTGAAGCACTACCTGGGTTAGTGCTACACCGACTTCCAGCTGTTCTCTGGACTTTGCCCTTATCAGGAGATCGTCCAAGTAAGGGATAATTAATACGCCTTTTCTTCGTAGAAGAACCATCATTTCGGTCATTACCTTGGTAAAGACCCGAGGGGCCGTGGACAAACCAAACGGCAGCGTTTGAAACTGATAATGACAGTCTTGTATCACGAACCTGAGATACCCTTGGTGTGAGGGGTAAATTGGGACATGCAGATAAGCATCTTTTATGTCCAGGGACACCATGAAGTCCCCTTCTTCCAGATTCGCTATCACTGCTCTGAGTGACTCCATCTTGAACTTGAATTTCTGTATGTACAGGTTCAAGGATTTCAGGTTTAGAATAGGTCTTACCGAACCGTCCGGCTTCGGTACCACAAATAGTGTGGAATAATACCCCTTTCCCTGTTGTAGGAGGGGTACCTTGACTATCACCTGCTGAGAATACAGCTTGTGAATGGCTTCCAAAACCGACGTCCTTTCTGAGGGAGACGTTGGTAAAGCAGACTTTAGGAACCGGCGAGGGGGAGACCTTTCGAACTCCAACATGTAACCCTGAGATATTATCTGCAGGATCCACGGGTCCACTTGTGAGCGAGCCCACTGATTGCTGAAAATCTTGAGTCGACCCCCCACCGCTCCTGAGTCCGCTTGTAAAGCCCCAGCGTCATGCTGATGGCTTTGTAGAACCCGGGGCGGGCTTCTGGTCCTGGGCAGGGGCTGCTTGCTGCCCTCTCTTACCCTTTCCTCTGCCTCGCGGCAGATAAGACTGTCCTTTTGGTTGCTTGTTTTTATAGGAGCGAAAGGACTGCGGCTGAAAAGACGGTGTCTTTTTCTGTTGGGAGGGGGTCTGAGGTAAAAAAGTGGATTTGCCGGCAGTTGCCGTGGCCACCAGGTCCGAAAGACCGACCCCAAATAATTCCTCTCCTTTATATGGCAATACTTCCATATGCCTTTTGGAATCCGCATCACCTGACCACTGTCGCGTCCATAAACTTCTTCTGGCAGATATGGACATCGCGCTTACTCTTGATGCTAGAGTACAAATATCCCTCTGAGCATCTCGCATATAAAGAAAAGCATCCTTTAATTGCTCTAGAGTCAATAAAATACTGTCCCTATCCAGGGTATCAATATTTTCAGTCAGAGAATCCAACCACACTACCCCAGCACTGCACATCCAGGCTGAGGCTACTGCCGGTCGCAGTATAACACCAGTATGTGTGTATATACTCTTCAGTGTAGTTTCCAGCCTCCTATCTGCTGGATCCTTGAGGGCGGCCGTATCAGGAGACGGCAACGCCACTTGCTTTGATAAACGTGTGAGCGCCTTATCCACCCTAGGGGGTGTTTCCCAGCGCGCCCTAACCTCTGGTGGGAAAGGGTATAATGCCAATAACTTCTTGGAAATTAGCAGTTTTCTATCTGGGTTAACCCACGCTTCGTCACACACGTCATTCAATTCCTCTGATTCTGGAAAAGTTACAGGTAGTTTTTTCACCCCCCACATAATACCCCTTTTTGAGGTACCAGCAGTATCAGAGATCTGCAAAGCCTCCTTCATTGCCGTGATCATATAACGTGTGGCCCTATTGGAAAATACGTTTGTTTCTTCACCGTCGACACTAGATTCATCTGTGTCGGTACCCGTGTCGACTGACTGAGGTAAGGGACGTTTTACAGCCCCTGACTGTGTCTGAGACGCCTGAGCCGGTACTAACTGGTTTTCCGGCCGTCTCATTTCGTCAACTGACTTTTGTAATGTGCTAACATTATCACGTAATTCCATAACTAAAGCCATCCATTCCGGTGTCGACTCCCTAGGGGGTGACATCACCATTACCGGCAATTGCTCTGCCTCCACACCAACATCGTCCTCATACATGTCGACACACACGTACCGACACACAGCAGCCACACAGGGAATGCTCTAATCGAAGACAGGACCCTCTTAGCCCTTTGGGGAGACAGAGGGAGAGTTTGCCAGCACACACCAAAAGCGCTATAAATGTATATAAACAACCCTAGAAGGTGTTGTTTTTGATATAAGCGCTTTTAATATATCAATATCGCCAAATTATGCCCCCCTTCTCTTTGTTACCCTGTTTCTGTAGTGCAGTGCAGGGGAGAGTCCTGGGAGCCTTCCTCACCAGCGGAGCTGAGCAGGAAAATGGCGCTGAGTGCTGAGGAGAATAAGCTCCGCCCCTTTTACGGCGGGCTTTTCTCCCGGGTTTTAAGAAAACTGGCCTGGGTTAAATACATACATATAGCCTTAATGGCTATATGTGATGTATTTATTTTGCCACTAAAGGTATTTAATATTGCTGCCCAGGGCGCCCCCAGCAGCGCCCTGCACCCTCCGTGACTGAATCAGTGAGACGTGTAGCAACAATGGCGCACAGCTGCAGTGCTGTGCGCTACCTTCATGAAGACTGAGGAGTCTTCTGCCGCCTGCTTTCCGGACCTCCGTCTTCAGCGTCTGTAAGGGGGATCGGCGGCGCGGCTCCGGGACGAACCCCAGGAGGACCTGTGTTCCGACTCCCTCTGGAGCTAAAGTGTCCAGTAGCCTAAGACTCCAATCCATCCTGCACGCAGGTGAGTTGGAAATCTCTCCCCTAAGTCCCTCGATGCAGTGATCCTGTTGCCAGCAGGATTCACTGAGATTTAAACCTAAAAAAACTTTTTCTAAGCAGCTCTTTAGGAGAGCCACCTAGATTGCACCCTTCTCGGACGGGCACAAAAACCTAACTGAGGCTTGGAGGAGGGTCATAGGGGGAGGAGCCAGTACGCACCATGTGATCCTAAAAGCTTTATTTAGATGTGCCCTGTCTCCTGCGGAGCCCGCTATTCCCCATGGTCCTGACGGAGTCCCAGCATCCACTAGGACGTTAGAGAAAATACATTAGTATCCGTGGGTTTGGAAAGCTGAAAGGCCTGCATAACAGTCAAGACCTTTCAGATATTGCTCACTGATTGCCTACCCCAGACAAATCCAGTCTGGTCCGTATGCACTATGTCAGGGACTATGAATTTGAGTCTATTTGAGAGGATTTTAGTGAATAATTTATAATCCGTGTTTAAAAGGGAGATCGGACGATAAGAGCTGGGAGACTCAGGATCCCGGCCAGGCTTCGGGATAACCTTTATGACGGCTGAATTAAAATATTGGGGCAAGGAAGCACCCTGCATAAAAGAATTAAATAAGACAGAAAGAGGTTCGCTCAGTCTAGTAGATAGAATTTTATAGTAGTCATTGGCGAACCCGTCAGGACCCGGAGTCTTCCCAGTCTTCAGTCCAGCTATTGCTAGAGAAACTTCCTCAGTGGTGATAGGTGCAAGAAGAGAGGTACAATGCGACTCAGACATTTGAGGCAGATCAGTAGAAGACCAAAAGCTAGACTTGTGTGTCTGGTTGATAATAGGACGTGCATACAGAGTGGAATAAAAAGACTGTAGCACCTCAGCAATCTCGGCCGAGGTCCGTACTCTGTCTCCACCTTGGGTGAGCAGAGAGTGAATGACCACTTTAGGGTGTCTGCCCTTTAATAAACGTGATAACAGTTTGCCAGACTTGTTGCCATATCTGTAAATGCTACAGTCTCTTGAAAATGAATATTTTGCTTCCAATTGAGAGAGGAGGGTATCGAACAGTGTTTTTTGTGTAAGGTACCGTTCTCTAGTAGAAGGGGAGGGGGAGGACTTAAATTCCTGGAAAGCGAGAGTGAGAGCCGCCTGGGCTTCCAAATATTGTGAATTTAAATCTAAATCCCTTTTTTTACTATAGGAAATAATGTGTCCCCGGATAACTGATTTTGACGCCTGCCAGAAAAGAGCAGGATCGTCGCTCAGAGTTTCTCCATTGTGCATATGATAATCCAGCCACGCTGCATCTAATGAGGAGCGGAATTTTAGAGAGCCACTTAAATGAGAGGGGAAGTGCCAGGAGCGGAATGGGGATTTTTCTGAGAGGAGCATCAATTTCATCCAGCATAGAGCATGATCTGAAATACAGATATTCTCAATTTTTGAGTCAGCCACTTTTGAGAAAAGGGATTCAGATAACAGCAGATAATCAATCCTCGAGAACGTGTGGTGCGCAGCTGAGAGACATGTAAACTCCCTTTCTAATGGATAGCATGCGCGCCACACATCCACTAAGGACAGCTGCGAGCAAATATAGGGGATACCAATACGCGGTAACGAGGGGGGAGTGCGGGGGGGAGGGGATTTATCCATGGTTGAAGAATATATATTAAAATCTCCACCCAGTATTATGGGAATTTCAGAGTAACTTAGTAGCTTAGTGACCATGTTCGTATAGAATTGCCTAGAGTACTGATTAGGGGCATAAATATTACAAAGTAGGAACCTGGATGCATACAATGTGACATCTGCCAATACATACCTACCCTGAGTGTCATCTATAATAGCTTGGACAGAGATAGGGACCGTGTGTCGTGCTAATATAATCACTCCTCTAGCCTTAGAAGAGAAGGAGGAAGAGGCTACCACAGACCAACCCATAGTGTTCAGTTTTACCACCTCATTTGGCATAAGGTGAGATTCCTGAATGAAAACAACATCCATGCCCACCTTCCGAAGATAGAGTAAAATCTTTCTGCGTTTAGCTGGGGAGTTGATCCCTCCCACATTCCACGTGCCTACACTCAGACTAGCCATGCATCAAATGACCTGGGAGAACCTGAAAACATGCACAGTAACCATAATATCTACAGCCGTCGAGAAACAAATACCAAACATACCGGGGTGGACACATAAGGAAAAGAAGGGGAGGGGGAGAAGAAAAGAAGAACAAAAACATAGAAAACACACAGAATATAACATTAAAATTGTGAAAGAAAGTCCTGCTAAGGACGATCATAACTTCAGAAAACAAGAACAACCGGTTCGAGCAAGCACAGAGGCCGTCATAGACCACCACTGAGCCAGCCAGAATTTGATAACCTGAGAAAAAAAGTGAGGGAGGGGGCGCCCTTACCCACCCTCGGCAACATATTATATGAAAATATATCTAAGAAAATTAACCAGAAAATATCAGAGCACACAGAGCATGTTACAGAAAAAGAAAAATGCAGCCTGTCACATAAATAAAGGATGGAAATATCTCCTCTAAACATATGTAAACATTCTAGAAAGATTGCATTTCCAGGAGAAAACAGCATATGTATAAGAAAAATCTAAAACATAAAACAAAGTAAAATGGTTCGGCCCGTTGTATAAGACCAAATGCTCTTTTGTGGGGAAAAACACCTGCAGCAGCTTCTACCGCAATAATTAAATTATATTAGATTGGCGGGCATCGCCAGAAACAGAGAAGTCCAGGAGCAATACTCAGCCATCCCTCTCCAGGGTGTCGTCCACCTGAGAGGAGTCGTCATCTGCCTGGGAGGCCTCGGAAACATAAGCCTCTGCATCTGCAAGATTTGTAAAGTCTCGAAAGGAATTTCCATCAAACAGACGTAGTCTTGCAGGGAAGAGCAGAGCAAATTTTTTATTCGCCTTTACCAAACGAGAACAAAGGGGGGTAAATTCTCGACGGGCCCGGGAAACCTCCGCGGAGTAGTCCTGGAAAATGGCCAAACGAGCTCCCTCCCATTGTAAATTTCTATGCTTCCTGGATGCCGACCATATTGCCTCCTTATGGAGAAAGTTCAGACATTTAAATATGACCACACGTGGTCTGCTATTAGGTGCAGAACGTGGGGGACCCAGTCTGTGGGCTCTCTCAATAACTAAGCCGGTGCATTCATCTTGGATATGCAGTAAATCAAGGAGGGACGTTTGCAAAAACAGAGTCAAATCAGGACCTTTCAGTGATTCAGGGAGCCCCAGTACCCGAAGATTCGATCTCCTCGATCTATTTTCAAGATCGTCAACCTTGTTCAGCAGTTGGAAGTGAGATTTATGGAGCTCATCATATCTGTGCTTAAGATCCCCAACATCCTGAAAAGTCTCCCCCAGCCTTTGTTCATTTGTAAGAACAGTCTTGGTGAGCTGCTTGATTTGGGATTTTAGATCTTTTACTGCCTGCTGCATTTTAACAGCATGTGCATCCATGATAGGCTCCATGGCATCCCTAACAGCTCTTACTACATCAGCATAAGTCACTGGTACAGTCAGGCTCACCTGAGGGAGAAGTGTGTTTTGCAGAAGCCTGTCTGGTGCTGCCAGCAGCCTGCAGACTCGTTTGTGAGTTAGATGCGGCGGCCATCTTGGATTCTCCCGGCCGTTTTTCAGACCTCGATCTTTGGACTTTAGGGGGCATAGGGGAGGACAGAAATCTCTCCATCCAGTTCTCTACACCTTCCCACTGGTATTGTGCGACCGGCACGGAGAAAAGCCGCGAATTGGAGGCGCTGTGTGCTCCGGTTGCCGAGGGTGCAGGAGAGCTGCAGCAATCAGCTTCTCCTCACATGGGCGCCGGAACCCCGGTTTAGACTTTTTACATGGTGATTGAATAACTTGGACTTGTACAGTAAGATGTACAGTATTCCATGCAGATGAAAACCTGTCTATTTACTGCAGGTAGTATTTCTGGCATGTTTTAAAGTCCTGCATTAAAAACATACATGATAAGTGAACATATTTATATAGTAATGTGTTAAACAGAGTGATTCTTCCATATTCCCAATGCTCATCATTGTAAAGACACGGCAAAGCAGGAATCTTTGTTATTTAGTCTAGGCTGTTCATTGAGTGTATGTAATGCAGCTGTGTTTACAGAGCCGGTGCAAGTGAAATGATGTCTCTGCTGCATACAGTCAGCAGTAATAAGTGATGCAACAACCAGCTGCTGCAACGATCCATTGCCCGCATACCTAGAAGTATACAAATTAAAGGAGTGTTTTCTCTTTCCCCCTTACAAAGAGTAACATAGCGAGAGAGAAAGACACAAAGCAAGACAAAGGCCTGGCGAGAGACTCGGCCAGCAAGAGAGAGCGCGTGAGAGAGACATAGCTAGTAAAAGGAGGGAGAGAGCCAGCAAGCGAGCCGGGGAGAAAGAGAGCCAACAAGCGAGCCAGGGAGAAAGAGAGCCAGCAAGCGAGCCAGGGAGAAAGAGAGCCAGCAAGCGAGCCAGGGAGAAAGAGAGCCAGCAAGCGAGCCAGGGAGAAAGAGAGCCAGCAAGCGAGCCAGGGAGAAAGAGAGCCAGCAAGCGAGCCAGGGAGAAAGAGAGCCAGCAAGCGAGCCAGGGAGAAAGAGAGCCAGCAAGCGAGCCAGGGAGAAAGAGAGCCAGCAAGCGAGCCAGGGAGAAAGAGAGCCAGCAAGCGAGCCAGGGAGAAAGAAAGCCAGCAAGCAAGCCAGGGAGAAAGAGAGCCAGCCAGCGAGCCAGGGAGAAAGAGAGCCAGCCAGCGAGCCAGGGAGAAAGAGAGTGAGTGGGCGAGACAGGGAGAGAGAGATAGACAGTGTTTTCTCATTCTCTCTTACAGAGAGTAACATAGCGATAGAGAATGACACATACAGTAGCGAGACAAAGGCCTCGCGAGAGACACGGCCAGAGAGAGACATAGCTAGTAAGAGAGGGAGAGAGCCATGGAGCGAGCCATGAAGAGAACCAGGGAGAAAGAGACAGCCAGCGAGCCAGGGAGAAAGAGAGCCAGCCAGCGAGAAAAAGAGCCAGCCAGCGAGCCAGAGAGAAACAGAGCCAGCCAGCGAGAAAAAGAGCCAGCCAGCGAGCCAGGGAGAAACAGAGCCAGCCAGCGAGCCAGGGAGAAACAGAGCCAGCCAGCGAGCCAGGGAGAAACAGAGCCAGCCAGCGAGCCAGGGAGAAACAGAGCCAGCCAGCGAGCCAGGGAGAAACAGAGCCAGCCAGCGAGCCAGGGAGAAAGAGCCAGCCAGCGAGCCAGGGAGAAAGAAAGCCAGCAAGCGAGCCAGGGAGAAAGAGCCAGTCAGCAAGCAAGCCAGGGAGAAAGAGCCAGTCAGCAAGCAAGCCAGGGAGAAAGAGCCAGTCAGCAAGCAAGCCAGGGAGAAAGAGCCAGTCAGCAAGCAAGCCAGGGAGAAAGCGAGCCAGTCAGCAAGCAAGCCAGGGAGAAAGCGAGCCAGCCAGCGAGCCAGGGAGAAAGCGAGCCAGCCAGCGAGCCAGGGAGAAAGAGCCAGCCAGCGAGCCAGGGAGAAAGAGAGTCAGCCAGCCAGCCAGGGAGAAAGAGAGTGGGCGAGACAGGGATAGAGAGATAGACAGTGTTTTCTTTCTCTCTTACAGAGAGTAACATAGCGATAGAGAATAACACATACAGTAGCAAGACAAAGGCCTCGCGAGAGACACGGCCAGAGAGAGACATAGCTAGTAAGAGAGGGAGAGAGCCATGAAGAGAGCCAGGGAGAAAAGAGTAAGCGAGCAAAACAGGGAGAGCGTTTTCTCTCTCTCTCTTACATAGAGTAACATAGCGAGAGAGAAAGGCACATAGCGAGAGACACGGCCAGCGAGAGTGAGCATGAGACACATAGCTATCAAGAAAGCGAGCGAGACAGGGCGAGAGCAAGCAAGAGAGATAGCGAGATGGGGAGTGAACGAGCCAGGGAGAAAGAGAGCCAGCAAGCAAGACAGGATGAGTCAGCGAACGAACCAGGGAGAAAGAGAGCCAGCCAGCGAGTCAGGGAGCGAGACAGGGAGAGAGAGAGGGAGATGGAGAGAGAGCGAGTCGGAGAGATGTAAAAATAAGCTTTTGAAGACTTTGCAGACTGATTGAAGACTTTAGCTATATTACCACTTGCTCTGTCACTGCAAGCCAGAGACATCAGTACAGGACACTGAAAGTACTATGCATCACTGTATGTACCATGTATGTAAGAGTATCACACTAGCGATTACAGGATACTAATTCTCCCTCACAGTATTGGGTAACAACTCAGTGAGTGATGTACCATAATTTGGATTCTAGGAGTTTCACAGGAGAGCGCATGATGAGAAAGAGCAATGAGTGAGGTAAAGGTCACTGCTTTATACAAGAAGATTATTTAAAGGTACACATCTTACACTAAACTGAGCCCAGGGTCTTCGTTAATGCCCAGGCTAACAAAACTTGATATTGCTCTGCATGCTCTTCTTACACATTTACAATACTATATATTTGTAAAGCAAAATGCTTCTCATATTTGTAGGTATAGAAACAAAATGCTCTCCTCTTGCAGTTTTTGCTTAATGTATGATTGCAGTCACCGCGGTTGACGTGATTGGTTGAGGAGAAGGTGTTTTATAACAGGTGACTGCAATCATACATTGTGAAGTCCGGTACCAGAGCATTTTGTACCTTATGATAGGGGTCTTGTTAGAGGGGGATGTACTACGTTATGCCGGCGCCTGGGATCCCGGTGCCCAGCATGCCGGGATCCTGACCGCCGGAATGCAGGCAGCGGGGTGAGCGCAAAAGAGCCCCTTGCGGGCTCGCTGCACTCGCCACGCTGCGGGCACAGTGGCGCGCTATTTATTCTCCCTGCAGGGGTGTCGTGGACACCCCAAGAGGGAGAAGAATTGTCGATATGCCGGCTGTCGGGATTCTGGCACCGGTATAGTGAGTGCAGGGATCCCGTCAGCCGGCATATCAAATGCCTCCCGTTGGAGGGTCTTGGTGAGACCAGACAGAACAAGCTGAAGTGCCTTCATGACAGGAATTCTAACACAAAAATAAAATATAGAAACCCAATATGGCAGAAATGGTCACAGGACAAAGGCTCCAAATTCTAATACTCCCTAATAATGTTAGCAAGTTGGCTGTGTGAGCGTCACATCACAACGTTGTGCTGCCGGAAGAACCTTCACTATATAACTTATTGTGTCTCTAATAACCCTCTCAGACATGTGACCCGGGAATCTGCCAGGTCTAGCAGCCGGCAAATTCCCAGGTCTCAGCTCTGTGACCCTGGTCGCGATCTAGGACTTACTCCCAGGTTGTGTCCTTTCACACATGCTGTAATCCCGGGTTGATGCGCGTTCACATGCATAAACCTGGGATTAAGCTGCATGTCTGATAGGGGTATTATACCGCTTTTACACCAAAATCCCAGGTCCAACCCGGGATTTGGAACATGCGACAAGACAGAGCTCCCAGGCAGTGCATTCACCGTCACACTCCCTGCATCCATTATTTGTAACCGTTGCTGGTTTGCCACAAACAGTCAATGAGTTAGCCATCGATGGCAGAGATCCATCAATGGCAGAGCCTTTCCCTGGTCCCAACACAGCCTGTATAGTCACACCCCTACCTTGATTGGCCCGCTGCCTGCTGAGTCCCGCCTCCAAAGCACTGATGGCCATCACTGGTATAAACCATTGATTATTTCCTGCCATTGATGTAAATCACAGATGATACTATCAATGAAGACCATTGTAGATATGCCAGTAATATTCCCCAACAATAAGACATTGGGACAAAACAAACCATAGCCATGATCCGCCCACACCCCACCCCACCCCTTTCAAGAACTGTCCTGCTGAAATCTGGACAATCGGGAGGTATGGATTTCATGAGCCCACAAAAATAGCAGCTCTTGTGGGTAAGCAACAGAGAGGCACTATAATGGCTTATTCTAAAAGACGTGCTATCAATTGGTCATGAAAAATGAACACTATAATTCAACAATAGCAGCAACAACAAATATAACGGTTGTTAAGAGAAAACTGTAATGTTGTATATATTTGTAACAGAAAATACCCACAGAAAAAGAGGAGCTAGATATTTTGTCATTAGAGACTTGAAACACTGAAGGTCTGATTAAGAGTTGTGATTTTTAGCTCTTTGGATGAGTGTACTGTTCTGTATCCGTAGACTGTATTGTATCCGTGTATACTGTACTGTATCCTGCTTTGTCGGCAGATCCACCGAAGTGTCGCTGTGGTGTGTACCTAGCTTAAGAGAAAGAAACCCAAAATACCACATAGGTCACAATGCTAAATTATTGTTTAATAAGTTAATGAGTACCCCTAATGTTTTAATAGGCGTGTATATACTAAGCCTTGGAGAGAGATAAAGTGGATAAAGTACCAGCCATCATGTTACAGGCTGCGTTTGAAAATGACAGGAGCTGGTTGCCTGGAACTTTATCTCCATCCACTTTATCTCTCTCCGATTCATTTTGTATAAAAAAAGGTTTTGAAAAACATAAAAGTACAGCTCATTCTAGCAGTCTATATTAGTTCCCCTAAGTGCAGAATAACCATGCCGTGTAATTAAACATTCACAATGAATCCTTTCTATTGATTCAAGTAAGGACGGAGACACCGGTCACAACAGAATTAAACTGATTGGGAATAATTTGCGGAATGCAAAAAATTTCCAGACTGCTATAATTGGCATGAGAGGCTTATCCCACAACTTAATGGCCCGGAAATCTGATCTAAAGTTCAATAGCGGAAGTAGAATAGGAACACTTTCAATAGCATAGATTTGTGGCAAATAATAAAAATTGCATTGCTATGAAAAGGAAAAGTCTACTTTTGATTTTGGGGTTAAATATGCAAACTAAATTCAAAAGAGGTCACACACAACTCCTAGGCTATGCCTAAATGAGAAATAAGGAGATTTATGGTAGACTTACCATTGTTAAATCTCATTGAGCGGTACACTGGATTCCACAGGGAATAACATCGGGGTGTAGAGTTGGATCTTGATCTGAGGCACCAACAGGCTAAAGCTTTGACTGTTCCCAGGATGCACTGCACCGCCTCCTCTATAGCCCCACCTCCAGTCCAATGCAGTAGCAGGTAAGAGAGACGGTAGATGTTAGTCACATAGAACCACATTCTCACGACAGGAGAAGGGACTAGCGGCTAATGCCATACAAACTCAAAGAAGCTAAATGCGTCAGGGTTGGCGCCCTATGGAATCCAGTGTACCTTGCAGAAAGAGATTTAACAATGGTAAATCTATCATAAATCTCCTTTTCTGCAGCGGGGTACACTGGTATTCCACAGGGAATAACATCAGGGATGTCCTAAAGCAGTTCCTCATGGGAGGGGACGCACTATAGTGGGCACAAGAACCCGGCGTCCAAAGGAAGCATCCTGGGAGGCGGAAATATCAAAGGCATAGAACCTGATAAACATGTTCACTGAGGACCACGTAGCCACCTTGCACAATTGTTCTGCGGACGTGCCACGGCGGGCCGCCCAAGAAGGTCCATCCAACCGAGTAGAATGGGCTTTGATAGCAGCAGGAGCTGGGAGCTCAGCCTACGCATAGGCTTGTGCAATCACCATTCTAATCCATCTGGCCAAGGTTTGATTATTCGCAGGCCAGCCACGTTTGTGAAAACCAAAAAGTACAAAAAGAGAATCTGACCTCCTGATAGAGGCAGTCCTTTCCACATAAATACGGAGAGCACGTACCATGTCCAAAGATCTTTCTTTGGAGGGAAAACCAGAAGAGCTGAAGGCCGGAACAACAATTTCCTGGTTAAGGTGAAAAGCTGACACCACCTTAGGTGGGTGTTGTAAGGTATGCCGGCGGTCGGGCTCCCGGCGACCAGCATACCGGCACCGGGAGCCCGACAGCCGACATACTGAAGACCACCCCCTTAGGTAGATAACCAGGGTGAGTTCGAAGAACAGCCCGCACACGGTGAAAAATCAGAAAGGGTGGACGACAGGTCAAAGCACCAAAGTCAGACACCCTTCTAGCAGAGGCAATAGCCAACAGAAACACGACCTGAAACGTAAGGCATTTAAGGTCCACAGACTCAAGAGGTTCAAATGGAGACTCTTGCAGGGCATTTAAGACGTCAGACAGATCCCATGGAGCCACAAGAGGGACATAGGAAGGCTGAATCCCAAGAACACCCTGAGTGAAAGTGTGAAAGTCAGGAAGAGACGCAATTTTTCTCTGAAACCACACTAACAAGGCAGATATATGAACCTTGAAGGAGGCCAGATGAAGGCTCAAGTCCAGGCCTGGTTGTAGAAAAGCCAGAAGCCTGGAAGTTTTGAAAGTATGTGCATCATAATTCTTAGCGGCACACCATGTGAAGTAAGAATTACAGACCCTGTAATAAATCCGAGTTGAAGCCGGTTTATGGGCTTTCAACATAGTTTGAATGACCGCCTCAGAGAACCCTTTTGCTCTCAGGAGTGATGCTACAAGAGCCACGCCGTCAAAGCCAGTCTGACCAGGTCCAGGTAGACTAAAGGGCCCTGAACGTGGAGGTCTGGGCATTGAGGAAGTAGAAGAGGACGCTCTATCGAGAGACCCTGCAGATCTGAGAACCAATGCCGCCTGGGCCACGCTTGAGCAACAAGAAATAGTATTCCTCCTTCTTGCTTGAACTTCCGTATTACTCTGGGCAGGAGTGACACTAGAGGAACACGTATGGCAACCGAAAGATCCGTGGAATTGCCAGTGCGTCCACGAACGCTGCTTGAGGATCCCTTGTCCTTGCTCCGAAGACCGGAACCTTGTGATTGTGTCGAGATGCCATTAGGTCTACATCTGGTAGGCCTCACTTGTCCACTAGAAGTTGAAAGACTTCTGGATGAAGGCTCCATTCTCCGGCGTGCACGTCCTGACGACTGAGGAAGTCCGCTTCCCAGTTGAGGACTCCCGGAATGAACACTGCCGATATAGCTGGCAGATGGCGTTCCGCCCATTGGAGGATTTTTGACACTTCCATCATTGCCATGCGGCATCGAGTGCCGCCTTGATGATTTATGTGCGCCACCGTTGTGGCGTTGTCTGTACTTGAACAGCCCTGTTCTGTACCAGAGGCAGGGCCAGTGTCAAAGCATTGAACACTGCCCGCAATTCCAGAATGTTTATCGGGAGGAGAGAACCCTCCCTGGTCCACCGAACCTGGAGAGAGTGTTGTTCCAACACTGTGCCCCAACCTCGCAGACTGGCGTCCGTTGTCAGGAGGACCCAGTTGGAGATCCAGAAGGGACGGCCCCTGCTCAACTGTTGATCCTATAGCCACCAGCTCAGTGACAGACGAACCTCCGAAGTCAAGATCATTTGAGACCTGATCCAGTGAGGCAGGTCGTCCCACTTGGAAAGGATTAACCTCTGCAGAGGGCGGGAATGAAATTGGGCGTACTCTACCATGTCGAATGCCGACACCATGAGGCCTAGTACTTGCATCGCCGAGTGTACTGACACTCTCTGGCGAGAGAGAAAGTATCTGATCCTGTCCTAAAGTTTCAGGACCTTCTCCGGAGTCAAGAACAATCGTTGGTTGTGTGTGTCCAACAATGCCCCCAGATGCACCATGCTCTGAGCAGAGACCAGTGAGAACTTCTTCCAGTTGATGAGCCACCCGTGGGCTTGTAGGAATTGGACCGGCAGTTCCAGATGACGGAGGAGAACCTCTGGGGAGTTCGCCAGGATCAGCAAGTTGTCCAGATACGGCATGACCCTGACAGCGGAGAAGAGCCATCATGACTGCCATGACCTTGGTGAAGATCCAAGGAGCCATGGTCAGTCCGAAAGGCAAGGCCTGGAATTGATACTGTAGGTTGCCAATAGGAAACCGCAGATATTGCTGCTGTGACAAGGCAATAGGAATGTGCAGGTAAGCATCCTGTATGTCCAGGGATACCATATAGTCCTTGGGTTCCAAGGCCAGTACAATGGAACGCAGAGTTTCCATACGGAATTTGGATACCCTCACAAATTTGTTCAATTATTTGAGGTTGAGTATAGGCCGGGAGGACCCATCTGGTTTCAGGACTAGAAACAAGGTCTTAGCCTTCGGAGCAGAAGGATTAGTACTTGGGAAAAATGCAGTCTCAGCTGTTGCCAAGTCAGTCACGATCTTGTTCCGATCCTCTCCAAATAGTAGGTCTCCCTTAAAAAGGAGAACCTCCGAGGTCTTTTTGGAGTCCAGGTCCACTTTCCAGGACCTTAAGCACAAAATCCGGCGAGCCAGGATAGACGTAGTAGACGCCTTGGCCGCCATTACGCCTGCGTTAGAGGCCGCCTCCTGAATATAGCAAGAGGCTGTGGTAATATACGACAGATATTGTCTTGCAGTGTCAGAATGATGCTTCAATAGCTTTTGCAGCCCAAGAGGCTGCCATAGTTGGTCTATGCACAGCACCGGTAAGTGTGTAAATAGACAACAGGCATCCCTCCACATGCTTATCCGTCAGTTTCTTCAGTGAGGTGACAGTGGTGACAGGCAGGGTAGATGTCACCACAAGACGGGCGACACGTGAGTCCACCGGCGGTGGAGTTTCCCACTTATTACTCAACTCCGCAGGGATAGAGTAACGAGCTAGCATCTTTTTGGACAGGGAAAAATTTTTCCCTGGAGATGACCAGGATTCCTGACATATGTCAATTAAAAGATCAGAATGCGGTAAAACTACTTTAGCAACCTTCTGACGTTTAAACTTATCAGGTTTCTTGGACGTAGCGGGGGCCTCAATATCATCATCAATCTGGAGAATCAGCTTGATAGCCTCCACTAGGTCAGGAACATCAACTTGAGTTGTAGATTCCTCATCAGAAGCAACCGTATCAGTGTCTGACGGATCAGTATAATCCCCATCCTCATCAGAAGAATCATCCGAGCTATTAGTGGATTGTGAGGAAGAAATGGCCAGTTTAGAGGACCCCTTGGCCCCAGCAGCGCGAGGGGTAGGTTTTTGTCTAACCAAAGACCGATTTCATTGTTGTAACTGGGTAGACAGAGCATCCGCCCAAGGCGGTTTGACGACAGGGGCAATATGTGGCTGCAATGGCACAGTAGGTCCAACAGGGGGCGTAAGCCACGTTACAAGCGTCGACAGCATATTTGAAAAAGCAGCCCAAGGTGGGTCTTGATTTGCCACAGGTGCTGCAAACTGACTGGAAGGTGCAGGGCACGCAGTACCTGAACCCTCAGCTGAAACCTTTTTCTCAGACAAATCCGTAGCGCCAGCACTGCATTATGCAGGTGCGTCTGCAGATTTCCCGCCCTGAGTAGCAGACATTATTGGGAATGTAGCCTTAGGGCGCAGCAGTACAAAACAGCCAGACAAACACAATACCTGCAAAAAGAAACCTGTGCTATGTGATAGCAAATGCAAAGCACAAAACAGAGGATTTAAGCGGTGTGAGGTGACTGAAACACACAGTGAAAAATACAAAACCGTATATCCTGTGGAACACTATATTTGAAATGAGACCCTGATGCATTTAGTCTCCCAGGGTACAGAATATAGTGATACACAGAATAGAATCTTCGCAGCAGCTATAGGCACACACAGTCACGGGTACAATGCAGAAATTATTAAATATAAACAATAAGACTGCACTGGACTAGTAAATCTACATATAGATATGTATGTATACAGATATAACAATGCACAGTAAACACTGGATGTATATCACAGAATACTTGAACTAAATATTCATATAGCAGTACACTTGTTCTTAACGAACACTGTCTAAAATGACATGTAGAATACTTAAGTGTCTGTAAATACACAGCGCTGACAAGACAGGCGGTTGTACAGAGGAGACAGTGCCCAGCAGTCCCGAAGATCAGCCCAGCTATGTAATGGCGCCAAAATCTCTTCAGGGCGTGAGGGAGAGAGAGAGAGATGCAGTTCCAGTGCAGGAACACCAGCAGTAGATGGCGCCCGGAGCTGGGGGAGGGGCTACAGGTCAGCGCCTTATCCCCTGTGCTTCACCACCGGGTACTATGGAGCCTATATTAAACGGATTTTTGTAAATGGACATAAAAGTGCTGCGGCCCTTGAAGTCTTCTTAAAAAGCTCTTTTCAGGGCTGCCTAGCACAGCCCCCCTGTTAGTGACCTGCACTCCAGGCACAAACTTACAAACTGAACTCCAGTGCCTGAAGGCGGGGCTATAGAGGAGGCGGTGCAGCGCATCCTGGGAACAGTCAAAGCTTTAGCCTGTTGGTGCCTCGGATCAAGATCCAACTCTACACCCCAATGTTATTCCCTGTGGAATACCAGTGTACCCCGCTGCAGAAATTAACCAATTAAGGATATGGACATTTGGGGGAGATTTATCAAAAAAGGGGAGGAGAGATAAACTACCAATCGGCTCCTGTCAATTTTCAAACACAGCCTGTAATATGGCAGTTAGGAGCTGATTGGTTGGGACGTTATCTCTCTCCAATATTTGATATATCTCCCCCATTAAGTGAAAAAAAGAGAAACGGTTATGCATAGAACTATTAAAAGTTGACCCGCTATATAACGACTGAAGGATAATTGGCAGTAGACTGGTAGCTGCTACATGGCCATGTAAATGAATGCAGGAAGAGCTGAATATGAACTGCTATAACGCCCCAGTCTGATATTTATTACTCCGACAGGAAGAAATTAAGTTGTCTCTTTGAAGGCGTGGGATATACATAATCAGACACCCGCTGCTGAGCGGGAGCCGTGCTCCATTTATAAGCCGAACAAATGGAACATGATTTATTACTACAGTGCATGGGGAGGATTATGGGTGACACGGTTTTGCTTGGACAGACACCTTTAATCACCTAGCTCTTGTAGAACTTCCTGAAGTGACTGGATTACTAGGCAGTCGAGCATTACAAAACACACAGGGGACACCAGCATAACGTCCCCAATTTCAGTGCCGCAAACACCAAGATATTACATGATAAACACCCTTATTTTAAAAGTCAGTGGAGGAGATGTATCAGACACTTCTAAAGGGGGCAGGGAGAGAATCAGCCATCATGTTATAGAATGCACTAGATTAGTGTTTCTCAAACTCTGCCTTGTGGAACCCTAAGGGCTGTAACACCCGCGTCGGTTTCTCCCGGATGGCAAAAAGCCGGACAAACTTTGTTCAGCTTTTTGCCATCCGGGAGAGTCCTTCACACACAACGGCTTTGAGACGTGTGTGATGCTGTGCGCATACGCAGCAGCAGACACGGCTTGGAAAAAAACCGTTGTGTGTGAAAGCTCCCCTTCACACACACGGTCCACTGCCTTCAAAGACTGCACGGCCCCGGCCCGGCAGCCGGACCTTCCAGTGGATATTTCCGGCAGCCGGGCCGGGGCCTTGCAGTGTTAAAGGACCCTACCCCTCACACTCTTAATTAAACTACCGGCACGGGAAAAAGCCATCCGGCTTTTTCCCGGCCGCCAAAAGCTGGCGTGTGTGTGTTTCAGCCCTAACAGTGCTTATATAGAGATGATATCATCAGGAATAATTTGCATCACCTATACATCTACTGTGTCAGTTAATTAACACACCTGTGCTTCAGTTAGGTGATCTGGAAAACATGCACTGTGAGGGTTACATAAGGAATGGGTTTGAGAAACATTTTACTAGATAAATGATAGGTAGAAGCTGATGGGTTATTATGGGTTTGATACATCTCCCCCAGCATGAAAGGTTTTTCATTCAAAGATTTCCTATTTCACCAATACATAAATTGGAAGACAATATAGGAGTGTATGCACTAAAGGGCCCTACACATTTAACGATCCGCCGCCGAGCTGCCCGACAGTGGATACGGCCACCGGGTGACCCGGCGGCGGGGGAGCAGTGACGGGGGGAGTGAAGTTTCATCATTCCCCCCGTCACCCGGCTCCATAGAAGTGCAGGCAAATATGGATGAGATCGTCCATATTGGCCTGCATGCACAGCCGACGGGGCACCAGCGATGAACGAGCGCGGGGCCGCGCATCCTTCATCGCTGGTGCCTCCACACTAAAAGATATGAACGGTATCTCGTTCATTAATGAACGAGATCGTTCATATCTTGGAGGATTATCGCTTAGTGTGTAGGGCCTTTAAGGCAAACCTGGAGGATTTCCGCCATGATTGCCTCCTGTATTACCAGGGGTGATGTGTGGAGGAGATGGGGTTAGAGCTTCAACACACAATCATTTATGCAGCAGACACAACAATCCAGAGTTTCCAAAACTCCGCCATTATAGTCCAGGTTTTAAGGATATCCATGCTTGATTGTAGATGGTTAAATCAAATTGACTGAGGCACCTGTACTCAAGCATGGATATCCTTAAAACCTGGACTGTGATGTCGGAGTTTGGAAAACTGTACTAATTAGTTTCCCCAATCTAATTACCCACCACAAGTGAGCACATTAGTTTCATCAGAATCCCATCGACCAATCTGTCTTTGGACTAGGAGGCTGCAGGGGAGGTGTATTCAACATTGTAAAGCAAACTGGCAACGTTGCCCAAAGAAATCAATCCACTTCTAGCTACCACTTTATAGAATCTACTTCAGGGATGGGGAACCTTCGGTCCTCCAGCTGTTGTTGAACTACACATACCAGCGTGCCTTGCTACAGTTTTGCTATTCGGCCATGCTAAAACTGTTGCAGGGCATGCTGGGATGTGTAGTTCAACAACAGCTGGAGGACCGAAGGTTCCCCATCCCTGATCTACTTGTTAAATGATAGATGACTGATTGCTATGGGTAACACCTACACCTGTCCTCTTTAGAAGGATTGCTACATCTCCCCATACGAGGGTGAAGAAATGGAGAAAACCCTAGAGAACATACCAGCTCCATGCGGGAGACATGCTGGTTCATAATGGACCCACAGTTGCAAGGTTCACACAGATTAGCAAGGAGACTATAGGGTATATGCAATTGCGGTCGAATTCCCGAAATTGTCGAATTTCGGGTATTTTTCGCCAAAAAAAAATATTCGTCAATGCAATTCAGTGCTTTCCGTCAAAAAAACGGACTTTCAAAATTCGACTTTTTGAAATTCGACTTTTTGCAAATTCGACTTTTCTGCAATGATACAAGTGCTGCAATTCGAGAAAAGCATATTCAATTCAAGTTTGGAAATTCGACAGCAGTGCTTTTAGACAGCAAATTCGTAATTTTCAATCCGCCACACTTTGGAGGGTGAAACCAATAAAAAAAATGTAAAACGTGGTTTTTTTGTGGGGTTTTTTCGTGGTAATATCAGATCTATTTATATTAGAAGGGATTAGGTACTTGGTTTGTCTTTTTTGGTGGCACAAGTATTATTTATATATTTTTAAAAAATGTTTTTTTTTTTTATTTTTATAGATGGAATGGTGAAATCCCTGAAAAAAATGGCATGGGGTCCCCCCTCCAAAGCATAACCAGCCTCGGGCTCTTCGAGCTGGTCCTGGTTCTAAAAATGCGGGGGAAAAATTGACAGGGGATCCCCCGTATTTTTAAAACCAGCACCGGGCTCTGCGCCTGGTGCAAAAAAATACGGGGGACAAAAAGGAGTAGGGGTCCCCCGTATTTTTAACAACAGCATCGGGCTCCACTAGCTGGACAGATAATGCCACAGCCGGGGGTCACTTTTATACAGTGCCCTGCGGCCGTGGCATTAAATATCCAACTAGTCACCCCTGGCCGGGGTACCCTGGGGGAGTGGGGACCCCTTCAATCAAGGGGTCCCCCCCCCAGCCACCCAAGGGCCAGGGGTGAAGCCCGAGGCTGTCCCCCCCATCCAAGGGCTGCGGATGGGAGGCTGATAGCCTTGGTAAAATGTCAAGAATATTGTTTTTTTCCAGAAGAACTACAAGTCCCAGCAAGCCTCCCCCGCAAGCTGGTACTTGGAGAATCACAAGTACCAGCATGCGGGAGAAAACCGGGCCCGCTGGTACCTGTAGTTCTACTGGAAAAAAAATATCCAAATAAAAACAGGACACACACACACCGTGAAAGTAAAACTTTATTTCATACGTCGACACACACATACTTACCTATGTTCACACGCCGACATCGGTCCTCTTCTCCAAGTAGAATCCACGGATACCTGAAAAGAAAAGATCAATATACTCACCTCAGCCATGGTCCAGAGATAAATCCACGTACTTGTTAAAAAAAACAAACCGGACACCCGACCAAACGGACTGAAAGGGGTCCCATGTTGACACATGGGACCCCTTACCCCGAATGCAGAGAGACCTCTCAAGTGACAGCTGTCACAGAAAGGTCTCTAAAGCCAATCAGGAAGCGCAACGAAGTTGCGCTCACCTGATTGGCTGTGCGCTGTCTGAACTCAGACAGCGCATCGCACAGCTCCGTCCATTACTTTCAATGGTGGGAACTTTGCGGCTAGCGGTGAGGTCACCCGCCGGTCAGCGGCTGACCGCGGGTAACCCCACCGCTGACGGCAAAGTTCCCACCATTGAAAGTAATGGAGAGGCTTTGCGATGCGCTGTCTGACAGCTCAGACAGCGCACAGCCAATCAGGTGAGCGCCACGGAAGTAGCGCCTCCTGATTGGCTGAAGGGACCTCAGTGACAGGAGTCACGTGGTGTCCCGGCATTCGGGGAAAGGGGTCTGATGTGTAAGCATGGGACCCCTTTCAGTCCGGCATGGTACGGGTGTTCGTTTTTTTTTTTTTTAACAAGTACGTGGATTATCTCCCGGACACTGGATTGAGGTGAGTAAAAATTTTTTCACAGGTACCCCGGATCGTCGGAGACTGTGGCAGTCGGCGGGTCAACATAGGTAAGTATGTGTGTGTCGGCAGTATGTAATAAAGTTTTACTTGTCACGGTGTGTGTGTCCTGTTTTTATTTGGGTATTTTTTTCCCAGTAGAACTACAGGTACCAGCGGGCCCGGTTTTCTCCCGCATGCTGGTACTTGTGGTTCTCCAAGTACCAGCTTGCGGGAGAGGCTTGCTGGGACTTGTAGTTTTTCTGAAAAAAACAATATTCTGTCATTTTACTCCAGGCTATCAGCCTCCCATCCGCAGCCTTTGGATGGGGGGGGACAGCCTCGGGCTTCACCCCTGGCCCTTGGGTGGCTGGGGGGGGACCCCTTGATTGAAGGGGTCCCCACTCCCCCAGGGTACCCCGGCCAGGGGTGACTAGTTGGATATTTAATGCCACGGCCGCAGGGCACTGTATAAAAGTGACCCCCGGCTGTGGCATTATTTGTCCAGCTAGTGGAGCCCGATGCTGGTGTTAAAAATACGGGGGACCCCTACTCGTTTTGTCCCCCGTATTTTTGGCACCAGCACCAGGCGCAGAGCTCGGTGCTGGTTTTAAAAATACGGGGGATCCGCTGTTAATTTTAACCCCGGATTTTTAAAACCAGGACCAGCTCGAAGAGCCCGAGGCTGGTTATGCTTTGGAGGGGGGACCCCACGCCATTTTTTTTCCGGGTTTTTCCCGTTTTTTTAAATCGTGGCAAAATCCGGCAAATCGGCCGTTTTTCGCCCGCGGGACTGTCTAATCCGTTTTTAATTAAATATGGTGAATTCCGGCAGCCACCTGCCGGAATTCACCTGTCGAATTGTGTCGAATTAAAAAACGGCGATAATTTGCCGCAATTCGCCGTGAATTGCATATACCCCTATATATTCTTATTTGTCCTCTTTGAACAGGAGACATTAATGGCAACTGAAGAGGTTTATGCTTAGAAGTGGTTGGAACCACTAAAGCCCAAGAATAGGTGACCAGTCTACACTTTAGTTCCATAGGTAACAAACACTGCCACAAAATACTGATCTACATACAGTACATAGCCCCTCCCACAAAGCCACACTTCAGCAGACACCTGCAGTAAGATCAGAAGGAACTGGACATTCTGCAATTGGAAAATGACTTCACACACAAGCAATACCCAAACGTAGCCACCTAGAGGTAAAACAGCCCAATAGGGTCACCAAAGTGGCACCACATACATACTCGATAAGTCTAGGTCACCTCATTAAAAACAGATTGGACTGCACACCCTAATTTCAAACACAGCTGTTGCAAGTCTGCACAGAAAAAATACCAGGACAGTGTGTTATGGGGGGGTTTGGGGCTGTAATGCCTGCAGTCGGGATCCCGAAGGTCAGCATCCAGACCACGGAATCCCGGACGCCAGAATACAGTCAGGGGGGCAAGCGCAATGGAGCGCCTTGCGGGCTCGCTGCGCTTGCCACAAGTTCTTTTCCCACTCTATGGGTGTCGTTGATGTATCCTAAATGCCGGGATCCCAATTGCAAGTAAAGCAACTACATCCCATTATGGGGCCCATATGTCAACATTCTATCAGGAAAATCCTGTATTTTGCCGATGACTGTTTCTGAAGATCAACAAAATCCAACATGTTGGAAATCCTCTACTTGCCGATTCCAACCCAACATGATCGTAATCGGTGAGTCAGGAATTTCTAACATTGGATTTTGCAGATCTATGTACTTTCAGAATTACCCAGTAATAGATCCTATCATTTTAATAAGGATCATTATCAAACACTGCACTATACTCAGGCTATACACACTAGGGATGGCCATCGACCATCGCCGATTCCTAATCATTGATGGTTTATGGCTGATGTCGAATGGTTTTGCCATCGATGGGAGAGAACCAGTTGTTTTCCCTCCATCGATGGTTTAGCCTAAACGAATATTATTTATTCTTTTTTTTTTTTTAAAGATGCCATCACACTGAACATAGCTCCGCCCCTGACACCCGCTAAGCCCCAACCCTGGGCTGTGATTGGCCTGCGAGTCATTCACAGAAATAACAGGGATGACTATCGATGAGTGGTCTCCCATAGCATAGTTAGTGACCATCGATGGCCACTCACAATTTCGCCATTGATGGCGAACACACCGATGGCGATCCCTAATACACACTACAATATCAGGCTAAAGGCATTATCTATACAGCAGTGGTTCTTAACCACAACCCCCAAGCATCCCCAACAGGCCATGTTTTGTGGATTTCTGTCCGTGGAAGCAGTTGGGATGATTACAGATATCCACAAAACATGAGTTTTTGGTTGTAAAAGAGGACTGGACCTGAGACCATGTTTTTGACAGAACAAAAAGCTATTTCAGAATACAGAACACAATTTTTGAAGAGCCAACACGGCTGAGACATGTTTGGAATATAATCATCCTAAAATGTAATACGTCTTGTGATATGGGCACACGGAGAATACTCGCAAATTGCTCAAACTGTTTAGGGTTACTGTTTAGAGGTGAATACCTCAGAACACTGCCCCATCCAGTCTAAGTTATTGAAATATTTATTTTGGAATATGTCCTTTTACTAGCTGTGAGGGACACATTTGTAGAAGGAAAAGGAGATTAAACTAGAATTTTGTCAAACACATTTTTGTAACACGAATAAGCTTCTTCTCTCCGGAAAGTAACATAAGGTCACAGCTGTCCTGTTGTATAGACTGTTAAGACTGGCTGGAAAATTCAGACTGAAAATGACAAATCATTTAAAAACAAGAAAAGTGCCAGCCTGTCTGGGGTTTCAGGACTGTCAGTTTCTGCAGAGGGCCCCACATGCTTTGCCACACCCCCTAGTACCAGGGCACGGCAAATCGGTTTGCTGCCCTGTTTATGACGTATAGAGCGATATTCAAATGTTAGAGGTGCCGGCAGCCAGTAGGTGGCACCCAAAGGAGCTATTCAATTGTTTCTCTGTTCAGGTGTGATCAGCTGCCGGCGTCGGAATTTCAGCTTGCTACCCCGGAGGAGGCGAGCTGAAATGAGCGAAAAGTGACCCATTTGGGTGCCTGAACGGGACTTTTCGCATTGCGTCCTTCAGTTTGGTCGGGTTTAGCTGTGCGACAAGAGCAATAAATATGCACAATTGAATATCGCCCCCCCCTCCCCCTCCCAATCTCCTGTAACAGACAGGAGACCGGGAGCGATAAACAACTAAATATCACCCATAGATGGTGGGGAAGAGGGGGCTGGGGGCTTTGGGGCAGTGACTCCCATATACAGTACTGTAATACTGTACACTGAAAAAGTTGAAGTTGAAACAAGTCTTTATTTTATTTTTATTTTTTGAATCTATTCAGTTTCTACTAACTTCTAAGGATAAGCAATTTGCAAAGACTGAATTTTAATTTCAAGCTTTTGATGGTTTTAGTGTTTCTATAAAATAAAATTAAAAAAAAAAGCATTCCTTTTAGAGAGCCGATAGATCCAATGCACAGTACTAAATTCATGGCAGTGACTGATTTAATGACTGCAGGGAAAGTCGAGTTGGGTGCCACTTTACCCCAAAACAATAATGGCAGATGTACCAGCGCAGCGCTCTGCCAGCTACTAGAACGATCCGGTGTTATTAAATCCAAAAGGTCCATCTAGCAAATCCAAAACTAGATTCTTAATCCTATTTGCAGGGTTATCCAGAGATTCTATCACTCCTCATCACAGTCACATGAACCAGAATGCGCTCTTGCAAGCTATTGTTAGCAGAGACACAAAGAATCAAGGTATGTAAGGAATGGAACGCACCGGACAAGGACACTGTAGGACTGGAAGCAATGATGGCAATAATACATGTGTTAATGTATCCAGCAGGATTGCCAACTGTATTCTGTACTAGATTTACTGCTCTACAATATACTACTGCACATGGTCTAATTGTCGCAGGTCATCAAATAACTGAATCAATACCCTGAGGGGGAGGACCCTGTTATCATGGCCGTGGATTTTGTTTTATTTCATTAAAACAATATAAAAAGATTGCCTGTGCCTAACGGAGGGGCGACTTAAACCCATGTTGAAGACATTCTACCGTTTCTTTCTTAAAGGCAAAGAACAAAACACCACATAGATCACAATGCAAAATTAATGTTCACTGTACTCTTCATGCTTTAAGAAGTGATACCCATTATCAATTGTAGTCGGAAACTGTCGTCTTGTCGGAAAAAAAGTCAGTTTCCGACTTTTTTAGGTTGGAAACTGTTCCAACCTATTCAATTCCCCTACTTTTTTTCCGACAAGTTGCCAATTTCCGACTTGTCGGAATACACGTGGTTTGGCGGATTGACCCGCAGATCCACATGTTTTGTCGGATTCCGCAGTCAAATCCAACAGGTTTTGGACTCGTTTCCGACAATGTCAATCCGATTTTCAAAAAATCTTGTCGGATTTGGCAGCTCATTGAATACTGCATTGTTGGATCCTTTGCGCCGGAAAGGGTCTGACAAGCATTGAATACCCCCCCTATGTCTTTCAATGTTAACGCAAAAAAGAACGGATTAACTGTACTTTTTTCAAATAAATGTACTGTTATCTTCACTTTTATTTACCACTCGGTGTGACCCATTGGAGTGCATACATAACAGCACAAAAGGAGCATTCTCTAACCACTCCCTGAAAACGTACCTGTACAGATAGCTTATCAATCTTCTGAACCACTTAACCTCAGTAAACGATTCTACCACATTACCACCGTTTCTGTAAGGTTCACACAAAATTCACGTGTTCTCGTTCCAGACTCAAACAACCCTCTAACCCCAGACCAGCATTGCTGTGTTTCTGGTTCATATAACCCAGTGGTTTTCAACTACAGTCTTCATAATAATGTTTATTGGATTTAAATTTTCAACAAACATATAAAGGACAATAAAACAAATTAAAAAAACAAAAACAAAGAGACAATAGAGAATACACAATACAAGGGCGGGCCGGCCGGCGTCGCCAGAAAAGTCCTGCTTTGGAGGGGCCGAAAATCACAGAGAATCAATCAGTTTTACATATGATAAAAAAAGGTATAACATCACACCGGTTAGCTCAGAGGAAACATCTTAAGGGTCAGAAATAGGAGAATTCAAGACACCAAAATCCATAGGGGCACTATGAATGGTAGAATGTCCCATTCATCTCTCCCATCGGAACCGTCTCATGTGACTAGATGAAGTCATTTTCCGCCGTCTTAAATAGATAATGCTTATGAACTTATTTGTAATATTGGGAATCAGAGAGGATTTCCACATCTGAGCAATAGATGCCTTGATTGCTAAAAGTATATGTCCCCAAATACAGTCAGTTTCCCCCAAGGCATGTTTTCAGGATTTCTGTCTGTGTAAACAGATAGTATAATTACTGACCCAGCAAACCAGATCAGCTAACCTGTGCATGATTGAAGCAATCCAGAAAACAGGATCTGGTCTCTAGGTCGACAGCAACTAGGTCGACAGGGTCTCTAGGTCGACAGATCAAAAAGTTGACATGAGTTTTTTACAATTTTTTTCTTTTTTTTAACTTTTTCATACTTATCGATCCATGCGGACTACGATTGGGAACAGTAACCTGACCGAATGAGCCATGCGAGGGTACACGGTGCACTAATTAGGGTTCCCGGTCACTGTACGGAGAAAACGACACCAAAAAAACATAAAAACTCATGTCCACCTTTTGACCTAGACCATGTCGACCTAGAGACCCTGTCGACCAATACTGGTCAACCTAGACACTGTCGACCCTCCATACCACACCCCCAGAAAACATGACCTGTTGAGCATACTTGAGGACTGGAATTGAGAACCACTGATATAACACACTAAGCACTTATACCCTTTATTGACGTGACCAACATGAAATATGCGGCAGCAAACATCATTTAATTAAAACCCCTGTTATTACCCGGTCGCATTTTATTTCAGTGTTTCAAATTGTCGTATTAATATGTCAGCAATAGATGTTTTTCTGCAGTTATTTATTTCTTATGAGGAAATAGTGCTATAAATGATAGAAGAAATGCATCAGCACCGTATTATCACAATGAACATTTGTGGCCCCATGAATAACAATATTGATATCATGTGTTAACTGTCAAAAACAAATGGCCTTTGAATTAAGAGAACCGTTAATACAAATGCAAACGTGTGGGGAGTTGCAATTATTTAGGCGGGCAACCCTTTTAAGATAAATGGGAGCCTGAGGTCAAAAGAGGTTGACCCCTATGGCTAACTTATCAGTGTCCGGAAAGGTCAACTAAAGTGCAAACGTCTGAGGTAGAGGCAGAGCAAGGCAATACCATAATAACAGTGGTACTCCCACATGTGAGAGTGGTAACAAACAAAAAATAAATATATATATCACCATTACAATCCATTCTGAATGCAGCTGCAAGGCTAACATTCCTCGCTAGACGTTCATCGTCTGCAGACCCACTATGTCAGTCCCTCCATTGGCTACCTGTATTCTACCTTATTCAATATAAAATACTGTTACTTACACACAAGGCCATTAACCATACTACACCAACATACATCTCTTCACTCATTTCAAAATATCTCCCAACCCGACCTCTTCGCTCTTCACAAGATCTACGTCTCTCATCCACACTCATTACTTGCTCCCATGAACGATTACAGGACTTTCTTCGGGCTGCACTCAATCTGTGGAATGCCCTACCACTTACAAGAAGACTCTCCTCTAGTCTTCAAACGTTCCCTGAAAACACCCCTATTCAGACAAACTTATAAAATTCCAGAACCGCTCACATTACCTTCATAGCTTTCATATCCAATTATCTCCCCACAGTACAGTCCACACTTATCCTCACATATTTAATTCTGCACTCTCCCTTCCTCTTGACCCTGGTTCATTACTGTGGTGATGTGATATCATGCAGCCCACCAAGAACCTTTGCAATCTGGTGGACAACTATGCAGTAGATAGCACCTATCCTTGTGTATCAATGCCTATTTCCCCATAGATTGTAAGTTTACGAGCAGGGCCCTCCTACCTCTATGACTGTTTGTTTTTACCCAGTTTTGTCTTCTTATTGTGTCCAGTTGTAAAGTGCAACTAAATTTGCTACGCTATATAAGAAACTGTTAATAAATAAATAAATAAATAATAATCCCACCCTCCCGCACAACCTCACCTCCCACAATCTCATTATCCATTGATGGCATGACTATCTCCTCTAACCCCCAAGTACGCTGTCTTGGCGTAATCCTTGACTCCTCCCTCTCCTTCAAACCACATAGTCAGCACCTCTCACAAACCTGTCATTTTCATCTCAAAAACATTTCCAGGATCAGACCTTTTCTCACCCAGGATGCCACTAAAATCATCATTCACTCACTGATTATTTCCAGACTGGATTACTTTAATCTCCTCCTAACTGGCCTCCCTGACAATTACCTCTCTCCACTCCAATCTATCCTCAATGCTGCAGCCCGGCTCATGTTCCTCACCAAATGCACTACATATCCACCTCCCCTCTCCTACAAGCCCTTCACTGGTTTCCCTTCCCTTTCAGAATCCAATTCAAACTTCTCACATTCACTTACAAAGCACTCACCCACTCCTCTCTCACTTACATCTCTGACCTTATCTTCCTTTACTCTCCCACCAGTCCTCTTCGCTCTTCTAATGCACGCTGACTCTCCTGTCTTTTGATTACTTCCTCCCACTCCTACCTCCAAGATTTTTCACGTGCTGCTCCCTTTCTCTGGAATTCTTTACCTCTCCCCCTCAGACTCTCCACCGCTCTACAAAACTTCAAACTGGCTCTTAAGACCCACTTCTTTACCAAACCCAGCCAAATCTCATCCTAACCCTCTGTTCCACGCTCTCTATGTACTGTGTCACCCCTGTCTGTCTGACCCTCCCCTTTAGAATGTAAGCTCTCACGAGCAGGGTCCTCTTCCCTCATGTCCTTTTTCTTACTTTAATAATCTTCAACTGCACCAAATCCAGCAGTCTTCTGCCACCTGATACTTATTCCAGTTTCATCTGCTGATGTAGCTATGTTTATTTACCCTGTACTTGTCCTATACTGTCATCAACTGTAAGTTGCTGTTTTCCTGTTTGATTATTTGTTTATGTACTCTGTAATAGGGCGCCGCGGAACCCTTGTGGCGCCATATAAATAAAGGATAGTAATAATATATATATATATATATATATTATATATATATACACACACACACACACACAGGTAGAGAGGGTGCGGCACTCCAATGATTTTCACTCGACAACTGATCCAAGTTACAACGTTTCAATGCCTTTTAATCTTATGGCATTTTCATCAGGTAATACACTTGCCTTGCTATTACCTGATGAAAATGCCATAAAATTAAAAGGCATTGAAACGTTGTAACTTGGATCAGTTGACGTGTGAAAATCATTGGAGTGCCGCACCCTCTCTACCTATGTGTTGATTTACCTTGTGAGGGCACCCAGTGTCATTCTACATTAAGTGGCTGTGCCGGACCCCTGCCTCTTGTTTGTTTTATAATATATATATATATATATATATATATATATATATATATATATATATATATATATATATATATATATATATATATATATATATATATATATATATATATATATATATATATATATATATATATATATACACAAACAGAGAACCCAGCACTCACCAAAGTAAACTCGCTTATCCTCAACAATTCAATAAATAAAAGATGGGGGTTTAGTTGGTGGATTGGCCAATGCACGGAAGCCTGTATACCGATTCAAGGTACCCCACCTTCATACAGGTCCTACACTATCACAGAGTCTTAAAACCTGACTACCACACTGCTGCATTATCTGCCTGCTAGAGGTGGGGTACCTTGAATCGGTTTACTTTGGTGAGTGCTGGGTTCTCTGTTTGTATTTATTAGAGCGATGTGGTCATGGGCTACATGCACCCCGCCCTGTGAGTGGTAAGTACAGCTGTGTACCCCGCTTCTGTGGTGGAGAGTGCAGCGTTACATGCACCCCACCCTGTGATTTTTACTGTGTGTGTGTGTGTGTGTGTGTGTGTGTGTGTGTGTGTGTGTGTGTATATATATATATATATATATATATACACACATACACACACACACACACACGCTATTTAAACAAACAATTATTATTCAAAATTCCAATGTGTTCAAATTCTAAAGGTGCATACACACGGTGGTGAGATAAATGACATAGCAAAATATTTAATAAAATAGATGGAAGTATAATTTTTAGTAAGCAAATTCACTGTATGCCACACAGTCACTCCCCCAACTCACAGCATGCCACACAGTAGCGCCCCCAACTCACAGCATGCCACACAGTCGTTCGCCCAACTCACAGCATGCCTCACAGTAGCGCCCCCAACTCACAGTATGCCCCACAGTAGCACCCCCAACTCACAGTATGCTACACAGTAGTGCCCCCAACTCACAATATGCCACACAGTAGTGCCCCCAACTCACAGCATGCCATACTGCAGTGCCCCCAACTCACAGCATGCCACACTGCAGTGCCCCCAACTCACAGCATGCCACACTGCAGTGTCCCCAATTAATAATATTATTACTATAGGGGGAATACATTATAGTGAAACTGGATAGCCAGCCCCACACCAGCTGCGGACTATGAGAGCCTTGTAGCATAACTGGTCAGTGACAGCCAGGCAACAGGATCTCCTTCTCTCCCTAGCAGCTTCTTCGATGACAGCCAGGATCAGAGTTAGCAGGTCTGGAAACTGCAATAGCATAAAGGCAGCCATAGTACTGGGTCAGGATTAGCGGAGCCAAGCTTACAGCGGGATATTTGAAATTGCCCAGTAAAGAGCGCTCAACCCTCCTCCTTCAATCCCATAATGTGGGAGGGTCCTCATTCAGCTTGACTATTGCTACATGTGCTAGTCATGTAGAGTGAGGTCTTGTAATAAAAAATAAAATAAAAACAATCCCTCACAGATGGGGTCTTAACCAATTAGGACCAAACCACAGAGACTACCTCATATGGAGACCACAGTGTTAAAATCCTTAGTGGTAGATTTATCATCGCTTCAGGAGAGATAAAGGCCCTCATTCCGAGTTGTTCGCTCGCAAGCAGCTTTTAGCAGCTTTACACACGCTAAGCCGCCGCCTACTGGGAGTGAATCTTAGCTTCTTAAAATTGCGAACGAAAGATTTGCAAAATTGCGATTACACCTCTCTTAGCAGATTCTGAGTAGCTCCAGACTTACTCGGCATCTGCGATCAGTTCAGTGCTTGTCGTTCCTGGTTTGACGTCACAAACACACCCAGCGTTCGCCCAGACACTCCTCCGTTTCTTCAGCCACTCCCGCGTTTTTCCCAGAAACGGTAGCGTTTTTTCGCACACACCCATAAAACGGCCTGTTTCCGCCCAGAAACACCCACTTCCTGTCAATCACATTACGATCACCAGACCGAAGAAAAAACCGTGAGTAAAATACCTAACTGCATAGCAAATTTACTTGGCGCAGTCGCAGTGCGGACATTGCGCATGCGCACTAAGCGGAAAATCGCTGCGATGCGAAAAAAGTTACCGAGCGAACAACTCGGAATGACCACCAAAGTACCAACCAATCAGTTTCTGTTATTTTAAAGAATGGGTTTGAAAAATGACAGGAGCTGATTGGTTGGTACTTTATCTCTCTCCAAGCTATGATAAATCTCCCCTCAGTCTCCAAGGTGACTGGCATTTATCGAGCTCTGATACAACAATATGTGGTGTTTATTCTTTGAAACCGTTGTTAATTCATTACGGGAAATGTAATTTACAACGATGTGCAGCCAATCCCAGAGATCTTCACTCATCTTCCTGTGCAACTCTATGGATTTAAGGAAAAATTACGAAGACCCTGGTCGCGGAGTGCATTTGCACCAACTGTTCCAGCAGTACTGTACCAAAATGCAGTGCCCCCGCTGTGTTTTTATGCACTCTGGATTACGACAGTATCAAAAATACAGAACTTACATCATTAGGGAATTAACTGCACAGAATAGCTTATTTTCACTCAACTTTCAAAGCCAACAGAACCTCCTAGCCATAACCAAGGCTCAGGCAGCGAGTGATTATTTACTTCAGAGTTTACCAAACTCCGCCATTACAGTCCAGGTTTTAAGGATATCTATGCTTGAGTCCAGATGGCTACTCAAACTAAAACCTGGACTGCAAAGGGGGAGTTTGGGAAACACTGCTCTAGTTTACGTTGAGCTACAGGCCCTGGTTTGCATGCTAAAACTTCTAGCTCCACAACAGCTTGAGGTACACAAGTTACCGACCTCTGCCATATACACAACTTGTTATATATTAGACGTGTCTTTATTCACTTTACACCATATGGTGTTAGAGGTTGGCGCAACTACGCTCCGTCACAAGTAGCGATGTGTATACTTTTCCCAAGATTTTGCTTCTTTTTCTCATCATAGACAAATACAAATACGCTCACAGTGAACACGGGACACTAGATTACTACTTTTATAGCAAAGGAATGGGTATAAAATGTTCTAAACTGCAGATTGCACATCATAATATGATCCGCGAGTCATGACACAGCTGGGCTTATCAGAACTCTGCCTTCTGCCTTTTCTTAGTCGCATACAGAACTACATGTAATGCCAGCCCCAGTAGTTAGTGTTCCCTTGCAATGTACTTTTACGATGTGTGAATCCAGTGACAGCACGATACACTGCACCATCTGTCCACGCTGCACAATGCAGCGGATGATGGCGCAATGTACCACTGCATGCTGCATTTAGCAGCATGGTGACATTCATTGCATCGTCCCATCTTCTGTGCAGCACAGGAGACGGGATGTTGTGATGAACGACCATCGGGCACCCGCAATCGGGTGTACACACTATACCAGAGGTTCTCAAACTCGGTCCTCGGGGGCCCACACAGTGCATGTTTTGCAGGTAACCCAGCAGGTGCACAGGTGTATTAATTACTCACTGACACATTTTAAAAGGTCCACAGGTGGAGCTAATTATTTCACTTGTGATATTGTGAGGAGACCTGCAAAACATGCACTGTGTGGGCCCCCGAGGACCGAGTTTGAGAACCTCTGCACTATACGATCCGTGCGATGTATTGTTTCGAGCTGCGTCGGAACGATATATCGTAAGACGGATCGCTTGGTGTGTACCCATCATAAGGCGCATTTACTGCAAATTTAAAGAGACAGATGCAGTTAAATTGCCGGCAGCCGGGATCCCGGCGGTCAGGATATCGATGCCAGAATCCCGACTGTTGGCAATACTGACAGACGGAATCCCGGCTCACAGGGGCTATTCCCACTCGTGGGTGTCCACGACACCCATAGAGTGGGAATAGAACCTGTGGCGAGTGCAGCAAGCCCGCAAGGGGACATTTTGCTCTCCCCCTGCTGCCAGCATACTGATGGTCCGGATGCCGTTGTTGGTATTCTGACAGCCGGCATCCCGACCGCTGGTAAATCATACTGAACCCAAAGAGGTGATTGACGAGACTAAGCTGCAAATTCCGCACAGACCCAAATGAGGCTATTTGGTGCAATCTGAGCGAAGGCGTATGGAGACACATCTGTGGGTCACCTTATACATAACCCGGAAAAGGACAGCATCACACCAAGCAAATGGGAGCACTCCCTTTCACTTATATATGCGCTAAATGGAGGATCACAATATTACAGAATTGATATAGGATTAATATATAGGGTATCTGGCTATAGGATTAGCAGCGGTATTAAAACTAAACCCACCATGTCAGCTACACAGAACTATACTGACTTACCACCATGTGTTCCTGTACACCTCCCTAATACTCACCATGTACACTAGCCAGCTTATATAAGTCATATGGGTTTTATTTTAAGAACTGTTATCCATAGAGACACCCCCCCCCCCCCCCCCTCCTCCTCTAATACATACACAGTGTATAAGCTGCATGAGCTGTTGCTGCAGCACCTACTAGATGTCAGGAAAGGGAACACTGGGGGCACTACAAGGCCCAGCATGCAATTCCACTCATACCTGGACTATCTTGTGTGTGTGTGTGTATATATATATATATATATATATATATATATATTGAAATAAGTTTTTCAACAGTACATTGGATAGTAGCCAGTGTGCCATGCTGCAGTGCCCGGCTCGTGCCCCTCTGTGCTGGAATCCGGGCTGATGTGGCAGCGGCAGCAGAGCACAGTGTGGGACATGGCAGGGGAAAGTTACAGCACAGTTACAGAGTGTGGGCTGGTAGTATGAGTGACAGGGGGCAGTGTGTGCGGTACAGGGCAGCCTCCTCTTACCCCACCAGCGGCGCTCCCATCCTCCTCCTCCCGGATCCCGGAACCCACCGGGGCTCCGGTCAAAGCGGCGGCGGCGGCGGGGATCGGAAGTTCCAGGCTTGTTCAGGGGCTGCTGGAGGCAGCAGGAAACGGAAACTCCGGGAAGTGTGAGAGAGGGGGCGAGACTGAGCCTGACTCACAGGAGCAGGGCGAGACTGACTGCGGGGGGACACAGCGGGGGGTTGTGAGGAGCCGGGAAGGGGGAGCAACGGGGGTGGGCTCATCATCTGCAGCAGGCGGCTGCACGGAGCAGGGAGTTGCTCATCATTCTCCACACATGGACGTGTCACTGCTAAACTCCCTGCTTCAGTGCGTCTCATCTCCATGCATTATACAGGGCTCTATTCAGCGCGTTAATTTTCACGTTAAACGGTGTGGAAACGAGCGATTCCGTCTTTTTTGACGTAACCGCTATTCAGCAAAGGGTGAACACTGACGATATCGCAGTTATCATCTCCGTTAATACCTATCTCGCAGATGATGGCACTGTGAGGAAATTTGGGGGGAGATGTACTAAGCCTGAAAAGTGATAAATTTCACAGTGATAAACTGCCAGCCAATCAGCTCCTAACTACCATGTCACTGGCTGTGTTTGAAAAATGACAGGAGCAGATTGGCTGGTACTTTATCACCGTGATATTTATCACTTTTCAAGGCTTAGTACATCTGGCCCTTATGCTGCTCAGTATACGTAAAAACATTAAAGTTCTCCATAAAAGTTTATATAACGCCATCGCAGAATGACCTTATAGTAAGAAAACCCTTATATTTTACTGAAACTGTAACTCCGCCCCAGTCTCCTTACCCACAGCGTGATGAGCCGCAGGTGTATGTCCATCTCCAGCCTCCCAAAAGTGTCTACATTTATTAAAATGTGTACAAAGGCTTTATATTAGTCTGTATTTATTTATATAAACTTACACTTGCCACTCAGACTGCGGGGATGGAGTCTATTTGCATTTATAGGCCCTACACACATGCTGATTTGTTTGAAAGATATGAACGATCTCGTTCATAAATGAACGAGAACTCGTTCATATCTTTCAGTGTGGAGGCTCCAGCGATGAACGATGCGCGTCCCCGCGCTCGTTCATCGCTGGTCTCCCGTCGGCTGTGCATGCAGGCCAATATGGACGATCTCGTCCATATTTCCCTGCAGTTCTATGGAGCCGGGTGACGGGGGGAGTGAAGAAACTTAACTTCCCCCGTCACTGCCCCCCCCCGCCGCCGGGTCGTCCATCGGCCGGATCGGCATGTCTGTAGGGCCCTTAAGTATTGTTCTTAAATACAGTTTACATGGCCGCAGTATGGGGAATATGAAAGGCCAATAGCGCTGCTAGCGATTGGTCCCATTTAACTCCAAAAATGAGTTTCCAGCAAGGAAACTCGTTGTTAAATGGGGGCCATAAGGTTTTGTTTTCGGACTTCCAAAAATAAAGCCATATAAAAAAAATGGCCAGCTCAGAACGTTCGTACATGCAGTATATATCTAGTCAGATCACCTAGCATGCATAAAGAAAACACTGGATAGCACAGATCACTCAGCACACATTGCTGTGTGTATAGCGGTGTATAGCGATGTGCTGAGCAGTAGCGGCTCTTGCAAGCAGGCTTTTTGCCCAGGGCGCCGCCGCCATTGCAGGAGCCGTTACTACTGAGCCCCTCTCCCCGGCAGCAGCAGGCGCCGTGGGCTGTGTGGGCGCCCGCTGCAGCCAGCGTCACTGACTGATGCTAGAAGTCATAATTGACCCCTAGTGTCAGTGCGGCGCTGCTATGGGAGAGACGTCACGGTGTCTCTCCCATAGAGAGGAGCCGGCAGCGGCCAGAGACAGCAGCGGTCCGGAAGCAAGAGCGGGGCTGGTAAGTATTGTTTTTTTTTTGTTTTTTTTCTTCTTTGCAAGTGGCGCTACTACAGGGGGCACATACTGGGAGCAATACTACAGGGGGCACTGCTACCAGGGAACAGCTACTGGGCGCAAATCAACTGGCGGCACAGCGACAAGGGGCACAGCTACTGTGGGCAAATCTACAGGGGGCACATACTGGGGGCACTACTACAGGGGGCAAATCAACTGGGGGCACAGCTACACCAACTCTATTTCTCTGACGTCCTAGTGGATGCTGGGTACTCCGTAAGGACCATGGGGGAATAGACGGGCTCCGCAGGAGACTGGGCACTCTTTAAAGAAAGATTAGGTACTACATCTGGTGTGCACTGGCTCCTCCCTCTATGCCCCTCCTCCAGACCTCAGTTAGAATCTGTGCCCGGCCAGAGCTGGATGCACTCTAGGGGCTCTCCTGAGCTTCCTAGAAAAGAAAGTATTTGTTAGGTTTTTTATTTTCAGTGAGATCTGCTGGCAACAGACTCACTGTTACGTGGGACTGAGGGGAGAGAAGCGAACCTACCTGCTTGCAGCTAGCTTGGGCTTCTTAGGCTACTGGACACCATTAGCTCCAGAGGGATCGAACACAGGCCCAGTCCTCGGTCGTCCGGTCCCGGAGCCGCGCCGCCGTCCCCCTTGCAGAGCCAGAAGAACCGAAGAGAAGTTGAAAATCGGCGGCTGAAGACTCCGGTCTACATTAAGGTAGCGCACAGCACTGCAGCTGTGCGCCATTGCTCCCTCTGCACACCACACACTCCGGTCACTGCTGGGTGCAGGGCGCTGGGGGGGGGGGGGGCGCCCTGGACAGCAATTAGAGTACCTTCCATGGCTAAAATAGCACATAATACAGCTAATAAACTGTATATGTGCATAATCCCCCGCCATAAAGCATATAAAAAAGCGGGAGAAGTCCGCCGAGAAAGGGGCGGGGTTATCTTCCTCAGCACACAGGCGCCATTTTCTCTTCACAGCTCCGCTGGAAGGCAGCTCCCCAGGCTCTCCCCTGCAGTTTCCAGGCTTCAAGGGTAAAAAAGAGAGGGGGGGGCACTAAATTTAGGCGCAAACTGTGTATAATAAGCTGCTATAGGGAAAAATCACTCACTTTAGTGTAAATCCCTGGTTATATAGCGCTGTGGTGTGTGCTGGCATACTCTCTCTCTGTCTCCCCAAAGGACTTTGTGGGGTCCTGTTCTCAGTCAGAGCATTCCCTGTGTGTGTGTGCGGTGTGTCGGTACGGCTGTGTCGACATGTTTGATGAGGACGCTTACGTGGAGGCGGAGCAGGAGCCGATAAGTGTGATGTCGCCCCCTGCGGGGCCGACACCAGAGTGGATGGATATGTGGAAGGTATTAACCGACAGTGTCAACTCCTTGCATAAAAGGTTCGATGACGTAACATCTTTGGGACAGCCGGCATCTCAGCCCGCGCCTGCCCAAACGTCTCAGAGGCCATGAGGGGCTCAAAAACGCCTCAGATGGCAGAAACAGATGTCGACACGGAGTCTGACTCCAGTGTCGACGAGGATGAGACATATGTACAATCCACAAGGGCCATCCGATGTATGATTACGGCAATGAAAAATGTGTTGCACATTTCTGACATTAACCCGGTTACCACAAAAAAGGGTATTATGTTTGGGGAGAAAAAGCAGCCTGTGACTTTTCCCCCATCTGATGAGTTAAATGAATTGTGTGAAGAAGCGTGGTTTTCCCCAGATAAGAAACTAGTGATTTCTAAGCGGTTACTAATGGCGTACCCTTTCCCGCCAACGGATAGGTTACGCTGGGAGACATCCCCTAGGGTGGACAAGGCGCTCACACGCTTATCAAAAAAGGTGGCACTGCCGTCTCAGGATACGGCCGCCTTAAAGGAGCCTGCAGATAGAAAGCAGGAGGCTATCCTGAAGTCTGTGTATACACACTCAGGTACTATACTGAGACCTGCTATTGCTTCAGCATGGATGTGTAGTGCTGCAGCAGCATGGTCTGATTCCCTGTCAGATAACATTGATTCCCTTGACAGGGATACTATTTTGCTAACTATAGAGCATATTAAAGACGTAGTCTTATATATGAGAGATGCACAGAGGGACATTTGCCGGCTGGCATCTAGAATTAATGCAATGTCCATTTCTGCCAGGAGAGTATTATGGACTCGGCAGTGGACAGGTGATGCTGATTCTAAAAGGCACATGGAAGTTTTGCCTTATAAGGGTAAGGAATTGTTTGGGGACGGTCTCTCGGATCTCGTGTCCACAGCAACAGCTGGGAAGTCGACTTTTTTACCTCAGGTTCCCTCACAGCCTAAGAAAGCACCGTATTATCAAGTACAGTCCTTTCGGCCTCAGAAAGGCAAGCGGGTCAGAGGCGCGTCCTTTCTGCCCAGAGGCAGGGGTAGAGGGAAAAAGCTGCACCAGACAGCCAGTTCCCAGGAACAAATATCCTCCCCTGCTTCCACTAAGTCCACCGCATGACGCTGGGGCTCCACAGGTGGAGACAGGTGCGGTGGGGGCCCGTCTCCGGAACTTCAGCGACCAGTGGGTTCGCTCACAGGTGGATCTCTGGGTTCTACAGGTATCTCAGGGATACAAGCTGGAGTTCGAGACGTCTCCCCCTCGCCGTTACCTCAAATCAGCCTTGCCTGCTACTCCCAAGGAAAGGGAGGTAGTACTGGCGGCAATTCACAAGCTGTACCTCCAGCAGGTGATAATCAAAGTTCCTCTCCTTCAACAGGGACGAGGTTACTATTCCACAATGTTTGTGATACCGACAGTGTCAACTCCTTGCATAAAAGGTTCGATGACGTAACATCTTTGGGACAGCCGGCATCTCAGCCCGCGCCTGCCCAAACGTCTCAGAGGCCATGAGGGGCTCAAAAACGCCTCAGATGGCAGAAACAGATGTCGACACGGAGTCTGACTCCAGTGTCGACGAGGATGAGACAAATGTACAATCCACAAGGGCCATCCGATGTATGATTACGGCAATGAAAAATGTGTTGCACATTTCTGACATTAACCCGGTTACCACAAAAAAGGGTATTATGTTTGGGGAGAAAAAGCAGCCTGTGACTTTTCCCCCATCTGATGAGTTAAATGAATTGTGTGAAGAAGCGTGGTTTTCCCCAGATAAGAAACTAGTGATTTCTAAGCGGTTACTAATGGCGTACCCTTTCCCGCCAACGGATAGGTTACGCTGGGAGACATCCCCTAGGGTGGACAAGGCGCTCACACGCTTATCAAAAAAGGTGGCACTGCCGTCTCAGGATACGGCCGCCTTAAAGGAGCCTGCAGATAGAAAGCAGGAGGCTATCCTGAAGTCTGTGTATACACACTCAGGTACTATACTGAGACCTGCTATTGCTTCAGCATGGATGTGTAGTGCTGCAGCAGCATGGTCTGATTCCCTGTCAGATAACATTGATTCCCTTGACAGGGATACTATTTTGCTAACTATAGAGCATATTAAAGACGTAGTCTTATATATGAGAGATGCACAGAGGGACATTTGCCGGCTGGCATCTAGAATTAATGCAATGTCCATTTCTGCCAGGAGAGTATTATGGACTCGGCAGTGGACAGGTGATGCTGATTCTAAAAGGCACATGGAAGTTTTGCCTTATAAGGGTGAGGAATTGTTTGGGGACGGTCTCTCGGACCTCGTGTCCACAGCAACAGCTGGGAAGTCGACCTTTTTACCTCAGGTTCCCTCACAGCCTAAGAAAGCACCGTATTATCAAGTACAGTCCTTTCGGCCTCAGAAAGGCAAGCGGATCAGAGGCGCGTCCTTTCTGCCCAGAGGCAGGGGTAGAGGGAAAAAGCTGCACCAGACAGCCAGTTCCCAGGAACAAATATCCTCCCCTGCTTCCACTAAGTCCACCGCATGACGCTGGGGCTCCACAGGTGGAGACAGGTGCGGTGGGGGCCCGTCTCCGGAACTTCAGCGACCAGTGGGTTTGCTCACAGGTGGATCTCTGGGTTCTACAGGTATCTCAGGGATACAAGCTGGAGTTCGAGACGTCTCCCCCTCGCCGTTACCTCAAATCAGCCTTGCCTGCTACTCCCAAGGAAAGGGAGGTAGTACTGGCGGCAATTCACAAGCTGTACCTCCAGCAGGTGATAATCAAAGTTCCTCTCCTTCAACAGGGACGAGGTTACTATTCCACAATGTTTGTGATACCGAAACCAGACGGTTCGGTGAGACCCATTCTAAATTTAAAATCCTTGAACACTTATATAAGGAAGTTCAAGTTCAAAATAGATTCGCTCAGGGCGGTTATTGCAAGCCTGGAAGAGGGGGATTTTATGGTGTCACTGGACATCATGGATGCTTACCTACATGTCCCCATTTACCCACCTCACCAGGAGTACCTCAAGGTTGTGGTACAGAACTGCCATTACCAATTCCAGACGTTGCCGTTGGGTCTGTCCACGGCACCGAGGGTGTGTACCAAGGTAATGGCCGAAATGATGATACTACTTCGAAAGAAGGGAGTTATAATTATCCCGTACTTGGACGATCTCCTTATAAAGGCGAGGTCCAAGGAGCAGTTGTTGATCGGAGTAGCACTATCTCAGGAAGTGCTACAGCAGCACGGCTGGATTCTGAATATCCCAAAGTCGCAGCTGGTTCCTACGACGCGTCTGCTGATATTGGGCATGTTTCTGGACACAGAACAGAAGAAGGTGTTTCTCCCGGAGGAGAAGGCCAAGGAGTTGTCATCTCTGGTCAGAGACCTCCTGAAACCAAAACAGGTGTCGGTGCATCATTGCACGCGAGTCCTGGGAAAGATGGTAGCTTCTTACGAAGCAATTCCCTTCGGCAGATTCCATGCAAGGAACTTTCAGTGGGACCTGTTAGTCAAGTGAGGATCGCATCTTCAGATGCATCGGCTGATCACCCTGTCCCCGAGGGCCAGGGTGTCTCTGCTGTGGTGGCTGCAGAGTGCTCATCTTCTCGAGGGCCGCAGATTCGGCATTCAGGACTGGGTCCTGGTGACCGCGGATGCAAGCCTCCGAGGTTGGGGAGCAGTCACTCAGGGAAGAAACTTCCAAGGACAATGATCGAGTCAGGAGACTTCCCTACACATAAATATTCTGGACCTAAGGGCCATTTACAATGCCCTAAGTCAAGCAGTACCCCTGCTTCAAAACCAGCCGGTGCTGATTCAGTCAGACAACATCACGGCTGTCGCCCATGTAAACCGACAAGGCGGCACAAGAAGCAGGATGGCGTTGGCAGAAGCCACAAGGATTCTCTGATGGGCGGAGAATCACGTGCTAACACTGTCAGCAGTGTTCATTCCGGGTGTGGAAAACTAGGAAGCAGACTTCCTCAGCAGGCACGACCTCCACCCGGGAGAGTGGGGACTTCATCCAGAAGTCTTCACGCAGATTGTAGACCATTGGGAACGGCCACAGGTGGACATGATGGCGTCCCGCCTCAACAAAAAGCTAAAAAAGTATTGCGCCAGGTCAAGAGACCCTCAGGCGATAGCTGTGGACGCACTAGTGACACCGTGGGTGTACCAGTCGGTTTATGTGTTCCCTCCTCTTCCTCTCATACCCAAGGTACGGAGGATAGTAAGTAAGAAAGGAGTAAGAACTATACTCGTGGTTCCGGATTGGCCAAGAAGAACTTGGTACCCTGAACTACAAGAAATGATCTCGGAGGACCCATGGCCTCTGTCTCTCAGACAAAACCTGTTACTGCAGGGGCCCTGTCTGTTCCAAGACTTACCGCGGCTGCGTTTGAAGGCTTGGCGGTTGAACGCCGGATCCTAACGGAAAAGGGCGTTCCAGATGAAGTGATTCCTACGCTGTTAAAGGCTAGGTAAGACGCTGCCTGAAGTTCAGACGTTGTTAAGGGAGGGCTGCATATTCAGCCCCCTTTTGTGCCTCCAGTGGCACCTTGGGATCTCAACGTAGTGTTGGATTTCCTAAAATCACATTGTTTTGAGCCACTTCAGACCGTGGAGTTGAAGTATCTCACGTGGAAAGTGGTCATGCTTTTGGCCTTGGCTTTGGCTAGGCGTGTGTCAGAATTGGCGGCTTTGTCATGTAAAAGCCCTTATCTGATCTTCCATATGGACATGGCAGAATTGAGGACTCGTACCCAATTTCTCCCTAAGGTGGTATCAGCGTTTCTCTGACGTCCTAGTGGATGCTGGGAACTCCGTAAGGACCATGGGGAACAGCGGGCTCCGAAGAAGGCTGGGCACTCTAGAAAGATTTATGACTACCTGGTGTGCACTGGCTCCTCCCACTATGACCCTCCTCCAAGCCTCAGTTAGATCTTGTGCCCGGCCGAGGTTGGATGCACACTAGGGGCTCTCCTGAGCCCTTAGAAAGAAAGTATAGATTTAGGTTTTTTATTTTCAGTGAGACCTGCTGGCAACAGGCTCACTGCAGCGAGGGACTAAGAGGAGAAGAAGCGAACTCGCCTGCTTGCAGCCGGATTGGGCTTCTTAGGCTACTGGACACCATTAGCTCCAGAGGGATCGACCGCAGGCCCAGTCCTTGGTGTTCGGTCCCGAAGACGCGCCGCCGTCCCCCTTACAGAGCCAGAAGCAAGAAGAGGTCTGGAAAATCGGCGGCAGAAGACATCAGTCTTCTCCAAGGTAGCGCACAGCACTGCAGCTGTGCGCCATTGCTCCTCACACACACTTCACACTCCGGTCACTGAGGGTGCAGGGCGCTGGGGGGGGGCGCCCTGAGAAGCAATTATAACACCTTGGCTGGCAAAAATACCACAATATATAGCCCTAGAGGCTATATATGTGGAAAATACCCCTGCCAGAATCCAGAAAAAAGCGGGAGAATAGGCCGCGGAAAAGGGGCGGAGCTATCTCCTGCAGCACACTGGCGCCATTTCTCCTTCACAGATCCACTGGAAGGAAGCTCCCTGGCTCTCCCCTGCAGTCTACACTACAGAAAAGGGTAAAAAGAGAGGGGGGGCACTAAATTTAGGCGCTGTATATAATTATATAGAAAAAGCAGCTATAGGGGACATAACTCAGTTAGTCCCTGCATTATATAGCGCTCTGGTGTGTGCTGGCATACTCTCACTCTGTCCCCCCAAAGGGCTTTTGTGGGTCCTGTCCTCTGTGGAGCATTCCTTGTGTGTGTGCGGTGTGTCGGTACGGCTGTGTTGACATGTTTGATGAGGATAATGATGTGGAGACAGAGCAGATGCCTTTAGAAGGGATGTCACCCCCTGCGGGGCAGACACCTGAGTGGTTGAACTTATGGAAAGAAATTAGTGCACGTATAGACTCCTTACATAAGAAATTTGACGACATGCCTAATGTGGGACAGCCAACTTCTCAGCTCGTGCCTGTCCAGGCGTCGCACAGGTCATCAGGGGCTCTAAAACGGCCGCTACCTCAGACCGCAGACCCAGATGTCGACACTAATACTGACACCAGTGTCGACGACGATGAGTCTAATCTGATGCCCACTAAGGCCATTCACTGCATGATTGAGGCAATGAAAGAGGTGTTACACATTTCTGATATAAATACAGGTACCACTAAAAAGGGTATTATGTTTGGGGAGAAAAAACTACCCATAGTTTTTCCCCCATCAGATGAATTAAATGAAGTGTGTGAAGAAGCGTGGGCTTTCCCTGATAAAAAATTGGTAATTCCTAAGAAGGTACTAATGGCGTTCCCTTTCCCGCCAGAGGATAGGTCACGTTGGGAAACACCTCCTAGGGTGGATAAAGCGCTCACACGTTTATCAAAAAAGGTGGCACTACCGTCTCCGGATACGGCCGCCCTCAAGGAACCTGCTGATAGAAAGCAGGAGGCGATCCTGAAGTCTGTATATACACACTCAGGCATTAGACTTAGGCCAGCTATTGCGTCAGCTTGGATGTGCAGTGCTGCCGCTGCGTGGTCAGATAAACTGTCAGAAAATATTGACACATTAGACAGAGACACGATCCTGTTAACCATAGACCATATAAAAGACTCAGTCTTATATATGAGAGATGCACAGAGGGAAATCTGCCGACTGGCATCTAAAGTTAGTGCATTGTCCATTTCTGCTAGGAGAGGCTTATGGACTCGCCAGTGGACAGGAGATGCAGTTTCTAAAAGGCACATGGAAGTGTTGCCATATAAAGGTGAGGAATTATTTGGGGATGGTCTCTCGGACCTAGTTTCCACAGCAACGTCTGGGAAGTCACCATTTTTACCCCATGTCCCCTCACAGCCTAAGAAGGCGCCGTTTTATCAGGTTCAGTCCTTTCGGACCCAGAAAAACAGGCGTGGAAAAGGCGGATCCTTTCTATCCAGAGGCAGAGGAAGGGGAAAAAGGCTGCAACAAACAGCAGGTTCCCAGGAGCAAAAGTCCTCCCCCGCTTCTTCTGCCAAGTCCGCCGCATGACGGTGGGGCTCCACAGGCGGAGCCTGGTACGGTGGGGGGCCGCCTCAAGAATTTCAGCGATCAGTGGGCTCGCTCACAGGTGGATTCCTGGATCCTTCAAATAGTATCTCAGGGGTACAAACTGGAATTCGAGGCGTCTCCACCCCACCGGTTCCTAAAATCTGCCTTGCCGATTGCTCCCTCAGACAGGGAGGCGGTGCTAGCGGCAATTCACAAGCTGTATTCCCAGCAGGTGATAATCAAGGTACCCCTACTTCAACAAGGCCGGGGTTACTATTCCACACTATTTGTGGTACCGAAACCGGACGGTTCGGTGAGACCCATTTTAAATTTAAAATCCTTGAACACACACATAAAAAAATTCAAGTTCAAGATGGAATCGCTCAGGGCGGTTATTGCGAGCCTGGAAGAGGGGGATTACATGGTATCCCTGGACATCAAGGATGCTTACTTGCATGTCCCCATTTACCATCCTCACCAGGAGTACCTCAGATTTGTGGTACAGGATTGCCATTACCAATTCCAGACGCTGCCGTTTGGACTGTCCACGGCACCGAGGGTATTTACCAAGGTGATGGCGGAAATGATGATACTCCTTCCAAAAAAGGGAGTTTTAATTATCCCGTACTTGGACGATCTCCTGATAAAAGCGAGGTCCAAGGAACAGTTGTTGGTGGGAGTAGCACTATCTCAGGAGGTGCTGCACCAGCACGGCTGGATTCTGAATATCCCAAAGTCACAGCTGGTTCCGACGACACGACTACTGTTCCTGGGAATGATTCTGGATACAGTCCAGAAAAAAGTGTTTCTCCCGGAGGAGAAAGCCAGGGAGTTGTCATCTCTAGTCAGAGACCTCCTGAAACCAAAACAGGTATCAGTGCATCGCTGCACGCGGGTCCTGGGAAAGATGGTGGCTTCTTACGAAGCAATTCCCTTCGGCAGGTTCCATGCCAGAATCTTTCAGTGGGACCTGTTGGACCAGTGGTCCGGATCGCATCTTCAGATGCATCGCTTGATAACCCTGTCTCCAAGAACCAGGGTGTCGCTACTGTGGTGGCTGCAGAGTGCCCATCTTCTAGAGGGCCGCAGGTTCGGCATACAGGACTGGGTCCTGGTGACCACGGATGCCAGCCTTCGAGGCTGGGGGGCAGTCACACAGGGAAGAAACTTCCAAGGACTATGGTCGAGTCAGGAGACTTCCCTTCACATAAATATTCTGGAACTAAGGGCCATCTACAATGTCCTAAGTCAAGCAAAATCCCTGCTCCTACACCAGCCGGTGCTGATCCAGTCAGACAACATCACGGCAGTCGCCCATGTAAATCGACAGGGCGGCACAAGAAGCAGGATGGCGATGGCGGAAGCCACAAGAATTCTCCGATGGGCGGAGAATCATGTACTAGCACTGTCAGCAGTGTTCATTCCGGGAGTGGACAACTGGGAAGCAGACTTCCTCAGCAGACACGACCTCCACCCGGGAGAGTGGGGACTTCATCCAGAAGTCTTCCAGATGCTGGTAAACCGTTGGGAAAAACCACAAGTGGACATGATGGCGTCCCGCCTCAACAAAAAGTTAAAAAGATATTGCGCCAGGTCAAGGGACCCTCAGGCGATAGCTGTAGATGCTCTAGTGACACCGTGGGTGTACCAGTCGGTTTATGTGTTCCCTCCTCTGCCTCTCATACCAAAGGTATTGAGAATAATAAGAAAGCGAGGAGTAAACACCATTCTCGTGGTTCCGGATTGGCCAAGACGAGCGTGGTACCCGGAACTTCAAGAGATGCTCTCAGAGGACCCGTGGCCTCTACCGCTCAGACAGGACCTGCTACAGCAGGGGCCCTGTCTGTTCCAAGACTTACCGCGGCTGCGTTTGACGGCATGGCGGTTGAACACCGGATCCTAAAGGAAAAAGGTATTCTGGAAGAAGTCATTCCTACGCTTATTAAGGCCAGGAAAGATGTTACGGCAAAGCATTATCACCGCATATGGCGGAAATATGTTGCATGGTGCGAGGCCAAAAAGGCCCCAACAGAGGTATTTCAACTAGGTCGATTTCTGCATTTCCTGCAAGCAGGAGTGAATATGGGCCTAAAACTAGGCTCCATTAAAGTACAGATCTCGGCTCTGTCGATTTTCTTTCAAAAAGAACTAGCTTCAGTACCTGAAGTTCAAACATTTGTGAAAGGAGTGCTGCATATTCAGCCCCCATTTGTGCCTCCTGTGGCACCTTGGGATCTCAACGTGATGTTGAGTTTCTTAAAATCACATTGGTTTGAGCCACTAAAAACCGTGGATCTGAAATATCTCAGGTGGAAAGTGGTCATGTTATTGGCCTTGGCTTCAGCCAGGCGAGTGTCAGAATTGGCGGCTTTATCATGTAAAAGCCCTTATCTGATTTTCCATATGGATAGGGCAGAATTGAGGACTCGTCCCCAGTTTCTCCCTAAGGTGGTGTCAGCGTTTCACCTGAACCAGCCTATTGTGGTGCCTGCGGCTACTAAGGATTTGGAGGACTCCAAGTTGCTAGACGTTGTCAGGGCCCTGAAAATATATGTTTCCAGGACGGCTGGAGTCAGAAAATCTGACTCGTTGTTTATCCTGTATGCACCCAACAAGCTGGGTGCGCCTGCTTCTAAGCAGTCTATTGCTCACTGGATTTGTAGTACAATTCAGCTTGCACATTCTGTGGCAGGCTTGCCACAGCCAAAATCTGTGAATGCCCATTCCACAAGGAAGGTGGGCTCATCTTGGGCGGCTGCCCGAGGGGTCTCGGCTTTACAACTTTGCCGAGCAGCTACTTGGTCAGGGGCAAACACGTTTGCAAAATTCTACAAATTTGATACCCTGGCTGAGGAGGACCTGGAGTTCTCTCATTCGGTGCTGCAGAGTCATCCGCACTCTCCCGCCCGTTTGGGAGCTTTGGTATAATCCCCATGGTCCTTACGGAGTTCCCAGCATCCACTAGGACGTCAGAGAAAATAAGAATTTACTCACCGGTAATTCTATTTCTCGTAGTCCGTAGTGGATGCTGGGCGCCCATCCCAAGTGCGGATTGTCTGCAATACTTGTAAATAGTTATTGTTAACTAAGGGTTATTGTTGAGCCATCTGTTGAGAGGCTCAGTTGTTTTCATACTGTCAAACTGGATATAGTATCACGAGTTGTACGGTGTGATTGGTGTGGCTGGTAAGAGTCTTACCCGGGATTCTAAATCCTTCCTTATTATGTCAGCTCGTCCGGGCACAGTGTCCTAACTGAGGCTTGGAGGAGGGTCATAGTGGGAGGAGCCAGTGCACACCAGGTAGTCATAAATCTTTCTAGAGTGCCCAGCCTCCTTCGGAGCCCGCTGTTCCCCATGGTCCTTACGGAGTTCCCAGCACCCACTACGGACTACGAGAAATAGAATTACCGGTGAGTAAATTCTTATTTTCATTTGAACCAACCTATTGTGGTGCCTGCGGCTACTCGGGACTTGGAGGTTTCCAAGTTGCTGGACGTAGTCCGGGCCCTGAAAATCTATGTTTCCAGGACGGCTAGAGTCAGAAAAACTGACTCGCTGTTTATCCTGCATGCACCCAACAAGCTGGGTGCTCCTGCTTCTAAAGCAGACTATTGCTCGCTGGATCTGTAGCACGATTCAACTTGCACATTCTGCGGCTGGACTGCCGCATCCTAAATCAGTAAAAGCCCATTCCACGAGGAAGGTGGGCTCTTCTTGGGCAGCTGCCCGAGGGGTCTCGGCTTTACAACTTTGCCGAGCTGCTACCTGGTCGGGGTCAAACACGTTTGCAAAATTCTACATGTTTGATACCCTGGCTGAGGAGGACCTTGAGTTTGCTCATTCGGTGCTGCAGAGTCATCCGCACTCTCCCGCCCATTTGGGAGCTTTGGTATAATCCCCATGGTCCTTACGGAGTACCCAGCATCCACTAGGACGTTAGAGAAAATAAGAATTTACTTACCGGTAATTCTATTTCTCGTAGTCCGTAGTGGATGCTGGGAGCCCGTCCCAAGTGCGGACTTCTGCAATACTTGTATATAGTTATTGCTTAACTATAGGGTTATTGTTCTGAGCCATCTGTTGAATGAGGCTCAGCTATTGTTCATACTGTTAACTGGATATAGTATCACGAGTTGTACGGTGTGATTGGTGTGGCTGGTATGAGTCTTACCCGGGATTCCAAATCCTTTCCTTGTAATGTCAGCTCTTCCGGGCACAGTTTCCCTAACTGAGGTCTGGAGGAGGGGCATAGAGGGAGGAGCCAGTGCACACCAGATGTAGTACCTAATCTTTCTTTAAAGAGTGCCCAGTCTCCTGCGGAGCCCGTCTATTCCCCCATGGTCCTTACGGAGTACCCAGCATCCACTACGGACTACGAGAAATAGAATTACCGGTGAGTAAATTTTTATTTTTACCGTGTGTGTGTGTGTGTGGGGGGGGGGGGGTCACAGGAAACTTTCGCACTGGGCGCCACAAGGTATAGAACTGGCCCTGGTGCTTAGTGATCTGTGTTGACTAAATCGCTTAGCACACAGGCACAAGTCACCCCGTGTGTATGAATCTGAATCCACATACTCTTTACAATTTCCATAGGATTTAATTACATGTTTACCAAATACACTATGATTAGTCAAATTGATACAAGTGTATAACTGGGTGATCTTTGACGATAGCTATTATATTGTAGAGAAAACAGCATGATGGAATGATTTTGAAGGGAAACTTGATGACAGTTCAATACAGACAAATAAGAATTAACTTTGGATTAGTTAAACTGAGATACGAGTTAGAAAGCCATCAATAGACAGTTATGCCTCAGGTAAAATGTGTGATGTTTTGCACTGTTAGAACTTAAAAGGTAATGAATACAGGGAAGACATACGAGTGTCAAGACATATCAAGTATAGCAGCCTGGCATCAAGGAAAGACTACAATAGGGAGGGTATAACCTATCAGGTGCGGATTATTAGATCTACACTAAAAAGGTCTACAGTCAATAGGTCTACTACTAATGGTAGGTTGACAGGGTCAAAAGGTCGACATGGTCAAAAGGTTGACATGTAAATGTTCGACACAAAAAGTAGACACAATTTTTTATTTTTTGGGGGTGTTCTGTTTTGTCACTTTTCTGCCACAAACAAGCCCCATTAGTGTACCACGTCCCCTCGCTTGCTATGCTTCGGGTAAGGTACCTCGCTCCGCACAGGTTACTATTCCCAATCATAGGCTACGCGAATTGTAAAATATGAAAACGCTGAAAAAAATGATTTAAAAAACAACAACTTGTGTCTACCATACAGATGGGTCCACGGTTATCTTAACTAGTTTGCTGCGCCTAGGCAAGACATGGTTTATTAACATAAACTCTTCATCTAATCTATTGGTCTCAGCTGCAATACAATACAGAGAACAATACAGCAGGGGATTAAGGGGTCTACTTATTAACATTATTTCTCTATCGTCCTAAGTGGATGCTGGGGTTCCTGAAAGGACCATGGGGAATAGCGGCTCCGCAGGAGACAGGGCACAAAAAAGTAAAGCTTTTACCAGATCAGGTGGTGTGCACTGGCTCCTCCCCCTATGACCCTCCTCCAGACTCCAGTTAGATTTTGTGCCCGAACGAGAAGGGTGCAATCTAGGTGGCTCTCCTAAAGAGCTGCTTAGAGAAAGTTTAGCTTAGGTTTTTTACTTTACAGTGAGTCCTGCTGGCAACAGGATCACTGCAACGAGGGACTTAGGGGAGAAGTAGTGAACTCACCTGCGTGCAGAGTGGATTTGCTGCTTGGCTACTGGACACTAGCTCCAGAGGGACGATCACAGGTACAGCCTGGATGGTCACCGGAGCCGCGCCGCCGGCCCCCTTGCAGACGCTGAAGAGAGAAGAGGTCCAAATTCGGCGGCTGAAGACTCCTGAGTCTTCATAAAGGTAGCGCACAGCACTGCAGCTGTGCGCCATTTTCCTCTCAGCACACTTCACACAACAGTCACTGAGGGTGCAGAGCGCTGGGGGGGGCGCTCTGAGAGGCAAATAAAAACCTTATTAGAGGCAAAAAATACCTCACATATAGCCCACAGAGGCTATATGGAGATATTTAACCCCTGCCTAACTTCAAAAATAGCGGGAGACGAGGCCGCCGAAAAAGGGGCGGGGCCTATCTCCTCAGCACACAGCGCCATTTTCTCTCACAGAAAAGCTGGAGAGAAGGCTCCCAGGCTCTCCCCTGCACTGCACTACAGAAACAGGGTTAAAACAGAGAGGGGGGGCACTGATTTTGGCGATATTGTATATATATAAAAGATGCTATAAGGGAGAAACACTTATATAAGGTTGTCCCTATATAATTATAGCGTTTTTGGTGTGTGCTGGCAGACTCTCCCTCTGTCTCCCCAAAGGGCTAGTGGGTCCTGTCCTCTGTCAGAGCATTCCCGGTGTGTGTGCTGTGTGTCGGTACGTGTGTGTCGACATGTATGAGGACGATGTTGGTGAGGAGGCGGAGAAATTGCCTGTAATGGTGATGTCACTCTCTAGGGAGTCGACACCGGAATGGATGGCTTATTTAGAGAATTACGTGAGAATGTCAACACGCTGCAAGGTCGGTTGACGACATGAGACGGCCGACAATCTATTAGGACCGGTCCAGGCGTCTCAGAAACACCGTCAGGGGTTTTAAAAACGCCCATTTACCTCAGTCGGTCGACACAGACACAGACACGGACACTGAATACAGTGTCGACGGTGAATAAACAAACGTATTTCTCATTAGGGCCACACGTTAAGGGCAATGAAGGAGGTGTTACGTGTTTCTGATACTACAAGTACCACAAGAAAGGGTATTATGTGGGAGTGAAAAAACTACCTGTAGTTTTTCCTGAATCAGATAAAATAAAATGAAGTGTGTGATGATGCGTAGGGTTACCCCGATAGCAAATATTGGCGTTATACCCTTTCCCGCCAGAAATTAGGGTACGTTGGGAAACACCCCTTAGGGTGATAAGGCGCTCACACGCTTATCAAGTGGCGTTACCGTCTCCAGATACGGCCGCCCTCAAGGAGCCAGCTGATAGGAAGCTGGAAAAATATCCTAAAAAGTATATACACACATACGGTGGTTATACTGCGACCAGCGATCGCCATCAGCCTGGAGATGCAGTGCTGGGTTGGCTTGGTCGGATTCCCTGACTGAAAATATTTTATTCATGTAGAGCATTTAATAGGATGCATTCTATATATATGTATGTGAGATGCACAGAGGGATATTTGCTCTCTGGCATCAAGATAAGTGCGTTGTCCATATCTCCCAGAAGATGTCAGGGACACGACAGTGGTCAGGTGATACAGATCCCATACGGCAGATGGAAGTATTGCTGTATAAAGGGAAGGAGTTATTTGGGGGTCGGTCCATCGGACCTGGGGACCACAGCAACAGCTGGGAAATCCAACCTTTTTTACCCCAAGTTACATCTCAGCTAAAAAAGACACCGTCTTTTCAGCCTCAATCTTTCCTTTCCCATGAGGGCATGCAGGCAAAAGGCCAGTCATATCTGCCCAGACATAGAGGTAAGGGAAGTAGACTGCAGCAGGCAGCCCTTTCCCAGGAAAAGAAGCCCTCCACCGCGTCTGCCAAGTCCTCAGCATGACGCTGGGGCCGTGCAAGCGGACTCAAGGTGGGGGGGTAGTCTCAAGAGTCTCAGGGCGCAGTGGGATCACTCGCAAGTTGACCCCTAGATCGTACGAGTATTATCCCAGGGGTAAAGATTGGAGAGTCGAGACATCTTCTCCTCGCAGCTTCCTGAAGTCTGCTTTACCAACGGCTCCCTCCGACAGGGAGGCAGCATTGGAAACAATTCACAAGCTGTATATCCAGCAGGTGATAATCAAAGTACCCCTCCTACGACAAGGAAAAGGGTATTATTTTTCCACACTATATTGTGGTACTGAAGCCAGACGGCTTGGTGACACATAGTCTAAATCTAAAATGTTTTGAACACTTACATAAAAGGTTCAAATCGAGATAAAGTCACTCAGAGCAGTGATAGCGAACCGGAAAAAAGGGGACTATATGGTGTCCCTGGACATCAAGGATTACCTCCATGTCCAAAATTTGTCCTTCTCATCAAGGGTACCTCTGGTTCGTGGTACAGAACTGTCAATATCAGTTTCAGACGATGCCGTTTGAATTATCCACGGCACCCCGGGCCTTTTTACCAAGGTAATGGCCGAAAAGATGTTTCTTCAAAGAAAAAAGGCATCTAAATTATCCCTTACTTGCACGACCTAAAAAGGGCAAGTTCCAGAGAACAGTTGGAGGTCGGAAGAGCACTATCTAAAGTAGTTCTTCGACGGCACGACTGGATTCTAAATATTCCAAGAATCGCAGCTGTTTTCCGACGATACGTCTGCTGTTCCTAGGGATGATTCTGGACACGGTTCAGAAAAAGGTTTTTCTTCCCGAGGAAAAAGCCAAGGAGTTATCCGACCTGTCAGGAACCTCCTAAAACCAGGAAAGGTGTCTGTACATCAATGCACAAGAGTCCTGGGAAAAATGGTGGCTTTTTACGAAGCAATTCCATTCGGCAGATTCCATGCAAGAATTTTCCAAAGGGATCTGTTGGACAAATGGTCAGGGTCGCATCCTCAGATGCACCTGCGAATAACCCTGTCGCCAAGGACAAGGGTATATCTTCTGTGGTGGTTGCAAAAGGCTCATCTCTTGGAGGGCCGCAGATTCGGCATACAGGATTTGATCCTGGTGACCACGGACGCCAGCCTGAGAGGTTGGGGAGCAGTCACACAAGGAAGAAACTTCCAGGGGGTATGGACGAACCTGGAAAAGTCTATTCACATAAACATTCTGGTACTAAGAGCAATCTAAAATGCTCTAAGCCAGGCGGAACCACTCCTGCAAGGAAAACCGGTGTTGATTCAGTCGGACAACATCACGGCGGTCGCCCATGTAAACAGACAGGGCGGCACAAGAAGCAGGAGTGCAATGGCAGAAGCTGCCAAGATTCTTCGCTGGGCGGAGAATCACGTAATAGCACTGTCAGCAGTGTTCTTCCCGGGCGTGGACAACTGGGAAGCAGACTTCCTCAGCAGACACGATATACACCCGGGAGAGGGGGGTCTTCATCCAGAAGTCTTCCACATGCTAATAAACTGTTGGGAAAGACCAATGGTAGACATGATGGCGTCTCGCCTCAACAAGAAACTGGACAAGTATTGCGCCAGGTCAAGAGATCCACAGGCAATAGCTGTGGACGCACTGGTAACACCTTGGGTGTACAAATCAGTATATGTGTTTCCTCCTCTGCCTCTCATACCAAAGGTATTGAAGATTATACGGTGAGGAGGAGTAAGAAATACTAGTGGCTCCGGATTGGCCAAGAAGGACTTGGTACCCGGAACTTCAAGAGTTGGTCACGGACGACCCGTGCCCTCTACTTCTGAGAAGGGACCTGCTACAACAGGGTCCCTGTCTCTTTCAAGACTTACCGCGGCTGCGTTTGACGGCATGGCGGTTGAACGCCAGATCCTAAAAGGGAAAGGCATTCCAGAAGAAGTCATTCCTACCTTGATTAAGGCAAGGAAGGAAGTCACCGCGAAACATTATCACCGCATTTGGCGAAAATATGTCGCGTGGTGCGAGGATCGGAGTGTTCCGACGGAGGAATTTCAACTGGGTCGTTTCCTACATTTCCTACAATCAGGATTGTCTAGGGGTCTCAAATTGAGATCTATTAAGGTTCAAATTTCGGCCCTGTCAATATTCTTCCAAAAAGAATTGGCCTCAGTTCCTGAGGTACAGACTTTTGTTAAAGGAGTACTGCATATACAGCCTCCTGTGGTGCCTCCGGTGGCACCGTGGGATCTAAATGTAGTTTTAGATTTCCTCAAATCCCATTGGTTTGAACCATTGAAAAAGGTGGATTTTAAATATCTCACATGGAAAGTGACTATGTTACTGGCCCTGGCTTCCGCCAGGAGAGTATCTGAATTGGCGGCTTTATCTTATAAAAGCCCTTATCTAATCTTCCATTCGGATAGGGCAGAACTGAGGACTCGTCCGCATTTTCTCCCTAAGGTGGTATCAGCGTTTCACCTGAACCAACCTATTGTGGTGCCTGCGGCCACTGGCGACTTGGAGGACTCCAAGTTGTTGGACGTTGTCAGAGCCTTAAAAATATACATTTCAAGGACGGCTGAAGTCAGAAAATCTGACTCGCTGTTGATACTATATGCACCCAACAAGTTGGGTGCCCCTGCTTCTAAGCAGACGATTGCTCGTTGGATTTGTAACACAATTCAACTTGCTCATTCTGTGGCAGGCCTGCCACAGCCTAAATCTGTTAAGGCCCATTCCACAAGGAAGGTGGGCTCATCTTGGGCGGCTGCCCGAGGGGTCTCGGCATTACAATTCTGCCGAGCAGCTACGTGGTCGGGGGAAAACACGTTTGTAAAATTCTACAAATTTGATACCCTGGCAAAAGAGGACTTGGAATTCTCTCATTCGGTGCTGCAGAGTCATCCGCACTCTCCCGCCCGTTTGGGAGCTTTGGTATAATCCCCATGGTCCTTTCAGGAACCCCAGCATCCACTTAGGACGATAGAGAAAATAAGAATTTACTTACCGATAATTCTATTTCTCGGAGTCCGTAGTGGATGCTGGGCGCCCATCCCAAGTGCGGATTATCTGCAATACTGTACATAGTTATTGTTAACAAATTCGGGTTATATTGTTAAGGAGCCATCTTTAAGAGGCTCTTTCTGTTATCATACTGTTAACTGGGTTTAGATCACAAGTTGTACGGTGTGATTGGTGTGGCTGGTATGAGTCTTACCCGGGATTCAAATTGCCTCCCTTATTGTGTACGCTCGTCCGGGCACAGTACCTAACTGGAGTCTGGAGGAGGGTCATAGGGGGAGGAGCCAGTGCACACCACCTGATCTGGTAAAAGCTTTACTTTTTTGTGCCCTGTCTCCTGCGGAGCCGCTATTCCCCATGGTCCTTTCAGGAACCCCAGCATCCACTACGGACTCCGAGAAATAGAATTATCGGTAAGTAAATTCTTATTTTTTACTAAAATAATGTGAAAAAGGGTGATTTCACACCCTTTTCATATTATTTTAGTATCACCAGTGGTCGAAGTGGGGCGGTATAAGGCGGTATGGTATACCGCCACTTCTTCCACAAGTGCAGCAGGAGGCGAGGGAAGTGGCCATTCTGCTGCACATGGTGCTCCCCGTCCCTGCGCGGCAGCCGGCGGCTGTGTAGAGCACTGCAGTAGCTCACCGCCGCCTGCGCACGCCGCTCACCAGCCACTATCCGCCCGACGCCGCCAGCAGCCCACCGCTCACTGCTGCCAGCAACAAATGAGGTAATGTTCCCCTGCTGTCACCTCTCTCCCTGCTGTCACTGTCGTCACTCTCCGTGTCGTCACTGTCGTCACTCTCACTGTAGTCACTCTCCCTGTCGTCACTGTCTCTCCCTGGCTCATTCAGTGTGCTACAAGGTGAATTTCGGCTCATGCAGTGTGCTACAAGGTGAATTTCGGCTCATTTAGTGTGCTACAAGGTGAATTTCGGCTCATTCAGTGTGCTACAAGGTGAATTTCGGCTCATTCAGTGTGCTATAATGTGAATTTCAGCTCATTCAGTGTGCTAAAATGTGAATTTCGGCTCATTCAGTGTCCTACAATGTGAATTTCGGCTCATTCAGTGTGCTACAAGGTGAATTTCGGCTCATTCAGTGTGCTACAAGGTGAATTTCGGCTCATTTAGTGTGCTATAATGTGAATTTCAGCTCATTCAGTGTGCTAAAATGTGAATTTCGGCTCATTCAGTGTCCTACAATTTGAATTTCGGCTCATTCAGTGTGCTACAAGTGAATTTCAGCTCATTCAGTGTGCTACAAGGTGAATTTCGGCTCATTCAGTGTGCTACAAGGTGAATTTCGGCTTATTCAGTGTGCTACAAGGTGAATTTCGGCTCATTCGGTGTGCTAAAATGTGAATTTCGGCTCATTCAGTGTGCTACAATGTGAATTTCGGCTCATTCAGTGTGCTACAAGGTGAATTTCGGCTCATTCAGTGTGCTACAATGTGAATTTCGGCTCATTCTGTTAGGCGCCGGGGTCCGCTTGATGGTCTGCGCGGCCCGGCGCCTAGCAACTAGAGACGCCGTGCACGTACAGCCGCCGGCTCCCTAGCAACGTTAGACGCCGAGCGCGCTGAGCCGCACGGACCCTAGCAACGGGGACGCCATTGGCGGACCGCGTTCCCCGTTGCTAGGCTTTAGGAAATTAGATATTCACCTGCTCTCTGGCCGGGCAGCAAGGCAGCTGCACGGCATTTATTCTAATCAGCCTTTAGCAGCTGATTGGAGGACTCCTGGTTAAATACACTCCCAGGGCTTCTCACAGACGCCGGTAATAGCTTCCTGCATGCTGCCTTTGTTTGCTGAGAGTCTGTTTCCAGTCCTGCTGTATCCGGTCATTCCAGTCCTCAGAAGTCCGGTATTCGGGAGTTGTCATCTCTTCCCAAGAGGTCGTTTGGTTCCCTGGAGTCCTGACTGATCACCGTTTTATATCCAAACGGATTTGTGTGTTGCGGCTTAGCCGCTTTACCTTTTATATTTTGTGTTTGGAGCATTTGCGGAGGGTTCCGCTTCCACAAGTCCTCTCTGGTACTCGGCGGTGCCGGGTAGGAGAATTGGACAAGTGGATATTTTGGTTGTCCTTTTCCCTGGCGGTTTCTCCGCACATATTATAGTTTTGAGTTTGCTTAGCCTCTGGCCTGATTGTTAAGTTAGAGGGCCTCTTGTTATCACCCTGTCTCGGGTTTCCCTTTGTCTCTCATTAAGACCGGGGGGCATCGAAGTTGGGCAGACATAATCCGCCCTTCAAACGCGGCTGCCAAGGGCTCAAGAAACCATAGTCTCGCAGGGGATTTCTGACAACACGGGTGAGACAACAGAGTTAGGGCGCCAGGGGCTATTTTCCTGTCCTGCTCCCTTCCCCAGCATTCCGTTCCAGTGCTCCGGTCCTTGCCATAAGATCTCCTCTGACCAGAGTGCTGGAATCATAACATTATTACCGGCCATACCAAAACTTAAAATTAAACGGGGTTTAATTTTTCTCATTCAGTTTTGTGAGAGTTTATCGGCCTCATGAATCCAACAGGTTTAGGGTCAAATCCTGGTCAGCTCTTAGTCAGCCAGATTCAAGAACTTACTCAGATGGTTCAAGATCTTTCTCTTCGGGTGAAGTCGCAGGAAGATCTTTTGCGAGCTTCCCCAAGGGTAGTCCCTGAACCAAAGATGCATTTGCCTGACCGTTTTTCTGGTGATAGAAAACAGTTTTTTAATTTTAAAGAATCCTGTAAACTTTATTTTCGTTTAAGACCGACTTCCTCGGGTACTGAATCTCAGCGGGTCGGGTTTATTATTTCTTTGCTCCAGGGGGATCCTCAGACCTGGGCATTTGGTTTAAGAGCAGAGGATCCGGCATTGTTGTCAGTTGACGCTTTTTTTGAGTCTTTAGGGCTCTTGTATGATGACCCTGATAGAGAGGCGTCCGCTGAAAGTCAGTTGCGCGCTCTCAGACAGGGTAGAAATCCTGCGGAGGTTTATTGTACGGAGTTTCGCCGTTGGTCGAACGACTGTGGCTGGAATGACCCAGCCCTGCGCAGTCAGTTTCGCCTTGGCTTATCAGAGTCTATAAAAGACAGTCTCCTTCAGTACCCCGCTCCTGAGACTCTCGATAAACTCATGGAGCTTTCTATTAAGATTGATCGTCGTCTCAGAGAGCGGAGGGCTGAAAAAGGAGCACCTGTAAGGTCAAGTCCGTGTGTATATTCCATTCCTGAAGACGTAGAGGAGCCCATGCAGATGGGTCTCTCCCGGCTGTCTCCTGAAGAAAGAGCCAGAAGGCAAAATTCTGGTCTTTGTCTGTACTGTGGGGGTAAGGGACATTTTGCTCGTAATTGTCCGAACAAGTCGGGAAACGCTTTGACCAGGTGGATTGTGAGGGGGTTCACCTAGGTCTGCAGCTTATCTCCTCGAATAACTCCCTTTTAGTCCCAGTTAAAGTTTCCTTTGGCAGCCTCAGTTCTTCGGTGTCGGCTTTTGTTGACAGTGGAGCTGCAGGAAACTTTATGGATTTAACTTGGGCTAAGGCCTTAGGCATTCCTCAGTTACCTTTGGGTAGGTGTGTCACCATGCATGGCTTAGATGGGAGTCCGCTGTCTAATGGGATTATTTCTCTCCGTACACCCCCTGTACTACTTACAGTTGGAGCTCTACATTCCGAGAAAATCGAGTTCTTTCTTACACATTGCCCAGCAGTTCCAGTTGTTCTGGGTCACCCTTGGCTGGCCTTTCATAATCCCACCATTGATTGGCGGTCGGGGGAGATTTCACATTGGGGTACTTTTTGTGATAAGGAATGTATCACGTTTCCAGTCAGAGTAGCAGCTATCATTCCAGAACTCATTCCGGTGGAATACCAGGAGTTTGCTGATGTTTTCTCCAAAGGCAATGCGGACATTCTGCCTCCCCATCGGCCTTATGATTGTGCTATTGAGTTAATTCCTGGTGCCGCATTGCCAAAGGGAAGATTATATGCATTATCCGGGCCAGAAACTGCGGCTATGAATGATTATGTAAAGGAGAGCCTTGAGAAAGGATTTATTAGACCATCAAAATCTCCTTTAAGTGCAGGCTTCTTCTTTGTGGAGAAAAAGGATGGCTCGCTTAGACCTTGCATTGATTTTAGAGCCCTGAATAAGATCTCAGTTAAAAACACCTATCCTTTGCCGTTGATTTCTGTACTCTTTGATCAGTTACGTTCTGCTGTGATTTTTTCTAAAATTGACCTTAGAGGAGCGTACAACCTCATCCGAATTAAATCTGGAGATGAGTGGAAAACGGCCTTCAGTACTCAGTCGGGTCACTACGAATACCTGGTGATGCCGTTCGGCCTGTCCAATGCTCCGGCAGTTTTTCAATACTTCATTAACGATGTGCTCCGTGACTTCCTAGGGAAATTCATGGTCGTTTACTTAGACGACATCCTGATTTTTTCTGAATCAATGGAACAACATGTTACCCAGGTGCGTCTGGTTCTTCAAAAGTTACGTGAGAATCATTTATATGCCAAGCTGGAGAAGTGTGAGTTTCATGTCACGGAAGTATCTTTTTTAGGGTACAACAGAGTTAGGGCGCCAGGGGCTATTTTCCTGTCCTGCTCCCTTCCCCAGCATTCCGTTCCAGTGCTCCGGTCCTTGCCATAAGATCTCCTCTGACCAGAGTGCTGGAATCATAACACATTCAGTGTGCTACAATGTGAATTTCAGCTCATTCAGTGTGCTACAAGGTGAATTTCGGCTCATTCAGTGTGCTAGAATGTGAATTTCGGCTCATTCAGTGTGCTAGAATGTGAATTTCGGCTCATTCAGTATGCTACAATGTGAATTTTGGCTCATTCAGTGTGCTACAATGTGAATTTCGGCTCATTCAGCATGCTACAATGTGAATTTCGGCTCATTCAGTGTGCTACAATGTGAATTTTAGCTCATTCAGTGTGCTACAATGTGAATTTCGGCTCATTCAGTGTTCTAAAATGTGAATTTCGGCTCATTCAGTGTGCTACAAGGTGAATTTCGGCTCATTCAGTGTGATAAATGTGAATTTCGGTCATTCAGTGTGCTACAATGTGAATTTCGGCTCATTCAGCATGCTACAATGTGAATTTCGGCTCATTCAGTGTGCTACAATGTGAATTTTAGCTCATTCAGTGTGCTACAATGTGAATTTCGGCTCATTCAGTGTTCTAAAATGTGAATTTCGGCTCATTCAGTGTGCTACAAGGTGAATTTCGGCTCATTCAGTGTGATAAATGTGAATTTCGGTCATTCAGTGTGCTACAATGTGAATTTCGGCTCATTCGGTGTGCTACAAGGTGAATTTCGGCTCATTCAGTGTGCTACAAGGTGAATTTCGGCTCATTCAGTGTGCTACAAGGTGAATTTCGGCTCATTCAGTGTGCTAAAATGTGAATTTCGGCTCATTCAGTTGCTACAATGTGAATTTCGGCTCATTCAGTGTGCTACAATGTGAATTTCGGCTCATTCAGTGTGCTACAATGTGAATTTCGGCTCATTCAGTGTGCTACAAGGTGAATTCCGGCTCATTCAGTGTGCTACAATGTGAATTTCGGCTCATTCAGTGTGCTGCAAGGTAAATTTCGGCTCATTCAGTGTGCTACAAGGTGAATTTCGGCTCATTCAGTGTGCTACAAGGTGAATTTCGGCTCATTCAGTGTGCTACAAGGTGAATTTCGGCTCATTCAGTGTGCTAAAATGTGAATTTCGGCTCATTCAGTGTGCTACAATGTGAATTTCGGCTCATTCAGTGTGCTACAAGGTGAATTTCGGCTCATTCAGTGTGCTACAATGTGAATTTCGGCTCATTCAGTGTGCTACAATGTGAATTTCGGCTCATTCAGTGTGCTGCAATGTGAATTTCGGCTCATTCAGTGTGCTGCAAGGTGAATTTCGGCTCATTCAGTGTGCTGCAAGGTGAACTTCGGCTCATTCAGTGTGCTACAATGTGAATTTCGTCTCATTCAGTGTGCTACAAGGTGAATTTGGGCTAATTTAGTCTGCTACAAGGTGAATTTCGGCTCATTCAGTGTGCTACAAGGAGAATTTCGGCTCATTCAGTGTGCTATAATGTGAATTTCAGCTCATTCAGTGTGCTAAAATGTGAATTTCGGCTCATTCAGTGTCCTACAATGTGAATTTCGGCTCATTCAGTGTGCTACAAGGTGAATTTCGGCTCATTCAGTGTGCTACAAGGTGAACTTCGGCTCATTCAGTGTGCTACAAGGTGAATTTCGGCTCATTTAGTGTGCTACAAGGTGAATTTCGGCTCATTCAGTGTGCTACAAGGTGAATTTCGGCTCATTCAGTGTGCTACAATGTGAATTTCGGCTCATTCAGTGTGCTACAATGTGAATTTCGGCTCATTCAGTTTGCTACAAGGTGAATTTCGACTCATTCAGTGTGCTATAATGTGAATTTCGGCTCATTCAGTGTGCTATAATGTGAATTTCGGCTCATTCAGTATGCTACAATGTGAATTTCGGCTCATTCAGTGTGCTACAATGTGAATTTCGGCTCATTCAGTATGCTACAATGTGAATTTCGGCTCATTCAGTGTGCTACAATGTGAATTTCAGCTCATTCATTGTGCTACAAGGTGAATTTCGGCTCATTCAGTGTGCTAAAATGTGAATTTCGGCTCATTCAGTGTGCTACAATGTGAATTTCGGCTCATTCAGTGTGCTGCAAGGTGAATTTCAGCTCATTCAGTGTGCTGCAATGTGAATTTCGGCTCATTCAGTGTGCTACAATGTGAATTTCGTCTCATTCAGTGTGTTACAAGGTGACTTTGGGCTAATTTAGTCTGCTACAAGGTGAATTTCGGCTCATTCAGTGTGCTACAAGGTGAATTTCGGCTCATTCAGTGTGCTATAATGTGAATTTCAGCTCATTCAGTGTGCTAAAATGTGAATTTCGGCTCATTCAGTGTCCTACAATGTGAATTTCGGCTCATTCAGTGTGCTACAAGGTGAATTTCGGCTCATTCAGTGTGCTACAAGGTGAATTTCGGCTCATTTAGTGTGCTAAAATGTGAATTTCGGCTCATTCAGTGTGCTACAATGTGAATTTCGGCTCATTCAGTGTGCTGCAAGGTGAATTTCAGCTCATTCAGTGTGCTGCAATGTGAATTTCGGCTCATTCAGTGTGCTACAATGTGAATTTCGTCTCATTCAGTGTGTTACAAGGTGACTTTGGGCTAATTTAGTCTGCTACAAGGTGAATTTCGGCTCATTCAGTGTGCTACAAGGTGAATTTCGGCTCATTCAGTGTGCTATAATGTGAATTTCAGCTCATTCAGTGTGCTAAAATGTGAATTTCGGCTCATTCAGTGTCCTACAATGTGAATTTCGGCTCATTCAGTGTGCTACAAGGTGAATTTCGGCTCATTCAGTGTGCTACAAGGTGAATTTCGGCTCATTTAGTGTGCTACAAGGTGAATTTCGGCTCATTCAGTGTGCTACAAGGTGAATTTCGGCTCATTCAGTGTGCTACAATGTGAATTTCGGCTCATTCAGTGTGCTACAATGTGAATTTCGGCTCATTCAGTTTGCTACAAGGTGAATTTCGACTCATTCAGTGTGCTAGAATGTGAATTTCGGCTCATTCAGTGTGCTATAATGTGAATTTCGGCTCATTCAGTATGCTACAATGTGAATTTCGGCTCATTCAGTGTGCTACAATGTGAATTTCGGCTCATTCAGTGTGCTACAATGTGAATTTCAGCTCATTCATTGTGCTACAAGGTGAATTTCGGCTCATTCAGTGTGCTAAAATGTGAATTTCGGCTCATTCAGTGTGCTACAATGTGAATTTCGGCTCATTCAGTGTGCTACAAGGTGAATTTCGGCTCATTCAGTGTGCTACAAGGTGAATTTCGGCTCATTCAGTGTGCTACAATGTGAATTTCGGCTCATTCAGTGTGCTACAATGTGAATTTCGGCTCATTCCGTGTGCTACAAGGTGAATTTTAGCTCATGCAGTGTGCTAGAATGTGAATTTTGGCTCATTCAGTGTGCTAAAATGTGAATTTCAGCTCATTCAGTATGCTACAATGTGAATTTCGGCTCATTCAGTGTGCTACAAGGTGAATTTCGGCTCATTCAGTGTGCTACAAGGTGAATTTCGGCTCATTCAGTGTGCTACAATGTGAATTTCGGCTCATTCAGTGTGCTACAAGGTGAATTTCAGCTCATTCAGTGTGCTACAATGTGAATTTCGGCTCATTCAGTGTGCTGCAAGGTGAATTTCGGCTCATTCAGTGTGCTACAAGGTGAATTTCGGCTCATTCAGTGTGCTACAAGGTGAATTTCGGCTCATTCAGTGTGCTACAAGGTGAATTTTGGCTCATTCAGTGTGCTGCAATGTGAATTTCGTCTCATTCAGTGTGCTACAAGGTGAATTTCCGCTCATTCAGTGTGCTACAAGGTGAATTTCGGCTTGTACCGTGTGCTATAATGTGAAAGGGGCACCAGTACTAGATAGTATAAGGGGTTCTTCTACACGGGACACGCCCCATTTGGGTGACCACGCCTCTTTTGGGTGACCACGCCTCTTTTGGGTGACCACGCCCCCTTGGTGCGCGCATAATTACATCCTTGACTTTTGCATACCCCCACTTCAAAATTTCCACTTCGACCACTGAGTATCACCTGAATGTATTAAGGGGCATTTGGAGCAGTTTTCATGAAAAACTGCTCCAAACCCTTTTTTCACTTTTTTTTTAGTAACCCACATCGCATTCCCCATACTTATATGGGAGATGTGATGTGGCCAAATGTACTAACAAAAAAATTTGAAAAAATACCGCAGTGTGCCCTGTGATAATCTCGCCAGCCCAGGCTGGCGAGTTCACAGGGCAGCACTGCGATGTGCACTCTTTTGCCCCGCTTTCTTTGCCCCTGGCAGAGAGAGCTGAGCGGGGACCCGGCTGAGTGATCAGCTATGTGTGTCCGATGGACACACTTAGCTGATCACAGTGTATAAATAAAAAAAAACATACTCACCTGTCCAGGGAGCCGGTGTCCGCTGCTCTGGTGAATGCTGCCGGGCGCCGGGTCCCCCATATGCTGCGCTGTGACCCCGGTGCAGTAAAGTGACGCTGCAAAATGGTAGCGCACTTTACAGCACTGGCGGTCACAGCACAGGAGAAGGGCCCTGCGCCTGGCAGCCTCCTGAAGCAGCGTGGACCGGCTCCCTGGACAGGTGAGTATATTGATCTTCTGAGAAGGGGTCCGCGGCGCGCGGGGTAGTTGCGTCGGGGGGGGGGGTCCACCGGGCAGCGGTAGCGGCGATGTTGGTGGGGGCGGCGCAGCAGGACATCGGGGTATTTTTTATGAAAAATACCCTGATGATGATGTGAAGAGGCATCGCAGGGACAGAGCTTGACCACAAGCTCTGTTTCTGCACGCGATAATTGATACATCCCTGCGATGTAATCAATTATCACAGTGCGAGTTGGGGCGACTTTATCACCTGTCATCCGCATCCTGGATGCGGATGGTGATAAATAGGGCCCTAAGTCATTACAGCAGGGGATTAACTCCAACTGCCCAGTCTCAGTTAATCCTATTAAAGGTCAAGATAAACATGGACCCATCTGTATGTGCGTCGACAATTGCCATGTCGACCTTTTACATCTCAACCTTTTGACCCTGTCGACCTAATGCATGTCTACCATTAGTGTAGGCCTTTATAGTGTAGATATATATAGGCCCCCATTTATCAATGAAAAGTTTTTCTAACGCTAATTAACGTTACCGCTCGCCGCGCTTTTTTACTTGTGTTCAGCATTGAAGCTGTCGCTGGCGAGCGGTAACGTTAAAACACCCGTCAGCGTGGCCTTGACAAACAGCGCTGACAAATGCTCTTTTTCTCCGGCGTCCCTAACTACTGCGCATTCGCCGTTGTATACATACTTCCGGCACATGCGCAGTAGTGATTTTCTGGACGCTGCGGCCATTTTGGTGTTCACGCTGTGATGCATGCCGGGATTGCTGCGGGGGGGGAGCCGGAGAGCAGGATGGACAACGCTGCAGCGGAGTCCTGTCTCTATGGCAACCCTGCTGCTGTGATGCATGCCGGGATTGCTGCGGGAGGGGAGAGCCGGAGCGCTGGACGGACTCCGCTGCAGCGGTGTCCTAACGTCTGCTCGGAGCAGACGAGGCCAGTATAGGTAAACGAGAGCTATTTCAGAAATAGCGCTCGTTCTTAAATAGACTTTAGTGTGCAGCAGTATAGGGACAATGAAAGGCTAATAGCGCTGCTAGTTAGCAGCGCTATTAGCCTTGTTAAATAGCAATTGGTCCCATTTACCACCTAAAACGAGTTTCCAGTAAGGAAGCTTGTTGATAAATGGGGACCATAGTCTGTATACCAACCTATCGGACAGAGTCTAACTAACTTGTTTTTATGAAGGGATCTATTTATTAACAGTTTCTGAATCATTTTTCGCTGTTTCTCATGGTATTGTCAGCGCTATATTTATGTAGATCTATCAGCCGGAACGGACCATGTGAAAATGATCTGGCCCAGCTTAGAGAAGAGTCTGTTTGCAGTACATTTTAGTTGATGTGTTTTGCAAATGTGAAAGACGTCATCATATGCCTTTAGTGTAATGCTTGTGCAGCAGGTCACAAATGCGCACGGCTGATGGTCAAGGCTGCCTGGATGACTGCGGCTGGAGCCAACGGAGCATTGACCTTTGGGAGAAAGTAGTAAGAGACCTGTCTATACCCCGCTTTTATTGAGTGTGAATAAGCATAACGCCACCCAGAGATGGCGCTATGTTTTGAACATAAGATGAGAGAAGAGAATCTCTGTAAATACTGGGCCACCACAGCTCTCATTGCGGGTGTAGTACGGCTGACCGGCGGTCTCCTGACCGCAGGTCAGCTTACCGACGGTCTCCTGACCGCCAGTCAGCTTACCGACGCCGGGATCCCGGCGGGGAGGGGCGAGTGCAGCAAGCCCCTTGCGGGCTCGGTGGCGACCTGCGGTCGCCACGGGTTCTATTCCCACTCTATGGGTGTCGTGGACACCCACGAGTGGAAATAGTCCCTGTTGGTCGGCAGTGACCCGTCGGGCTGGTGGAGGAGGTCATGTGACTGTCAGTCAGCTGACCGGCAGTCACATAAATACCACCCCTCATTGCAACCAACACTATCACAACATCTGTGATTTCTCTGCACCTATCTGCTTAGTACATTGAGAGAATTGAAAACTATTGCTTGCTCCAGCCAAAAATTTTGATAATGTGGAATATGGATGGGGAAGGAGAACTTTCTCATAACTTTAAGAACATGAGCGGGCATAGGTCATCTTTGTTCCAGTTAGATGCTGCGGCTCATGTGAATACTCTATGATCAGGATAACCTGTGTGCACATGGCTGTTGTGTCACGCTTATAAAAGAGCCCATTGTCTGCCTGCAGTACACGAACAAAGAGCGCGTTTCACTATTGAAATTCTGTCATTGCAGAATTGTATTTCATCCAGCACAGGAGATACTATTATACAACCTCTTAGATTTATTTTATTTCTTTTTTACTTATATGCGACACTTTCTAGCCAAAAGCAAATGTGTGTCAAAGTCAGTGGCCATGTCTAAAAGGTTGGAGCCAGTTTGCAACTCTGAGCAGTATCAGTGGTAGATCCAGCAGTACGCCCCCTTCCTGTCAGCTGTCCTCCCTGCACTTGGTAAGAGATCGCGTAGCTCTTTTACTGTCCAGATTGTAGGTTCTACGTCATGTTAGAGTGGGAGCGGGTTGGCTCTTTTTACTGCTGCAAGATGCATCATGGAGATTTGAGAGCGGTAAGAGAGATACACAGAAAGGCTGGGATATAAAGGAGGAAATAAATCAGACTGTGCTCTGTTACAGTGAGTAGATTAGCTGGTGCTACACTTTCATTAGTTATTTCAGATGATTTTTCATTATAACCGCATCCCCCCCCCCCCCCCGCTGCTGTGCGATGCCTTTGCACTTCTGCGGTGGGGCGGGATAGCCCTGTGCTGGGCGTCCCCCCGCATGTCAGTGTGAATGATCGTAGTTGTGCTATATTTAGCACAGCCATAATCAACTCGGAATGACCCCCATTGTGCAGTTCACAATGACCAGCATATCCTAGGTCCATAACATCCAGCATTACTGATCCCCAGGGCTGGCCACTGCTCATCTTACCTTTCATATTTCTCAGCACGCGGCGGAACTCCTTGAGGCCATTAGCCCAGGGCGCCAGCTGTCAGGGGGCACGGGATCTATGTATAACCGCAGCCTGCTCCAAGTGGTTATAGATGAATCTATCCATGCGGTTTCCAGGCAGCTGCTGCCTGGTACTAAAAAGTGTTGTTGTTTTTTATTTTTTTTATTTCAGAGCTGTCAAACACGCCGCACCACCGACAGAAGCACCTACTGCAGCATGACGAGGAGCAGCCAGAAGACACAGGAGAAGTGTCTAACGATGCGGAGGCTGGAGCTGGAGAGACAGAAGTGGGCTGGCTGGAGAGACACTGGGAGCCTGAAGAGACAGAAGGGGGACTGGCTGTTGAGACAGACAGAAGGGGGGCTGGAGAGACAGAAGGGGGACTGACTGGTGAGACAGACAGAAGGGGGGCTGGAGAGACAGAAGGGGGACTGGCTGGTGAGACAGACAGAAGGGGGGCTGGCTGGTGAGACAGACAGAAGGGGGGCTGGCTGGTGAGACACTGGGGAGCTGGTGCTGCAGAACATGGGGGGGGGGTGAGGCTGGAGAGAATTGGGTGGGAAGTGGTTTGATTACTGTCACATTACTTCCTCCTTTGTCCCCACAGTTGTGCTACAGTGCCAGTTGGTGATGGGGTGGGGTGGGGCTCCGCCATCTATTTTGCTTTCAGGCATCTAGTATGAACTTTCACCCTGCTGTCAGCATTAACCACATGTACATAAACGGTCACATTATTTCCTCCATAAATATGACAATATGATGGTGACATGCAGGACATCGCTGATTGATTTCCAAAGTGTATCCACAGAGACCACAGTGAAAAGCTAAAGTTGCCAATTATATGTTTATCAACATTGGTTAACAGGAATCTCAAAATATTCCAAGTAGCCCCAATCTCTATTTTAAAAGCATTTTAAGCTTCTTGTATTTTAAACTGCATAAAATATATCAGTGTTTGACTGAAGCTGCCGATTCTGACAACTAATTTGGGAATTTTCTAATAATAAAATCTTCAGACGGCTGTGGTTCTAATTAAGAACTACAGAGATTTGTATTGTTACATTGTGTACACAACACAATCTATGTAAACTCTCTTTATCTTCCAACTTTGTTCTCTTACCATCCCTGTCAACAAGGTTGTTGGGTTAAGCTAGGCTTTTGTTATTTTGTAGATCTGATATCCCAAAAGTACTTGTGTTCGAAATCTAGAATTGAAACTGTTGAGGAAAACTGATTTGTTACCTAGGGACACAATCAATGGAGGCAGAATACAAATCAATCACAGCTCTCCGCACGCAAAATACGCCAAACATTCATCAGCTTGTTTTAAAAGCTATGCGAGAATATAAAGAAAACCGCTCATCTGAAGATGGCATTGCACATCTGTGAAAACCTTAGTATTGCAATTAACCTGGAAGTCTTTCAACTAATATAGTGGTTCAGTAAATGTTTTCTGTTTGACAATATGAAGGCGCTTAATTTCTTCCACCTTCTGTCAATATTGATTATAATCAGCCTGCTTGATTAAAAGTTACTGGGGAAGGATACGGGCAGAAGGTTTAAACGGCTTCCCATGGGAAATGGGAAACAAAACAACTGTAAATAACATAAATAGATTTTGACACACTAGGAGGAACATACAGTGTGGTGCGCAGACAGATTTATCTTCTAAGCAGACTGAAGTCTACACAGGCAACAAAGACAAAGGGTGTGGCAGGTGTTACGGAGATATGGGAGGATGTGTAATCACTGCCATCATGCAGGTCTTGTTTATATTGTAGGAGGATCAATTAACTGCATAGCCCAGGCCTGGCCAACCTGTGGCTCTCCAGCTGTTGTAAAACTACAAGTCCCATCATGCTTTGCCATAGTTTTGCTATTAGGGAATGCTAAAGCTGTGGCAGGGCATGCTGGGATGTGTAGTTTCACAACATCTGGAGAGCCACAGGTTGGCCAGGCCTGGCATAGCCAATTAATACAGCTCCATTAAACTGGCCTGTGGCCTATCACGCATTGGTTGAGTAAGACCCCCCCATTAAGTTAGGTACACACTGTCCGATTGTTTGGTTGTCCCGACAGTCAACGCAATTTTTCGGCAAATTGTAGGCTCCAATATCTGAGTTTCACAATTAGGCGATTTTTTTTCACTAAGCAATTTTCTACCACACCACACTGAATTTGCCTAGGTCAGCCCACAAGGAGGATGACGTAGTCATGGAAAAACATGGGAACTATGGTCAGATTATTGAGAATGCGCACACATTGCGCTGTATTGGGAGATTGAGAATGAGGTTTTTTGTCTTGGCCGACAGATCCTTATGGAAGGAGCGTGCTTGTGACCATGATTTCTCCAGTTTATCAGTGAGATGGCAAAACGATCGTTCATACACACTATACAATAAAACAGGCCTATCAGTGGATTTTTGGCAAATTGGTCCTATAATTGTATTGTGTGTACCAAACATGGGGGGTCATTCCGAGTTGTTCGCTCGTTGCCGATTTTCGCTATGCTGCGATTTGTTGCTAACTGCGCATGCGCAAGGCACGCAGGGCGCATGCGTTTAGTTATTTAACTAAAAACTTAGCAGATTTGCTGTGGATTCTGGGGCGCTTTTCAGTCGCTCTGATGATCGGTGAATGATTGACAGGAAAGGGGCGTTTCTGGGTGGTAAATGAGCGTTTTCCAGGAGTGTGCTAAAAAAAACGCAGGCGTGTCAGGGAAAAACGCAGGAGTGTCTGGAGAAACGGGGGAGTTGCTGGCCGAATGCAGGGCGTGTTTGTGACGTCAAACCAGGAATTAAACGGACTGAGCTGATCGCAATCTGTGAGTAGGTCTGGAGCTACTCAGAAACTGCTAAGAATTATTTAGTAGCAGTTCTGCTAATTTTTCGTACGCTATTCTGCTAAGCTAAGATACACTCCCAGAGGGCGGCGGCCTAGCGTGTGCAATGCTGCTAAAAGCAGCTAGCGAGCGAACAACTCGGAATGACCCCCATGGTTTGCTGTCTATTTCTCCCTGCATATTTCTTTACATGCAAATCAGAGCATATGCATGCAACTCAAAGTACAGGTATAAAAGTGCAAGTGTTTGTGTATATGCAAATAGGGCAACTCTAAATAATCAACTAAAGTTTTCATTCAGTCGCTGGATACAGTTATTGAACAGGTTTACAGTTGTCTGCTTTTAACAGTGCTGTGGGCAGATATTGTGGCCCATTTATCAATGATTGCATTTGCAATGTGATCTGGGTGCGATATTAGCTCATGGTGGGTGAACGTATCACCTTGCACAGGCAGGGACAGGGGCTCAGAAAGTGCGCCGCGGCTTCTGCGTGTGTGAGGCCAGCCTGATTGCCATTTTCGGCGGAGTGTTTCTGGGGATCTCTGCTGGAAGTACATCCCCAATCTGTAGCCCATAGGCTAGAACGGGATGTAGTCAGGATCCCGGCGGTCGGGATCCCATCGGTCAGAATACCGACACCGGCATCCTGAGCGCCATAATGCCGGCAGCGAAGCCACAGCTAGTCCCACTTCTGGATGTCCACAACACCCATGGAGTGGGAATAGAACCTGTGGCGAGTGCAGCGTTCCACAGAGGCCGCCAGGGGCTTCGTTGTGCTCGCCCCCCCTGCCGGAATTCTGGCTGCCGGGATCCCAAACACCGGGATCCCGTACCCAACCCGCTAGAACGGCCTACTGCAATCTGAAGATAGTGGTAGCTGCAGGGGCCAATATAGGGAATGCTTCACATTCCAGACAAGGGAAAATCTGGCAGCATTGCATCCCCCATAGAAACCTATGGGAGATGCAGTGGCGGGCGGCAACGGAGGGATCTCAGCAGGTTCAGTATTGGAGGTATCTGCTGCGGCCCCTTCTTCATACATTTGGGGGATATATAATATTTGCGTCTCACCCCCGAAAACACCCGATATAGCTGCAAATATTGGGGGTAATTCCAAGTTGATCGCAGCAGGACATTTTTTAGCAGTTGGGCAAAACCATGTGCACCGTAGGGGAGGCAGATTTAACATGTGCAGAGAGAGTTAGATTTGGGTGTGGTGTGTTCAATCTGCAATCTAATTTGCAGTATAAAAATAAAGCAGCCAGTATTTACCCTGCACAGAAACACTATAACCCACCCAAACCTAACTCTCTCTGCAAATGTTATATCTGGTTTTGAATATGCTATCGTCCAGATGGTGGCCTTCATTCATGATACACCTTTGTAGTCGATCTCTGAAGTTTCGCATCACTTGGCATTATAGCTGCAGTCTGTGGACCACGCTCACTTTCATTTGTCTGGCTACGTTAACAAGCAACATTTTTATTACTGGGCGGAAAACAATCCTCATCAGCGTCATGAAAAGCCTCTACACAGCCAGCGGGGCCATCTGACAGCTGAGGTCTACAAACATCCACCAAGAACCATTAATGGACTGAAGGCTGCTATACGCCAAGAAATTATGATATCATATTTAAAACCAATTGACATAAGCTTTACTCAGTGCACTTTTAGATTATGTACATTTTAGTTGAATACCATTTAGTTGAATACCATTTACCAGGACTTTTCCAGGACTTTTCTTTAACCTTTAAAATCAGGGTTTTTTTTTTTTTTTTTTAAACATTTCTTTATTTATTGAAGCATTTCTGTATAGAAGTTAGCAATGCTTACAGGAATATGTTGGAGAAAATAGAAAAGACATAACACAATAAATACAAAACATGGTGCGCGATGTAGGGAGGAGTACAAAAAGAAAAACAAGCTAACAAGTACAATATTATGGAAATACAGATGACACAAACTGGACCCTTAGAGAGACGGGAACACGCCACGACCGCTAGCCAGCGCTAACAAAAGTGATGGGAGGGTCTCCTAGAAAAATCCTGGTTTCATACCAGAGTGTGTTGCGAAAACATGAGCTAATGGCCTCTCTAGTATGAGTGGGTAGTGTTTCAATAAAACTTTCCCATGTTGCGAAAAAGGATTCGATGCGAGATTCTTTTTGGAGTGAGGCCTCCAACCAGTCCATATGGCAAATGAAAAATAATTTTTCCTTGAACATATCTAGAGTCGGGATGGAGCTATGAACCCACATGTGTAAAACAGCTTTTCTAGCTGCCGATGAGATTGCTAAAAGTAATTTTTTAACGGCTTTGGGAGTTCTGGTACCAGGGGGTATAATGCCAAATATAGCCCATTCCGGCGTAAAGGGGATGTAGTTCACTAAATGTTGGGACGCCAGACTGTTAACCAAAACCGTCTCAATAGTGGACAGGCCCAGAAACAATGATAAAGGTCTGCCGAAGGATGGCCACATTTGGGACAAGAGGGATCGCTTAAAATGCCTATTAAGAAACCTCTATGGGGAGAAATATAAGATCTGTGAAAGATATTAAGATACATTTCCGTGTATTTAGCAGCGGGAAACATAGCTATTGAAAAATGTAGCATGTGCAGTAACCCATCAACATCTAAATTGGGAAAATTTTCCAACCGTTGGGCTATCCCAGTTTTATATGTAGAATGGTCTATTATAGTGTGGAGGTGTTTGTAGTAAAAGGAAATAGCACCTTTGGGTAGTTCCGGTCGCAAAAATATTCGGTCCAGTTGATTGTCCCAATCAGTCGCGGGTAATAGTCTGGAAACCGTGCTGACATAATGTTGGGCTTGAAAAAAAGCAAAGTTCTGGGGGCCAATATATGGGTATTTAGACAGGGCCTCCGCATAAGATAATGGTTTATGGGATTCAGGGTTGATTAGTTGTCCTATATTACAAAGGCCTAACGAGTTCCATTCATTAAAAGGATAGGCGGCCTCTCCAGTTTGAAAACCCGGATTCTGCAAGAAAGGCAAATGGATAGAGAGGTGTTTGTGTAATTTATATTTTTGTCTCAGGGATAGCCAAACTTTTCTCATAGTCATTAGGAGGGGATTAGTAGTTAGATCCGTAGAGATCTCGGCATCGGTTAAGTGCAGGAAAGCTATCAGGGACACATGAGGAATAAAGTTTTGTTCGAGAAGTGAGTCTGTGTAAATTTGGGTACTAGACAACCAGTCCTTAATATAGCGAATATGCGAAGCATAGCTATACGTCAGAATGTCTGGAAAGTTAACCCCCCCATTTGTTTTAGGCTGACCTAATTTAAACAGACCAATTCTCGCGCACTTATTGTTCCAAATGAATTTCCTAAAGGCCGATGTTATCAGTAAGAGGTCTTGTCTAGAAAGCAAAAGGGGAAGAACTTGTAATGAGTAAAGGAGTTTTCGGAAAATAAAAAAAGATCCACTCTTATGTTCTGCGTGTCCAACACACTGATGCTTTACCTCACCTCAGATAGTGCTGGGAAGGAGATACGGGTCCACGGGGGATGAGGCATGAGGGGGAGGTTTTGGTTAGTACTAGAGACTCTACTATATTGCTCCACTTCCAGCAGATCCAGCTGTTTTTTTAGTATTTCATAGAGAATATCTTATACCTGAACGTCTCCGCAGGTTTGTAGGGAGGCCTATCTATCACTGACCTTGAGTCTTTGGCTCCCAGGGGTGCTTTTTGGCATCTTATTTGTTTTTTTTTCCTAAGGTTAGTGCATTCTGGTTGCGAGCAGTATCCTCATTATGTGTGTCTCTTATTGACTCCATGGAATGTGTCTTCTAGGTTCCTGGACAAGGAAATTTTAGATCCATATACTGGCTAAGGTCTGTATAGTGCTGGACTGGGTGGCACCCTTGGGCCATTAATTTAATTATTGGGTATTCCTAGTGGACGTCACTGTCACTCATGAGACTATACAGCTAGAAATGCTATGTCTAAATATGGGTGGTATTCATGTGACTGGCGGTCAGCAGACCGATGATCACATGACCTCCCCCAAAATCCCGCCCCCTCACTATCCCGACAGTCTGCATGCCGACCAACAGGGACTATTTCCACTCGTGGGTATCCACGACACCCATAGAGTGGGAATAGAACCCGTGGCGTCCTCAGGTCGCCACCGAGCCCGCAAGGGGCTTGCGGCACTCGCCCCTCCCCGCCGGGATCCCAGCATCGGTATGCTGACCGGCGGTCAGGAGACCATCGGTCAGCCATACCACACTCCAGAGTATTAGAATTTTTTTCACGGCACCCCTAGGCCAAAAATTTCTTATTGAGAAATTTAGAAAGAAATATTAATTTAGGTAAATTGTATTTATATGTCATCCTTAGGCTCAATTGTGTGGTGAGGGACAAGATTTGCTTCTGTTTGTCCCAATATTGTATGACTGGCAGCCACCAGCACTAGTTTTGCCTATTATATTGACCATAAATAATTTGAATTGGTCCTTGACCACCAATCTAAAGGGGGGTACTCACGGAGCGATCGCTGCTTAAAATCTAAGCAATCTGACTAGATTGCTTAGATTTTAAGCATGTTCGCTCTGTGTGTACCCCCCACAGTGATCGCTATCGCTGGTGCTAGATTGGCCTGCCGTGCAGGCCAATCTAGCTGGTCGCTCATTTCACTCGCTGGGTGAAATGAGCTCCCCCCCCCCGTCTCCCCCCGCACGCTCAGCACACATCTCTCCAAAATTGGGCCGTGAGTACTGGCCTTAAGGCACCCCTGCAAGTGTCCCGAGGCACCCCAGGGAGCCAAGGTAGAAAGTTTGGGAACCACTGGTCTACACAATAACTACGGATATGTTTTCTATTATATACCTAACACAAACATTACTAATTGTTTGCAATATCAATGTGTCTTTGCTCTCTCTCCCACAGTGGTGATCATTCCGAGTTGTTCGCTAGCTCTTTTCGTCCGCTGTGCAGCGATCAGGAAAAAAAACTGCAATTCTGCGCATGCGGCGCAATGCGCACGCGCGACGTACTTTCACAACGGCCGTTGCAGTTTCACACAAGGTCTAGCGACGCTTTTCAATCGCACTGCTGGCCGCAGAGCGATTGACTGGAAGTGGGTTTTTCTGGGAGGTAACTGACCGTTTTCGGGGAGTGTGTGTAAAAACGCAGGCGTGTCAGATAAAAAAGTAGGAGTGGCTGGGGAAACGTAGGCGTGGCTGGGCGAACGCAGGGCATGTTCGTGACGTCAAAACAGAAACGAAATAGTCTGCAGTGATCGCAAGCTAGGAGTAGATCTGGAGCTACTCTGAAGCTGCACAAAATTATTTTGTAGCCGCTCTGCGATCCTTTCATTCACACTTCTGCTAAGCTAAGATACACTCCCAGAGGGCGGTGGCTTAGCATTTGCACGGCTGCTAAAAGCAGCTAGCGAGCGAACAACTCAGAATGAAGGCCGGTGACAAGTGCATATTTGACTAACCTGTTCGGCCGAGATGACATAGGGGCCGATTCAGACTTCTATCGTAGATGTGCGAAGAAATGCACATCTACGATCAAATTCTTTGACAAGTGGGGGTACGCCAAGCACAGGGCAAGTCCGCCCCACATACCAGATCCACCCACTCCCATGCAGACATGCGAAAGCATCGCACAACGGCGAGTAGCCCTCTGTGAAGGCAGATGGCAACCCGCCATGTTAAGGGTCGCAGCGGCTATGTGTGGCATCATGCAGCTACCGCGACCTGCCCTAGCAACAGTCCGGACACACTTCCGATGTCCAGCTCACACCCCTTAAACGCAGCATCGACGCCCACAAAACGTGGTGTCGATACCCTGTTCCCGCCCCCCTCCAGGTCTTAAACTGCGTTTTGAAGAGAACACATGTTAGGACCTTGAACATGCACGTACCGATTTTTGCAGATCAGCGTCAGGGTCTGATTAAAGCCCCAGAGGCCTCTTATTCTTAGCACAAAGAGTAACATCCATGCTAATGGGTCATAATTGTAAGCTTGCGAGCACAGCTCTCTTAATTCTTTGTCTGTTATTACCCAGTCTCAATGTATTAATATTTTGTTGCCAATTGTAAAGCACAATGGAGTATGCAGGTGTTATATACATAATTGTTAATAGATACAGAAGATATATTATAAATTAGCAAAAGAGCTTGTATATATATTTCAATTTTGCTGTGGTACTTGTAAACATATGAAGCAATTGGAGAATTTTATTAACTGAAAAGAAGTCTGCTAGGATCAATCAGTGTCCCTTAAATCTATATATGACCTGAGGGTCAGTTTGGTTGTAATTCAACAATCTACAAAGCCTGTGGCTATGGGCCTAATTCAGACCTGATCAATCCTCTGTGAATTTGCAGAGGTTTGCAATCAGATAATCGCCGCCCAGAAAGAGTGAAAATCAGCCCCGTGCAAGTGTGCGTACGCCCTGCGAAAAGCTTTGCAAACGCCGGCCAGCTGCAAATCCTTCCCAACTCACTCACCATCAAATGTTTTTTTTCCAGTCTGTGCACAGGCCAGGACCTACTCCTACAGTGCGAAAGAAACTTAGCGGGCAGGAGCTGATGTCACACACCCTCCCTAAAAACGCTTGGGAACACCTGCGTGTTTCCTGACACTCCCAGAAAATGGCCAGTTACCACCCCCAAACGTCCTCTTCCTGTCACTCAACCTGCGTTCGCCTAGCAATTAAAAAAGACGTTGATTTCTTTTGCAGTTTGCAGATCCGTATGCATGCGCAGTCATTTGATAATCGTCTGCCTTGCGATTTTGCACAACAGCGAATAGGTCTGAATTAGGCCCTATATCACAATGAGAAAAGGAGTATTAGCAGCTCGTGTTTGCATTGACTCACCTCTGGACCAATTGATAATGCCACAACCTTTCGATTGCAAACAGGAGTTTGACAGCAGCACCCCGACAGTTAGAATCCCGAGAAGGGGGGATAAGTAGTCAAACCCTCCCACTACCTATCAGGGACGTGCGGTGAGCTAAATAGCTCAGGAGTCACTGGCTAGCACCAGAGCCAAATTTACATGCAATATATGAGCCAAAACGTACATCTGGGTATTATATACAGGTGCAGCAGTATAAACTCCTGGAAATTTGATGAGTTTTGATCAGAGATGTGTGGAAAAGTTAGCCAGGTGAGGCACTGCCTCACCTGCCATAGACTTTTTACTCCAGAGTTTTGGCTATAAAAATTATTAGAATAATGCAAAGAAGCTATTTCAAACATATTCTTTGTATTTTTCATATACTTTACACAGTCAAAACTCTGGCACAGTAATTAGTATGACAGGAAAGGCTCTGCCTCACCCCACCGCACGTCACTGCTACCTATCCCTAAAGGTGCATACACACGGAGCGATATAACTGAGCGATTTTGACTATATAGTCAAAATCGCTCAGAAAGTTAGTGCAGATCGCTCCGTGTGTATACAGGCAGCGATAGCGATGCGCGTCCCCGCTAGGTCGCTATCGCTGGGAAAAATAGTCAGTGCAGGCAAGTCAATTTTGGCTATGTCGCTGCTAAAGTTAGTCAAAATCGCTATACTTTAAGAGGCCAGCGATTTTTCCCAGCGATAGCGATTTTGCAGGTGGCGGTGGTGCGGGCGGCGGCGGGTTGTGGCGGCGGTGCGGGCGGCGGCGGGTTGCGGTGGCGGTGTGGGCGACGGCGGGTTGCGGCGGCGGTGCGGGCGGCGTCGGGTTGCGGTGTGGGCGGCAGTGGGTTGCGGTGGTGGTGTGGGCGGCGGCGGGTTGCGGCAGCGGTGCGGGCGGGGGAAATTTACCTTTATCTTGCAGAGTTTGGCAGCGGAGCGGTACCAGTTTCAAAAATGGCGCCTCAGCGTCATTTTTGAAATTCAAAATGGCCACCGCGAGCCAATCACGGCTCGCCGCGTCATCGCCCCGCCCCCTCCCGCTGACTTATATAAGTCAGCGCGAGGCAGCGGCTTTCAGTCCGACGGCGGAGGAGGAGCGGAGAAGAGCTCCTGAATCCTGAAGACGCCGTGGAAGTCCTGGATGGGCGGCGGCTATGCAAAAGAGCTTAGCAGCCGCCGCCCACCAGGTGAAGACGCCGGAAGCCCTGGGAAGGCGGCGGCCATGCAAAAGAGCTTAAAGGCCGCCGCCCCCAGGTGAAGACCCAGTTTAATAAAGGATTTTTTAAAGAATGTGTTGTGGTTTTTTTTCAATATTTTCTTTACAGGTGGACTACAGGTGCCAGCGGGCCCTTTATGTCCGGGCATGCTGGCACTTGTGGTTCTCCAAGTGCCAGCATGCTGGGGCAGGCTTGCTGGGACCTGTAGGCCACCTGTAAAGAACAATATTACTATTGAAAGGCTATCAGCCCCCCCATCCGCAGCCCATTGGATGGGGGGGACAGCCTCGGGCTTCACCCCTGGCCCTTGGGTGGCTGGGGGGGGGGAACCCCTTGATTTAAGGGGTCCTCACTCCTCCAGTGTACCCCGGCCAGGGGTGACTAGTTGGGGGGGGTAATGGCACGGCCGCAGGGACCAATATAAAAGTGTCCCCCGGCTGTGGCATTATCTCCCTGGCTAGTGGAGCCCGGTGCTGGTTTTAAAAATACGGGGGACCCCTATGTCTTTTGTCCCCCGTATTTTTTAAACCAGGACCGGACGCAGAGCCCGGTGCTGGTTGTCCAAATATGGGGGAACCCTACTCATTTTTTCCTCTGTATTTTAACAACCAGGACTGGCTCAAAGAGCCCGAGGCTGGTTTTACATAGGAGGGGGGACCCCACGCAAATTTTTTTTTTTACTTTTAGCTATTTAAATACCAGCCACCCTGTAAAATCGTCCTATATATGACACTCATCCCCTTATTTAAATGAGATAGTCAAAATCTCCCATAGCCAAAATCTCTTGCATAGTTAGACAAAATCTCTGGTAAAGTTAGTCAAAATCTCCTACTGCCAGTTCAAGGGAAAAGTTAGTCAAAATCTCTCATAGTCAAAATCTCTCCGTGTGTATGCACCTTAACCCTCCACCACCCCGCCCCCTCATAGTCTAACCCTAAGCTGTCCCGATGTCTGTATAATCGGGATCCCGACGATCAGGATTCCATCATCGGAGTCCTGTACCCTTTCAGGATTTAGTCGCTGGCATTCCGGAAACCCGACCGGCTGAGTTTTAACCGCATTCCATATTAGGCTACATCAGAGTTTCCCAAACTCCGCCATTACAGTTAAGATTTTAAGGATATCCATGCTTGACCACAGGTGATTTAATTACTACTTCAATCAATTTGATTTAACCATCTGGACTCAAGCTTGGTTATCCTTAAAACCTAAACTGTAATGGTGAAATGTTCTTTCTTTTCTGCAGAATTGAATTGCTCAGCCATATAGCTTTATACACTTTGTATGCAAACACAGGGTTAATTTTAATTTTATGTATAGACTGGAGACAGTATAGAAAGAATCCTAGGTGGGGAGTTGAACAAAAGTGTATTTTTAGCCCAAATCACAGGAAGCAATGATAAATATAGCCCACAAGGCTGTCTTCTCCCATTCACAGTAGTATGTGCAATACAGCATGCACCAAGAGCTGGTTTAAAAGCATGCCCTTAATTTGTGTGCTGTCTGAAAGGAAGAAGGCTTTCCATGGGAGGGGAATTGCCCAGAGCGGATGGAAGCACTTCCAAGATAAAAACTTGTGGTCAGACAGTGGTCTGACCACAACTGGGCTATGGTTGGGCTCCACATCCTTTTGTTTTGATGGTTAGGCTTGAAGGGAAAACACGTGTTACATACCAAGTGCAATTTGCACTCTCTATCTCTTAGACTCGTGCGCAGGAAACACAATATTGAAAGACAACACTTGTCTGCTATCCAGGCTGAAATGTCGCTGCTGAAAATGTATAAGGAAAGAAAACAGTGTTCACATCAAGCTTTCCTAGATTACTCTGCTTAGTAACGGGAGAGAGACAATCCTAATCACGGTAAAAAACACAAGTGCAAATGTTTTCTTTTTAGGGAATTACTTTATGAAGCAGAATTGTCAGCATGTTGTAGCAAATTTAGGGTGAAATGCAGCGGTGCCGTTTGTAGAACGTACCTAGGCGGATCCAGGGGGGGGGCACTCGGGCCCGTGCCCCCCCTGTCGTTTCTGACTTGTTTTTTTTTCAAAAGGAGAACAGCAGCAGCACTACTGCTATTTCCTTCAGTCAGATTTGATAAAAGAGCCGGCAGGCACTAGGACTCGCCGCGGCTCTAACAGCAAGTCCGTGTGGTAACCAATGGGGAGGCTGGAGCTGCTGCTTCAGCCTCCCCCTGCTCACACCGCAACCTACCTCCCCCACTGCCAGCCGGCCAGAGTCCAGCCCAGGGGCGCGGGGTTCAAATGCCAGCATTGAGTAAGACTGTTACTTATGACGGCGCAGAACGCATCATTAGCCCTCACTGCACTGCACAGTTTCCCAGCGCTTCCTCCTTCCTTTACCACCATGCTAGGTGTAGTCAAACTCAGCCTCAGCTTTCAGAAGGCGGCCCGTGTGATTGTGACAGGGCTGTCCTGCAGATGTCTTATGCTGCTTGTTGGAGATCCAGCTGGCTGCTTCTGCTAATCAAAGATGGGCAGTTCGTGTCCTGCAGTCTGAGTCTCAGTGCAGTGCCCAAAACAAGGTATGCTGCACCTGCCACCACCAACTAAAAACTTTAATAATTATATTGTGCTGGGGTGCCTTCCAGGCTCCCATAACTAATGGAACAGGTGATCAACATTTCAAGGCCCAATCAGCCTTTTCATCAGGGTGAAACATTGGTAACAAACCAGGATGCGCTCCTACAGCCAATCATTACTGATGGCGTATTCTGTGAGGCCACGCCCCCTGTGATACCACACCCCTTATCTGGGAGCACGCATGCCTTATGTGCATGTAAATATAACTATTACCTTTCCCCTGTCATGGTGCCCCCCCTTTCATTTTCTTCTGGATCCGTCCCTGAGAACGTACATTTGCAAGGTGTTTGTCACAGACGGACACAGTACACCACTGTTAGGTGCAGTTTGATTGCAGAATAGTATAATTTTACACTGCACTCGCTCACCTTTGTAGGGCTTGTGTGGTCAGTAGGACAATGCAACCCTATTCATCACTGCAAAGTGCAAAATAAAATATAGGGCTGTCTGTGAGGTGAATGACCAGGTTTATGTTTGCCTACCCAGTTTTCAGGGCCGGAGAGGACCATTGTTATACATGGTTTGCTTTGGCTTACAAGTGTATGTGACGCATGGGAAGTGGCCTAATGTGTACAGATTGTTTTACCCTGGAAGGCATGCCACTAATAGTGGCTGCAGGAAAAGTACCACTGGTGTAAAGTGGTCTGTGTGCAAATCACCACAGGGCAACTGGTGTCAACATACAGAGGAGGCAGCCTATTTATGTATACTTGGCAACTTTTGCAGGAAAAACTCTGGGAGATCCATCCTGTTTGAGGTTCTGCTGGGAGGGATGAGGACATGATGATGTTTTGCATCATCGTGACCCCACACCTGGCAGCTATTTGCCGCAATATTCAGCATTACGGCTCTGGGGTGGGAATTATGTGATTCATAGCGAATCTCCTCACCACACACTTTGCCTGCCCACTAATGGGAAAGTTGGTGACGAGAGTTGCCCACTTACCCGGTAGCTGAGAGAACTTCCCCAAATGTGGGAGTATCCCAAAAATGACTATACTATCAAAAGTAACCAGCCTATGCTGGGGCACCTCGGTGTCTGCCTGTCACATTGCCCTGCCCATTCTCTATCTATTGCTCCATCACCCACTCCCTCTAGGGCATACTTGCCTACTCTCCTGGAAGTTGCGGAAGGCTCACGATTTTTGGGGCAGCCCCCGCACCCCAGGAAGAACAGGCAGATATCCTGCATCCTGCCCGCACCCTAGTGAAGCGGGTAGGATGGAGAGATACTCTCCGGTATACGCATGTGGAGGAGGGGCTGAAATTATGCAAATTGATGTCACAGCCCGCCCCCGCCCCCCAAAGGACCCTGCAGTGTCTCCTCTCCGGGCCTCTCCTGTAAATAAAAAGTAGGTAACTATGCTTTGGGGATGGCCATCGGTGGGTTTTCCATCGATGGTCACCATTGATGGATAACATTGATGGTATAAAACCTGTTAGAAAACCATCAATGGTTTCACCCACTAATGGTCATCCCTGCTTTAATATGGAATGGGCTACTCGCCAATCAGTGATTGGAGGCAGGGCTTCATGGGTGCCTAGGAATGGACTTATGCTCCTTGTCCCAACACATTGTAGAAAGGGAAATGAAATAACCGGTACAGAGGGCATGGCCACGGGTAGAGGGAGTATGACCACGGGTAGAGGGGACGTGTGGCAAGTTAGCGCTGCTCTTTCTAGATATTGGCGGCTGTTCCTGGGACCGGGGGGTAGTCAGTGCTGGCAGAAGAGCCGCAGAAGGAGGGAGCAGTCTGTCACTGAGCAGCACAGGAGTGTGCCCTTGCAACATGCTATAGAAATACTGACACCCGGACCCTGCAACCGGTACAGCCCGTTTTGCAGGTACAGACCATAAAAAAAGGTATACTGTGCCGGCTAAACCGGTGCATTTGGTGGGTGTGAAAATGTAAACTGTTATGATGTTAACAAAGCATTAAGAATAAAAAAAAACTCACTACAGCGACACAAAATAATAATCCTTCCAAAATTAAGCTGGTTCTTGTTGGCTTGTTGGTACATGCACTCAGAAGATGACCACCAACAGGAGCACCAAAATGCCCTGGAAATGAACAACCAAGAAGCAATAAATTATTTCCGTGGCATGCTCAAACAAAATGGCTGATTCCATAGTATAAAAATGTCTTGTTTTGGTTGCTGGTATCTCTCCATGTACAGTATAAGTGTCAGAAGAAATCAATATTCTAGAGCAAAACAAGATTAATATACCTTGTATCATCATTACGGCAATGTCCTATATGTAATTGGATATTTTTACAGCATTCCGAGTATGTTTCACATGCATAATACATGATCCGTTGTTTTTGTTACATACACTAAAGTGTTAAAGATGCTAGTGGGAATTGCTGGCAGGAGAGGGACAAGGTTAAGCAAACTGTGACTGTAGCAAAAGGCTGATGACATCAACTGTTTTAGGAAAGATGTGAAGGTTCCGTCCAGCTATGTGAACGTTGTGCGCTCTGTGCAGATGCTTTCTACAGTATAAATGGCCTTTCTTAGTTCAGCAGGCATACTGTAGGCAACAGCTTTAGGGGGTAACTCAGACCTGATCGCTAGGGTGCGTTTTTTTCCATCCCTGCGATCAGGTAGTCGCCGCCTACAGGGGGAGGGTATTAGCTGTGTGTAGGTGTGCGATCGCTTGTGCTGGAGAGGTCCCTACTGCGTTTTTCCGGACACTCCCTAGAAACGTTCAGTTGCCACCCACAAACACCCTCTGTCAATCTCCTTGCGTTCACCTGTGTGATCGGATTTTTCGCACCATCCCATCGCTGACCGTCGATGCGGACCGTCGCGCCTACGCATTGCGGTGTATACGCAGTTCAGACCTGATCGCCCGCTGTGCGAAAACGCACAGCAGCGATCAGGTCTGAATTAGCACCTTAGCTCTTTCATATTAACTGACTATTGCAATCCTCTTCTTACTGGTCTTCCCATAGCCAGACAAATGCATTGTTAACGCAACAGTAAACTAGTCACACAAAATGTTTTCTGCTGCTCCCCACTGTCAGCTGTCAGTTCCTATAAAAAATAAATAAATATATATATATACAGCAAAAAAGAGGCGGCACTCTGAGACTTTAAAGTGCAGATAAATTGTATTCCACAATAAGAAGACTAACATTTTGGGGTCACATTACCCCTTTGTCAAAGTTCACTTTCACAAAGGGGTAATGTGACCCCGAAACGTTAGTCTTCTTATTGTGGAATACAATTTATCTGCACTTTAAAGTCTCCGAGTGCCGCCTCTTTTTTGCTGTTTGTGGATTGCCCTTGGAGGGCACCGGAGCCTGTATAAAGAAGAAAGTGGGAGTGCCGGTCCGTGTGGACTATATATATATATATATATATATATATATATATATATAGCGCAGGTACATAAGCAGCTGCACTCTGGTCTTAGAAAAAAAGATAAAAAATAAATAAATATATATATATATATATATATATATATATATATACATACACACTGCTCAAAACAATAAAGGGAACACTCAAACAACACAATGTAACTCCAAGTCGATCACACTTCTGTGAAATCAAACTGTCCACTTAGGAAGCAACACTGATTGACAATCAATTTCACATGCTGTTGTGCAAATGGAATAGACAACAGGTGGAAATTATAGGCAATTAGCAAGACACCCCCAATAAAGGAGTTGTTCTGCAGGTGGTGACCACAGACCACTTCTCAGCTCCTATGCTTTCTGGCTGATGTTTTGGTCACTTTTGAAAGCTGGCGGTGCTTTCACTCTAGTGGTAGCATGAGATGGAGTCTACAACCCACACAAGTGGCTCAGGTAGTGCAGCTCATCCAGGATGGCCCCTCAATGCGAGGTGTGGCAAGAAGGTTTGCTGTGTCTGTCAGCGTAGTGTCCAGAGCATGGAGGCGCTACCAGGAGACAGGTCAGTACATCAGGAGACGAGGAGGAGGCCGTAGGATGGGCAACAACCCAGCAGCAGGACCGCTACGTCCGCCTTTGGTGAAAGGAGGAACACTGCCAGAACCCTGCAAAATGACCTCCAGCAAGCCACAAATGTGCATGTGTCTACTCAAACGATCAGAAACAGACTCCATGAGGGTGGATGATGGCCTGACGTCCACAGGTGGGGGTTGTGCTTACAGCCCAACACCGTGCAGGACGTTTGGCATTTGCCAGAGAACACCAAGATTGGCAAATTCGCCACTGGCGCCCTGTGCTCTTCACAGATGAAAGCAGGTTCTCACTGAGCACATGTGACAGAGTCTGGAGACGCCAAGGAGAACGTTCTGCTGCCTGCAACATCCTCCAGCATGACCGGTTTGGCAGTGGGTCAGTAATGGTGTGGGGTGGCATTTCTTTGGGGGGCCGCACAGCCCTCCATGTGCTCGCCAGAGGTAGCCTGACTGCCATTAGGTACCGAGATGAGATCCTCAGACTCCTTGTGAGACCATATGGTGGTGCAGTTGGCCCTGGGTTTCTCCTAATGCAAGACAATGCTAGACCTCATGTGGCTGGAGTGTGTCAGCAGTTCCTGCAAGACGAAGGCATTGATGCTATGGACTGGCCCGCCCGTTCCCCAGACCTGAATCCAATTCAGCACATCTGGGACATCATGTCTCACTCCATCCACCAACGCCACATTGCACCATAGACTGTCCAGGAGTTGGCGGATGCTTTAGTCCAAGTCTGGGAGGAGATCCCTCAGGAGACCATCCGCCACCTCATAAGGAGCATGCCCAGGCGTTGTATGGAGGTCATACAGGCACGTTGAGGCCACACACACTACTGAGCCTCATTTTGACTTGTTTTAAGGACATTACATCAAAGTTGGATCAGCCTGTAGTGTGTTTTTCCACTTAAATTTTGAGTGTGACTCCAAATCCAGACCTCCATAGGTTAATAAATTTGATTTCCATTGATAATTTTTGTGTGATTTTGTTGTCAACACATTCAACTATGTAAAGAACAAAGTATTTAATAAGAATATTCCATTCATTCAGATCTAGGATGTGTTATTTTAGTGTTCCCTTTATTTTTTTGAGCAGTGTGTATATATATATATATATATAAGAACCAGAGGGCGCTGAGGTATTAGGTGCAAATGTCCATACAGAAGTCCGTAAATATTTAAATCAGGATCAGTTGTCCACATATGATTCAACTAAAACTTGATTTAAAAAAACTTTCTATTAACTTGATTTCAAAGTTGTCGTTTTCTTCATTGAAACTTGAGCCACCAGTATTATCCAAATCAGGTGAGTTGGGCAACCTGAAATATACCCACTTACCAGAGAAGACATCCCAAACACGGCACAAAAGACCTCTTATTAGTTAAATATCTGAAATAGTTTTATTAAAAATATTTGGAATTACATAATTAAATGGTGTTACAGAGGGTATCCGTTCACATGGTCGACCATGTTATGGTCGACAGTCATTAGGTCGACCACTATTGGTCGACATGGACACATGGTCGACATGAAAATGGTCGACACATGAAAGGTCGACATGAGTTTTTTTTTTTTTTTTTTCTTTTGGGGAACTTTTCCATACTTTACGATCCACGTGGACTACGATTGGAACGGTAATCTGTGCCGAGCGAAGCGGTAGCGGAGCGAAGGCACCATGCCCGAAGCATGGCGAGCGAAGCGAGCCATGCGAGGGGACGCGGTGCACTAATTGGGGTTCCCAGTCACTTTACGCAAAAAACGGCACCAAAAAAAGTTAAAAAACTCATGTCGACCTTTTTATGTGTTGACCTTTCACGTGTCGACCATTTTCATGTGTCGACCATGTCAATGTCGACCAATAGTGGTCGACCTAATGACGGTCGACCATAACATGGTCGACCATTCATACCGGAACCGTTACAGAAAACCAAAGTCAAACAGGAACAGATGGTATAATCTTCCACCAAACACGGTGGGGGATTCCAGTAATAACGAATGGGTCAAACCACCAATACCCTACGCGTTTCGTCCCTTGCATGGAACTTCTTCTGAGAACAGATAACACAAAATTCACTGGGAAATTTCACTGAGAAACAGTATTCTCTGAGAGACCAATCTAAACTTCAGGTTCTCTGAAGAGTATACACAACAACAGTGCAAGCTCCTGCCAGTACACACTGTAGCCTTTGGACAAGCAGGAGCTTGTACTGTTGTTGGGAGTATCAAGCAGATGGATCTCAATGAGATGCCTATCTCCTTCTCTAACTGCAACATGGCCACTCTGGCGTCCACCTCAACTGTGGCACGCATGGCAGTAATGTCCTCAGTGATGGCGGCCACAGGACGGCCACATCGCTTGTCTTCCAGGGACCGTCTCCTGCGCCAACATTCTGCAAACCGCTCAAACACAGTGTTTAGGGACAGTGTTTCCTCCCCAAATGCAGCTCGCAGTCAGTCAAAACTCTCCTGCTGACCACTCTTGTAATCGCAGATGATCATGGATCTCCAGTGGCCTCTGTTGAGCTCTTTAACTAGTTTGTGAAGGAAGTGAACATGCTGAGCTCTTCAGTGTGCAGTGCACAAGAATTTAAGAGATGACAGTTCACCACCAGACACTCAGATTGTGTCTACCCTACCTATGCCCTGCACATCCAGAAACTGGGGTGGTCTTCAGTATGCCAACTGTCGGGATCCCGGCGCACAGTATACCGGCGCCGGAATCCCGACAGCCGGCATACCGACACTTTTTCTCCCTCGTGGGGGTCCACGACCCCGCTGGAGGGAGAATAAAATAGCGTGACCGTGCCCGCAGCATGGCGAGCGCAACGAGCCCGCAAGGGGCTCATTTGCACTTGCCACACTGTCGGTATGCCGGCGGTCGGGCTCCCGGCGCCGGTATGCTGGTCGCCGGCATACCATACTACACCCCAGAAACTGTTTGCAAACCCCTTTTATGTATGTATGTATATATATTTATACGCCATCCCAGTCCCAGCCTGGTTTAGCCTGCCACTTTCACTCCGGTTCCATGAATTGCATCCTCACGTTGTGTTTCACAGCGAGCCTCATTATCATGGCCCTGCTTAGTTTACTGTGTATGCAGAAGTATTGTCTCCGTCTTTCAGACATCCAACGAGAGCAGGCAAATAGGCAAGATGATCAAATTTCTAAACCATATAAGATTATAGAGTATAAAGCAAATCACTTAGGGGGAAATACCGGCCTGATCGCACGCTGCCGTTTTTTCGCAGCGCAGTGATCAGGTCACTACTGCGCATGCATATGCACCGCAATGCGCAGGCGTGTTGCACGGGTACAAAGCGGATCGTTGCTGGGCAATGGATTGTACGAAGAATCCATTCGCACAACCGATCGCAAGGTGATTGACAGGAAGGAGGCATTTCTGGGTGTCAACTGACCGTTTTCTGGGAGTGTTTGGAAAAATGCAGGCGTGTCCAGGCGTTTGCTGGGTGGGTGTCTGACATCAATTCCAGGACCAGACAGGCTGAAGTGATCACAGCGGCTGAGTAAGTTCAGATCTACTCAGAAACTGCAAAAACTGTTTTTGTACTGCTCGGCTGCACAAGCGTTCGCACACTTGCACAGCTAAAATACACTCCCCTGTGGGCAGCGACTATGCGTTCGCATGGCTGCTAAAAACAGCTAGCGAGCGATCAACTCGGAATGACCCCCTTAATCCAGAACCCATTGGCTAGTTCAGTGAGTATTGGCAATCCCATATTTTCAACTGTTTGCTCATCCTTTTGGTAGTAAAATAATTAAATATGCACTAGTTTACATTGTTGTGCCACTTTCCAGAACATCTGTGCTTCTAGTCTGAGGTTATAAAGAAATTTAAATTTCCGAAAATTCAGCTTCGATTTGTGTATGTGCCGCATGGAAAACCCGCACATATTAAGTTGGAATGATGAGCCCTAAAGTGCCAAAATTTCCATAGCACAGACAAGATACAGGGCCTCATTCAGCATGGATCGCTATTCAGAGAAATCACAAATTGATTGATTACTGAATGACTGCCCATGCGTAGTGTTCGAACTGCGCAATCGTGAGGGGTGGGGGGTAATAGCGAGAGAAATTACATACAGATCATAATCGCAATGTAGCTGCTGTTCGACCGTCAGGCGTTTCTGGGCGGAAACCTGCTGTTTCCTGGGTGTGTCAGGAAAAACGGAGGCATGCCCAGGCGTCTTTTGGGAGGGTGTTTGATGTCAGTGCAGACCACTTCCAGGCCATCTCAGTAGCAGATTAGTGGCAGCCTCAAACCTACTCACATTTACTCAGATGGCAAAGTTTCTTCGATGTTCCGGGAATTGCGAATGCATCTGTGAGTGGATAACGATCTGCGATGCATTCGCAATTTTGTACGGGGTGTTTTTTCTTCCTGTCGTGGTGGCGTCTTTCTACTCACAGACAACTGCAAATTCTCTGACTAGTGATCAATGCTGAATTAGGCCCACAATGCCTCAGCAGGTAAGGGCGAAATTGCATGATTTGGCATTAATAATATTACCATACTTTATATATATATATATATATATATATATATACATACAGGATGGTACAGAATGGGTGTCACAGCTGCCCCTTACTTGGCCCATCCTGGTCCCTAAGGAGGCTTCCTGTCCCCAAACAATAAGTACAATAGGAAGATGTGAAGGGGGTAAGGGTTTTAGATGTGTTGACACACTGAAATGTTCTGGTACAGCACTGTATATATTTACTATAATACATACCTGCATTATTATACACATAATATAGTTATTAATCATTAGGAGTTTGTACATATATTTATACATATATTACTACATACATAATATCATATAGATGGTTTCAATGGGATCCGGTCTAAAGATCGACAGTGCCTAGGTCGACCACTATAGGTCGACAGGGTTGGAAGGTCGACAGGGTTCCTAGGTCGACAGGTCAAAAGGTCGACATGAGTTTTTCATTTTTGTCTTTTTTTTTAAACTTTTTCATACTTAACGATCCACGTGGACTACGCAAGGCACCTTGCCCGAAGCATGGCGAGCGAAGTGAGCCATGCAAGGGGACACTGTGCACTAATTCGTCTTCCGGGTCACTGTACAGAGAAAACGACACACACACAAAAAAATCATGTCGACCTTCCAACTCTGTCGACCTGGTGACTGTCGACCTAAACATTGTCGACCTAGACACTGTCGATCTAATGATCCGCACCTGGTTTCAACATACATTGATGTTATTAGCATATTATATTCTCCATTCTAGCTCTCCCATACAGAACCTTGGATGTGTTCAGTGAAAATTCCAACAGCTGGGATTATAGTCTATGTCCTAAATTCAGTCTCCAGCCTGTGTATTTGCAGCTGTGCACGTATCCCCACTGTAAATATCCCAGACATATAAATCACTGCAAAATTTGACATAAATTAACTTTTTGGGATTTTTTTACATTTTGAGGAAACCCTTTATCTGGGAATCTCGGGCACAATAAGGATTTCCTTTAATGCTGATTATCCGTAGTGATTGAATCAGAGAGAAGGCCAGATGACAAGCAGTCACAGCTAGTGTTCTCAGACTCAAGGGCTCGCTGTTTTGCTTTTCCCTTAATACCGTCTTGTCGGACATGCAGAATGACATGACAGCTGCAACACGTTTTTTGGACCGTCCCACTTATAAAAACTTGACCTAATTACTTGAATTGTTCCCAAGAGGTTACTGACAATGGCTTTCTCTTGGTGGAGTCAGCTAGGTCCAGACTAATCTGGTTGAAGTAAAAATATTTAGAGGAATCGCGGAGCCTTTATTGCGCCATTCATCTACGCCAGATGTGGCGCGTATTGTGTGACAAGTTCAGCCTCACTTGACAAAGGGAAGTTATTGTTGTCTGTGCATGTTTCTGGATGTTCTTTAAAGGGGAAATGTTCTCTATTTTTAGTAGGATTAATTTGTTTCCTTAAATGGAATGCAAACATTTAAACATACTGTATGGCATGTAGAGAATATATATATATCCCTTGTCCCTACAAACAAGAATGGGAGCAGCCATATTGTTTCCCTTAGCAAAGGTGAACCTGACAGCTCATCACACACTGCAATAGCGCCATCTACATGGTCATGACAATCTCATCCGGGCAGTTGCTTTGTTTGAACCATCATGATTTGTGGGCCGTAATTATAATCGCACAGCAAAACTGCTCACTTTAGTCTTGCATCAGCCCACCCAGATGGTCAGCCTCATACCTCACCGAAATTAATTCTGAGCAGTACGGAGGGTGTTATGGTTAGCATTACTGCATCACAGCACTAAGGCCGTGGTTAGATTCCAACCATAGCACTAACTGTGTGGAGTTTGTATATTCTCCCCATGCATGTGTGGGTTTCCACTGGGTACTCTGGTTCCCTCCCACAATCCAAAAATATACTAAATACAGGTTGAGTATCCCTTATCCAAAATGCTTGGGACCAGAGGTATTTTGGATATTAGATAGGTAGACCTAAGTCTAAGCACAGAATGCATTTATGTTTCATATACACCTTATACACACAGCCTGAAGGTCATTTTAGCAGATATTTTTAATAACTTTGTCCATTAAACAAAGTGTGTGTACATTCACACAAATCATTTATGTTCCATATACACCTTATACACACTGTCACGGCGCCGCGGTCTTCATACTTACCTCTCCGGGCGCGCTGGGTCTCCGTGCGGCCGTCCTCGCTGGCGGGTCCCGGCGTCCGGCGCTCCGTCTAGCAGGCCTCCACGTCCGACGTCCTTGGGAGCTGCGGGTGACGTCATCGGCCCGTCCTCCAATCAGGCCCTGGCGGGAAGTTTAAATTCAGACGCCGGGCAGTGCTCCGGCACCTGAGTATCATCGTTCAACTGTACCTGTGATCTCCAGTGCTCCGTGCCTCCAAGCACTTCCGTGCCTCCAGCACATCCGTGCCTCCAAGCACTTCCGTGCCTCCAAGCACTTCCGTGCCTCCAAGCACCTCCGTGCCTCCAAGCACTTCCGTGCCTCCAGCACATCCGTGCCTCCAAGCACTTCCGTGCCTCCAGCACATCCGTGCCTCCAAGCACCACCGTGCCTCCAGCACATCCGTGCCTCCAAGCACCACCGTGCCTCCAGCACATCCGAGCCTCCAAGCACCTCCGTGCCTCCAGCACCTTCGTACCTCCGTGCCTCCAGCGCATCCGTGCCTCCAAGCACCTCCGTGCCTCCAAGCACCTCCGTGCCTCCAGCACCTCCGTGCCTCCAAGCACCTCCGTGCCTCCAGCACATCCGTGCCTCCAAGCACCTCCGTGCCTCCAAGCACCACTGTGCCTCCAGCACCACCGTGCCTCCAGCACATCCGAGCCTCCAAGCCCCTCCGTGCCTCCAAGCACCTCCGTGCCTCCAGCACCCTCGTACCTCCAAGCACCTCCGTGCCTCCAGCACCTTCGTGATTTACCAGCACCTGTCAAGTTCTCTCTTTCAGGAGACCTACAGCGTCCGCACGAGCCTCCTGTCCGCCGATCAGATCCTGCATGAGGAAGACTTACATCCGGCCATCTCTGCTGCAGCCCAGTTGCGGTTCCACTTCCCGGTCATCGGAAGAAACCCCGAGTCCACAACCTCCTCAAACCAGGTCAGTGATAGTATACTCAGGCCCCATGGACCCGGGGAATCGGAACACGGACTCAAGTGCCATCCAGGACCTGGCTTCCCGTGTACAAAGTCAGGAAGCGGCACAAGGTCAGGTGATGCAGTACCTCCAGGAGTTGTCCGGACGTCTGGATCAGATTCAGGCATCTGTAGCCTCAGTAATTCCGGCACCAGTTCCGGTAGCTGCACCACTTGCCACCTCCAGCAATGTCCAACCATCGGCCGGTGCCACTCCGCGCCTTCAGCTGCCTACGCCATCCCGTTACAATGGGAATCCTAAGAATTGTCGTGGTTTCTTAAACCAATGCGAGGTACATTTCGAGCTACTAGCTCACAACTTTCCTACAGACCGGTCCAAGGTAGCATATATTATTTCTCTGCTGGAAGGATCTGCCTTGGACTGGGTGTCTCCATTATGGGAACGTTCTGATTCACTGGTTTCCAATTACTCCGAATTCATCACGTCTTTTCGACGAATTTTTGACGAGCCCGGCAGGATGACCTCGGCCTCTTCTGACTTACTCCGCATCCGTCAAGGCTCCCGATCCGTGGGTCAGTATGTGGTTCATTTCCAAACCATTGCCTCTGAACTTTGTTGGAATAATGAGGCTCTGAGAGCTGCTTTCTGGAACGGTCTTTCTGATCGCCTGAAGGACGAGTTGGTCACTCGAGAGCTTCCGGATTCTTTAGAGGAATTGATCTCCCTCTGTGTCAAGGTAGATCTCCGGATGCAGGAACGTGGAGGAAAACGTAGTCGATCGGATCGTTCTAGGTTCCGGCTTCCTCCTGCAAGGCAAGCGGTGGGTCCAAGTCCAGACGAACCCATGCAGATTAACCGATCCCGATTGTCCCCGGAGGAGCGGCAACGTCGTCATGAGGGTAAGCTCTGCCTGTACTGCGGAGCTGCGAGTCACTTCATCAAGTCCTGCAAATCCCGTCCGGGAAACGAGAAGGCCTAGCTTGTTCCGGAGGAGTCAAGTTGGGGGTTACGACCAAATCTTCTCCCACTTCGGACTGTTTGCTTCCTGTAACGTTAATCACCAAGGCCACTTCCAAGTCTTTTGAAGCCCTGTTGGACTCTGGAGCTGCGGGGAATTTCGTTTCTTCCCTCTGTGTTCAAAGCCTGAATTTGGAAGTACGGTCCATCGAACGGCCTATTTCCTTGACAGCCATCAATGGTACTAGGATATCCAAGGGTATCATAACAGAACGCACGGTTCCAGTTAAACTACAGGTCGGGGCTCTACATCAAGAATACTTGGAGTTCCTGGTGATCCCGGAAATGCATCACGATCTGGTTCTCGGAATACCTTGGCTCAAAAGTCACAATCCCCATATCGATTGGAAGACCGCACAGATTCGGTCTTGGGGTTCTTTTTGTCACGTTAACTGTCTCACCCCTGTTTGTCCGCTTCGTGTTTCTTCTAAGGCGGAGGAGGAACCTATTCCAGAGGCATACCAAGAATTTAGAGATGTGTTTTCGGAACAAGCAGCCGACCAGTTACCACCCCATAGAGCTTGGGACTGCCCCATTGACCTTATCCCTGGAAAAATGCCGCCTCGGGTCGCATTTATCCTCTGTCCCTCCCAGAGACACAGGCTATGTCTGACTATATCAAAACCAATCTTCACAAGGGATTCATCCGCCCCTCTACTTCCCCGGCTGGAGCGGGCTTTTTCTTCGTGAAAAAAAAGGACGGAGGGTTAAGACCATGTATCGACTACCGCGGCTTAAATGATATTACCATCAAAAATAAATACCCCTTGCCTCTAATCACAGAGTTATTTGATAGAGTTCGTGGTGCCCATGTTTTTTCCAAGCTCGATTTGAGGGGGGCCTATAACCTTATACGCATCAGAGAGGGAGATGAATGGAAGACCGCCTTCAATACCCGGGATGGGCATTATAAGTACCTGGTGATGCCGTTCGGTCTTAGCAATGCTCCTGCTGTCTTCCAAGGATTCGTCAACGAAATATTCCGAGACATGTTATACCTAAGTGTTGTGGTGTATTTGGATGACATCCTGATTTTTTCAAAAGACCTTGCTGAACACAGATTACAAGTCAAAGAGGTACTCCGCCGTCTACGTGAGAATCATCTCTATGCCAAGATGTCCAAGTGTACCTTTGAAGTAACATCAATACCGTTCCTCGGTTATATTATCTCGGGGAAGGAGCTTCGCATGGATCCGGAGAAACTCTCTGCCATTCGGGACTGGGCACAGCCACTCTCCTTGAAAGCAATACAAAGGTTCCTGGGTTTTGCGAACTATTATAGAAAGTTCATTAGAGGTTTCTCCACCATTGTTGCACCCATTACCGCCCTAACGAGAAAGGGTTCCAACCCGGGGTTGTGGCCTCCCGAAGCCATAGAGGCCTTTTCCCACTTGAAATCAGCTTTTATGTCCGCTCCAGTACTCCAACAACCAAATTTCGAGGAACCTTTCTTCCTAGAAGTCGACGCATCCTCGGTCGGAGTTGGGGCCTTTCTCTCTCAGCATGCCTCAGATAAGAAATTACATCCGTGCGGCTTTCACTCTCGTAAATTCTCTCCAGCTGAACGGAATTACACTATTGGAGACCAGGAACTCTTGGCGATTAAATCTGCCTTGGAAGAGTGGAGATATCTCTTAGAGGGGGCCAAACATGTGACTACCATTTACACTGATCACAAAAATTTGTTGTATATCAAAACCGCACAGTGCTTGAATCCTCGCCAAGCTAGATGGGCACTCTTCTTCACTCGATTTTCTTTCATTATCAAATACCGAGCCGGGACTTTCAATACCAAAGCGGATGCACTGTCCCGTTCACAAACTCCCACAGATGATGAGGATTCCTTTGAACGGAGTTTAATTCTAAATCCAATTTCTGTCTCTGCTGCCTCGACTACTCCAGGTCCTCTTCCTGGAAGAATGTCCGTACCGGTCAAATTCCGGTCGAGGATACTTCAGTGGGCCCATATCTCCAAATTCCCCGGTCATCCCGGCGCCCAGAAGATGTACAAGTTTCTGCAAAGATCTTACTGGTGGGACTCCATGAGGAAGGATGTACAGGATTACGTTAATTCTTGTCCCCAGTGTACACAGCATAAATCTCCCCGTTTACCTCCTGCTGGGTTGCTTCGTCCTCTGTCCATTCCTATGAAACCCTGGACTCATATTTCCATGGACTTCATCACTGACTTGCCCCATTCCAAGGGTTGCAACACCGTTTGGGTAATCGTCGACCGTTTTTCGAAGATGGCACACTTCGTTCCTTTGACTGGTCTACCAACAGCCCCGAAACTAGCTCTACTGTTCATCCAAGAACATTTTCGGTTGCATGGGTTGCCACAGGAAATAGTCTCTGATCGTGGGGTACAGTTCACCGCAAGGTTTTGGAAAGCCCTCTGTTCGACTCTACAGATTAAACTTAAGTTTTCCTCCGCTTATCATCCCCAAACGAATGGACAAACGGAACGAGTCAATCAAGATCTAGAGACTTTCCTCCGTCTTTATCTCTCCCCTTCACAGGACAACTGGGTGGAGTTGTTACCTTGGGCAGAGTTTGCCCATAATCATTCGTTTCATTCTTCCACTGGTGAATCTCAATTTTTCATCAACTATGGGTTCCATCCAAGTGTTCCAGAATTACTAAGCCTTCCGATGGAAGAGGTTCCAGCCGTAACGTCCACTCTACTACACTTCAGACAAATTTGGAGTAAGGTTCATGCTAATCTTAAGAAGGTTTCAGTCCGGTACAAGTTCTTTGCGGATAAGAAACGGCGAGCCGCTCCACAATACAAGGTTGGCGACAGGGTATGGCTGTCCACACGTAATCTCCGGTTGAAGGTGCCCACCATGAAGTTTGCTCCAAGATTCATCGGTCCTTACCCTGTGCTACAAGTCCTGAATCCTGTGGTCTGCAAGCTGGGTTTACCTTCGCACCTACGTATACCGAACGCCTTCCATGTTTCTCTTCTTCGTCCTCTCGTCCTTAATCGTTTCCATTCAAAGACCTCTAGCCCCACCTCAGTGGAGACTGAAACAGGAACAGACTTCGAGATCAAAAATATTCTAGACTCGCGTTACCTTCACAAGAATCTGCAATATCTGGTGGAATGGAAAGGATATGGTCCTGAGGAGAGAAGTTGGATAAAGGCTTCTGAGGTCTCGGCTCCTCGACTAGTCCGGATCTTCGATGCTAGACATCCTACGAAGCCGGGAAAGTGTCCAGGGGCCACTCCTAGAGGAGGGGGTACTGTCACGGCGCCGCGGTCTTCATACTTACCTCTCCGGGCGCGCTGGGTCTCCGTGCGGCCGTCCTCGCTGGCGGGTCCCGGCGTCCAGTGCTCCGTCTAGCAGGCCTCCACGTCAGACGTCCTCGGGAGCTGCGGGTGACGTCATCGGCCCGTCCTCCAATCAGGCCCTGGCGGGAAGTTTAAATTCAGACGCCGGGCAGTGCCCCGGCGCCTGAGTATCATCGTTCAACTGTACCTGTGATCTCCAGTGCTCTGTGCCTCCAGCACATCTGTACCTCCAAGCACTTCCGTGCCTCCAAGCACTTCCGTGCCTCCTGCACATCCGTGCCTCCAAGCACCTCCGTGCCTCCAAGCACCTCCGTGCCTCCAAGCACCTCCGTGCCTCCAAGCACCTCCGTGCCTCCAAGCACTTCCGTGCCTCCAAGCACCTCCGTGCCTCCAAGCACCTCCGTGCCTCCAAGCACCTCCGTGCCTCCAGCACCCCCGTGCCTCCAGCACATCCGAGCCTCCAAGCCCCTCCGTGCCTCCAAGCACCTCCGTGCCTCCAGCACCTTCGTACCTCCGTGCCTCCAAGCACCTCCGTGCCTCCAAGCACCTCCGTGCCTCCAGCACCTCCGTGCCTCCAAGCACCTCCGTGCCTCCAGCACATCCATGCCTCCAAGCACCTCCGTGCCTCCAAGCACCACCGTGCCTCCAGCACCCCCATGCCTCCAGCACATCCGAGCCTCCAAGCCCCTCCGTGCCTCCAAGCACCTCCGTGCCTCCAGCACCTTCGTACCTCCAAGCACCTCCGTGCCTCCAGCACCTTCGTGATTTACCAGCACCTGTCAAGTTCTCTCTTTCAGGAGACCTTCAGCGTCCGCACGTGCCTCCTGTCCGCCGATCAGATCCTGCATGAGGAAGACTTACATCCGGCCATCTCTGCTGCGGCCCAGTTGCGGTTCCACTTCCCGGTCATCGGAAGAAACCCCGAGTCCACAACCTCCTCAAACCAGGTCAGTGATACACACAGCCTGAAGGTCATTTAATACAATATTTTTAATAACTTTGTGTATTAAACACAATTTGTGTACACTGAGCCATCAGAAAACAAAGGTTTCACTATCACTCTCACTCAAAAAATTCCGTATTTCGGAATATTTGGATATGGGATACTCAACCTGTATACTAAAATGAACCCAAGCATGAATGTGTGTGCATGTGATAGGGAATATAGATTGTAAGCTTCACTGGGACAGGGACTGATGTGAATGGCCAAAGCGTTGCGAAATATATGTATGTTCTATATAAATAACGGTTAATAAATAAATGATGAGAGCGAGGGAACATTTTTTTTTTAATTTAACCTGCTTGCCTAGAAAAGCACTTTTCGGTCTACTGCAACATATCAATGCAAACAAAGCGCCCCTTTAAGAGGATAGAACATTTTTCTGTATTAAACCTGGTGGATGATGCAAAAAACATTTCAAAGGGGCAAAATTTGGCTCCCGCATTCTCTTGCATTTTGTTGCACTATGACATTCATTTACCTCATACATGTTGGCTTTTTTTTTCTCTCGCATCCAGACAGTTCTCATAGGGGAGATGCAGTTGACTGACCACTGCAAGAAGCAGGGAGAAGGGACTCATGTCTTCATGTCCCTGACACCACCTGCAGTGTAATGCAGCGAATTGGGAGCGATGGATCATGAGTCCATGACGACGCATTTTGCAGAGAATCAGGTCATTATACCCACAAATCGTTACACTAGAATGTTGGCCGGATGCTGGAATTGGCTCATCTGGTTATCCATGGAGACTCATTAATAATGAATGTTCTAGGAGAGTAGGTAAGTACTTAGCTGTACAAACACTAAATCAGAGATGCACAGAAATAATCACAAAGCAGGGAAAATATGGAACTAACACTGTGCCTTGAGGTTTTTACACAAGGGAAAGTCACTGAGACATCCAGTCATGCAGAATAAAACATTACTGAGCTAAACTCTCCTGACCTTGAGAGGTTTCACATCTTCCTGCATGTGTCTCCTGGAAAAAGGCCATAAATGGACACTTTATTAAGAGCAAATAGGACTTCATCCTTTCACTGTGACCATCCAGCTGCCATTCTGTTCATAAGGGTACAGGCCATAGTACATGGGAAGATGCACGTAATTGCATTATCTCAGGAACTATTTATAAGGCCTACGACAATCTGCTGTCATCCATCCGGGACATTACGGTTTATGCTTACATGTGCAAAAAGACTAAACATCTATCTATGCCCAACTGACCAATCAAGCTCTTCATATAAGAAATATTCCCAGGCCCCAACTGGGATCTCTTGAATTGTGTAACAGATCTTACGTGTTTGAGTATTCAAACTCCAGGCTGATGTGAAATATGTGCGTTATCTGCATTTGGCATGTGTTTCTGGTTGTGTAACTTTCTGAAGTAATCTGCACCTCTAACCTCCCAACAAATCTAATTTCAGCTAGCATCATGGGCCAACAATATATGCACCATTTATTATATACACTGCTCAAAAAAAAAAAGGGAACACTAAAATAACACATCCTAGATCTGAATGAATGAAATATTCTAATTAAATACTTTGTTCTTTACATGGTTGAATGTGCTGACAACAAAATCACACAAAAATTATCAATGGAAATCAAATTTATTAACCCATGGAGGTCTGGATTTGGAGTCACCCTCAAAATTAAAGTGGAAAAACACACTACAGGCTGATCCAACTTTGATGTAATGTCCTTAAAACAAGTCAAAATGAGGCTCAGTAGTGTGTGTGGCCTCCATGTGCCTGTATGACCTCCCTACAACACCTGGGCATGCTCCTGATGAGGTGGCGGATGGTCTCCTGAGGGATTTCCTCCCAGACCTGGACTAAAGCATCCGCCAACTCCTGGACAGTCTGTGGTGCAACGTGGCATTGGTGGATGGAGCGAGACATGATGTCCCAGATGTGCTCAATTGGATTCAGGTCTGGGGAACGGGCGGGCCAGTCCATAGCATCAATGCCTTCGTCTTGCAGGAACTGCTGACACACTCCAGCCACATGAGGTCTAGCATTGTCTTGCATTAGGAGGAACCCAGGGCCAACCGCACCAGCATATGGTCTCACAAGGGGTCTGAGGATCTCATCTCGGTACCTAATGGCAGTCAGGCTACCTCTGGCAAGCACATGGAGGTCTGTGCGGCCCCACAAAGAAATGCCACCCCACACCATTATTGACCCACTGCCAAACCGGTCATGCTGGAGGAGAACTGCTTTCATCTGTGAAGAGCACAGGGCGCCAGTGGCGAATTTGCCAATCTTGGCGTTCTCTGGCAAATGCCAAACGTCCTGCACAGTGTTGGGCTGTAAGCACAACCCCCACCTGTGGACGTCGGGCCCTCATGGAGTCTGTTTCTGATCATTTGAGTAGACATATGCACATTTGTGGCTTGCTGGAGGTCATTTTGCAGGGCTCTGGCAGTGCTCCTCCTGTTCCTCCTTGCACAAAGGCGGAGGTAGCGGTCCTGCTGCTGGGTTGTTGCCCTCCTACGGCCTCCTCCACGTCTCCTGATGTACTGGCCTGTCTCCTGGTAGTGCCTCCATGCTCTGGACACTACGCTGACAGACACAGCAAACCTTCTTGCCACAGCTCGCATTGATGTGCCATCCTGGATGAGCTGCACTACCTGAGCCACTTGTGTGAGTTGTAGGGAGGTCATACAGGCACGTGGAGGCCACACACATTACTGAGCCTCATTGTGACTTGTTTTAAGGACATTACATCAAAGTTGGATCAGCCTGTAGTGTGTTTTTCCACTTTAATTTGAGGGTGACTCCAAATCTAGACCTCCATGGGTTAATAAATTTGATTTCCATTGATAATTTTTGTGTGATTTTGTTGTCAGCACATTCAACTATGTAAGGAACAAAGTATTTAATAAGAATAATTCATTCATTCAGATCTAGGATGTGTTATTTTAGTGTTCCCTTTATTTTTTTGAGCAGTGTATATATATATATATATATATATATATATATATATATACACACACATACATACACACACACACACACACACACACACACTATCAGAGACTGATAAAAATCACACCTGTGTGATGTCACTCATTGTGATGTTACATACATACAGTGTTGCGGACCTTCAGGAATGATTCACAGCGAGCTGATGCACAGGGTAGGCTTGTTTTAAGATGTCCTCCCTGCGCATCTGCCCGCTGTTGTTGCGCAGCCTGGTGCAGCTCTCCAGATATTAGCAGTAGGAGCCAGGAGTGGGGCCCCCTCTCTGTAAGTGCCCAGGACTCCAGTCCCCTCCCTGATGGCTGCCCTGCCCACCAGTGTCAGTGATGCACAGGAGAAAGGGAGCGGGCGGGGATAGCTCTGTACTTACCTGTTCAGTATTGAGGTCACTGTGGCTCCCAGGCAGCAGTACTGAGACCTTAGGGCCTTATTCGCATACAACTCAAAGGTACATAATGTTTGTTGCGTTGCATGTGCAGTCTACAGAACAAAAACGCTAGATGCGGCCACATTCAAAATTGCATGGGGTTCAGAATCAGGCACTGAGTTTCACACGTCTTTGATAGGGATAAAACAGCGCAAAAATAAATAAATCTCAGCTTGACCACTCCGCTCTGCCCAAGATCTGCGTCTCATTTACTTTAATTACCTCCTCCCATTGACGGTTACAGGACTTCTTCCTGGCAGCACCCACTCCCTTTCACAACAAAACTTTCCCCTGCTCTTGAAACCCTAAAAACTGTACCCTCATTGCTTCCTGACTGATTCCCGGCCATTGCGATATCCATGGGCCTGAGTGTAAAGGGGGCGTGTCCAAATCAGGGAGGTGTGGCCATACCTACTTAAAAAAAATCACTGTAATATATTATACACACAGTGGTGCAAGCTGCAAAAGTGGACATCTGTCCCCCTCCCCAAAGATCCGGAAAGTTAGTACTCTCAGTGCTCATGTAAGTGCACTAAACGTCAAGTTCCAAACTGCTTTTTCCCTATAAATTGTAAGCTTGCGAGCAGCATTCCAAATTATGAAGCTATGCGGAGTATTCTGGCGTTATAGAAACAAATGCTTCTACTATTCTAAAATAATCTGTACTGCTGTTAACGTTCACATTATGGTATAGGCTCCAGGATGTTATAACCCTGCCATATCCTCTTCTACCTGTCCACAGTATTGAATAATGAAGTAGGCGCAATAAATAATTTGAAAATCACTTAGAAAGCAACAATAAATATGCATAGTAAATGTGAATAAATATTTCCCAATGGGAATGATTTAAAATACTTCTTTACTACCCTATGCTTGATATAAATATCTTTCCAATGCTGAATCTTTGTTTGAATGCAGGCAAAGATACACAGCGGAGTCTGTACATTCTACCCGTGCTTGCGTGGGTTTCCTCCCACAATCCAAAAATATACTGGTAGGTTAATTGGCTCCCTACGAAAACAAAAACAAAATGAACCCTACGTATTCATACTTAGCTACATTTATGGTCTCCTCTTCGGGAGAAGCCTGGAGAAGAGACATTGCAAGACATTGCCCCCGTTGTGCCAAAATGCGGCGATTCACAGAAAGGAGGCGGGGCTACATAACAAATATTCACATCAGCCCCTCCCCATTTTACGGAGCTATTTTAGGTATAATCTTATTAGGATGCGGAAGATTTGGCCACTCTTCCATGCGTGCTGCGAGAGACTGCCCGATAAATCTACAGTCTCCTGCAACTTTTGAGAGTAAAAGTAAGCAAGTATGGTGTATGGATAGATTGTAAGCATCACTGGGGCAGGGACTGATGCAAATGGGTAAATATTCTCTGTAAAGCGCTGCGGCATATGTATGCGCTATATAAATAACTAGTAGTAAATTAATAATGATGTTGATGCCAGACTGGGCCATGCCATATGATCTTTATTCCTCCGGGAATAAAAGAAAATGTTATATATATATATATATATATATATATATATATATATATATTTTTTTTTTTTTTTTTTTTTTTTTTTTAGGAGATTCGGGGATTCAAATATTTTAGAAAAAAAAAAAAAGACCTTAAAGGCTAGATTTTATTTGTCTAGCACAATGTCGCATACAGGGGATCATTGGCACTAGCTTGCCTTTTTAGATGTTAGAGAATAAAGCTTTGAGTCTCTGGGTTTGTGATGTAAAGTGGCGATTGCCAGCTCAGGGCGATGTCACATTCCCTTCTTAGAGTGATGTAGTTGATCTACCCTATTTTGGCTAGTCTGCTGCACACTGCGATATGAGGGTGGGCCAATCAGGAGTCTCCACTGCAGATCAGCGCACAATGGGAGCTCCTGAATAGAAGTACAGATAATGGGGCTTTTCAGGGGACATCAGCAGGAGAGCAAAACGCCCAAGAGAAATTAACATATTTTTGCCATAATCCTTTTCACATTTTTTCTTCTTACAGGGAATGAGGTGCACATCAGATTTACTTGTGAATGGCAGATGTTGGATCGCTAGCCGCTGTATTGCAAAAAGGATATTGTGTCCATTAGTTTATATTACACAGTTAAGAAAAAAAAATAGATCATTGAAAAGCGTGTGAACTCTAAAAAGAATCCTGAAAAACAAAACATAAGCAGCATTTATATATTTAGCTACCCCCCAGTTTCCTAATATTAGCATTGAAGTCTGCATCTGCTTAAAATCTAAACTGGTAATAGCTGTCCTTTAAGATCTGGAATAAGTAGTAGTTATTGAAAGAATATATTTTATCATGTGACCGTATACTCTAATTCTACCCAGGAATGCAGCCTAGCTTACTATCTGTGTTAGTGTGAAATAGCACCTTGGTGGAAGCTGGCTGTACATTGGGGTTGGGTTTGTGTGACCGGCAGTCACCGTAGCGACGCAAGGATCCCAGCTTTTAGATGCCCGGTTGGGGGGGGAAGAAAAACGAAGACTCTTGTGGGTTTGCTATGCTCACTACAGGTTCTATTCCCACTCTATGGGTATTGTGGACACCCATGAGTGGGAATAGTCCCTGTAAGTCGGCATGCTGATTGTCAGGGGGCGGGATCCCGGAGCAGGTATTGTGACCAGCAGTCACATAACTACATCCCGTATATTGGGCCCGATTCAGCATGGGTTGTAGTTGTGCAAAAAAATCTCACAACTACAACCCTTTACACTGACATGCGGGGGAACGTCCAGAACAGGGCATGTTCCACCCCACATGCCGGATCCTCCACCCCCCGCCACTAACATATGAGTGCTTCGCTGCTTGCATGGTAAGGGTAGCCCCCTGCGCATAGGCAGACGGATGGCTGCCATCATTTGGATCGCAAACGGTACGGACACGCCTGAGTTGTCTGGACCGCATCCCCCCAAACGGTGCGTTGACGCCCCATCACCACCACCTCATTAGGACTTAGACTGCGTTCTGAAGAGAACGCAGTTTAAGACCTTGCACATGCGCGCACCAGGCCCATGTGTTATGGCAGCTCTGAGGGCTGCCTATTAGCACGCAAAGCATAATCCCCAACACGTGCCAAGGGGACAAGCAAGCGGGCATCAGGCTAATAGGATACGCCCCAGCTAATCCATTAGCAGCAGTAAATTGGATATCCCATTCTGTATATTGTGATCGGAATTAAAAGTCAGTTTTAAATATACTGTATTTTTGCAGCATTTCTCAAATGAGCCAATATGCCTACCTGCATTTCCGGGCTACACATTGCATAGAATACAACACTTTTCTAGCATTCTATTTAAGGCCGGGCTGGGAGTGACAACACAGTTATTATGTCATAACTCTTTGCCCAATGTAAGCTGAATTCAATTAAATGCAAAATTTCCGTAATTCACAGTGATTGCTGTTTTTTTAATGCAAAGATGGGCTTTTCACAGATATCCGTTCTACCGGGATTTGCACTTTCAATTAGAAGATTTGCGAAAATGGGATTACCGAAAAAATTGCTGCCGACAGTGAAAAAGTGGGTTAGTATATCTGTACCCCCAATAAAAGCTAAACTAACATCTGCTAACAGTATAGAAGTTCATTACTGGTTATAATAATAGGATTTTAATTACCTACCAGTAAATCCTTTTCTCGTAGTCCGTAGAGGATGCTGGGGTTCCATTTAGTACCATGGGGTATAGATGGGTCCTTTGAGAGCCACTGGCACTTTAAGAGTTTAACAGTGTGGACTGGCTCCTCCTTCTATGCCCCTCCTACCAGACTAGTCTAGAAATTGTGCCCGAGGAGACGGACATACTTCGAGAGAAGGAAATACAGATGGTGGTGAGATTCACACCAGCTCACACCAAATCGGAAAAAAAAACCATGCTGACTAGCACGCAACATGGAGAAACCATGTCAACCAGCAGGCAACATGAAGAAACCCTGCTAACCAGCAGGCAACATGAAGAAATCATGCCAACCAGGATGAAACATGAAGAAATCATGCCAACCATCATGCAACACGAAGAAAACATGTTATCTAGCATGAAACAGGAAGCAACCATGCCAATCCACATTTAACCTGAAGAAACCATGCTAACCAGGCATGAAAGAGGAAAAGCAACAGCTGAACCAATACTTAACCAAGTAGCAACGCAGTAAAAAGCACTGGGCGGGCGCCCAGCATCCTCTACGGACTACGAGAAAAGGATTTACCGGTAGGTAATTAAAATCCTATTTTCTCTTACGTCCTAGAGGATGCTGGGGTTCCATTTAGTACCATGGGGATGTACCAAAGCTCCCAGTACGGGAGAGACAGTGCTGAGGATCCTGCAGAACGGAGTGGCCAAACTTTAGGTCCTCAGATGTCAAAGTATCGAACTTGTAGAAGTTCAGAAAACGTGACAACCCGGGCAGCTGCCCAGGAACAACCAACTGTACGAGTGGAGTGGGCCTTAACAGATCTTGGACACGGCAGGCCTGCCGTAGAATAAGCATGCTGGATTGTAAACCCGATCCAGCGAGCAAATGTCTGCTTAGAAGTAGGACACCCAACCGTGTTGGGACCATAAAGGACAAACAGAGTGTCCGACTACCTGTGACGAGAAGTCCTCATCACAAAAACGTTCAAAGCCCTCACAACATCCAAGGACCGTGAGGTAATTGAGGAGTCAGTAGCTACTGGCACCACAATAGGTTGGTGATATGAAAACCCGACACAACCCTTGTTAGAAATTGCTGACGTGTTCTCAGCTCAACTCCATCTTCATGGAAAAACAAGTAGGGGCTCTTGCATGACAATGCCCCCAATTTTAACATACGTCGAGCAGATGCCAATGCCAACTGTATGACCACCTTCCAAGATAGAAACTTGACGTCCACCTCCTGTAAAGGCTCGAACCAATCCGACTGCAGGAACTGCAGCAGCACATTAAGATCCCAATGTGCCGTAGGAGGTACAAAGGGTGGCTGGATGTACAGAATCGCTATCAAGAAAGTCTGAATCTCAGTGAGAGCAGCCAATTGTTTCTGGAAGAAAATGGACAAGGACAAAATCTGGACCTTTATGGAGCCCAAGCGTAGGCCCACAACCACACCTGCTTGCAGAAAGAGGAGAAACCATCCTAGTCGATACTCTAAAGTAGAAAACTTCTTGGATTCACACCAAGACATGTACGTTTTCCAAATGCGCTGGTAATGTTTAGACGTTACCCCCTTCCTAGGCTCTATCAGGGTAGGAATGACTTTGTTCGGAATGCCTTTCCAAGCTAAGATCTGGCGTTCAACCTCCATGCCGTCAAACGTAGCCGTGGTAAGTCTTGATAAGCGAACGGCCCCTGTTGCAGAAGGTCCTCGCGAAGAGGAAGATACCTCGGATCTTCCAGCAGTAACTCCAGAAGATCCGTGTACCAAGCACTTCTTGACCAGTCCGGAGCAATGAGGATCGCCTGAACTCTTGTTTTTTTATTAGCTTGAGAATCCATGAGATGAGTGGAAGTGGAGGGAACACATACACTGACTGGAACACCCACGGAGTTACCAGGGCATCCACCGCCACTGCTTGGGGGTCTTGTGACCTGGAACAGTATCTCCGAAGCTTCTCGTTGTGGCGAGAGGCCATCATGGCTATCTGAGGTACACCCCATTGGCTTGTTACCTCTGCGAATACCTCCGGGTGGAGGGCCCATTCTCGTGGATGGAGATCGTGTCTGCTGAGGAAGTCTGCTTCCCAGTTGTCCACTCCCGGAATGAAGACCCCTGACAGCGCCCGCGCATGCTTCTCTGCCCAGAGGAGGATTATTGTCACCTCTGACATTGCAGCCCTGCTCTTCGTTCCGCCCTGCTTGTTTATGTAGGACACCGCTGTGACGTTGTTCGACTGAACCTGAACGGCTGGATCTCGCAGAAGATGTGCCGCTTGTAGAAGGTCGTTGTACACGGCCTTCAGATCCAGAATGTTTATTGGAAGGAGAGATACCTGAACTGACTGTTTTCCTTGGAAGTTTTCCCCCTGAGCGACTGCTTCCCAACCCCTGAGACTTGCATCTGTGGTTAGATGAATCCAATTCTGAATCCCGAACTTGCGGCCCTCGAGTAGGTGAGAAGTTTGCAGCCACCAGAGGAGTGAAATTCTGTCTTTTGGCAACAGGCGTATCCGCCGCTGGTGCATGTAAAGATGAGATCCTGACCATAATACCAGGAGATCCAGTGGGAAAGACCATGCAAGGAATCTTCCGTAATGTCGAGCCTCTCAGTAGGCAACCATCTTCCCCAGAAGGCGAATGCACTGATGAACCGATACCCGGGCTGGTATCAGGACATCCCGGACCATTGATTGGATCACCAACACTTTCTTCACCGGTAGAAACACCCTCTGTACTTCCGTGTTGAGAATCATCCCCAGGAAGGAACGCCTCCTTATCGGCTTCAAATGCGAAATTGGAAGCTTCAGGATCCACCCGAGATCCTGGGACAGTTGATTTGAGGGAGCAACACTCCGTAACAATATCTCCTTGGAGGTCACCCATATATGGAACTATGTCCACTCCTGGTTTGTGGAGCGGGAGTATAAAGGCTGCCATGGCCCTGATGTACACCCCCGGTGTTGCGTATAAGCCAAGCTCAGTGTTTGGACTGGAAGTGACATAGTTGTAGTGCAACCCTAAATAGGCCTAGAGAGGCAGCCAGATTGGAACGTGAATTACGCACCCGATATCACGGGATACCAGGATTTCCTCAACATCTCGAACAGAGGTCACCACTCCCAGACTCCAGCCTGAATTGAACACCCACCAGTAGGGAATCAATGACCCCAGGTTTGAATAGTACTAGAAGCTAGTAAGCCTGATTTGAATAATCTGTGAGGCGGGAATACTAGAAATTCTAGTCTGCACCCCTGGGCAACTCAACTGTTTCCAGGGGTCTAGGCAGGATATCGCCCAGATGTGTTACTGAATCTCTTTAGTCTCGCGCCCATCTGCCTGATCCCCAGGCAGTGAGGTCCACTGACAACCGAAAGGTTTGAAAAAGGCAGAATTTGAAATACGTCCCTGGGAACCTGGCGGCGCAGGTTTTCTGGATTTCCCCAACATCCTCTAAAGGAAGTGGAGGAATATGTGGAATCATGTTCGAAGGAATTGCAGTGTAGGTGTAGGATATAATTTCCTGGACTGTGCAGCTGCGGAAGGAAGACATACCGACTTATCCGCAGTTGACATGGATAATCACTTATCCCGTGCTTTCCAACAGGGTCTTACCTGTGAAGGACGGACCTGTCATACCTTACTCGGATTCTGTATCCGCAGTCCATTGGGGTAGCCACCGTCCCCTGCGTGTCGAAACTGCCAGAGCAGTGGTCCCTGCATTATGCAGGTCAATCTCCTTCATGTTGTCTCGCCGTGAGGCCTGTAGAATCCTGTATGTGACATAGAAACAAGTACAAGTCACTTCTACACATAGAATCTAAATCATCAATTAAGGAGCCTGACCACGTTACACTAGCCCTAGAGATGTACGCAAAAGTGGGTCTGCGAGTCACACCTGCAGCAGTGAACAGTATTAGATATTAGTCTCAATAGGTGATCAGCCTTTATGAAAGTTGTACCAGGGACAGGTAAGACAACCATTTTTGATAATTTAGACACTCTATAGGGATATGGATAATAACTCTGGGTGTACTCAGATTTTCCCAAATAAGGAGTTCAACGCCCTACACAGTGGGAAGGTATTCATTTTATATATATTATATATAATAAGATTTTACTCACCGGTAAATCTATTTCTCGTAGTCCGTAGTGGATGCTGGGGACTCCGTAAGGACCATGGGGAATAGACGGGCTCCGCAGGAGACTGGGCACTCTAAGAAAGAATTAGGACTACTGGTGTGCACTGGCTCCTCCCTCTATGCCCCTCCTCCAGACCTCAGTTAAGGAAACTGTGCCCGGAAGAGCTGACATTACAAGGAAAGGATTTTGGAATCCAGGGTAAGACTCATACCAGCCACACCAATCACACCGTATAACTTGTGATAACTTACCCAGTTAACAGTATTAACAACAACAGAGCATCAGATCAACCCTGATGCAACCATAACATAACCCTTATGTAAGCAATAACTATATGCAAGCATTGCAGAAGAAGTCCGCACTTGGGACGGGCGCCCAGCATCCACTACGGACTACGAGAAATAGATTTACCGGTGAGTAAAATCTTATTTTCTCTAACGTCCTAGTGGATGCTGGGGACTCCGTAAGGACCATGGGGATTATACCAAAGCTCCCAAACGGGCGGGAGAGTGTGGATGACTCTGCAGCACTGAATGGGCAAACACAAGGTCCTCCTCAGCCAGGGTATCAAACTTGTATAATTTTGCAAAAGTGTTTGAACCCGACCAAGTAGCTGCTCGGCAAAGCTGTAATGCCGAGACCCCTCGGGCAGCCGCCCAAGAAGAGCCCACCTTCCTAGTGGAATGGGCTTTCACTGATTTTGGACGCGGCAATCCAGCCGCAGAATGAGCCTGCTGAATCGTGTTACAGATCCAGCGAGCAATAGTTTGCTTTGAAGCAGGAGCACCCAGCTTGTTGGATGCATACAGGATAAACAGCGAGTCAGTTTTCCTGACTCCAGCCGTTCTGGCTACATAAATCTTCAAAGCCCTGACTACATCTAGTAACTTGGAATCCTCCAAGTCACGAGTAGCCGCAGGCACCACAATAGGATGGTTCAAATGAAAGGATGACACCACCTTTTGCAGAAATTGCGGACAAGTCCGTAATTCTGCCCTGTCCATATGAAAAAACCAGATAGGGGCTTTTACATGACAAAGCCGCCAATCTGACACACGCCTAGCCGGAGCTAAGGCCAATAGCATGACCACCTTCCACGTGAGATATTTTAACTCCACGGTTTTAAGTGGCTCAAACCAGTGTGATTTCAGGAAACTCAACACCACGTTAAGATCCCAAGGTGCCACTGGTGGCACAAAAGGGGCTGAATATGCAGCACTCCCTTTACAAACGTCTGAACTTCAGGAAGAGAAGCCAGTTCCTTTTGAAAGAAAATGGATAGGGCTGAAATCTGGACCTTAATGGACCCCAATTTTAAGCCCAAAGTCGCTCCCGACTGTAGGAAGTGAAGGAAACGGGCCAGCTGGAATTCCTCTGTAGGGGCATTCCTGGCCTCACACCAAGCAACATATTTTCGCCATATACGGTGATAATGCTTAGCCGTCACGTCCTTCCTAGCCTTTATTAGCGTAGGAATAACCGCATCCGGAATGCCTTTTTCTGTTCGGATCCGGCGTTCAACCGCCATGCCGTCAAACGCAGCCGCGGTAAGTCTTGGAACAGACAGGGCCCCTGTTGCAACAGATCCTGTCTGAGAGGCAGAGGCCATGGGTCCTCTGTGAACATTTCTTGCAGTTCCAGATACCAAGTCCTTCTTGGCCAATCCAGAACAATGAGTATTGTTCTCACTCTTTTTCTTACGATTCTCAGCACCTTGGGTATGAGAGGAAGAGGAGGAAACACATAAACCGACTGGAACACCCACGGTGTCACTAGTGCGTCCACAGCTATCGCCTGAGGGTCTCTTGACCTGGCGCAATACATTTGTAGCTATTTGTTGAGGCGGGACGCCATCATGTCCACCTGTGGCAGCTCTCATCGATTTGTAATCTGTGTGAAGACTTCTTGATGAAGTCCCCACTCTCCCGGGTGGAGGTCGTGCCTGCTGAGGAAGTCTGCTTCCCAATTGTCCACTCCCGGAATGAACACTGCTGACAGTGCTTGTACGTGATTCTCCGCCCAGCGAAGAATTCTGATGGCTTCTGCCATCGCCACCCTGCTTCTTGTGCCGCCCTGGCGGTTTACATGAGCCACTGCGGTGATGTTGTCTGACTGAATCAGCACAGGTTGGTTGCGAAGCAGATGCTCCGCTTGACTCAGGGTTGTATATGGCCCTTAGTTGCAGGATATTGATGTGCAGACAAGTTTCCTGACTTGACCACAACCCTTGGAAGTTTCTTCCCTGAGTGACTGCCCCCCATCCTCGGAGGCTTGCATCCGTGGTCACCAGGACCCAGTCCTGTATGCCGAACCTGCGGCCCTCGAGAAGGTGAGCACTCTGCAGCCACCACAGAAGAGACACCCTGGCCCTGGGGGATAGGGCGATCAGCCGATGCATCTGAAGATGCGATCCAAACAACTTGTCCAACAGGTCCCACTGAAAGTTCCTCGAATGGAACCTGCCGAAGGGAATGGCTTCGTAAGACGCCACCATCTTTCCCAGGACTCGCGTGCATTGATGCACCGACACCTGTTTTGGTTTTAAGAGGCCTCTGACCAGAGTCACGAGCTCCCGAGCCTTCTCCGCCGGGAGAAAAACCTTCTTCTGGTCTGTGTCCAGAATCATGCCCAGGAAGGGCAGACGCGTCGTAGGAATCAGCTGCGACCTTGGAATATTCAGAATCCAGCCGTGCTGTTGCAACACTTCCCGAGAGTGTGCTACGCTGATCAGCAACTGCTCTCTGGACCTCGCCTTTATGAGGAGATCGTCCCAGTATGGGATAATTGTGACTCCTTGCTTTCGCAGAAGCCCATCATTTCTGCCATTACCTTGGTAAATATTCTCGGTGCCGTGAACAGATCAAACGGCAACGTGTGGAATGGGTAATGACAATCCTGTACCACAAATCTGAGGTATGCCTGATGAGGTGGATAAATGGGGACATGAAGGTATGCATCCTGTATGTCCAGAGACACCATAAAATCCCCCCCTTCCAGGCTTGCGATGACTGCTCTGAGCGATTCCATCTTGAACTTGAACCTTTTCAGGTATATGTTCAGGGATTTTAAATTCAATATGGGTCTGACCGAACCGTCCGGTTTCGGTACTACAAACATGGTCGAATAGTAACCCTTTCCTCGTTGAAGGAGGGGAATCTTGACCACCACCTGCTGAAGATACAATTTGTGAATTGCAGTTAACACTGTTTCCCTCTCGTGGGGGGGAAACCGGCAGGGCCGTCGGTGAGGTGGCATCTTCTCAAAGTCCAGCTTGCATCCCTGAGACACAATATCTATTGCCCAGGGATCTAACAGGGAGTGAACCCACTTGTGGCTGAACTTACGCAGGCGTGCCCCCACCGGGCCGAGCTCTGCCTTGTGGAGCCCCAGCGACATGCGGTGGATTATTGTAGAGGCCGGGGAGGACTTCTGTTCCTGGGACCTAGCTGTGTTGTGCAGCTTCTTTCCTCTGCCCCCGCCTCTGGCAAGAAAGGACGCACCTCGGACTTTCTTGTTTCTTTGTTCTAAAGGCTGCATTTGATAATGTCGTGCTTTCCTAGGCTGTGCAGGAATATAAGGCAAAACAACAGAATTACCAGCTATAGCTGTGGAGACCAGGTCCGAGAACCCTTCTCCACACAATCCTCAGCCTTCCATATGCCTCTTAAGTCGGCATCATCTGTCCATTGCATATTCTACAGGACACGTCAAGCAGAAATCGACATAGCTTTGACTCTAGGACCCAGTATACTCATGTCTCTTTGGGCATGTTTCATATATACATATCTCTTAAGACAGCATCTTTAATATATATATATCTCTATATATACATATGTATATCTATATACATACTAGGGTCTCAATCTCTTCTGATAAGGTACCTGTCCATGCTGCCACAGCGCTATAAACCCATGCCGACACAATCGCCGGTCTGAGTATTGTACCAAAATGTGCACGCTATCTGCAGGATCCCTGAGAATAGCTGTTACGACAGGTTACCTTTTGGGCAAACGTGACACCCTAGGGGAAGATTCCCATCGTATCCTGGCCCTAGTGGGGAAAGGATACTGCCTGAGAATTCTTTGTGGGAAACTGCAGTCTCTTGTCTGGAGATTCACGCTCTTTTTCCTCATGAGAGGAGGGAAATTTACCTCAGCTTTCTTCCCCTTAAACATGTGTACCCTTGTGTCAGGGACAGATGAGTCATCAGTGATATGCAAATCATCTTTTATTACAATAATCATATATTGAATACTTTTCTGCCATTTTGGCTGTAACTTTGCATTATCGTAGTCGACACTGGAGTCAATCTCCGTGTCGACATCAGTGTTTATTATTTTGGATAGTGAGCATTGAGAGACACTGAAGGTCTCTGCGACAGAGTGACAGACATGGGTAGATTTCCTGTCTGTTCTCTAATCTTTTGTGCAATAAATTCACCTTAGCACTTAATTACACATATCCAAACAGGTGTCGGCGTTGTCGACGGAGACACCCTCACACACACATATTTGCTCCATCTCCTCCTTAGGGGAGCCTTTTCTCAGACATGTCGACACACATGTACCGACACACCACACACACAGGGGATGCTCTATTTGATGACAGTTCCCCCACAAGGCCCTTTGGAGAGACAGAGAGAGAGTATGCCAGCACACACCCCAGCGCTATATGACCGAGGAATCACACAGTAACTTAGTGTTAACCCAGTAGCTGCTGTATATATTGTTTTTACGCCAATTTATGTGCCTCCCCTCTCTTTTCACCCTCTTCTTCTGCAGGGGAGAGCCCGGGGAGCTTCCTCTCAGCGGAGCTGTGGAGAGAAAATGGCGCTGGTGAGTGCTGATGAAGAAGCCCCGCCCCCTCAGCGGTGGGCTTCTGTCCCGCGATTTTGTGTAAAAATAATGGCGGGGGCTCATGCATATTACAGTGCCCAGCTGTATATATGCTGATTTTTGGCAGGAGGTACTCAATTGCTGCCCAGGGCGCCCCCCCCTGCGCCCTGCACCCTACAGTGACCGGAGTGTGTGGGTTAGTGTGGGAGCAATGGCGCACAGCTGCAGTGCTGTGCGCTACCTCATATGAAGACAGGAGTCTTCTGCCGCAGATTTTGACGTCTTCTTGCTCAACCCGCCGGCTTCTGTCTTCTGGCTCTGCGAGGGGGACGGCGGCGCGGCTCCGGGAACGGACGACCAAGGTTAGGTTCCTGTGTTCGATCCCTCTGGAGCTAATGGTGTCCAGTAGCCTAAGAAGCGCAACCTAGCCGCAGTTAGTAGGTTTGCTTCTCTCCCCTCAGTCCCATGTAGCAGAGAGTCTGTTGCCAGCAGAAGCTCTCTGAAAATAAAAAAAAACCTAACTAAAATACTTTCTTAATAGCAAGCTCAGGAGAGCTCACTAAAATGCACCCAGCTCCTTCCGGGCACAGATTCTAACTGAGGTCTGGAGGAGGGGCATAGAGGGAGGAGCCAGTGCACACCAGTAGTCCTAATTCTTTCTTAGAGTGCCCAGTCTCCTGCGGAGCCCGTCTATTCCCCATGGTCCTTACGGAGTCCCCAGCATCCACTAGGACGTTAGAGAAATATATATATATATATATATTCCTTATCCCTAATAGCCTCAAACATATGTTGGACCTCTCATATCTATGCATTATATGGGCAAGTGTACGCTTTCTAGGGAACGGAGATGGGGTTAGAGGCACAGCAGTGGGATTTGAAACCCCACTTTTCTCAAAACTGCGGCTTCTACTCAGTATGGGATATATTGGAAGCGATATATTCTTAAAGTACACCTTATGGAGGCCACCCCAGGGCGATCTGCCACCAAAGCCTGAGATGTGTACAGTTTTGAGCATGGTATAGCCTCCCCAGGAGAAGATATACATTCTGCAGTACAGGACAAAGTCCCTTAAACATGGTAAAGTGGATTACACATACACAGGAAAATGTCAACACAGCCCCCCCCCCCCCTACCCCCCGAATATCTTCAGAGAGTCACAGAGCACAAGAAGCCAGCCACAGCGCGTCCTTATAGGTTTTTATAGAGATAAAAACCCCGCTGACTAGCGTAACCTTAACAGGGTAGCTAGTACATAATATCGCGCCCCCCTTTTATAACACCTTTTACCTCAGTATAGTTATGTGGAGGACAGCGTTCCCTCTCAGCGTGTATCTGCAGGGAGAAAATGGTCCTGGTTAGTGCTGGATCCGCTCTGAGGAGAAGCTTCACCCCCTGTAATGGCGCGTCTTCCCGCACTTAGAGATTATACTGGCCTGAGGTAATTTTTGCGGCAAACAGTGGGTTAGACCTTGAAAGCTATGTTTGACCAGTGTATGGTATCGCGCTGGCCCAGGACGCCCCTCACAGCGCCGTACACAGTGTACCGCTGCGCCTTCCGGAGCCCTTGTGCCGCCATTCCCGCACATTCTGGCTCCGTTAGGGGGTAGCGGCATGCTGCGGGAGTGAGCGTCGCCTCGGGAGGCTAACCATCATCACCCTCAGGAGCTCAGTGTCCTGTCAGCGGAGATAGGGGACATTAACCTCAAGGGTTGGATCCTACTCCCCCCCTAAGTCCCATGAAGCAGGGAGGCTGTTGCCAGCAGTCTGCCTGTAAAATAACAAACTCTAGAGAACAATAAAACTAAGAAAACTCCTAGGAGCTCCCCTAGCTGTGACCGGCTCCTCCGCGAACATTTTCTAAACTGAGTCTGGTAGGAGGGGCATAGAGGGAGGAGCCAGCCCACACTGTTAAACTCTTAAAGTGCCAGTGGCTCCCAAAGGACCCATCTATACCCAGTGGTACTAAATGGAGCCTTAGCATCCTCTAGGACTTAAGAGAAAAAAGTATTTTGGATACTTAAATTGGGATAAATGTCGTTATAGGCTTTTTTATTTTTTAAAGTGAAAAAAATTATAGAAAACAAAGCGTTTTTCATCAGAAGGGAGCTACAATTAAATTGGTGTTACATAAAAATGGGTATAAGTATATATTTGGGTCATTTTACGCCACTTTGAAAAAAGTACCAAAAAGAAAAAAAAGATTAACCCCACCTACAAGCATAAAAACACTTGTCCCGCTCAAAATGCACTGTCCCATACCTTCTACTTAATTGTCATAATTTTCCACTTTTTCACCCCAAAAATGACTTGTCATTATTGGCCAACTAAAAATAATAAGAGATGTAGTGCCTAATTAGTCTTTCAGGTAGGTGTCCCAGGGGAACCAAATCTCGACATTTTTAACTTAAAATAGGGTTTTAGTCCCAACTTTTCACCTACTCAGAGGTGGTGAATTGAAATTTGCAGTAAAATTACTGCAAATTCATTTTTGCGCATAATTGAATAGCCACTTATTTGTGATTCGCAATGGCCCCTGTGGAGGAAGCACTGGGGAGAATAAAGAGGAAATGGAAAATCGCTCACCCAGAAGACTGACAGATTTGCCGAAGTATATGTGATGAATTACAGAGGATATGTGTTGCGTTGCATGAACTGGTAGAAGGCAGACTGTAAAGGTGCGTACACACTATGCAATATCACATATGATCCGGCTGATATTGGCTGTGTATAATGTGCGTGCTTGATATAGGGTACGATGTGCACTTCCGTGGTTCATATGCTGCAGGTCTAACGTGCGATGTTGCTTACGAGGGCCCTGCTGCATTCTCCTCCCCCCGCCGACACTCGTAGCAGCAAGTCTGTATGCACTTGCCGATGTCAGGGTACCATCGCAGATGATACTGCATGTTAGCGATATCGTTTTGGTGTGTGCATAACCTTAGAGCAAACCATGTAAGATGCTAGAAAATAGTAGAGTGCACCATAAGCACAGTCACACTTATTTTAATACATCTAGGGTCTACTTATGAAATATTTAAAGGATATTCTCAGAAAAGAGCCGTTTTCTACGGGGGCTGCTGTGCTGCTGGAACTTGGCCCTGATAGGATAACGCCATCTACAGATGGCGTTATTCTAAGTGGCCCCCGATGGCGCTGACGACAGCCATGCAGGAACAGTATACACCGAGGACCTGAACACTTATTAGAGCCCATCTCTTGGCAACACACGCCAAATTTACACAAAAATATTTATTACATCTGCATTAAAAATAGTAACTGCTGGAGTTTCATTATCCTAATTGTACCCAATATAATAATGTAACGAAATGTTATATACATACGAAACTGGACACTTAATACATTTTAAAAATTGCATTTTTGAAAGAAATGATAGAGATTATTATTGTCACAATTTTGCAGACTAACCGAATAATTAAATTTTAGTTTCTTTTTAAGCCAAAATGTAAACTAAATAGTTGTGTCTGAATAATGTTTCCAGATTTTAAAAAATAACATAAAATAGTGATTTGATATGCTGATGAACCAGAGAGCGGAAATGAAATCCCAAGGTTAAAAGCGATGTACTAATTATGTAGAAGAGATGTGTGATCACTCCTCTGCAAGTTATCATGAAATCATTTCCTCCCTGAAACAAAGCACCGTATAGCCTCATACATCCTATCTATAAATATTCTGCATGGGAGTGGATTCAGCCGCTGGTCACTAAAGTCATATATCACAGTCGGATATAAATGCTTCTGGTTTACGGGACCATTTTAGCATCCCATAATTCTTATTTACCCACATGTCACAGGACCAAGATTGAGAGACTGCAAGCAAATTTATGGAAATATCAATTTCACTTCCCTAAATACATCTTCTAAAATAAAGAACAAAAATGATGATTGTGATGAGGGAGGAGAGGGGGGGGGGAATATGATTTTAAGCCTACCGGTAAATCTTTTTCTCGTAGTCCGTAGAGGATGCTGGGACTCCGTAAGGACCATGGGGATAGACGGGCTCCGCAGGAGACATGGGCACTTTAAGAAAGACTTTGGATCTGGGTGTGCACTGGCTCCTCCCTCTATGCCCCTCCTCCAGACCTCAGTTAGAGAAACTGTGCCCGGAGGAGACGGACAGTACGAGGAAAGGATTTTTGTTAATCTAAGGGCAAGATTCATACCAGCCCACACCATCCACACCGTATAACCTGTGATATACCACCTAGTTAACAGTATGAAAAAACAACACATCATCGGTCCAAAACCGACGAAACTATAACATAACCCTTATGAAAGCAATAACTATATACAAGTCTTGCAGAAGGTCTCGGCGACATTGGGACAGACATAGGTTGACTCTCTGACTGTACCCTAGCTTCAGCCTTGTCTAATCTTTTGTGCAATAAATTAACATTAGCACTTAAAACATTCCACATATCCATCCAGTCAGGTGTCAGTGCTGCCGACGGAGACCTTACATTCATACACTCCCCCTCCTCCTTAGGTGAGCCTTTAACCTCAGACATGTCGACACACGCGTACCGACACCCCACACACATACAGGGAAGCTCTTTTCTGAAGACAGGTTCCCCACTAGGCCCTTTGGAGAGACAGAGAGAGAGTATGCCAGCACACACCCCAGCGCTACATGACCCAGGAAAAAACACAGAATGTTCACCCAGTAGCGCTTTTTAAGTATGTATATGCACCAATTATGTGCCCCCCCCCTCTACTTTAAAACCCTCTTTCACCGTGTATCAAGCAGGGGAGAGTCCGGGGAGCTTCCTCCCAGCGGTGCTGTGGAGAAAAATGGCGCTGGTGAGTGCTGAGGGAGAAGCCCCGCCCCCTCGGCGGCGGGCTTCTGTCCATCTCAAAATTCTTAATAACATGGCGGGGGCTCTCTATATACATGTACAGTGCCCAGCTGTACATGTATATGTATATATTTGCCACAGGAGAGGTTTATATTGCTGCCCAGGGCGCCCCCCCCCTGCGCCCTGCACCCTTACAGTGACCGATGTGTGTGAGGTGAATGGGAGCAATGGCGCACAGCTTCACTGCTGTGCATTACCTCTATGAAGATCAAGCTGTCTTCTGCCGCCTTTGAAGTCTTTTCCTCACATACTCACCCGGCTTCTTTCTTCCGGCTCTGCGAGGAGGACGGTGGCGCGGCTCTGGGACGGACGGCGAGGGTGAGACCTGCGTACCGATCCCTCTGGAGCTAATGGTGTCCAGTAGCCTAAGAAACAGAGCCCTGAAACTCAGAGAAGTGGGTCTTTTTCTCTCTCCTCAGTCCCTCGATGCAGGGAGTCTGTTGCCAGCTCCCTGAAAATAAAAAACCTAACTAAAATAACTTTCTTTTACAGGAAACTCAGGAGAGCTCCCTGAAAGCACCCTGTCTCCACTGGGCACAGTATCAAACTGAGGTCTGGAGGAGGGGCATAGAGGGAGGAGCCAGTGCACACCCAGATCCAAAGTCTTTCTTAAAGTGCCCATGTCTCCTGCGGAGCCCGTCTATCCCCATGGTCCTTACGGAGTCCCAGCATCCTCTAGCATGTTAGAGAAAAAAATCTGTATTTGTGTGCTGGACAATTCCATTGTTATTTACTGAGCATCTGTGACGTTGGTTTTCTGTAATCTAGGAGGATAATAATGTATAAAGTTCACAAACTGTCACGATATATAAAATTTTATGTATTAACATACACTTCTCAATCAGACATCATTTAATGACAACAAATTATGCAGTTAAAGGGGATATTCCCACCAAAATACATTATATATATATATATATATATATATATATATATATATACACATACATATATATACATACATACATACATACATACACACTCCATCTGATGAGTTGGTGTCACTCCGGCCTCCCCCAGGATCATGGCTGCTCTTCCCTATGCCCTGTGGCATAATAGCCCAACACAAACCAAACTTGCATGCCACATCTACAGACTGTTCTAGCCACGCGATTAGAATGTAGGGACACGAGAGTTTCACTTCTGTCAGTTTACTATACAGGAACATGTGCGCAGCAACCACCGAGTACGTCGTCTGGGCACAAGCTTACCACTGTGGAGAGGAGCGTGGAATCGGGGCTCGCTGTGCTCACCACGCATCGGGCTTGGTGGCGAGTTTATATTCCCACTTAGGTGGTGGACTGGAACCACCATCCGAATGGGAATACGGGGCTGTGGTCGGGATTCCAACCGGCGGCATCCTGAATGCCGGGATCCCGACAGGCGGTATATTAACCGCATACCGTATGCAGTATAGGTTGCTTAAAAACAGTGGCAGCTCTTAACTAGGTGCTGCATGGGTTTCAGGATCTGGTCTTTATGTCGACATGGTCACTAGATCGACATGGACAAGGTCGACATGGAAAAAGGTCGACAAACGTTTTTTATTAAAAAAAAATCTTCATATTTTGAACTTTTTCACATTTTACGATTCACGTGGACTAAGATTGGGAATAGTAACCTTGGCTGAAGCCGAGGGGATACAGTGCACTAATTGGGGTTCCCGGTCACTTTACGAAGAAAACGACACCAAAGAAAAAATGTATAAAACTAATGTTGACCTTTTTCCATGTCGACCTAGTCACTGTTGAGCCTATGATCCACACCCTGGGTTTCAGCCCCAGTAAAATTTGGCAACCCCCAGCGAGCCCACTGCACTGCTAGTCCAGGCAGGCGGTGTTTTCTTCCCCTAGGGGTTGCAAAAGTGCAACTGCCCGTCCTACTGGGAAGGACTGTGTGATGTCCACGTCTTTCAGCGTTCCCTACACAGTGAGAAGCATCTGGAGGAGGATGCAATGCTAAACGGTGATCAAAAAGGGGATCAAAAAGCCCCTCAAGTTAAATGGTAGGAGCCATCACCACAGGTGTGGTATAAAAGATAGACAGTGGCTAGTTAAGACAGTCAATAGATAGACACCATGGGGTATATTTAATTGAAGTCGGATCCATTCCGACATTCATTTGTCAGAATGGATCCGACCTGGGCTATTCAATGACATCTCAACTCGACTTCTAAAAAAGTAGCGCTGCTCTCCCCCGTCTGCCCGTGGCTTTCCCCCGTGGCCCCCCGTCTCTCTGCCTCTCCTGTCCCTCCTCTCCCAGTCCCTGTATCACAGCTGCAGCTGACGGCAGTTTCAACCCGGCTCCAGCAAGCGAGGTCTCGCTTGCTGGAGCTGGGTGGACGCTGCTGTGAGTGGCGGCTGTGACATCCCCAGCACTGCTCACCCCGTCCCCGTCCCGGCTCTCCAGTCTCCGGCGCTGCTCTCCCCACCTCAGTTAGAATTGAGATGGTCGAAAAGGGGGCCAAAACGCCCCGTTTTCGACACAAGCACGTGGATCGGCAGCTACTCTGCCAATCCACGAGCTTTTCGACAAGTCGAATTCCTCGACTTCTCGAAAAATTTGGGATTTGATTAAGTAGGTCGGAACCCCTTCCAACCTAAAAAAGTCGAAAACTGCAGTCTTTTCGACAGACGGCAGCTTTCGACTTCAATTGAATATACCCCCATATGTTTATACAGACGGGGTCAAAAGGTCGACATGAAAAAGGTAGACAGTACAAAAGATCGACAGGGTCAAAAGGTCGACATGGAAATGATCAACATAAAAAAGGGAGACATCATGTTTTTTGCATTTTTGTGGGACCCCCAATTGTCATCTGGGACCCCCAATTGTAGAAAGGCATACCCTCGCGGGCCTCTCTGCGCTCGCCACAAGGTTTATAACCAACTCCATGCGGACATGGTATGAAATAGTCCAAAAACATGTTACATTTTAAAAAACATTTGTCTTTTTTATGTCGACCATTTTATTGTTGACCTTTTGACCCTGTCGACCTAATGTCTGTCTAACATATGGTGTCTATCTATTGACTGTCTAACTAGGCACTGTCTATCTATCAACCTGATACCATCACCACCTACAAATATCTGGCAAATTGATTTTGTGGTTCACTCTGACGACAGACAATCCACAACAGTCTAGGCAACATGTAGTACTAAAGATGCAGTTGAACCACAAGTTTGTGTGTAAGTGCCACTTGGATGTGCCCTGGGAACAAGTGTCATCACCCCCCCCCCCCATATACCTTCCTAGGAAAAGGAAGATGGCTGACTGAAATACTGTAAGGATGCTTCCTACGGCTTTCCATGCAGCGGGGTGCCCTTGGTACCAACCTGTAAGGATGTCACTAGTTCCTAGTAAATTTTTGTTCTGCATCTTTGTCACTATTGGTACTGAACACAAAATGGCTGCCACAGATGCAATAACATTTGGAAAATAACGTCAATATAGAACATTTTCCCATTAATCTTAGCGTTTTGAAGTTAAGGTGAGCGTTGAAGAGACTCTGAAGATCTGAGGCAGCATATTGCTCAGCTGATAGAACATTTCTTCTGAGATATTCTGCAAAAATAAAACTAAAATCAGTCAGGGACAATATTGATCTATATACTTTATAACCTATTGCTGAAAATACTTTCCCTGTTTGAAAGCAATTATCTAATGGTATCTTTCTACAAAGCAAAAAAAATTTTTTTACCATTTTTGTAGAAGTAAATAATAACTTCGGTATTCCTGTGTTTAAGGATATTTTGGTGGAGCATTAATGGGATATACGGCAAACTGAATTTTCTAGGTGTGATATATATTCTAAATTACCTCAGAAGCAAGAAAGACTTTAACTCATGCTGTGAAATTCAGCAATCTGAGGCAGACTTCATTTGAAGTAGCCACAGCAGTATATTGTGGCATACATATAAATCAGCTTTAGCCGTGATATCATTTAAAATGTTTTCTATTTACAACCGAAGCTGGGGGAACATATTATATTGTTTCTTGTATAAAATACATAAACACACACATATTTTATATATATATATATATATATATATATATATATATATATATATATATATAGATACCAGATAGGGGTTCTAAGCGACCTAAGGTGTTTCTATATGACCAAATAAATTATGTCAATATATTAAATATATATATAAAAATTCGTTTATATAAAAAATTATATATTTTTTATTCTTGTTTCACAACACTATAAAGTATAATAAAAAATACAGTACCAATAAGTATAATACAATAAAAATACAGTTTCTCTAAGAGATGACTGTTTTTTAAAAAAAAGGGGAAATGGATATGAGAAAAAAATCTTACCCCATGAAGAAGTCCAAGAGACGAAACGCGTTGGACCTTTACTCAGAGACCTCCTGCTACATCAGTTAAGACCTTTTAAAAAAACTTTTCTCTTATTTTGCACAGACTATTTGCACTTTACTTGAGATTTTTTTCTAATATCCATTTCCCCTTTTTTTAAAAAAACAGTCATCTCTTAGAGAAACTGTATTTTTATTGTATTATACTTATTGGTACTGTATTTTGTATTTTTTATTATACTTTATAGTGTTGTGAAACAAGAATAAAAAATATATAATTTTTTATATAAACGAATTTTTATATATATATTTAATATATTGACATAATTTATTTGGTCATATAGAAACACCTTAGGTCGCTTAGAACCCCTATCTGGTATCCCTATCTCTCTTTTGCGGCAACCTACCATTGCCGTTTCTTTAGGGGACAGGTGACGCCCAAATAACTGGGAGTGTTCATTGAACTATTTGGGAATTGTAGTATCACAAGTGGCGCGGCATTCTTTTGCAATTATATATATACATATACACACACACACACATACACACACACAGACACACATACACCATGATTTTCCTAGTTTGAGGCCACGTAACAAGTGCCTGTTTTAAAATTGTCTGGGTTTGATCTAATCACCAGGGCAGTGGTAGGCAACCTATCTGTATCCCTCCAGCTCCTGAGGAACTACACATCCCAGCATGCACTGCCACCAGTTTGCTGTTAGGCATACTTAAGAGTGGGCAGGTCTCCCGCATCCTGCTCGCACCCTAGTGATGCGAGCAGGATGGAGAGATAACCTCCCGCATTCGCGGGTCCTTCGGGTGGAGAAGGTCCCCTTCCCGCGGACCCGCGAATTGCGGCATTTCCCGATGCGGGGGTGGGGCTTAGTGATGTCACAGTCCGCCCCCGCCCCCCGAAGACACCTGCAGAAATAAAATGTAGGTAAGTATGCTGTTAGGGCATGCTAAAACTGTGGCAGAGCATGCTGGGATGTGAAGCTCCATAGCAGCTAGAGGTTACCCCTGCCATAGGGAATAATTGAGAGCTATTTATGAAAACTGTTCCACAAGTAACTCTATATAAAAAGGTGTGGTTGCGCATAGCAGCCAATAAGATTCAGTGTTCTTTCTGCTAGCAGTTAGAAAATAAAAGCAAATTAAAGGTTCTACATTTCAGGCGATACCAAGTATATAACACCATGTCATGACTGTAGAGAAGATCTAGCTTTGAACCTAGCAGCATGACCCAGGTCAATTAAATAAGCTGGGGCACGTCTTGCTGGTGGGCAAGTTAGCTGGATGGCCAGTCTGCTCAGGATATGAGCGAAGGGTTAAAATTGAGTAAGTCATGACTCCTTTTTCTCCCTGCCAGACCAGCGCAAACATGTATGTGGAGACCGTCGGCCGGCAATGTGAGAATACGTGTCATTGTGTTAGACTGCTCTGAAGGACGCTTCCTGTTAATATAGATGGTCTCACCAGACAAAGACATAAAGGCACATTCTGAGAGATATGCTTCCTTTTCACCTTGGTCACAGCGTCGCCTGCTAGGTTAATGAGTGCTTTGGGAACAGATAGAACTAGCTGCCCCCAGCCGAACGCCTGACAGTTACAGGGGAAATTGTATTCATGAAATCGAACAAATACTTATTGTATTAAAAGTTCTTCACAGTCCTCAAACAGCGACTGGGACGTGACACATTGCTCTGCATGATAACATGTCAGATAGCTGCCATCACACCTTTCACATGCCAGCAATGGAATAGCCTACATCTGCAAGGCATCATAGTGCAGTATATTATGGTACGGGACATAGAGTAGGATACAGCATACCAGGGCAGCATAATGTATGACAGAGTAGTAACCCATAGCACAGGACACAGAGGAGTAGCCTATGGTGTCACAGAGCAGCATAATGCAGAATAAACCTGTATACAGCACCACGGCACAGGACTGAGAAGAGTAGGATATGGCAACAGAGGGCAGTATACTTTGACGCAGGACATAGCAAAGTCAATTCTAGCACCACAATGTTGACAAGATGTAGCAGCATAGATAAAAGGCAGGACACTACCCCATAGCAGAGCAATACAAAGTGTCACAGACAGGCCTGGCGACAGGTGGGTACAAGGGGGACACTTTTATCAGGGCCAGAGATTCCGAGAAACTCCAGCCCCTCAAGTGTCTTGGCAGTCCCGTTCATATCCCTCCAGGGGGGTCGTGGACCCCCACGAGGGAGAAAAAGTGTCGGTATGTCGGCTGTTGGGATTCCGGCGCCGGTATACTGTGCGCCGGGATCCTGACAGTCGGCATACTGAAGACCACCCGTCCCCCTTGCCTGTGCTGCTGCTGTATTCACCAGGGCACAGCCACAGGAAGAAAGAGAGGGAGGTCGGCACAGAAGTTTTTCGTGTGACATCATGGCATTGTGCTGCTGGATCCTGTGAAGAGGAGCAACAGCCCCAGCAGGCAATAAGTGTGGTCTGGTCTGGAGAGACACAAGTTGTGTAAGGGTTTGAAGATGAAGTGACACAATGCGGATGGAACTGATGACATGGTTGTGGGGAGACACAGGGGGATGTGCTGGAGGGAAACAGGATGATGGGGCTGAGAGACATGGTGTTGGGAGATGATGCTGACAGACACGGGAGAGGGTTAAGGTTTAGAGTTATGTAGGGGGGGGGGGTTAGACTGAGAGGCATGGGGTGGGAGGGGGTGTGGTAAGTAAATGGCTGGAGATGGAAAGACACGGGATGAGGCTGGAAACACAGGCATGGTGCTGGAGAGACACAGGTGGGGATGATGCTGGAAAGACATGTGGGGATAAAGCTGAGAGACACAGGGGGAATGAGCTAATGGCTGTCCGGCATGTACCTACTGGAAAGAGATAGGGGGCCAAAAAACATACGTGCGAAGGACCCCAAGATTTCTGTGCCGTCCCTGGTCACAGGAGATAATTCTGGCTTTACAGAGCAGAAGAACATGGCAAAGTGCATACTGTAGCAGAGTGGGTTATAGGCATCTTGCACCCCGGCATATGCATGGCCAGCCAGACCTTATAAGTTCATGGGGCCATGTGGCATCCAGTCACCAGGATGAGCTCTCCAGGCCTGTGCCTCAGTGATGGCACTAGCTCCTTGTATTGGTTGGCTGAATATTGGGCTGCCCCACACTGTACACTGGATGTGCTTCCTGCGCAAGTCACTACGTTCTCACTTATCATGGCATCTGCCCCCTGCCATGTATGTGACAGAGTAAGTGACGTAGGTGTATGATATTTTGTACATTAAGAAACAAAGGTCCTGCAACCATTACTAATACTGAGTCATTACATATTACTGTTACACTATACCAGCCAGGCTACAATTTACCCGTGGAACAAGGAATTGCACGGTTCTTGACACGCCTCCATCCCAGGACACCATTTCCATCATGAAACCTAGAAAAATAAGATAATGAGCAGGTGTGCAGGGAGGGTCTTCTACATATAGCAGTCTAGTCAGATATATTTAATTGCCTGCGCTAAGGGATTAAGCTGCTTTCTTAGAATAGATTTTTGTGGTGTTTAAAAGAAAGCGCTAGGGATGTTAAATTAAAAAATTGCACATAATGATTAATAAAAATGTTGATGTGAGAGTAAATGTGAAGCGGTACCTGTAAAAAAGAAAGAAAAAAATTGTTATTGATAAAATGTTTACACTCTTTTGAGTGAATGTGGAAGAGGAGATTGCCGGCAACACTTTATTACTGCTGAATGTCCATGAATTCCTACCTTTCCCTGTGGCTAGACTTCGGTGCCGTGGAGAGCACTGATTGCAGGGACCGCTGGGTGCCAATTCAGAAGCCGCTGACGCCGCTGTGAGCACTGCGGCTCTGTTGTTGTTCGTCCGCGGCTGTTGGTATTTGATGGTGCTAGCGGTACTTCCGAGTGCCGCTGAGTCCAGGGCTGGCAATGTTAGCGTGTCCTGCTGTGTGTTCCGAGATGCGCTCCGGCGTGATGTTAGTGGCAGCTTAAGTTGCAGTGGGTTCTGTTTGTGTTGCGGCTGTTGATGGATTTTCCTCTTTGGAGTGTAAATGATAATCTCCAACGCGTTTCATGCACTTTAATGCACTTTTTCGAGGAGTGAACTGGTGACGTGTCTCCTCCCCTAGATACGTCAGAAGTTCCCTTCTTCCACTCCGATATAGAACCAACCATGGTTGGTTCTATATCGGAGTGGAAGAAGGGAAACTTCTGACGTATCTAGGGGAGGAGACACGTCACCAGTTCACTCCTCGAAAAAGTGCATTAAAGTGCATGAAACGCGTTGGAGATTATCATTTACACTCCAAAGAGGAAAATCCATCAACAGCCGCAACACAAACAGAACCCACTGCAACTTAAGCTGCCACTAACATCACGCCGGAGCGCATCTCGGAACACACAGCAGGGACACGCTAACATTGCCAGCCCTGGACTCAGCGGCACTCGGAAGTACCGCTAGCACCATCAAATACCAACAGCCGCGGACGAACAACAACAGAGCCGCAGTGCTCACAGCGGCGTCCAGCGGCTTCTGAATTGGCACCCAGCGGTCCCTGCAATCAGTGCTCTCCACGGCACCGAAGTCTAGCACAGGGAAAGGTAGGAATTCATGGACATTCAGCAGTAATAAAGTGTTGCCGGCAATCTCCTCTTCCACATTCACTCAAAAAGAGTGTAAACATTTTATCAATAACAATTTTTTCTTTCTTTTTTACAGGTACCGCTTCACATTTACTCTCACATCAACATTTTTATTAATCATTATGTGAAATTTTTTAATTTAACATAAAATACACTAAACATAACATTAACAGATAACATACATAACTCAGAGACATAGTACATTAACAATGTTGGGAACAAAAATATAATTAAATATCAACACATAATAAAGAAGAAACAATCAAAATTGAAAAGGGATAAACACATAATATAGTTATGGAAAGTTTTACATAGAGGTCTCTGAATATAACAAGATCATTATTATTTGATCAACTTGCATTGGCCCTTTCCATGATGTCCTGCAGTGTCCATCAGTAGGTCAATAAGTGCAGATAATTTGCAGTGGTGAGCACTGATTAGTGTGGGGTCACAGGGCTGTAGTGGTGAGCGCAGATTAGTGTGGGATCACAGGGCTGTAGTGGTGAGTGCTGATTAGTGTGGGGTCACAGAGCTGCAGTGGGAGTGCTGATTAGTGTGGGGTCACAGGGCTGTAGTGGTGAGCGCAGATTAGTGTGGGATCACAGGGCTGTAGTGGTGAGTGCTGATTAGTGTGGGGTCACAGGGCTGTAGTGATGAGTGCTGATTAGTGTGGGATCACATGGCTGTAGTGGTGAGTGCTGATTAGTATGGGGTCACAGGGCCGTAGTGGTAAGTGCTGATTAGTGTAGAGTCACATGGCCGTAGTGGTGAGTGCTGATTAGTTTGGGGTCACAGAGATGCAGTGGTGAGCACTGATTAGTGTGGGGTCACAGGGCTGTAGTGGTGAGCGCAGATTAGTGTGGGGTCACATGGCTGTAGTGGCGAGTGCTGATTAGTGTGGGGTCACAGGGCCGTAGTGGTGAGTGCTGATTAGTGTGGGGTCACAGGGCCGTAGTGGTAAGTGCTGATTAGTGTGGGGTCACATGGCCGTAGTGGTGAGTGCTGATTAGTTTGGGGTCACAGAGATGCAGTGGTGAGTGCTGATTAGTGTGGGGTCACAGAGCTGCAGTGGTGAGCGCTGATTAGTGTGGGGTTACACAGCTGCAGTGGTGAGTGCTGATTAGTGTGGGGTCACAGAGCTGCAGTGGTGAGCGCTGATTAGTGTGGGGTTACACAGCTGCAGTGGTGAGTGCTGATTAGTGTGGGGTCACAGAGCTGCAGTGGTGAGCGCTGATTAGTGTGGGGTTACACAGCTGCAGTGGTGAGTGCTGATTAGTGTGGGGTCACAGAGCTGCAGTGGTGAGCGCTGATTAGTGTGGGGTTACACAGCTGCAGTGGTGAGTGCTGATTAGTGTGGGGTCACAGAGCAGCAGTGGTGAGTGCTGATTAGTGTGGGGTTACACAGCTGCAGTGGTGAGTGCTGATTAGTATGGGGGCACAGGGTTGTAGTGGTTAGTGGTGATTAGTGTGAGGTCACAGAGCTGCAGTGGTGAGTGCTGATTAGTATGGGGTCACAGAGCTGCAGTGGTGAGTGCTGATTAGTGTGGGATCACAGGGCTGTAGTGGTGAGTGCTGATTAGTCACAGGGCTGTAGTGGGGAGCGCTGATTAGTGTGGCGTCACAGAGCAGCAGTGGTGAGTGCTGATTAGTGTGGGGTTACACAGCTGCAGTGGTGAGTGCTGATTAGTGTGGGGTTACACAGCTGCAGTGGTGAGTGCTGATTAGTGTGGGGTCACAGAGCTGCAGTGGTGAGTGCTGATTAGTATGGGGGCACATGGCTGTAGTGGTGAGTGCTGATTAGTATGGGGGCACAGGGTTGTAGTGGTTAGTGGTGATTAGTGTGAGGTCACAGCGCTGCAGTGGGAGTGCTGATTAGTGTGGGATCACAGGGCTGTAGTGGTGAGTGCTGATTAGTGTGGGGTCACAGAGTTGCAGTGGTGAGCGCTGATTAGTGTGGCGTCACAGAGCTGTAGTGGTGAGCGCTGATTAGTGTGGGGTTACACAGCTGCAGTGGTGAGCGCTGATTAGTGTGGAGTCACAGAGCTGCAGTGGTGAGCGCTGATTAGTGTGGGGTCACACAGCTGCAGTGGTGAGCGCTGATTAGTGTGGAGTCACAGAGCTGCAGTGGTGAGTGCTGATTAGTGTGGGATCACAGGGCTGTAGTGGTGAGTGCTGATTAGTGTGGGGTCACAGGGCTGTAGTGGTGAGTGCTGAATAGTGTGGGGTCACAGGGCTGTAGTGGTGAGTGCTGAATAGTGTGGGGTCACAGGGCTGTAGTGGTGAGTGCAGATTAGTATGGGGTCACAGGGCTGTAGTGGTGAGTGCTGATTAGTGTGGGTTCACAGGGCTGTAGTGGTGAGTGCTGATTAGTGTGGGGTCACAGGGCTGTAGTGGTGAGTGCTGAATAGTGTGGGGTCACAGGGCTGCAGTGGTGAGTGCAGATTAGTATGGGGTCACAGAGCTGCAGTGGTGAGCGCTGATTAGTATAGGGTCACAGAGCTGCAGTGGTGAGTGCTGATTAGTGTGGAGTCACAGAGCTGCAGTGGTGAGTGCTGATTAGTGTGGGGTCACAGAGCTGTAGTGGTGAGTGCTGATTAATGTGGGGTTACACAGCTGCAGTGGTGAGTGCTGATTAGTGTGGGGCCACAGAGCTGCAGTGGTGAGCGCTGATTAGTGTGGAGTCACAGAGCTGCAATGGTGAGTGCTGATTAGTATGGGGTCACAGAGCTGCAGTGGTGAGCGCTGATTAGTGTGGGGTCACAGAGCTGCAGTGGTGAGCGCTGATTAGTATGGGGTCACAGAGCTGCAGTGGTGAGTGCTGATTAGTGTGGGGTCACAGGGCCGTAGTGGTGAGTGCTGATTAGTGTGGGGTCACAGGGCCGTAGTGGTGAGTGCTGATTAGTGTGGGGTCACAGGGCCGTAGTGGTAAGTGCTGATTAGTGTGGGGTCACAGGGCCGTAGTGGTAAGTGCTGATTAGTGTGGGGTCACATGGCCGTAGTGGTGAGTGCTGATTAGTTTGGGGTCACAGAGCTGCAGTGGTGAGTGCTGATTAGTATGGGGACACAGAGCTGCAGTGGTGAGCGCTGATTAGTGTGGAGTCACAGAGCTGCAGTGGTGAGTGCTGATTAGGGTGAGGTCACAGGGCCGTAGTGGTGAGTGCTGATTAGTGTGGGGTCACAGGGCCGTAGTGGTGAGTGCTGATTAGTGTGGGGTCACAGGGCCGTAGTGGTAAGTGCTGATTAGTGTGGGGTCACAGGGCCGTAGTGGTAAGTGCTGATTAGTGTGGGGTCACATGGCCGTAGTGGTGAGTGCTGATTAGTGTGGGGTCACAGAGCTGCAGTGGTGAGTGCTGATTAGTATGGGGTCACAGAGCTGCAGTGGTGAGCGCTGATTAGTGTGGGGTCACATGGCTGTAGTGGTGAGTGCTGATTAGTGACAGGGATGTAGTGGTGAGTGCTGATTAGTGTGGGGTCATAGAGCTGCAGTGGTGATCGCTGATTAGTGTGGGGTCACATGGCTGTAGTGGTGATTGCTGATTAGTCACAGGGCTGTAGTGGTGAGCGCTGATTAGTGTGGGGTCACAGAGCTAAGGTGGTGAGCGCTGATTAGTGTGCATGCGCAGTATGCAAAAAATTGCTACATGCATTTACAATCGTGTGACTTAGGCTCACTATGTTTAATCGCCTCGCACACGTCATCCCCTCCATTGCTGGGTAAATCACCTAGAAGCACGAGTTGCAGCATCTGATGCGAACAACCTCATATGACCTAGCTGTACACACCAAGCTACACACATAACGGACGTCTGCAGGAAAACTCCAGGAGCCGAGGTTGCTGCAGGAATTCTGTTGCCAAGCAGAGTAATCAAACAGATCAAGAAAATGTTTCTCATTTTTTTTTTTTTTAAGCCAAAATATAATTTCTTATTTACTGTGAGGACACAAAAGTCCAGGCGCTGATTGTAAACTGGAACAATGGAACCTGGGGACGTGTTAGGAGGGAGATGCCGCTTTCTAAGCTGTTGCACCACTAAAGTTCAAGAGTTCTCCTACCTTTGACACACTTAAACACCAGCTCAGCTCTCTTCAGGCACCACGGTATAGTCATTTCCTAAATAGACAGAACAAATACAGTCAGGAAGCGCTTATTATTATTATTATTATTAGGTGCTGAGGGTGTGTTGGAGTTTTTTACCCGTTAGACTACGTGTGCTTGTGCAGGTGATTTTTATTATTTAGGGAACCTACCACACGTTATTACCAGTTATTTATATAGCACACACATATTCCGCAGCGCATTACAGCTTGATCAGTGTAAATAATATGCACTGAACTCGCACACAGATTTTTACTTGGCTTTCATATGGTGTTGGGTACAAAACACTGGCAGTCAGGATCCTGACAGTCAGGAGACCAGCAGTGGGATCCCGACAGACAGAATCTAGACACATCCTGGTATTTTGTACCCATCCCAAATCACTACTCTAACCCACCCCTTCCACAGCCTAAATCTAATCTCTCCCGCCGGCAGCATAACCCTAACTCCCCCTTGTGCAGTCTAACCCTAACTGTCCCCACGTCCCCTAACCATAGCCAGTAGCGGATCTTGCCACGGGCAAGCAGGACTTTTGCCAGGGGCGCCGCCTTCCGGAGGGTGCCGGCACCTTCCAAAGGGCGCCGCACCATGGCAAGATCCGCTACTGCTGTGTCCCCCGCTGTGAAGGGAACTAGACGCTACGCGTCTAGTTTCCCTTTGTGGAGAGGACCTTTGCGGTGCGCGATGACGTCATCGCGCACCGCACAGCATTGTGGGACTGACGGACGCTAGGGGTCATAATTGACCTCTAGTGTCTGTCTATGCCAGATCCGAGGAGAGGAGCAGCGCCGGCGGAGGTCTGCAGCGGTCGGGAGCGGGGATAGTAAGTATTAATTTTTTTTTCTTTTTCAGCGGCGCTACTCTACTGTATAGGGGGCGTAACTGACCACGCCCCCTGTATGAAGCCATGCCCCTATTTCCGGCCCGGGGCGCCAAAAGGGCAAGAACCGGCCCTGACCATAGCCTCCGCCACCCTATAGTGCTTAACACTAACACCAGTACTTACCTCCGGGATGTGTCGGGATTGGGTGTGGTATGCAAGGTCAACCACACTTAGGTCGACAGTGTCTAGGTCGACCACTATTGGTCGACAGGTCAAAAAAAAATTGGTGTCGTTTTCGCTGTACAGTGACTGGGAACCCCAATTAGTGCACCGTGTCCCGCTGCACTCGGCACAGGTTACCGTTCCCAATCGTAGTCCACGTGGATCGTAAAGTATGAAAAAGTTCCACTTTTTTTTTTTAAATGTGAAAAACTCACGTCGACCTTTTGACCTGTACACCTAGAACATCTCAACTTAGAGACCCTGTTGACCTAGAAACCCTGTCGACCTAGTTACTGTCGACCAATAGTGGTCGACCTAGACACTGTCGCCCTAAGTCTTGTCGACCTAGAGACCGGATACAGTCGGGATTCTGGACATCGATATTCCCCTGGCAGTCTTCCGATTGTTGGGATCCCGACTGTTAGCATTTTAACCGCATCCCTTAATATGAAATAAAGCTTGGTCTGTTGTAATACTAAAAGAAAGATCACTATGGCCTAAAATAAGAATTTACTCACCGGTAATTCTATTTCTCGTAGTCCGTAGTGGATGCTGGGAACTCCGTAAGGACCATGAGGATTAGCGGCTCCGCAGGAGTCTGGGCACAACTAAAAGAAAGCTTTTAGACTACCTGGTGTGCACTGGCTCCTCCCACTATGACCCTCCTCCAAGCCTCAGTTAGGATACTGTGCCCGGAAGACCTGACACAATAAGGAAGGATTTTGAATCCCGGGTAAGACTCATACCAGCCACACCAATCACACCGTATAACTCGTGATACCATATCCAGTTAACAGTATGAATATAACTGAGCCTCTCAACAGATGGCTCATAACAATAACCCTTTAGTGAACAATAACTATGTACAAGTATTGCAGACAATCCGCACTTGGGACGGGCGCCCAGCATCCACTACGGACTACGAGAAATAGAATTACCGGTGAGTAAATTCTTATTTTCTCTGACGTCCTAGTGGATGCTGGGAACTCCGTAAGGACCATGGGGATTATACCAAAGCTCACAAACGGGCGGGAGAGTGCGGATGACTCTGCAGCACCGAATGAGAGAACTCAAGGTCCTCCTCAGCCAGGGTATCAAATTTGTAGAATTTTGCAAACGTGTTTGCCCCTGACCAAGTAGCAGCTCGGCAAAGTTGTAAAGCCAAGACCCCTCGGGCAGCCGCCCAAGATGAGCCCACCTTCCTTGTAGAATGGGCTTTAACTGATTTAGGATGCGGCAGTCCAGCCGCAGAATGCGCCAGCTGAATTGTGCTACAAATCCAGCGAGTAATAGTCTGCTTAGAAGCAGGAGCACCCAGTTTGTTGGGTGCATACAGGATAAATAGCGAGTCAGTTTTCCTGACTCCAGCCGTCCTGGAAACATAAATTTTCAAGGCCCTGACTACGTCCAGTAACTTGGAATCCTCCAAGTCGCTAGTAGCCGTAGGCACTACAATAGGTTGGTTCAAATGAAAAGCAGATACCACCTTAGGGAGAAACTGGGGACGAGTCCTCAATTCTGCCCTATCCATATGGAAAATAAGATAAGGGCTTTTAAATGACAAAGCCGCCAATTCTGATACACGCCTGGCCGAAGCCAAGGCCAATAACATGACCACTTTCCACGTGAGATATTTTAGATCCACGGTCTTTAGTGGCTCAAACCAATGTGATTTTAGGAAATTCAACACCACGTTGAGATCCCAGGGTGCCACTGGAGGCACAAAAGGGGGCTGAATATGCAGCACTCCTTTTACAAATGTCTGAACTTCAGGTAGTGAAGCTAGTTCTTTTTGGAAAAAAAATCGACAGAGCCGATATCTGTACCTTAATGGAGCCTAATTTTAGGCCCATAGTCACTCCTGCCTGTAGGAAGTGCAGAAATCGACCCAGCTGAAATTCCTCTGTTGGGGCCTTATTGGCCTCACACCAAGCAACATCTTTCCGCCATATGCGGTGATAATGTTTTACAGTTACATCTTTCCTGGCTTTAATCAGCGTAGGAATGACATCCTCCGGAATGCCCTTTTCCTTTAGGATCCGGCGTTCAACCGCCATGCCGTCAAACGCAGCCGCGGTAAGTCTTGGAACAGACAGGGCCCCTGCTGCAGCAGGTCCTGTCTGAGCGGCAGAGGCCATGGGTCCTCTGAGATCATCTCTTGAAGTTCCGGGTACCAAGCTCTTCTTGGCCAATCCGGAATCACGAGTATTGTCCTTACTCCTCGTTTTCTTATTATTCTCAGTACCTTTGGTATGAGAGGCAGAGGAGGGAACACATAAACTGACTGGTACACCCACGGTGTCACTAGAGCGTCCACCGCTATCGCCTGAGGGTCCCTTGACCTGGCGCAATATCTCTCTAGTTTTTTGTTTAGGCGGGACGCCATCATGTCCACCTGTGGCCGTTCCCAACAATTTACAATCAGTGTGAAGACTTCTGGATGAAGTCCCCACTCTCCCGGGTGGAGGTCGTGCCTGCTGAGGAAGTCTGCTTCCCAGTTGTCCACTCCCGGAATGAACACTGCTGACAGTGTTAGCACGTGATTTTCCGCCCATCGGAGAATCCTTGTGGCTTCTGCCATTGCCATCCTGCTTCTTGTGCCGCCCTGTCGGTTTACATGGGCGACCGCCGTGATGTTGTCTGACTGGATCAGTATCGGCTGGTGTAGAAGCAGGGGTTTTGCCTGACTTAGGGCATTGTAAATGGCCCTTAGTTCTAGAATATTTATGTATAGGGAAGTCTCCTGACTCGACCATAGTCCTTGGAAGTTTCTTCCCTGTGTGACTGCCCCCCAGCCTCGAAGGCTGGCATCCGTGGTCACCAGGACCCAGTCCTGTATGCCGAATCTGCGGCCCTCTAGGAGATGAGCACTCTGCAGCCACCACAGCAGAGACACCCTGGTTCTTGGAGACAGGGTTATTAGCCGATGCATCTGAAGATGCGATCCGGACCATTGGTCCAACAGGTCCCACTGAAAGATTCTGGCATGGAACCTGCCGAAAGGAATTGCTTCGTAAGAAGCCACCATCTTTCCCAGGACTCGCGCGCAGTGGTGCACCGACACCTGTTTTGGTTTCAGGAGGTCTCTGACTAGAGATGACAGCTCCTTGGCTTTCTCCTCCGGGAGAAACACTTTTTTCTGGACTGTGTCCAGAATCATTCCCAGGAACAGTAGACGTGTCGTCGGAACCAGCTGTGACTTTGGAATATTCAGAATCCAACCGTGCTGGTGTAGCACCTCCTGAGATAGTGCTACTCCTACCAACAACTGCTCCCTGGATCTCGCCTTTATTAGGAGATCGTCCAAGTACGGGATAATTAAAACTCCCTTTTTTCGAAGGAGTATCATCATTTCCGCCATTACCTTGGTAAACACCCTCGGTGCCGTGGACAGTCCAAACGGCAGCGTCTGGAATTGGTAATGGCAATTTTGTACCGCAAATCTGAGGTACTCCTGGTGAGGATGATAAATGGGGACATGCAGGTAAGCATCCTTGATGTCCAGGGATACCATGTAATCCCCCTCGTCCAGGCTTGCAATAACCGCCCTGAGCGATTCCATCTTGAACTTGAATTTTTTTATGTATGTGTTCAAGGATTTAAAATTTAAAATGGGTCTCACCGAACCGTCCGGTTTCGGTACCACAAACAGTGTGGAATAGTAACCCCGTCCTTGTTGAAGTAGGGGCACCTTGACTATCACCTGCTGGGAATACAGCTTGTGAATTGCCTCTAGCACAGCCTCCCTGCCTGAGGGAGTTGTTGGCAAGGCAGATTTGAGGAAACGGCGGGGGGGAGACGCCTCGAATTCCAGCTTGTACCCCTGAGATACTACTTGCAAGATCCAGGGATCCACCTGTGAGCGAGCCCACTGATCGCTGAAATTTTTGAGGCGGCCCCCCACCGTACCTGGCTCCGCCTGTGGAGCCCCACCGTCATGCGGTGGACTTGGAAGAAGCGGGGGAGGACTTTTGCTCCTGGGAACCTGCTGTTTGTTGCAGCCTTTTTCCCCTACCTCTGCCTCTGGACAGAAAGGACCCGCCTTTTCCTCGCCTGTTTTTCTGGGTCCGAAAGGACTGTACCTGATAAAACGGCGCTTTTTTAGGCTGTGAGGGAACATGGGGTAAAAATGCTGACTTCCCAGCTGTCGCTGTGGAAACTAGGTCCGAGAGACCATCCCCGAATAACTCCTCACCCTTATAAGGCAAAACTTCCATGTGCCTTTTGGAATCTGCATCCCCTGTCCACTGCCAAGTCCATAAGCCTCTCCTAGCAGAAATGGACAATGCACTTATTTTAGATGCCAGCCGGCAGATCTCCCTCTGTGCATCTCTCATGTATAAGACTGAGTCTTTCTCTAACGTCCTAGTGGATGCTGGGGACTCTGAAAGGACCATGGGGAATAGCGGCTCCGCAGGAGACTGGGCACAAAAGTAAAAGCTTTAGGACTAGCTGGTGTGCACTGGCTCCTCCCCCTATGACCCTCCTCCAAGCCTCAGTTAAGATTTTGTGCCCGAACGAGAAGGGTGCAATCTAGGTGGCTCTCCTGAGCTGCTTAGAGTAAAAGTTTAAATAGGTTTTTTTATTTTCAGTGAGACCTGCTGGCAACAGGCTCACTGCATCGAGGGACTAAGGGGAGAAGAAGCGAACTCACCTGCGTGCAGAGTGGATTGGGCTTCTTAGGCTACTGGACATTAGCTCCAGAGGGACGATCACAGGCCCAGCCATGGATGGGTCCCGGAGCCGCGCCGCCGGCCCCCTTACAGAGCCAGAAGACTGAAGAGGTCCGGAAAATCGGCGGCAGAAGACGTCCTGTCTTCAATAAGGTAGTGCACAGCACCGCAGCTGTGCGCCATTGCTCTCAGCACACTTCACACTCCGGTCACTGAGGGTGCAGGGCGCTGGGGGGGGGGCGCCCTGGGACGCAATGAAAATACCTTAAATGGCTAAAAATACATCACATATAGCTCCTGGGCTATATGGATGTATTTAACCCCTGCCAGTTTTCCACAAAAAAGCGGGAGAAAGGCCGCCGAGAAGGGGGCGGAGCCTATCTCCTCAGCACACAAGCGCCATTTTTTCCTCACAGCTCCGTTGGAGGAAGGCTCCCTGACTCTCCCCTGCAGTCCTGCACTACAGAAACAGGGTAAAACAAGAGAGGGGGGGCACTAAATTGGCATATTAATATATACAGCAGCTATATTAGGGAAAAACACTTATATAAGGTTATCCCTGTATATATATAGCGCTCCGGTGTGTGCTGGCAAACTCTCCCTCTGTCTCCCCAAAGGGCTAGTGGGGTCCTGTCCTCTATCAGAGCATTCCCTGTGTGTGTGCTGTGTGTCGGTACGCTGTGTCGACATGTATGAGGAGGAAAATGGTGTGGAGGCGGAGCAATTGCCTGTGTTAGTGATGTCACCCCCTAGGGAGTCGACACCTGACTGGATGGTCTTATGGAAAGAATTACGTGATAGTGTCGGCACTTTACAAAAGACTGTTGACGACATGAGACAGCCGGCAAATCAGTTAATACCTGTACAGGCGTCTCAAACACCGTCAGGGGCTATAAAACGCCCGTTACCTCAGGTCGATACAGACACTGACACGGACACTGACTCCAGTGTCGACGGTGAGGAAACAAACGTATTTTCCAGTAGGGCCACACGTTACATGATCACGGCAATGAAGGAGGTTTTGAACATTTCTGATACTACAAGTACCACAAAAAAGGGTATTATGTGGGGTGTGAAAAAACTACCCGTAGTTTTTCCTGAATCAGATGAATTAAATGAGGTGTGTGATGAAGCGTGGGTTTCCCCCGATAAAAAACTGCTAATTTCTAAAAAATTATTGGCATTATACCCTTTCCCGCCAGAGGTTAGGGCGCGTTGGGAAACACCCCCTAGCGTAGATAAGGCGCTCACACGCTTATCAAAACAAGTGGCGTTACCGTCCCCTGATACGGCCGCCCTCAAGGAACCAGCTGATAGGAAGCTGGAAAATATCCTTAAAAGTATATACACACATACTGGTATTATACTGCGACCAGCAATCGCCTCAGCCTGGATGTGCAGTTCTGGGGTGGCTTGGTCGGATTCCCTGACTGAAAATATTGATACCCTGGACAGGGACAATATATTATTGACTATAGAGCATTTAAAGGATGCATTTCTATATATGCGAGATGCACAGAGGGATATTTGCACTCTGGCATCAAGAGTAAGTGCGATGTCCATTTCTGCCAGAAGAGGATTATGGACGCGACAGTGGTCAGGGGATGCGGATTCCAAACGGCATATGGAAGTATTGCCGTATAAAGGGGAGGAGTTATTTGGGGTCGGTCTATCGGACCTGGTGGCCACGGCAACGGCTGGGAAATCCACCTTTTTACCCCAAGTCACCTCGCAGCAGAAAAAGATACCGTCTTTTCAGGCTCAGTCCTTTCGTCCCCATAAGCGGGCAAAAGGCCACTCATATTTGCCCCGGGGCAGAGGAAGGGGAAAAAGACTGCAGCAGACAGCCTATTCCCACGAACAGAAGCCCTCCCCTGCTTCTGCCAAGTCCTCAGCATGACGCTGGGGCCTTACAAGCGGACTCAGGCACGGTGGGGGCCCGTCTCAAGAATTTCAGCGCGCAGTGGGCTCACTCGCAAGTGGACCCCTGGATCCTGCAGGTAGTATCTCAGGGGTACAAATTGGAATTCGAGACGTCTCCCCCTCGCCGGTTCCTGAAGTCTGCTTTACCAACGTCTCCCCCCGACAGGGAGGCGGTATTGGAAGCCATTCACAAGCTGTATTCCCAGCAGGTGATAATCAAGGTACCCCTCCTACAACAGGGAAAGGGGTATTATTCCACGCTGTTTGTGGTGCCGAAGCCGGACGGCTCGGTGAGACCCATTTTAAATCTGAAATCCTTGAACACTTACATAAAAAGGTTCAAGTTCAAGATGGAGTCACTCAGAGCAGTGATAGCGAACCTGGAAGAAGGGGACTATATGGTGTCTCTGGACATCAAGGATGCTTACCTCCATGTCCCAATTTGCCCTTCTCACCAAGGGTACCTCAGGTTTGTGGTACAGAACTGTCACTATCAGTTTCAGACGCTGCCGTTTGGATTGTCCACGGCACCCCGGGTCTTTACCAAGGTAATGGCCGAAATGATGATTCTTCTTCGAAGAAAAGGCGTCTTAATTATCCCTTACTTGGACGATCTCCTGATAAGGGCAAGGTCCAGAGAACAGTTAGAGGTCAGAGTAGCACTATCTCAAGTAGTACTACGACAGCACGGATGGATTCTAAATATTCCAAAATCGCAGCTGATTCCGACGACACGTCTGCTGTTCCTAGGGATGATTCTGGACACAGTACAGAAAAAGGTGTTTCTCCCGGAGGAGAAAGCCAAGGAGTTATCCGACCTAGTCAGGAACCTCCTAAGACCAGGCCAAGTGTCAGTACATCAATGCACAAGGGTCCTGGGAAAGATGGTGGCTTCTTACGAAGCGATTCCATTCGGCAGATTCCACGCAAGAACTTTTCAGTGGGATCTGCTGGACAAATGGTCCGGATCGCATCTTCAAATGCATCAGCGGATAACCCTGTCTCCAAGGACAAGGGTGTCTCTCCTGTGGTGGTTACAGAGTGCTCATCTCCTAGAGGGCCGCAGATTCGGCATTCAGGATTGGGTCCTGGTGACCACGGATGCCAGCCTGAGAGGCTGGGGAGCAGTCACACAGGGAAGAAATTTCCAGGGCTTGTGGTCAAGCATGGAAACGTCACTTCACATAAATATCCTGGAACTAAGGGCCATTTACAATGCCCTAAGTCAGGCAAGACCTCTGCTTCAGGGTCAGCCGGTGTTGATCCAGTCGGACAACATCACGGCAGTCGCCCACGTAAACAGACAGGGCGGCACAAGAAGCAGGAGGGCAATGATGGAAGTGGCAAGGATTCTTCGCTGGGCGGAGAATCATGTGATAGCACTGTCAGCAGTGTTCATTCCGGGAGTGGACAACTGGGAAGCAGACTTCCTCAGCAGACACGATCTTCACCCGGGGGAGTGGGGACTTCACCCAGAAGTCTTCCACATCATTGTGAACCGTTGGGAAAAACCAAAGGTGGACATGATGGCGTCCCGCCTCAACAAAAAACTGGACAGATATTGCGCCAGGTCAAGGGACCCTCAGGCAATAGCTGTGGACGCTCTGGTAACACCGTGGGTGTACCAGTCAGTGTATGTGTTCCCTCCTCTTCCTCTCATACCAAAAGTACTGAGAATCATAAGAAGGAGAGGAGTAAAGACTATACTCGTGGCTCCGGATTGGCCAAGAAGGACTTGGTACCCGGAAATTCAAAGAGATGCTCACGGAAGACCCGTGGCCTCTACCTCTAAGAAAGGACCTGCTCCAGCAGGGACCATGTCTGTCTTACCGCGGCTGCGTTTGACGGCATGGCGGTTGAACGCCGGATCCTGAAGGAAAAAGGCATTCCGGATGAAGTCATCCCTACCCTGATCAAAGCCAGGAAGGATGTAACCATACAACATTATCACCGTATTTGGCGTAAATATGTTGCGTGGTGCGAGGCCAGGAAGGCCCCTACAGAGGAATTTCAACTGGGTCGTTTCCTGCATTTCCTGCAAACAGGACTGTCTATGGGCCTTAAATTAGGGTCCATTAAGGTTCAAATTTCGGCCCTGTCAATATTCTTCCAAAAAGAACTGGTTTCTGTTCCTGAAGTTCAGACGTTTGTTAAGGGAGTACTGCATATACAGCCTCCTTTTGTGCCTCCAGTGGCACCTTGGGATCTCAATGTAGTTTTGGGATTCCTAAAATCACATTGGTTTGAACCACTCACCACTGTGGACTTAAAATATCTCACATGGAAAGTGGTAATGCTGTTAGCCCTGGCTTCAGCCAGGCGTGTCTCAGAATTGGCGGCTTTATCCTATAAAAGCCCTTACCTAATTTTTCATACGGACAGGGCAGAATTGAGGACTCGTCCTCAATTTCTCCCTAAGGTGGTTTCAGCATTTCACTTAAACCAGCCTATGGTGGTGCCTGCGGCTACTAGGGACTTGGAGGATTCCAAGTTGCTGGACGTAGTCAGGGCCCTGAAAATATATGTTTCCAGGACGGCTGGAGTCAGAAAATCTGATTCGCTGTTTATCCTGTATGCACCCAACAAGCTGGGTGCTCCTGCTTCTAAGCAGACGATTGCTCGTTGGATTTGTAGTACAATTCAGCTTGCACATTCTGTGGCAGGCCTGCCACAGCCAAAATCTGTAAAAGCCCATTCCACACGGAAAGTGGGCTCATCTTGGGCGGCTGCCCGAGGGGTCTCGGCTTTACAACTTTGCCGAGCAGCTACTTGGTCAGGGGCAAACACGTTTGCTAAATTCTACAAATTTGATACCCTGGCTGAGGAGGACCTGGAGTTCTCTCATTCGGTGCTGCAGAGTCATCCGCACTCTCCCGCCCGTTTGGGAGCTTTGGTATAATCCCCATGGTCCTTTCGGAGTCCCCAGCATCCACTAGGACGTTAGAGAAAATAAGAATTTACTTACCGATAATTCTATTTCTCATAGTCCGTAGTGGATGCTGGGCGCCCATCCCAAGTGCGGATTGTCTGCATTACTTGTACATAGTTATTGTTACAAAAATCGGGTTATTGTTGTTGTGAGCCATCTTTTCAGAGGCTCCTTCTGTTATCATGCTGTTAACTGGGTTCAGATCACAAGTTGTACGGTGTGATTGGTGTGGCTGGTATGAGTCTTACCCGGGATTCAAAATCCTTCCTTATTGTGTACGCTCGTCCGGGCACAGTATCCTAACTGAGGCTTGGAGGAGGGTCATAGGGGGAGGAGCCAGTGCACACCAGCTAGTCCTAAAGCTTTTACTTTGTGCCCAGTCTCCTGCGGAGCCGCTATTCCCCATGGTCCTTTCGGAGTCCCCAGCATCCACTACGGACTATGAGAAATAGAATTATCGGTAAGTAAATTCTTATTTTTATATGCTCTATGGTTAGCAGAATAGTGTCCCTGTCTAGGGTGTCAATATTTTCTGACAGGGAATCTGACCATGCAGCGGCAGCACTGCACATCCATGCTGACGCAATAGCTGGTCTAAGTATAATGCCTGAGTGTGTATATACAGACTTCAGGATCGCCTCCTGCTTTCTATCCGCAGGCTCCTTCAGGGCGGCCGTATCCGGAGACGGAAGTGCCACCTTTTTAGACAAACGTGTGAGCGCTTTATCCACCCTAGGAGGTGTTCCCAACGTGCCCTATCCTCTGGCGGGAAAGGGAACGCCATTAGTAATTTTTTAGAGATTACCAATCTTTTATCGAGGAAAGCCCACGCTTCTTCACACACTTCATTTAATTCTTCAGATGGGGGAAAAACTACGGGTAGTTTTTTCTCCCCAAACATAATACCCTTTTTAGTGGTACCTGGGTTTATATCCGAAATGTGTAACACCTCTTTCATTGCCTCAATCATGCAACGAATGGCCCTAGTGGACATTAGATTAGACTCATCGTCGTCGACACTGGTATCAGTATCCGTGTCGACATCTGCGTCTGCCATCTGAGGTAGCGGGCGTTTTAGAGCCCCTGATGGCCTTTGAGACACCTGGGCAGGCACGAGCTGAGAAGCCGGCTGTCCCGCATTTGGCATGTCGTCAAATTTTTTGTGTAGAGTCGACACTTGCACATAATTCCTTCCATAAAACCATCCACTCAGGTGTCTGCCCCGCAGGGGGTGACATCACTTCTATAGGCATCTGCTCCGCCTCCACATAATTTTCCTCATCAAACATGTCGACACAGCCGTACCGACACACCGCACACACACCGGGAATGCTCTAACAGAGGACAGGACCCCACAGAAGCCCTTTGGGGAGACAGAGAGAGAGTATGCCAGCACACACGAGAGCGCTATATAATGCAGGGACTAACTGAATTATGTCCCCTATAGCTGCTATAATATTTACTGCGCCTAAATTTAGTGCCCCCCCTCTCTTTTTTACCCTTTTCTGTAGTGTAGACTGCAGGGGAGAGCCAGGGAGCTTCCTTCCAGCGGAGCTGTGAGGGAGAAATGGCGCCAGTGTGCTGAGGGAGATAGCTCCGCCCCTTTTTCGCAGACTTTTCTCCCGCTTTTTTAAGGATTCTGGCAGGGGTAATTATCACATATATAGCCTCTGGGGCTATATATTGTGATTGTTTTGCCAGCCAAGGTGTTTTTATTGCTGCTCAGGGCGCCCCCCCCCCAGCGCCCTGCACCCTCAGTGACCGGAGTGTGAAGTGTGTATGAGGAGCAATGGCGCACAGCTGCAGTGCTGTGCGCTACCTTGGTGAAGACAGAAGTCTTCATGCCGCCGATTTTCCGGACTTCTTCTTGCTTCTGGCTCTGTAAGGGGGACGGCGGCGCGGCTCCGGGACCGAACACCAAGGCCAGTTCCATGCGGTCGATCCCTCTGGAGCTAATGGTGTCCAGTAGCCTAAGAAGCCCAAGCTAGCTGCAAGCAGGTAGGTTCGCTTCTTCTCCCCTTAGTCCCTCGTTGCAGTGAGCCTGTTGCCAGCAGGTCTCACTGTAAAATAAAAACCTAAAATATACTTTCTTTCTAAGAGCTCAGGAGAGCCCCTAGTGTGCATCCAGCTCGGCCGGGCACAAAAATCTAACTGAGGCTTGAAGGAGGGTCATAGTGGGAGGAGCCAGTGCACACCAGGTAGTCTAAAAGCTTTTTTTAAGTTGTGCCCAGACTCCTGCGGAGCCGCTATTCCCCATGGTCCTTACGGAGTTCCCAGCATCCACTAGGACGTCAGAGAAATTCAATTAGCTGTGGGTTCCATTAATGCGCGCTGCCACGGCCGCGACTTTTTCCTATTTAATTAAAAATCTGCATAAAATTAACGCGGGCCCAATGGGAGTTGATGGAGATTTTAGTTTGCAGCACCTGAGTAGGTAAGAATCTTCATTTTAGGGTACAAATGTCAGGACACTAATTTGCAAAACCATGTCACACTGCGAGTGGGGCAGATGAAACATGTGCAGAGAGAGTTAGATTTGGGTGGAATGTGTGCAAACTAAAATCTAAATTGCAGTGTAAAAATAAGACGGCCAGTATTTACCCTGCACAGAAACAATATAACCCACCCAAATCTAACTCTCTCTGCACATGTTACATCTGCCCCACCTGCAGTGCAACATGGTTTTGTCCATAAGTGTGCTTTGTTGGTTTGCTAACAAACCTGAATAACCCCCACAATGAATAGTAATGCTCCTGGAGGCATACATACAGTATCATTTAGCCAATAATGACATGTAATTGTTCTCGTTGATTTTCTGCAAAAAGCTGAAAAAAGGCTTGTATTATCTGGGACATGTATTTAAGGTGTTGTATAGTTGGGAAATGGGTTATTGAACTTATAGGTGGTAGTTACAAGTTTTTTTTATTTATGTTTTAACATTTTTGAAACTTGCTTAAAAACAATTAAAAATCAAATTACATTTTTCTGTACCCCAAAATAAGCTAGAGGCTTTCATTTGTGAAAAACACTAATTTTTTCACGGTTAATAAAAAAAAAAAAAAGGTAAAAATCTGCCATTTGACACCTTTGAAGAACCTAAACTCAATTCCAGTGTTATTTGCCTTTCTGGGGCTCAATGTGATTTCCCCATCAAGGGCCCCTAACAGTGCATGTTTTACAGATCGCCTCAGTATGAGAAGGTACAATGGGGAAGATGTATTAACCCAGAGAAGGGATAAAGAAGAAGTGGTAAAGTAGTGATAAGTGCACGGTGATAACGCACCAACCAATCATTACTGATTTGAAAAATGACAGTTAGGAGCTGATTGGCTGGTCCATTATCATTTTGCACTTATCACTTCTTTATCCCTTCTCCAAGCTTAATACATATGAACCACAATTACCACCACCTGTGGATCTATTAAAATGTGTCAGCCAGTAATGAATACACCTGTGCACCTGCTAAGAAACCTGGAAAAATAAAGAAGTGATAAAGCAGTGATAAGTGCAAGGTGATAACGCACCAGCCAGTAAGCTCCTAACTGTAATTTTTCAAATCCGTAATGATTGGCTGGTGTGTAATCACCTTGAGCTTATCACTTCTTTATCCTTTCTCCAGGCTTCATACATCTGTAAGATGTCGTTGAGGACTGGAGTTGGGAATCCCTGTGCTAAATTCATGCTTGTTTACACAAATTACACAAAGAATAGTCCGTACATGTAAAGCATTTCAGTAACGATAGTATTTTATGTACTTGCATGTTGAGAGGGATTATCAGGACAGACCTCAGTTACCAGACTGTTGATTTACCTACTAGAGTAGCATGGGGGCATGATGGTTAGCTTGCTACCTCATAGCACTTATGTCTTGGGTTTGATTCCCACCAAGGCCCTATATGTGTGGAGTTTGGATGTTTTCCTGTGTTAGCATGGCTTTCCTCTGGCTGCTCTGGTTCTCTCTAAGACTCCCAAAACATAGTGGCAGGTTAAATGGCTTCTGACAAGCAAAATTTACCTCAGTGTATGACTAAATATCTGTACAGCGCTGCATAACATGTAAGCGCTATATAAATAACTGCTGATAAACAAAAAGTATATATCAGTTTAGTTCAACATCAAGTTAGTCTCTCTGTCTATAGGGATATGCCCAACAATCGGATTTGTATGTAAACCATCGGGTTTGTGTACAAATCCGAATCAGGACCTATATGCGAGCTAAGACGCAAAATTAAGGAAAAGGTTAGATGTATGAGGGCATGTGTAAACATCTAGGGTTCAACATCGGCTATTCATAAGACAGCGTCGCACTGACACATATGCGCAGCACTTATGTGAACAAAGCATTACTCTAATCAACTGTGAACAAAGCATTACTCTAATTAATATAACAAGCTATTCTACCCGTTGTTCGCACGGGAATTCCTGATTGTCACGGTTGTACATATACATGAGTGTTAATAAACTGGTAAATCTATAGAGATGTAAATTTCAGACGTCTTAATGTAAGTAAATATTAATCCATGGTTCTTGGCATTACCCGAGGAGCACCCGTAGCAGATACGGTAAAAAGTGACAGGACTATTTTTGCAGTTTATTAAATTCTACACACTGGAGGTGCAGTCCAAGTTTTGACCAGATTGTCCGTTTGGCCATTATTGTTCACACAACGCATCGGTAATGATGTAATTATGTCAACACCCTTTTCATCCCCTTAGGGGAGGTTTATTGTTTTTCTATTTCCACATGAAAAATACCTACAGTATGTTAAATTTCAGCTTCCTATCATATTGGGAAGTAAAGGGCCATATTCACGGGCCGATTTGGGGAGAGATGTGTGCTGAGCGGTTCGCACACATCTCTCCCCCCGCTCAGCACAGCGCAATGTGTGCTGAGCGTGCGGGGGGAGCGCTCATTTCACCCAGCGGGTGAAGTGAGCGATCTGCTAGATTGGCCTGCATGCAGGCCAATATAACACCAGCGATATCGATGCACGGGGCTGCGCACCGCTATCGCTGTGAGGGGTACACACGGAGAGATCACTGCTTAAAATCTAAGCAATCTAGTCAGATTGCTTAGATATTAAGCAGCGATCGCTCCGTGTGTAGCCCCCTTAAGAGAATTAATGATGAGTCAGTAAGTGAGTGAGTGAGTGAGGGCTTCACATGATAGATAGATAGATAGATAGATAGATAGATAGATAGATAGATAGATAGATAGATAGATAGATAGATAGATAGATAGGTGTGTTATTATTGGAAGTTAGAAGTCCCTGACATAACAAACGTTTTGTATTTCTTTATAAAAGGTGATATTTCTTTAAGAAAAAAAGAACAGAAAAGAAAACCTGTGTGACAAGAAGCCCCCTTCAGGACAAGAGAACCATAATTCCAGGAGCTGGGTCTCATCGTAATTTATCTGCCTACACGGAACACATGCTTCCATTCAATGCTGTCGACAGTGGAGTAGGCGTCTGACAGTGGTTTCAGCCCTGTGTTTTGGATAATGATAACAAGCTATGTCCGAAAAAGAACAGTTTTATTGCTTTTGCCGCACCGGAGTCACACATGCCATACGTTGAGGTGAATGAGTTCACAGCACATGGTGCCCTTAATTATTTAATCACTGCACAAAAAATATTTAAAGTTCTAAAAACAATGGGGGCGGCAATGATGAGCTCCGGTTCCCTCTAAAGAGTCCTACCACTTATAGCAGCCAATCAGATTCTGACTGTTATTTTATCAGTCCAACTGAAAAGATCAACGCAAATGTCTGGTTGCTATGATGCAACATCTTGATTTTTGTCTTATAGATCTGTACTTGCTAAATAAAATAAGGGTGAGCCAATGTAGGAGAACTGCCTTGCTATTGGTGTATTTTAATGGTATAACCGATTATTATACCATAGTTAAATCTTATTTAATCCCCGGTGAAAGCTTACACTAAAGACTATGGAAGTACTGTATTTATAATCAGCCTGGAAATATGTAGTAACTAGGGTGGCCAATCCTGGGATCGGGATCAGCGGGATCTCAGCCTAAAATTGGCCGAGATTCAATCCTTTAGTATTTTCTATGCCGGGCAGTGTTGAGTGTCCTCAGGATGCTAAGACGCTGTCCAGCTCTCCCTCACTCTGACTGTGCGCACTGCGCAGTGCGACATGAAGTCACGCTACCAGCCTCCCGCCGGCCGGACCTCACCGCCGCCCTGCACCTCACAGCAAGTGGCCCACCCTCCCGTCCAGATTAGGGTGAGTTATCTGGGCTTGGCAGGTAGGGTGGGACACATTGAAAGGAAACCAGTCCCAGGATTGATCATTTTTCAATATCGATTCCTGGGATTGAAAAAATGGCCCAGGATTGGCCACCCTAGTGGTAACTCCCAGCAACCAATAAGGTATTTACGTTCATGGTCTAACTTAAACTAGATCGGTACTAACTGCTCATTAGTTGATACTGTACATTTGCATCTTGTCAATCAATAAATCCCCACGACTCATATTTAATACTTCTCAGCACAAGATAGCTCCTAGTAATATTAATATATATATATATATATATATATATATATAGACATCAGCACACTGTACTCATTGTAACATCCAAAGCCACCGTATTATCATTACACTCATGGTGTGGCTGCAGTTGTGTGGATCTATAGATATACAGTTAACTGAGACACTCAATAGGTCAACAGAGTCAAAAGGTCGACAGTGTCTAAGGTCGACAGGCACAAAAAGTCGACACAAGTTTTTTTGATTTAAAAAATAAATACATTTGTATTGTCATTTTGTATGTTTCATCATATGTGACCACAATTAGTGTAATGTGTACCCTCACCACGTCTCAGGCATGGGGAGTCACTCTGCTGCTGCTGCGCTCACCACGGGTTACCATTCCCAATATAGTTCATGAGGATGGAAATTAAAGCAAATGTAAACAAAAACAAAACAACCTTGTGTCAATCTTTTGTGTGTCAACCCTTGTCATGTTGACCTTTCGAGCCTACAATATAGGAACAAGGGTGCAGGTGCAACATACACCATTAAATTATAATTATAACAACCATCATATCCGAAGTTCTTGGCATAGATTGGCAATATATAAGCCTGCCCACCTGCTTCATGGTGACCTCATCGGACAGGTCCCTAACATTATAGGGGTTCGCCTCTGGGGTGCAGAGCACCCCCAAATCACCCCAGCCATACCACCCCAGGCCAATATATGCCAAGAACCTTGGATATGATGGTTGTTATAATTATAATTTAATGGTGTATGGTGCACCTGCACCCTTGTTCCTACAAGGCTCGGTCTTAGGTCCACTGCTTTTCTCAATCTTTACCTCATCTCTTGGGAAACTAAGCAGTTATTTTGGATTTCAGTATCATCTGTACGCAGATGATACTCAAATCTACCTATCCTCCCCTGACTTGTCCCTATCTGTATTGGGTCGGGTCACTGAATGCCTCTCTGCCATTTCATCTTGGATGTCATCTCACCACCTCAAACTTAATATTTCCAAAACAGAGTTAATTATATTTCTACCAGCAGATAGCAGTTACCAACCTGATATTTCTATTACTGCTGAGAACTCTACAATCAACCCTACACCACAAGATCGCTGCCTAGGTGTCATACTTGACTCAGAACTGTCCTTTGTTCCCCAAAATCATGTTACATACATCTAAGAAACATATCTAAAGTATGATCATACCTAACACAAGACACTGCTAAAACCCTTATCCATGCTCTCATTATCTCCCGCATTGATTATTGCAATAGCCTTCTTACTGGTCTTACTAAGAAGAGACTCTCACCATCACAATCCATTCTGAATGCAGCTGTGAGGCTAATATTCCTCGCTAGACGTTCATCATCTGCAGATCCACTTTGTCAGTCCCTCCATTGGCTACCGGTATTCTACCGTATTCAATATAAAAATAAGAATTTACTTACCGATAATTCTATTTCTCATAGTCCGTAGTGGATGCTGGGGACTCCGTCAGGACCATGGGGAATAGCGGCTCCGCAGGAGACAGGGCACATCTAAAGAAAGCTTTTAGGATCACATGGTGTGTACTGGCTCCTCCCCCCATGACCCTCCTCCAAGCCTCAGTTAGGTACTGTGCCCGGACGAGCGTACACAATAAGGAAGGATCTTGAATCCCGGGTAAGACTCATACCAGCCACACCAATCACACTGTACAACTTGTGATCTGAACCCAGTTAACAGTATGATAACAAACGAAGTAGCCTCTGAAAAGATGGCTCCCAACAATAATAATAACCCGATTTTTGTAACAATAACTATGTACAAGTATTGCAGACAATCCGCACTTGGGATGGGCGCCCAGCATCCACTACGGACTATGAGAAATAGAATTATCGGTAAGTAAATTCTTATTTTCTCCAACGTCCTAGTGGATGCTGGGGACTCCGTCAGGACCATGGGGATTATACCAAAGCTCCCAAACGGGCGGGAGAGTGCGGATGACTCTGCAGCACCGAATGAGAGAACTCCAGGTCCTCCTTAGCCAGAGTATCAAATTTGTAAAATTTTACAAACGTGTTCTCCCCTGACCACGTAGCTGCTCGGCAAAGTTGTAATGCCGAGACCCCTCGGGCAGCCGCCCAAGATGAGCCCACCTTCCTTGTGGAGTGGGCCTTTACAGATTTAGGCTGTGGCAGGCCTGCCACAGAATGTGCAAGTTGGATTGTGCTACAGATCCAACGCGCAATCGTCTGCTTAGACGCAGGAGCACCCATCTTGTTGGGTGCATACAATATAAACAACGAGTCAGATTTTCTGACTCCAGCTGTCCTTGAAATATATATTTTTAATGCTCTGACAACGTCCAGTAACTTGGAGTCCTCCAAGTCGCTAGTAGCCGCAGGCACCACAATAGGCTGGTTCAAGTGAAAAGCCGAAACCACCTTAGGGAGAAAATGAGGACGTGTCCGCAGTTCTGCCCTGTCCGAATGGAAAATCAGATATGGGCTTTTGTACGATAAAGCCGCCAACTCTGAAACTCTCCTGGCTGAAGCCAGGGCCAGTAGCATGGTTACTTTCCATGTAAGATACTTCAAATCTACAGATTTGAGAGGCTCAAACCAATGAGATTTGAGAAAATCCAAAACTACGTTTAGATCCCACGGTGCCACTGGGGGCACAATCGGGGGCTGTATATGTAGTACACCCTTGACAAAAGTTTGTACTTCAGGCACTGAAGCCAAATTCCTTCTGGAAGAAGATTGATAAGGCCGAAATTTGAACTTTAATAGACCCCAATTTGAGGCCCATAGACAATCCTGCCTGCAGGAAATGTAAGAATCGACCCAATTGAAATTCTTCCGTTGGGGCCTTCTTGGCTTCACACCACGCAACATATTTTCTCCAAATGCGGTGATAATGTTGTGCGGTCACTTCCTTCCTAGCCTTAATCAAGGTAGGAATAACTTCCTCTGGAATGCCCTTTTCTTTTAGAATCCGGCGTTCAACCGCCATGCCGTCAAACGCAGTCGCGGTAAGTCTTGGAACATACAAGGTCCCTGCTGAAGCAGATCCCTTCTTAGAGGTAGAGGCCACGGATCCTCCGTGAGCATCTCTTGAAGTTCCGGATACCAAGTTCTTCTTGGCCAATCCGGAGCCACTAGTATTGTTCTTACTCCCCTTTTCCGAATAATTCTCAGTACCTTTGGTATGAGAGGCAGAGGAGGAAACACATACACTGACTGGTACACCCATGGTGTTACCAGAGCGTCCACAGCTATTGCCTGAGGGTCTCTTGACCTGGCGCAATATCTGTCCAGTTTTTTGTTGAGGCGAGACGCCATCATATCCACCTTTGGTTTTTCCCAACGGTTCACAATCATGTGGAAAACTTCCGGATGAAGTCCCCACTCTCCCGGGTGAAGGTCGTGTCTGCTGAGGAAGTCTGCTTCCCAGTTGTCCACTCCCGGGATGAACACTGCTGACAGTGCTATGACATGATTTTCCGCCCAGCGAAGAATCCTTGCAGCTTCTGTCATTGCTCTTCTGCTTCTCGTGCCGCCTTGTCTGTTTACGTGGGCGACTGCCGTGATGTTGTCCGACTGGATCAACACCGGCTGACCCTGAAGCAGCGGTTTTGCCAAGCTTAGAGCATTGTATATCGCTCTTAGCTCCAGTATATTTATGTGAAGAGACGTCTCCAGGTCTGACCATACACCCTGGAAGTTTCTTCCCTGTGTGACTGCTCCCCAGCCCCGTAGGCTGGCATCCGTAGTCACCAGGACCCAGTCCTGTATGCCGAACCTGCGGCCCTCTAACAGATGGGCACTCTGCAACCACCACAGGAGAGACAACCTTGTTCTTGGTGACAGTGTTATCCGCTGATGCATGTGCAGATGCGATCCGGACCATTTGTCCAGCAGATCCCACTGAAATGTTCGTGCATGGAATCTGCCGAATGGAATTGCTTCGTAAGAAGCCACCATCTTTCCCAGGACTCTTGTGCATTGATGTACTGACACAGTTCCTGGTTTTAGGAGGTTCCTGACCAGTTCGGATAACTCCCTTGCTTTCTCCTCCGGGAGAAACACCTTTTTCTGAACCGTGTCCAGAATCATTCCCAGGAACAGCAGACGTGTTGTCGGGGTCAATTGAGATTTTGGAAGATTCAGAATCCACCCGTGTTGCTGAAGCACTACTTGGGTTAGTGCTACACCGACTTCCAGCTGTTCTCTGGACTTTGCCCTTATCAGGAGATCGTCCAAGTAAGGGATAATTAATACGCCTTTTCTTCGTAGAAGAACCATCATTTCGGTCATTACCTTGGTAAAGACCCGAGGGGCCGTGGACAAACCAAACGGCAGCGTTTGAAACTGATAATGACAGTCTTGTATCACGAACCTGAGATACCCTTGGTGTGAGGGGTAAATTGGGACATGCAGATAAGCATCTTTTATGTCCAGGGACACCATGAAGTCCCCTTCTTCCAGATTCGCTATCACTGCTCTGAGTGACTCCATCTTGAACTTGAATTTCTGTATGTACAGGTTCAAGGATTTCAGATTTAGAATAGGTCTTACCGAACCGTCCGGCTTCGGTACCACAAATAGTGTGGAATAATACCCCTTTCCCGGTTGTTGGAGGGGTACCTTGACTATCACCTGCTGAGAATACAGCTTGTGAATGGCTTCCAATACCGTCGTCCTTTCTGAGGGAGACGTTGGTAAAGCAGACTTTAGGAACCGGCGAGAGGGAGACCTTTCGAACTCCAACATGTAACCCCGAGATACTATCTGCAGGATCCACGGGTCCACCTGTGAGCGAGCCCACTGATTGCTGAAAATCTTTAGTCGACCCCCCACCGCTCCTGAGTCCGCTTGTAAAGCCCCAGCGTCATGCTGATGGCTTTGTAGAACCCGGGGCGGGCTTCTGGTCCTGGGCAGGGGCTGCTTGCTGCCCTCTCTTACCCTTTCCTCTGCCTCGCGGCAGATAAGACTGTCCTTTTGCTCGCTTGTTTTTATAGGAGCGAAAGGACTGCGGCTGAAAAGACGGTGTCTTTTTCTGTTGGGAGGGGGTCTGAGGTAAAAAAGTGGATTTGCCGGCAGTTGCCGTGGCCACCAGATCCGATAGACCGACCCCAAATAATTCCTCTCCTTTATATGGCAACACTTCCATATGCCTTTTGGAATCCGCATCACCTGACCACTGTCGCGTCCATAAACTTCTTCTGGCAGATATGGACATCGCACTTACTCTTGATGCTAGAGTACAAATATCCCTCTGAGCATCTCGCATATAAAGAAACGCATCCTTTAATTGCTCTAGAGTCAATAAAATACTGTCCCTATCCAGGGTATCAATATTTTCAGTCAGGGAATCCAACCACACTACCCCAGCACTGCACATCCAGGCTGAGGCTATTGCCGGTCGCAGTATAACACCAGTATGAGTGTATATACTTTTCAGGTTAGTTTCCAGCCTCCTATCCGCTGGATCCTTGAGGGCGGCCGTATCAGGAGACGGCAACGCCACTTGCTTTGATAAACGTGTGAGCGCCTTATCCACCCTAGGGGGTGTTTCCCAGCGCGCCCTAACCTCTGGTGGGAAAGGGTATAATGCCAATAACTTCTTTGAAATTAGCAGTTTTTTTATCAGGGGTAACCCACGCTTCATCACACACGTCATTCAATTCCTCTGATTCTGGAAAAGATACAGGTAGTTTTTTCACCCCCCACATAATACCCCTTTTTGAGGTACCAGCAGTATCAGAGATCTGCAAAGCCTCCTTCATTGCCGTGATCATATAACGTGTGGCCCTGTTGGAAAATACGTTTGTTTCTTCACCGTCGACACTAGATTCATCTGTGTCGGTACCCGTGTCGACTGACTGAGGTAAGGGACGTTTTACAGCCCCTGACGGTGTCTGAGACGCCTGAGCCGGTACTGACTGGTTTTCCGGCCGTCTCATTTCGTCTACTGACTTTTGTAATGTACTAACATTATCACGTAATTCCATAACTAAAGCCATCCATTCCGGTGTCGACTCCCTAGGGGGTGACATCACCATTACCGGCAATTGCTCTGCCTCCACACCAACATCGTCCTCATACATGTCGACACACACGTACCGACACACAGCAGCCACACAGGGAATGCTCTAATCGAAGACAGGACCCCCTTAGCCCTTTGGGGAGACAGAGGGAGAGTTTGCCAGCACACACCAAAAGCGCTATAAATGTATATAAACAACCCTAAAAGGTGTTGTTTTTGTTATAAGCGCTTTTAATATATAAATATCGCCAATTTATGCCCCCCTTCTCTTTGTTACCCTGTTTCTGTAGTGCAGTGCAGGGGAGAGTCCTGGGAGCCTTCCTCACAGCGGAGCTGAGCAGGAAAATGGCGCTGAGTGCTGAGGAGAATAAGCTCCGCCCCTTTTCCGGCGGGCTTTTCTCCCGGGTTTTGAGAAATCTGGCCTGGGTTAAATACATACATATAGCCTTAATGGCTATATGTGATGTATTCTTTGCCACTAAAGGTATTTAATATTGCTGCCCAGGGCGCCCCCAGCAGCGCCCTGCACCCTCCGTGACTGGTCAGTGAGAAGTGTGTAGCAACAATGGCGCACAGCTGCCGTGCTGTGCGCTACCTTCATGAAGACTGAAGAGTCTTCTGCCGCCTGTTTCCGGACCTCCGATCTTCAGCATCTGTAAGGGGGGTCGGCGGCGCGGCTCCGGGACGAAACCCAGGATGACCTGTGTTCCGACTCCCTCTGAAGCTATGTCCAGTAGCCTAAGACTCCAATCCATCCTGCACGCAGGTGAGTTGAAAATCTCTCCCCTAAGTCCCTCGATGCAGTGAGCCTGTTGCCAGCAGGACTCACTGAGATTTAAAACCTAAAAAAACTTTTTCTAAGCAGCTCTTTAGGAGAGCCACCTAGATTGCACCCTGCTCGGACGGGCACAAAAACCTAACTGAGGCTTGGAGGAGGGTCATGGGGGGAGGAGCCAGTACACACCATGTGATCCTAAAAGCTTTCTTTAGATGTGCCCTGTCTCCTGCGGAGCCGCTATTCCCCATGGTCCTGACGGAGTCCCCAGCATCCACTAGGACGTTAGAGAAATACTGTTACTTACATACAAGGCTATTAACCATACTACACCAACATACATCTCTTCGCTTATCTCAAAATATCTCCCAACCCGGCCCCTTCGGTCTTCACAAGATCTACGTCTCTCATCCACACTTATTACTTGCTCCCATCCACGAATTACAGGACTTTCTGCGGACTGCACCCACTCTGTGGAATGCCCTACCACGTACATTAAGACTCTCCTCTAGTCTTCAAACCTTCAAGCATTCCCTGAAAACTCACCTCTTCAGGCAAGCGGATCATCTTCCAGAACCGATCACATTACCTTCATAGCTTTCCTATCCAATGATATCCCCACAGTACAGTCCACACATATCCCCCACATATTTTCTTTCTTCACGCTCCTGTTCTCCTGACCCTGGTTCATCACTGCTGTGATGTGATATCATGCAGCCCACCAAGAGCCTTTGCAATCTGGTGGACAACTACTGTGTGCAATAGATAGCACCTATCCTCGTGTATCAATGCCTATTTCCCTGTAGATTGTAAGCTTGCGAGCAGGGCCCTCCTACCGCTATGAGTTTGTTTTTACCCGGTTTTGTCTTCTAATTGTGTCCAGTTGTAAAGCGCAACTAAATTTGCTGCGCTATATAAGAAACTGTTAATAAATAAACTAACATGTGCTGACTGCACAAAAGCCATAGGTAAGATCCTTTCAATTATATAGTAAGTCAGTTTGGGGGTGAACCTTTGGGGTGTTGGGCTCTAAGGTAGCACATCCTATTGGGTGGTCTTCAGTTTGCTGGCTGTCGGGATCCTGGCGCACAGTATACCAGTGCCGGAATCCAGACACCCGGCATACCAACACCTTTTCTTCCTCTTGGGGGTCATTTGCGCTCGCCCAGCTGTCGGTATGCCGGCGATCGGGATTGCGGTGCCGGTATGCTGGCCGTCGGGAGCCCGGCCGCCAGCATACCCTACTACACCCCATCCCATTATTAGAAGCTAGGGTGTGCAGTCCAGGCCCCCTCTCCACAATATGACCTTTTGAACCGGTTAACCTTTTGAATGTCTAACTAGACACTGTTGATCCAGTGTCTTTAACCCGCAGGCGGGAATGGGAATCGATGTTGGTACAGTATGCCTGCCCTATAAAGAGAAAAAGCTTGTTTTATTTATTAGATTCAGGTATGTACTATAGGCATAGTTACTTTGGGAGATATTAGATGGGGAGCCACAAAAGGAAACTGCAGAGGTTTGATGCCATAAAGTGTGTTCCCAAGTCTCCATCCTTGCTGCAAAATGCAGTGATTCATGGCATTTGGAGGCAGGGCCATGGTGACGTGCAGTATAGCGAATCACAGCCCTTTCCTGCTCACATCACTACAGAACTGGACGTGCTGCTGGAGAGTCGTCCATGAGGCATCTCCGAAATTCCAGAGTTTCCAGGAAAATCCAGGCGTGTATGGGAATATATGTTAGTCTATACTGAACAGAATACGCAGCTGTAGGGAATTCCCACCTTAACAGAGTGCAGGTGAGATTTTCTGTTTTCAATGATTTCAATTAATTAATCCACATCAAAAAACCAAGTTACATAGTAAAAATTGCTGGAGGGCTTGTATAAGCCAACAGAATCGTCTGAAAGTGGACAAACCATATAAAAGATGCAAGCAGCATATTAACAATATATATTTCCAATGTAGATTATTCTGCCTGCATCTACATTATTTTGAGGCAAACTTTTTCTCTGAAATAACCCTAGGCTCGCGCAACCCTTTTTTTATTGCTAAAGGCAAACCACATGGAAATCTCCACATCTGGGCCTTTGGTTAACACATAACAATGTGGTAATTGCAGCAACCTCACTAAGGTCACACTACCAATACCTGCAGCACGGAATAATATAGATGTTCCAAAAAATACCCTACTATTAAACAAAGATAAACCATCGGGACATCCTTGTCTAGGTCACCGAGTTTCTCTTGTGCAGGCTACGTGCATGTAGAACACCTACACATGTCCTTTACTAAACACTTTGGTTTGACATTTGGCTTTTTCAGATTCTCTTTGCTGTTCCTGTTTAGCTCGCAGGGAAAAAAAAAAGAAGATATAAATTGTGGTGTCGGCGATGAAGCGCGGGTGCGATGCATTAAATAGCATGATTCCATATGCTGCTACAAACACTACCACTCGCTATATAACACCCTGTAATGATAGGTCTCCCTGCTGGCATGGTATAAAATTCCAGACTCAGCCACAGAGGAGCACTAGCAGCTAATTAAAAACAAACATAGTATAACTATGTTTTATCGAATAAGAAAAAAATATATTCTTATAGTCATTTAAAAGAAATTGCCTATGACGATGATTACTAGAAAGCCATGTTGCACGGGTGGGTAGGAGTTATCAGTCAAGTATACACACTGAAAAGTTATTTCAGAAACTGCGCTTTTCTTGTTCCGTGTTCTAAAACCCCCAACTGCCACTGTACCAGTGTTCTAAGAACCCCAACTACGATTGAACCAGTGTTCTAAGAACCGCCAACTGCCATTGTACCAGTGTTCTAAGAACCCCAACTGCCACTGTACCAGCGTCCTAAGAACCCCAACTGCCATTGTACCAGCGTTCTAAGAACCCCAATTGCCACTGTACCAGTGTTCTAAAAACCCCAACTGCCATTGTACCAGTGTTCTAAGAACCCCAATTGCCATTGTACCAGTGTTCTAAGAACCCCAATTGCCATTGTGCCAGTGTTCTAAGAATCCCAATTGCCACTGTACCAGTGTTCTAAAAACCCCAACTGCCATTGTACCAGTGTTCTAAGAACCCCAATTGCCACTGTACCCGTGTTCTAAAAACCCCAATTGCCACTGTACCAGTGTTCTAAGAACCCCAATTTTCATTGTACTGATGTTCTGGGAATCCCTATTGTAATAATCACAACCATTTTCTTCCAAAACAGTAGATATGTAATAAAATCTCACATTAATTTTGATTGCCTACACCTTATAACACACCTCTAAAGCAGTGTTTCCCAATCTCTGTCCTCAAGGCACACTAACGGTCCAGGTTTTAGGGCTAGCCATACTTGAGCACAGGTGACTTAATTAGTACCTCAGTTATTTTGATTTAAATCATCTGTGCTCAAGCATGGATATCCTCAAAACCTGGACTGCTAATGTGCCTTGAGGACCAAGGTTGGGAAACCCTGCTCTAAAGCCTTGCTGCGAAGTTACAGGCAAGGGGGTAGAACTAGCAATTCAACCAAGTCACAGTTTGGTGGCATGCAGATTACAGTGAATAGCCAACCAACATCTAATTCCTGCCCAGGGCCAGGTTCCTATGTGGAGCCTGTAGGCACGCAAGCTATGGTGCACGAAGCTTTGCCCTATTCATTAGTCACACCTGTTGTATACAGACTAAACCCATAGTATTGTTAACACATTTAATCCTTCTTCTTAACTTACCCTAAATTAACATTTCCCAACCTCTGTGAAACACACATGAATTGATTTCTGCTGTAGAGTTCTCTTCTTTGCCAAAAATGATAAAACTTTGACAAAATTGTGATTGCACTTGTATGTTAGGGAATTATTCAGAGATGGGAGCAGCCGTGCGGTCACTCGCAGTGGCAAAGTCCATCTGGTCTGTGCATGTACACTGACCGCAATGCGAGTTCGCGACCTTACATATTGTGGTCGCATCCAGGAAGGATGCGGACCGCAGTGTGACAGCGGCGGAGAGGCGTCATTGCTGCTTTGGGGGGGGGCGTGGTGTGCCGAATGGGGGCATGTTGGGGCCGTTTTCGGGGTCAATCCTAGATCCGATGCGTTCACAATTAGATTGCGGACTCATCGGGAAGCCGCCCCACACATGCTGGGCGGCCTCGCCCTGTGCTGGGCGGCCCTCAGCATGTGCAGGGATGAACGCAGATCTGGCTGCGTATGGCTGTATGCAGCCATCTGCGTTCATCTCTGAATAACCCCCTTAGACTGTAAGCTCCTATGAGGCAGGGGCTAAAATGAATGACACATTTTATTTAATTTATATAGAGCAATAATAATAATAATAATAATAATAATAATAGGGGTTATTCAGATGTGGTTGGAGCTGTTCATGCAGCAGATTACCGATTATTGGTACTTTGCACATGCACGGGATCTGTTCTGCATGTGTCAGTGATTGACAATATGATGCCATTTGGGGGTGCAGAGGGGCTGGCTACATTTAGGGGGAGGGAAGAGGCCAGCGATCTCCGTGGTTGTACAGAGATTTCTCGGCCTCTGCGATGCTGTGACACGCATGTCACCATGGGTAGCACTATGGCATGTGAGTGATCCGATGATGCATCCTAGGACGCAGGTCGGATCACTGCTGCAGCAGGAGGAGCCTGCAATAATAGACGCCTCCAGCTGCATTACCATACAGCAGTGATAGCACCTCCAGTCACATCTCAATCAGGCCAATATGCTCGGAATAAAATCAGAGCATATATATATATATATATATACAAATGTACACATCCGGCACTCTGTGCAACAAATAAAAATGCCTGGGTGCCCTCCTTGAAATAATGCAGTTTCTGTTGCCTTCCCCACCTGTGGCTCAGGTGTGTCTGGACAAGGACGAGAGGCGGCACTCCAAGGACTTAAAAAACTTTTATGTGCAAAACATGGCAAGACAATAAAGTGCAAACAAACTAGCAAAACATGGAGGTCTTACGACGTTTCAAGGCTACAAGCCTTTTCCTCAGGTAAGCAAACCCATGTGGAGTGTGCTGTGCAAAAAACAACAACAACAAGAACTTGTTGTTTTTTGCACAGCACACTCCACATGGGTTTGCTTACCTGTTTGCACTTTATTGTCTTGCCATGTTTTGCACATAAAAGTTTTTTAAGTCCTTGGAGTGCCGCCTCTCGTCCTTGTCCAGACACACCTGAGCCACAGGTGGGGAAGGCAACAGAAACTATATATATATATATATATATATATATCAGGTGTTTTTCCAGACAACAAATATCATACTTACTCTTGGTGTGCTGAGCAGATGTATATATATCAGGTGTTTTTCCAGACAACAAATATCATACTTACTCTTGGTGTGCTGAGCAGATGTCTCTTTGGTTGTCCTGAGAAAGGCTTGCTTAAGCCGAAACGTCGACAGTATGAATTGGCTCTGATGTACCATTAAATCCTTTATATTGAAATTGAACTGGTGAGTGCCCTCTATTCTGGATTTGTTGTCTGGAAAAACACCTGATATATGTGGATGTCCTGATTTGGGCCTCCCTGAGGAGCACCCCCCTGGTGACTATGATTGCTGTGAGTGCGGACATTACATATTGGTATATATATATATATATATAAAAAACACAAACATAAATGTATATGGTTCATGTGGGCATTACACAAAGGTGCACCAGTATACTTTGTTACCTTATATAAATTTTGACTTTTGACTAAAATTATTAGAATAAATAAGATTTTACTCACCGGTAAATCTATTTCTCGTAGTCCATAGTGGATGCTGGGGACTCCGTAAGGACCATGGGGAATAGACGGGCTCCGCAGGAGACTGGGCACTCTAAGAAAGATTTAGTACTACTGGTGTGCACTGGCTCCTCCCTCTATGCCCCTCCTCCAGACCTCAGTTAAGGAAACTGTGCCCGGAAGAGCTGACATTACAAGGAAAGTATTTTGGAATCCATAGTAAGACTCATACCAGCCACACCAATCACACCGTATAACTTGTGATAACATACCCAGTCAACAGTATGAACAACAACAGAGCATCAAACAAACCTGATGCAACCATAACATAACCCTTATTTAAGCAATAACTATATACAAGTATTGCAGAAGAAGTCCGCACTTGGGACGGGCGCCCAGCATCCACTACGGACTACGAGAAATAGATTTACCGGTGAGTAAAATCTTATTTTCTCTAACGTCCTAGTGGATGCTGGGGACTCCGTAAGGACCATGGGGATTATACCAAAGCTCCCAAACGGGCGGGAGAGTGCGGATGAATCTGCAGCACCGAATGAGCAAACACAAGGTCCTCCTCAGCCAGGGTATCAAACTTGTAGAACTTTGCAAAAGTGTTTGAACCCGACCAAGTAGCTGCTCGGCAAAGCTGTAATGCCGAGACCCCTCGGGCAGCCACCCAAGAAGAGCCCACCTTCCTTGTGGAATGGGCTTTTACTGATTTTGGAGGCGGCAAGCCAGCCGCAGAATGAGCCTGCTGAATCGTGTTACAGATCCAGCGAGCAATAGTGTGCTTTGAAGCAGGAGCACCCAGCTTGTTGGATGCATACAGGACAAACAGCGAGTCAGGTTTCCTGACTCCAGCCGATCTGGCTACATAAATCTTCAAAGCCCTGACTACATCTAGTAACTTGGAATCCTCCAAGTCACGAGTAGCCGCAGGCACCACAATAGGTTGGTTCACATGAAAAGATGACACCACCTTTTGCGGAAATTGCGGACGAGTCCGTAATTCTGCCCTGTCCATATGGAAAACCAGATAGGGGCTTTTACATGACAAAGCCGCCAATTCTGACACGCGCCTAGCCGAAGCTAAGGCCAAGAGCATGACCACTTTCCACGTGAGATATTTTAACTCCACGGTCTTAAGCGGCTCAAACCAGTGAGATTTCAGGAAACTCAACACCACGTCAAGATCCCAAGGTGCCACTGGTGGCACAAAAAAGGGGCTGAATATGCAGCACTCCCTTTACAAAAGTCTGAACTTCAGGTAGAGAAGCAATTTTTTTTTTTTTTTCATGAAAGAAAATGGATAGGGCCGAAATCTGGACCTTAATGGACCCCAATTCTAGGCCCAAAGTCACTCCCGACTGTAGGAAGTGAAGGAAACGGCCCAGCTGGAATTCCTCTGTAGAGGCATTCCTGGCCTCACACCCAGCAGCATATTTTCGCCGTATACGGTGATAATGTTTAGCCATCACGTCCTTCCTAGCCCTTATCAGCGTAGGAATAACCTCATCCGGAATCCCTCTTTTCTACTAGGATCCGGCGTCCAACCGCCATGCCGTCAAACGCAGCTGCGGTAAGTCTTGGAACATACAAAGTCCCTGCTGCAACAGATCCTGCCCTAGAGGCAGAGGCCATGGGTCCTCTGTGAGCATTTCTTGCAGCTCTGGATACCAAGTCCTTCTTGGCCAATCCGGAACAATTAGTATTGTTCTCACTCCTCTTTTCCTTATAAGAGAGGAAGAGGAGGAAACACATAAACCGACTGGAACATCCACGGTGTCACCAGTGCGTCTACAGCTATCGCCTGAGAGTCTCTTGACCTGGCGCAATACCTCTGTAGCTTTTTGTTGAGGCGGGATGCCATCATGTCCACCTGTGGCAGTTCCCACCGACCTACAATCTGCGCGAAGACTTCTTGATGAAGTCCCCCCTCTCGCGGGTGGAGGTCGGGCCTGCTGAGGAAGTCTGCTTCCCAGTTGTCCACTCCCGGAATGAACACTACTGACAGTGCTCGTACGCGATTCTCCGCCCATCGAAGAATTCTGGTGGCTTTCGCCATCGCCACCCTGCTCCCTGTGCCGCCTTGGCGGTTTACATGAGCCACTGCGGTGATATCGTCTGATTGAATCAGAACCGGTTGGTCGCGAAGCAGGGTCTCCGCTTGACTTAGGGCGTTGTATATGGCCCTTAGTTCCAGGATATTGATGTGAAGGCAAGTCTCCTGCCTTGACCACAGCCCTTGGAAATTTCTTCCCTGTGTGACTGCCCCCCACCCTCGGAGGCTTGCATCCGTGGTCACCAGGACCCAGTCCTGAATGCCGAATCTGCGACCTTCGAGAAGGTGAGCACTCTGCAGCCACCACAGGAGAGACACCCTGGCTCTGGGGGATAGGGTGATTAACCGATGCATCTGAAGATGTGATCCGGACCACTTGTCCAGTAAGTCCCATTGGAAGGTCCTCGTATGGAACCTGCCAAAGGGAATGGCCTCGTATGATGACACCCTCCTTCCCAGGACTCGAGTGCAGTGATGCACTGACACCTGTTTTGGTTTTAATAGATTCCTGACCAGTGTCACGAGCTCCTGAGCTCTCTCTATCGGGAGATAAACCCTTTTCTGGTCTGTGTCTAGGATCATGCCTAGGAGAGGCAGATGAGCTGTAAGAACCAACTGCGACTTTGGAATATATAGAATCCAGCCATGTTGCCGTTACACTTCCAGAGAAAGTGATACGCTGTTCAGCAACTGCTCTCTTGATCTCGCTTTTATGAGGAGATCGTCCAAGTACGTGATAATAGTGACACCTTGCTTCCGCAGGAGCACCCTCATTTCCGCCATTACCTTGGTGAATATTCTCAAGGTCGTGGAGAGACCAAACGGCAACGTCTGAAATTGGTAATGACAATCCCGTACCGCAATTCTGAGGTACGCCTGATGAGGTGGATAAATGGGGACATGAAGGTATGCATCCTTTATGTCCCGAGTCACCATAAAATCTCCCCCTTTCAGGCTTGCAATAACCGCTCTTAGCGATTCCATCTTGAACTTGAACCTTTTCAGGTATATGTTCAGGGATTTTAAATTCAATATGGGTCCGACCGAACCGTCTGGTTTCGGGACTACAACATGGTCGAATAATAACCCCCTCCTTATTGAAGGAGGGGAACCTTGACCACCACCTGTTGAAGATACAATTTGTGAATTGCAGTTAACACTGTTTCCCTCTCGTGGGGGGAAGCCGGCAGGGCCGTCGGTGAGGGGGCATCTTCTCAAAGTCCAGCTTGTATCCCTGAGACACAATATCTATTGCCCAGGGATCTAACAGGGAGTGAACCCACTTGTGGCTGAACTTACGAAGGCGTGCCCCCACCGGGCCTAGCTCCGCCTGTGGAGCCCCAGCGACATGCGGTGGATTTTTGTAGAGGCCCGGGAGGACTTCTGTTCCTGGGAACTAGCTGTGTTGTGCAGCTTCTTTCCTCTGCCCCCGCCTCTGGCAAGAAAGGACGCACCTCGGACTTTCTTGTTTCTTTATTCGAAAGGCTGCATTTGATAATGTCGTGCTTTCCTAGGCTGTGCAGGAATATAAGGCAAAATATCAGAATTACCAGCTATAGCTGTGGAGACCAGGTCCAAAAACCCTTCTCCACACAATCCTCAGCCTTCCATATGCCTCTTAAGTCGGCATCATCTGTCCATTGCATATTCTACAGGACACGTCAAGCAGAAATCGACATAGCTTTGACTCTAGGACCCAGTATATTCATGTCTCTTTGGGCATGTTTTATATATACAGGTTGAGTATCCCTTATCCAAAATGCTTGGGACCAGAGGAATTTTGGATATGGGATTTTTCCGTATTTTGGAATAATTGCATACTATAATGAAATATTATGGTGATGGGACCTAAATCTAAGCACAGAATGCATTTATGTTTCATATACACATTATACACACAGCCTGAAGGTAATTTTAGCCAATATTTTTTATAACTTTGTGCATTAAACAAAGTGTGTGTACATTCACACAATTCATTTATTTTTCATATACACCTTATACACACAGCCTGAAGGTCATTTAATACAATATTTTTAATTACTTTGAGTATTAAACAAAGTTTGTGTACACTGAGCCATCAGAAAACAAAGGTTATACTATCTCAGTCTCACTCAAAAAAGTCCGTATTTCGGAATATTCCGTATTTCGGAATATTTGGATATGGGATACTCAACCTGTATATATATATATATATACCTATCTCTTAAGACAGCATCTTTAATATATATATATCTCTATATATACATATATATATATATATATATATATATATCTATATGCATACTAGGGTCTCAATCTCTGCTGATAAGGTACCTGTCCACGCTGCCACAGCGCTATAAACCCATGCCGACACAATCGCCGGTCTGAGTAGTGTACTAGAATGTGCACGCTATCTGCAGGATCCCTGAGAATAGCTAGTGCTACCTTCTGGGCAAACGTGACACCCTAGGGGAAGATTCCCATCACATCCTGGCCCTAGTGGGGAAAGGATACTGCCTGAGAATTTTTTTGTGGGAAGCTGCAGTCTCTTATCTGGAGATTCCCGCTCTTTCCTCATGAGAGGAGGGAAATTTACCTCAGCTTTCTTCCCCTTAACATGTGTACCCTTGTGTCAGGGACAGATGAGTCATCAGTGATATGCAAAACATCTTTTATTACAATAATCATATATTGAATACCTTTCAGCCATTTTGGCTGTAACTTTGCATTATCGTAGTCGACACTGGAGTCAAACTCCGTGTCGATATCAGTGTTTATTATTTTGGATAGTGAGCCTTGTGAGACTCTGAAGGTCTCTGTGACATAGGGACAGACATGGGTAGATTTCCTGTCTGTTCTCTAATCTTTTGTGCAATAAATTCACCTTAGCACTTACACATATCCAAACAGGTGTCGGCGTTGTCGACGGAGACACCCTCTCACACGCATATTTGCTCTATCTCCTCCTTAGGGGAGCCTTTTACCTCAGACATGTCGACACACACATACCGACACACCACACACACAGGGGATGCTCTATTTGAAGACAGTTCCCCCACAAGGCCCTTTGGAGAGACAGAGAGAGAGTATGCCAGCACACACCCCAGCGCTATATGACCCAGGAATCACACAGTAACTTAGTGTTAACCCAGTAGCTGCTGTATATATTGTTTTTACGCCAAATTTATGTGCCCCCCCTCTCTTTTTCACCCTCTCTATCGTGCTTCTGCAGGGGAGAGCCTGGGGAGCTTCCTCTCAGCGGAGCTGTGGAGAAAAAATGGCGCTGGTGAGTGCTGAGGAAGAAGGCCCCGCCCCCTCAGCGGCGGGCTTCTCCTGCGATTTTGTGTAAAATTCATGGCGGGGGCTCATGCATATAACAGTGTCCAACTGTATATATGCTGCTTTTGCCAGGAGGTACTTAATTGCTGCCCAGGGCGCCCCCCCCGAGCCCTTCACCCTACAGTGACCGGAGTGTGTGGGTTAGTGTGGGCGCAATGGCGCACAGCTGCAGTGCTGTGTGCTACCTCATATGAAGACAGGAGTCTTCTGCCGCCGATTTTGACGTCTTCTTGCTTCAACCCGCCGGCTTCTGTCTTCTGGCTCTGCGAGGGGGACGGCGGCGCGGCTCCGGGAACGGACGACCAAGGTTAGGTTCCTGTGTTCGATCCCTCTGGAGCTAATGGTGTCCAGTAGCCTAAGAAGCGCAACCTAGCCGCAGTTAGTAGGTTTGCTTCTCTCCCCTCAGTCCCACGTAGCAGAGAGTCTGTTGCCAGCAGAAGCTCTCTGAAAATAAAAAACCTAACTAAAATACTTTCTTATTAGCAAGCTCAGGAGAGCTCACTAAAATGCACCCAGCTCTGTCCGGGCACAGATTCTAACTGAGGTCTGGAGGAGGGGCATAGAGGGAGGAGCCAGTGCACACCAGTAGTACTAAATCTTTCTTAGAGTGCCCAGTCTCCTGCGGAGCCCGTCTATTCCCCATGGTCCTTACAGAGTCCCCAGCATCCACTAGGACGTTAGAGAAATACACTTATTAATTTTTTAACACTATTTCTCTATTTTAATTGCATTTCATTTTTGTATCACTTTCTCTATAGCTTCAGCTTCCTAAATACTAATTTATTAACACTATAGTTTTTTCACTGGTATGCTACGCTGGGCTTTCTGGCTTATGCTTGTGTTTTGGGGTGCCACACCCTGCACCTAGATATAGCGCTAGGGACCCTAAATATGCAGAGACGCCCTGATGCGGCTTTGGGGATTATTCACACATTTGCGCAAATACGTGTAACGAAGATCTCTGAATTCTATTATCATGTGGAATTTATATCTGGTTACGGTTATCATTCAGGGTGCTGGAGGAAACAAATGCCTTTTTTTCTTGCTTAGAAATACCCCTCCCTTTCGAGCACCTAAATGATATCACTAAGCTAATTGAGCATCTACCAATATATAAATAATACAAAGATGACATATAGAAGTCACATACTGTATATGTTCTTTGTATTATTCTAATCATTTTAGTAGCCAACTCTGCCTCCACTGCCCGCTCACCACTGGTTAAATCCTGTCCTGATACTGAATGACTGGTGGAAGCAGACATGGGGGTATAGGCTATAAGGTAAGTAAATAAATGCAGATCCAAATAATCTGATATACTAATCCCATTCACCAATATACCTGAAAACATTCCAAAGTAAAAAGGTATTTCAGCTTGTACAGTATCTCATACTGGAGATAAAATGTGGCTTACAGGAGAAGCCTTTAGTATTCCTGTAAAGTAAATAAGAATTTACTTACCGACAATTCTATTTCTCGTAGTCCGTAGTGGATGCTGGGGACTCCGTCAGGACCATGGGGTTTAGCGGCTCCGCAGGAGACAGGGCACAATAATAAAAGCTTTAGGATCAGGTGGTGTGCACTGGCTCCTCCCCCTATGACCCTCCTCCAAGCCTCAGTTAGGATACTGTGCCCGGACGAGCGTGCATAATAAGGAAGGATATTGAATCCCGGGTAAGACTCATACCAGCCACACCAATCACACCGTACAACCTGTGATCTGAACCCAGTTAACAGTATGATAACAACGAAGGAGCCTCTGAAAAGATGGCTCACAACAAGAATAACCCGATTTTTGTAACAATAACTATGTACAAGTATTGCAGATAATCCGCACTTGGGATGGGCGCCCAGCATCCACTACGGACTACGAGAAATAGAATTATCGGTAAGTAAATTCTTATTTTCTCTAACGTCCTAAGTGGATGCTGGGGACTCCGTCAGGACCATGGGGATTATACCAAAGCTCCCAAACGGGCGGGAGAGTGCGGATGACTCTGCAGCACCGAATGAGAGAACTCCAGGTCCTCCTCAGTCAGGGTATGCCCCTGACCAAGTAGCAGCTCGGCAAAGTTGTAAAGCCGAGACCCCTCGGGCAGCCGCCCAAGATGAGCCCACTTCCTTGTGGAATGGGCTTTTACTGATTTTGGCTGTGGCAAGCCTGCCACAGAATGTGCAAGCTGAATTGTACTACAAATCCAGCGAGCAATCGTCTGCTTAGAAGCAGGAACACCCATCTTGTTGGGTGCATACAGGCTAAACAGCGAGTCAGATTTTCTGACTCCAGTCGTCCTGGAAACATATATTTTCAGGGCCCTGACAACGTCAAGTAACTTGGAGTCCTCCAAGTCCCTAGTAGCCGCAGGTACCACAATAGGTTGGTTCATGTGAAAAACAGAAAACACCTTAAGGAGAAATTGAGGACGAGTCCTCAATTCTGCCCTGTCAGAATGAAAAATTAAGTAAGGGCTTTTATATGATAAAGCCGCCCATTCTGACACACGCCTGGCTGAAGCCAGGGCTAATAGAATCTTCACCTTCCATGTGAAATATTTTAATTCCACAGTGGTGAGTGGATCAAACCAATGTGACTTTAGGAAACTCAAAACAACATTGAGATCCCAAGGTGCCACTGGGGGCACAAAAGGAGGCTGTATATGCAGTACCCCTTTTTCAAACGTCTGAACTTCAGGCACTGAAGCCAGTTCTTTTTGGAAGAAATTCGACAGGGTCGAAATTTGAACCTTAATGGACCCTAATTTTAGGCCCATAGACAGTCCTGTTTTCAGGAAATGTAGGAAACGACCCAGTTGGAATTCCTCTGTAGGGACCTTCTTGGCCTCACACCACGCAACATATTTTCGCCAAATGCGGTGAAAATGTTTTGCGGTTACATCCTTCCTGGCTTCGACCAGGGTAGGGATGACTTCATCTGGAATGCCCTTTCAGGATCCGGCGTTCAACTGCCATGCCGTCAAACGCAGCCGCGGTAAGTCTTGGAAAAGACAAGGCCCCTGCTGGAGCAGGTCCTCTCTTAAAGGTAGAGGCCACGGTTCTTCCGTGAGCATCTCTTGAAGTTCCGGGTACCAAGTCCTTCTTGACCCATCCGGAACCACGAGTATCGTTCTTACTCATCTCCTTCTTATGATTCTCAGTACTTTTGGTATGAGATGCATAGGAGGGAACACATACCCTGACTGGTACACCCACAGTGTTACCAGAGCGTCCACCGCTATTGCCTGAGGGTCCCTTGACCTGGCGCAATATCCGTCTAGTTTTTTGTTCAGGCAGGACGCCATCATGTCCACCTTTGGTTTTTCCCAACGGTTTACAATCATGTGGAAGACTTCCCGCTGAAGTCCCCACTCTCCCGGGTGGAGGTTATGCCTGCTGAGGAAGTCTGCTTCCCAGTTTTCCACTCCCGGAATTAACACTGTTGAGAGTGTTATCACATGATTTTTCGCCCAGCGAAGAATCCTTGCAGTTTCTGCCATTTCCCTCCTGCTTCATGTGCCGCCCTGTCTGTTTACGTGGGCGACTGCCGTGATGTTGTCCCACTGGATCAATACCGGCTGACCTTGAAGCAGAGGTCTTGCTAAGCTTAGAGCCTTGTAAATTGCCCTTAGCTCCAGTATATTTATGTGGAGAGAAGTCTCCAGACTTGATCACACTCCCTGGAAATTTTTTCCTTGTGTGACTGCTCCCCAGCCACTCAGGCTGGCATCCGTGGTCACCAGGACCCAGTCCTGAATGTCGAATCTGCGGCCCTTTCATAGATGAGCACTCTGCAGCCACCGCAGAAGAAAACACCCTTGTCCTTGGAGACAGGGTTATCCGCTGATGCATCTGAAGATGCGATCCGGACCATTTTCCCAGCAGATTCCAGTGAAAGGTTCTTGCGTGAAATCTACCGAATGGGATCGCTTTGTAAGAAACCACCATTTTTCACAGGACCCTTGTGCAATGATGCACTGATACTTTTCCTGGTTTTAGGAGGTTCCTGACTAGCTCGGATAACTCCCTGGCCTTCTTCTCCGGGAGAAAACATCCTTTTCTGGACTGTGTCCAGAATCATTCCTAGGAACATTAGACGTGTCGTCGGAAAAAGCTGCGATTTTGGAATATTTAGAATCCACTCGTGCTGTCGTAGAACTACTTGAGATAGTGCTACTCCGACCGCCAACTGTTCTCTGGACCTTGCCCTTATCAGGAAAGCGTCCATATTTCTTTTAGGAAGAATCATCATTTCGGCCATTACCATGGTAAAGACCCGGGGTGCCGTGGACAATCCAAACGGCAGCGTCTGAACTGATAGTGACAGTTCTGTACCACGAACCTGAGATACCCTTGGTGAGAAGGGCAAAATTTGGACATGTAGGTAAGCGTCCCTGATATCCAGTGACACCATATCGTCCTGGTTCGCTATCACTGCTCTGAGTGACTCCATCTTGATTTGAACCCTTGTATGTAATTGTTCAAATCTTTTAGATCTCACCGAGCAGTTTGGCTTCAGTACCACAATATAGTGTGGAATAATACCCCTTCCCTTGTTGTAGGAGGAATACTTTGATTATCACCTGCTGGGAATACAGCCTGTGAATTTTTTCCCCAATACTGCCTCCCTGTCGGAGGGGAGACGTTGGGTAAAGCAGACTTCAGGAACTTGTGAGGGGGAAGACGTCTCGAATTTCCAATGTACACCTGGGATACTACGTGTAGGATCCAGGAGTCCACTTGCGAGTGAGCCCACTGCGTGCTGAAACTCTTGAGATGACCCCCCACCGCACATGAGTCCGCTTGTATGGCCCCAGCGTCATGCTGCGGACTTGGCAGAAGCTGTGGAGGACTTCTGTTCCTGGGAATGGGCTGCCTGCTGCAGTCTTCTTCCCTTTCCTCCAACCCTGGGCAGATATGACTGGCCTTTTTGCCCGCCTGCCTTTATGGGTACGAAAGGACTGAGACTGAAAAGACTGTGTCCTTTTCTGCTGAGATGTGACTTGGGGTAACAAAAGTGGATTTTCCAGCTGTTGCCATGGCCACCAGGTCCGATGGACCGCCCCTATATACGGCAATACTTCCATGTGCCGTCTGGAATCTGCATCACCTGACCACTGTCGTGTCTATAAACATCGTCTGGCAGATATGGACATCACATCTACTCTTGATGTCAGAATGCAAATATCCCTCTGCGCATCTCGCATATATAGAAATGCATCCTTAAAATGCTCTATAGTCAATCAAATATTGTTCCTGTCAAGGGTATCAATATTTTCAGTCAGGAAATCCTACCAAGCCCCCCCAGCGCTGCACATCCAGGCTGAGGCGATTGCTGGTCGTAGTATAACACCAGTATGTGTGTATATACTTTTTAGGATATTTTTCAGCTTCCTATCAGCTGGCTCCTTGAGGGCGGGCCGTATCTGGAGACGGGTAACGCCACTTGTTTTTATAAGCGTGGTGAGCGCCTTATCCACCCTAAGGTGTGTTTCCCAACTCGCCCTCACTTCTGGCGGGAAAAGGTATACCTCCAATAATTTTCTATCGGAGGAAACCCACGTATCATCACACCCTTTAATTTATCTGATTCAGGAAAAACTACAAGTAGATTATTCCCACCCTACATAATACCCTTATTTGTGGTACTTGTAGTATCAGAAATATGTAACACCTCCTTCATTGCCCTTAACATGTAACGTGTGGCCCTAAAGGAAAATACGCTTGTTTCTTCACCGTCGACACTGAAGTCAGTGTCCGTGTCTGTGTCGACCAACTGAGGTAAATGGGCGTTTTTACAAGCCCCTGACGGTGTCTGAGACGCCTGGACAGGTACTAATTTGTTTGCCGGCCGTCTCATGTCGTCAACCGACCTTGCATCGTGTTGACATTATCACGTAATTCCTAAATAAGCCATCCATTCCGGTGTCGACTCCCTAGAGAGTGACATCACCAATACAGGCAATTTGCTCCGCCTCCTCACCAACATCGTCCTTCTACATGTCGACACACACGTACCGACACACAGCACACACACAGGGAATGCTCTGATAGAGGACAGGACCCCACTAGCCCCTTTGGGGAGACAGAGGGAGAGTTTGCCAGCACACACCAAAAACGCTATAATTATACAGGGACAACCCCTTATACAAGTGTTTTCCCTTATAGCATTTTCACATATGTAATCATATCGCCAAATAAGTGCCCCCCCTCTCTGTTTTAACCCTGTTTCTGTAGTGCAGTGCAGGGGAGAGCCTGGGAGCCTTCCTCACAGCAGAGCTGAGCAGGAAAATGGCGCCGTGTGCTGAGGAGAATAGGCCCCGCCCCCTAAAACGGCGGGCTCTTCTCCCGGAGTTTGTGAGATCTGGCAGGGGTTAAATACATCCATATAGCCTCAAGGGCTATATGTGATGTATTTTAGCCATAAAAAAGGTATAATACATTGCTGCCCAGGGCGCCCCCCCCAGCGCCCTGCACCCTCAGTGACCGCTGGTATGAAGTGTGCTGACAACAATGGCGCACAGCTGCAGTGCTGTGCGCTACCTTATGAAGACTGAAAGTCTTCTGCCGCCTGTTTCTGGACCTCTGGACCTCTTCAACTTCGGCATCTGCAAGGGGGGTCGGCGGCACGGCTCCGGGACGAACCCCAGGGTGAGACCTGTGTTCCGACTCCCTCTGGAGCTAATGGTGTCCAGTAGCCTAAGAAGCAAATCCATCCTGCACGCAGGTGAGTTTACTTCTCTCCCCTAAGTCCCTCGTAGCAGTGAGCCTGTTGCCAGCAGGACTCACTGAAAAATAAAAAACCTAACTTAAACTTTTATTCTAAGCAGCTCAGGAGAGCCACCTAGATTGCACCCTTCTCGGCCGGGGCACAAAAATCTAACTGAGGCTTGGAGGAGGGTCATAGGGGGAGGAGCCAGTGCACACCACCTGATCCTAAAGCTTTTATTATTGTGCCCTGTCTCCTGCGGAGCCGCTAAAACCCCATGGTCCTGACGGAGTCCCCAGCATCCACTTAGGACGTTAGAGAAAAAGGGGGGGTACACACGGAGCGATAATCTAAGCAATCTGACTAGATTGCTTAGATTTTCAGCAACATCGCTCCGTGTGTAGCCCCCTCAGCGATAGCGATGCGCGGCCCCCGCACATCGCTATCGCTGCTGCTAGATTGGCCAATCTAGCGGGTCGCTCACTTCACCCGCTGGGTGAATTGAGCGGCCCCCCCCCCGTCTCCCCCCCGCACGCTCAGCTCAGATCGCGCTGTGCTGAGCGCCGGGAAAGATGTGTGCTGAGCGGTTCGCTCAGCACACATCTCTCCCAAATCGGGCCGTGAGTACTGGGCTTTACAGTCACAGTGACAGATAATATACAACAACAGATTTAAGTGATGTAGATCAGTGGTTCTCAACCTCGGCCCTCAAGTACTCCCAACAGTTCATGTTTTCCAGGTCACCTAGCAGGTGCACAGGTGTATTCATTACTCATTGACACATTTTAAAAGACCCACAGGTGGAGCAAATTATTTCGTTTGCAATCCTGTGAGGAGACCTGGAAAACATGAACTGTTGGGGGTACTTGAGGACCGCGGTTGAGAACCACTGATGTAGATAATAATGTAAAACAGACATTCTTGTCATTGTATTAAGCCCAAATAGCCTATATTGTGTTAATACTATAAGATGCTGTTTTATTATGGTAAAATTGCACCTTCAGTTCAATGACCCTTAATAGCAGACCTGTTTCATTCTCTGATTCACATATAAATAAACAACCACTCATATAACCCGGGGCGTTTTAAGAGAGGAGGAGACTCGCGTGCAGCCTCCGTCGCGGGTCTCCTCCTCTCCAGCAGCAGTAGTCCAGGGGACATCTTCAGTGCACATGCGCAAATCACTCGGAAATGGCCGCGAAGGCCATTTTCCAAGTGATTTCTGTCCGCAGTGCAGGGCTGCCGTCGCGGGACTCCGGAGGGGTAAGTATAATATATGGGTGCAGTGTTGCCCCCCTAGACCCAGTAGCCCGCGTGCAACGCACACACTGCACCGATTATGGAAACGCCTATGCATATAACATATTCCAGACATTTCATGGTTTTATGCCTTTTATCCTGACATGGAACTAGTGGAAATTACCGTACTGCACCCTCATACCACTGCAACAGTGTTTTATGGGTAGGGGTGTTAGAGGCACCCTGAACCTTCAGAAGCATCATCCAGGCACCAGGGGAGACAGTACATGCCACAGTGTGATGTGGCTACACCCACATGGTGACATGTACTTTTTTGTTATGGCATAGATAAAATACTAAAATGGTTATACAGGAGCACTGGGGTGGGGGGTTTATCAAAGCCTGGAAAGAGATAAAGTATCAACCAATCAACTCCCAAGGGGGGGGGGGGGGGATTTATCAAAGCTTGGAAAGAGTTAAAGTACCAACCAATTAGCTTCTAACTGACATTTTACAAACTGTGTTTGAACAATGACAATTAGGAGCTGATTGGTACTTTATCTTTCTTCAAGCTTTGATAAATCCCCCCACTTGTAGCTGACACATTTTTAGATTGTAAGCTCGCAAGAAAACGGCCTTCTCCCCTCATGTGCCTTTCCTTCTCTTACTACCTTATACTCCATACTCCCTTTGCTGGCACCTAACCCTGATTTTCCGTATTTGTCCTATATTGTCCTGTACTGTAAGTGCTGTTTTCTTGTTTTGTTCATTTGTTTATCTACTCTGTAATGGGCGCTGCGGATCCCTTGTGGCGCCATATAAATAAAGGATAGTAAAGGAAAGCAAAATAATTTGGCGTTTATATGTACCCGACACTTATACAAAGTGCAGGCAGCCATTATGTGAGTGAGAGTCTATAGTGATGAAAAGGCAGCATCAAATTTGACCAAGAACTAGTGACATCACCGAGTCAAGAGGCACTTCCTGCCCATGCTTCACCAATATAACTAGTCAGAGGAAAGGGGTCATTTCAGGTAACAAAATGGCTGCTAGGTCTGTGCGTGTGTGGGGGTGACATGGAAACGTACACAGACCCTCAGTGCTCACTATCTGATACAGACAATGGCTAATGCAGGAGAGGAATTTACACTCCATCTGTGCTGGAGTAAAATTCCAATTACATGGACAGGAATCCATGACTATTGAGCCTCTTACCTCAGACATTTCATGGACTAGCAGCAGAGGGATATTGATGGTAGTAATATCGTGGGTGCAGCAAACTTTCAAGATATTTCTTAAGCCCATAATTGCTGGGTGACGGGCGGTGATATTTCCACTTCTCACATTATCATCCACACAGAGGTGGAAAACTACATGGCTTTCGGAAAGGTTGGAGTGTCTGGTCACATAGAACTCCCCTGGAAAACAAAGCACTTTTCAAGGAACCTGGAGAACTACGATGATATCTAAAACACAGTCACCCAGATAACTCAAGTGACGTCATGAGGTGATGCAGAATGCAGACCTAGAAGCAAGTGGAAGTTTCACCAGATAGTCTAGTAACATCAAAGAAAATTAACAGGTTTCCCTTTTGGTGAAGAAAATTGTACTCTAGCTTCATTACTTGAAACTACGGTTGTTGCTCCAGAAACATAATCCCTATGGCTTCACCAAGAAACGCCTGCGGCTGCTATACATGTATCACAGAGGTTCTGATTTCACTGGGTCTCCACATGGCAGTCTTACCGCTGTTATTATGGAAAGAAAACCTAACCACAAGCGCTAAGAGAGGGGGAGACTGTAAGAAATATGGTGAAATTGAGGAGGAGAAGAGATGGAGACAAGGAATGGATGCTGTACAAAGACAGTGAAGGGTGGGCATACTGCATGTCACAATGGGCGCAGGCTATGTGGTGGGCACAAATAAGTTTTCTAGGCTTAGTACTGTTTGGCGGGTGGAACGTAGGTTAGGTGCTGGCTATCTGCGAGCATTAGGATGGACACAGGCTACTGTGCAGAACATAATATATAGTGGCCTGTGGGTCTGCTACAACCAGTACTAATGTTTACCACTGTGCACATGATTGCATCTACCTTCTATACTGTGACCAGTAGGATAGGCAATGGTTGTATAATGCTGGCAACCAACTGCGTTGGGATATGGCCGTTATGCTGGCACAACCTTCAGTTAATTGGCATGGGGCTGCGGTGTGCATAAGGTACGTCATGCAGGGTGTGGGGAGGACATAATGCAGTTATGGTGGCCGGCGGGCACTGTCCATATAAACTGGCATGAGGCCGCTATGTGTGATACAGGCTTTATACAGTAGGCAGCAGAGGACTGGCTGCTGGCTGTATATAGTGTGTATGAGACTGTGGCAGGTATGAGACATATTAGGGTGGGCATGGAATGCTATTCACATAGCCGTCAGGACACTTTGTATACTTCCCTCCAATGCCGAGTACTCCCTATGCATCTGACCATCATTATGTAGCTCCCAAGAGTGTACACCCCCCCTCCTCCTCAAATAATATACACACCCAGCTACAAAATCTCTTATGCTTTTGTTTGTGTTTTTAAAGAAATAGGTGTTAGGGCGGCGTTTACATTCTAAGCCCTAATTCCATTACGGAGATATTGGATGTTGGATATTTAATATAAATTATTTTTTATTTGACTGAACTGGAACTTATTTGTATATTATCTAATAATCAAAGGGGTACAATTCTTAAAGCTGGTGAAATTGACTATATCACCAGCTGAAGCAGCGGTTGAAACTCCAAAGGATGGAAGTACAATGAGCTCTGTACAGACACATGGAGAGTACTGTTCAGCGGAATAAGGGACTTATTCACCTGGTAGTAAATTAGAGTGGTTGCGCTCTGTGTTCTTCACCTTATCTCCGCGTCCGTCATTCCCATTTGCAGGCTCTGTGAAAAGAAAAATAAATAAACATAACTGTAAATGTTAATGCCAACTAAATTATTATTTATTTTAACCATGATTATAACGATACAGATACATAAGAGAGTTCTGTGTGTGGTATGGCTGATAGCAAACCTCTATGAGAGTGAAAGGCACAGCTTACCTTAGTTGCCAGTGCTCTCTGGCGCATGGATCAGCATGACAAGTTAAGGCCAGTACTCACTGGCCGATGTGGGAGAGATGTGTGCTGAGCGTGCGGGGAAAGACGGGGGGGGGGGGGGGGGGGGGGGGGGGGCGCTCAGCGGGTGAAATGAGTGACCCGCTAGATTGGCCTGCACGGCAGGCCAATCTACGCACCAGCGATAGCGATGCGCGGGGCTGCGCATTGCTATCGCTGTAGGGGGTACACACGGAGCGATCAGGCTTAAAATCTAAGCAATCTAGTCAGATTGATTAGATTTTAAGCAGAGATCGCTCCGTGAGTACCCCCCTTAAGGGAGGAATGGGCTCTATACAATTGCCAATATGCCCCTAAAGAGAGTTATTGCCAGCTGTCGGGATTCCGGCATCTGTATCCTGACCGCCAGCAAATTATATGTATACCATTCATGCATCTCTGGGGAGAATCATCAGACAGGCGGGCACCCCTATGAGCGCAACACTGCACAGTCGGCAACATGCTCCTGGGCAGGGCCCTAGATGCCATAGTCTGCAAATTTCCCAGAGAAGGGTTTAACGCAGCACAAATATCACAGTAAACTCTGTAGATGTCCCCAACGTGTTTCAGATAGTAATGTGAATCTATGGAGGACCTAATATTGTAGGCTGTCACCCCCCCCCCCCCCTCCCTGTCAGAATGGTACAGTCTTCTATATGTTTCTTAGCTTCACAGGGTGCAACATCAGAAAGTAGCGGACATACAGTATAGTGGTATGGTTAGTGTACAGGAGGGAGACCTGGATAATAAAATCCAATGGCTGCACTTTTTATGTTGTATGAAAAACGGGATGCGGTTATTTGACCGGTGGTTGGGAGACTGCCGATCACTATACCGGCACCGGAATATCGCCCGGTGGAAAGCCTGACAGTCACTATGCTGACTCACAGGGACTATTCCCACTCGTGGGTGTCCACAACACCCATAGACTGGCAATAGAACCTGTGGCGAGTGCAGTGAGCCACCGAGCCTGCTATGGGCTTCGTTGTGCTGCCCCCCCCCCCGTCCCAGCAGCCGGTCACCCATACCCAACCCATGAAAAAACATGTTAATGTACAAATAAATATAACAAAAAAATGCAAATTCTGTCACGTTATGAAAGGAGAAAATAGGATTTTATTTACCTACCGGTAAATCCTTTACTCGTAGTCCGTAGAGGATACTGGGGTCCACATTAGTACCATGGGGGTATAGACGGGTCCACTAGGAGCCTTGGGCACTTTAAGAAATCAATAGTGTGCACTGGCTCCTCCCTCTACGCCTCTCCTACCCGACTCAGTCTAGAAACTGTGCCCGAGGAGACGGACATATCCTGAGGAAGGATGTAACAGAACAGTGGTGAGCTACAAACCAGCACACACAAACCAGAGGAAAGCCATGCCAACCAAACTTGAACAGGAACAGCAACAGCTGAACCAACAACATTACTTAACTTAGTAACCGTGCAGAAAACACGAAGCACTGGGCGGGCGCCCAGTATCCTCTACGGACTACGAGAAAAGGATTTACAGAAAGGTAATTAAAATCCTATTTTCTCTTACGTCCTAGAGGATACTGGGGTCCACATTAGTACCATGGGGATGTACCAAAGTTCCCAAACCGGGTGGGAGAGTGCTGAGGTTCCTCAGAGGCCAAAGTATCGAACTTGTAAAACTTGGCAAACGTGTTCGAACCTGACCAAGTAGCTGCTCGGCAGAGCTGTAAAGCAGAGATACCCCGAGCAGCCGCCCAGGAAGAACCCACCGACCTAGTAGAGTGGGCCTGTACTTTAGGAACCGGAAATCCTGCCGTAGAATAAGCCTGCTGGATAGTAAGCCTGATCCAGCGAGCAATAGACTGCTTTGAAGCAGGACACCCAATTTTCTTGGGATCATAGAGAACAAACAGCGAGTCAGATTTCCTGTGACAAGCTGTCCACTTCACACAGATCTTCAAAGCCCTTAAAACATCCAAGGACCTTGAGGTAGCAGAGGTGTCAGTAAGCACCGGAACCACAATAGGTTGGTTGATATGAAACGCAGACACCACCTCAGGAAGAAATTGCTGACGAGTTCTGAGTTCAGCTCTATCTTCATGAAAAATCAAATAGGGGATCTTGTGAGACAGCGCCCCCCAGTTCCGACATACGCCTTGCTGAAGCCAAGGCCAACAGTGTAACAGTCTTCCACGTAAGAAACTTAACGTCAACCTCCTGTAAAGGCTCAAACCATTCTGACTGCAGAAACTCCAACACCATGCTGAGATCCCAAGGTGCGTGGGAGGCACAAGGACGGTTGGATGTGCAGAACACCTTTCAAGAACGTCTGAACTTCAGGGAGGTAAGCCAATTGTTTCTGGAAGAAAATGGATAAGGCAGAAATCTGGACTTTTAAAGGAGCCCAATACGTAGGCCCACATCCACCCCTGACTGTAGAAAAAATGGGATTTTAATACCTACTGGTAAATCCTTTTCTCTTAGTCCGTAGAGGATGCTGGGGTCACCATTAGAACCATGGGGTATAGACGGGATCCGCAGGAGACATGGGCACTTTAAGACTTTCAAAGGGTGTGAACTGGCTCCTCCCTCTATGCCCCTCCTCCAGACTCCAGTTATAGGAACTGTGCCCAGGGAGACGGACATTTTGAGGAAAGGATTTATTGTTAAACTAAGGTGAGATTCATACCAGCTCACACCTCAAGCATGCCGCACAACGTGGCATTCAACAGAACACAAGCCAACGGCATGAACAATTTCAGCAACAGACTGACTATAAACGTAACACAACATGTGTGTAACCACAACTTATAACTGCAGATACAGTACGCACTGGGACGGGTGCCCAGCATCCTCTACGAACTAAGAGGAAAGGATTTACCGGTAGGTATTAAAATCACATTTTCTCATACGTCCTAGAGGATGCTGGGGTCACCATTAGAACCATGGCGTTATACCAAAGCTCTAGAACGGGCGGGAGAGTGCGGATGACTCTGCAGCACCGATTGACCAAACTTGAGGTCATCATCGGGCAGGGTATCAAACTTGTAAAACTTTGCAAAAGTGTTTGAACCCGACCAAGTAGCTGCTCGGTGAAGTTGCAATACCGAGACCCCCCGGGCAGCCGCCCAGGACGAGCCCACCTTTCTAGTAGAATGGGCCATCACCGATTTCGGTAACGGCAATCCAGCCGTGGAATGAGCATGCTAAATCGTATTACAGATCCAGCATGCAATGGTCTGCTTGGAAGCAGGACACCCAATCTTGTTGGGAGCATACTGGACAAACAGAGCCTCCGTTTTCTGAACCTGAGCCGTTCTGGCAACATAAATTTTCAAAGCTCTGACCACATCCAGAGACTTTGACTCAATTAAGGCGTCAGTAGCCACTGGCACCACAATAGGTTGGTTCATGTGGAAAGATGAAACCACCTTCGGCAGAAATTGCTGACGAGTCCTCAACTCTGCTCTATCTTCATGGAAAATCAAATAAGGGCTCTTGTGAGATGCCAAGGCAAACAGAATGACCACTTTCCAAGTGAGGAATTTCAACCCCACCTTCTGTAAAGGTTCAAACCAATGTGATTGAAGGAACTGCAACACCACGTTAAGATACCATGGTGCCACTGGGGGCACAAATGGAGGTTGGATGTGCAACACACTTTTCACGAAAGTCTGAACTTCTGGAAGGGAGGCCAATTGTTCTTGAAAGAAAACCGATAAGGTACAGATTTAAGCCTTAATTGAGCCCAACTTTAGGCCCACATCCACACCTGTTTGTAGAAAATGGAGAAAACGTCCTAGCTGAAATTCCTCCATAGGAGCCTTCTTGGATTTACACCAAGAAACATATTTTCTCCAAATACGGTGGTAATGTTTAGATGTTACTCCTTTCCTGGACTGAATAAGTGTGGGAATGACTTCACTGGGAATACCCTTTCGGGCTAGGATTTGGCGTTCAACCACCATGCCGTCAAACGTAGCCGTGGTAAGTCTTGATACACGCACGGCTCCTGCTGTAACAGGTCCTCGCGTAGCGGAAGAGGCCAGGGATCTCCTATGAGTAATTCCTGAAGATCTGGATACCAAGCCCTCCTTAGCCAGTCTGGGACAATGAGGATCGCTTGAATCTTTGTTCTTCTTATGATCTTTAGAACCTTTGGAATGAGAGGAAGTGGAGGGAATACACACACCGACTGAAACACCCATGGTGTCACCAGTGCATCCACTGCTATTGCTTGAGGGTCCCTCGACGTGGAACAATATCTCTGAAGCTCCTTGTTGAGACGAGATGCCATCATGTCTATTTGAGGAATTCCCCAATGACTTGTCACTTCTGTGAAGACCTCTTGATGGAGGCCCCACTCTCCTGGATGGAGATCGTGCCTGCTGAGGAAATCTGCTTCCCAGTTGTCCACTTCTGGAATGAAGATCTCTGACAGAGCGCTTGCGCTACTGCTGTTACATTGTCCGACTGGATCAGTATGGGCAGATTGCGAAGATGTTCCACTTGTAGAAGGCCGTTGTAAATGGCCCTTAACTCCAGAACGTTTATGTGGAGGAGACAAGTTTCCTGGCTTGACCATCATACTTGGAAGTTTTCCCCCCGTGTGACTGCTCCCCAGCCTCGGAGACTTGCATCCGTGGTTACTAGGATCCAGTCCTGGATCCCGAACCTGCACCCCTCTAGGAGGTGACAGCTGTGCAGCCACCACAGGAGTGAGATTCTGGTCTTGGAAGACAGGATTATCCTTCGGTGCATGTGCAGGTGGGATCCGACCACTTGTCCAACAGGTTCCACTGAAACACTCTGGCATGGAATCTGCCAAACTGAATGGCCTCGTAGGACGCAACCATCTTCCCCAGCAACCGAGTGCATTGATGGATTGACACTCTTGCTGGTTTCAGAATTTGTTTGACCAGGCTCTGAAGTTCCAGAGCCTTTTCCACTGGAAGAAAAACTCTCTGTAGTTCTGTGTCCAGTATCAGTCTGAAAACAACAACCGCGTCTTCGTAATCAACTGTGATTTTGGCAAGTTTAAGAGCCAACCATGTTGTTGCAGAACTATCAGGGAGAGTGCAATGTTTTGCACCAACTGGTCCCTGGATCTCGCCTTTATCAGGAGATCATCCAAGTATGGGATAATCGTGACTCCTTGCTTGCGAAGGAGAACCATCATTTCCGCCATCACTTTGGTGAAAATCCTCGGAGCCGTGGACAGACCAAATGTCAACGTCTGAAATTGGTAATGACAATCCTGAATTGCAAACCTCAGGTAAGCCTGATGCGGAGGATAAATGGGAACATGTAAGTAGGCATCCTTTATGTCCACCGACACCATAAAATCCCCTTCCTCCAGACTGGAGGTCACTGCTCGGAGAGACTCCATCTTGAATTTGAATTTTTTTAGGTAGAAATTGAGGGATTTCAGGTTTAGGATCGGTCTGACCGAGCCGTCCGGCTTCAGGGCCACGAACAGGCTTGAATAAAAGCCTTCTCCCTGTTGTGACGGGGGAACCATGACAATGACCTGATTTTGACACAACTTTTGTATTGCGTGGCATACTACCTCCCTGTCCGGAAGAGAAGCTGGTAAGGCTGATTTGAAAATCGGCGGGTAGGGGGGGGGGGGAGGAGGGGGACGTCTTGAAACTCCAGTTTGTACCCTTGGGATACTATCTGTAAAACCCATGGGTCCAGGTCCGAACGAAATCAGAACGGACTGAAGAGTTCGAGACGTGCCCCCACCGGTGCGGACTCCTGCAGTGGAGCCCCCAGCGTCATGCGGTGGAATTGGCAGAAGCCGGGGAGGACTTCTGCTCCTGAGAACCCGACAAGGCTGGTGATCTTTTACCTCTTTCCCTTCCTCTAGTAGCAAGGAAGGAAGAACCTCGCCCTTTTCTGTATTTATTGGGCCGAAAGGACTGCATTTGATAGTGGTGTGTTTTCTTTTGTTGTGGAGGAACATAAGGCAAAAAGGATGACTTACCCGCGGTAGCCGTAGATACCAAATCAGCGAGGCCGTCACCAAACAAGCCACCTTTATATGGTAGAGATTCCATATTTTTCTTGGAGTCAGCATCAGCATTCCATTGGTGAATCCACAATGCTCGCCTAGCTGAGACTACCATGGCATTGGCTTTTGATCCCAAAAGGCCAATATCTCTTGCAGTTTCCTTTAGGTACGCTGCAGCGTCCTTGATAGAACCCAGCGTCAAGATGATGCTATCCCTATCTAGGGTATCTATATCAGATGACAAGTTATCTACCCACTTTTCAATAGCATTACTCACCCACGCAGATGCAATGACAGGTCTGAGTTAGCGTACCTGTGGTCGCATAAATGGATTTTAACGTAGTTTCTTGCTTACGATCCGCAGGGTCCTTAAGGGCTGCCGTGCCAGGTGATGGGAGAACCACCTTTTTAGACAAACGTGATAGGGCCTTGTCTACAATGGGGGGTGACTCCCACTTTTCCCTATCCTCAGAGGGAAACGGATAAGTCATCGGAATCCTTTTGGAAATCTGAAATCTGAAACTTTCTGTCAGGGCTTTCCCAGACTTTTTCAAGTAGAGTGTTCAATTCATGAGAGGGAGGAAACGTTTATTTTCCTTATACCTATCAGGAACAGCAGGGTCCTCAGTGATATGTAATACATCTTTAACCGCCACAATCATGTACTGAATGCTCTTTGCCAATTTTGGATCTTATCTGGAATCACTATAGTCGACACTGGAATCAGTGTCTGTGTCGGTACCAGTGTCTGCCAACTGGGCAAAAGTACGTTTTTGTGACCCCGAGGGGTCCTGTACTTGTAATAACACATCCACCACAGATTTCTTCCATGCCTGGGTCTGAGACTCAGACTTATCTACTCTCTTACTAATAAGAGCCACATTAGCATTCAAAGCATTCAAAACATTTACCCAATCAGGTGTCGGCGGTGCCGACAGGGTCACCCCCACAGCAGTTTCTGTCCCTAATACAGCCTCCTCCTGGGAAGAGCACTCAGCCTCAGACATGTCGACACACCGGGCATATAGGGGACAGACCCACAGTAAAGTCTGTCAGAAAGACACAGAGGAAATTTGCCAGCTCACAACCCAGTGCCAAATTAACGGGTCTGAAAACACTAACAAATGCCCCAGACCTGTAGCGCTTTAAATATCAAATATATTGCACCAAATTATACTGTGCCCCCCCCCCCCTTCCCGTTTTGCACCCTGATACTTGTCAGCAGCGTGAGGAAGGACCAGCGTCTCTGCAGCCCTGTGGAGAGGAAATGGCGCCGAGCTGAGAGTGAGCTGTGAGGAAGACGCTCCGCCCCCTTAATGGCGCGCTTCTGTCCCGCTTATTTTAATAAATAATTATACTGGCGGGGGTTAGGACAGTGCCTTGGCACTAATGTCCCCTCTTGCCAGTAGAAATTGAGGATTTTTGCTGCCCAGGGCGCCCCCCCCACCCCGCAGTGTGTGTGGGAGCATGGCGCGCAGCGTTCCGTTCGCTGCGCGGTACCTCAGAATGCCGTCACTGAAGAAGTCTTCTTTTCTTCTGCTACTCACCTGTCTTCTGACTTCTGACTCTGTAAGGGGGTGACAGCAGGCTGTGGGAGTGAGCATCTAGGCGTACCCAGCGATCAGCACCCTCAGGAGCTAATGGTGTCCTGTCAGCCAGAAGCAGAGCCATTGAACTCACTAGAAGTTGGTCATACTTCTCTCCCCTAAGTCCCACGAAGCAGAAAGACTGTTGCCAGCAGCCTCCCTGAAAATAAAAAACCTAACATAAGTCTTTTTCAGAGAAACTCAGTAGAGCTCCCCTGTAGTGCGTCCAGTCTCACTGGGCACAATTCTAAAACTGGAGTCTGGAGGAGGGGCATAGAGGGAGGAGCCAGTTCACACGCTTTGAAAGTTTTAAAGTGCCCATGTCTCCTGCGGATCCCGTCTATACCCCATGGTTCTAATGGTGACCCCAGCATCCTCTAGGACGTATGAGAAAGGAGAAAACGTCCCAGTTGAAATTCCACTGCAGGAAATTTCCTGTTTTCACACCACAAAACATATTTTTTCCAAACACGGTGGTAATGCTTAGACGTCACCCCTTTCCTGGCCTGGATCAGGGTAGGAATAACCTTGTCCGGGATCCCCTTCCGGGCTAAAATCTGACGCTCAACCTCCATGCCGTCAAACGTAGCCGTGGTAAGTCTTGATAAATGAACGACTCGTGTTGTAGTAGATCCTCGCGAAGAGGCAGAGGCCACGGGTCCTCTAGGAGCATCTCCAGTAGATCCGCGTACCAGGCCCTTCTTGGCCAGTGCGGAGCAATGAAAATGGCTTGGACCTTTTCCCTTTTTATTCTTTAGAGAATTCTTGGGATCAGTCGAAGAGGTGGAAACACGTAAACCATCTGGTAAACGCATGGAGTCACCAGAGCGTCTACTGCCACTGCTTGTGGGTCCCTCGCCCTTGGAATAATACCGTGTGAGCTTCTTGTTGAGACGAGAGGCCATCATGTCTATTTGTGGAATTCCCCACCGACGTGTCAAGGACTCGAACACCTAACCCACTCTCCTGGGTGGAGGTCGTGCCTGCTGAGGAAGTCCGCTTCCCAGTTGTCTACACCCGGAATGAAGATTGCCGACAGCGCCACCGCGTGTCTTTCTGCCCAGAGGAGAATCCTTGTTACCTCTGACATGGCTGCTCTGCTCTTTGTTCCGCCTGTCGGTTTATGTATGTTACTGCCGTCACATTGTCTGACTGAACTTGAATGGCGCGATCTTAAAGAAGATGCGATGCCTGTAGAAGGGCGTTGTATATGGCCCTTAGCTCCAGAACGTTGTTCGGAAGGATGGTTTTCTGAGTTGACCATTTTCCTTGGAACTGTTCCCTTTGGGTGACAGCTCCCCAACCTCTTAGGCTTGCGTCTGTGGTTAGCAGAATCCAATTTTGAATCCCGAACCTTCGACCCTCGGTCAGGTGAGAAGTCTGAAGCCACCACAGAAGAAAAATCCTGGCTTTTGGCGACAGACGAATCCTCTGGTGCATGTGAAGATGTGATCTGGACCATTTGTCCAACAGATGCAGCTGGAAGGGCCTTGCATGAAACCTTCTGTATTGCAGAGCCTCGTAAGAGGCTACCAACTTTCACAGAAGGCGAATGCACAGATGTACCGAGATCCGGGCTGGTTTTAGAACATAACGCACCATTGACTGGATTACCAATGCCTTTTCCAACGGAAGGAATGCCTTCTGTTCCTCCGTATCCAGTATCATCCCCAGGAAAGGAAGCCGCTGTGTTGGTTCCAGATGGGATTTTGGTAGGTTCAGAATCAACCCGTGATCCTGGAGTGGTCGGGTTGAGAGGGCAATGCTGTCCAACAACCTCTCCCTGGATGGTGCTTTTATCAGCAGATCATCCAGGTACGGTATTATGTTCACTCCCTGTTTGCGGAGGAGAAACATCATCTCTGCCATTACCTTGATGAATACCCTCGGTGCCGTGGAGAGGCCAAATGGCAGGGCCTGGAACTGGTAGTGACAGTCCTGCATTGCAAACCTGATGAGGTGGCCAAATCGGAATATGAAGGTACGCATCCTTGATGTCCAGAGACACCAGAAATCCCCCCTCCTCCAGACCTGAGATTATCACTCTCAGAGACTCCATCTTGAACTTGAACACCCTTAAGTACGGGTTCAGTGACTTCAGGTTTAAAATGGTCCTCACCGAACCGTCCGGTTTCGGTACCACAAACAGGTTGGAGTGATAACCCTCGTTTTGTAGGTGAAGTGGAACTGGGACAATGACCAGAGTTTGTACCAGTTTCTGAATTGCTGCCTGCAAAGTCATACCTGCTTCTGGAGAAGCTGGTAAGCCTGATTTGAAGAATCTGTGAGGTGGGAGTTCCTGAAACTCCAGTCTGTATCCCTGGGTGATAAGGTCTTTGACCCAGGGATCCTGGCAAGATGTTGCCCACACGAGACTAAAATAACGTAACCGAGCTCCCACCAGAATGTCTTCCAGGCAGTGCGGCCCACCGTCATGCTGAAGGCTTTGAGGAAGCAGACCCGGAGGTCTGTTCCTGAGAACCTGCAGCTGCTAGTTTTCTGGATTTACCTTTATTGCTTTTGAAGGCAGTAGAAGAACCTTTGGGTCTGCCTTTAAACTTCGCTGTCAGAAAGCACTGCAGAGTTGGAGCAGAGTAGGTTTTCCTTGCTGTGGGTGCTACGAGAGAAAGGTATATAGACTTACCCGCCGTATGCTTGGACATCCACGCATCCAATAAATCTCCAAAAATGGCCTCACCTTTGAACGGTAGGCCTTCCACGCTTTTTCTGGAATCCGCATCCGCAGTCCACTGGCGCAGCAACAAGCCCCTGCCTGCTGAGACTGCCATAGCAGTTGTGCGTGCGTTAAGCAAACCAATTTCCTTTATGGCCTCCACCATAAAGTTTGCAGAGTCTTGAATATGCTGTAGAAGCAAAATTATCTCCCCCCGGGGTAAGGAATCTAACCCATCTATTAGATTACCAGACCATTTTGCAATGGCCCTAGTGATCCATGCACAAGCAATAGTAGGTCGCTGGGCCACCCCCACAGCTGTGTCCTTTAAGGATGCTGCCCCAGGAACGGGTAAGATTATCTTACGTGACAACCTAAAGACCGATGCATCCACAAACAGTGGGTTTTCCCATTTCTTCCTATCTTCCAAAGGAAAGGGGAAGGAAGCATTCAATCTCTTAGGGATCTGAAACTTTTTGTCAGGAGTTGCCCAAGTTTCCTCAAATAAAGCATTCAATTCCCTTGATGCTGGAAATGTAGCAGAGGATTTCTTTTTTACATTAAAATAAGACTCCTCTTCTACCTCCATCACTTTGTCAGGAATGTGCAGGACATCCCTAATAGCTTCTATCAGGGCCTGTATTCCTTGTGACAGGGCTGCATCCCCCTCACTAGCGTCCACCTCACCCTCCTCTGCGTCTGATGTATTGTCATCAGTATCAGCCTTCATGATTTGGGCCAGAGTACGCTTCTGAGGGCAAAGTGTAAGGGTCTGAGGCGCCGCTATGGGGAATGGATCTCTATTTATGAGGTCAGCCATAGACTGTCTTAAGTATTGCATCTCTTTTTCATTCTGGGCTAATTTTGTAGAAATATTTGATTTCATCCCCTTGATGGAATCTAACCATGGGGATTCTGACCCACTAGCCTAAGAACGGGAACTACCTTGAGTACATGGTAGTGAATCACCCGGAAAGGACAGACACTCTGCTGTGTATGAAACACAGTCCCTGGACATTGTAACGTGAAGGGACACACACACACGGTGAAAACACAGTTTTAACTCACACAGAGCCCCCAGGGAGACACAGAGAAAAAGTAGGGCAGCCACACTGCGCCCTTATAGCCAAGTAAAACTCAGCTGGGTCGCCACACTAAGTCCCTTAGAGGAGCTGTGCTTCCCTGCGACGCTGCCAGTGTAAGCTGCAGAGGGAAAATGGCGCTGGTGAGCTGCTGGATCCGCTCATAGTGAAGCCCCGCCCCCATAATGGCATGCAGCATCCCGGTTTTTCATCCTGGCCTGAGGTCTTATATGTGCTTAACTTAGGGTTAGAACCCGTGTTAAGGCAGTACCCAGCGTGGGTAAGCATTGTGGGGGGTTCAACGCCTGCCTCATGGCGGGACACACCAGCCGCATGTCCTCTGAACCTCCCGAAGCGCAGCCTGCATGTCAGCGCTGCGCTCATACACCGATGCCGCCATTCTCGCCGGTGACCTGCTAACCGGGACACTGGCATTGTACTCACCACAACTTCTTTCTTCTGGCTCTGTTAGGGGTTGCGGCGTGCTGCGGGAGGGTACGCTGCACCGTGGTGGGGCTTGCGAATGACTCCCTCAGGAGCTCAGTGTCCTGTCAGCAGAGAAACGGGAAGTTGGGCTGTTCTCTCCCCTAAGTCCCACGAAGCAGGCAGTCAGGTGCCAGCCTGAGCTGCCTGAAAATAACAAACTAGAAAATAAACGCTTTCCCGAGCGTGACCGGCTCCTCCGGGCACATTTTCTAACCTGAGTCTGGTGGGAGGGGCATAGAGGGAGGAGCCAGTGCACACTATTGATTTCTTAAAGTGCCCAAGGCTCCTAGTACCCATGGTACTAATGTGGACCCCAGTATCCTCTAGGACGTAAGAGAAAGTAACTTGAATATAGCTGTAGTTCTCTCCATAAAGCTTAAACCACATCACTTAGCCCACTCCTGTCAGCAATACATGGTGTCCGTTTAAGATGCATGTAATGATGATTCAGGACACATGACCTTGGCCAATATTACATGCTTGTCATCAGTGCACAGTAAATCCCTGGAGAAGTCCAACATGTGCGTTGGGGAGTGCAGAAACACAATCTCACTAAAAATGACTTAATTCCCATGGGAGGCCCTATAATGTCTCCTTACTTACACAGGATTTTTAAGCTTACATCTGTCCTCAGATCAGAAAGGAGCACGGCACACCACGTCTAATACACATGAAGACATATCATCGGATGTACAAAACGGTCCCCTGACAGTCTATAAGAGGATCAGCCTGATAAAGTTACTCGCTGGGAGGATTTTTGGCACCTGCAACGTATTCTCTATAACCCTTAATGGTACACGAAGCACTTGTAGTGTCCATTTGGAATAATTGTATTTTTGAGTAGGGGGCTAAGGTTACGGTTGCAAGCCTCGTTTATCCCTGAGGTATGAGGCGGATGAGGAGGTTGTTGCAGGACATGAGCTAAAGGAGGACAGGCATAAAATGCCAACTATCTTGGCTATGTACAGGGGGAATCCTGCCCATAAACCACACATGCAAACGGATTACAAAAGAAAAAAATAAATAACTAACTATGTTAAAGTGGAACCAATCAACTATCTATATCCTGACTCACAGTGGGAGCAGCCATGTTTGGGTTCAACCCAATATGTACAAGGATGAGGCCAATCCAGGACCGGATTAATGGCCATATGGGCCAGGGGCTGTAAAAGATCAACGGCCTATTGTAAGAAGTGGAAGAGGCGTGACCAGTGCTGTGTGGGTGTGGTCAGTGTATGCAGGGCTGTGGCCAGTGCATGCAGGATGTATATCCTTATGGTTGTGTCTATGCTCCCTTCGTGATCAGGACCAGGAAGTGACAGCATGAGAGGGCAGCAGATGACTTCCGCCCTTACAGCACCTAAATGTTTTATCCGATTCTCCGTTCGTTTGAGGTTATTTCATTTTATCTATGCACGATTGGACACTCGCAGGCTCGCTTCACTTGCCACGCTTTGGCTTGGTGTCTCGCTCCACTCCGCTCGTCACAGGTTACTATTCCAAATAGTTTGTGACATGGACCCAGGGGCTTATGGGAAAGGTCCTCTTCACGAAGGGTAACTAGACACTACCATATCCTTATGCCATCAGCACCAGAGTCTACCCCAAAAAGTAGGAAAAATAGAAATACACTTTATTATACTTATGATTTATGCCCGACCGTTAGGCCAGCTGAGCGACTGATCATCACCATGCTGTCAAGATGATTGGCCTATCAATTCATTGCGCAAAACTGACGACTCCTCGGTATGTAAGTGAAAGGACCACTTGAATTATGACAGCTCAGTTTGGCCATCTACACATGGCAGCCTTGAGAAGTGGAAAGTAATACAGCTCCTAGTACAGAGTTATGCACAATTGATGTAGAGGTTTGGCTACAGTTGTTAATTCCCATCTTATCCAGCACTAGGGGAAGCACCAACATAGAAGATGTGGTGTGGGGGGCCGCAGACATGAGACCTGCGGCATTGCCATATAATTTGGGGGGGGGGGGGGGTTTGGCGTGTTCTTTGGAGTCCACCTCTAAGAAATCACGTTCTGGCATATTTCTCTGATGGTAAAAAATAATGAGCGCTTGGAAAAGCTACTAAAACTATGTGGCACCTGTAAAAAAGAAATTTTGTTAACATATGTTTACAGCTCTTTTTAAGAGCTTTGTTTGCGGTATCGCACAGTCCATAAGAGATCTACCTTTCCCTACCTCACTCTCAGTCCACGGGATTCCTCAGCCTGATGGTATAGATAGCTGTCCGTGGCTTGTATGTTCTTGTAGCGGAGTGTGGCAGGGTTTGGCGGGTGACGTCACTCGGCGGCGTCCGATCTCCTTTTTAAACTTGTGGCAGTCTTGTTTCATTACACATAGAGGAATTTGTTCTCCTGTCTCTCAATATACTCGAGTTATATGCTCTCTGAGCCTGGATGAAAGGAAGCCTGTGACTTAGGTTGTAGTATAAGATCATAAAGCAAATGAGAGGAAACTGGGTGGAAGGTGTGTCAGTCACCTGGATCTGCCGGTAATGAAACAAGTTTAAAAAGGAGATCGGACGCCGCCGAGTGACGTCACCCGCCAAACCCTGCCACACTCCGCTTCCCCGCTGGACGCAGCGGTGGAGGATAAGAACATACAAGCCACGGACAGCTATCTATACCATCAGGTTGAGGAATCCCGTGGACTGAGAGTGAGGTAGGGAAAGGTAGATCTCTTATGGACTGTGCGATACCGCAAACAAAGCTCTTAAAAAGAGCTGTAAACATATGTTAACAAAATTTCTTTTTTACAGGTGCCACATAGTTTTAGTAGCTTTTCCAAGCGCTCATTATTTTTTACCATTATCTATTGATTTATCTGAGCAGCTATAGTAATACAAGCGCATGAAACATTATATTTTCAGTCATATTTCTTTCTCTAATGTTATTGTGATGACAGAGGGTAATAAAAGAAACAACGTTGGCCTTGGGGATTTAGATAAAGAGATTTTTACTTTATTTTTTAGTGACATATGATACAGAAGGTTCCTCACATGCCATTGCCAGCCTGTAAATATTCATAGCACAGTTCATATTACTACAGATGAGGGAACCCCTGAAAAAAACAAAAACCTCCCAATCTGTCCAGTCCCCGGATCAGTCACAAGGCTGCCGTGATTATGTAGTGTTTTGAACTGATGTAGATAAGTTATAGGAAATCACGTGACTTCTCTTGTCTCACCAGTATGTATCTGTATGTATTCTCTACTCAATTCACAAACATCTCCTTGCCAACTTATCCTAGTGGTTCACATTACTCTGACACAGGTCAAGATTACTCACAAGGCAACACAGGCAGCTGCCTAGGTACTGGAGATGTTGAAGGAGCCCAGAGGTGGAATAAGTCATAGGGGGTCATTCAGACCCGATCCGACGCTAGCATTTTTTGCAGCGGTGCGATCGGGTCTGAACTGCGCATGCGTATGCTCCGCAATGCGCAAGTGCGTCGGCCGCCGGCGATCGCCGGACAGCGGCGGATTTAACGAAGAACACGATCGCAAGAAGATTGACAGGAAGAGGTCGTTTATGGGTGTCAACTGGCCATTTCTAGGGAGTGTCCGGAAAAACGCAGGCGTGCCCAGCCGTTTGGAGGGAGGATTCCTGACGTCAGCTCCTGGCTGGATCATCGCAGTGGCTGAGTAAGTCCTGAGCTCTCTGCACAAGCCATCGCACCCCTGCACAGCGATTACCCCCTCCCCCTTTAGGCAGCAACTACCTGATCGCAGCATTGCAAAAAAAACGCCTGCGTGCGATCAGGTCTGAATCACCCCCATAGAACTGATTTGTTTACTTCCACATGAGCCCTGTTGCACTGTGCTCCGCTCACAGATTACTGAATTGTATAGGGATCTCTGATACCCATGTAGGACAGAATATGCATACCCATTACATTTTCACATTATAACAGTTGGTGGTTTATGATGGTCAACAGTTATAGCGTTTGCCACATCTTATCTCACATTAGTGGGAATGGAACAAAAATCATTTTATGCAACATACTGCCTTTCCATAGCTCCCTTTTATTCTGTCAATGGGACTAATTTTGAGTTGATCACAGCAGCAAATGTGTTAGCAGATAGGCAAAACCATGTGCACTGCAGGGGGGGCAGATGTAACATGTGCAGAGAGAGTTAGATTTGGGTGGGGTGTATTCAAACTGAAATCTAAATTGCAGTGTAAAAATAAAGCAGCCAGTATTTACCCTGCACAGAAACGAAATAACCCACCCAAATCTAACTCTCTCTGCAAATGTTATATGTGCCCCCCACCCCCCCCCTGCAGTGCACATGGTTTTGCCCAATTGCTAACAAAATTGCTGCTGCGATCAACTCAGAATTACCCCCAATATTGGTTTATTTGTGGAGGTGTCATGTAAAATTAGTTACACTAAACAGAATGCATGTTGAGCTTTTTAGCTGTTTATATCATGGAACATAGGTGGTCATTCCGAGTTGATCGCTCGCTAGCTAGTTTTAGCAGCCGTGTAAACGCTATGCTGCCTCCCACTGGGAGTGTATTTTAGCTAAGCAGAAGTGCAAACAAAAGGATCGCAGAGCAGCGGCAAGCTTTTTTTGTGCAGTTTTAGAGTAGCTCAATACCTACTCAGAGCTTGTGATCACTTCAGACTATTCAGTTCCTGTTTTGATGTCACGAACACGCCCTGCGTTCGCCCAGCCACGCCTGCGTTTTTTCTAACACTCCCTGAAAACGGTCAGTTGACACCCAGAAATGCCCCCTTCCTGCCAATCACTCTGCGGCCAGCAGTGCGACTGAAAAGCTTTGCTAGACCCTGTGTGAAACGACATAGTTCGTTGCAATAGTACAATGCGCGTGCGCATTGCGCCGCATACGCAGAAGTGCCGTTTTTTTCCTCATCGCTGCAGAGCGAACGAAAGCATCTAGCGATCAACTCGGAATGGCCACCATAGAACAAAACTGCTCAATGCAGACAGCAAGATGGAGATTTCTTGTTCCACAGCAAGAAAAAGAAACGCTGGCCTGTCAATAAATAGATAACACCAAAATAAAAGCTAGAAATATTAAGTACTGTATTTAGTAAAAGTTACAGGAAAGAGTACAGAAAGAATATTAATGGTGGCCCAAAACTGTAGAAATGCCTAAAGCCTAATAAACTCTAGGTCCAGGTAATTGAGACAAGTTCAGTATGTGATGCCGGCGGTCACAATACCGACGCTGGCATCCCGATCTTTAAAATCCTGACTTGGGTGAGGTAAGCATGCCATCCCAACTCTCCCATACCCCTCCCTTCCCACAGCGTAACCCTAACCTCCCCCCTTTGTGCCTAAACCTACCCTCCCCCATGGAGGTGCCTATCCCCCCCCCTCCCCACAGCATAACCTTAACCCCCCAGCCCCTAACCCGTCTGATATTCTTACGGTCGGGATGGCAGCTGTTGGGATTCCGGTGTCGGCATTCTGACGGCTGTCGAGATTCTTGCACCGGTATTCCAAATGTCGGGATCCCGACAGCCAGTACCATAACCACATCCCATTGAGACCACATATGATGTGCAAAGCCTTTATTCCCTGCATGACAAGTTTACAGACTCAGATTATAGGATTCCCTGTAATAAGAGACATTGCAGGAAATGTACAGCTGAAAAGATGCTGAATACCTTTAAAAGGATGACGGAACCTAATTATTTTTCTTAGAAACATTCCATCACCCTACTAAGATGTGGGGAACACAAGATAGGTGTCACCAGCAGGTGTGGAAAAGCCTAGTCCCAAAGGTGCCTTAACAGCTACTGTCCCCTGCTGAGGATCCTCAGAATGGGAGGTGAACGCAGCAGAGTCTGAATCAGACTGAACCTGGGTTATTGCCGCAATATTCCGGGTGGCGGTCCCCGAAAAATAAAGTACCTGGGTAACAAGGCAGTGTAAACGGGTCACCCGGGTCCTGTTATAAGCCTATGGACAGGCGACTCACCGATGCTTGCACCGGCAGAGGGAAGCTCCGTCAATAACCCAGGTCAAGCCGGCGGTGTTAACAGGGTTTGAAGCCGATGTGACACTGGCTGGACCCGGGTTGGCAGTGTAAAAGGGGTATAACACTGCCGCTGAATGTAGGGTTATAAACTATTATGGAGCTGGCTGTATTTGAACTCCTACAGTTGGTCACAGTTGCTAGGAGGACATTGCAGTGCTGACTCAGCAACATGCATTTGTTGGCTTAGCCTCCTCCCCCCCCCATCACCACACCGGTACACTCACCAAAATCCACAGACCCTGCATCCAATTGTGTACTGCATCTCTGAGCGGCACCAATCAGGACACAAGCACATGTGCAGGCTTACATCTGCCAACTGCGTGCGGCATCGGAACTGCATTCTACTCTGAATCAGGCCCTACAGCTCTAGTTGGCCTGAGTTGTGCAGAAGGGCCAACTAGAGATGTAGGGCCTGATTCAGAGTAGGGCACAGAGGTAAATTTGTTCAAAACCATGTGAGGGTGAAATTGCCATTTCAATTTGACTTTGCGCCTTTTTATTTTACCTGGAACCCCCCATGCATTTCAATCCATTGAATAAAAAATACTTTTAAAATGGAATATGTCATGCCCATCCAGTTATTTACCATTCACAGTAACATGAAATTTATATGGGGTATATTATTCAGCGGCCATGAAAAATAGACTGCAGTGATAAACCCCTTTGCATTTAGGGCTGTGTGTGTTAGATCTGGAACACACTGCAGAGCAGGAGGGATTATCCAAGCCCTGCGAGTTCCTCTTAGTTCGGAGCTGGGAAGCGGTGCCAAATTGCTGAAATCGTCATGCCGACCTGTTTTTTTTTTCTCTCTCTCTCTCATACTACTTAGTAAAAGCCGCTGGCTGTATTTAGGAGTGCCCTAGCAGCATTTCAATTTATAGAGCAGTAGAGGGCAGATGACAGACCAAATAGAGACACAGATAAATATAGATGTGTGTTCATTTTGTTATGTGCTGATATATATTCACGTCACGGGGATAGCCTGTTTACAACGCTTGTGCCTTAGAGAAACATATAGCAGACCTGTGTGGAATCCCTGGTTGCTGAACGGCATGACAACACAGTACAAACGTTGCATACATCTGTCCTCAGCTAATGACCTCTCATCCAGAGTATTAAGTAAAAATGTATAGAGGATACGTTATGGAAGCTGCTATACAGGTAAAGTTATAGAGAAGGAGTGCTGTGCACAGCAACCAATCGGATGTTGGCAGAGATTAGCAGGCGTGTCCTGCTTAACTATACACCGCTTATCTGGGCACCCAAATCATATATAGTAACCCAGGACCTCCTCTCTAGCTGCCCACCTCCTTCTACCCTGCCAGGATCACATCTCCAGACACTTCACTGCTCCGGCCTCTGTACTGCATGCCACAGCCATCACGATATATAGGCTGCAACTTTGGTCTTATGCGCTGGACCCCTTTTTTCCTCCATACTGACCAGAGTCCTTAATCTTGTGGAGTAGCCCACATTCCACCCTACCTACTTCGCCGGACTCTATGAGATACTACATAGTGTTTTTCCAGCCGCAGCAGCCATCACTAGTACTGGCACTTACACCCATCCCATGCTGGGTACAAAGGTCTGTCTGAAACCGGCATCCCATCTCCAGGCATTCTATCTCCATCCACACTGTCAGAATGTCAATGTTGGGGTTAAGCTGTGGGCTGGAAGATTTGGCTATGGGGGGAGGTTAGGGTTAGGGATATTGGAGAAATAAATACCGCGGCACTGGAGGATTGGAAGCCTGACCCGGAAGTGATGGTCACATGACCCCCGGGACCCGGAAGAGGCCACTGCAGTTGCCAGAAGGTCTCTGCTGGACCACCAGGAAGAAATATTGACATTGTAACATTTGGACATTTCATCACTATCTACATGATGAAGACATAGTCAACGTCAATATTATGACACAAGGACATTCTCGCATGTCAACATGATAAATTTAGAAATAAAGACTGGATATTTCGTCCCCATCCCCAAGAGAGACATCACTACCTGCCAATGGGCCTAATTCAGAGCTGATCGTAGATGTGCTAAAAATAGCCATGCTATTGCACCTGGCAAGTAGCTCCCTGCCTATACAGCCTAGCTGCGAAGGCAGGCGGCTACCTGCCATGTTTTGGGTTGCATTGGCTGCGTGTGACGCCCTAGCAACGGTCCGGACACACCTGCATTGTCCAGACCACGGTACTGACACGCCCGCCTCTGTCTGTCAATCAGGCAAAGGCGGTCGCATCTCACTGTGTGCGCATGCGAATTGCGGCCGCCGCGTGTGCGCACACACCAGACTGCAAACGCTGCCGCTGCAACGTTCCAGTCTGAATCACCCCCAATATTTGTCAACACTGTCATATATTCGCTGTCCTTGAACCAAACTATACTTGCTGATGTCACCCAGTTCCCTCGGAAGGAGTGACTTATAATTGGCTCAAATGGTTGTGCTTGGCAAAGACAATGATTCCATGCAAAGATGCCCAGTAAGAGTCACTGACTCATTGGAGTCTAACTAATTTATTTTAGCCAAATAAGTAAGGTAGCTCTCATTAATGTTAATAAATGCAGAAACGCAGAAGTGAAGTTTAGAATAATGGTGTAAGGTTTTTGTTACGCAACAAACCTATGAAATACACTCACACCACTGACCTTGTTGGAATTTTGCCTTTTGGTTCCGCTGTGCTCGGGCATACAGTACCACCTGCTGGACCACATCCAGCTGTTCCTGGAGGTGCGGGAAATGGAAATCGGTGCATTCCTGGCAGACTGTGGCAAAATCTGAAACATGACATAAAGGAAAGCAGATTGTTATATGTATTACAGCAGGGTTCAGAATCGCCACACACTACTACAGAGGGCTCAAATCGGTACACACTACTACAGTGTGTTCAGAATTGGCACACACCATTACAGAGGGTTCACAATCAGTACATACCACTGCAGCAGGCTCAGAATCCGCGCACACTATTATAGCAGGCTCAGAATCCGCGCACACTATTGCAGCAGGCTCAAAATCAGCGCACACTATTGCAGCAGGCTCAGAATCAGCGCACACTATTGCAGCAGGCTCAGAATCAGCGCACACTATTGCAGCAGGCTCAGAATCAGCGCACACTATTGCAGCAGGCTCAGAATCAGCGCACACTATTGCAGCAGGCTCAGAATCAGCGCACACTATTGCAGCAGGCTCAGAATGAGCGCACACTATTGCAGCAGGCTCAGAATGAGCGCACACTATTGCAGCAGGCTCAGAAGCAGCGCACACTATTGCAGCAGGCTCAGAATCAGCGCACACTATTGCAGCAGGCTCAGAAGCAGCGCACACTATTGCAGCAGGCTCAAAAGCAGCGCACACTATTGCAGCAGGCTCAGAATCAGCGCACACTATTGCAGCAGGCTCAGAATCAGCGCACACTATTGCAGCAGGCTCAGAATCAGCGCACACTATTGCAGCAGGCTCAGAAGCAGCGCACACTATTGCAGCAGGCTCAGAATCAGCGCACACTATTGCAGCAGGCTCAGAAGCAGCGCACACTATTGCAGCAGGCTCAAAAGCAGCGCACACTATTGCAGCAGGCTCAGAATCGGCGCACACTATTGCAGCAGGCTCAGAATCGGCGCACACTATTGCAGCAGGCTCAAAATCAGCGCATACTATTGCAGCAGGCTCAGAATGAGCGCACACTATTATAGCAGGCTCAGAATGAGCGCACACTATTGCAGCAGGCTCAGAATGAGCGCACACTATTATAGCAGGCTCAGAATGAGCGCACACTATTATAGCAGGCTTAGAATGAGCGCACACTATTATAGCAGGCTCAGAATGAGCGCACACTATTATAGCAGGCTCAGAATGAGCGCACACTATTGCAGCAGGCTCAGAATGAGCGCACACTATTGCAGCAGGCTCATAATCAGCGCACACTATTGCAGCAGGCTCAGAATGAGCGCACACTATTATAGCAGGCTCAGAATGAGCGCACACTATTATAGCAGGCTCAGAATGAGCGCACACTATTATAGCAGGCTCAGAATGAGCGCACACTATTATAGCAGGCTCAGAATGAGCGCACACTATTGCAGCAGGCTCAGAATGAGCGCACACTATTATAGCAGGCTCAGAATGAGTGCACACTATTATAGCAGGCTCAGAATCAGCGCACACTATTGCAGCAGGCTCAGAATCAGCGCACACTATTGCAGCAGGCTCAGAATCAGCGCACACTATTGCAGCAGGCTCAGAATCAGCGCACACTATTATAGAAGGCTCAGAATGAGCGCACACTATTATAGCAAGCTCAGAATCAGCGCACACTATTATAGCAGGCTCAGAATGAGCGCACACTATTATAGCAGGCTCAGAATGAGCGCACACTATTATAGCAGGCTCAGAATCAGCGCACACTATTATAGCAGGCTCAGAATGAGCGCACACTATTATAGCAGGCTCAGAATGAGCGCACACTATTATAGCAGGCTCAGAATCAGCGCACACTATTATAGCAGGCTCAGAATGAGCGCACACTATTATAGCAGGCTCAGAATGAGCGCACACTATTATAGCAGGCTCAGAATCAGCGCACACTATTATAGCAGGCTCAGAATGAGCGCACACTATTATAGCAGGCTCAGAATCAGCGCACACTATTATAGCAGGCTCAGAATCAGCGCACACTATTATAGCAGGCTCAGAATGAGCGCACACTATTATAGCAGGCTCAGAATCAGCGCACACTATTATAGCAGGCTCAGAATGAGCGCACACTATTATAGCAGGCTCAGAATGAGCGCACACTATTATAGCAGGCTCAGAATCAGCGCACACTATTGCAGCAGGCTCAGAATCAGCGCACACTATTATAGCAGGCTCAGAATCAGCGCACACTATTGCAGCAGGCTCAGAATCAGCGCACACTATTATAGCAGGCTCAGAATGAGCGCACACTATTATAGCAGGCTCAGAATGAGCGCACACTATTATAGCAGGCTCAGAATGAGCGCACACTATTATAGCAGGCTCAGAATGAGCGCACACTATTATAGCAGGCTCAGAATGAGCGCACACTATTATAGCAGGCTCAGAATCAGCGCACACTATTATAGCAGGCTCAGAATCAGCGCACACTATTATAGCAGGCTCAGAATGAGCGCACACTATTATAGCAGGCTCAGAATCAGCGCACACTATTATAGCAGGCTCAGAATGAGCGCACACTATTATAGCAGGCTCAGAATGAGCGCACACTATTATAGCAGGCTCAGAATCAGCGCACACTATTATAGCAGGCTCAGAATGAGCGCACACTATTATAGCAGGCTCAGAATGAGCGCACACTATTATAGCAGGCTCAGAATGAGCGCACACTATTATAGCAGGCTCAGAATGAGCGCACACTATTATAGCAGGCTCAGAATCAGCGCACACTATTATAGCAGGCTCAGAATCAGCGCACACTATTATAGCAGGCTCAGAATGAGCGCACACTATTATAGCAGGCTCAGAATGAGCGCACACTATTATAGCAGGCTCAGAATCAGCGCACACTATTATAGCAGGCTCAGAATGAGCGCACACTATTATAGCAGGCTCAGAATCAGCGCACACTATTATAGCAGGCTCAGAATGAGCGCACACTATTATAGCAGGCTCAGAATGAGCGCACACTATTATAGCAGGCTCAGAATCAGCGCACACTATTATAGCAGGCTCAGAATCAGCGCACACTATTACAGCAGGCTCAGAATCAGCGCACACTATTATAGCAGGCTCAGAATGAGCGCACACTATTATAGCAGGCTCAGAATGAGCGCAGACTATTATAGCAGGCTCAGAATCAGCGCACACTATTATAGCAGGCTCAGAATGAGCGCACACTATTATAGCAGGCTCAGAATGAGCGCACACTATTATAGCAGGCTCAGAATCAGCGCACACTATTATAGCAGGCTCAGAATCAGCGCACACTATTATAGCAGGCTCAGAATGAGCGCACACTATTATAGCAGGCTCAGAATGAGCGCACACTATTATAGCAGGCTCAGAATCAGCGCACACTATTATAGCAGGCTCAGAATCAGCGCACACTATTATAGCAGGCTCAGAATGAGCGCACACTATTATAGCAGGCTCAGAATGAGCGCACACTATTATAGCAGGCTCAGAATCAGCGCACACTATTATAGCAGGCTCAGAATGAGCGCACACTATTATAGCAGGCTCAGAATCAGCGCACACTATTATAGCAGGCTCAGAATGAGCGCACACTATTATAGCAGGCTCAGAATGAGCGCACACTATTATAGCAGGCTCAGAATCAGCGCACACTATTATAGCAGGCTCAGAATCAGCGCACACTATTACAGCAGGCTCAGAATCAGCGCACACTATTATAGCAGGCTCAGAATGAGCGCACACTATTATAGCAGGCTCAGAATGAGCGCACACTATTGCAGCAGGCTCAGAATGAGCGCACACTATTATAGCAAGCTCAGAATCAGCGCACACTATTGCAGCAGGCTCAGAATGAGCGCACACTATTGCAGCAGGCTCAGAATCAGCGCACACTATTGCAGCAGAAGAAGCAGCCGTAATAGCTCTAATATGGTAATGCAGCAGGGGGCGTCACGCCTTCTGCTGCATTACTGATCTGAACTGCACTCACGGACACAGTATCGGATCTTCCCTGGCACCATCAGGTAGGCTTGCTATACCCATGGTGCCACGCAAGCCGTCCGTCAGAGGCCAGGAAATCTTTGTGCAACAATGGAGGTCCCTGGCCTCTTCCTTCCCCTAAACAGCGGCGACACACCTCCATTTTCACAAACTGATCCTGCCGCCACCCACTTCGCCAAATGGCATCAGACTATCAATTGCTGAAAGTCTGATGCCGTCCCTATGTAGCAGGACCTGTTCGCGCACACGCAGAATGAGTCAGGCGCATATACAAAGTATCGAACTGAAAGTACGAACATCGGTACTCTGCGCATCCTGGCACGCATCCAGCCACATCAACACTGTTCCCTTGACTGCTCTATGGTGATGTCATCATACAGTGTTCCCAGACTGCGCTATGTTGATGTCATCAGAGTGTTCCCAGACTGCGCTATGGTGGTGTTACTGGGCGTACTTTAAACTGTACAGTCACATAGAGGGATGACCCTATGTAGAATACAGAAATCACAGTGGACCTAATGCAGCGAGTATAAGTGTTGGAAGAGGGGGTATTGAAGGTGCGCCCTCCCCCCACAACCCCAACCCAATATTTGAGACAACAGAGTCAATGTACGGAGTCACAGCGTGCAGTGCGGCCGCCATTTAAGGTTACCATTGGCAGTGTCAGGATTGTCACGAGCCACTCCAGCGGCTGCAAGTCCACGTTGGCAATTCTGCAATCCTGGTCTGCCAGTCATAGCCTGAAAGTCCACGTCAGTATATCTGCAATCCTGGCCTGCCAGTCATAGCTTGCAAGTCCACATCAGGAGTTCTGCAACCTGGCCTGACAATTATAGCCTGCAAAACCATGTCAGCAATTCTGTAATCCTGGCCTGCCAGTCATAGCCTGCAAGTGCTCGTCAGCATTTCTACAACCCTGGCCTGCCAATCATAGCATGCAAGTCCACATAAGCAATTCTGTTACCCTGGCCTGTTAGTCATAGCCTGCAAGTCCACTACAGCAATCCTGAAACCCTGGCCAATCTGCTTAGACCTCATTTGGCCAAACCTCAGTATATCCTGCGTATCACAACTGTCTGTTAGCATCTTGCTAAGCTGAGCCACAGCTGTGCCAAAATACCTGGCTTATCTAATAATATCCTGCTAGGCCTAGCAGCAGCCACTTCCGAATACCGGATCAGCCTGCATCTCCCTACATCTGGCTTAATCCTTTGTTCTGGATCGAGCTCTGCCATATTACCCTCTCTGAGTCATCGTCAGTGCTATCTGGGGTCTTCAGACCATTGGGGTGAGCTTCTACTGATGGAGGTATTAAGCCCAGACGGCACCCTAAGTACCGGTGTACATAACAAGTGCTACGGTAACAGCCGAAGTTAAGGGCTCTAGCAGTCTCACCCCAACAGGACTGGAGCCCCCCACATCATCTTACCAGTCCAAGGATCAAGCCATCAAAACACTCTACAGCAGCTTCCAGTTCCAAAGTTCCCAGCCTCCTCATAACTAGGATGGAGATAATCCCTTTTCCGGCTGCTTCACCTCCTTCTTCCCCACAGCCCATCTCCGTCCGCCTCCAGGGCCCTACTCCACCCTGCACCCTTCACCCAGCACCTACAGTGTGTAGCTATTTACTGTGGGTTGGCCCCTCCGCTGGGACCAGGTGGTGTGGCAGGTAAGTCCAGCTGCCTCTGAGGGGGTGACATTCAGCAATTTATATAATTATATCTTGCCCACCAACCTAAAAACGTTGTGGCGACCCTGGAAGCGGGTACTGCACCACTGCCTGAAACTGACTCAGGGATCTTGCTGATTAGCAGAGCTGGTGAAGCAGACAGTCAAGAGATAACAGTTCTATAGATCACATAAATCGCATACTAAAATATCCTACAAGCAACAATGCAGCAAATTAAAAGTACACTAACACGATCTGTTTTCCTATATCACGCATCTAATATACTTCTATAAACATTTATTAAGAAATGTTTTCTGTGCGCTATAGGACGCTACCTGCCACAAACACCAGCTAGACATCCTATTTGGAAATTGGAACCATCTTGCTATCAATTCCGAGAAGATAGGGGGGTAATTCAGATCTGATCTCTGTTGTGCGTTTTCGCACAGTGGGCAATCCGGTCATAACAGCGCATGGGTATGCACTGCATTGCACACGCGCGACGGGCAACAACAACGGGGATCGCCAGTCAGCGACGGGATAATGCGAAAAATCTGTTCGCACAGGCGTTCGCAGGGTGATTGACAGGAGGAAAATCGATTGTGGTTTCTGTGTCCAAGCGTTTTCAGGGAGGGTGGCTGACGTCAGCTCCGGCCCGATCAGCCCAATTCAATCACACTGGAAGAATAAGTCCTGGGCTGCGCACACACGGAATTTTAGCAGCTCGGCGTACACATACACACTTGCACGGCGAAAATACACTCACACTGTAGGCGGTGACTATCTGAATGCAGGACAGCAAAAAACGCAGTCCAGCGATCAGATCTGAATTACCCCCCTAGTCTGCTCTTATTGCCCATATACAGTAATTACTGAAACAGCTAATTTACCACCTTCTGGTCAGAAGTGGTACTGCAGCAGCAGTGCTCAGCCAGTTCTCATGAGTGGAAATCAAGACACCTCTAAACTTGTCACCAACAATGCTCTATAAGAACAATACTCATGATGTTGCCCATTACAGGTGAGATCTACCCCAATATGAAGATTCATTCCTATCAAGATATGTAATAGGAAATACAGACATGCAGAACCTCTGCATGCAGAACACTAACATGAGTATCTCAAGGGCATGATTTATTTATTTATTTATTACCAGTTATTTATATAGCGCACACATATTCCGCAGCGCTGTACAGAGAATGTTTTGCCCATTCACATCAGTCCCTGCCCCATTGGAGCTTACAATCTATATTCCCTATCACATGTACACACACACACACATTCATGCTAGTGTTAATTTTGTTGGGAGCCAATTAGCCTACCAGTATATATTTTTGGATTGTGGGAGGAAACCGGAGAACCCGGAGGAAACCCACGCAAGTACGGGGAGAATATACAAACTCCGCACAGTTAGGGCCATGGTGGGAATCGAACCCATGACCTCAGTGCTGTGAGGCAGTAATGCTAACCATTACACCATCCGATAGCTTTTTTTGCCCAACACTCTCTCTTTCTAACCCGAGTCTCCCAATGAAGCCAGGAGCCATAACATGCTGCAGCCCACAGCTTGAGAACAGGCATTCCCTCCAATGCAATAGAAATAATTACATGGTTCTGATTAGCTTTTTTGTAGGTGGGGTAGATATGTTTCGTCAACAGTCAATATTTAGACACCATAATGTCGACATGTTCCGAATGTCGACAACAATGTTGACTTGCAAAATTTAGACAGTGACAAAATGTAGAGTCTACATGTTTAAAATGTTAACAGTCAAATGGTATGTAAGCCTAAACCCACCCTAAAACTTCTACTGTTGACATTTTAACTATGTCGACATTCTGACTGTGACAATGCTATGACATTTCAAAATAATAGTGCAGACGTTCCGACTGTCAACACTGTGATTGTAGACAAGATGACTGCATACCACTGAAGGTATATAATATGGGCTTGTTGAGGTCGGACAGAATGTTTATCTTATACCATAGTGCATTAGCTTCTGTGCCCGTCATACCTCTTTTAATCCCGCTGTAAGAATTAATGCGGTTATCCACCAGCAGAACCAGGCCGCACAAGGACATGGAATACAGAGAGAGGGCAGTCTGTAGTCTGTGTAACTTGACTCCGCTGCGGTGATTCCGTTTGTGACGGCAGAAATCCAACATGTCAGCTCTCAGCAGCCTCAGATTGTGCATGGTCTTCAGCTGTGCCCCTAGGGAGACAATGAAATGCATATCATCCTGATTTACTAATCTAAGCAACACAGGATGGCACCTTGTGGCTGCTGCAAAAGACACGTTCTCCGGCTGTAGGGAATGCTGGCACTTCCAGTTCCGGTACAGCTGCATTGTCAGCAGACATGAACCTCCAGGTACAGAACCCCCCCCCCCCCCCCCCCCACAGTTGCAATAAATTGTTACAGCTGCACAAAAATAATAATGCTTTATTGATCCCATGATGTATTTTGTTTGTCCCCAAATGAATTACATTTGCAACATTTTACATAACAATTAGCTTTTTCTTATTTTTTGTTAGTTATTACAAGCATTTCATTCACTCCAAATATTTTTTCTCCCAGTTAACGATGATTTACTGGCTGAAGGGTCCCATACATCTTTAATCAACTGTGAAAATTCACTGTTCTTCAGATGCCTGGGTTGGGGTATCCAACATGTTGGATATCCTCCATTCCCTGATCTTAACCCCAAAATGATCAGAAACAGTGAGTGAGGGAATGATAACATGCTGTATTTGCCGATTCCTAAATGGATAGCCGAATCAGATCACCAATCGGCGTTGGGGAATTTCCGTGAACATATTAGGCCTGCATAACAAAAATTATTATTATTTTGATTCTTATATTTTCTCATACGTCCTAGAGGATGCTGGGGTCCACTTCATGACCATGGGGTATAGACGGTTCCGCAGGAGCCATGGGCACTTTAAGACTTTTCAAAGGGTGTGAACTGGCTCCTCCCTCTATGCCCCTCCTCCAGACCTCAGTTTTAGAAATGTGCCCAGGCAGACTGGATGCACTCCAGGGGAGCTCTACTGAGTTTCTCTGAAAAGACTTATGTTAGGGTTTTTATTTTCAGGGAGAACTGCTGGCAACAGTCTCCCTGCTTCGTGGGACATAAAGGGAAGAAGTAGGAACCAACTTCCTCAGAGTTTCATGGCTCTGCTTCTGGCTGACAGGACACCATTAGCTCCTGAAGGGTACTGGACGCTAGCCGTGTCTAGATACTCACTCCCACAGCACGCCATCACCCCCTTCACATAGCCAGAAGTCAGAAGACAGGTGAGTGTTAGAAGATGAATCTTCAATCAAGATAGTGACGGCTAAAGGTACAGCGCGCCATTGCTGCCCACACATACACAGGTACTGCAGGGTGCAGGGCGCGTTGGGGGGGCGCCCTGGGCAGCAAATAATCTTGTAAACTGGCTAAAAGGGGGCATAAGGTGCCAAGGCACAGCCCTACCCCCGCCGGTATAAATATTATGTGTAAAATCTCTGAGGGGAAACGCGCCATTACGGGGGCAGAGCTTCCTCCTCAGTCAGCCAGCACACTGCTCAGCACCATTTTCTCTCATTCCAGACTGCAGAGAAGAAGCTGGTCCTCCTCCACTTCTGAACAAGTATCAGGGTGCAAAAAAGGGGGGGGGCTATGTGATATTCGGTGCTAAAACATATTATTCATAATATAATAGCGCTTAAAGGTTTCTGTGTACAAAGTACGCGACACAGGGATTTTGTCTCTGTGTACAAAGTACGCGGCACAGAGATTTTATCTTTTGCGCTGGGTTGTGAACTGGCTGCGCCTAACTGTGTCCTTCTGACAGATTTTACTGTGAGTCTGTCCCCTATAAGTCCCAGAGTGTCTGTGGTGTGTGTGTGCACAAGTGTGACATGTCTGAGGCAGGGAGTTCTTCCCCTGAGGAAGCCATTTTAGGGACACAGAGTTGTAATGTGGTGGCGCTCCGTCACACCAAGAGCCTGCATGGGTGAAAGAAATACGTGATAGTGTGCATCATGTCAATAGGAGAATAGATAAGTCTGAATCTCATGCAGAATGCTGGAGAAAATCTGTGGAGGATGTGATTTTTCAAGGTTCTGTTCTCCCATCCGCAGGCGACCCCTCTGGGTCACATAAAAGACTGTTTGCAAATATTGTAAATACTGATACCGACACGGACTCTGATTCCTGTGTCGATAGTGACTCCAGGGAAGTAGATCATAAATTGGCGAAAAATATACAATATATGATTGTGGCTATAAGGGAAGTTTTGGAAGTTACAGAAACCCCTCCTGTACCTCAGGAGAAGGCCTATTTCTATAAAGAAAAGAAATCCAAGGTCCAAGGTTGTTTTCCCTCCGTCCCACGAGCTAAATACTCTCTTTGAAGGGGTGTGGGTGAATCCTGAAAAGAAATTTCGCATTCCCAAAAGGATTCAGATGGCTTATCGTTTTCCTTTAGAGGACCGGAAAAAATGGGAGTCACCCCCGGTGTTAACAGTGCCCTGTATAGATTGACAAAGAAGGTGATTCTCCCTGCACCTGGGACGGCTTCGCTAAAGGAGCCGGCAGACCGCAAATTGGAGACTACATTAAAATCCATTTATGTTGCCAATGGTACGCTGCTCAGGCCCACAATTGCTTGCGCATGGGTGAGTCGTGCTATTGAAAAAATAAGATTTTACTTACCGGTAAATCTATTTCTCGTAGTCCGTAGTGGATGCTGGGGACTCCGTAAGGACCATGGGGAATAGACGGGCTCCGCAGGAGACATGGGCACTTTAAGAAAGAATTTGGATTCTGGCGTGCTCTGGCTCCTCCCTCTATGTCCCTCCTCCAGACCTCAGTTAGAGAAACTGTGCCCGGAAGAGCTGACAGTACAATGAAAGGATTTTGGGAATCCAGGGTAAGACTCATACCAGCCACACCAATCACAGCGTATAACTTGTGATAACTTTACCCAGTTAACAGTATGAACAACAACAGAGCATCAGATCAATCCTGATGCAACTATACATAACCCTTATTTAAGCAATAACTATATACAAGCATTGCAGAAGAAGTCCGCACTTGGGACGGGCGCCCAGCATCCACTACGGACTACGAGAAATAGATTTACCGGTAAGTAAAATCTTATTTTCTCTAACGTCCTAGTGGATGCTGGGGACTCCATAAGGACCATGGGGATTATACCAAAGCTCCCAAACGGGCGGGAGAGTGCGGATGACTCTGCAGCACCGAATGAGCAAACACAAGGTCCTCCTCAGCCAGGGAATCAAACTTGTAGAACTTTGCAAAGGTGTTTGAACCTGACCAAGTAGCCGCTCGGCAAAGCTGTAATGCCGAGACCCCTCGGGCAGCCGCCCAAGAAGAGCCCACCTTCCTTGTGGAATGGGCCTTAACTGATTTAGGCAGCGGCAACCCTGCCGCAGAATGAGCCTGCTGAATCGTGTTACAGATCCAGCGAGCAATAGTTTGCTTTGAAGCAGGCGCCCCAAGCTTGTTGGAAGCATACAGGATAAACAAAGATTCCGTTTTCCTGACCTTAGCCGTTCTGGCTACATAAACCTTCAAAGCCCTGACCACATCCAGTGACTCGGAATCCTCCAAGTCAGTAGTAGCCACAGGCACCACGATAGGTTGGTTTATATGAAAGGATGAAATAACTTTTGGCAGAAATTGTGGGCGGGTTCACAATTCTGCTCTATCCGCATGGAAAACCAGATAAGGGCTTTTATGTGACAAAGCCGCTAACTCTGACACACGCCCAGCCGAAGCCAAGGCTAATAGCATGACCACCTTCCACGTGAGATATTTCAATTCCACCGTTTTGAGTGGTTCAAACCAGTGTGATTTCAGGAAACTCAACACCACGTTAAGATTCCAAGGTGCCACTGGAGGCACAAAAGGGGGCTGAATATGCAGCACTCCCTTTACAAACGTCTGAACTTCAGGCAGAGAAGCCAGTTCTTTTTGAAAGAAAATGGATAAGGCCGAAATCTGAACCTTAATGGAACCCAATTTTAGGCCCAAAGTCACTCCCGCCTGTAGGAAGTGAAGGAAACGGCCCAGCTGGAATTCCTCCGTAGGGGCATTCCTGGCCTCACACCAAGCCACATATTTTCGCCATATACGGTGATAATGTTGAGCTGTCACATCCTTCCTAGCCTTTATTAGCGTAGGAATAACTTCATCCGGAATGCCTTTTTCTGCTAGGATCCGGCGTTCAACTGCCATGCCGTCAAACGCAGCCGCGGTAAGTCTTGGAACAGACAGGGCCCCTGTTGCAACAAGTCCTGTCTTAGAGGCAGAGGCCACGGGTCCTCTGTGAGCATTTCTTGCAGATCTGGATACCAAGTCCTTCTTGGCCAATCCGGAACAATGAGTATTGTTCTCACTCCTCTTTTTCTTATGATTCTCAGCACCTTGGGTATGAGAGGAAGAGGAGGAAATACATAGACTGACTGGAATACCCATGGTGTCACCAGTGCGTCCACAGCTATCGCCTGAGGGTCCCTTGACCTGGCGCAATATCTCTGTAGCTTTTTGTTGAGGCGGAATGCCATCATATCCACCTGTGGCAGTTCCCACCGACTTGCAATCTGCGTGAAGACTTCTTGATGAAGTCCCCACTCTCCCGGGTGGAGGTCGTGCCTGCTGAGAAAGTCTGCTTCCCAGTTGTCCACTCCCGGAATGAACACTGCTGACAGTGCGCTTACGTGATTCTCCGCCCAGCGAAGAATTCTGGTGGCTTCTACCATCGCCACCCTGCTCCGTGTGCCGCCTTGGCGGTTTACATGAGCCACTGCGGTGATGTTGTCTAACTGAATCAGAACCGGTTGGTCACGAAGCAGGGACTCCGCTTGACGTAGGGCGTTGTATATGGCCCTTAGTTCCAGGATGTTGATGTGAAGGCAAGTCTCTTGACTTGACCACAGCCCTTGGAAATTTCTTCCCTGTGTGACTGCACCCCACCCTCGGAGGCTTGCATCCGTGGTCACCAGGACCCAGTCCTGAATGCCGAATCTGCGACCTTCGAGAAGGTGAGCATTCTGCAGCCACCACAGGAGAGACACCCTGGCCCTGGGGGATAGGGTGATCAACCGATGTATCTGAAGATGTGATCCGGACCACTTGTCCAACAGATCCCACTGAAAGGTCCTCGCATGGAACCTGCCGAAGGGAATGGCCTCGTATGATGCCACCATCTTTCCCAGGACTCGCGTGCAGTGATGCACCGACACCTGTTTTGGTTTTAATAGTTCTCTGACCAGTGTCATGAGCTCCTGAGCCTTCTCCATCGGGAGATAAACCCTCTTCTGGTCTGTGTCCAGAATCATGCCCAGGAAAGGCAGACGAGTCGTAGGAATCAACTGCGACTTTGGAATATTTAGAATCCAGCCGTGCTGTTGTAACACTTCCCGAGAGCGTGCCACACTGATCAGCAACTGCTCTCTGGACCTCGCCTTTATGAGGAGATCGTCCAAGTATGGGATAATTGTGACCCCTTGCTTCCGCAGGAGCACCATCATTTCCGCCATTACCTTGGTAAATATTCTCGGTGCCGTGGAGAGACCAAACGGCAACGTCTGAAATTGGTAATGACAATCCTGTACCACGAATCTGAGGTACGCCTGATGAGGTGGGTAAATGGGGACATGAAGGTATGCATCCTTTATATCCAGAGACACCATAAAATCCCCCCCTTCCAGGCTTGCGATGACCGCTCTGAGCGATTCCATCTTGAACTTGAACCTTTTCAGGTATATGTTCAGGGATTTTAAATTCAATATGGGTCTGACCGAACCGTCCGGTTTCGGTACCACAAACATGGTCGAATAATAACCCTTTCCTTGTTGAAGGAGGGGAACCTTGACCACCACCTGCTGAAGATACAATTTGTGAATTGCAGCTAACACTATTATCCTCTCTAAGGGGGAAGCTGGCAGGGCCGATTTGAGGTATCGGTGAGGGGGCATCTCTTCGAATTCCAGCTTGTATCCCTGAGACACAATCTCTATCGCCCAGGGATCCACCTGGGAGTGAAAACACTTGTGGCTGAAATTTCGGAGACGCGCCCCCACCGGGCCTAGCCCCGCCTGTGGAGCCCCAGCATCATGCGGTGGATTTAGTGGAAGCCAGGGAGGACTTCCTGGGAACTAGCTGTGTTATGCAGCTTCTTTCCTCTGGCAAGAAAGGACGCACCTCGGACTTTCTTGCCTTTTTGTGATCGAAAGGACTGCATTTGGTAATATGTTGCTTTCTTAGGTTGTGAGGGAACATATGGCAAAAAATTTGACTTTCCATCAGTAGCCGTGAAGACCAGGTCCGAGAGACCCTCCCCAAACAATTCCTCACCCTTGTAAGGTAAAACCTCCATGTGCCTTTTTGAGTCGGCATCACCTGTCCATTGCCGAGTCCACAGGACCCTTCTGGCAGAAATCGACATTGCATTTATTCTAGAGCCCAGTAGGCTAATGTCTCTTTGAGCATCTCTCATATATAGGACAGCGTCTTTTATATGCCCCAGGGTCATTAATATAGTATCCTTGTCTAAGGTATCAAGTTCCTCAGATAAGGTATCCGTCCATGGTGCTACAGCACTACACACCCAGGCCAACGCAATTGCCGGCCTTAGTAAGGTACCTGAATGTGTATAAATGGACTTCAGGGTACCCTCTTGCTTTCTATCCGCAGCATCTTTTAGGGTGGCCGTATCCTGTGACGGCAGGGCTACCCTCTTGGATAAGCGTGTTAAAGCTTTGTCCACCCTAGGGGAGGATTCCCAGCGTAACCTGTCCGTTGGCGGGAAAGGATACGCCATAAGCATCCGTTTGGAAATATGCAGTTTTTTATCTGGAGATTCCCAAGCCTTTTCACATAACTTATTTAGCTCATGTGAAGGGGGAAAGGTCACCACCTGCCTTTTCTCCCCATACATATTAACCCTCTTGTCAGGGACTGGGGTTTCCTCTGTGATGTGCAACACATCCTTAATTGCTATAATCATATAACGGATGGATTTAGCCAATTTAGGCTGTAACTTTGCATCATCGTAATCGACACTGGAGTCAGAATCCATGTCGGTATCTGTGTCAACAATTTGGGATAGTGGGCGCTTCTGAGACCCTGACGGCCTCTGCGACATAGGATCAGGCATGGGCTGAGACCCCGACTGTCCTAAGGTTTCAGCTTTATCCAACCTTTTATGCAAGGAATTAACATTATCATTTAAAACCTTCCACATATCCATCCAATCAGGTGTCGGCGCCGTCGGCGGAGACACCACATTCATTTGCTCCCGCTCTGCTTCCACATAGCCTTCCTCGTCAAACATGTCGACACAAGCGTACCGACACACCACACACACAGGGGATGCTCTTTTTGAAGACAGTTCCCCCACAAGGCCCTTTGGAGAGACAGAGAGAGAGTATGCCAGCACACACCCCAGCGCTATATGTCCCAGGAATCACACAGTAACTTAGTGTTAACCCAGTAGCTGCTGTATATTATGTTTTTGCGCCTAATTTATGTGCCCCCCCTCTCTTTTTACCCTCTTCTACCGTGAATCTGCAGGGGAGAGCCTGGGGAGCTTCCTCTCAGCGGAGCTGTGGAGAAAAAATGGCGCTGGTGAGTGCTGAGGAAGAAGCCCCGCCCCCTCAGCGGCGGGCTTCTGTCCCGCGTTTATGTACAATATTATGGCGGGGGCTCATACATATATACAGTGCCCAACTGTATATATGTCTAACTTTTGCCAAGAGGTCCTAATTGCTGCCCAGGGCGCCCCCCCTGCGCCCTGCACCCTACAGTGACCGGAGTATGTGGGTGTAGTGTGGGAGCAATGGCGCACAGCTGCAGTGCTGTGCGCTACCTCAGTGAAGACTGGAGTCTTCTGCCGCCGATTTCGAAGTCTTCTTGCTTCTTTCACCCGGCTTCTGTCTTCCGGCTCTGCGAGGGGGACGGCGGCGCGGGGACGGGATCGGACGACAAGGGGTGAGATCCTGTGTACGATCCCTCTGGAGCTAATGGTGTCCAGTAGCCTAAGAAGCAGGACCTATCTGCAGAGAGTAGGGCTGCTTCTCTCCCCTCAGTCCCACGATGCAGGGAGTCTGTTGCCAGCAGAGCTCCCTGAAAATAAAAAACCTAACAAAATACTTTCTTTATAGCAAGCTCAGGAGAGCTCACTAATCAGCACCCAGCTCGTCCGGGCACAGATTCAAACTGAGGTCTGGAGGAGGGACATAGAGGGAGGAGCCAGAGCACACCAGAATCCAAATTCTTTCTTAAAGTGCCCATGTCTCCTGTGGAGCCCGTCTATTCCCCATGGTCCTTACGGAGTCCCCAGCATCCACTAGGACGTTAGAGAAATGGTCAGACAACTTGTCATCAGAAATCGACACGATTAATAACGATGAGATACTCCTAAAGTTAGGGAATATCAAAGACGCGGCCGCATACATGCTAGAAGCGATGAAGGATATTGGACTCTTGGGTTCAACAGCCGCTACCATGGCAGTATCGGCTCGGCGGGCGTTGTGGATTCGCCAGTGGAACGCTGATGCAGATTCCAAAAAGAATATGGAGGCTCTCCCATATAAAGGTGAGGCCTTATTTGGTGATGGGCTGGATGCGTTAGTCTCATCGGCTACCGCAGGTAAGTCGACATTTTTGCTTGCACCGGCAAAAAAGACACATCACTCTCACATGCAGTCCTTTCGGCCCAACAAACACAAAAAGGCCAAAGGTTCCCCCTTCTTTGCAGGTAGGGGAAGGGGAAAAGGAAAGAAGTCTGCAGCGTCTCCAGGATCCCAGGAGCAGAAGTCAACCCCTACTTCTGCCAAATCTACAGCATGACGCTGGGGCTCCCTTGCGGGAGGCCGCTCGGATGGGGGCACGTCTGAAACTGTTCAGTCAAGGTTGGATTCAATCTGGCCTGGACCCATGGGTTTTACAAATAGTATCCCAGGGGTACAAGCTGGAGTTTCAAGATGTCCCCCCATGCCGATTTTTCAAATCGACCTTGCCAGCTTCTCTCCCAGAAAGAGAGGCAGTAACAACGGCAATTCAAAAGTTATGTCAGCATCAGGTCATAGTCCTGGTGCCCTTGTCACAACAAGGAGAAGGGTTTTATTCAAGCCTCTTTGTAGTTCCGATGCCGGACGGCTCGGTCAGACCAATTTTAAACCTAAAAAATCTGAATCTCTACTTGAAAAGGTTCAAGTTCAAAATGGAATCACTGAGGGCAGTGACTTCCAGTCTGGAGGAGGGGGACTTCATGGTGTCAGTAGACATAAAGGATGCTTACCTGCATGTTCCCATTTATCCTCCTCATCAGGCTTATCTGAGATTCGCGGTTCAGGACTGCCATTACCAGTTCCAGACGTTGCATTTCGGTCTCTCCACGGCACCGAGGGTATTCACCAAGGTGATGGCGGAGATGATGGTCCTCCTTCGTCAAAAAGGAGTCAATATAATTCCTTATCAGGCCGATCTCCTGATAAAGGCGAGATCCAGGGAGCAGTTGCTGCAGAACATCACACTCTCCCTGTCCATACTCCAACAACACGGTTGGATCATTCATTTTCCAAAGTCTCAGTTGGAACAGACGACAAGATTGTCTTTCTCGGGATGATACTGGACACAGAAGTTCAGAGAGTATTTCTTCCAGTGGAAAAGGCTCTGGAAATCCAGAGAATGGTCAAACAGATACTGAAACCAACAAGTGTGTCGATCCATCAGTGCATTTGGTTGTTGGGGAAGATGGTGGCGGCCTATGAGGCCATACAGTTTGGCAGATTCCATGCCAGAGTGTTCCAATGGAACCTGTTGGACAAGTGGTCCGGATCCCACCTACACATGCACCGGAAGATAATCCTGTCATCAAAAGCCAGGATTTCGCTCCTATGGTGGCTACACAGTTCTCACTTATTGGAGGGACGCAGGTTCGGGATTCAGGGCTGGGTCCTGGTAACCACGGATGCAAGCCTCCGAGGCTGGGGAGCTGTCACTCAGGGGGAAAGCTTCCAAGGAAAATGGTCAAGTCAGGAAGCCTGCCTTCACATAAACGGTCTAGAATTGAGAGCCATTTACAACGGTCTTCTACAAGCGGTACATCTTCTTCAATATCATCCCGTGCAGATCCAGTCGGACAATGTAACAGCAGTCGCGTACATAAAAAGGCAAGGCGGAACGAAAGGCAGAGCAGCAATGGCAGAGGAGTCAAGGATTCTCCTCTGGGCAGAAAGACATGTCAGAGCTCTGTCGGCGATTTTCATTCCGGGTGTGGACAACTGGGAAGCAGACTTCCTCAGCAGACAAGATCTCCATCCAGGAGAGTGGGGCCTCCACCAAGAGGTCTTCGCAGAGGTGACAAGTCTCTGGGGCGTTCCTCAAGTAGACATGATGGCATCTCGTCTCAACAAGAAGCTTCAGAGATATTGTTCCAGGTCGAGAGACCCTCAAGCAATAGCAGTGGATGCACTGGTGGCCCAGTGGATATTCCGGTCAGTGTATGTCTTCCCTTCACTTACGCTGATCCCAAAAGTTCTCAAGATAATAAGAACAAGAGTTCGAGCAATCTTCATTGCCCCAGACTGGCCAAGGAGGGCTTGGTACCCAGATCTTCAGGGGTTGCTCATAGAAGATCCTCGGCCTCTTCCTCCTCGCGAGGACCTGCTACAGCAGGGGCCGTGCGTGTATCAAGACTTACCGCGGCTACGTTTGACGGCATGGCTGTTGAGCGCCAGATCCTAGCCTGAAAGGGTATTCCCAAGGAAGTCATTCCCACTCTTATTCAGGCCAGGAAAGGAGTAACGTCTAAACATTACCACCGTATTTGGAGAAAATATATATCTTGGTGTGAATCCAAGAAGGCTCCTACGGAAGAGTTTGAGTTGGGACGTTTTCTCCATTTTCTGCAGGCTGGTGTGGATGCGGGCCTTAGATTGGGGTCAATCAAGGTCCAGATTTCGGCCTTATCAGTTTTCTTTCAAAAACAATTGGCTTCTCTTCCAGAAGTTTAGACCTTCGTGAAAGGGGTTCTGCACATCCAGCCTCCATTTGTGCCTCCAGTGGCACCATGGGACTTTAATGTGGTGTTGCAGTTCCTTCAATCGAGTTGGTTTGAACCTCTACAGGAGATAGAGTTGAAGTTTCTCACTTGGAAAGTGGTGATGCTTTTGGCCTTGGCATCCGCAAGGCGGGTGTCTGAGTTCCGGGCCTTGTCTCACAAGAGCCCTTACCTGATCTTCCATGAAGATAGGGCGGAGTTGAGAACTCGCTAACATTTTCTTCCAAAGGTGGTTTCATCTTTCCACATAAACCAACCTATTGTGGTGCCAGTGGCTACTGACACGTTCACGGAGTCAAAGTCTCTAGATGTGGTTAGGGCTTTGAAGATTTATGTCGCTAGAACAGCTCGGATACGGAAAACAGAGGCTCTGTTTTGGGTGTCCTGCTTCCAAGCAGACTATTGCGCGCTGGATCAGAGGTACGATTCAGCACGCTTATTCTACGGCTGGATTGCCGTTACCGACGTCGGTGAAGGCCCATTCTACCAGGAAGGTGGGCTCGTCCTGGGCGGCTGCCCGGGGGGTCTCGGCATTACAACTTTGCCGAGCAGATACTTGGTCAGGGTCAAACACATTTGCTAAATTTTAGAAGTTTGACACTTTGGCCGATGAGGACCTCAAGTTTGGTCAATCGGTGCTGCAGGGTCATCCGCACTCTCCCGCCCGTACTGGAGCTTTGGTATAAACCCCATGGTCATGAAGTGGACCCCAGCATCCTCTAGGACGTATGAGAAAACAGGATTTTAATACCTACCGGTAAATCCTTTTCTCCTAGTCCGTAGAGGATGCTGGGCGCCCGACCCAGTGCGTACTTTACCTGCAGTTTTGTTTATAAGAGTTACACAAGTTGTGTTGTATTAGTTTTCAGCAGATTGCTGTAATTGGTTCATGCCTGTTGGCGTGTGTCATGTTGAATGCCATGTTGTGCGGTATGGTTGAGGTGTGAGCTGGTATGAATCTCACAATTAATATTAAAGTAAATCCTTTCCTTGAAATATCCATCTCCCTGGTGACAGTTCCTATAACTGAGGTCTGGAGGAGGGGCATAGAGGGAAGGAGCCAGTTCACACCCTTTGAAAAGTCTTAAAGTGCCCATGGCTCCTGCGGAACCGTCTATACCCCATGGTCATGAAATGGACCCCAGCATCCTCTACGGACTAGGAGAAAAGGATTTACCGGTAGGTATTAAAATCTTGTTTTTATATAGTGCCGTCAAATGTGCAGACTGTACAGAGAGAATTTTGAAAAAAAGGGTTTGGTAGAAAAGGCAGAGGCGCTCCTTGTAAATTAAATTCCCTGCTGCCTCCCCCTACCACCACTGGATTAATCCCAAGAATAATCCAAATTTGAGCAAAAAGTTAGAACGAGATGTATGGGTGTAGGGAGTTGGCGCTGGAATGGGGGCAAGGGATAAAGCTGATGATTCAGCTGGGAGATTATTGTTTTTAAGTGAAGGAAATGAATGAATACTTATCTTGATAATTTTCCAATAGGTTCCTGGTCCCTAATAGGGAGATGTTTTCCTCCAGGAAAAATGGGATCATGCAACGAGGTGGTATGAAAAACACAAAACAATAACAGCGTTTTGAGTTGAAAATCCTCAATAGGATCTTACATATGGAATGTACATTTTTGATAGTAGGTATATAGACAGATTTATATAGATAGAATGATCATACCTCACTTACGTAAAGTGAGTGAGGTTTAAAACGTGTAAAGGTTTCTTTTATATACTGATACTGTAATCTTCAGCGTACCTAATTTACAATAAAAAGTAAGGATATAAACTCATCAAGGTATCTTTTTAAGCTGAGCTGCGTACCGGTACTCACTGGTAGAAGCGTTTTCAGTCTGCACATCAAGGTATCTTTATCCAATCAGCATTCTTAATAAAGAGAAGGCCCTTGATAAAGAGAATTCACTCGAAACGCGTTGGCTGGGAGGAGGATTTTGCCCGCTTGGACTGGTTTCTGCACGGCTGGGGAAAGGTACGACCTTTATGATTTATTTATTCTTTAAAGTTCCCTTGGTACCGGCCCATTTGAACTGGATTATAGATGGTCGTACATGTTCCTCTGTCGGGCGGCTCTCTTTCCTCGTGGTCAATACTCCATTTATGTGTAAACCTTTTATTTGTTTTTATCCAATAAATCCCTTTTTTCTATATGGGTGATTTATTAAGAATGCGGATTGGATAAAGATACCTTGATGTGCAGACTGAAAACGCTTCTACCAGTGAGTACCGGTACGCAGCTCAGCTGAAAAAGATACCTTGATGAGTTTATATCCTTACTTTTTATTGTAAGTTAGGTACGCTGAAGATTACAGTATCAGTATATAAAAGAAACCTTTACACGTTTTAAACCTCACTCACTTTACGTAAGTGAGGTATGATCATTCTATCTATATAAATCTGTCTATATACCTACTATCAAAAATGTACATTCCATATGTAAGATCCTATTGAGGATTTTCAACTCAAAACGCTGTTATTGTTTTGTGTTTTTCATACCACTTCGTTGCATGATCCCATTTTTCCTGGAGGAAAACATCTCCCTATTAGGGACTAGGAACCTATTGGAAAATTATCACGATAAGTATTCATTCATTTCCTTCACTTAAAAACAATAATCTCCCAGATGAATCATCAGCTTTATCCCTTGCCCCCATTCCAGCGCCAACTCCCTACACCCATACATCTCGTTCTAACTTTTTGTACAGAGAGAATATTTGTCACTAATGGAGCTTAAAGTCAAAATGTATGCACTTACAATATACCATACAGGTAAGTCCATGTACTCATGTAAACATCAAATCATGTCGCATTATGTTGCCGTGATTGTTGTGGTACCTCTTGTATCTTTCCTCTTCCAGTCCCCCCCCCCCCCCCCCCCCCAGCCCTATTTACTATACGTAAGTCCTGAGATTCTAGAAGACCTTACCCAAATGTATTGTGAAACTTTCTTCCAGCTGCCCATGTTCCTCATACAAAGGACGCCTCGAATCCGCCGGTTCCTGAAGGAGACTTGGCTGCACCTTAATTTCTTCACTATGAAACAAAAAAACAAAGGCAAAGACTATGACATGTGTAGATGGAAAACGGAAAGGGCAAGGTGGAATATTAACCTCTGTGTGTGGTGTATTCAGCCGGGAATCTAACCTTATAAAACTGTTGTTGGGATTCTTGAGGTCCTGGTGTAACTTTATCACCCAGTCCTGGTACTCCTGTTTCTGGATTGTGGACAACTGTTTCAACTCTGTGATCCATTTATTTTCCAATATCTGCAAAAAAAACCACAGAAAAAAAAATAGCACCATTATGAGATATTGATTTAAAGGACTGTTTCTATTTATGGGCTGCAAAGCACCTTATTTTCTTTTTCTGTGCCTAAGCAGTGACCACCCTTTTGAACTGGGCTATAAGTTTTGTTTTCCATTTCTATTGCTGCAGCTTCTGGGCTCCCAGAGAGCTGTCACCAGGTCACGAAACAATCAATGACCGGAGAGAGCTCAGGGAGGGACGCCGGTACCATAACTGTGGTTGGAGCAGCTACGCAGCCCCGTCTCACTCACTGCGATTGAGACAGGGCTTGCTGCGGGCTTCCTCTAAAGCTCCACCCACATATGTAGCAGGGACGGATCTAGACTTTTCTTTAAGGGGGGGGCGGTTTACTGTTTAATCTTGACTCCTCCCTCTACAGTCCCAACTCCTCCGTTCTGCAATCCTAATGCCTCCTCTCTCAATTCTGACTGAACTTTTTGAGTGAGACTGAGATAGAGCTTTGTGATTGTTCTATGTACATGAGACTGTGCTATGGGGTAGTTGTAATTATTAGCCCTAGTACCCACACACCAACAAGTGAGGGGCAAATGCTCTGTAACCCTTGCTCTCCTGGCTCCTCTGTGCTGCTATGGTATAAGCTGCAGCACATCGTTCTGCCTCAGGCTCTCCCCGGAGAGCTCTCTTCTGCTCAAAAGTGGGCGTGACTATGACTGTGATGGGGGGTCGTCCCCTTCGCCCCCCCCTAGATCTGGCCCTGATCTGTAGAACACTGCTCTGGTTGGACCTTATGCATACTTTCCTATCCTTCCTCGAATGCCAAGGTGAGTCCACACAGACTCCTGTGGAAGAGGCTACAATCTAGTAACATGTGCGGGACAAGATGGGGCAAGAAAACGTGAAGTAACCTATGACACTGGTACCTCCCCACAAGGCCAAAAGGCTATAGTAATTTCAGTTACTGAGACACAAGTGGTTATGCCCTGTGTATGAATCAACCAATCCACAAAGCTGTCCCTCTAATGTTTACTGCGGCTGCATGGTGTGGACATATATAGCCAAGTATAATCACACCAGCTGTTTCACGTTTATTGTTAAGTCTAGTTGTACTGTATTGTGTGAACATTACATATTACTACATTTTTTTTTATTTCGGGTGTGACCCGGTTTTTAGGGCATATAGATTTCTATAAATGTCATTAATATATTATGAAGAAAACAAAATATTTTAATTTTTCGTTTTAAGGGGGGTACACACTAGGCGATGTGCTCTATGAGTGATGTCGCCTAGTGTTTCCCCCTCCCGGCCGGGCGGTCGGCGGCAGTGCATACACACTGAGCAAAATGACGACCATATCGCCCAGTGACGTCACGCCGCGGCTGTGCAGGCAGCTCTTGGATGACAGTCCAAATTGAGCTGCATGCACGGGCGTCAGCGAGGGTCGTTATCGACCCGCGGGGCCACGCATCGCTCATCGTCGCCGGCATACACACCTGCCGAGAAAGTAAACGACATCGCTCAGCAAGGGTGAAAATGAGTGACGTTGTTTCTTTTCTCGGCAACTGTGTACAGTATGCACCATTAGTTCTTTTCCAATTCTGTCATCTGTGCTTAAACCGGGATATCTTGCCATAACGTAATCCCGGAATATTAGAATTGGGAAAATGCCGTCCCAGACACTGCGTTACATAATCACCTGTTGAGATTCAAAATGCTGAGCAGCTACCGAGTTAACATCTTGGTCACTTAATGACTTGCCCAGTTCCTGCATGACTTTATTCATCTCTAGTCCTTGTCTGTAGGGACAAAACTGATCATTACTTTATGAAGATTATGGATGCATGAAATGATTGTAAAATGCATGATATTTCAGGTTACAAACCATTCAGTCATTATGAAAATATACCAGTACTGATCTATGCCCTCCAGTGACCGTACTTCTATAAACCTCTTTACAAAAAGTTTCCATAAGGACAAAAAATAAAAAAAAATCACTAATCTAAATGTACAAATGCCGGTATGGTTAGCCATGTCTATGTCCACTTTAATAGAACTACGTTAGTGACTGTCCATTGCTTTCATTCTCTTCTCCCTCTACGGAGAGACGCTCAGGTCATCCCCCACGCTCAGGTCATCCCCCATAACCCGTAGCCGGGAGAGGTGGAAATACAATTCAAGTAAGACCGAGAGGACGGGAATAAATAGAAATACCGCTCTCGTAGTTTTTTCAGCTCCACGTCTCTTTCGCCCAGCAGCTCCGAGATGCTGACAAAGTAATTGTGCTCCAGATTCAGAAGTGTTTCAGAAGCCGGGGAATGGATGAGGTCATGGTAAATATCGGCAAAATCTTCATCCTGACTGGGTTCCTCTGGACGTGCATGTTCTAGAGTGGCCTATAGGGAGGAGAGAATGTAGTTTATAGATCTAACAGGGACCAGTAGTACATGAATATTAGTCAGGCCTCATGAATATTGGTCAGGCCTCCATGAATATTAGTCAGGCCTCCATGCATATTAGTCAGGTAGGAACTCAATTTTGTCAATAGTTTTGCAGCAAAGTCACATCTATTATATAACAGGCTTAAGTGTCCATCTAGCACAAGCGCAGGGAAAGCGAAAGGAAGGACCCGCCCCCTTTCACCCACTGCCTTCACTGCTTGCCTTATGCCCTGACACAGACTCTTCTACATTCCCAGAGAAATAAGGAAGCGGGATGAGGAGTGACGGAGATGGGAGGAAGGTGAGGGAAGAGACAGGGGAAAGAGAAAAACGCCAATGCTGGGAACAATAGCACATATATTATGAATTGCATTTAAGACACTGTGCAGAACATACATTACAGCTAAAAAGCCATGTCACTCAATCGGTTCTTATCTGCCGTCAAATTCTATGTTTTTATGACAAATCCACAGCTTCTTTCATGCTAGCAGAGTTCTACTGCCCCCTAGTGGCATTCACTTTAGCCTGAATAAAAATAAGAATTTACTTACCGATAATTCTATTTCTCATAGTCCGTAGTGGATGCTGGGAACTCCGAAAGGACCATGGGGAATAGCGGCTCCGCAGGAGACTGGGCACAAAAGTAAAAGCTTTAGGACTACCTGGTGTGCACTGGCCCCTCCCCCTATGACCCCCCTCCAAGCCTCAGTTAGGATACTGTGCCCGGACGAGCGTACACAATAAGGAAGGATTTTGAATCCCGGGTAAGACTCATACCAGCCACACCAATCACACCGTACAACTTGTGATCTGAACCCAGTTAACAGCATGATAACAGAGGAGCCTCTGAAAAGATGGCTCACAACAATAATAACCCGATTTTTGTAACAATAACTATGTACAAGTATTGCAGACAATCCGCACTTGGGATGGGCGCCCAGCATCCACTACGGACTATGAGAAATAGAATTATCGGTAAGTAAATTCTTATTTTCTCTGACGTCCTAGTGGATGCTGGGAACTCCGAAAGGACCATGGGGATTATACCAAAGCTCCCAAACGGGCGGAAGAGTGCGGATGACTCTGCAGCACCGAATGAGAGAACTCCAGGTCCTCCTCAGCCAGGGTATCAAATTTGTAGAATTTAGCAAACGTGTTTGCCCCTGACCAAGTAGCTGCTCGGCAAAGTTGTAAAGCCGAGACCCCTCGGGCAGCCGCCCAAGATGAGCCCACTTTCCTTGTGGAATGGGCTTTTACAGATTTTGGCTGTGGCAGGCCTGCCACAGAATGTGCAAGCTGAATTGTACTACAAATCCAACGAGCAATAGTCTGCTTAGAAGCAGGAGCACCCAGCTTGTTGGGTGCATACAGGATAAACAGCGAGTCAGATTTTCTGACTCCAGCCGTCCTGGAAACATATATTTTCAGGGCCCTGACTACGTCCAGCAACTTGGAATCCTCCAAGTCCTTAGTAGCCGCAGGTACCACAATAGGCTGGTTTAAGTGAAACGCTGAAACCACCTTAGGGAGAAATTGAGGACGAGTCCTCAATTCTGCCCTGTCCGTATGAAAAATTAGGTAAGGGCTTTTATAGGATAAAGCCGCCAATTCTGAGACACGCCTGGCTGAAGCCAGGGCTAACAGCATTACCACTTTCCATGTGAGATATTTTAAGTCCACAGTGGTGAGTGGTTCAAACCAATGTGATTTTAGGAACCCCAAAACTACATTGAGATCCCAAGGTGCCACTGGAGGCACAAAAGGAGGCTGTATATGCAGTACCCCCTTGACAAACGTCTGAACTTCAGGAACTGAAGCTAGTTCTTTCTGGAAGAAAATCGACAGGGCCGAAATTTGAACCTTAATGGACCCTAATTTTAGGCCCATAGACAGTCCTGTTTGCAGGAAACGACCCAGTTGAAATTCCTCTGTAAGGGCCTTCCTGGCCTCACACCACGCAACATATTTTCACCAAATACGGTGATAATGTTGCACAGTTACATCCTTCCTGGCTTTGATCAGGGTAGGGATGACTTCATCCGGAATGCCTTTTTCCTTCAGGATCCGGCGTTCAACCGCCATGCCGTCAAACGCAGCTGCGGTAAGTCTTGGAACAGACAGGGTCCCTGCTGGAGCAGGTCCTTTCTTAGAGGTAGAGGCCACGGGTCCTCCGTGAGCATCTCTTGAAGTTCCGGGTACCAAGTCCTTCTTGGCCAATCCGGAGCCACGAGTATAGTCCTTACTCCTCTCCTTCTTATGATTCTCAGTATCTTGGGTATGAGAGGCAGAGGAGGGAACACATACACTGACTGGTACACCCACGGTGTTACCAGAGCGTCCACAGCTATTGCCTGAGGGTCCCTTGACCTGGCGCAATATCTGTCTAGTTTTTTGTTGAGGCGGGACGCCATCATGTCCACCTTTGGTTTTTCCCAACGGTTCACAATCATGTGGAAGACTTCTGGGTGAAGTCCCCACTCCCCCGGGTGGAGGTCGTGTCTGCTGAGGAAGTCTGCTTCCCAGTTGTCCGCTCCCGGAATGAACACTGCTGACAGTGCTATCACATGATTTTCCGCCCAGCGAAGAATCCTTGCAACTTCCGTCATTGCCCTCCTGCTTCTTGTGCCGCCCTGTCTGTTTACGTGGGCGACTGCCGTGATGTTGTCCGACTGGATCAACACCGGCTGACCCTGAAGCAGAGGCCTTGCTTGACTTAGGGCATTGTAAATGGCCCTTAGTTCCAGGATATTTATGTGAAATGACGTTTCCATGCTTGACCACAAGCCCTGGAAATTTCTTCCCTGTGTGACTGCTCCCCAGCCTCTCAGGCTGGCATCCGTGGTCACCAGGACCCAGTCCTGAATGCCGAATCTGCGGCCCTCTAGAAGATGAGCACTCTGCAACCACCACAGGAGAGACACCCTTGTCCTTGGAGACAGGGTTATCCGCTGATGCATCTGAAGATGCGATCCGGACCATTTGTCCAGCAGATCCCACTGAAAAGTTCTTGCGTGGAATCTGCCGAATGGAATCGCTTCGTAAGAAGTCACCATTTTTCCCAGGACCCTTGTGCATTGATGCACTGACACTTGGCCTGGTTTTAGGAGGTTCCTGACTAGCTCGGATAACTCCCTGGCTTTCTCCTCCGGGAGAAACACCTTTTTCTGGACTGTGTCCAGAATCATCCCTAGGAACAGCAGATGTGTCGTCGGAATCAGCAGCGATTTTGGAATATTTAGAATCCACCCGTGCTGTCGTAGTACTACTTGAGATAGTGCTACTCCGACCTCTAACTGTTCCCTGGACCTTGCCCTTATCAGGAGATCGTCCAAGTAAGGGATAATTAAGACGCCTTTTCTTCGAAGAAGAATCATCATTTCGGCCATTACCTTGGTAAAGACCCGGGGTGCCGTGGACAATCCAAACGGCAGCGTCTGAAACTGATAGTGACAGTTCTGTACCACAAACCTGAGGTACCCTTGGTGAGAAGGGCAAATTGGGACATGGAGGTAAGCATCCTTGATGTCCAGAGACACCATATAGTCCCCTTCTTCCAGGTTCGCTATCACTGCTCTGAGTGACTCCATCTTGAATTTGAACCTTCGTATGTAAGTGTTCAAGGATTTCAGATTTAAAATAGGTCTCACCGAGCCGTCCGGCTTCGGTACCACAAACAGCGTGGAATAATACCCCTTTCCCTGTTGTAGGAGGGGTACCTTGATTATCACCTGCTGGGAATACAGCTTGTGAATGGCTTCCAATACCGCCTCCCTGTCGGAGGGAGACGTTGGTAAAGCAGACTTCAGGAACCGGCGAGGGGGGAGACGTCTCGAATTCCAATTTGTACCCCTGAGATACTACCTGCAGGATCCAGGGGTCCACTTGCGAGTGAGCCCACTGCGCGCTGAAATTCTTGAGACGGGCCCCCACCGTGCCTGAGTCCGCTTGTAAGGCCCCAGCGTCATGCTGAGGACTTGGCGGAAGCGGGGGAGGGCTTCTGTTCCTGGGAAGAGGCTGCCTGCTGCAGTCTTTTTCCCCGTCCTCTGCCCCGGGGCAGATATGAGTGGCCTTTTGCCCGCTTGCCCTTATGGGGACGAAAGGACTGAGCCTGAAAAGACGGTGTCTTTTTCTGCTGAGAGGTGACCTGGGGTAAAAAGGTGGATTTCCCAGCCGTTGCCGTGGCCACCAGGTCCGATAGACCGACCCCAAATAACTCCTCCCCTTTATACGGCAATACTTCCATATGCCGTTTGGAATCCGCATCACCTGACCACTGTCGCGTCCATAACCCTCTTCTGGCAGAAATGGACAGCGCACTTACTCTTGATGCCAGAGTGCAAATATCCCTCTGTGCATCTCGCATATATAGAAATGCATCCTTTAAATGCTCTATAGTCAATAATATACTGTCCCTGTCCAGGGTATCAATATTTTCAGTCAGGGAATCCGACCAAGCCACCCCAGCACTGCACATCCAGGCTGAGGCGATTGCTGGTCGCAGTATAATACCAGTATGTGTGTATATACTTTTTAGGATATTTTCCAGCTTCCTATCAGCTGGTTCCTTGAGGGCGGCCGTATCAGGAGACGGTAACGCCACTTGTTTTGATAAGCGTGTGAGCGCCTTATCTACCCTAGGGGGTGTTTCCCAACGCGCCCTAACCTCTGGCGGGAAAGGGTATAATGCCAATCATTTTTTAGAAATTAGCAGTTTTTTATCGGGGGAAACCCACGCTTCATCACACACCTCATTTAATTCATCTGATTCAGGAAAAACTACAGGTAGTTTTTTCACACCCCACATAATACCCTTTTTTGTGGTACTTGTAGTATCAGAAATGTTCAAAACCTCCTTCATTGCCGTGATCATGTAACGTGTGGCCCTACTGGAAAATACGTTTGTTTCCTCACCGTCAACACTGGAGTCAGTGTCCGTGTCTGGGTCTGTGTCGACCATCTGAGGTAACGGGCGCTTTAGAGCCCCTGACGGTGTTTGAGACGCCTGTACAGGTAATAACTGATTTGCCGGCTGTCTCATGTCGTCAACAGTCTTTTGTAAAGTGCTGACGCTATCACGTAATTCCTTCCATAAGACCATCCAGTCAGGTGTCGACTCCCTAGGGGGTGACATCACTATTACAGGCAATTGCTCCGCCTCCATACCATTTTCCTCCTCATACATGTCGACACAACGTACCGACACACAGCACACACACAGGGAATGCTCTGATAGAGGACAGGACCCCACTAGCCCTTTGGGGAGACAGAGGGAGAGTTTGCCAGCACACACCAGAGCGCTATATATATACAGGGATAACCTTATATAAGTGTTTTTCCCTTATATAGCTGCTGTATTGATTTATCTGCCAAATTAGTGCCCCCCCTCTCTTGTTTTACCCTGTTTCTGTAGTGCAGGACTGCAGGGAAGAGTCAGGGAGCTTCCCTCCAACGGAGCTGTGAGGGAAAATGGCGCCAGTGTGCTGAGGAGATAGGCCGCCGAGAAGGGGGCGGAGCCTTTCACTCGCTTTTTTAAGGAAAAACTGGCAGGGGTTAAATGCATCCATATAGCCCAGGAGCTATATGTGATGTATTTTTTGCCATCTAAGGTGTTTTTATTGCGTCTCAGGGCGCCCCCCCCCCCAGCGCCCTGCACCCTCAGTGACCGGAGTGTGAAGTGTGCTGAGAGCAATGGCGCACAGCTGCGGTGCTGTGCGCTACCTTATTGAAGACAGGACGTCTTCTGCCGCCGATTTCCCGGACCTCTTCTGTCTTCTGGCTCTGTAAGGGGGCCGGCGGCGCGGCTCTGGGACCCATCCATGGCTGGGCCTGTGATCGTCCCTCTGGAGCTAATGTCCAGTAGCCTAAGAAGCCCAATCCACTCTGCACGCAGGTGAGTTCGCTTCTTCTCCCCTTAGTCCCTCGGTGCAGTGAACCTGTTGCCAGCAGGATTCACTGAAAATAAAAAACCTATACTTAAACTTTTTCACTAAGCAGCTCAGGAGAGCCACCTAGTGTGCACCCTTCTCGTTCGGGCACAAAAATCTAACTGAGGCTTGGAGGGGGGTCATAGGGGGAGGGGCCAGTGCACACCAGGTAGTCCTAAAGCTTTTACTTTTGTGCCCAGTCTCCTGCGGAGCCGCTATTCCCCATGGTCCTTTCGGAGTTCCCAGCATCCACTAGGACGTCAGAGAAAGATTAGTTTAAAGAAGCTTAATGCTATAGATGTATTCTTACACACATAGCCTCAAATCGTGCCACATAGCCCAGTTTGTCAAACCACAGATTTTGCAGGGAGGGCAGAATGTAGATTATAAATACAATAGAGACCAGTAGTATATGCATGAATATTAGGCCTCATGAATATTAGTTAGACAGGGACTCAGTGTTGTCAATAGTTTGCAGCATTGTGTAGGTTAAATGTCAACATTATTGTAACCAAATACCACATCTACTGTAGTGTTCCCGCTAGGATGCGGGCATCGAATCGCTGTGCACACCCAAAAAGGGGGTGTGGCTGGCTGGGGGCGAGGCCCTGCTGGCGTCACTTGTGAGGGCGTACCCAGCACTTACGGAGGTGCAGGGCTTCCCCCAAGCTCTCCCCCCAATGACAATAGATGATAGCTACACTGCAGCCCACAGATGGGGACGGCAACGGACAGGCTGCTTTAGCAGGACACTGTTATAGGGGAGGGAACATTTTGCCACCTTAAAATCAGGCAAGGCGTGGCGCCCTACTAAAACAGCGTAGCGTGAACACTATATTGTATAGCAGGCTTAAGTAGCCATCCAGCACAAGTGCATTGAGAAGGGAGGACCTGCCCCCTTTCCCCACTGCTTTCACTGTTTCCTTATGCCCTGAGTCCCTGACACAGACTCTTATCCCCCATCCCCGCAGAAGTGAGGGAGAGGGCAAGATGGGTGAGGGGTGACAGAGATGGGAAGGACAGGGAGAACAAAAACCCTGCAATGCTGGGACAATAGCTTAGATCCAATAGATCCTCAAAATGCACCAAATAGCCCAGTTTGTCACACCACGGATTTTGGAAGCACAAAGCGTACTGCCACACTTTTATGCTGAATATGTGCTTTACTCAAATTGCTATTCCAACAAAAATACAGTGCAGGTGTAACCTGACATTGGCGCTGGCAATGCATGCAGCCGTGTGCGACATTGATGCTAACCTGGATGACTGATGCGAGTGAGCTGCATTATGCATCCTGCCATGCAGCACTGTTCGTAATCTGTGACTTTATAACAACTCCATTGCGACAAAGTCACAAATCCTACGGTGTGATACAGACACTAAGAAAGAAGTATTAAAGTCCTGGAATCGCTGCCCGTGGTGGAGTTATCTACACTGCACCGTATAGTTCCAATTGGACAGGCGAATGAGGATACACCTGTATGATCCTGGTTATGTGACTTGGATATTTAGAGCGTGATCTATGAAGACACTGTAAGGAGCAGCTGTCTCTTGCAGTACAGGCAGCCATTCTGTCCCTCATGAAACATTTACTAGAAACCAGTGATATTACAGGCTACTAATAAATGTAGTCATTGGTGCACTTTAACCCCTTCATGACCAGGCCATTCATTCAGGCTTGGCAGAGTGACAATTAAATCCACAGTTGTTCTTAATTTATGTAACTAAGGGCCTGATTCAGGTTTGTAAGCAAAGCAAAAAAATAAATAAAAAAGTCACACAACTGGGCAAAACCATGTTGCACTGCCGGAGGGGCAAATGTATCATGTGCAGAGAGAGTTCGATTTGGGTTTGTTATATTGTTTCTGTACAGGGTAAATACAGGCTGCTTTTGAATGTAGCCCACGAATGTTAGACAGCTTTATTTTTTTCACTGCAATCTAGATTTCAGTTTGAACACACATCACCCAAATTTCTCTGCACATGTTACATATGCCCCACCTGCACTGCACCATGGATTTGCCCAGATGTGTGCTTTTTAGCTTTGCTTGCAAACCTAACTCATGTCCTAAATGTTTTATTGGGCTTACTTTTCTTTTTACTACTTTTATAAACAGAACTTGATTGAATATAAACTCATTAAATAAAAAAAATTCCAAGAGAGTGCATATTCTGGTAAGAAATTACCAGTTCGACTGCGTCGCGCATGCTGTATGGAACATGTGACAGAGATATAAGGTCTATACACAGAGGTGTATAATTGATATTTCTGACACAATGACATGAATACAATCGTCATACTTTGCCAGAAAGCCAGAAATACACGTACAGTTATTCCATCTACAATAGAGGACTCTCCAAGGGAATATTTTGAGTATTTCTAAATGCTGTTTTTTTACCCTCAGTCTTACTGAACGTTATGTATAAAAAGTTTTTTTCCCCTTTCCAATACTGCACTAAGGGGGTAATTCCAAGTTGATCGCAGCAGGACATTTTTTAGCAGTTGGACAAAACCATGTGCACTGCAGGGGAGGCAGATATAACATTTGCAGAGAGAGTTAGATTTAGGTGGGTTATTTTGTTTCTGTGCAGGGTAAATACTGGCTGCTTTATTTTTACACTGCAATTTAGATTGCAGATTGAACTCACCACACCCAAATCTATCTCTCTCTGCACATGTTATATCTGCCCCCCCTGCAGTGCACATGGTTTTGCCCAACTACTAAAAAATTTCCTGCTGCGATCAACTTGGAATTACACCCCTAAATTTTCTTTTCTCATGAGACATACTGCACAATGCATCCTGTCTGCAAGATTATCCCATGTGTGCGCTCTGCTCACTGGCTGCGTCTCCTGTCTGCGGGGATATCCCATGTGTGCGCTCTGCTCACTGGCTGCGTCTCCTGTCTGCAAGAATATCCCATGTATGCGCTCTGCTCACTGGCTGTGTCTCCCGTCTGCAGGGATATCCCGGGTGTGTGCGCTCTGCTCACTGACTGAGTCTCCTGTCTGCGCTCCACTCACTGGCTGCGTCTCCTGTCTGCGGGGATATCCCATGTGTGCGCTCTGCACATTGGCTGCGTCTCCTGTCTGCGGGGATATCCCATGTGTGCGTCTCAAGTGTGCGCCCCAGTCACTGGCTGCGTCTCCTGTCTGCGGGGATATCCCATGTGTGCGCTCCGCTCACTGGCTGCGTCTCCTGTCTGCGGGGATATCCCATGTGTGCGCTTCGCTCACTGGCTGCGTCTCCTGTCTGCGGGGATATCCCGGGTGTGCGCTCCGCCCACTGTCTGCATCTCCTGTCTGCGGGGATATCCCGGGTATGTGCTCTGCTCACTGGCTATGTCTTCTGTCTACGGGGATATCCCGGGTATATGCTCTGCTCAGTGGCGTATATTTTGGAATAATTGCATACCATAATGAGATATCATGGCGATGGGACCTAAGTCTAAGCACAGAATGCATTTATGTTTCATATACACCTTATACACACAGCCTGAGGGTAATTTTAGCCAATATTTTTTATAACTTTGTGCATTAAACAAAGTGTGTGTACATTCACACATATCATCTATGTTTCATATACACCTGATACACACAGCCTGAAGGTCATTTAATACAATATTATTAATAACTTTGTGTATTAAACAAAGTTTGTGTACATTGAACCATCAAAAAACAAAGGTTTCACTATTTCACTCTCACTCAAAAAAGTCCGTATTTCGGAATATTCCGTATTTCGGAATATTTGGATATGGGATACTCAACCTGTACTGAATTTATACAATTAATTGTCTTTTATTTTGAATCACACATTTCTTAGCAGTCATACCCAGGATTAGAACCAATGACCTGTTACACTAACAGCAAACACTTTACTGATGGAGTTATTTGCTCCTGTAGAGGTAACATGAGAATTCTAAGTATATGACGTTACGTGTAATTGTCAGAGAAGTATCTTCTTATAGTTAAAATTCTCATATTTCCGATACAGGCGCAAACAGCTTCATCAGTATAGTGTCTGCTTCCAGTGTAATAGGTTGTGGTTTCTAATCCTGTAATCCTGGGTATGAGACTTGTAAAATGTGTATATTCAGTATAATAAAGAGGGTGTGATTTGTAAGGTGCAGGGACCAGTGAGGAAGTCGGCCACTGAAAAGACAGCGGCAGCTATAAATTAACTTAATTCAATGGTGTCACAGAATGGGAGGAGAGGTGCCCCCCTTCAGAGCAGGAGCCCGGCGGCAGATGACTCCGTTGCCTCCCAGAGTTCTGCCTCTGGCTCTGCTCACTGGCTGCGTCTCCTGTCTGCGGGGATATCCCATGTGTGCGCTGTGCTCACTGGCTGAGTCTCCTGTCTGCGGGGATATCCCATGTGTGCGCTGTGCTCACTGGCTGCGTCTCCTGTCTGCGGGAATATCCCATGTGTGCTCTGCTCACTGGCTGCGTCTCCTGTCTGCGGGGATATCCCATGTGTGCGCTCTGCTCACTGGCTGCGTCTCCTGTCTGCGGGGATATCCCATGTGTGCGCTCTGCTCACTGGCTGCGTCTCCTGTCTGCGGGGATATCCCAGGTGTGCGCTCCGCCGACTGGCTGCGTCTGTGTCTCCTCTGTGCAGGAAAACCCCGGGTGTGTGTTCCTCTCACTGGCTGCGTCTTTTTGCAGTAGTCCCCCGCACCTCCGGAAGGGTGGGCACCCCTCCTGCATCCTGCCCACTTCATAGTGAAGTGGGCAGCGGAATGGGTAAAATGATACCTGGAATCTGTGGTAAAGGCAGAAGGGCGGGGCTTAGTGATGTAACTCTGTTGTAATCATTTTGGCCCCACATCCCAATAAAATATGCAGAAGTCGTGGCATTTTGATACTAGGGGGTGGATCCTGATGGTGTGCTAGTCCGGACCTGCCCCTATCCCCACCCACCTGCACCTACTCTCTGGGATTATCCCAGCGATGAAAGAACAAAAGTATGGTTATCACCTGCAATTGAATCCCCCCCTAAATCTCTATGCACATGTTAAGTTTCCCCCACCTGCAGTGGAGCATGGTTTTGCCAAGGTGCAAAGTTACTTGCTCTTTTTTGCTTAATGCCCAAATCAGAATTAGTCCCTAAATTACCAGAAAAACCCCAGTGCACCAAACAAAATTCCATAATAACAGCCTGACACCCCATGAAAATCACTGAGGTTATTCTGATCTCTTTGTACAATGTTTATTTTGTTGAGTAGTGTTGGAATGTTTTGCAAGAATAAAATATGATTTTATTCAGCAGCATGAGAAAGTCGCCATGGAAATTATTCAGAATTGTCTTACATTTAGGATCAGCAAACTAAACCCTGGACAATAAATGCATAAACAATCAATAAATTCATTTTTATTCAGGCATTTCTAATTTTAATGGGTAGATTTGTGAAAAAAAATCTAAAAAGGACAAGTGGAGGCATTTCCGTAGGAACCAATCAGATTGTATCACTGATCTTCTACAGTCTAATTAAAAATGATACCTAGAATCTGATTGGGTACTACTGACCAAATCTCCACTTTTTCCTTTCATGGATTTTAGTAAATCACACCTAAATGTTAAAAACAACTTACTAAAAACTAACAACTATCTTGATAATTTATAAACCATTACAATGGAGCACTTCCACAACTGTAATAAACATTTAAAAAAAACAACTATACATAAGAGTGACTAAAGCAGGCAATACAACAGAGCCGCAATTTCCCAGTCTTATAACACCAAACTGATGATCAGCGATCAAAACTGGTGATTGCGGACATCGATGATTGGCGATCATCATTGGCGATCCTTTGGGAATCAGCAAAATCCTGCATGTTAAAAATCCTTGCCTCACCAATCCCTATAATTATTTGGTCGGAATAGACAAATTAAGAGTTTCCAACATGTCGGATTTCCCTTATCCCCAAACCCTGGCATTGGGTGAACGGGGAATTGTCCCAATTCTCCCCTGAAGTATGGGTCCTGTTCCAGTCAGAATATATAAACTGGTCTAAGAATCTACATTATTTTTCTCCTCTTCTATAGGCAGCCTTATTTTTTCCTCACCTCTGTATAGGCTTTCATCCAGGTATTGGCCAAAATCCCAACATCCACCCGACTGGACTCCACCGATTCCAGAGCTTGCTCAGCTTCCCTGTCAAAATCTTTAATGGTTTCCTCCTCCACAAACTGACAAAGAGATTTTTTAAGATCTGCGAAAATAAAGGAAGTGTTTGAACTCTGGTGGATCACAGCAGCTTCAGTATATGTTGCTCTGAGTCATGTGTGTGGCCATACAGAGATGTGTCCTCTTATATCCTTGCTGCAGTCACTCTAAAGAGCTCTTCAAGACGCGCCATGACAAGGTGGGGTTCAGTAGCGCTGAACATCTTTTTTGTGAATTTTTTTACGTGAAAATAGGTCTTAGACGCAATGTAATGTAATAGGACGCACAAGCAGTTTCTGCTGATTAAAATGACATGCAGCATGCCTATATTCTGTGTGTGACTGCGACTGTATCTGCATGCAAGATGATAAGCTTCAGTGTTTTCCTGGAAAACATTGTAACATGACATTTCGGATGCAAATACAGTCGCAGTCACACAAAGAATAATAAGAATTTACTTACCGATAATTCTATTTCTCATAGTCCGTAGTGGATGCTGGGACTCCGTAAGGACCATGGGGCATAGCGGCTCCGCAGGAGACTGGGCACAAAAGTAAAAGCTTGAACTAGCTGGTGTGCACTGGCTCCTCCCCCTATGACCCTCCTCCAAGCCTCAGTTAGGATACTGTGCCCGGACGAGCGTACACAATAAGGAAGGATTTTGAATCCCGGGTAAGACTCATACCAGCCACACCAATCACACCGTACAACTTGTGATCTGAACCCAGTTAACAGCATGATAATAGAGGAGCCTCTGAAAAGATGGCTCACAACAATAATAACCCGATTTTTGTAACTATGTACAAGTATTGCAGACAATCCGCACTTGGGATGGGCGCCCAGCATCCACTACGGACTATGAGAAATAGAATTATCGGTAAGTAAATTCTTATTTTCTCTAACGTCCTAAGTGGATGCTGGGACTCCGTAAGGACCATGGGGATTATACCAAAGCTCCCAAACGGGCGGGAGAGTGCGGATGACTCTGCAGCACCGAATGAGAGAACTCCAGGTCCTCCTCAGCCAGGGTATCAAATTTGTAGAATTTAGCAAACGTGTTTGCCCCTGACCAAGTAGCTGCTCGGCAAAGTTGTAAAGCCGAGACCCCTTGGGCAGTCGCCCAAGATGAGCCCACCTTCCTTGTGGAATGGGCTTTTACAGATTTTGGCTGTGGCAGGCCTGCCACAGAATGTGCAAGCTGAATTGTACTACAAATCCAACGAGCAATCGTCTGCTTAGAAGCAGGAGCACCCAACTTGTTGGGTGCATACAGGATAAACAGCGAGTCAGATTTCCTGACTCCAGCCGTCCTGGAAATATATATTTTCAGGGCCCTGACTACGTCCAGTAACTTGGAGTCCTCCAAGTCCCTAGTAGCCGCAGGCACCACAATAGGCTGGTTCACGTGAAACGCTGAAACCACCTTTGGGAGAAATTGAGGACGAGTCCTCAATTCTGCCCTATCCGTGTGAAAAATCAGGTAAGGGCTTTTATAAGATAAAGCCGCCAATTCTGAGACACGCCTGGCTGAAGCCAGGGCTAACAGCATTACCACCTTCCATGTGAGATATTTTAATTCCACAGTGGTGAGTGGTTCAAACCAATGTGATTTTAGGAACCCCAAAACCACATTGAGATCCCAAGGTGCCACCGGGGGCACAAAAGGAGGCTGTATATGCAGTACCCCTTTGACAAACGTCTGGACTTCAGGCACTGAAGCCAGTTCTTTTTGGAAGAAAATCGACAGGGCCGAAATTTGAACCTTAATGGACCCTAATTTTAGGCCCATAGACAGTCCTGTTTGCAGGAAATGTAGGAAGCGACCCAGTTGAAATTCCTCTGTAGGGACCTCTTTGGCCTCACACCACGCAACATATTTTCGCCAAATGCGGTGATAATGTTTCGCGGTTACATCCTTCCTGGCCTTTATCAGGGTAGGGATGACTTCTTCTGGAATGCCTTTTTCCTTCAGGATCCGGCGTTCAACCGCCATGCCGTCAAACGCAGCCGCGGTAAGTCTTGGAACAGACAAGGTCCCTGCTGGAGCAGGTCCTTTCTTAGAGGTAGAGGCCACGGGTCCTCCGTGAGCATCTCTTGAAGTTCCGGGTACCAAGTCCTTCTTGGCCAATCCGGAACCACGAGTATAGTTCTTACTCCTCTCCTTTTTATGATTCTCAGTACTTTTGGTATGAGAGGCAGAGGAGGGAACACATACACTGACTGGTACACCCATGGTGTTACCAGAGCGTCCACCGCTATTGCCTGAGGGTCCCTTGACCTGGCGCAATATCTGTCTAGTTTTTTGTTGAGACGGGACGCCATCATGTCCACCTTTGGTTTTTCCCAACGGTTTACCATCTCTTGGAAGACTTCTGGATGAAGTCCCCACTCCCCCGGGTGAAGGTCGTGTCTGCTGAGGAAGTCCGCTTCCCAGTTGTCCACTCCCGGAATGAACACTGCTGACAGTGCTATCACATGATTCTCCGCCCAGCGAAGAATCCTTGCAGCTTCTGCCATCGCCCTCCTGCTTCTCGTGCCGCCCTGTCTGTTTACGTGGGCGACTGACGTGATGTTGTCCGATTGGATCAATACCGCCTGACCCTGAAGCAGGGGTTTTGCTTGACTTAGGGCATTGTAAATGGCCCTTAGTTCCAGAATGTTTATATGAAGAGATGTTTCCATGCTTGACCACAAGCCCTGGAAATTTTGTCCCAGTGTGACTGCTCCCCAGCCTCTCAGGCTGGCATCTGTGGTCACCAGGATCCAATCCTGAATGCCGAATCTGCGGCCCTCTAGTAGATGAGCACTCTGCAGCCACCACAGAAGAGACACCCTTGTCCTTGGCGACAGGGTTATCCGCTGATGCATCTGAAGATGCGATCCGGACCATTTGTCCAGAAGATCCCACTGAAACGTTCTTGCATGGAATCTTCCGAATGGAACCGCTTCGTAAGAAGCCACCATTTTTCCCAGGACCCTCGTGCACTGATGCACTGACACCTGGCCTGGTTTTAGGAGATTCCTGACTAGCTCGGATAACTCCCTGGCCTTCTCCTCTGGGAGAAACACCTTTTTCTGGACTGTGTCCAGAATCATTCCTAGGAACAGGAGACGTGTCGTTGGAATCAGCTGCGATTTTGGAATATTTAGAATCCACCCGTGCTGACGTAACACTAACTGAGATAGTGCTACTCCGACTTCTAACTGTTCCCTGGACCTTGCCCTTATCAGGAGATTGTCCAAGTAAGGGATAATTAAAACGCCTTTTCTTCGAAGAAGAATCATCATTTCGGCCATTACCTTGGTAAAGACCCGAGGTGCCGTGGACAATCCAAACGGCAGCGTCTGAAACTGATAATGACAGTTTTGTACTACAAACCTGAGGTACCCTTGGTGAGAAGGGTAGATTGGGACGTGGAGATAAGCATCTTTGATGTCCAGAGACACCATATAGTCCCCTTCTTCCAGGTTTGCTATCACTGCTCTGAGTGACTCCATCTTGAATTTGAACCTCTTTATGTAAGTGTTCAAGGATTTTAGATTTAAAATTGGTCTCACCGAGCCGTCCGGCTTCGGTACCACAAACAGCGTGGAATAATACCCCTTTCCCTGTTGTAGGAGAGGTACCTTGATTATCACCTGCTGGGAATACAGCTTGTGAATGGCTTCCAAAACTGCCTCCCTGTCGGAGGGAGACTTTGGTAGAGCAGACTTCAGGAACCGGCGAGGGGGAGACGTCTCGAATTCCAGTTTGTACCCCTGTGATACTACCTGCAGAATCCAGGGGTCCACTTGCGAGTGAGCCCACTGCGCGTTGACATTTTTGAGACGGGCCCCCACCGTGTCCGAGTCCGCTTGTAAAGCCCCAGCGTCATGCTGAAGACTTGGCAGAAGCAGAGGAGGGCTTCTGCTCCTGGGAAGAGGCTGCCTGGTGCAGTCTTTTTCCTCTTCCTCTGCCCCGGGGCAGAAATGAGTGGCCTTTTGCCCGCCTGTACTTATGGGAACGAAAGGACTGAGTTTGAAAAGACGGTGTCTTTTTCTGCTGAGAGGTGACCTGGGGTAAAAAGGTGGACTTTCCGGCCGTTGCCGTGGCCACCAGGTCCGATAGACCGGCCCCAAATAACTCCTCCCCTTTAAACGGCAATACTTCCATATGTCGTTTGGAATCCGCATCCCCTGACCACTGTCGCGTCCATAACGCTCTTCTGGCAGAAATGGACATAGCACTCACTCTTGATGCCAGGGTGCAAATATCCCTCTGTGCATCACGCATATATAGTAATGCATCCTTCAAATGCTCTATAGTTAGTAATATACTGTCCCTATCCAGGGTATTAATATTTTCAGTCAGGGAATCCGACCACGCAACTCCAGCACTGCACATCCAGGCTGATGCGATTGCTGGTCGCAGTATAACACCAGTATGTGTGTATATACCCTTCAGGATATTTTCCAGCCTTCTATCCGCTGGTTCTTTGAGGGCGGCCGTATCAGGAGACGGTAACGCTACTTGTTTGGATAAACGTGTGAGCGCTTTATCTACTCTAGGGGGTGTTTCCCAACGCGCCCTAACCTCTGGCGGGAAAGGGTATAGTGCCAATAATTTATTAGAAATTAGCACTTTTTTATCGGGGGAAACCCACGCTTTATCACACACCTCATTTAATTCATCTGACTCAGGAAAAGCTACTGGTAGTTTTTTCACTCCCCACATAATACCCTTCTTTGTGGTACTTGTAGTGTCAGAAATGTTCAATGCCTCCTTCATTGCCGTGATCATGTAACGTGTGGCCCTACTGGACATTACGTTTGTCTCCTCACCGTCGACACTGGACTCAGTATCCGTGTCTGGGTCTGTGTCGACCCACTGAGGTAACGGGCATTTTATCGCCCCTGACGGTGTCTGAGACGCCTGGACAGGCACTAATTGATTTGTCGGCTGTCTCATGTCGTCAACAGTTTTTTGTAAAGTGCTGACATTGTCACGTAGTTCTTTAAATACAACCATCCAGTCAGGTGTCGACTCCCTAGGGGGTGACATCACTAATACAGGCAATTGCTCTGCTTCCACATCATTTTCCTCCTCATACATGTCGACACAATCGTACCGACACCCAGCACACACACAGGGAATGCTCTGATAGAGGACAGGACCCCACTAGCCCTTTGGGGAGACAGAGGGAGAGTTTGCCAGCACACACCAGAGCGCTATATATATATATAGGGATAACCTTATATAAGTGTTACTCCCTTTTATAGCTGCTGTTTATAATTTAGCTGCCAATAGTGCCCCCCCTCTCTCGTTTTTACCCTGATTCTGTAGGGACTGCAGGGGAGAGTCAGGGAGCCGTCCTTCCAGCGGAACTGTGAGGGAAAATGGCGCTTGTGTGCTGAGGAGATAAGGCCGTCGTGAAGGGGCGGAGCCTATCTCCCGCTTTTTTCTGGAAAACTGGCAGGGGTTAAATACATCCATATAGCCCAGGAGCTATATGTGATGTATTTCTTTTGCCATCCTAAGGTATTTCTGTTTTTATTGCGTCTCAGGGCGCTCCCCCCCAGCGCCCTGCACCCTCAGTGACCGGAGTGTGAAGTGTGCTGAGAGCAATGGCGCACAGCTGCAGTGCTGTGCGCTACATTAGTTGAAGACAGGAACGTCTTCTGCCGCCGATTTCACCGGACCTCTTCGTTCTTCTGGCTCTGTAAGGGGGCCGGCGGCGTGGCTCCGGGACCCATCCAGGCTGAACCTGTGATCGTCCCTCTGGAGCTAATGTCCAGTAGCCTAAGAAACCCAATCCACTCTGCACGCAGGTGAGTTCGTTTCTTCTCCCCTTAGTCCCACGATGCAGTGAGCCTGTTGCCAGCAGGACTCACTGAAAATAAAAAACCTAAAATAAACTTTTACTCTAAGCAGCCCAGGAGAGCCACCTAGCATGCACCCTTCTCGTTCGGGCACAAAAATCTAACTGAGGCTTGGAGGAGGGTCATAGGGGGAGGAGTCAGTGCACACCAGCTAGTTCAAGCTTTTACTTTTGTGCCCAGTCTCCTGCGGAGCCGCTATTCCCCATGGTCCTTACGGAGTCCCAGCATCCACTTAGGACGTTAGAGAAATAGGCATGCTGCATGTTATTATAATCAGCAGAAGCTGCTTGTGCATCCTGTTGCATTACACTGCGTTTAAGTCGCATTTTTTAAGGGGGAAAAAAATCAGAAACAATGACGCTTGGTGCTAGAGTCAGACGGCACTCGCGTTATGTGTAACGTGACTTATAGCGCATAGGGCAAAGATGTAAGTTTATACATCTGTAGCACAGTTGCAGAGCTTCGGAAGCTATGCACTGCTATAGATATAAACATGTTGCCTGTCTGAGTTTTGGCCAGATCCCAAAAGAGTTCTGGGGCTGCGGACCTATGCGTTAGGCAGATAATAAGAATTTACTTACCGATAATTCTATTTCTCGGAGTCCGTAGTGGATGCTGGGGTTCCTGAAAGGACCATGGGGAATAGCGGCTCCGCAGGAGACAGGGCACAAAAAGTAAAGCTTTAGGATCAGGTGGTGTGCACTGGCTCCTCCCCCTATGACCCTCCTCCAAGCCAGTTAGGTACTGTGCCCGGACGAGCGTACACAATAAGGGAGGAATTTTGAATCCCGGGTAAGACTCATACCAGCCACACCAATCACACCGTACAACTTGTGATCTAAACCCAGTTAACAGTATGATAACAGCGGAGCCTCTGAAAAGATGGCTCACAACAATAATAACCCGATTTTTGTAACTATGTACAAGTATTGCAGATAATCCGCACTTGGGATGGGCGCCCAGCATCCACTACGGACTCCGAGAAATAGAATTATCGGTAAGTAAATTCTTATTTTCTCTATCGTCCTAGTGGATGCTGGGGTTCCTGAAAGGACCATGGGGATTATACCAAAGCTCCCAAACGGGCGGGAGAGTGCGGATGACTCTGCAGCACCGAATGAGAGAACTCCAGGTCCTCTTTTGCCAGGATATCAAATTTGTAGAATTTTACAAACGTGTTCTCCCCTGACCACGTAGCTGCTCGGCAGAGTTGTAATGCCGAGACCTCTCGGGCAGCCGCCCAAGATGAGCCCACCTTCCTTGTGGAATGGGCCTTAACCGATTTAGACTGTGGCAGGCCTGCCTCAGAATGTGCAAGTTGAATTGTGTTACAAATCCAACGAGCAATCGACTGCTTAGAAGCAGGAGCACCCAACTTGTTGGGTGCATACAGTATAAACAGCGAGTCAGATTTTCTGACTCCAGCTGTCCTGGAACATATTTTCAGGGCCCTGACAACTTCTAGCAACTTGGAGTCCTCCAAGTCCCTAGTAGGTGCAAGGCACCACAATAAGCTGGTTCAGGTGAAACACTGACACCACCTTAGGGAGAGAACTGGGGACGAGTCCGCAGCTCTGCCCTGTCCGAATGGACAAACAGATATGGGCTTTTTTGAGAAAAAACCACCAATTTGACACTCGCCTGGTCCAGGCCAGGGCCAAGAGCATGGTCACTTTTTATGTGAGATGCTTCAATCCACATATTTGACTGGTTTTAAACCAATGTGATTTGAGGAATCCCAGAACTACGTTGAGATCCCACAGTGCCACTGGAGGCACAAAAAAGGGGTTTGTATATGCAATACTCCCTTGACAAACTTCTGGACTTCAGGAACTGAAGCCAATTCTTTCTGGAAGAAAATTTACAGGGCCGAATTTGAACCTTAATGGACCCCAATTTGAGGCCCATAGACACTCCTGTTTGCAGGAAATGCAGGAAACGACCGAGTTGAAATTTCTTTGTGGGGCCTTCCTGGCCTCACACCACGCAACATATTTTCGCCACACGTGGTGATAATGTTGTGCGGTCACCTCCTTTCTGGCTTTGACCAGGGTAGGAATGACCTCTTCCGGAATGCCTTTTTTCCCTTAGGATCCGGCTTTCCATCGCCATGCCGACAAACGCAGCTGCGGTAAGTCTTGGAACAGACATGGTACTTGCTGAAGCAAGTCCCTTCTTAGCGGCAGAGGCCATAAGACCTCTGTAAGCATCTCTTGAAGTTCCGGGTACCAAGTCCTTCTTGGCCAATCCGGAGCCATGAGTATAGTTCTTACTCCTCTACGTCTTATAATTCTCAGCACCTTAGGTATGAGAAGCAGAGGAGGGAACACATACACCGACTGGTACACCCACGGTGTTACCAGAACGTCCACATCTATTGCCTGAGGGTCTCTTGACCTGGCGCAATACCTGTCCCGTTTTTTGTTCAGACGGGACGCCATCATGTCCACCTTTGGTATTTCCCAACGGTTTACAATCATGTGGAAAAAACTTCTCAATGAAGTTTCCACTCTCCCGGGTGGAGGTCGTGCTGAGGAAGTCTGCTTCCCAGTTTCCATTCCCGGGATGAAAAACTGCTGACAGTGTTATCACATGATTTTCCGCCCAGCGAAAAGTCCTTGCAGTTTCTGCCATTGCCCTCCTGCTTCTTGTGTCGCCCTGTCTGTTTACGTGGGCGACTGCCGTGATGTTTTTCCCACTGGATCAATACCGGCTGACCTTGAAGCAGAGGTCTTGCTAAGCTTAGAGCATTATAAATTTACCCTTAGCTCCAGTATATTTATGTGGAGAAAAGTCTCCATACTTGATCACACTCCCTGGAAATTTTTCCCTTGTGTGACTGCTCCCCAGCCTCTCAGGCTGGGCTCCGTGGTTACCAGCATCCAATCCTGAATGCCGAATCTGCGGCCCTCTAGAAGATGAGCACTCTATAACCACCACAGGAGAGACACCCTTGTCCTTGGATATTGGGTTATCCTCTGATGCATCTGAAGATGCGATCCGGACCATTTGTCCAGCAGATCCCACTGAAAAGTTCTTACGTGAAATCTGCCGAATGGAATTGCTTCGTAGGAAGCCACCATTTTTACCAGGACCCTTGTGCAATGATGCACTGTTTTTAGGAGGTTCCTGACTTGCTCGGATAACTCCCTGGCTTTCTCTTCCGGGAGAAACACCTTTTTCTGGACTGTGTCCAGAATCATCCCTAGGCACAGCAGACGTGTCGTCGGGATCCGCTGCGATTTTGGAATATTTAGAATCCACCCGTGCTGATTGTAGCAGTATCCGAGATAGTGCTACTCCGACCTCCAACTGTTCCCTGGACTATGCCCCTATCAGGAGATCGTCCAAGTAAGGGATAATTAAGACGCCTTTTCTTCGAAGAAGAATCATCAATTCGGCCATTACCTTGGTAAAGACCCCGGGGTGCCGTGGACAATCCAAACGGCAGCGTCTGAAACTGATAGTGACAGTTCTGCACCACGAACCTGAGGTACCCTTAGTGAGAAGGGCAAATTTGGGACATAGAGGTAAGCATCCCTGATGTCCCGGGACACTATATAGTCCCCTTCTTCCTGGTTCGTTATCACTGCTCTGAGTGACTTCATCTTAATTTGAACCTTTGTAAGTGTTCAAAAAAATTTTTTTAGAATAAGTCTCACCTAGCCTTCTGGCTTCAGTACCACAATATAGTGTGGAATAATACCCCTTTTCTGTAGTAGGAGGGGTAATTTAATTATCACCTGCTGGGAATACAGCTTGTGAATTTTTTCCCATACTACCTCCTTGTCGGAGGGAGACTTGGTAAAGCAGACTTCAGGAGCCTGCGAAGGGGAAACGTCTCGACATTCCCATCTGTACCCCCGGGATACTACTTGTAGGATCCAGGGGTCCTGTACGGTCTCAGCGCCATGCTGAGAACTTGTCAGACGCGGTGGAACGCTTCTGTTCCTGGGAATGGGCTGCCTGCTGCAGTCTTCTTCCCTTTCCTCTATCCCTGGGCAGATATGATCTTATAGGGACGAGAGGACTGAGGCTGAAAAGACGGTGTCTTTTTCTGCAGAGATGTGACTTAGGGTAAAAAACGGTGGATTTTCCAGCAGTTGCCGTGACCACCAGGTCCGATGGACCGACCCCAAACAAGTCCTCTTCCTTTATACGGCCATACTGTGCCGTTTGGAATCTGCATCACCTGACCACTGTCGTGTCCATAACATCTTCTGGCAGTTATGGACATCGCGTTTATTCATGATGCCAGAGTGCAAATATCCCTCTGTGCATCTCGCATATATAGAAATGCTCTATAGTCAATAAAATACTGTCCCTGTCAAGGGTATCAATATTTTTAGTCAGGGAATCCGACCAAGCCACCCTAGCTCTGCACATCCAGGCTGAGGCGATCGCTGGCCGCAGTATAACACCAGTATGTGTGTATATACTTTTTATTATATTTTCCAGCCTTGTCAGCTGGTCCTTGAGGACGGCCCTATCTATAGACGGTACCGCCACTTGTTTTGATAAGCGTGTGAGCGCCTTATCCACCTTAAGGGGTGTTTCCCAACGCGCCCTAACTTCTGGCGGGAAAGGGTATACCGCCCATAATTTTCTATCGGGGGGAACCCACGCATCATCACACACTTTATTTAATTTATCTGATTCAGGAAAAACTATGGTAGTTTTTTCACATCCCACATAATACCCTCTTTTGTGGTACTTGTAGTATCAGAAATACGTAACACCTCCTTCATTGCCTTTAACGTGTGGCCCTAATAAGGAATACGTTTGTTTATTCACCGTCGACACTGGATTCAGTGTCCCTGTCTGTGTCTGTGTCGACCGACTAAAGTAAACGGGCGTTTTAAAACCCTTGACGGTGTTTTTGAGACGTCTGGACCGTACTAATTGTTTGTCGGCCGTCTCATGTCGTCAACCGACCTTGCAGCGTGTTGACATTATCACGTAATTTCCTAAATAAGCCATCCATTCCGGTGTCGACTCCCTAGAGAGTGACATCACCATTACAGGCAATTGCTCCGCCTCCTCACCAACATCGTCCTCCTACCTGTCGACACACACGTACCGACACACAGCACACACACAGGGAATGCTCTGATAGAGGACAGGACCCACTAGCCCTTTGGAGAGACAGAGGGAGAGTTTGCCAGCACACACCAAAAACGCTATAATTATATAGGGACAACCTTATATAAGTGTTTTCCCTTATAGCATCTTAATATATATATAAGCATATCGCCAAATTAGTGCCCCCCCTCTCTGTTTTAACCCTGTTTCTGTAGTGCAGTGCAGGGGAGAGCCTGGGAGCCTTCCCTCCAGCCTTTCTGTGAGGGAAAATGGCGCTGTGTGCTGAGGAGATAGGCCCCGCCCCTTTTTCGGCGGCCTCGTCTCCCGCTCTTAACGGATTCTGGCAGGGGTTAAATATCTCCATATAGCCTCTGGAGGCTATATGTGAGGTATTTTTAGCCAAAATAGGTATTCATTTGCCTCCCAGGGCGCCCCCCTCCCAGCGCCCTGCACCCTCAGTGACTGCCGTGTGAAGTGTGCTGAGAGGAAAATGGCGCACAGCTGCAGTGCTGTGCGCTACCTTTAGAAGACTGAGGAGTCTTCTGCCGCCGATTCTGGACCTCTTCTTACTTCAGCATCTGCAAGGGGGCCGGCGGCAAGGCTCCGGTGACCATCCAGGCTGTACCTGTGATCGTCCCTCTGGAGCTGATGTCCAGTAGCCAAGAAGCCAATCCATCCTGCACGCAGGTGAGTTCACTTCTTCTCCCCTAAGTCCCTCGTTGCAGTGATCCTGTTGCCAGCAGGACTCACTGTAAAATAAAAAACCTAAGCTAAACTTTCCTAAGCAGCTCTTTAGGAGAGCCACCTAGATTGCACCCTTCTCGGCCGGGCACAAAAATCTAACTGGCTTGGAGGAGGGTCATAGGGGGAGGAGCCAGTGCACACCACCTGATCCTAAAGCTTTACTTTTTGTGCCCTGTCTCCTGCGGAGCCGCTATTCCCCATGGTCCTTTCAGGAACCCCAGCATCCACTAGGACGATAGAGAAAAAGAGGAGAATGCGTGCAAACTGAAGTTTACTGTGTGTATGCATGTCTTTAATAATTCACCAGTAATGTCATATATTTGTTTAACAGACTTTAAATTGTAATGTTCACCCCTTTTTCCCCCCCCATTTTTATGGAGGTATTTTTGAAGCTCAGTAAGGAGGGAATTTATATAGCCATGGTAATTTACCACAGCTAATTGATCCCTCGGGGCTAGTAAAGCCCATTTTTTTGCCCACAATTTACCTCTTCCCTATATCAATTGACAAATATACCTTGATCAAGTGCAGACTGGACCATGGTGACCTTGAGGAGACCCCGAAAGCCAACGTTTTGAATTGCAAGTGAAAAGTACAAAGTGGGTACAGAACCAACCTACTTAACAGGAAGTGGGTAAAATAAATATCTCCCATTTCTACCAAATAATTCCTCCACTACCTCTTTCAGGCACAATGAAGGGTTTACATCAGATTTAACGTACAGTTTAATACCCCGAAGCAAGTGTGAGGCAATACCAGTACAATTTAACACTGTTAGCGAAAAAAGGGCAGAGGATTATTGGTAAAATATATCAGGTGTTTTAATTTTTAAAATATGCAAATCAGACTAGTGGATGTGGCTTAAATGCACAAAATGTCCATATCGCTCAGACTGTAACACTCAGAGGGCCAGATGTATGAAAGTGCGCTGTGGTTTCCGCTGACCACAGTGCACCTTAAGTCTGCATTTTGCGCTTCCCTCTAATGTATGAACGGCCGTGTGCATTGTCCGCCATGCGCCCCTGCCGCTTACCGCTTCCCCGCAGTGGTGACTGTCAAACGTTGGGCAGAGGCAATGTCTCAATGCCTCTGCTGTGACTTTTCGACTCTTAAGTCCGCCGGGCCGGAACGCCTCCCCCCAGGCAGGCGATGTCTGCAAAATGTGCACTGGCTTCGTTTTTGTTTTTTTTAAAGAAACTTTATTGAACGTGGACATTATTCTGCTGGTCCACACAGCTCTACTGCGCATGCGCCGGGGGCCTCCGGCGGTGCAGACAGGAAGCAGGGGAAAAGGGTGCATGCGCACACATTGCGGCGCCGAGCCGATGTGGAAGGTGCGCTATTGCGGGACAGGTAGGATAACACCCTCCCACATCGGCGGGGGCCTCAATATTACATTGTGGCGGCTGCTGCGGGCGTATCACCACGATAATGTGGTGATACGCCCCTGGACACATAACGTCCGTTAGGACGTTTTTCATACATCACCCCCAGAGATGGCACTTACCTTGCTCTATGAAACAGGGCAGCTTGTGCAGCAGCATGAGACGTCCATGTAAGTGATTAAGGTTTTCTTGGACAGGGAATTGGAGGGGGACGGTTAGAACAAAGTTCTGAGATCCAGCTTGGAATTTGTACACAAAATCCCTCTCAGTGTAACACGCTTTTACTTTTCCAGGCTTCATTGTTCCTTCAATATAAAATTAAAATATATATATATTTTAATAAATAAAATAGAATATGGAGTATCTTCTGCTTAAAGGGAAACTATGGTATGATATACTGTAGCAGAAAAACTGGGTAGAATAAAAGTAATGACTATATCTGTGTGCTGGAGACAGTGGCCATTTTCTTGAAGCACACACTCTACAGGGGAGTAAACGTTATTTTCTACAGTTTAGGTCTAAAGCATGGATGGGGAACCTTTCGCCCTCCAGCTGTTGTTGAACTACACATCCCAGCATGCCCTGCAACAGTTTTAGCAATACCAAATTGCAAAACTGTTGCAGGGCATGCTGGTATGTGTAGTTCAACAACAGTTGAAGGGCCGAAGGTTCCCCATCCCTGGTCTAAAGCTAGGCTTACCATACTATTCCTTTAACCCATTTTTCAAGATATTTTGAGGAATGGCTAATGTTGAGGCAATTAAGAAAAATATGGTGGAATTTTTTTTCTTGATGTAACGAAAAATATATTGAAGTGCTAGGTAGAAAACTACCCATCCATGCCGAAATGGGTTAATCCAGGACACTAATGAATTCAAGCCTGCATTTCACCTGGTTTAAATCAGCCACAGAACCTGTGTAATGCAAGAGTGACCCAGTTAAAGGTATGGTATGGCAAGCCTATCTAAAGTGGACTCTCAACCTTAAATTGTGTGTTTGCAGCACAATAGTACTGGCCAGTTATCTTAAGACAGTGGTTCACAAACTCGGTCCTCAGGACCCCACACGGTGCATGTTTTGCAGGTAACCCAGCAGGTGCACAGGTGTATTAATTACTCACTGACACATTTTAAAAGGTCCACAGGTGGAGCTAATTATTTCACTTGCGATTCTGTGAGGAGACCTGCAAAACATGCACCGTGTGGGGTCCTGAGGACCGAGTTTGAGAACCTGTGTCTTAAGAGAAATCAGGGGGAGAGAGAGTCTGTGGATGGGGGAAAGGAAGAGAGAAGCATTTGGGAAGAGGGGAGGCGTGTGTGTATAATTATGTGGGATGCAGTTAATTTGACGTCAGTCAGGATCCCGGCGGTCAGGATTCTGACCTTGGAATCCCAACAGCTGACAATACCGACATCCTGAATCCTGGTGCACAGGGGATATTCCCACTCGTGAGTGTCCACAACAGCCGTAGAGTGGGAATAGAACCTGTGGCGAGCACAGCAAGCCACCTAGCCCACAAGGGGGGCGCCCACCCCTCTGCTGGCATACTGATGGCCGGGATGCCGGTTGTCAGTAAATCATACTGATATCCATATATAAATTCTAAATAAATTTCCTTACAATATATCTGTATCTTACTTGCTATAAATGTTATTTGATAAATCAGGATTCCGTGTACAAATGTCTCTTGGGGAAGCAGTTTCCTGGCTGTTGGGATCCTGGCGGTCAGGATACAGACGCCGGAATCCCCACTCGGGGAAGGGGCAGGGAAGCCAAGTCATAGGTCTACACATTTGTACCGAACACCCCTGACAACTATTCTACAGGTGTGCAGTCACAATGTGGCCAATCACAATGACAATAGCAGGAGGTCAATATGGTTAAAATATCAACATCATTAATGTGGACACTTGGGAAATGCCGACACTGACAGAATGTTGGCACTGTCACACATTTTCAGGTGGCTCAGGGTTAATGAGGAATGTCGATGGTAATAGAATGAGAAGAGAAACTGTGGTGACATTCTAACAATGCCAACAAAACATCAGTGTCAACATGCTGAATGGCAAGTGGCAACATGGTCAATGTCAATATTATGAACATGTCGACACTGTCTACCATACACACCCACCTTGTATATATTTGGTGCCTTGTGTCCATAAATACTATAACCCCTATGACATTTATAATTAACGTTTCAGGGTTCCTTGTGTTCTTTTATTTATACAATGAAGAATATAATTTGGTGATGCTTCCCCCCCATGGATGATGGAGACCCCCCTCCCCTCTCGGCCGGCTCTGTACTGGTCCTCTGCACGAAGAGAATCTAGACGCTACCGTCCCAGCAGACCCCAGGAAATTGCATGCATCTGCTACAGCCCATGATGATGTGCGATTCCCGAGCGTACCACAGCGCCCCCTAGTGTCTGTCCACGGTCAGTGGAGGAGACTTTACCTGCAGCTGCAGCCCGGTAACCGGATCTGAATACACTGAACACCGGGGGCGGCTATTTATCATTAGCATTGTATACCATACAGAATGTACAGGACATAGCCCTCCCGGCGCGGTTGGTTCTATATCGGAGGGGCTGAAGGGACCTTGTGACGTATCGACCTCCGGCGCCCCATGAACCTTTGCGCATTACGGGTGGCCTCTTAGGCCAAACAACGGAGAGACGCTGTAGCGCGCCATCTAGTGCCCGCATTGTATACTCATACTGCAGCTATTCAGCGAGATGTCACTGCTCTCTAGTGCCTGGCACAGCAGCTTATAGGACCATAGGGAGATAAATGTACAGCTGCCAACCAAAGCCATTTCCACAATATAATAATATTCCACCCGTTTTCAGCACTCATTTGACAATTACATTTAATTGGGCTGATTATAATTCTTTACATATTATTGTTTTTTTTTAAATGTAGTGCCAATCATTATTATTATAAGGCACTCCACTGCCAGTGACATGACAGCAGAGAGGAGGACACACCAGAAGGTAAGTATAGGAGGATGGGGACAGATCCAAAACTACTAGTATATAATAATCGGCAGTGATGTGTCAGGGACAGACCGCAGGAAAGAATGGGGACCTTTGGATGGGAACGTGGTAAATATAACGGGGAAAGGGGGTTATACATAATCATAAATGTTTAAAATAATATTAGTTTTGTCCAGTCACATTGTAGCTTGTAACCTAAATTCCCTGTCTCACACACATGTACAATAGGATGTACTTGTCCATACCTCCCTGCTTTTGGCAGGATAAAAACATAGAATTTGATGGAAGATAAGAACCACTTAGCCCATCTAGTCTGCCCCTTATTTACCTTTTGGTAACCTTAACCCTATTTGATCTTCAGTTCTTTGTGGACTGTCCCACGGTCCAATCTGCGGGCCCTATGTGTCCTGCGGGGTGCTCAAGAAAGAGCACTTATGATACTTCAACTAATAGAAAAGTAGAAAGAGAGGAGACACCAGAGGAACAACACGGTAGTGGTGTGAAGAGCAGTATAAGAATCTGTGTAGGACACTGGCTTGAAGTCCTCAGAAATGAGGTGTGTGGTCCATTGTGTTAAACGCAGCAGTGAAATCAAGGGGATCTAGAAGTTCCTTCAGGGTTAGCACTGGTAAAATCAGTGAGTACCTTAGGTAACTGAGATCTCTGGAATCTTCAGAATAAAAATCTGACGGAGAATGGTTCATTAAGGTTTCTTGACCAACGATATCAAGGGTTGGTCATAGGAGCTGAGTGATGGGATGGCAATCTGAGAGATTATGTGTAAGAGTTAGTTTGTTCTCAGAATACTGGTAATATCTGCCTGCAGTGAAAGAGAGAGAAGTGAGATGTTAAAGAGTAACAACTGCTTTACCTGTGGTGTGATAGGGTCACAATTATATTATCCATGGAGTTTTCATGAGCATTCACCCTTGGTGATGTATCCACCTGAGCTATCTTATTCTGCCTTTCAGGGAAAGAGGGGGTTTGCCCAAGAGTCTTCCCTATCAGCCTAATATGTAGGAGTAATGAACCCTGTCTCGGTCCCCGCTTAAGTTAAGACATAATGACAAAGACTCAGAAAAATCAACAACTCAAAATGTTTTATTTTTATTTATTAAAAAAAATAAGAATTTACTCACCGGTAATTCTATTTCTCGTAGTCCGTAGTGGATGCTGGGAACTCCGTAAGGACCATGGGGAATAGCGGGCTCCGAAGGAGGCTGGGCACTCTAGAAAGATTTATGACTACCTGGTGTGCACTGGCTCCTCCCACTATGACCCTCCTCCAAGCCTCAGTTAGGACACCGTGCCCGGACGAGCAGACATAATAAGGAAGGATTTAGAATCCCGGGTAAGACTCTTACCAGCCACACCAATCACACCGTACAACTCGTGATACTATATCCAGTTTGACAGTATGAAAACAACTGAGCCTCTCAACAGATGGCTCAACGATAACCCTTTAGTTAACAATAACTATATACAAGTATTGCAGACAATCCGCACTTGGGATGGGCGCCCAGCATCCACTACGGACTACGAGAAATAGAATTACCGGTGAGTAAATTCTTATTTTCTCTAACGTCCTAGTGGATGCTGGGAACTCCGTAAGGACCATGGGGATTATACCAAAGCTCCCAAACGGGCGGGAGAGTGCGGATGACTCTGCAGCACCGAATGAGAGAACTCCAGGTCCTCCTCAGCCAGGGTATCAAATTTGTAGAATTTTGCAAACGTATTTGCCCCTGACCAAGTAGCTGCTCGGCAAAGTTGTAAAGCCGAGACCCCCTCGGGCAGCCGCCCAAGATGAGCCCACCTTCCTTGTGGAATGGGCCTTTACAGATTTTGGCTGTGGTATGCGTGCCACAGAATGTGCAAGCTGAATTGTACTACAAATCCAGCGAGCAATAGACTGCTTAGAAGCAGGAGCACCCAGTTTGTTGGGTGCATACAGGATAAACAGCGAGTCAGATTTTCTGACTCCAGCCGTCCTGGAAACATATATTTTCAGGGCCCTGACAACGTCTAGCAACTTGGAGTCCTCCAATTCACTAGTAGCCGCCGGCACCACAATAGGCTGGTTCAGGTGAAACGCTGACACCACCTTAGGGAGAAATTGGGGACGAGTCCTCAACTCTGCCCTATCCATATGGAAAATCAGATAAGGGCTTTTACATGATAAAGCCGCCAATTCTGACACTCGCCTGGCTGAAGCCAAGGCTAATAACATGACCACTTTCCACGTGAGATATTTCAGATCCACGGTTTTAAGTGGCTCAAACCAATGTGATTTTAAGAAACTCAACATCACGTTGAGATCCCAAGGTGCCACTGGAGGCACAAACGGGGGCTGAATATGCAGCACTCCTTTTACAAAAGTCTGAACTTCAGGTACTGAAGTTAGTTCTTTTTGAAAGAAAATCGACAGAGCCGAGATCTGTACTTTAATGGAGCCTAGTTTTAGGCCCATATCCACTCCTGCTTGCAGGAAATGCAGAAATCGACCTAGTTGAAATTCCTCCGTTGGGGCCTTATTGGCCTCGCACCATGCAACATATTTTCGCCATATGCGGTGATAATGCGTTGCCGTAACATCTTTCCTGGCCTTAATAAGCGTAGGAATGACTTCTTCCGGAATACCCTTTTCCTTTAGGATCCGGTGTTCAACCGCCATGCCGTCAAACGCAGCCGCGGTAAGTCTTGGAACAGACAGGGCCCCTGTTGTATCAGGTCCTGTCTGAGCGGTAGAGGCCACGGGTCCTCTGAGAGCATCTCTTGAAGTTCCGGGTACCACGCTCGTCTTGGCCAATCCGGAACCACGAGAATTGTGTTTACTCCTCGCTTTCTTATTATTTTCAATACCTTTGGAATGAGAGGCAGAGGAGGGAACACATAAACCGACTGGTACACCCACGGTGTTACTAGAGCGTCCACAGCTATCGCCTGAGGGTCCCTTGACCTGGCGCAATATCTTTTTAACTTTTTGTTGAGACGGGACGCCATCATGTCCACCTGTGGTTTTTCCCAACGGTTTACCAGCATCTGGAAGACTTCTGGGTGAAGTCCCCACTCTCCCGGGTGGAGGTCGTGTCTGCTGAGGAAGTCTGCTTCCCAGTTGTCCACTCCCGGAATGAACACTGCTGACAGTGCTAGTACATGATTCTCCGCCCATCGGAGAATTCTTGTGGCTTCTGCCATCGCCATCCTGCTTCTTGTGCCGCCCTGTCGATTTACATGGGCGACTGCCGTGATGTTGTCTGACTGGATCAGCACCGGCTGGTGTAGGAGCAGGGATTTTGCTTGACTTAGGGCATTGTAGATGGCCCTTAGTTCCAGAATATTTATGTGAAGGGAAGTCTCCTGACTCGACCATAGTCCTTGGAAGTTTCTTCCCTGTGTTACTGCCCCCCAGCCTCGAAGGCTGGCATCCGTGGTCACCAGGACCTAGTCCTGTATGCCGAACCTGCGGCCCTCTAGAAGATGGGCACTCTGCAGCCACCACAGTAGAGACACCCTGGTTCTTGGAGACAGGGTTATTAAGCGATGCATCTGAAGATGCGATCCGGACCACTGGTCCAACAGGTCCCACTGAAAGATTCTGGCATGGAACCTGCCGAAGGGAATTGCTTTGTAAGAAGCCACCATCTTTCCCAGGACCCGCGTGCAGTGATGCACTGATACCTGTTTTGGTTTCAGGAGGTCTCTGACTAGAGATGACAACTCCCTGGCTTTCTCCTCCGGGAGAAACACTTTTCTCTGGACTGTATCCAGAATCATACCCAGGAACAGTAGCCGTGTCGTCGGAACCAGCAGTGACTTTGGGATATTCAGAATCCAGCCGTGCTGGTGCAGCACTTCCTGAGATAGTGCTACTCCCACCAACAACTGTTCCTTGGACCTCGCTTTTATTAGGAGATCGTCCAAGTACGGGATAATTAAAACTCCCTTTCTTCGAAGGAGTATCATCATTTCCGCCATAACCTTGGTAAATACCCTCGGTGCCGTGGACAGTCCAAACGGCAGCGTCTGAAATTGGTAATGGCAATCCTGTACCACAAATCTGAGGTACTCCTGGTGAGGATGGTAAATGGGGACATGCAGGTAAGCATCCTTGATGTCCAGTGATACCATGTAATCCCCCTCGTCCAGGCTTGCAATAACCGCCCTGAGCGATTCCATCTTGAACTTGAATTTCTTTATGTATGTGTTCAAAGATTTCAAATTTAGAATGGGTCTCACCGAACCGTCCGGTTTCGGTACCACAAATAGTGTGGAATAATAACCCCGGCATTGTTGAAGTAGGGGTACCTTGATTATCACCTGCTGGGAATACAGCTTGTGAATTGCCGCTAACACCGCCTCCCTGTCTGAGGGAGCAATCGGCAAGGCAGATTTTAGGAACCGGTGGGGTGGGGACGCCTCGAATTCCAGCTTGTACCCCTGAGATACTATTTGCAGGATCCAGGGATCCACCTGTGAGCGAACCCACTGATCGCTGAAATTTTTGAGGCGACCCCCCACCGTACCTGGCTCCGCCTGTGGAGCCCCACCGTCATGCGGCGGACTTGGAAGAAGAAGCGGGGGAGGACTTTTGCTCCTGGGAACCTGCAGTTTGTTGCAGCCTTTTTCCCCTACCTCTGCCTCTGGACAGAACAGACCCGCCTTTTCCACGCCTGTTTTTCTGGGTCCGAAAGGACTGAACCTGATAAAACGGCGCCTTCTTAGGCTGTGAGGGGACATGGGGTAAAAATGCTGACTTCCCAGACGTTGCTGTGGAAACTAGGTCCGAGAGACCATCCCCAAATAATTCCTCACCCTTATATGGTAACACTTCCATGTGCTTTTTTGAATCCGCATCTCCTGTCCACTGGCGAGTCCATAAGCCTCTCCTAGCAGAAATGGACAATGCACTTACTTTAGATGCCAGTCGGCAGATTTCCCTCTGTGCATCTCTCATATATAAGACTGAGTCTTTTATATGGTCTATGGTTAACAGGATCGTGTCTCTGTCTAATGTGTCAATATTTTCTGACAGTTTATCTGACCACGCAGCGGCAGCACTGCACATCCAAGCTGACGCAATAGCTGGCCTAAGTATAATGCCTGTGTGTGTATATACAGACTTCAGGATCGCCTCCTGCTTTCTATCAGCAGGTTCCTTGAGGGCGGCCGTATCCGGAGACGGTAGTGCCACCTTTTTAGACAAACGTGTGAGCGCTTTATCCACTCTAGGGGGTGTTTCCCAACGTGACCTATCCTCTGGCGGGAAAGGGAACGCCATTAGTACCTTCTTAGGAATTACCAATTTTTTATCAGGGAAAGCCCACGCTTCTTCACACACTTCATTTAATTCATCTGATGGAGGAAAAACTACGGGTAGTTTTTTTCTCTCCAAACATAATACCCTTTTTAGTGGTACCTGTAGTTATATCAGAAATGTTTAACACCTCTTTCATTGCCTCAATCATGCAGTGAATGGCCTTAGTGGGCATCAGGTTTGACTCATCGTCGTCGACACTGGTGTCAGTATCAGTGTCGACATCTGGGTCTGCTTGAGGTAGCGGGCGTTTTAGAGCCCCTGACGACCCATGCGACGCCTGGGCAGGCACGAGCTGAGAAGTCGGCTGTCCCACATTTGGCATGTCGTCGATTTTTTTATATAAGGAGTCTATACGTGCACTCATTACTTTCCATAAGCCCATCCACTCAGGTGTCTGCCCCGCAGGGGGTGACATCCCTTCTAAAGGCATCTGCTCCGCCTCCACATCATTATCCTCATCAAACATGTCGACACAGCCGTACCGACACACCGCACACACACACAAGAAATGCTCCGAATGAGGACAGGACCCACAAAAGCCCTTTGGGGGGACAGAGTGAGAGTATGCCAGCACACACCAGAGCGCTATATAATGCAGGGACTAACTGAGTTATGTCCCCTATAGCTGCTTTTTATATTATATATATATATTGCGCCCAAATTTAGTGCCCCCCCTCTCTGTTTTTACCCTGTTCTGTAGTGTAGACTGCAGGGGAGAGCCAGGGAGCTTCCTTCCAGCGGATCTGTGAAGGAGAAATGGCGCCAGTGTGTCTGAGGGAGATAGCTCCGCCCCTTTTCCGCGGCCTATTCTCCCGCTTTTTTCTGGATTCTGGCAAGGGTATTTTCCACATATATAGCCTCTGGGGCTATATATTGTGGTATTTTTGCCAGCCAAGGTGTTTTTATTGCAGCTCAGGGCGCCCCCCCCCAAGCGCCCTGCACCCTCAGTGACCGGAGTGTGAAGTGTGCATGAGGAGCAATGGCGCACAGCTGCAGTGCTGTGCGCTACCTTGGTGAAGACTGATGTCTTCTGCCGCCGTTTTTCCGGACCTCTTCTTGCTTCTGGCTCTGTAAGGGGGACGGCGGCGCGGCTCCGGGACCGAACACCAAGGACTGGGCCTGCGGTCGATCCCTCTGGAGCTAATGGTGTCCAGTAGCCTAAGAAGCCCAATCCGGCTGCAAGCAGGCGAGTTCGCTTCTTCTCCCCTTAGTCCCTCGCTGCAGTGAGCCTGTTGCCAGCAGGTCTCACTGAAAATAAAAAACCTAAAACTATACTTTCTTTCTGAGGGCTCAGGGGAGCCCCTAGTGTGCATCCAACCTCGGCCGGGCACGAAATCTAACTGAGGCTTGGAGGAGGGTCATAGTGGGAGGAGCCAGTGCACACCAGGTAGTCATAAATCTTTCTAGAGTGCCCAGCCTCCTTCGGAGCCCGCTATTCCCCATGGTCCTTACGGAGTTCCCAGCATCCACTAGGACGTTAGAGAAATAAACAATATTTGGTAGAATTAACCTAAAGCTGGTTACAACTTACAACCTGGGACGATGGGCTTTCGTTCCAACATCGGAACAAATGCCCATCAACCCAGATTCCCCATACATACTGCAGCAATGTTAATGAAGGGCAGGGCAATCATGTTCCGTACTTCATTAGCATATACAATGACACTAACGATATCGCTAGGATTGATGTGCGGCACGTCAAATCTAGTGACCGCAGCAGTGCGCAATCACCCGTACACACTGAGCGATGTAGTTAATTTGTCGTTACGAAACAGCATATCGGACCAACATCGCTCCAGTGTGTACCCAGCATAAGTGGTGTTGAAGACTTAAGTTGGATAAACACCTTACGATTATCTGTCCAATCTATCTGGTTGAAGCAAAAATCAGTTAACGTATGAGAGCAAATGACAATCAACCATTTGATCCACAAAAGCCAGAAAATGGACAAAAGTGGTCGTTCGGATGAATTGCTTAAAACAAATGGATTTAACCAATTTGTCTGAATGTCCATTTTTGTCTGTTTTCCAGTGTTTGGGAGCAAATGGCCGATTGCCATTTGCTCCTATACCAGATTTTCATTCCAACCAGAAAGATTGGACAGAATCATTAAGTGTGTATCCAGCTACAGCGTGCTTCTCCATATTGGCTCCTTTAGGGAGGCTTCATTCCCTAATCAAGGTGGCCACTTCTGTGCATGCATGGCACAATCTTGTTAATGTGTTAGAATGTCACTGACATGTTCAACTTAGCTCAGTGAGACCTTGCATTTACTGCTTGATCCACGCCATCAACACAGGTACCGCTTATATCCTGCTCTGCTTTGCTGTAAGACTTCGAGCAACAGTTGACTAGTTAATCTTGGGTGGTAGTCATGTGACCGCCGGTCGGCTGACCGACAGTCACATGACCTCCTCCGTGAGCCCGACGGCTCACTATCCCGATGGTCGGCATGCCGACCAACAGGGACTATTTCCACTCGTGGGTGTCCACAACACCCATAGAGTGGGAATAGAACCCGTGGCGACCGCAGGTCGCCACCGAGCCCGCAGCGTGGCGAGCGGAGCGAGCCCGCAAGGGGCTTGCTGCACTCACCCCTCCCCGCCGGGATCCCGGCGTCGGTATGCTGCCGGGATCCCGGCGTCGGTAAGGTGACCGGCGGTCAGGAGACCGCCGGTCACCCGTACTACACCCGTTAATCTTGATACCATGATTCATCACCTGCGGTCCCTTATTTAGCACTGAAACACTGCCTTTAACATCCAATATCTTGGGAACATAAATCCAACATCACAGGACAAGATGTGCACATCTGCTCTTTTGAATATTCCCCCCCCCCCCAAACAAAACGGAAACTTGCGTGACCATGGAATTAATGTCCACCTCACAATCAGACCTAAGTATCATCGATGTGCATATTTCCCCAGCATTATTCCTACAAGCCCAGCTTCATTATTTCTCGTTTTTTTTGTATTTTGTGCGCTTCCCCTGGGTGTTCCAGTTTCCTCTCACAGCCCAAACTGGACGGTTACTTCATAAATAATTTTGATCGAAAAGGTACAAATACCTTGTTAAATAAATATACTACAGACCACTGCATAACTATAGTGCTGTGCAATAGATCAGTATCAAACCGGATTTATAGAGAACATTAACAGTTTCACAATATCCAGTACACGGATGTTCAATTTTCCCACTGCAGAAAGTGCTGCATCGGAACACACCAACATGTAATGGTCTGAAGCAGCAAATAGATTAAATGTATCAAATGACCAGAGGAGAACATTCTCTCGGGTGATAGCTCGATCTGATCGCTAGGCAGCAATTTTTGCAGCCCTGCGATCAGATAGTCGCCATCTACAGGAGAAGTGTATTTTCGCTGTGCAAGTGTGCGGATGCATGTGTAGCAGAACTGCACAAACTGATTTTGTGCAGTCTCTGCGCAGCCCAGGACTTACTCAGCCGCTGCGATCACATCAGCCTGTTTGGGGCTGGATTTGATGTCAGACACCCTCCCTGGAAACGCTTGGACACCCCTGCGTTTTTCCAGACACTCCCTGAAAACGGTCAGTTGCCACCCACAAATGCCTTCTTCCGGTCAATCCCCTTGAGAAAGGCCGTGTAAATGGATCCTTCGCACAAACCCGTTGTTGATCGGCAATCCCCATTGCAGCTATCCGTCACGCCAGTGCATTGCGGTGCATACACATGCGCAGTTCGGATCTGATCGCCCGCTCTGCGAAAACGCACACAGCACCGATCAGATCTGAATGACCCCCTAAGTCGACATGCCTTACGTCAACAGGATCAAAAGGTCAACATGACAATGGTCGCCAAGTTTTTTTTTTGGGGGGGAAGGGGTTTCGGTGTTGCATGTTTTCTCAACTTTTGCTTGATTTACTATCCACATCGGCTACACCTGGGAATAGTGTGCTGTAGTTAGCGCAGCCAGGGGCGTAGCATGTGGGCCCCATGGCAACATTTTGAGGGCCCCCTCTTCCCTTAATGGGCACACACAGCACCACCCACTTGAAAAGAGACACAGGGGGATTGGTGCCCAATAGAAATAACTAACTCAATTGCACCAAGCTCAGCACATGCAAGTTTACACCTGTATAAGACAGTGTGCTAAAGCTTGGTCACTAGTGACATCCCCCATTGGCCCTACAGCAGGACCCCGCATGTGGCAAGTACACAGAGGCAATTTTGGGCTGGTCATGCATCATTAAGTGTGTACCCAGCTAAAGACCACATTGGTCATAAATAAGTTCCTACTTACCAGTCTTTGGTCCAACCTGTAAACTGACAAGCATTTCACTTTTCAAAACACGCATGTATACTACAAGCACCACTCCAGGTTCCTTATCAACATGCGGTAGAAGTGTCAGTCACCATCATAAGGTTGATGAAGATGTAACCCCTTTCGCTAAAATATGATTAGAATAGGTAATTAATATTGTAAAGTAGGCAAATTATATAGGTTTGTGGGACTACTGGAGGCTTGAGGGAGCAGAAACTGGTCATAATGACAAGAATCTTCTAGAAGCCGCTTGTGCCATGTGTGAAAGGATCAGTGGCACAAGGTGTCAGTGGGAAGGAGAGCACATGGGTGTAAGGATCCAGGAACATTTGGGGAGACTGAGGCAGTAGACACAAGACTTTGGCAGCGTCAGCAGGTCTAAAGCTAAGCAGTGACCCCTCTCATTGAAGGTGGCAGTGATTTCTGGTGCAGCCATCCGATAGCTGTATTCTGTAAATAAGCTGCATCATGATCATTCCAAAGCTCTGCCCAAGTGTCGCCCCTGCCTGTGGCCCCGCCTACCCAGCGCCTAACATCAAGCAGGTCCTCTCCATGCCACTGGACTGCAAGGAATGCTGAGGGGGGATCGTGAGATCAATACCCCTTCCAGCAGGCAGAGACAACACAGAAAACACTGCAGGCGGTGCTGGATGCAATCGGAGATGGCTGGGTGCAGTTATGCTAGGAGGTGTGACGGGACCATCCTGCCCAGCAGGCAGCGTCCAGGGATCACTTCAGTTGTGTATGGTGAGCACTTGGTGCAGGGAGGGCGGGCCCTGGGGCGCAGCTTGAGTGACCGGCCGTGCCCCCTGCACTTACGGGTGCTACGCCTTTGAGTGTAGCGGAGTGAGCCAACTTGCCAGAAGCAAGGCAAACGAAGAGAGCTCACGAGGGTACACATTTCCACTGATTGTGGTCACATATGATGAAACATGCAAAATGACACCCAAAGAGAGTCTGTTGGCCATTATAATGTCTACCTTTAACCCTGTCGACCTAATGAATGTCTACTTAGACACTGTAGATCAGGGGCGGCCAGACTTTTGGAGTCGGTGATCTACTGTGAAAGCTAAAAAGCTTTTGTGATCTACCTAGGAGGAATAATAGCGCGCGTGCAAAAAGGGGGCGTAGCATAACAAAAAGTGGGCGTGGTATAACTTGAGTGTAATGACTGCCTCACACGAAATAACACATTGGCCCCCACAGGTAAAAACCTCAAACACATGCCCCCACAGTGCCAGATACACATGCCCCCACAGTGCCATGTGCCCACAGTGCCAGATACAGATATGTGCCCACAGTGCCAGATATGCCCCCACAGTGCCAGATACACATGCCCCCACAGTGCCATGTGCCGACAGTGCCAGATATGCCCCCACAGTGCCAGATACAGATATGCCCCCACAGTGCCATGTGCCCACAGTGCCAGATATGCCCCCACAGTGCCAGATATGCCCCCACAGTGCCAGATATGCCCCCACAGTGCCATGTGCCCGCAGAGCCAGATATGCCCCCAGTGCCACATATTACCCCACAGTGCCAGATAACAGATATGCCCCCACAGCGCCAGATTACAGATATGCCCCCACAGTGCCATGTGCCCGCAGTGCCAGATATGCCCCCACAGTGCCAGATATGCCCCCACAGTGCCAGATACAGATATGCCCCAACAGCGCCAGATTACAGATATGCCTCCACAGTGCCATGTGCCCGCAGAGCCAGATATGCCCCCACCGTGCCACATATGACCCCACAGTGCCAGATATGCCCCCACAGTGCCAGATTACAGATATGCCCCCACAGTGCCATGTGCCCGCAGAGCCAGATATGCCCCCAGTGCCACATATGACCCCACAGTGCCAGATATGCCCCCACAGTGCCATGTGCCAGATATGCCCTCAGTGCCATGTGCCCACAGTGCCAGATATGCCCCACAGTGCCATGTGCCCGCAGAGCCAGATATGCCCCACAGTGCCACATATGACCCCACAGTGCCAGATATGCCCCCACAGTGCCATGTGCCCAGTGCCAGATATGCCCTCACAGTGCCATGTGCCCACAGTGCCAGATATGCCCCCACAGTGCCATGTGCCCGCAGAGCCAGATATGCCCCCAGTGCCACATATGACCCCACAGTGCCAGATATGCCCCCACTGAGCTATGTGCCCCCACAGTGCCAGATATGCCCCCATAGAAGAGCTCACCGTGCTGTGTGTGGAGAGCGCAGCGCGTGCTTCTCCTGTCTGCCATTCTACCTCCTCAGTCTGATCTCCGGCGGTGACGGCAGCGTGTATGGCTCAAATCAGGTGCCGGTCCGCGAGCTCTCATTGGCTAACGAACCGGCACCTGATTTGAGCTATACACGCTGCCGTCACTGCCGCAGACCAGACTGAGGAGGCAGAGCGGCAGGCAGGAGAGGCGCGGCTTCGGGTGGCGGATCGCGATCGACTGGTCGCATGTCCGCGATCGACCAGTCGACCGCGATCGACTGTTTGGCCACCCCTGCTGTAGATCTTCTATACTGCACCCAATCATATTGCCATTCAATGTAAAGTTTGTACGATGACAGAACCTAGTAAATATGCACAAGCTAACAGTGGGGTAATCTAGCCATTATGATGATCATTCAATGACTTATAATACAACTCACAGTAACAGTCTGCTTTTCTATAACCTGTACTAGAAATTATAGCTGTGACAGGACATGCAGTATTGGTGCTGCCTAGTGCTATCAGAATAGTCCAGGTGACAACAACATAATCAGTATCTTATGAAGCTCATAAAAAAACCTCCAAAATCTAAATATTCAGTTTTATTACACAGAATATACATTGTACAAAAGATTTTTCATTCTTCCCAAGTAAAGTACATAAAACAGACTTACTGCAGAAAGACGTATAAAAATAGCAGGTCATGTACAATTAAAATACAGCGTGTACATTTTAAAAGAGACTAACCTAAATGCTAAGTAGGCGACAACATGAAGCCTTGGTTTTCAACTTCAACGCTCAAATACCACTAACAGGTCATGTTTTCAGTATTTTTTTAATCATGCATAGGTGAGTAATTCTATTTTGCTTGGTTAGTAATTAACCCACATATTTCCTCAGACATAAATCCTAAAACATGACTTGGTGGAGATACTTGAGGATTGGGTAAAAAAATATGTACAAGGATAGAAGTAGTATCTCTGTACAAGTATATTGATAAAAGCTTAAAAATATTACAATGGTACTAACATGACACAAATATATCAGTCACTGAATACAATTTACAGGAAAAAATAAGTTACAAATGATGGCCCCCAATGTTCTAGCTCTATATCCACCTTGTACCCGCTCAAGTTATAAGGTGATGTTTGAAGTCTATTTGAAAACACAGATTAATCAAGAACCATAAGCGAGAACACAAAATGGCTGCCTACTGACTTCAGTCATGGTGCTAGAAAATACATACATACATAGGTTTAACATTACGAATAATTCATCTACTTCATGAAGAAACTGAAGCCTAGAGGTGCCAATTCTATGTGCTCCTTTATAGCAGAAGACACTAAATGGGGAAAACTCCATTCTCGCTGATGTGCTGCCGTCACTTTTGGCTGCGCACATCCCTGAGAATGATGGTAACCCAACAAAGGGGTGTGAAAGAAAACTGCAGAGGTTGGTAGCCATGAGGCACCAGCATTACGATTCCCCCGACAGCACTTTGTGGCCATAACCTGGAACTGAATTTCCCCTTAATGGTCTGTCCAAACACACTTACACTTCAGGTGTATATACACAGAGGTCACACAAGTAGTAGTCCATGCAAAAAAAACAACTGCGTCTGGGCAAAGGCAGCTGAAATACAGTGGTCCATTCAGAAAGGCAGGTAACGGCGTCCATTAGCAATCTTCACACCATGTTTATTATCCATAAATCCTGCACCAGCTGCGCTTAATATTTAGTTACGAAACCCACGGACTTTCCAACCTCCAATAAGAGTTCACTTGCATTGTCCAAGTTCATTTTGCATGGAATTGCTTTCCAGTGCAGTTTACTAAACATTAGATTTGTCACTATTAGAAAAGCACAGATTCAACGGATGACGGCTTCTGGGTGTAAAGGTTTCACCCTCGCTAATCTGGACAGGCCGAGGCGCAGACCCTGATTAGGAGATCGCACAGCTCCTCCTCCCAGTAGGCTGCTCACCATTTCGGATGAAGCTGTAGAATAAAAAACAAAGCAAGGTTGATATCAGAACACATCCGCATTATACAGAATGCTGCATATTGGTGTGGATGTTTTGTGTTGTGAAGTTATATTCAGTCTTTAAAATTGACAATAAAGCCACTCGTGCCTCAGGCTACACATACCTCAGTGATGCCATTAGCTCCTACTAAGGTGACTTGACAGCGTTCATGAATGCTGGATAAGCCTACGAGCTAGCTGTCTCTGATATGCATAAGGCATGGGTACAATGTAATAAAGCAGTATGAAAATGATCATATGTCACAGTGCCACCTTTCTTCCACATCGGAGAAAGCATAAATAACACAAGAGGATGACGTTTATCTTATCACTTCAGCAAGCTCAAATAACTGTAGCACAGAATACATGAAATGACACCATTTATAATCACACAACACCATAATTTTGTGACGGTCACACTAGATTAGAGTGTTGTGCGATCAAAAATTGTGTAATTTTCACCTTTTTTTTTTGTGTCCAAGACATCTGCGGCTGGGCGATGCTGAGGGTGAATGGCTAAATATGGGAGGTGTGGTCACACCCCCTCTAAAAAAGCCCCTCTAAAACATGTAAAATACTATGGGGGGGGTATTTATCCAAGCTTGGAGAGAGATTGTGAGAGATAAAGTACCAACCAATCAGCTCCAGTCATTTATTCAAACACAGTCTGTAAAATGTAAGGCAGAAGCTCATTGGCTGGTACTTTATTTCTCACAATTCGATCTCTTCGAGCTCCGATAAATACCCCCATACGTGTGCTGAAAAGGTGTGTTATGGTAGACTTACATTGGGTTCCACAGTGAACCATCGGGGGGTGAAGAGTGGGATCTTGATCTAGAGGCACCATCAGGCAAAGCTTTGACTGTCCCAGGATGCATTGGGGTCTCCTCTAGAGCTCAGTTTCATTAACCATTCCAATGCAGGAGCAGGGAAAAGAGAAGGCAGATGTTAGTCATATAGAACCACTTCCTCACGACAGGAGGGTACCAGCGGCTAATGCCATACAACCCAAAGAAGCTAGGTGCATCATGGTGGGCACCCTGTGGAATCCAATATACTTTGGAGAAAGAGTTAACAATGGTAAGTCTACCATAACTTTCCTTTTCTGCAGCAGGGTACATTGGTTTCCACAGGGAAACATCAGGGATGTCCAAACGCAGTTCCTCAAGGGAGGGGACGCGACTTAGTGGGTAAGAGAACCCGGCATCCATAGGAAGCATCCAGGGAGGCGAAAGTATCAAAGGCATAGAACCTAATGAATGTGTTCACAGAGGACCACATAGCCGCCTTGCACAATTGTTCTGGGGACGCGCCACGGTGGGCCGCCCAAGAAGGTCGAACACACAGAGTACAATGGGCTTCAACTGCAGCAGGAGCTGGGAATCCAGCCTGCGCATAGGCTTGTGCAATCATAATTCTAATTCATCTGGCCAATGTTTGCTTATTCGCAGGCCAGCCACGTTTGTGAAAACCAAACAGGACAAAAAGGACATCTGACCTCCTGATAGAGGCAGTCTTCTCCACATAGATAGGGAGAGCCCTAACCACATTCAAAGAACATTCTTTGGGAGACAAATCCGAAGAGACAAAGGCCGGAACCACAATCTCTTGGTTAAGGTGAAAAGATGACACCACGTTAGGCAAATAACCTGGGCGAGTTCGTAGAACTGCCCGGTCCCGGTGGAAGATGAGAAAGGGTGGGCGACAGGACAAAGCGCCTACAGTAAATCCGACAACCGTCTTGCAGAGGCAATAGCCAGCAAGAACAGGACCTTGGCTGTGAGCCATTTAAGGTCCACTGATTCAAGAGGTTCAAATGGAGACTCTTGCAGGGCATTCAGCACAACAGACAAATCCCATGGAGCCACAGGAAGGACATAGGGAGGCTGGATCCGAATAACGCCCTGAATGAACGTATGAACATCAGGTATAGATGCAATTTTTCTCTGAAACCAAACCGATAAGACAGATATATGAACCTTGAGGGAGGCCAGACGAAGACCTAAGTCCAGGCCTCTTTGCAGAAAAGCCAGTATTCTTGAAGTTCTTCTCAGCACACCAGGTAAGTAAGAATTCCAAACCCTGTAAGAAATCTGGGCAGAGGCCGGTTTGCGGGCTTTCAACATAGTTTGAATAACCGCCTCTGAAAATCCATTGGCTCTCAGGAATGATGCTTCAAGATTCACGCCGTCAAAGCCAGTCTGGCCAGGTCTGGGTAGAGACAAGGGCCCTGTACGAGGTCTGGTCATTGAGGAAGTAGAAGGGGATGCCCTGTCGATAGACCCTGCAGGTCTGAAAACCAATGCTGTCTGGGCCATGCTGGAGCGACTAGAAGCAGTATTCCTCCTTCCTGTTTGAATTTCCGTAGAACCCTGGGCAGGAGCGACACTGGGGGGGAACACGTAAGGCAGTCGCAAGTTCCATAACACCGCCAGTGCGTCCACGAACACTGCTTGAGGATCCCTGGTCCGAGATCCGATGACCGGAACCTTGTGAGTGTGTCGAGACGCCATGAGATCTATATCCGGTAGACCCAACCTGTCCACTAGGAGTTGAAAGACTTCTGGATGAAGACTCCACTCTCCAGCGTGTACGTTCTGGCGACTGAGGTAGTCCGCTTCCCAGTTCAGGACACCTGGAATGAACACTGCCGATATACTTGGCAGATGGCGTTTTGCCCAACGAAGGATTTTTGACACTTCCTTCATAGCCATGTGGCTTCGAGTGCCGCCTTGATGGTTTATGTATGCCACTGTCGTGGCGTTGTCTGACCGTACATGAACCGGCCTGTTCTGTACTAGGGGCAGGGCAAGTGATAAACACATTGAACACCGCCCTCAGCTCTAGGATGCTTATTGGGATGAGTGATTCTTCCTTGGACCACCGACCCTGAAAAGAGAGTGTTGCTCCACCACCGCCCCCCATCCCCTCAGGCTGGCTTCTGTCGTAAGGAGGACCCAGTCGGGGATCCAGAAGGGACGGCCCCTGCTCATTTGCTGGTCCTGGAGCCATGAGGACAGCAACAAACGAACCTCTGGAGTCAACAAGATCATTTGGGATCTGAACTGATGAGGTAGGCCGTCCCACTTGGCAAGAATTAATCATTGCAGAGGGCGGGAATGAAATGGAGCATACGCCACAATGTCGACCGCTGACACCATCGGGCCAAGTACTTGCATCGCCGAGTGTATCGACAATCTGGGGTGACTGATGAAGTGTTTTATCCTGTCATGGATTTTCAGGACCTTGTCTGGAGACAGGAACAGTCTCTGACTGTATGTGTCTACAAGCGCCCCTAGGTGCACCATGCTGTGAGCTGGGACCAGCGAGGACTTTTTCCAATTGATCAGCCATCCGTGGAATTCTAAGTAACTCACCGTCAATTGTAGATGACTGAAGAGGACATCGTGGGAACTCGCCAAAATCAGCAGGTCGTCCAAGTACGGCAGGATTCTGACTCCCTGGCGACGGAGGTGCGCCGTCATCACGGCCATAACCTTTGTGAAGATCCGAAGAGCCGTGGCCAGTCCAAACGGCAGAGCCTGGAATTGGTAGTGAGTGTCGCCAATAGCAAACCGCAGGAACTGCTGAAGCGATATGGCAATAGGAATATGCAAATAAGCATCCTGTATATCCAGGGATACCATGTAATCTCCAGGTTCCATAACCAGCACGATTCAGCGCAACGTTTCCATATGAAACATAGCTACACTCACAAATGTGTTCAACGATTTGAGGTTGAGTATAGGCCGAAAAATAAGATTTTACTCACCGGTAAATCTATTTCTCGTAGTCCGTAGTGGATGCTGGGAACGCCGTAAGGACCATGGGGAATAGCGGCTCCGCAGGAGACTGGGCACAACTAAAGAAAGCTTTAGGACTACCTGGTGTGCACTGGCTCCCTCCCTCTATGACCCTCCTCCAGACCTCAGTTAGGATACTGTGCCCGGAAGAGCTGACACAATAAGGAAGGATTTTGAATCCCGGGTAAGACTCATACCAGCCACACCAATCACACCGTATAACTCGTGATATTATACCTAGTTAACAGTATGAAATAGAACTGAGCCTCTCAACAGATGGCTCAACAATAACTTTAGTTAAACAATAACTATATACAAGTATTGCAGACAATCCGCACTTGGGACGGGCGCCCAGCATCCACTACGGACTACGAGAAATAGATTTACCGGTGAGTAAAATCTTATTTTCTCTGACGTCCTAGTGGATGCTGGGAACTCCGTAAGGACCATGGGGATTATACCAAAGCTCCCAAACGGGCGGGAGAGTGCGGATGACTCTGCAGCACCGAATGAGCGAACTCTAGGTCCTCCTCAGCCAGGGTATCAAACTTGTAGAATTTAGCAAATGTGTTTGACCCCGACCAAGTAGCTGCTCGGCAAAGTTGTAAAGCCGAGACCCCTCGGGCAGCCGTCCAAGAAGAGCCCACCTTCCTCGTGGAATGGGCTTGCACAGATTTAGGATGCGGCAGTCCCGCCGCAGAATGTGCAAGTTGAATCGTGCTACAGATCCAGCGAGCAATAGTCTGCTTTGAAGCAGGTGCACCCAACTTGTTGGGTGCATGCAGGATAAAAAGCGAGTCAGTCTTTCTGGCTCCAGCTGTCCTGGAAACATAGATTTTTAGGGCCCGGACTACGTCCAGCAACTTGGATTCCTCCAAGTCACGAGTAGCCGCAGGCACCACAATAGGCTGGTTCAAATGAAACGCTGAAACCACCTTTGGGAGAAATTGGGGGCGAGTCCTCAATTACGCCCTATCCATATGGAAAATCAGATAAGGGCTTTTACATGACAAAGCCGCCAATTCTGACACACGCCTGGCCGAAGCCAAGGCCAACAGCATGACCACTTTCCACGTGAGATATTTTAGTTCCACGGTTTTAAGTGGTTCAAACCAATGCGACTTTAGGAAATCCAACACCACGTTGAGATCCCAAGGTGCCACTGGGGGCACAAAAGGGGGCTGAATATGCAGCACTCCCTTAACAAATGTCTGAACTTCAGGTAGTGAAGCCAGTTCTTTTTGGAAGAAAATCGATAGAGCCGAAATCTGGACCTTAATGGAACCCAATTTTAGGCCCATAGTCACCCCTGACTGTAGGAAGTGCAGAAATCGACCTAGCTGAAATTCCTCCGTTGGGGCCTTCCTGGCCTCACACCACGCAACATATTTCCGCCATATGCGGTGATAATGGTTTGCGGTCACTTCTTTCCTAGCTTTAATAAGCGTAGGGATAACTTCCTCCGGAATGCCCTTTTCCTTCAGGATCCGGCGTTCAACCGCCATGCCGTCAAACGCAGCCGCGGTAAGTCTTGGAACAGACAGGGCCCCTGCTGCAGCAGGTCCTGTCTGAGCGGCAGAGGCCATGGGTCCTCTGAGATCATTTCTTGAAGTTCTGGGTACCAAGCTCTTCTTGGCCAATCCGGAACAATGAGTATAGTTCTTACTCCTCTCCTTCTTATTATTCTCAGTACCTTGGGTATGAGAGGCAGAGGAGGGAACACATACACCGACTGGTACACCCACGGTGTTACCAGAGCATCCACAGCTATCGCCTGAGGGTCACTTGACCTGGCGCAATATCTTTTTAGCTTTTTGTTGAGGCGGGACGCCATCATGTCCACAAGTGGCCTTTCCCAATGTTGTACAATCATTTGGAAGACTTCTGGATGAAGTCCCCACTCTCCCGGGTGGAGGTCGTGTCTGCTGAGAAAGTCTGCTTCCCAGTTGTCCACTCCGGGAATGAACACTGCTGACAGTGCTAACACATGATTTTCCGCCCATCTGAGAATCCTTGTGGCTTCTGCCATCGCCATCCTGCTTCTTGTGCCGCCCTGTCGGTTTACATGGGCGACTGCCGTGATGTTGTCTGACTGGATCAGCACCGGCTGGTGTTGAAGCAGGGGTCTTGCCTGACTCAGGGCATTGTAAATGGCCTTTAGTTCCAGAATATTTATGTGTAGGGAAGTCTCCTGACTTGACCATTGTCCTTGGAAATTTCTTCCCTGTGTGACTGCCCCCCAACCTCGAAGGCTGGCATCCGTGGTCACCAGGACCCAGTCCTGTACGCCAAATCTGCGGCCCTCTAGAAGATGAGCACTTTGCAGCCACCACAGCAGCGACACCCTGGCCCTCGGAGACAGGGTTATCAGCCGATGCATCTGAAGATGCGATCCGGACCACTTGTCCAACAGATCCCACTGAAAGATCCTTGCATGGAACCTTCCGAATGGAATTGCTTCGTAAGAAGCCACCATCTTTCCCAGGACTCGCGTGCAGTGGTGCACCGACACCTGTTTTGGTTTTAGGAGGTCTCTGACTAGAGATGACAACTCCTTGGCCTTCTCCTCCGGGAGAAACACTTTTTTCTGTTCTGTGTCGAGAACCATCCCCAGGAACAGTAGACGCGTTGTAGGAACCAGCTGCGACTTCGGAATGTTCAGGATCCAGCCGTGCTGTTGTAGCACTGCCCGAGCTAGTGCTACTCCGATCAACAACTGTTCCCTGGACCTCGCCTTTATAAGGAGATCGTCCAAGTACGGGATAATTATAACTCCCTTTTTTCGAAGGAGTATCATCATCTCTGCCATTACCTTGGTAAATACCCTCGGTGCCGTGGACAGACCAAACGGCAACGTCTGGAATTGGTAATGACAGTCCTGTACCACAAATCTGAGGTACTCCTGGTGAGGGGGGTAAATGGGGACATGCAGGTAAGCATCCTTGATGTCCAGTGATACCATGAAATCCCCTTCGTCCAGGCTTGCAATAACCGCCCTGAGCGATTCCATTTTGAACTTGAACCTTCGTATATAAGTGTTCAAGGATTTCAAATTTAAGATGGGTCTCACCGAACCGTCCGGTTTCGGTACCACAAACATTGTGGAATAGTAACCCCGTCCCTGTTGAAGGAGGGGTACATTGACTATCACCTGCTGCGAATACAGCTTGTGAATTGCCTCCAGCACTGCCTCCCTGTCCGAGGGAGCCGTCGGCAAGGCAGATTTGAGGAAACGGCGAGGGGGAGACGTCTCGAATTCCAGCTTGTACCCCTGAGATACTACCTGTAGAATCCAGGGATCCACCCGTGAGCGAGCCCACTGGTCGCTGAAGTTCTTGAGACGGGCCCCCACCGTACCTGGCTCCGCCTGTGGAGCCCCAGCGTCATGCGGTGGACTTAGAGGAAGCGGGGGAGGACTTTTGTTCCTGGGAACTGGCTGTATGCTGCAGCTTTTTCCCCCTACCTCTGCCTCTGGGCAGAAAGGACGCGCCTTTAACCCGCTTACCTTTCTGGGGCCGAAAGGACTGTACCTGATAATACGGTGCTTTCTTTGGCTGTGAGGGAACATGGGGTAAAAATACTGATTTCCCAGCTGTAGCTGTGGAAACGAGGTCCGAGAGACCATCCCCAAACAACTCCTCACTCTTGTAAGGCAAAACTTCCATGTGCCTTTTAGAATCAGCATCACCTGTCCACTGCCGAGTCCACAATCCTCTCCTGGCAGAAATGGACATTGCGTTTATTTTAGATGCCAGCCGGCAAATATCCCTCTGTGCATCTCTCATGTATAAGACTGCGTCTTTAATGTGCTCTACGGTTAGCAATATAGAGTCCCTGTCTAAGGTATCAATGTTTTCTGACAGGGAATCTGACCACGCAGCTGCAGCACTGCACATCCATGCAGAAGCAATAGCTGGTCTCAGTATAATGCCTGAGTGTGTATATACAGACTTCAGGATAGCCTCCTGCTTTCTATCTGCAGGTTCCTTTAGGGCGGCCGTGTCCGGAGACGGTAGTGCCACCTTCTTTGACAGACGTGTGAGCGCTTTATCCACCCTAGGGGATGTCTCCCAACGTGCCCTGTCCTCTGGCGGGAAAGGGTACGCCATTAGTAACTTTTTAGAAATTACCAGTTTCTTATCGGGGGAAGCCCACGCTTCTTCACACACTTCATTTAATTCATCAGAAGGGGGAAAAACCACTGGTAGTTTTTTCTCCCCAAACATAATACCCTTTTTTGTGGTACCTGGGGTAATATCAGAAATATGCAACACATTTTTCATTGCCGTAATCATGTAACGGGTGGCTCTATTGGAATGTACACTAGTCTCATCATCGTCGACACTGGAGTCGGTATCCGTGTCGACATCTGTGTCTGCCATCTGAGGTAGCGGGCGTTTTAGAGCCCCTGATGGCTTTTGAGACGTCTGGGCAGGCACGGGCTGAGAAGCCGGCTGTCCCACATCTGCTGTGTCGTCAAACCTTTTATGTAAGGAGTTGACACTGTCGCGTAATTCCTTCCACATAACCATCCACTCAGGTGTCGACCCCGCAGGGGGTGACATCACATTTATCGGCACCTGCTCCGCCTCCACATAAGCCTCCTCATCAAACATGTCGACACAGCCGTACTGACACACCGCACACACACAGGGAATGCTCTGACTGAGGACAGGACCCCACAAAGTCCTTTGGGGAGACAGAGAGAGAGAGTATGCCAGCACACACCAGAGCGCTATATATATAGGGATTCACACTACCCACAGTGATTTTTCCCCTATAGCTGCTGATATTACACAGATTGCGCCTAAATTTAGTGCCCCCCCTCTCTTTTTTACCCTATGTAGTCTGGAAACTGCAGGGGAGAGCCTGGGGAGCGTCCTTCCAGCGGGCGCCAGTGTGCTGAGGGAGATAGCCCCGCCCCTTTTCCGGCGGACTTCTCCCGCTTTTTTATGGAATATATGGCAGGGGATTTTACACATATATAATCTTAATGACTATATTATGTGTTATTTTGCCAGTAAGGTACTCTTATTGCAGCCCCAGGGCGCCCCCCCCCCCCCCAGCGCCCTGCACCCATCAGTGACCGGAGTGTGTGGTGTGCATGGGGAGCAATGGCGCACAGCTGCAGTGCTGTGCGCTACCTTAATGAAGACCGAAGTCTTCTGGCGAAGATTTTCAGGAACATCTTCATGCTTCTGGCTTTGCAAGGGGGACGGCGGCTGGGCCTGTGTTCGATCCCTCTGGAGCTAATGGTGTCCAGTAGCCTAAGAAGCCCAAGCTAGCTGCAAGCAGGTAGGTCCGCTTCTCTCCCCTAAGTCCCTCGTAGCAGTGAGTCTGTTGCCAGCAGATCTCACTGAAAATAAAAAACCTAAATATAACTTTCTTTTATAAGAGCTCAGGAAAGCCCCTAGTGTGCATCCAGCTCGGCCGGGCACAAAATTCTAACTGAGGTCTGGAGGAGTGTCAGAGGGAGGAGCCAGTGCACACCAGGTAGTCCTAAAGCTTTCTTTAGTTGTGCCCAGTCTCCTGCGGAGCCGCTATTCCCCATGGTCCTTACGGAGTTCCCAGCATCCACTAGGACAGGCCTGGCCAACCTGTGGCTCTCCAGCTGTTGTAAAACTACACATCCCATCATGCTTTGCCACAGTTTTGCTATTAGAGAATGCTAAAACTGTGGCAGGGCATGCTGGGATGTGTAGTTTCACAACATCTGGAGAGCCACAGGTTGGCCAGGCCTGCACTAGGACATCAGAGAAAGACCCACTGCACTAGAAACAGGGTAGAATAATAGCCTCTGCCACTCTGGGACTGAGGTACCGGCACAACCACTCCTGTACTCAGGAGGGAACCTACTACCGTTTGTATAGCCTGCGCCTTCAACGGATCCGAAGGGAGTACCGTAGTGCAGAACTGGTGAGGGGGACATCTCTTGAAGGAGACAGCGTACCCGTGAGAGACAACTTCCAGTACCCAAGCTTCTGAAGTGGTCTTTAACCAGACCTGGGCAAACTGTAGAAGTCAGCCTCCCACCCTGGGGTCCCCCAGGGGGAGGCCCGTCTTATCATGCAGGCATGTTTTGTTTTGAAGCAGGTTGACGGGCTACTCAGGGCTGTTTCTTCTTGGGCTTGGTGGTCTTGGGAGCACGAGATTGTCTCGGGTAAGCCCTTTCTGGTTGGTTTTCCCTTGAGGTTGAAAGGAACGAAAAGTGGTAGTCTTCGCCTTCTGTGTAGAAGGATTAGTAGGAGGAAGAAAAGCAGCTGCTAATTCAGACACTATTTTATTTAGGTCCTCTCCAAATAAAATGTACCCAATGAAGGGGAGTACCTCCAAGGTCTTCTTGGAGTCTAAATCCACTTTCCACGACCTTAACCACAGTATGTGGCGAGCCAAGGCAGACGTGGATGACGCTTTGACTGCCATTACCCCCGCCTCAGAGGACGCCTCCTGAATGTAATAGGCGGCGTTGCATATGTGAGACAGGTATTGTCTGGCATTATCAGAAATATCCTCAGGCAGCTCTTCCTCCAACGCCTGAACCCACGCCTCAATACCTTTTGCGGCCCAAGAGGCAGCTATCGTGAGTCTATATAGATTTAAGGCATCCCTCCACACGCTTATCTGTCAGTTCCTTCGGTGAGGTGACAGGCAGAGTAGACGACACCACGAGACGGGTGACGTGAGAATCCACCGGCAGCGGATTCTCCCACTTATTACATAACTCTGCAGAGAGGGGATATCAAGCCAAAGCCCGTTTAGGGATCGGGAATTTCTTACCTGGGGGAGAACAGAGTTCCCGCCTGATGTCCACAAGATGATCAGAATGGGGTAATACAGTTTTAACCACTTTCTGCTGTTTAAACATATCAGTTTTTTTGACCACTGTAGTGGAATCCACTAGGGCAGGGACATCAACTTGTGCGGGAGAATCCTCGTCAGTAACACAGGATTCAGTGTCTGACAGGACCGGTATGCTCCCCCTCCTCTTCAGATGAAACATCAGAGAGGCTAGTGGATTGTGAGGAGGAAGCCGCCCGCTTAGAGGATCCAGGGACATAGGAGTGACCTGGAGTAGATTTCTGTCTAACCAAAGACTGATTTAACTGCTGCAGTTAACTATACAAATTTTCCGCCCAAGGCGGATTTACCGTAGGGACAATTTGTGGTGGCAGTAGCACCGGAAGTCTCATAGGAGGGCTAAACGGTCCACCAGAGCCCCCAGGAGGGTAGTGAACACAGCCCAGGGTGGCTCCATTGTAGTCACAGGAGCTGCAGGCTGACTGGGAGGTGTATGATATTTAGAACACAAATCATTACACAATACTTATCCCTCAAGTAAACATCTGGAGCATGCCTTGCAAAGTACAGGAGCCTCCAGAGTTTTACTGCCCTTACTGTTAGACATTGTAATAAAGCAAAAATCAGATGAAGCCAGACAAAAGTACACAACCTGCGGACAAAGTACACAACCTATGTAAAACAACACAAACTTGTGAACTAAATCCCGATCGTACGTGACTAACACAGTAAAATATCTGTATAACGACAAGTACTGTGTACACCCTATTAGAGGACCCTGACACACCTAGTCACTTCGGGTACAGAATACAGGTAGTGTCTGCTGAGGAAGTCTGCTTCCCAGTTGTCTACTCCCGGAATGAAGACCGCTAACAACGCCAAAGCGTTTCTTTCTGCCCAGAGGAGAATTCTTGACACCTCTGACATTGCTGCTCTGCTTTTCGTTCCACCCTGTCGGTTTATGTAGGTCACTGCCGTTACATTGTCCGACTGGACTTGAATGGCCCGATCCTGAAGAAGGTAAGAGGCCTGCAGAAGGGCGTTGTATATGGCCCTGAGTTCCAGAATGTTGATTGGAGGGACAACTTCTTGACTTGACGATCTTCCTTGAAACTGCACCCCTAGGTGACTGCTCCCCAACCTCGGAGGCTTGCGTCCGTGGTTAACAGGATTCAGTCCTGAATTCCGAACCTCGGACGCTCAACGAGGTGTGAGGTCTTTAGCCACCAAAGGAGGGAGATCCTGGCTTTTGGCGACAGATGAATCCTCTGGTGCATGTGAAGATGCAATCTGGACCATTTGTCCAACAAATCGAGCTGGAAGCGTCTTGCGTGAAACCTTCCGTATTGAAGCGCCTCGTAAGAGACCACCATTTCCCCCAGAAGGCGAATGCATAGATGCACCGATATCCGGGTTGGCTTCAGGACATCCCGAACCATCGACTGTATTACCAATGCCTTTTCCAACGGAAGGAACACTTTCTGCGACTCCGGGTCCAGTATCATTCCCAGGAATGGGAGCCTCCATGTTGGCTCTAGGTGAGATTTTGGAAGATTCAGAATCCACCCATGATCCTGGAAAATTTTGGTTGAGAGGCCAATGCTGTCCAGCAACCTCTTCCTGGATGGCGCCTTTATCAGAAGATCGTCCAGGTACGGAATTATGTTCACTCCCTGTTTGCGGAGTATAAACATCATCTCTGCCATCACTTTGGTGAACACCCTCGGTGTCGTGGAGAGACCAAATGGCAGGGCCTGGAACTGGTAGTGACAGTCCTGTAGTGCAAACTATAGATAAGCCTGGTGAGGTGGCCAGATCGGAATGTGAAGGTACGCATCCTCGATATCCAGAGACGCTAGGAATTTCCCTTCCTCCAGACCTGAGACCACCGTTCTCAGAGACTCCATCTTGAACTTAAACAGTCTTAACGGGTTCAAGGACTTGAGGTTCAGAATCGGACGTACCGAACCGTCCGGTTTCGGTAATTCAAACAAGTTGGAATAGTACCCCTTGTTGTGTAGATGAGGTGGAACTGGAACAATGACTTGAGTCTGTACCAGTTTTTGGATGGCCTGCTGTAAAGTTATACTTGCCTCTTGTGAAGCTGGTAAGCCTGATTTGAAGAATCTGTGAGGTGGGAGATTTTGGAACTGCAGTCTGTAGCCCTGGGAAATAAGATCTATTACCCAGGGATCCCGGCACGAACTTGACCAGATGTGACTGAAAAATTGTAGTCGGGCTCCCACCTGACAGACCTCCAGGCCTCGCGGTCCACCTTCATGCTGAAAGCTTTGATGAAGCAGAGCCTGAGCTCTGTTCCTGAAGACCTGCAGTTGCTGGATTGCGTGGTTTACCTCTTGCGCCTCGGGAGGCCGTAGAAGCACCCCTGGATTTTCCCTTAAACTTGGCTGTCCGAAAGGACTGTAAATATGAAGCTGAATAAGCTTTCCTGGCTGGGGAAGCTGCGGAAGGAAGATACGTAGATTTGCCTGCAGTAGCTTTGGATATCCATTTGTCTAGCTCATCTCCAAACAAGGCCTCTCCTGTGAATGGTAGGCCTTCCACGCCTTTCCTGGAGTCCGCATAAGCCGTCCACTGGCGTTGCCACAAGCCCCTGCGTGCTGACACTGCCATAGCGGTGGTGCGTGCATTAAGCAAACCAATCTCTTTCATGGCTTCCACCATAAAGTTTGCAGAGTCCTGTATATGCTGCAGGAGTAAAACAACATCCCCCCTAGACAAGGAATCTAACCCCTCAATTAGGTTACCTGACCATTTAGTAATGGCTTTTGTGATCCACACACATGCAATAGTGGGTCTTTGGGCCACCCCAGCAGCTGTGTACAATGATTTGAGTGTAGTCTCAATTTTATAATCAGCCATATCTTTTAGGGAGGCTGCACCAGGGACAGGCAATACAATTTTACGTGACAGCCTAAAGACTGATGCGTCCACTATCGGTGGATTTTCCCATTTTTTCCTATCCTCCAGAGGAAAAGGAAAAGATGAGAGCAAGCTTTCAGGGATTTGAAATTTCTTATCAGGATTAACCCACGGTTCTTCAAACAGGGTATTCAATTCCTTTGACACAGGAAAAGTGACTGAGGACTTATTTTTTACATTACAATAAGATTCCTCACACTCCTTTGACACCTTATCAGGAATTTGTAGAACATCTCTGATAGAGGCTCTATAAGAGCCTCTATTCCCTGTAACAGAAAAGCATCCCCCCCCCCCCCTCAAAATCCACCTCACCCTCCTCCACGTCTGGCCCGTCAGTGTCAGACTGCAGGATATGGGCCATAGATCGTTTTTGCGGACAAATGGGAGGGGACTGAGACGCTGGATTGGGGACTGAGTCTCTATTCATCAACTCATCCACAGTATGTCTTAAGTATTGCGTCTCTTTCTCATTGCGAGATAGCTTTGTAGAAATATTTGAGATAATTCCCTTAATGGAATTAACCCATTCCAGTTCAGCCCCGCTATTCTGGGAAGGTGCACTTCCCTGAGTACCCAGTAGTGAACCCCTGGTGAAGAGGAACACTCCACTGTACAAGAAACACACTCTTTGCCTGACAATGTAAATGTGACAGCACACACACAGGAAAAGGTTAAGCACAATTAACCCACAAAAAGCCCTTCAGGGAGACGCAAAAGTAATTTGGAGCCAGCCCCCACCGCGCCCTTATTGCTAATGCCAAGCTTAGCCGGGTCGCAGATAAAGAACTCTGATAGGGCACTTAGTACACTAATAGTCGCTCCCCCCCTGCTATGACCCCCTGGTACCGCTGAGGTAATCTGGAGTCACACTGGAGGAGCCGCACATCCCAGTCAGTCAGCGTCTGTGTCCACTGCAGAGGGAAAATGGCGCTGGTGAGCTGTGGGTCCTCTCATAGTGAAGCCCCACCCCTTCAGTGGCGCGCGGTCTTCCCGCTTTTTTATACTGGCTGAGGTAATCTGTTGCTTAAACTGGAGAGAAAACCATTTGAAGGCTGTTTTTGCCAGTGTGTGTACATTGTACTGAGACGCAGCTGTGTACTGTGTCCGGAGACGCAATCCGCCCCGGTTAGAAGCCGTGCGTCTCCGTACCCTCATGCCGCCATAATGGCCGGCGACCCGCTAGTCGGGACGCCGGATTAGTACTCAAAAGTCTTCTTTCTTCTAGCTCTGTTAGGGGTGGCGGCGTGCTGCGGGAATGTACGCTCGCCGTGGTGGGGCTTGCGAATAGTTCCCTCATGAGCTCAGTGTCCTGGCAGCGGGGAACGGGACCATTAACACTTCAAGAGGTTGGTCCCACGAAGCAGACAGGCTGGTGCCAACCACCCTTTTCTCTTAGTCCGTAGAGGATGCTGGGGTTCCAAAAGGACCATGGGGTATAGACAGGATCCGCAGGAGACCGGGGCACACTATAAGACTTTGAATGGGTGTGAACTGGCTCCTCCCTCTATGCCCCTCCTCCAGACCTCAGTTAGAAAACTGTGCCCAGAGAGACGGACATTTCGAGGAAAGAATTTAATGTTTAAACACGGTGAGTGTCATACCAGCTCACACCTCAAACATGCCGCAGAACGTGGCATTCAAGAGAACACCAGCTGACGGCATGGAAAAACCATACAGCAAAATGCTGACCGAAAACGTAACACTACTTGTGTGCATCATGACCGATAAATCAGATATCGCATGCCATGGCACGAATAACTACAGCCACAGACATGACTGCAAGAAACACCACGAGTGCAACTACAACCCATAGCTGCAGATACAGTACGCACTGGGACGGGCGCCCAGCATCCTCTACGGACTAAGAGAAAAGGATTTACCGGTAGGTATTAAAATCCTATTTTCTCCTACGTCCTAGAGGATGCTGGGGTTCCAAAAGGACCATGGGGTTTATACCAAAGCTCCAGAGCGGGCGGGAGAGTGCGGACAACTCTGCAGCACCGATTGAGCAACCTAAAGGTCCTCAGCAGCCAGGGTAGCAAACTTGTAGAACTTAAGAAAAATGCTTGAACCCGACCAAATAGCCGCTCGGCAAAGATGACCTGCCGAGACTCCACGGGCATCCGCCCAAGAAGAGCCCACCTTCCCAGTCGAATGGGCCTTCACGACTTTGGTAACGGCAATCCAGCCGTAGAATGAGCCTGCCGAATCGTATCACAGATACAGCGTGCAATAGTCTGCTCAAAAGCAGGAGCCCCAATTTTGTTGGGAGTATACAGGATAAACAGAGCCTCTGTTTCCCCAATCTGAGCCGTCCTGGCGACTCAAAAATTCAAGCTCTGACTACCACAAGAGCCTTCGAATCAGCCAAGGCTTAAGTAGTCCCAGGCACCACAATAGACTGGTTCCTGTGAAACCGCAGAAAGCACTTTAGGCAGAAACTGTTGCCAATTTCTCAATTCCTCTATATCCACAAGGAAGATCAAAGATGGCTCTTGTGAGGCAAAGTCCGACACCCGCCTTGCGGACGCCAATGCCAATAGCCTGACCACTTTTCAAGAGAGAAATTTTTGACCTTACGTAAAAGGTTCCAACCAGTGTGACATAAGAAACTGCAACACCACATTAAGGTCCCATGGTGCCTCCGAGGCACAAATGGAGGTTGGAAGTGCAGCACTCTTTTCACGGAAGTCCGAACTTTTGGAAAGGTGGCCCACTCATTTTTTTTTTTTTTTAAATTGATAAGGCCGAAACCTGCACTTAAATGAAACCTAGCCTTATCACCCTTGGAAAGAGTGAAAGTGGAAAGAACACATAGATCGACTGAAACACCCAAGGTGTCACGAGGGGGTCCACTGCTATAGCTTGAGTGTCCCTTGACCTGGCCCAACATCCCCGAAGTAACCTGTGGAGGCGAAAACGCCCTCACAACTAATTGAGGAATTCCCCAAAGACTTGTTATTTCTGTGAACTTCTCGATGAAGACCCCACTCTCCTGGATGAAGAGCGTGCTGAGGAAGTCTATTTCTCCGTTGTCTTCATCCGGAACGACGACCTCTAAGAGTGTTTACCTGCCTTTCCGCTCATCGGAAACTTTTGTGGCTTCCACCATTTCCGCTCTGCTCCTCATTCCGCCCTAGTGGTTTACTTATGACACCGCTGTTTAGTCGTCCGACAGAATTAAGACGGGCAGAACCTGAAGAAGATGTGCCTTTGAAATAGTTCTTAATCCAAGAATGCTTATTGCAGGCAAGCTTTCCGGCTTGACCCTTCCCCTTGGGAATTCTTCCCTTGGAAACCGCTCTCCAGCCTAGGAGACTTGTATCCATCGACACCAGGATCCAATCTTGGATCCCGAACCATCGTCCCTGTAGGAGGTGAGAACTGTGAAGCCACCACAGGAGAGATATCCTGGTCCTGTAAAATAGGAATATTCACCGGTGCATGTGCAGGGAAGACCCGGACCATATGTGCAACTGGTCCCGCAAAACCACTCTGGCATTTGACCTGCCTACCGAATGGCCTTGTAGGCCGTAACTATCTTCCGCATCAACGAAAGGTATCGACAGGTTTACACTGTTGCAAACCTGATCCGACTCTGGATCACCAGATCTCTCCGCACAGGAAAAAACAACTCTTAACCGATCAGAATCCAAACTCATTCCCAACTCTGACCTGAGCGTCGTTGGGATCAACAGCGATTCTTTGTGACGAAGAACTGTCAGAGAGAAACAACGAATTTTCCCATTTGTCTCTTGACCTCGCCGTAGTCAGGAGAGCGTTCCCGTACAGAAAAATAATGGCCCTTACATTACTATAGAAGGAAACCATCATACCACCATCACTCCGGTGAACTGGCAATGACAATCCTGAATAGCAAAAGTGCGGACGACACCGCACTTAAAACCTCTTTCTTCTTTTACAGGTCAGAAATCCCTGCCCTGAGAGATTCCCACTTGTAGTTCTAACTTCTGAAGAAGAAATCTTCTTGGGATTGTACTGACCAAGCTGTCTGGTTTCAGAAGCACGAAAAAACCAGCTTATTCCCCGTTTTTTATTATTATTATTATTTTTTTTTGACAGGGACAGCAGGACAATGTCCTGATCCTGAACCAAACCTTGTATGGCGTCGCCTACTACCTCCCTGTCCATAGGAGAATCGTTAAGATCTATTTTAAAAATCAGCGAGGGGAATTATCTGGAAACTCGAGTATATCCCCCCTATGGACTGTATTCTTACCCACTGTGTCAAGTCCATTCCAGGACTGACTGCGGAGTATTAGACGAGTCCCCACGGGTGAGGGCTCCAGCCAGATAGACCCAGCGATCTGCGGTGGACGTAGTAGAAACAGAGGACGATATCTTGCTCTGCGAACTTGAAAAGGCCGCAGACCTCTTACCTTTTTACCGTCCTCTACCTGCAAAGAAGGGGAAACCAAACGGTATCCAACCGGTCAAAATGACTGCATCCCACAAAAAAGAAATGGGTCAGCAACCGTTGTGATGGAACATAGCTCAGGACGGTAGACATACCAGTGGTATCTGCCGAGATCCACTTAACCAAGCCATCCCCAAACCAGATTTCCCCGTCATAGGCAAGATGCTCCAGTATTTCTCGGAGTCCGTGCATACCTCTTCTAGTCGCACGGCAGCATGCTGCAATGTTCTAGATAAGACCCAAGGAATTAATTATATCGGATAACAAGGTAACCGATCATCTTTGAATACAAGTACACCCCCATGCGCATGTAATGCCAATATCATCAAAGCATATAATTAAAATTATAACTTAGCTTCCTGTATACGATCCTTGTTGACAGGGCCCCGTGTAGACCAGGGGTAGACATTCACTTTATTCTATCCACGGCAGGAAAAGAATAAACACTCGGACTCCTCGGGAGGATTCGAGACCATCTGGTCACGGCTGACCTAGAGCTTCATCAACAGAGCGACCAGCACATGAGAAAGAATAACTTTACTTCAGCATTCATAATAAATTGTAATATAACTGTACACATTTAAATACACATATACCTATATATACATCTCTATATATATATATATATATATATATATATATATATACACACACACACACACACACACACACACACACACACACACACACACACACACACACACACACACACACACACACACACACCTCTCGCTATATATATATATAAAATCTGTCAGGAACATCAGAGACCCTAGCGACATTAATGTGTTCTGAATGTGTATGAACATGTACTGAATGCCAATGTTGCGGATCTAATCAGGAAACATTATGGCCGACAGAGAACATAGTATTCGCGTCGACGAAAGGGAAAAGTGACTGGGCAAAATAACATTTTTGTGACCCCGAGGGATCTGAGGGAAACACATACCTAATTTCACTAGGACGCCCCCACAAAATACTATCACGTCTGTGCTCGAGCTACAGCCCCCTGCAACATACCATACATATATACACCTACAGGTATAGGTTTCTCATATATTTTTACACCCAGTCATCATAGTTGGTGCCGACAGGGTCACCCACATACTACTGTGTTTCCCATATCGTGTGTACTTATGACAAGCATACCACTACCGACCTGTTGACTCTATCAAGTACCAACAGGTGTTGGCGATGTTGACAGTGACCCCATATCTGTTTGTGACCGATCACTCCCTCATGTAGACACATGTGGACTATAGTGGGTATAACTGACAGGGAAGTCACACATAAATATGCACAACAATGATTATATGGCCATTTCTAAACAAACAGTGTTATATATATATCTTAATATGTCACTAAAAACTCTGTGCCCCCCTCGCTTGTACTTTTTGGCGGGGACAGAGAGAAAAATGGCGCTGAACACTGCTGTGAAGGCAAAGCCCCACCCCCTATTCGGCGCGCTTCAGCCTCATTATAATAAAATGTAACATACAGGCAGGGGACCGTATATAGTGTCTAGGCACTATATACCATCACAAAACACAGATATATTGCTGTCCAAGGCACCCCCCCCCCCCCAGCGCCCTGCACCCAAGTGACCGCTGGTGTGTGCGGGATCAATGTCACGCAGCGCTACCGCTGCCATTCGGCGGGGGTATTGTACTGGGTGTCCGGGGCCCCGAGGGTGCCTGTGTAAAACAAAGAACCTCAGTAACATGCTGCCCAGGGCGCTCCCCCCCCAGCGCCCTGCACCCTGCAAGTGCCGTTGGTGATGTGTGTGGGAGCATGGAGCGCAGCGCTACCGCTGCGGTTACCTCCGTTACTGAAGTCTTCTGCCGTCACTGAAGTCTTCTGCTTCTTTCTTCTGGCTTCTGTGAGGGGATTCACGGCGCGGCTCCAGGAACAAGCAGCTAGGCGAACCAAGTGATCGAACCCTCTGGAGCTAATGGTGTCCAGTAGCCTAAGAAGCAGAGCCCTTGAACTAAGAAGAAGTAGGTCCTGCTTCTCTCCCCTCACTCCCACGATGCAGGGAGCCTGTAGCCAGCAGGTCTGCCTGAAAATAAAAAAACCTAACAAAGTCTTTTAGAGAAACTCTGTAGACCTCCCCTAGTGTGTGTCCAGTCACCTCTGGGCACAAAGTCTAACTGAGGTCTGGAGGAGGGGCATAGAGGGAGGAGCCAGTTCACACCCATTCAAAGTCTTATAGTGTGCCCATGTCTCCTGCGGATCCTGTCTATACCCCATGGTCCTTTTGGAACCCCAGCATCCTCTAGGACGTAGGAGAAATAAAATAAATGAAGAAAACTCTTCAGGAGCTTCCATAAACGTGACCGGCTCCTCCGGGCACATTTTCTAAACTGAGTCTTGTAGAAGGGGCATAGAGGGAGGTGCCAGCCCACACTATCAAATTCTTAAAGTGCCCATGGCTCCTAGTGGACCCATCTATACCCCATGGTACTAAATGGAACCCCAGTATCCTCTAGGACGTAAGAGAAAATAAGATTTTACTCACCGGTAAATCTTTTTCTCGTAGTCCGTAGTGGATGCTGGGGACTCCGTAAGGACCATGGGGAATAGACGGGCTCCGCAGGAGACTGGGCACTTTAAAGAAAGATTTAGTACTACCTGGTGTGCACTGGCTCCTCCCTCTATGCCCCTCCTCCAGACCTCAGTTAAGGAAACTGTGCCCGGAAGAGCGGACATTACAAGGAAAGGATTTTGGAATCCAGGGTAAGACTCTTACCAGCCACACCAATCACACCATATAACTTGTGATAACCTTACCCAGTTAACAGTATGAACAAACATAGCATCAACCAAAGGATGCCAATATAACATAACCCTTTATTAAGCAATAACTATATACACGTATTGCAGAAAGTCCGCACTGGGGACGGGCGCCCAGCATCCACTACGGACTACGAGAAAAAGATTTACCGGTGAGTAAAATCTTATTTTCTCTAACGTCCTAGTGGATGCTGGGGACTCCGTAAGGACCATGGGGATTATACCAAAGCCTCCAAACGGGCGGGAGAGTGCGGATGACTCTGCAGCACCGAATGGGCAAACACAAGGTCCTCCTCAGCCAGGGTATCAAACTTGTAGAATTTTGCAAAAGTGTTTGAACCCGACCAAGTAGCAGCTCGGCAAAGCTGTAATGCCGAGAATCCTCGGGCAGCCGCCCAAGAAGAGCCCACCTTCCTTGTGGAGTGGGCTTTCACTGATTTTGGATGCGGCAATCCTGCCGCAGAATGAGCCTGCTGATTCGTGTTACAGATCCAGCGCGCATATGAAAAACCAGATAGGGGCTTTTACATGACAAAGCCGCCAATTCTGACACACGCCTAGCCGACGCTAAGGCCAACAGCATGACCACTTTCCATGTGAGATACTTTAGCTCCACGGTCTTAAGTGGCTCAAACCAGTGGGATTTCAGGAACCCCAAGACCACGTTAAGATCCCAAGGTGCCACTGGTGGCACAAAAGGGGGCTGAATATGCAGCACTCCCTTAACAAACGTCTGAACCTCAGGCAGTGAAGCCAGTTCCTTTTGAAAGAAAATGGATAGGGCCGAAATCTGGACCTTTATGGACCCTAATTTTAGGCCCATAGTCACTCCTGACTGCAGGAAGTGCAGGAATCGACCCAGCTGGAATTCCTCTGTAGGGGCCTTCCTGGCCTCACACCAAGCAACATATTTTCGCCATATACGGTGATCATGTTTTGCAGTCACGTCTTTCCTAGCCTTTATCAGCGTAGGAATAACTTCATCCGGAATGCCCTTTTCCGCTAGGATCCGGCGTTCAACCAACATGCCGTCAAACGCAGCCGCGGTAAGTCTTAGAACTGACAGGGTCCTTGTTGTAACAGGTCCTGTCTGAGAGGCAGAGGCCATGGGTCCTCTGTGAGCATTTCTTGCAGTTCCGGGTACCAAGTCCTTCTTGGCCAATCCGTAGCAATGAATATTGTTCTCACTCCTCTTTTTCTTACAATTCTCAGCACCTTGGGTATGAGAGGAAGAGGAGGAAACACATAGATTGACTGGAACACCCATGGTGTTACTAGTGCGTCCACAGCTATCGCCCGAGGGTCTCTTGACCTGGCGCAATACCTGTTTAGCTTTTTGTTGAGGCGTGACGCCATCATGTCCACCTGTGGGAGTTCCCATCGATTTGCCATCAGCGTGAAGACTTCGTGATGAAGTCCCCACTCTCCCGGGTGGAGGTCGTGTCTGCTGAGGAAGTCTGCTTCCCATTTGTCGACCCCCAGAATGAACACTGCTGACAGTGCCTGCACGTGATTCTCCGCCCAACGAAGAATCCTGGTGTCTTCTGCCATCGCCACCCTGCTTCTTGTGCCGCCCTGTCGGTTGACATGGGCCACTGCAGTGATGTTGTCTGACTGAATCAGCACTGGTTGGTCTCGAAGCAGAGGCTCCGCTTGGCTTAGGGCTTGTATATGGCCCTTAGTTCTAGGATATTTATGTGCAGACAAGTCTCCTGACTTGACCACAGCCCTTGGAAGTTTCTTCCCTGAGTGACTGCCCCCCAACCTCGGAGGCTTGCATCCGTGGTCACCAGGACCCAGTCCTGTATGCCGAACCTGCGGCCCTCGAGGAGGTGAGCCCTCTGCAGCCACCACAGAAGAGACACCCTGGCCCTGGGGGCCAGGGTGATCAGCCGATGCATCTGATGATGCGATCCGGACCACTTGTCCAACAGATCCCACTGAAAAATCCTGGCATGGAACCTGCCGAAGAGAATGGCTTCGTATGACGCCACCATCTCTCCCAGGACTCGCGTGCAGTGATGCACCGACACCTGTTTTGGCTTCAGGAGGTCCCTGACCAGAGTCACGAGCTCCTGAGCCTTCTCCTCCGGGAGAAATACCTTCTTCTGGCCTGTATCCAGAATCATGCCCAGGAAGGGCAGACGCTTCGTAGGGATCAGCTGCGACTTTGGAATATTCAGAATCCAGCCGTGCTGCCGCAACACTTCCTGAGAGTGTGCTACGCTGATCAGTAATTGCTCCCTGGACCTCGCCTTTATGAGAAGATCGTCCAAGTATGGGATAATTGTAACTCCTTGCTTCCGAAGGAGCACCATCATCTCCGCCATCACCTTGGTAAATATTCTCAGTGCCGTGGACAGGCCAAACGGCAGCGTCTGGAATTGGTAATGACAGTCCTGTACCACAAACCTGAGGTACTCTTGATGAGGCGGATAAATGGGGACATGCAAGTAAGCATCCCTGATGTCCAGAGACACCATGAAATCCCCCTCTTCCAGACTTGCAATGACCGCTCTGAGCGATTCCATTTTGAACTTGAAATTTCCTCAGATAAATATTCAGGGATTTTAAATTCAAGATGGGCCTGACCGAACCGTCCGGTTTCGGTACCACAAACATAGTGGAATAGTAACCCCTTCCCTGTTGAAGGGGGGGAACCTTTACTACCACCTGCTGGAGGTATAACTTGTGAATTGCCGCCAGCACTACCTCCCTTTCCATGGGGGAAGCTGGCAAGGACGATTTTAGGTAACGGTGAGGGGGCGTCAACTCGAACTCCAGCTTGTATCCCTGAGACACAATTTGTATAGCCCAAGGATCCACCTGTGAGCGAACCCACTGGTGGCTAAAATTTCGGAGACGCGCCCCCACCGCTCCTGGCTCCGCCTGTGGAGCCCCAGCGTCGTGCGGTGGATTTAGTGGAAGCCGGGGAGGACTTTTGTTCCTGGGAACTAGCTGCATGGTGCAGCTTTTTTCCTCTACCCCTGCCTCTGGCAAGAAAAGATGCCCCTCTGACTTTCTTGCTCTTTTGCAAACGAAAGGACTGCATTTGGTAATACGGTGCTTTCTTCGGCTGTGAGGGAACATAAGGCAAGAAATTTGACTTCCCTGCCATAGCAGTGGAAACTAGGTCCGAGAAACCGTCCCCAAATAATTCTTCACCCTTATAAGGCAAAACCTCCATGTGTTTTTTAGTGTCGGCATCCCCTGTCCATTGCAGAGTCCATAAGACCCTTCTGGCAGAAATGGACATTGCGTTTATTCTAGAGCCCAGCAGGCAAATGTCCCTCTGGGCATCGCGCATATATAGGACAGCGTCCTTGATATGTCCCAGGGTCAGTAGAACAGTGTCCCTGTCCAGGGTATCTATCTCCTCCGAGAGATTATCAGTCCAAGCTGCTACAGCACTACACATCCAGGCCGAAGCAATTGCTGGCCTCAGTAGAGTACCAGAATGTGTATAAACAGACTTCAGGATAGCTTCCTGCTTTCTATCCGCAGGATCCTTTAGGGCGGCCGTATCCTGAGACGGCAGGGCCACCCTCTTAGATAAGCGTGTCAACGCCTTGTCTACCCTCGGGGAGGATTCCCAGCGTAACCTGTCCGTTGGCAGGAAAGGATACGCCATCGGTAATCTCTTGGAAATTACTACTTTCCTATCAGGGGAATCCCACGCTTTTACACATAATTCATTTAATTCATGTGAAGGTGGAAAAGTCACTTCTTGCTTTTTCTCCCCATACATATAAACCCTTTTGTCAGGGACAGGGTTTTCCTCTGATATGTGCAATATATTCTTTATTGCTATAATCATGTAGCGGATGGCTTTAGTCATTTTAGGCTGCAACTTTGCATCATCGTCATCGACACTGGAGTCAGACTTCGTGTCGGCATCTGTGTCAACCATCTGGGATAGTGGGCGCTTGTGAGACCCTGGCGGCCTCTGCATTGTAGGATCAGGCATGGGTTGAGACCCTGACTGTCCCAAGGCTACAGCTTTATCCAACCTGTTATGTAAGGAGCTTACATTATATCATTTAACACCTTCCACATATCCATCCAATCAGGTGTCGGCACCGTCGGCGGCGACACCTCATTCACCTGCACTTGTTCTGCCTCCACATATCCTTCCTCATCAAACATGTCGACACTGACGTACCGACACACCGCACACACACAGGGAATGCTCTGACTGAGGACAGGACCCCACAAAGGCTTTTGGGGAGACAGAGAGAGAGTATGCCAGCACACACCCCAGCGCTATATAACCCAGGGATTACACTGTACCTTAGTGATTACCCAGTAGCTGCTGTTTGTGATCGTTTTGCGCCTAAATTTATGTGCCCCCCCTCTCTTTTTACCCTTTTTGCACCTGGATACTGCAGGGGAGAGCCTGGGGAGCGTCTTTCCAGCGGAGCTGTGAAGAGAAAATGGCGCTGGTGTGCCGAGGAAGAAGGCCCCGTCCCCTCAGCGGCGGGCTTCTGTCCCGCTTCTGTGTGTAAAAAATGGCGGGGGCTCGAACATATATCCAGTGCCTGACTGGATATATGTGTTATTTTGCCAAAAGGTACCTTAATTGCTGCCCAGGGTGCCCCCCCTGCGCCCTACAGTGACCGGAGTGTGCGGGTGTGCTGCGGGAGCAATGGCGCACAGCTGCAGTGCTGTGCGCTACCTTAAGTGAAGACAGGAGTCTTCTGCCGCCGATTTCGATGTCTTCATGCTTCTGCTGCTTCTGGCTCTGCGAGGGGGACGGCGGCGCGGCTCCGGGAACGGACGATCAAGGTTAGGTACCTGTGTTCGATCCCTCTGGAGCTAATGGTGTCCAGTAGCCTAAGAAGCGCAACCTAGCCGCAGTTAGTAGGTTTGCTTCTCTCCCCTCAGTCCCACGTAGCAGAGAGTCTGTTGCCAGCAGAGGCTCTCTGAAAATAAAAAAACCTAAACTAAAATACTTTCTTCTTAGCAAGCTCAGGAGAGCCCACTAAAAGCACCCAGCTCTGGCCGGGCACAGATTCTAACTGAGGTCTGGAGGAGGGGCATAGAGGGAGGAGCCAGTGCACACCAGGTAGTACTAAATCTTTCTTTAGAGTGCCCAGTCTCCTGCGGAGCCCGTCTATTCCCCATGGTCCTTACGGAGTCCCCAGCATCCACTAGGACGTAAGAGAAAATAAGAATTTACTTACCGATAATTCTATTTCTCGGAGTCCGTAGTGGATGCTGGGGTTCCTGAAAGGACCATGGGGAATAGCGGCTCCGCAGGAGACAGGGCACAAAAGTAAAGCTTTCCGATCAGGTGGTGTGCACTGGCTCCTCCCCCTATGACCCTCCTCCAAGCCAGTTAGGTACTGTGCCCGGACGAGCGTACACAATAAGGGAGGAATTTTGAATCCCGGGTAAGACTCATACCAGCCACACCAATCACACCGTACAACTTGTGATCTAAACCCAGTTAACAGTATGATAACAGCGGAGCCTCTGAAAAGATGGCTCACAACAATAATAACCCGATTTTTGTAACTATGTACAAGTATTGCAGATAATCCGCACTTGGGATGGGCGCCCAGCATCCACTACGGACTCCGAGAAATAGAATTATCGGTAAGTAAATTCTTATTTTCTCTATCGTCCTAGTGGATGCTGGGGTTCCTGAAAGGACCATGGGGATTATACCAAAGCTCCCAAACGGGCGGGAGAGTGCGGATGACTCTGCAGCACCGAATGAGAGAACTCCAGGTCCTCCTTAGTCAGGGTATCAAATTTGTAGAATTTAGCAAACGTGTTTGCCCCTGACCAAGTAGCTGCTCGGCAAAGTTGTAAAGCCGAGACCCCTCGGGCAGCCGCCCAAGATGAGCCCACCTTCCTTGTGGAATGGGCATTTACATATTTTGGCTGTGGCAGGCCTGCCACAGAATGTGCAAGCTGAATTGTATTACACATCCAACTAGCAATAGTCTGCTTAGAAGCAAGAGCACCCAGTTTGTTGGGTGCATACAGGATAACAGCAAGTCAGTTTTCCTGACTCCAGCCGTCCTGGAACACATTTTCAGGGCCCTGACAACATCTAGCAACTTGGAGTCCTCCAAGTCCCTAGTAGGTGCAAGGCACCACAATAAGCTGGTTCAGGTGAAACACTGACACCACCTTAGGGAGAGAACTGGGGACGAGTCCGCAGCTCTGCCCTGTCCGAATGGACAAACAGATATGGGCTTTTTTGAGAAAAAAACACCAATTTGACACTCGCCTGGTCCAGGCCAGGGCCAAGAGCATGGTCACTTTACATGTGAGATGCTTCAAATCCACAGATTTGACTGGTTTTAAACCAATGTGATTTGAGGAATCCCAGAACTACGTTGAGATCCCACAGTGCCACTGGAGGCACAAAAGGGGGTTGTATATGCAATACTCCCTTGACAAACTTCTGGACTTCAGGAACTGAAGCCACTTCTTTCTGGAAGAAAATCGACAGGGCCGAAATTTGAACCTTAATGGACCCCAATTTGAGGCCCATAGACACTCCTGTTTGCAGGAAATGCAGGAAACGACCGAGTTGAAATTTCTTTGTGGGGCCTTCCTGGCCTCACACCACGCAACATATTTTCGCCACATGTGGTGATAATGTTGTGCGGTCACCTCCTTTCTGGCTTTTACCAGGGTAGGAATGACCTCTTCCGGAATGCCTTTTTCCCTTAGGATCCGGCTTTCCACCGCCATGCCGACAAACGCAGCTGCGGTAAGTCTTGGAACAGACATGGTACTTGCTGAAGCAAGTCGCTTCTTAGCGGCAGAGGCCATAAGACCTCTGTAAGCATCTCTTGAAGTTCCGGGTACCAAGTCCTTCTTGGCCAATCCGGAGCCATGAGTATAGTTCTTACTCCTCTACGTCTTATAATTCTCAGCACCTTAGGTATGAGAAGCAGAGGAGGGAACACATACACCGACTGGTACACCCACGGTGTTACCAGAACGTCCACAGCTATTGCCTGAGGGTCTCTTGACCTGGCGCAATACCTGTCCCGTTTTTTGTTCAGACGGGACGCCATCATGTCCACCTTTGGTATTTCCCAACGGTTTACAATCATGTGGAAAAAACTTCCCGATGAAGTTTCCACTCTCCCGGGTGGAGGTCGTGCCTGCTGAGGAAGTCTGCTTCCCAGTTTCCATTCCCGGGATGAAACACTGCTGACAGTGCTATCACATGATTTTCCGCCCAGCGAAAAGTCCTTGCAGTTTTTGCCATTGCCCTCCTGCTTCTTGTGTCGCCCTGTCTGTTTACGTGAGCGACTGCCGTGATGTTTTTCCCCTGGATCAATACCGGCTGACCTTGAAGCAGAGGACTTGCTAAGCTTAGAGCATTATAAATTTACCCTTAGCTCCAGTATATTTATGTGGAGAAAAGTCTCCAGACTTGATCACACTCCCTGGAAATTTTTTCCTTGTGTGACTGCTCCCCAGCCTCTCGGGCTGGGCTCCGTGGTCACCAGCATCCAATCCTGAATGCCGAATCTGCGGCCCTCTAGAAGATGAGCACTCTATAACCACCACAGGAGAGACACCCTTGTCCTTGGATATAGGGTTATCCGCTGATGCATCTGAAGATGCGATCCGGACCATTTGTCCAGCAGATCCCACTGAAAAGTTCTTGCGTGAAATCTGCCGAATGGAATTGCTTCGTAGGAAGCCACCATTTTTACCAGGATCCTTGTGCAATGATGCACTGTTTTTAGGAGGTTCCTGACTAGCTCGGATAACTCCCTGGCTTTCTCTTCCGGGAGAAACACCTTTTTCTGGACTGTGTCCAGAATCATCCCTAGTCACAGCAGACGTGTCGTCGGGATCAGCTGCGATTTTGGAATATTTAGAATCCACCCGTGCTGTTGTAGCAGTATCCGAGATAGTGCTACTCCGACCTCCAACTGTTCCCTGGACTATGCCCTTATCAGGAGATCGTCCAAGTAAGGGATAATTAAGACGCCTTTTCTTCGAAGAAGAATCATCATTTCGGCCATTACCTTGGTAAAGACCCGGGGTGCCGTGGACAATCCAAACGGCAGCGTCTGAAACTGATAGTGACAGTTCTGCACCACGAACCTGAGGTACCCTTAGTGAGAAGGGCAAATTTGGGACCTAGAGGTAAGCATCCCTGATGTCCCGGGACACTATATAGTCCCCTTCTTCCTGGTTCGTTATTACTGCTCTGAGTGACTCCATCTTGATTTGAACCTTTGTAAGTGTTCAAAATTTTTTTTAGAATAAGTCTCACCTAGCCTTCTGGCTTCAGTACCACAATATAGTGTGGAATAATACCCCTTTTCTTGTAGTAGGAGGGGTAATTTAATTATCACCTGCTGGGAATACAGCTTGTGAATTTTTTCCCATACTGCCTCCTTGTCGGAGGGAGACCTTGGTAAAGCAGACTTCAGGAGCCTGCGAAGGGGAAACGTCTCGACATTCCAATCTGTACCCCTGGGATACTACTTGTAGGATCCAGGGGTCCCGTACGGTCTCAGCGCCATGCTGAGAACTTGTCAGAAGCGGTGGAACGCTTCTGTTCCTGGGAATGGGCTGCCTGCTGCAGTCTTCTTCCCTTTCCTCTATCCCTGGGCAGATATGATCTTATAGGGACGAAAGGACTGAGGCTGAAAAGACGGTGTCTTTTTCTGCAGAGATGTGACTTAGGGTAAAAACGGTGGATTTTCCAGCAGTTGCCGTGGCCACCAGGTCCGATGGACCGACCCCAAATAACTCCTCTTCCTTTATACGGCAATACACCTTTGTGCCGTTTGGAATCTGCATCACCTGACCACTGTCGTGTCCATAACATCTTCTGGCAGTTATGGACATCGCATTTACTCTTGATGCCAGAGTGCAAATATCCCTCTGTGCATCTCGCATATATAGAAATGCATCCTTTAAATGCTCTATAGTCAATAAAATACTGTCCCTGTCAAGGGTATCAATATTTTTAGTCAGGGAATCCGACCAAGCCACCCCAGCTCTGCACATCCAGGCTGAGGCGATCGCTGGTCGCAGTATAACACCAGTATGTGTGTATATACTTTTTATGATATTTTCCAGCCTCCTGTCAGCTGGTCCTTGAGGACGGCCCTATCTATAGACGGTACCGCCACTTGTTTTGATAAGCGTGTGAGCGCCTTATCCACCCTAAGGGGTGTTTCCCAACGCGCCCTAACTTCTGGCGGGAAAGGGTATACCGCCCATAATTTTCTATCGGGGGGAACCCACGCATCATCACACACTTTATTTAATTTATCTGATTCAGGAAAAACTATGGTAGTTTTTTCACATCCCACATAATACCCTCTTTTGTGGTACTTGTAGTATCAGAAATATGTAACACCTCCTTCATTGCCTTTAACGTGTGGCCCTAATAAGGAATACGTTTGTTTATTCACCGTCGACACTGGATTCAGTGTCCCTGTCTGTGTCTGTGTCGACCGACTAAAGTAAACGGGCGTTTTAAAAACCCCTGACGGTGTTTTTGAGACGTCTGGACCGGTACTAATTGTTTGTCGGCCGTCTCATGTCGTCAACCGACCTTGCAGCGTGTTGACATTATCACGTAATTCCCTAAATAAGCCATCCATTCCGGTGTCGACTCCCTAGAGAGTGACATCACCATTACAGGCAATTGCTCCGCCTCCTCACCAACATCGTCCTCCTACATGTCGACACACACGTACCGACACACAGCACACACACAGGGAATGCTCTGATAGAGGACAGGACCCACTAGCCCTTTGGAGAGACAGAGGGAGAGTTTGCCAGCACACACCAAAAACGCTATAATTATATAGGGACAACCTTATATAAGTGTTTTCCCTTATAGCATCTTTTTTATATATATATTTCTTACGCCAAATTAGTGCCCCCCCTCTCTGTTTTAACCCTGTTTCTGTAGTGCAGTGCAGGGGAGAGCCTGGGAGCCTTCCCTCCTGCCTTTCTGTGAGGGAAAATGGCGCTGTGTGCTGAGGAGATAGGCCCCGCCCCTTTTTCGGCGGCCTCGTCTCCCGCTCTTAACGGATTCTGGCAGGGGTTAAATATCTCCATATAGCCTCCGGAGGCTATATGTGAGGTATTTTTAGCCAAAATAGGTATTCATTTGCCTCCCAGGGCGCCCCCCTCCCAGCGCCCTGCACCCTCAGTGACTGCCGTGTGAAGTGTGCTGAGAGGAAAATGGCGCACAGCTGCAGTGCTGTGCGCTACCTTTAGAAGACTGAGGAGTCTTCTGCCGCCGATTCTGGACCTCTTCTTACTTCAGCATCTGCAAGGGGGCCGGCGGCAAGGCTCCGGTGACCATCCAGGCTGTACCTGTGATCGTCCCTCTGGAGCTGATGTCCAGTAGCCAAGAAGCCAATCCATCCTGCACGCAGGTGAGTTCACTTCTTCTCCCCTAAGTCCCTCGTTGCAGTGATCCTGTTGCCAGCAGGACTCACTGTAAAATAAAAAACCTAAGCTAAACTTTTCTAAGCAGCTCTTTAGGAGAGCCACCTAGATTGCACCCTTCTCGGCCGGGCACAAAAATCTAACTGGCTTGGAGGAGGGTCATAGGGGGAGGAGCCAGTGCACACCACCTGATCGGAAAGCTTTACTTTTGTGCCCTGTCTCCTGCGGAGCCGCTATTCCCCATGGTCCTTTCAGGAACCCCAGCATCCACTAGGACGATAGAGAAATGGGGATATTTGTTCCCTTTAGCAGCTGGCCCGCGACCCCGCCAGTTCCTACAGCAGGCCCAGTGATGGGTATTTAGAACACCCCCCTGCGCCCTTGTTTATGTCACAGCATGACGACACATCTAATCCGACATACCACTTCTGCGTGGTAACTTTATGACACGCAAAAAAGCCCACTGCCCATAGCAGTCACACTTGGACTTTTACATGTAACTTAAGTGAGCAGACACACAACAACATTTGCAGGTACTCTGCAGGTTGGATTCTCATTTGTAAAAATCTAAATTCAGCAGAGGTTCCCACAACACAAGAGGAAATGAGTCACAGGAGCGCACAGATCCGAACCAAACAAAAACGGAATTGTCCTTTCAGGCACAGACTCTAATACTTTTTTTTATAATTAGTAGGAGATTATGTAAACAGTTCACTTTCAGACATAAGTATGGAAGTGAAAATGAATTCTGTAGGTTGCTGCGCTATGAAAAGCTGCTCAGGTTGTTGGAGGTTGGAAATTGAATTATTGTGAACCAAGCGCTGTGTATGTTGGTGGGTGCAAAAATGAAAATAAAAATAAGGAAAAAATAAACCGCTACCGCCGGCCGCTTCACGAACAACCGGAAGCGGAGACCCGAACTTCCGGTCGCTTCGATTCAAGCGGAACAGCGACCAAGCACGGCCAGCGGGGAAGAGAATAGTGAAACAGTCACAGCTACACCTTCCCTCAAACCACTGGAAGCAACTCACAGGGTAAGATAGGGACAGTTTGTATTTAAAAGACTGAGTACTTTTCAATACTTTTCCCTGCTGAGAAAGTGTCATCTGGCTCCACATATCCATAGAGGAGCTGTAAACATTGCATTACCGTTAACCCCCTTTCCCTTAACTATTTTTATTTTTATCTTATTTTTATTTTATTTTAATTAATTATTTATTTATTATTTATCTATTTTTATTTTATTTTTTTATTTTTTATTTTAATTTTAATTTTATTTTTTCCTTATTTTTATTTTCATTTTTGCACCCACCAACATACACAGCGCTTGGTTCACAATAATTCAATAAGTATGGAAGTGTATATGCAGTGAGGTTACAATAAAAGTAAAAACCCTTTTGTTACCCTTTGTGATGCGATATTTATTGTTGCTCCTACAACATGCATAATTGGCACATGTGGCTTACCTGGAGGAGTCCACGCTGGTCTCTTCATCCCTACCGGCTTGCTACTGAGTACAGTCTGTTTTGCAGGAGCAGGTGAAATGACGGGGGCTGCCTTTGCTTGCGTTGGGTTTATTTTAATGGACACAGTGGTAGAGGATGGAGCTGCTGCAGAGCATAAATAAAATGACATAAGAATAATCGTACAAGTGAAAAATTTTCGTCTCTTTCGTCAACCGATGTTTGTAGTAATCCAACAATGACTGTCGAATAAAATTAATTTAAATAGCTTCTAAATACAAAGCAAGTTATAGTGGCGGGAGACACCTCATAAAGAGTAACAACCCCTTTTTGGCGAAATCTAGAGATCGAATATATATCTCTTCTACAATGAACATCAATGCCCATGTGGCAGAGGAGCCATCAGCCCTGGTGAAATGTCCAGCCTGCTAAACGTGTACATTGATTATGCAGGAGCCACCCAATCAGCAACTGCACTCCCTGCAACTTAAATCTCCCATATCTCTGTAAATGGGAATAAAATAAGATTTTACTCACCGGTAAATCTATTTCTCGTAGTCCGTAGTGGATGCTGGGAACTCCGAAAGGACCATGGGGAATAGCGGCTCCGCAGGAGACTGGGCACAACTAAAGAAAGCCTTTAGGTCACCTGGTGTGCACTGGCTCCTCCCACTATGACCCTCCTCCAAGCCTCAGTTAGGACACTGTGCCCGGACTAGCTGACATAATAAGGAAGGATTTTGAATCCCGGGTAAGACTCTTACCAGCCACACCAATCACACCATATAACTCGTGATACTATACCCAGTTTAACAGTATGAAAACAACTGAGCCTCTCAACAGATGGCTCAACAATAACCCTTTAGTTAACAATAACTATGTACAAGTATTGCAGACAATCCGCACTTGGGATGGGCGCCCAGCATCCACTACGGACTACGAGAAATAGATTTACCGGTGAGTAAAATCTTATTTTCTCTGACGTCCTAGTGGATGCTGGGAACTCCGAAAGGACCATGGGGATTATACCAAAGCTCCCAAACGGGCGGGAGAGTGCGGATGACTCTGCAGCACCGAATGAGAGAACTCAAGGTCCTCCTCAGCCAGGGTATCAAATTTGTAGAATTTTTGCAAACGTGTTTGCCCCTGACCAAGTAGCAGCTCGGCAAAGTTGTAAAGCCGAGACCCCTCGGGCAGCCGCCCAAGATGAGCCCACCTTCCTTGTGGAATGGGCTTTTACTGATTTAGGATGCGGCAGTCCAGCCGCAGAATGCGCCAGCTGAATTGTGCTACAAATCCAGCGAGCAATAGTCTGCTTAGAAGCAGGAGCACCCAGTTTGTTGGGTGCATACAGGATAAATAGCGAGTCAGTTTTCCTGACTCTAGCCGTCCTGGAAACATAAATTTTCAAGGCCCTGACTACGTCCAGTAACTTGGAATCCTCCAAGTCCCTAGTAGCCGCAGGCACCACAATAGGTTGGTTCAAGTGAAAAGCTGATACCACCTTAGGGAGAAACTGGGGACGAGTCCTCAATTCCGCCCTATCCATATGGAAAATCAGATAAGGGCTTTTACATGACAAAGCTGCCAATTCTGACACACGCCTGGCTGAAGCCAAGGCCAATAACATGACCACTTTCCACGTGAGATATTTTAGATCCACGGTTTTAAGTGGCTCAAACCAATGTGATTTTAAGAAACTCAACACCACGTTGAGATCCCAAGGTGCCACTGGAGGCACAAACGGGGGCTGAATATGCAGCACTCCTTTCACAAACGTCTGAACTTCAGGTAGTGAAGCTAGTTCTTTCTGGAAGAAAATCGACAGAGCCGAGATCTGTACCTTAATGGAGCCTAATTTCAGGCCCATAGTCACTCCCTTGTAGGAAATGCAGAAATCGACCTAGGTGAAATTCCTCTGTTGGGGCCTTTTTGGCCTCACACCAAGCAACATATTTCCGCCATATGCGGTGATAATGCTTTGCAGTTACATCTTTCCTGGCTTTAATCAGCGTAGGAATGACTTCCTCCGGAATGCCCTTTTCCTTCAGGATCCGGCGTTCAACCGCCATGCCGTCAAACGCAGCCGCGGTAAGTCTTGGAACAGACAGGGCCCCTGCTGCAGCAGGTCCTGTCTGAGCGGCAGAGGCCATGGGTCCTCTGAGATCATCTCTTGAAGTTCCGGGTACCACGCTCGTCTTGGCCAATCCGGAACCACGAGTATTGTTCTTACTCCTCGTTTTCTTATTATTCTCAGTACCCTTGGTATGAGAGGCAGAGGAGGGAACACATAAACTGACTGGTACACCCACGGTGTCACTAGAGCGTCCACAGCTATCGCCTGAGGGTCCCTTGACCTGGCGCAATATCTCTCTAGTTTTTTGTTTAGGCGGGACGCCATCATGTCCACCTGTGGCCGTTCCCATCGATTTACAATCAGCGTGAAGACTTCTGGATGAAGTCCCCACTCTCCCGGGTGGAGGTCGTGCCTGCTGAGAAAGTCTGCTTCCCAGTTGTCCACTCCCGGAATGAACACTGCTGACAGTGCTAGTACGTGATTTTCCGCCCATCGGAGAATCCTTGTGGCTTCTGCCATTGCCATCCTGCTTCTTGTGCCGCCCTGTCGATTTACATGGGCGACTGCCGTGATGTTTTCTGACTGGATCAGTACCGGCTGGTGTAGAAGCAGGGATTTTGCCTGACTTAGGGCATTGTAAATGGCCCTTAGTTCCAAAATATTTATTAGGCGATGCATCTGAAGATGCGATCCAGACCATTGGTCCAACAGGTCCCACTGAAAGATTCTGGCATGGAACCTGCCGAAAGGAATTGCTTCGTAAGAAGCCACCATCTTTCCCAGGACCCGCGTGCAGTGATGCCCGATACCTGTTTTGGTTTCAGGAGGTCTCTGACTAGAGATGACAGCTCCTTGGCTTTCTCCTCCGGGAGAAACACTTTTTTCTGGACTGTATCCAGAATCATACCCAGGAACAGTTCAGAATCCAACCGTGCTGGTGTAGCACCTCCTGAGATAGTGCTACTCCCACCAACAACTGCTCCTTGGACCTCGCCTTTATTAGGAGATCGTCCAAGTACGGGATAATTAAAACTCCCTTTCTTCGAAGGAGTATCATCATTTCCGCCATTACCTTGGTAAACACCCTCGGTGCCGTGGAGAGTCCAAACGGCAGCGTCTGGAATTGGTAACGGCAATCCTGTACCACAAATCTGAGGTACTCCTGGTGAGGATAGTAAATGGGGACATGCAGGTAAGCATCGTTGATGTCCAGGGATACCATGTAATCCCCCTCGTCCAGGCTTGCAATAACCGCCCTGAGCGATTCCATCTTGAACTTGAATTTTTTTATGTATGTGTTCAAGGATTTCAAATTTAAAATGGGTCTCACCGAACCCTCCGGTTTCGGTACCACAAACAGTGTGGAATAGTAACCCCGTCCTTGTTGAAGTAGGGGCACCTTGATTATCACCTGCTGGGAATACAGCTTGTGAATTGCCGCTAGTACCGCCTCCCTGTCTGAAGGAGTAATCGGCAAGGCAGATTTTAGGAACCGGTGGGGTGGAGACGCCTCGAATTCCAGTTTGTACCCTTGAGATACTATTTGCAGGATCCAGGGATCCACCTGTGAGCGAGCCCACTGATCACTGAAATTTTTGAGGCGGCCCCCCACCGTACCTGGCTCCGCCTGTGGAGCCCCACCGTCATGCGGCGGACTCGGAAGAAGCGGGGGAGGACTTTTGCTCCTGGGAACCTGCTGTTTGTTGCAGCCTTTTTCCCCTACCTCTGCCTCTGGACAGAAAGGACCCGCCTTTTCCACGCCTGTTTTTCTTAGTCCGAAAGGACTGTACCTGATAAAACGGCGCCTTTTTAGGCTGTGAGGGAACATGGGGTAAAAATGCTGACTTCCCAGCAGTTGCTGTGGAAACTAGGTCCGAGAGACCATCCCCAAATAACTCCTCACCCTTATAAGGCAAAACTTCCATGTGCCTTTTTGAATCTGCATCCCATGTCCACTGGCGAGTCCATAAGCCTCTCCTAGCAGAAATGGACAATGCACTTATTTTAGATGCCAGCCGGCAGATCTCCCTCTGTGCATCTCTCATGTATAAGACTGAGTCTTTTATATGCTCTATGCTTAGCAGAATAGTGTCCCTGTCTAGGGTGTCAATATTTTCTGACAGGGAATCTGACCACGCAGCGGCAGCACTGCACATCCATGCTGACGCAATAGCTGGTCTAAGTATAATGCCTGAGTGTGTATATACAGACTTCAGGATCGCCTCCTGCTTTCTATCAGCAGGTTCCTTGAGGGCGGCCGTATCCGGAGACGGTAGTGCCACCTTTTTAGACAAACGTGTGAGCGCTTTATCCACCCTAGGGGGTGTCTCCCAACGTGACCTATCCTCTGGCGGGAAAGGGAACGCCATTAGTAACTTCTTAGAGATTACCAATCTTTTATCAGGGAAAGCCCACCCTTCTTCACACACCATTTAATTCTTCTGATGGGGGAAAAACTACGGGTAGTTTTTTCTCCCCAAACATAATACCCTTTTTAGTGATACCTGGGTTTATATCAGAAATTTGTAACACCTCTTTCATTGCTTCAATCATGCAACGAATGGCCTTAGTGGACATTAGACTAGACTCATCGTCGTCGACACTGGTGTCAGTATCCGTGTCGACATCCGCGTCTGCCATCTGAGGTAGCGGGCGTTTTAGAGCCCCCGATGGCCTTTGAGACGCCTGGACAGGCACGCGCTGAGAAGCCGGCTGTCCCGCATTTGGCATGTCGTCAAATTTTTTGTGTAAGGAGTCGACACGTGCACGCAATTCCTTCCATAAGTCCATCCACTCAGGTGTCTGCCCCGCAGGGGGTGACATCCCTTCTATAGGCATCTGCTCCGCCTCCACATCATTATCCTCATCAAACATGTCGACACAGCCGTACCGACACACCGCACACACACAGGGAATGCTCTAACAGAGGACAGGACCCACAAAAGCCCTTTGGGGAGACAGAGTGAGAGTATGCCAGCACACACCAGAGCGCTATATAATGCAGGGACTAACTGAATTATGTCCCCTATAGCTGCTGTTATATATACTGCGCCTAAATTTAGTGCCCCCCCTCTCTTTTTTACCCTTTTCTGTAGTGTAGACTGCAGGGGAGAGCCAGGGAGCTTCCTTCCAGCGGATCTGTGAAGGAGAAATGGCGCCAGTGTGCTGAAGGAGATAGCTCCGCCCCTTTTTCGCAGACTTTTCTCCCGCTTTTTTATGGATTCTGGCAGGGGTAATTATCACATATATAGCCTCTGGGGCTATATAGTGGTATTTTTGCCAGCCAAGGTGTTTTTATTGCTGCTCAGGGCGCCCCCCCCCTAGCGCCCTGCACCCTCAGTGACCGGAGTGTGAAGTGTGTATGAGGAGCAATGGCACACAGCTGCAGTGCTGTGCGCTACCTTGGTGAAGACTGATGTCTTCTGCCGCCGATTTTCCGGACCTCTTCTTGCTTCTGGCTCTGTAAGGGGGACGGCGGCGCGGCTCCGGGACCGAACACCAAGGACTGGGCCTGCGGTCGATCCCTCTGGAGCTAATGGTGTCCAGTAGCCTAAGAAGCCCAATCCGGCTGCAAGCAGGCGAGTTCGCTTCTTCTCCCCTTAGTCCCTCGCTGCAGTGAGCCTGTTGCCAGCAGGTCTCACTGTAAAATAAAAAACCTAATTATATACTTTCTTTTTAGAAGCTCAGGAGAGCCCCTAGTGTGCATCCAACCTCGGCCAGGCACAAAATCTAACTGAGGCTTGGAGGAGGGTCATAGTGGGAGGAGCCAGTGCACACCAGGTGACCTAAAAGCTTTCTTTAGTTGTGCCCAGTCTCCTGCGGAGCCGCTATTCCCCATGGTCCTTTCGGAGTTCCCAGCATCCACTAGGACGTCAGAGAAATATTATATCCCAGTGGCCGGGATGCCGACTGCCAATATACAGATAGTGGCATACCGGGGTGAAAATCCAGACAGTCTCCTTAAATGTAAGCCAACACTGATACCCCCCTCACCCAAACCACCCCCCCTCTCCAAACTAACCCTCCTCAGTGGTGCCTAACCCTGCCCCGCTCTCTGCAGCCTAAACCTAACCCTCCTAGGGGATGCCTAATCCTAACTACCCCTCCCTGCAGCCTAACCCTCCCATCCCCCGCAGCATAACATTAACCCTCCCCTACAGCCTAAACCTTAGTTCCCCCATCCGCAGCTTAGTTGTAGTGCAGTCTGGGGCCAGCTCAATCGGGATTCAGGTGTTCGGCATTCTGGCGCCGGAACTTCAATTGATGTCAGGATGCCGGCATTGGCATTCCGTTTAGTGTTGGGATTCTGGTGTTGGCATCCCAACTGTCTGGATGAATGCCGGTATCTTAACCGCATCCCCAGTCAATGATGTCTCATTTCTCAGCTCTGAAATGTGACATCAGCAGATATGTATATAAAGGGAAATAAACACTGATCTTACCAGCTGTCTTCGGTTTTGGGGAATCTTTGTCCTTTTTACCACCCTTGACGTTTTGCTTAGCAACTTTGTGTGTTGATATTTTTTTAGGTTTCTTTATTTCAAACTCTTCATCCTCACCGCTATAGCTCGAGTCGCTCTCGGAGTCCACATCTGAATGAAAAGGGGGGGGTGTAAACTTTAGAAGCTGACAAAACTGCTTTTAAATAAATACAATAGACAATTAACTAAACAGTTAATTTATCCAGATTATGCCAGATAAATATAGATTTAACTGTAAATTTGGGGAGGCAAATTGGAAATAAAAGAATGTTTTCTTCTGTACTAAGGAATTAGCAAGATGCAGGGTCACACACTATAGAGGCAGGTATATAGGTCAGGAATAACCACGACAGAGACAATCTGCAACTACTTGACCTAACAATCCCATGGTATTACAGGTGAACATAGGAATTAAAAGGATTGGTCATGTCACGTCTGATTAGACCACTTGCACCAATAGAAGGTGCTGTCTGCAGATACAGCCATCTGTAAAGCCTTCACCTGCACTAATGGGCTCACAAAAACACTACGAATGGGATAAAGGTTTTGGATATGTCCCAAGTGAGAAAGTGGCATCTTCTGGCAATGGGAAGTAGGTGGAGGACTAGATATGTAGAGTGAAGTGGAGGTCAGATTTGATAATGACACCAAGGCAGCGATCATGGGCAGCAGTAGACAGCGTGGCGTAATCCGCCAAGAGAAGTGACATTAGGAGGGGAAAAGATGAGCTCCTTTTGAAAGCTAAGCTTGAGGCAGTACTGGGACCTCTACAGTAGGTGTATATGGCGTAGAGGTAGTTGGCAACAATACCATTTACACTCTGTTATACTCATAATTTAGCTTCAAGACGGAGACCTGGAATATTCACCAATGGAGAAAGTTCAGGACCCCAGTTTCCGTAACAAATTTGTCCAAGGGGCTCAATGGTGGGGAAGGCATAAAATGTAGGTGAATGCAGATGTGAATGTCTGGAGCCAGGTTTCTTTGGTGATATTGAAGACAAAGATATAGGGAAATAAGGCAGAAGTGCGCCACAGGAAAAACTTAGTAACATTCTTATTAGTCCCTTGATATTGGCTGGTATGCTAAAAGGTACGTAGGTGTGGTGGGGGACAGCCGCACAAGCTAATCCCAGAATGGGTGCGCACCCTAATGGTTCCCACTGCGAGACCAGAAGAGGAGGTCCAGCCGTTGGAAATGGGGTAAGTATGGAAGCAGGGCAATACAGAGTGGCAGGGGTATGTGAGCAGAGCAGGTGAGGGGCGAGATGGGGCAGAGAGTGAGGTGACGCAGCATATTCCAGGTCCAATAGTCTAATATACATACATATTACTAGTTTATGCTCTTGACATTTGAAGTACACAAGAGAGTCTATAATATACAACCTGCAGCATCTGGCTTAAAGTCATCTGCAGCCTCTTCATCTCCGCTGTCATCTGTCAGGAGTTTCCGCTGTTCAGCGAGGGCCTTAGATGCAGCTTGTCTGCGACTCCTGCCAATAACCAGTTCTTCATTACCATCTGTGATCTCATCCAGGCCTGTGGAGAACAGTAAAGTGTTCAAAAAAATAAGAATTTACTTACCGATAATTCTATTTCTCGGAGTCCGTAGTGGATGCTGGGGTTCCTGAAAGGACCATGGGGAATAGCGGCTCCGCAGGAGACAGGGCACAAAAAGTAAAGCTTTAGGATCAGGTGGTGTGCACTGGCTCCTCCCCCTATGACCCTCCTCCAAGCCTCAGTTAGGATACTGTGCCCGGACGAGCGTACACAATAAGGAAGGATTTTGAATCCCGGGTAAGACTCATACCAGCCACACCAATCACACTGTACAACCTGTGATCTGAACCCAGTTAACAGTATGATAACAGCGGAGCCTCTGAAAAGATGGCTCACAACAATAATAACCCGATTTTTGTAACTATGTACAAGTATTGCAGATAATCCGCACTTGGGATGGGCGCCCAGCATCCACTACGGACTCCGAGAAATAGAATTATCGGTAAGTAAATTCTTATTTTCTCTATCGTCCTAGTGGATGCTGGGGTTCCTGAAAGGACCATGGGGATAATACCAAAGCTCCCAAACGGGCGGGAGAGTGCGGATGACTCTGCAGCACCGAATGAGAGAACTCCAGGTCCTCCTTAGCCAGGGTATCAAATTTGTAGGATTTTACCAACGTGTTTGCCCCTGACTAAATAGCCGCTCGGCAAAGTTGTAAAGCCGAGACCCCTCGGGCAGCCGCCCAAGATAAGCCCACCTTCCTTGTGGAATGGGCATTTACATATTTTGGCTGTGGCAGGCCTGCCACAGAATGTGCAAGCTGAATTGTATTACACATCCAACTAGCAATAGTCTGCTTAGAAGCAAGAGCACCCAGTTTGTTGGGTGCATACAGGATAACAGCACGTCAGTTTTCCTGACTCCAGCCGTCCTGGAACCTATATTTACAGGGCCCTGACAACATCTAGCAACCTGGAGTCCTCCAAGTCCCTAGTAGGCGCAAGGCACCAAAATAAGCTGGTTCAGGTGAAACACTGACACCACCTTAGGGAGAGAACTGGGGACGAGTCCGCAGCTCTGCCCTGTCCAAATGGACAACCAGATATGGGCTTTTTTGAGAAAAAAACCACCAATTTGACACTCGCCTGGTCCAGGCCAGGGCCAAGAGCATGGTCACTTTTCATGTGAGATGCTTCAAATCCACAGATTTGACTGGTTTTAAACCAATGTGATTTGAGGAATCCCAGAACTACGTTGAGATCCCACAGTGCCACTGGAGGCACAAAAGGGGGTTGTATATGCAATACTCCCTTGACAAACTTCTGGACTTCAGGAACTGAAGCCACTTCTTTCTGGAAGAAAATCGACAGGGCCGAAATTTGAACCTTAATGGACCCTAATTTGAGGCCCATAGACACTCCTGTTTGCAGGAAATGCAGGAATCGACCGAGTTGAAATTTCTTCGTGGGGCCTTTCTGGCCTCACACCACGCAACATATTTTTGCCACATGTGGTGATAATGTTGTGCGGTCACCTCCTTTCTGGCTTTGACCAGGGTAGGAATGACCTCTTCCGGAATGCCTTTTTCCCTTAGGATCCGGCGTTCCACAGCCATGCCGTCAAACGCAGCTGCGGTAAGTCTTGGAACAGACATGGTACTTGCTGAAACAAGTCCCTTCTTAGCGGCAGAGGCCATAAGTCCTCTGTGAGCATCTCTTGAAGTTCCGGGTACCAAGTCCTTCTTGGCCAATCCGGAGCCATGAGTATAGTTCTTACTCCTCTACGTCTTATAAGTCTCAGTACCTTAGGTATGAGAAGCAGAGGATGGAACACATACACCGACTGGTACATCCATGGTGTTACCAGAACGTCCACAGCTATTGCCTGAGGGTCTCTTAACCTGGCGCAATACCTGTCCCGTTTTTTGTTCAGACGGGACGCCATCATGTCCACCTTTGGTATTTCCCAACGGTTTACAATCATGTGGAAAACTTCCCGATGAAGTTTCCACTCTGCCGGGTGGAGGTCGTGCCTGCTGAGGAAGTCTGCTTCCCAGTTTCCATTCCCGGAATGAAACACTGCTGACAGTGCTATCACATGATTTTCCGCCCAGCGAAAAGTCCTTGCAGTTTTTGCCATTGCCCTCCTGCTTCTTGTGCCGCCCTGTCTATTTACGTGGGCGACTGCCGTGATGTTTTTCCCACTGGATCAATACCGGCTGACCTTGAAGCAGAGGTCTTGCTAAGCTTAGAGTATTATAAATTTACCCTTAGCTCCAGTATATTTATGTGGAGAAAAGTCTCCAGACTTGATCACACTCCCTGGAAATTTTTTCCTTGTGTGACTGCTCCCCAGCCTCTCGGGCTGGCCTCCGTGGTCACCAGCATCCAATCCTGAATGCCGAATCTGCGGCCCTCTAGAAGATGAGCACTCTGTAACCACCACAGGAGAGACACCCTTGTCCTTGGATATAGGGCTATCCGCTGATGCATCTGAAGATGCGATCCGGACCATTTGTCCAGCAGATCCCACTGAAAAATTCTTGCGTGAAATCTGCCGAATGGAATTGCTTCGTAGGAAGTCACCATCTTTACCAGGACCCTTGTGCAATGATGCACTGATTTTAGGAGGTTCCTGACTAGCTCGGATAACTCCCTGGCTTTCTCTTCCGGGAGAAACACCTTTTTCTGGACTGTGTCCAGAATCATCCCTAGGCACAGCAGACTTGTCGTCGGGATCAGCTGCGATTTTGGAATATTTAGAATCCACCCGTGCTGTTGTAGCAGTATCCGAGATAGTGCTACTCCGACCTCCAACTGTTCCCTGGACTTTGCCCTTATCAGGAGATCGTCCAAGTAAGGGATAATTAAGACGCCTTTTCTTCGAAGAAGAATCATCATTTCGGCCATTACCTTGGTAAAGACCCGGGGTGCCGTGGACAATCCAAACGGCAGCGTCTGAAACTGATAGTGACAGTTCTGTACCACGAACCTGAGGTACCCTTAGTGAGAAGGGCAAATTTTGGACATGGAGGTAAGCATCCCTGATGTCTCGGGACACTATATAGTCCCCTTCTTCCTGGTTCGTTATCACTGCTCTGAGTGACTCCATCTTGATTTGAACCTTTGTAAGTGTTCAAATTTTTTTTTTTAGATTTAGAATAGGTCTCACCTAGCCTTCTGGCTTCAGTACCACAATATAATGTGGAATACCACCCCTTTTCTTGTTGTAGGAGGGGTAATTTGATTATCACCTGTTGGGAATACAGCTTGTGAATTGTTTCCCATACTGCCTCCTTGTCGGAGGGAGACCTTGGTAAACCAGACTTCAGGAGCCTGCGAAGGGGAAACGTCTCGACATTCCAATCTGTACCCCTGGGATTCTACATGTAGGATCCAGGGGTCCTGTACGGTCCCAGCGTCATGCTGAGAGCTTGGCAGAAGCGGTGGAACGCTTCTGTTCCTGGGAATGGGCTGCCTGCTGCAGTCTTCTTCCCTTTCCTCTATCCCTGGGCAGATATGACTCTTATAGGGACGAAAGGACTGAGGCTGAAAAGACGGTGTCTTTTTCTGCAGAGATGTGACTTAGGGTAAAAACGGTGGATTTTCCAGCAGTTGCCGTGGCCACCAGGTCCGATGGACCGACCCCAAATAACTCCTCTTCCTTTATACGGCAATACACCTTTGTGCCGTTTGGAATCTGCATCACCTGACCACTGTCGTGTCCATAAACATCTTCTGGCAGATATGGACATCGCACTTACTCTTGATGCCAGAGTGCAAATATCCCTCTGTGCATCTCGCATATATAGAAAATGCATCCTATTAAATGCTCTATAGTCAATAAAATACTGTCCCTGTCAAGGGTATCAATATTTTTAGTCAGGGAATCCGACCAAGCCACCCCAGCTCTGCACATCCAGGCTGAGGCGATCGCTGGTCGCAGTATAACACCAGTATGTGTGTATATACTTTTTATGATATTTTCCAGCCTCCTGTCAGCTGGCTCCTTGAGGACGGCCCTATCTATAGACGGTACCGCCACTTGTTTTGATAAGCGTGTGAGCGCCTTATCCACCCTAAGGGGTGTTTCCCAACGCGCCCTAACTTCTGGCGGGAAAGGGTATACCGCCCATAATTTTCTATCGGGGGGAACCCACGCATCATCACACACTTCATTTAATTTATCTGATTCAGGAAAAACTACGGTAGTTTTTTCACATCCCACATAATACCCTCTTTTGTGGTACTTGTAGTATCAGAAATATGTAACACCTCCTTCATTGCCCTTAACGTGTGGCCCTAATAAGGAATACGTTTGTTTATTCACCGTCGACACTGGATTCAGTGTCCGTGTCTGTGTCGACCGACTAAAGTAAACGGGCGTTTTAAAACCCCTGACGGTGTTTCTGAGACGTCTGGACCGGTACTAATTGTTTGTCGGCCGTCTCATGTCGTCAACCGACCTTGCAGCGTGTTGACATTATCACGTAATTCCCTAAATAAGCCATCCATTCCGGTGTCGACTCCCTAGAGAGTGACATCACCATTACAGGCAATTGCTCCGCCTCCTCACCAACATCGTCCTCATACATGTCGACACACACGTACCGACACACAGCACACACACAGGGAATGCTCTGATAGAGGACAGGACCCACTAGCCCTTTGGAGAGACAGAGGGAGAGTTTGCCAGCACACACCAAAAACGCTATAATTATATAGGGACAACCTTATATAAGTGTTTTCCCTTATAGCATCTTTTATATATTTCTAACGCCAAATTAGTGCCCCCCCTCTCTGTTTTAACCCTGTTTCTGTAGTGCAGTGCAGGGGAGAGCCTGGGAGCCTTCCCTCCAGCCTTTCTGTGAGGGAAAATGGCGCTGTGTGCTGAGGAGATAGGCCCCGCCCCTTTTTCGGCGGGCTCGTCTCCCGCTCTTTAATGGATTCTGGCAGGGGTTAAATATCTCCATATAGCCCCCGGAGGCTATATGTGAGGTATTTTTAGCCAAAAAAGGTTTTCATTTGCCTCCCAGGGCGCCCCCCTCCCAGCGCCCTGCACCCTCAGTGACTGCCGTGTGAAGTGTGCTGAGAGGAAATGGCGCACAGCTGCAGTGCTGTGCGCTACCTTAAGAAGACTGAGGAGTCTTCTGCCGCCGATTCTGGACCTCTTCTCGTTTCAGCATCTGCAAGGGGGCCGGCGGCGAGGCTCCGGTGACCATCCAGGCTGTACCTGTGATCGTCCCTCTGGAGCTAATGTCCAGTAGCCAAAGAAGCCAATCCATCCTGCACGCAGGTGAGTTCACTTCTTCTCCCCTAAGTCCCTCGTTGCAGTGATCCTGTTGCCAGCAGGACTCACTGTAAAATAAAAAACCTAAGCTAAACTTTTCTAAGCAGCTCTTTAGGAGAGCCACCTAGATTGCACCCTTCTCGGCCGGGCACAAAAATCTAACTGAGGCTTGGAGGAGGGTCATAGGGGGAGGAGCCAGTGCACACCACCTGATCCTAAAGCTTTACTTTTTGTGCCCTGTCTCCTGCGGAGCCGCTATTCCCCATGGTCCTTTCAGGAACCCCAGCATCCACTAGGACGATAGAGAAAATAAGATTTTACTCACCGGTAAATCTTTTTCTCGTAGTCCGTAGTGGATGCTGAGGACTCCGTAAGGACCATGGGGAATAGACGGGCTCCGCAGGAGACTGGGCACTCTAAAGAAAGATTTAGTACTACCTGGTGTGCACTGGCTCCTCCCTCTATGCCCCTCCTCCAGACCTCAGTTAAAGAAACTGTGCCCGGAAGAGCTGACATTACAAGGAAAGGATTTTGGAATCCAGGGTAAGACTCATCCCAGTCACACCAATCACACCGTATAACTTGTGATAACCTTACCCAGTTAACAGTATGAACAAACATAGCATCAACCAAAGGATGCCAATATAACATAACCCTTTATTAAGCAATAACTATATACACGTATTGCAGAAAGTCCGCACTGGGGACGGGCGCCCAGCATCCACTACGGACTACGAGAAAAAGATTTACCGGTGAGTAAAATCTTATTTTCTCTAACGTCCTAGTGGATGCTGGTGACTTCGTAAGGACCATGGGAAGAGCCCACCTTCCTTGTGGAGTGGGCTTTCACTGATTTTGGATGTGGCAATCCTGCCGCAGAATGAGCCTGCTGAATCGTGTTACAGATCCAGCGCGCAATAGTTTGCTTTGAAGCAGGAGCACCCAGCTTGTTGGATGCATACAGGATAAACAGCGAGTCAGTCTTCCTGACTCCAGCCGTTCTGTTAACATAAATCTTCAAAGCCCGTACCACGTCCAGCAACTTGGAATCCTCCAAGTCACGAGTAGCCGCAGGCACCACAATAGGTTGGTTCAAATGAAACGAAGACACAACCTTTGGTAGAAATTGCGGACGAGTCCGCAATTCTGCCCTGTCCATATGAAAAACCAGATAGGGGCTTTTACATGACAAAGCCGCCAATTCTGACACACGCCTAGCCGACGCTAAGGCCAACAGCATGACCACTTTCCATGTGAGATACTTTAGCTCCACGGTCTTAAGTGGCTCAAACCAGTGGGATTTCAGGAACCCCAAGACCACGTTAAGATCCCAAGGTGCCACTGGTGGCACAAAAGGGGGCTGAATATGCAGCACTCCCTTAACAAACGTCTGAACCTCAGGCAGTGAAGCCAGTTCCTTTTGAAAGAAAATGGATAGGGCCGAAATCTGGACCTTTATGGACCCTAATTTTAGGCCCATAGTCACTCCTGACTGTAGGAAATGCAAGAATCGACCCAGCTGGAATTCCTCTGTAGGGGCCTTCCTGGCCTCACACCAAGCAACATATTTTCGCCATATACGGTGATAATGTTTTGCTGTCACGTCTTTCCTAGCCTTTATCAGCGTAGGAATAACTTCATCCGGAATGCCCTTTTCCGCTAGGATCCGGCGTTCAACCGCCATGCCGTCAAACGCAGCCGCGGTAAGTCTTGGAACAGACAGGGCCCTTGTTGTAACAGGTCCTGTCTGAGAGGCAGAGGCCATGGGTCCTCTGTGAGCATTTCTTGCAGTTCCGGGTACCAAGTCCTTCTTGGCCAATCCGGAGCAATGAACATTGTTCTCACTCCTCTTTTTCTTACAATTCTCAGCACCTTGGGTATGAGAGGAAGAGGAGGAAACACATAGACCGACCAGAACACCCATGGTGTTACTAGTGCGTCCACAGCTATCGCCTGAGGGTCCCTTGACCTGGCGCAATACCTGTTTAGCTTTTTGTTGAGGCGTGACGCCATCATGTCCACCTGTGGGAGTTCCCATCGATTTGCAATCAGCGTGAAGACTTCTTGATGAAGTCCCCACTCTCCCGGGTGGAGGTCGTGTCTGCTGAGGAAGTCTGCTTCCCAGTTGTCGACCCCGGAATGAACACTGCTGACAGTGCCTGCACGTGATTCTCCGCCCAACGAAGAATCCTGGTGGCTTCTGCCATCGCCACCCTGCTTCTTGTGCCGCCCTGTCGGTTGACATGGGCCACTGCAGTGATGTTGTCCGACTGAATCAGCACTGGTTGGTCTCGAAGCAGAGGCTCCGCTTGGCTTAGGGCGTTGTATATGGCCCTTAGTTCTAGGATATTTATGTGCAGACAAGTCTCCTGACTTGACCACAGCCCTTGGAAGTTTCTTCCCTGAGTGACTGCCCCCCAACCTCGGAGGCTTGCATCCGTGGTCACCAGGACCCAGTCCTGTATGCCGAACCTGCGGCCCTCGAGGAGGTGAGCCCTCTGCAGCCACCACAGAAGAGACACTCTGGCCCTGGGGCCAGGGTGATCAGCCGATGCATCTGAAGATGCGATCCGGACCACTTGTCCAACAGATCCCACTGAAAAATCCTGGCATGGAACCTGCCGAAGGGAATGGCTTCGTATGACGCCACCATCTTTCCCAGGACTCGCGTGCAGTGATGCACCGACACCTGTTTTGGTTTCAGGAGGTCCCTGACCAGAGTCACGAGCTCCTGAGCCTTCTCCTTCGGGAGAAATACCTTCTTCTGGCCTGTATCCAGAATCATGCCCAGGAAGGGCAGACGCTTTGTAGGGATCAGCTGCGACTTTGGAATATTCAGAATCCAGCCGTGCTGCCGCAACACTTCCTGAGAGTGTGCTACGCTGATCAGTAATTGCTCCCTGGACCTCGCCTTTATGAGGAGATCGTCCAAGTATGGGATAATTGTAACTCCTTGCTTCCGAAGGAGCACCATCATCTCCGCCATCACCTTGGTAAATATTCTCGGTGCCGTGGACAGGCCAAACGGCAGCGTCTGGAATTGGTAATGACAGTCCTGTACCACAAACCTGAGGTACTCTTGATGAGGCGGATAAATGGGGACATGCAAGTAAGCATCCTTGATGTCCAGAGACACCATGAAATCCCCCTCTTCCAGACTTGCAATGACCGCTCTGAGCGATTCCATTTTGAACTTGAATTTCCTCAGATAAATATTCAGGGATTTTAAATTCAAGATGGGCCTGACCGAACCGTCCGGTTTCGGTACCACAAACATAGTGGAATAGTAACCCCTTCCCTGTTGAAGGAGGGGAACCTTTACTACCACCTGCTGGAGGTATAGCTTGTGAATTTCCGCCAGCACTACCTCCCTTTCCATGGGGGAAGCTGGCAAGGTCGATTTTAGGTAACGGTGAGGGGGCGTCACTTCGAACTCCAGCTTGTATCCCTGAGACACAATTTGTATAGCCCAAGGATCCACCTGTGAGCGAACCCACTGGTGGCTGAAATTTCGGAGACGCGCCCCCACCGCTCCTGGCTCCGCCTGTGGAGCCCCAGCGTCATGCGGTGGATTTAGTGGAAGCCGGGGAGGACTTTTGTTCCTGGGAACTAGCTGCATGGTGCAGCTTTTTTCCTCTACCCCTGCCTCTGGCAAGAAAAGATGCCCCTCTGACTTTCTTGCTCTTTTGCGAACGAAAAGGACTGCATTTGGTAATACGGTGCTTTCTTCGGCTGTGAGGGAACATAAGGCAAGAAATTTGACTTCCCTGCCGTAGCAGTGGAAACTAGGTCCGAGAAACCGTCCCCAAATAATTCCTCACCCTTATAAGGCAAAACCTCCATGTGTTTTTTAGAGTCGGCATCCCCTGTCCATTGCCGAGTCCATAAGACCCTTCTGGCAGAAATGGACAGTGCGTTTATTCTAGAGCCAAGCAGGCAAATGTCCCTCTGGGCATCGCGCATATATAGGACAGCGTCCTTGATATGTCCCAGGGTCAGTAGAACAGTGTCCCTGTCCAGGGTATCTATCTCCTCCGAGAGATTATCAGTCCAAGCTGCTACAGCACTACACATCCAGGCCGAAGCAATTGCTGGCCTCAGTAGAGTACCAGAATGTGTATAAACAGACTTCAGGATAGCTTCCTGCTTTCTATCCGCAGGATCCTTTAGGGCGGCCGTATCCTGAGACGGCAGGGCCACCCTCTTAGATAAGCGTGTCAACGCCTTGTCTACCCTCGGGGAGGATTCCCAGCGTAACCTGTCCGTTGGCAGGAAAGGATACGCCATCAGTAATCTCTTGGAAATTACTACTTTCCTATCAGGGGAATCCCACGCTTTTACACATAATTCATTTAATTCATGTGAAGGTGGAAAAGTCACTTCTTGCTTTTTCTCCCCATACATATAAACCCTTTTGTCAGGGACAGGGTTTTCCTCTGATATGTGCAATATATTCTTTATTGCTATAATCATGTAGCGGATGGCTTTAGTCATTTTAGGCTGCAACTTTGCATCATCGTCATCGACACTGGAGTCAGACTCCGTGTCGGCATCTGTGTCAACCATCTGGGATAGTGGGCGCTTGTGAGACCCCGACGGCCTCTGCATTGTAGGATCAGGCATGGGTTGAGACCCTGACTGTTCCAAGGCTACAGCTTTATCCAACCTGTTATGCAAGGAGCTTACATTATCATTTAACACCTTCCACATATCCATCCAATCAGGTGTCGGCACCGTCGGCAGCGACACCTCATTCACCTGCACTTGTTCTGCCTCCACATATCCTTCCTCATCAAACATGTCGACACTGACGTACCGACACACCGCACACACACAGGGAATGCTCTGACTGAGGACAGGACCCCACAAAGGCTTTTGGGGAGACAGAGAGAGAGTATGCCAGCACACACCCCAGCGCTATATAACCCAGGGATTACACCAGCGGTGGCCAACCTGTGGCTCTTGAGCCACATGTGGCTCTTTCTTTACTCAAATGTGGCTCCCAACACTCAAAGTCATGTGACCACAACAGATACAGAAACCGCTGCACTCCAGCCAGACACGCACTGACACTACAGGGACTGAAAACTGAGGGAGCCAAATACTATAGGTGAGACATCCACCGGCAAATAGAGGACACATAAGGGGCTGCTGCAATCACGGGCTTGGCAATCTTTAGCCTGGGGGGCAGACTCAAGCAAACGGCCCCATTTTTTATAGGAAATCTGCAGTCAAGTGGCCCTGGAACACTTATATTGCACTGGCCCAGGGGTCAGATGGCACCTTGCCCCCCCTCCCTTCCCAGCCAGCCCATGGGCACAAGTTGGGGGGACTGCAGTGACATATGAGGGTGGGTTGGAGTGACACAAGTCGGGGCTGGCTGGAGTGACACAGGAGTGTTCTGGCAGGAGAGACACAATGGGGGAGCTGACTAGTGACATACTGTAGGAGGGTGCTGGTTGGAGTGATATATGTTGGAGCTGGTTGGAGTGACACATGGGGGAGCTGAAGTGTATTATGTGAATCTGGCTTTTTCAATATATTTTATATGGATTTGTTTTTTTCAATTATTTTATGTGAAAGTGACTATTTCAATGTATTTTATGTTGGATCGGGCTTTAAAATGTATCTTATGCTGGATCTGTCTTTTTCAATGTATTTTATAACAGGGGTGTGTCCTAGCTGGCATAAAGCCACACCCCATTTTTGCACACGCGCCTTTGGCTCAATGTCGGCTCTTTGACGTACCTAACAAGATTTTTTGGCTCTTTGTCTCTGCCTGGTTGGCCACCCCTGGATTACACTGTACCTTAGTGATTACCCAGTAGCTGCTGTTTGTGATCGTTTTGCGCCTAAATTTATGTGCCCCCCCCCTCTCTTTTTACCCTTTTTGCACCTGGATACTGCAGGGGAGAGCCTGGGGAGCGTCTTTCCAGCGGAGCTGTGAAGAGAAAATGGCGCTGGTGTGCTGAGGAAGAAGGCCCCGCCCCCTCAGCGGCGGGCTTCTGTCCCGCTTCTATGTGTAAAAAATGGCGGGGGCTCGAACATATATCCAGTGCCTGACTGGATATATGTGTTATTTTGCCAAAAGGTACCTTAATTGCTGCCCAGGGCGCCCGCCCCCCCCCCCCCCCCCCCCCCCGCGCCCTGCACCCTACAGTGACCGGAGTGTGCAGGTGTGCTGCGGGAGCAATGGCGCACAGCTGCAGTGCTGTGCGCTACCTTAAGTGAAGACAGGAGTCTTCTGCCGCCGATTTAGATGACTTCATGCTTCTGCTGCTTCTGTACTTCTGGCTCTGCGAGGGGGACGGCGGCGCGGCTCCGGGAACGGACGATCAAGGTTAGGTACCTGTGTTCGATCCCTCTGGAGCTAATGGTGTCCAGTAGCCTAAGAAGCGCAACCTAGCCGCAGTTAGTAGGTTTGCTTCTCTCCCCTCAGTCCCACGTAGCAGAGAGTCTGTTGCCAGCAGAAGCTCTCTGAAAATAAAAAAAACCTATCTTCTTAGCAAGCTCAGGAGAGCCCACTAAAAGCACCCAGCTCTGGCCGGGCACAGATTCTAACTGAGGTCTGGAGGAGGGGCATAGAGGGAGGAGCCAGTGCACACGAGGTAGTACTAAATCTTTCTTTAGAGTGCCCAGTCTCCTGCGGAGCCCGTCTATTCCCCATGGTCCTTACGGAGTCCCCAGCATCCACTAGGACGTTAGAGAAAGAAAAAAAAAATTCAAACATCGATCGGGAACATTGACAGCAGCAGCGGAGGGATGTTTCCCTTCCCTGTTGCTGCTAACACTCTCTAACTGACTGGTCGCATCCTGTGCAACCAGGTCAGATAGAGCACTTGCAGGCATGGTCCCATCTGTCGCATCTGCCCTAATTGGGGTTCCCCGTTACTTTACAAAGAAAACGAAACTAAAAAGAGAACAATAATTCATGTCGACATTGTTCACGTTGACCTAATGGACATGTCGACCAATAGTGGTCGACTTAATAACCCATTCAAATTACATCTCTTATGTATTATACATCAGGAGAACAACCTTTGCTGATAAACTAGAGCTCCAACACAATGCACAACTTCTGTCCAACAGTAACGTATGGACAGGTGGAATCGGGTTACCTAGTGTACTGCTGTCAACACTGCAATTTGAGAAAGACACTTCAGCATCTGTATGATTCTCCACATTGTATGTTGAAGCCTCTGTAACACAAAAATAAAATATCTGAATGTACAAATAAAACTAACCTTAGAGTAACACCAGAATTTGTCTCCTTACACATAGCACAAATCAAATACCCAGCACATTAGTTGTGTTGATATAACATAAAAGGTAAGTATTAATTGCTTTCCTATGTTAGCCTTCTGCAAAATAACCAGAAGGGTTGCTATTCCATTCAAGTGTACGCAGAATACCTTCTGGCTACATATGCCACTATATTTCTGTAGATTATGGTGAATGTAATTGGGAAGGGTCCATCTGTCTTTCAAACAACATTTAACAATGTGGATATCGCTAGCATTTAGCACCATTGAGAGCAAAGATACCATTTGGTGGAGTATTTTCATTATTTTCCACAACAGCGGTTGTTTTCTGCACGGAGAGTGCCAAAGCCACTCCTAAATCTCTCTGGTAAAGTTTCTCATCCAAAGGCACCCTGACAAAATATAACAAACACATCTGGATCACTAAACAGAAACATATAGACAAAATATGTATAGGAAATAGTCTAGGCACTGCAACATATATTTGTTTTTCAGGTATTAATAGTATTTTCTTAAATACAAATGTGTTTGAATTATTATCATATAAGCTATTTGGATTATAAACACTGCATCTATAACCCTGTTCAAACAAGAATAACATTAAAAAAAAAAACTATTTTCAGGGAAACCCTGAAAAGAGGATTTTGGTACTTACCGATAAATCCATTTCTCTGAATCAACTCGGGGACACTGGAACTCATCAGACAGCTGGGGTGTGAAGTATGCAGACCGGAGGTGGCATAAACTGAATAAAAAAATTGATGCACAGCAGGCTCCTCCCCCTTCACGCCCCCAAACCCTCAGTTTGAAAAATTTTACGGAGCAAAGAGGGAACATGAAAACTAAGGCCCTATGGAGAGGAACCAACCGTAGCAACAAGTCAAACAGCAACCAAGAACCATTAAACTAATAATAAAAACCGTTTTAACTAAATTTAACACGCAGGCTGACAGCACCAAAGCGGGCGTCCAGTGTACCGAGTGGATTCAGAGAAATGGATTTATTGGTAAGTACCAAAATTCTCTTTTCTCTTTTATACACTAGGGGAACACTGGAACTCTTCAGACAGCTGGGGACGTCCCAAAGATACTCCCATGGGCAGGAGTGCTGTCCACAGCCTGTAGAACCAAACATCCAAACCTGGTATCCCTAGATGCAAACGTATCAAACTTGTAGAATCGAGTGAACATGTGTGCTGATGACCACGTTGCAGCTCTGCAAAGCTGGGTTGTGGAGGCTCCTCTAGCCGCAGCCCATGAAGCCCCACTGATCTGGTGGTATGTGCACCCAACCGAAATGGGACCCTGTTACCACTAGAGATATAAGCCTGTTTGATGGTAATTCATATACATCTGGCAAGAGTCTGCTTTGAAGCTGGCCAACCGTTCTTCGGCCCATCATACAGAACAAACAAAGTGTCAGACTTTCTAATAGAGGTCGTAGCCTGTATGTAAACCCTTAAGGCTCTGACCACATCCAAAGACAAGTCCTCCTCTGCAAATCCCTGGAAGGAGGGGACCACAATGGGCTGGTAAATGTGGAAACCCGAAACCACCTTAGGGAGAAACTCCGCTTTTGTACGGAGCTCCGCTCTGTCCTCATGAAAAACAAGGAAGGGACTTTCACATGACAGAGCTCCCAACTCGGCGACCCTTCTTGCTGATGCCAAAGTTAGGAGCAGGGTAACTTTCCATGATATGTATTTTAGATCTGCCTTCTCCAAAGGCTCGAAAACTGGCGATATAAAAAATTTAAGCACTAAATTTAGATCCCACTGGGCAGTGGGAGGACGAAAAGGTGGTTGTATCCTCAGCACACCTTGCAAAAATGTCTGAACCTCCTGTAAGGACGCCAGACGTTGGAAAAGAATAGAGAGGGACGAGACTTGTACCTTCAAGGATCGCAACCTCAAACCTCCATCTAATCCATTCTGGAGAAACCGCAAAAGTCTATTGAGGCGGAACTCTCTGGAATTCCAACCTTTAGACTGACACCAGTCTATGTACTTCTTCCATATACTATAGTAATGTGCCGCAGTGACCGGCATCCTTGCCGCTAACATGGTGGGGATAGCCAATTTTGGAATACCCCTGTCTCCTAGAATCCTGGTCTCAAGAACCACGCTGTCAAATGTAGACGGTTCAGGTCTGGGTGAAGGAATGGGCATCCTGGCCACATACCTCGGTAACTGATGGTTGTTTCGAGAGACCATTAGGTCTATTTGCGGTAGGCCCCACCGTCGTACTACTGCCTCGAAAACCTGTGGGTGTAGAGACCACTCCCCTGGATGCATATAATGAAGACTGCTGACAGGATTATGTTGCGCTTTTCTGTCCAGGACAGGATCTTTGTGGCCTCCCTTAAAGCCATGCAGCTTTTTGTTCCTCCCTGACGGTTTATGTAGGCTGTTGCCGTCACACTGTCCGACTGTACTCTTGCGTGTTGAGCCCTCACTAGGTCTTCCGCCAGAAGAAGAGCATTGTAAATGGCTCTTAGTTCAAGAATATTTATTGGAAGACTGCTTTCCTGCGGTGAGCATCTTCCCTGAAACTGATGGTCTTCCAGTACTGCTCCCCGTCCCCTGAGACTGGCATCTGTTGTAAGAATCTTCCAATCCCAGATTCCAAACCTCTTTCCCGCTGCTAGATTCTTGTCGACCGACCACCAAATTAAGGAGGTCCTGGCTTGGGGCGACAAACAAATCCTTCAATGGAGAAGCCAATGCATGCCTGCCCCCTGAGCAATCATATTCAGCTGAAAGGGTCTGGAATGAAGCCTGCCATATTGGATCGCTTCGAAGGATGCTACCATCTTTCCAAGAAGCTTTACACAAAGATGTAGAGAGACCGTCTGGTTCTGCAGAACCTGACGTACCATTTCCTTGATGTCTCGAATCTTGTCTTCCAGGGAAAAAAAACTTCAGATGTATCATATCTAAAACAAGGCCCAGGAATTGAATCCTCTGAGTTGGTTGTAGGTTGGATTTTTTGAAATTCATGATCCAGCCGTGTCGGATCAGAAATTGATGAGTGATCTGATCATCCCGGATCAACTGGTCCTGAGAGGGAGCCTTGCTCAGGTCGTCCAGATATGGGATTATCGTTACACCTAATGATCTCAATTTCGCGACCATGACTGCCATTATCTTTGTGAAGATTCTCGGGGCCGATGATAGTCCGAATGGTAGGGCTCTGAACTGGTAGTGATTCTTACCCACTGCAAACCATAAATAGGCTTGGTGTGGTGTCCAAATTGGGACATGAAGGTACGTATCCTTTATGTCCATGGACACCATGAACTCTTCTTGTTCCAGTCCCGCAATAACCGACCGTATTGACTCCATCTTGAACCTGAAAACTTTCAGGAATTGATTCAAAACTTTTAAATTGAGGATTGGCCTGACGGAACCATTCGGTTTTGGCACAACAAAAAGATTTGAATAAAATCCGGTTCCTCTTTCATAAGTTGGGACAGGCATAATTACTTCAGTCTGAAGTAACTTTTGAATCGCCGTATCGAATGCCCTCACCTTCTGAGGACACAGAGGAAGGCCATTTTCTAAACCGCCCTTACAGTCAATTCTTTACAGCAGGTAAAGAATTGACTGTAAGGGCGGTTTAGAAAATCTATCTGGTATCCCTGGGAGATAATATTGTTGATCCAGACTTCTGGTGATGTTTCGGCCCAGGTGTCCTGAAACATTTCCAACCGTGCGACCACCATAGGAAACCCAAGGTGAGCTGGGAGACAGTCATGCCACGGTCTTTCAGCAGGTTTAGGGTCCTGCTTTCTGGTTGTGGTCTGGGAACGGCCTCTACCTCTGCTTCCACGAGGTTGACCGGCAAAATCTCTTCCTCTAGCTCGAAAGGATTTAGACCTAAAGGAATTGAACACCAGACCAGAATAATTTCTTCTGACCAGTGGCGTGGTTCTAGGATACATGGTAGGCAGAAAAGTAGATTTCTCCGCTGTTGCCTGTGAAATCCACTTGTCTAATTCTGGACCGAATAAAGTCTCCCCTACAAAGGGGATCGCCTCCACTGCCTTCTTGGAATCATAATCCACTTGAAATTCTCTGAGCCACAGAATCCTTCTGGCTGATATAGCCGAAGCAGAGATGCATGATGCTATTCTGCTAGCATCCTTTGTGGCTTGGCAAATGTATGTAGCAGACTCCCGGATATGATCAGCTAATCTATTTCCTCTTGGCTGTTATCGTCCTCTACGGCCTGAACGGGATCCGGACTGAAAGTAACTAGGTCGACAGGGTGTCTAGGTCGACAGGGTCTTTAGGTCGACATGTTCTAGGTGGACAGGTCAAAAGGTCGACATGAGTTTTTCACAATTTTTTTCTTTTTTTTGAACCTTTTCATACTTAACGATCCACGTGGACTACGATTGGAACGGTAATCTGTGCCGAGCGAAGCGGTAGCGGAGCGAAGGCACCATGCCCGAAGCATGGCGAGCGAAGCGAGCCATGCAAGGGGACGCGGTGCACTAATTGGGGTTCCCGGTCACTCTACGAAGAAAACGACACCAAAATAACATTAAAAACCCATGTCGACCTTTTGACCTGTCGACCTAGAACATGTCGACCTAAAGACCCTGTCGACCTAGACACCCTGTCGACCAATAGTGGTCGACCTAGACATTGTCGACCTAGTTACTGTCGACTTTCAATACCACACCCAGTCTGAGGAATTGGAAAAACCGCTGTTTGCGGTTTCTGAGACTCAAATAAATCAAACCCCTCAGGTTTCTTAACTTCTTCCTTTAAGTTAAGGACCTGTTTTACCTCCTCAATAACTAATCCCTTGACCTCAGCGTCGTCCTACTGAGGACTGACATCCATGATTTGCTGTGACTCTCCCTCCTCCTCGTCTATAATACCCTCCTCCGACTCTTCCCGCAGGAGAGGGAGTGGTCTCTTTACGCACATTCTTTTCTGCTTGTGCGGGTGGTGCAATTCTAATCAGAAATTCCTCCATAGTTTTGGAAACCCCAGCTGCCCATTCTAAATGTTGCTTGCGGGATTCCGCCATTTCCATAGAAATATCAGCCAGGGCACTTTCCCATGACCCAGATGGACCACTGCTCCCAGGTTGAGCATCCATTCCCAAACATGTGTTGCACACACCCCAGAGCTGCCAACATTAGTGCTCTTCTTACCACATTTTGAGCATACATAACAGGTCATTGTGGTCTTGGTTGGTGCTTGTGACATGTGAAAACACACACACAGACACCACTCAGCAGTGCTTTCACCCTATTATAACAGGAAGAGAAAGACCGTAGAGCTATAGGGACAAAAAAATAACTTGGGAGTCACACAGCTGGAAATATATATATTACACCACCAACTGGTAATACAGCTTGAGTTGACTGGTTGGTAAATCTGTTGCTACACCTCCGCAGGACCTTTCAGCAGTGTCCCTTGGAATATAAAAACATATAGTTTTAGGCTATTATATTCAGAAAGAACTTAGCAGCAGAGCTTCTACTCTAACAGCGCCAGTAATACCAGTAGGGCAGGCATTCCCAACCACGGTCCTCAAGGTACACCAACAGTGCAGGTTTTAGTGATATCCAGGCTGCAGCACAGATGGTTAAATCAAAATAACTGAGCTACTTATTAAGTTATCTGTGCTGAAGCCTGGATATCACTAAAACCTGCACTGTTGGTGTGCCTCAAGGACCGTGGCTGGGAATGCCTGCAGTAGGGAGTCTCAGCTTCATCTACCCGAGACCCTCCTCCTCATCTTCAGCTAACACTTCTGTCTGGAGTCTGCTTATATCCTCCCCAGAGAGGAAAGCCCGCTCAAGCTGCGCGCCTAAGACTGAAAACAAGATGACCGCAACTAAAATTTTATGTTCACACCATCACTTGCTTGCCTCCCCCTTGCCAGCGCAGAGACTCCTACTGCTCCGTTATCTGCCACCCGCACCCGGGAACGTGGTCAACGGCATAACCGGCATGTCTCCCCCTGATTTCACCGCCGCTCCCGGTCCCGGCGTGGCAGGACTATCAGACAGCCCTCACAGCGTCCTGCGCCTCCTGGTCCCAACTCACCCAGCGGCGACTAGCTACTCAGCAGTGTCTCTAATGCAGCTTACACTATTTCCGGGGAATAAGCCCAGCTGCAGGGAGGGACAGTCACTCTGCTGCCGGCTGCCTAACCGCTGTTCCCCCCTCAGTGACCGTATTCACTGCACTCCTGCTGCCTTTGGATCTCCTGAGAGAGATGCAGATCCCATCAAAATGGGATCTTTGTCTCTCCTACACCTAGGAGCCTTCGCCCCCCTTTCAGATAGGTTGGCTCAGCCTCAGATAGATATTAAATAAGTTATTTAGTGGAGCAGGAGCTCCTTTTCTGTGCTGCAGGTAGACCGCTACTATCATTCCACACTGCATACGCCCGAATCCATCTGATCTTGGAAGCTAAGCAGTGTTGGGCGTGGTGAGCACTTGGATGGGAGACCTCCTGGGAAGACACAGTTTAGTAGATCTTCAAGCCATTGGCATGCTCTGTGCCTAACGCTGACAGCAGATTCACGACTTTTCTGTACCACTAGGTACTTCCATTGCCATATTCTTTATTTTTTATTCACATTTAAATACGGAGTTCTGAATTGTCACACAATTGGAGTATCTACTTTTTGTAGCTGTCATTGCTATCTATGATAATAATTGAATGAACTTTCTATAATTAGTTTGGAATTGCCATATAATTTGAATATCAACATCTTGAAGGTGTTTTCTTCATCTATATTTATAACCCACTTTAATTAGCATCCCCGTGAGTCCTGTCTAAGTCAAAAATATTACATAGAGAGAACATACAGACTCCACACATTATGAGTCACTAGGCTTGCAAATACGCGCAGCGAGCACAGCAATATATGGTAACATACGCATTTACACAGACATGCCACAGACATAGATTTGACACATATTTCATACAGCACATAATTATAACATATCAAGCGCCAGACATCATAATGTTTTAATTATATAATGGAGTAACGTCATGTATGTGTATTATTGGAATGAAGCAATATAGACATGTCGTGTTTGGTATTACAGTAACCAGATTAATGTGTAGATTCATTTGATGCTTGTTATTAAGTTGTAGCTCATTGCAACAAGTTGATATGATTAAATGTATGAAAGCTAAAGTCACTCTTTTTAGAACAATAGATTTTCTGGAAGACAGCATGATTGTAGCCTGACCAGTGGCTATCTCCTGTAATTACACCATCAGGGCTGGACCTTGTTAGCATACGAACAGACCAGTGACTCATCATGAATGAGAAAGTTCCCTCCCCTAGACTAGATGTGTGCACTCCCCCAAACTACATAGTGTATTGCTGATCAGACACACAGAAGTTGCTGTTTTGTCCCAGACGATGGTGGAGATGCTGCCAGTCCGTTTCCTGCATGATTTTACAGAGAGAGAGTGTGATATGGAGGACTTTACATGAGAAAGATATGGTGATGTATTTGCTGGCCTGTAACTGTATGTATTTGATTTAGTTTGTATTAACTGCTTACTGTATAACTTGTAACCATGTATATATATATATATATATATATATATATATATATATATATATATATATATATATATATATATATATATATGTGCTGTACATTGTGATGAATACATATCCTTTTAATAACAAATATATACATCAATGAGCTTTGGAACTCAAATAATGTGTGGGTGTATTGTTTTCTCTTAAGGGATGTAGTGTTTTGCGACGTACAGCGCACTTTTATCGTATATGGTAATAAGATGTGTCTGCCGTCCGCAGTATATATTAGAGCGGGCATTTTAAATATTTGTTAGAAAGCAATTTAGTATTTACAGTCCCGATCATATTAACCAAATTTGGGTCATTATCACCGATTCCTTTTTTTGCTGGTCTGTATGACACGGATTTATCCTGGACATCAAAATCAACAGACCAGTGTTGTTAAGATTTTAACTTTTTTGTAATGTTATTTGTTTGTTAGCTTGTTTAGGATAAACACAGTGAACTATTGTTTTAATTTATATTATACCAACAAAATTAAATACGTTTTAATCCTCTAATTATTTTCTAATTTAATTCTAAGAGTGCACCCAGAAAAGAGTCTTCTCTCTCTTCGTTGTTTTGTTTCACTACTAGAAAAGTACCTGCAATGCTGACTGCATTATAAGAATCACTATCAGCTTATGAAACACTTACATGCCATTATAAATAACACATAGCACCGAAGGGACTTACGCTAGAAAGTGCTAGGAACCCCTTTTAGGTAGTGCAGTTTCTCGGGCACTAACCACTAACTTAAAAGACAGCTAACGCTAACTAAATCACTACTGGGTCATTCCTTATCAGAACCCCCGCCAAAAATTAAATGTCCACCACCCATCTCAGATTTTTAAGATTATTTTTTTTTTTGTTCCCGAATACAAAAATCCAAACCAAATTACTTTATTTGCCTTACGTTTCAAGCTACAGCAAAAATGCAAGGTTAAAATCAGCTTTAGATATCCCAATTTTTTTTTAGGTGCTTAACAAAGATATACATTACTACTACAAAATCAGCATGGTACTCTATTTCATAATGGAGAAAAAAAAAATAATGAAGTTGACATACTGTTGTACTGCATACATAATTTACACAAGTAACCATGCTGTGAAAACCGTACCCCCCCAAAAAAAAAACTGATGGGAATAGGATTCCCTTTCAAAACCGAAACTTTCCAGAGAGAAGAGAGGGAAACAGCCAGAAAATAGTCAATCATGGCAGCTGCTCCTTCAAATTGCACATTTGGTAGTCTTTTAAATACTAACTGCCATATTACGGTCTACTCAAATACCACTGGATTACATCGCTGGTACCATTTTACAGATGAAGAAAAAGAACCTTTGAGTCTGAGAACTGAAGTTTCAAATGCAGTAACTAGTGATTCTGGAACCTCAGTATGCTACCATCATGAAAAGGTTCTGCTGTTATACTATGAAAACATGCTGTAATCCTTTCTTATCTCACAAAAAAGGAGCCAGAAAAAGCTTAAGGGTTGTGTCAATGAAGTAAGCCAAAGAACATGGCGGGTGTCAACTTCATGATGTTATTAAGCTAGGACAGAAACTTTGCCCAAAAAGCAGAATTCAGCTGTCACACTCTAAAGGACAGACATAGACGTGTCAACGGAAGACGTTGAAACCCAGGTGAAGAGTTTAACTAAACCTGCAGAATCTAATGAGCTGAATGAAAGTACTATACACCTTGGTTGTACACCACTGAAGTTACATGGGGTAAAGAGTAGACACAGGAATATGCTAAAAGAAAGAAAAAGGAGGCAAGTAAAGCCATTCAAGAGAAGACGGCAGGAACCAGAGTTCGTGTCACTATGACCACAATCACAAAAAAATGTAGACAAACAACCTAGAACTAAAGCCCCCCCCCCCCCCCCCATACATCAGAAATCCAGTGGGGCACTTTGGTGTCTTGCAGATGATGGTGTAAATAAATCTTCAATGTATGAGGTTCACAGAGTCTGACCAAAAATCGATTGGGATTGGTAAATCAGGTTGTCCAACATGTTGAATTTCACAGATCAACTGGGCCTGTAAGTTGCTAGTGTATGGGAACAATCTGCAGATTTGCAGTGCGTTACTAGTAAACTGACAGGCCTTTCAAGATTGGCAGTATTTGCTGAAAATTATTTGCAAATCACTGAAAAATATCTGTAATGTATGGTAGCTGATTTGTGGATTGGAGAATTTATAAATCTGAGAAAAAGTCTCAGAACCTGCAAATTATTTGTGATTGCTGCTGTATGGGGGCCTATACATAGCTGGTACATTTGGGTATATTATTAAATGTAATGAGGAGGAACAAGATGTGCTGGTACACTTCATGACACCAATCAACAAATGTGTTGTCCTGGCCTTCAATAGATAAGCGTTTTGTTCCTTTTATTCACATCCTCTGTGTAACGGAAAAATAAGAATTTACTTACCGATAATTCTATTTCTCATAGTCCGTAGTGGATGCTGGGACTCCGTAAGGACCATGGGGAATAGCGGCTCCGCAGGAGACTGGGCACAAAAGTAAAAGCTTGAATTAGCTGGTGTGCACTGGCTCCTCCCCCTATGACCCTCCTCCAAGCCTCAGTTAGGATACTGTGCCCGGACGAGCGTACATAATAAGGAAGGATATTGAATCCCGGGTAAGACTCATACCAGCCACACCAATCACACCGTACAACCTGTGATCTGAACCCAGTTAACAGTATGATAAACGAAGGAGCCTCTGAAAAGATGGCTCACAACAATAATAACCCGAATTTTGTAACAATAACTATATACAAGTATTGCAGACAATCCGCACTTGGGATGGGCGCCCAGCATCCACTACGGACTATGAGAAATAGAATTATCGGTAAGTAAATTCTTATTTTCTCTAACGTCCTAAGTGGATGCTGGGACTCCGTAAGGACCATGGGGATTATACCAAAGCTCCCAAACGGGCGGGAGAGTGCGGATGACTCTGCAGCACCAAATGAGAGAACTCCAGGTCCTCCTCAGCCAGGGTATCAAATTTGTAGAATTTAGCAAACGTGTTTGCCCCTGACCAAGTAGCTGCTCGGCAAAGTTGTAAAGCCGAGACCCCTCGGGCAGCCGCCCAAGATGAGCCCACCTTCCTTGTGGAATGGGCTTTTACAGATTTTGGCTGTGGCAGGCCTGCCACAGAATGTGCAAGCTGAATTGTACTACAAATCCAACGAGCAATCGTCTGCTTAGAAGCAGGAGCACCCAGCTTGTTGGGTGCATACAGGATAAACAGCGAGTCAGATTTCCTGACTCCAGCTGTCCTGGAAATATATATTTTCAGGGCCCTGACTACGTCCAGTAACTTGGAGTCCTCCAAGTCCCTAGTAGCCGCAGGCACCACAATAGGCTGGTTCACGTGAAACGCTGAAACCACCTTTGGGAGAAATTGAGGACGAGTCCTCAATTCTGCCCTATCCGTGTGAAAAATAAGATTTTACTTACCGATAAATCTATTTCTCATAGTCCGTAGTGGATGCTGGGGACTCCGTCAGGACCATGGGGAATAGCGGCTCCGCAGGAGACAGGGCACAAAAGCAAGCTTTTAGGATCACATGGTGTGTACTGGCTCCTCCCCCTATGACCCTCCTCCAAGCCTCAGTTAGGTACTGTGCCCGGACGAGCGTACACAATAAGGAAGGATCTTGAATCCCGGGTAAGACTCATACCAGCCACACCAATCACACCGTACAACTTGTGATTTGAACCCAGTTAACAGTATGATAACAATGAAGTAGCCTCTAAAAAAGATGGCTCACAACAATAATAACCCGATTTTTTTGTAACAATAACTATGTACAAGTAATGCAGACAATCCGCACTTGGGATGGGCGCCCAGCATCCACTACGGACTATGAGAAATAGATTTATCGGTAAGTAAAATCTTATTTTCTCTAACGTCCTAGTGGATGCTGGGGACTCCGTCAGGACCATGGGGATTATACCAAAGCTCCCAAACGGGCGGGAGAGTGCGGATGACTCTGCAGCACCGAATGAGAGAACTCCAGGTCCTCCTCAGCCAGGGTATCAAATTTGTAGAATTTAGCAAACGTGTTTGCCCCTGACCAAGTAGCTGCTCGGCAAAGTTGTAAAGCCGAGACCCCTCGGGCAGCCGCCCAAGATGAGCCCACCTTCCTTGTGGAATGGGCATTTACAGATTTTGGCTGTGGCAGGCCTGCCACAGAATGTGCAAGCTGAATTGTACTACAAATCCAACGAGCAATAGTCTGCTTAGAAGCAGGAGCACCCAGCTTTTTGGGTGCCTACAATATAAACAGCAAGTCAGACTTTCTGACTCCAGCCGTCCTGGAATTATATATATATATATATATATATATATATATATATTTTCAGGGCCCTGACAACGTCTAGCAACTTGGAGTCTTCCAAGTCCCTAGTAGCCGCAGGCACCACAATAGGTTGTTTCAGGTGAAACGCTGACACCACCTTAGGAAGAAACTGGGGACGAGTCCGCAGTTCTGCCCTGTCCGAATGGAAAATCAAATATGGGCTTTTGTAAGACAAAGCCGCCAATTTTGACAATCGCCTGGCCGAGGCCAGGGCCAACAGCATGGTCACTTTCCATGTGAGATATTTCAAATCCACAGATTTGAGTGGTTCAAACCAATATGATTTGAAGAATCCCAACACTACGTTGAGATCCCACGGTGCCACTGGAGGCACACAAGGGCTGTATATGCAATACTCCCTTGACAAACGTCTGGACTTCAGGAACTGAAGCCAATTCTTTCTGGAAGAAAATCTATAGGGCCGAAACTTGAACCTTAATGGACCCCAATTTGAGGCTCCTAGACACTCCTGTTTGCAGGAAGTGCAGAAATCGACCTAGTTGAAATTTTTTCGTGGGGCCTTCCTGGCCTCACCCACGCAACATATTTTTACCACATGTGGTGATAACGTTGTGCGGTCACTTCCTTCCTGGCTTTGACCAGGGTAGGTATGACCTCTTCCGGAATGCCTTTTTCCTTAGGATCCGGCGTTCAACCGCCATGCCGTCAAACGCAGTCGCGGTAAGTCTTGGAACAGACAAGGTCCCTGCTGGAGCAGGTCCTTTCTTAAAGGCCGATGCCACGGTTCCTCTTGGAACAGACATGGTACTTGCTGAAAGCAAATCCCTTCTTAGCTCCCGAGGCCATTAGTCCTCTGTGAGCATCTCTTGAAGTTCCGGTTACCAAGTCCCTCTTGGCCAATCCGGAGCCACGAGTATAGTTCTTACTCCTCTATGTCTTATAATTCTCAATACCTTGGTTATGAGAAGCAGAGGAGGGAACACATACACCGACTGTTACACCCACGGTGTTACCAGGACGTCCACAGCTATCGCCTGAAGGTCTCGTGACCTGGCGCAATACCTGTCCCATTTTTTGTTCGGGCGGGACGCCATCATGTCCACCTTTGGTCTTTCCCAACGGTTCACAATCATGCGGAAAACTTCCCGATGAAGTTCCCACTCTCCCGGGTGGAGGTCGTGCCTGCTGCGGAAGTCTGCTTCCCAGTCGTCCACTCCCGGAATGAAACACTGCTGACAGTGCTATCACATGATTTTCCGCCTAGCGAAAAATCCTTGCAGTTTTGCCACTGCCCTCCTGCTTCTTGTGCCGCCCTTTCTGTTTACGTGGGCGACTGCCGTGATGTTATCCCACTGGATCAATACCGGCTGACCTTGAAGCAGAGGTCTTGCTAAGCTTAGAGCATTATAAATTTGCTCTTAGCTCCAGTATATTTATGTGGAGAGAATTCTCCAGACTTGATCACACTCCTTGTGTGACTGCTCCCCAGCCTCTCAGGCTGGCCTCCGTGGTCACGAGCATCCAATCCTGAATGCCGAATCTGCGGCCCTCTAGAAGATGAGCACTCTGTAATCACCACAGGAGAGACACCCTTGTCCTTGGATATAGGGTTATCCGCTGATGCATCTGAAGATGCGATCCGGACCATTTGTCCAGCAGATCCCACTGAAGAGTTCTTGCGTGAAATCTGCCGAATGGAAGCGCTTCGTAATAAGCCACCATTTTTACCAGGACTCTTGTGCAATGATGCACTGACACTTTTCCTGGTTTTAGGAGGATCCCGATTAGCTCGGATAACTCCCTGGCTTTCTCCTCTGGGAGAAACACCTTTTCCTGGACTGTGTCCAGAATCATCCCTAGGACCAGCAGACGTGTCGTCGGAACAACTGCGGTTTTGGAATATTTAGAATCCACCCGTGCTGTCGTAGAACTACTTGAGATAGTGCTACTCCGACCTCCAACTGTTCTCTGGACCTTGTTCTTATCAGGAGGTCGTCCATTTTCTTAGAAGACGAATCCTCCTTTCGGTCATTACCTTGGTAAGGACCCGGGTTGCCTTGGACAATCCAACGGCATCGTCTTGAAACTGATAGTGACAGTTCTGTACCACGAACCTGAGGTACCCTTGGTGAGAAAAGGCAAATTTTGGGACATGGAGGTAAGCATTCCTGATGTCCCGGGACACCATATAGTCCCCTTGTTCTTTGCTATCACTGCTCTGAGTGACTCCATCTGGATTTGAACCCTTGTAAGTGTTCAAATTTTTCAGATTTAGAATAGGTCTCACCTAGCCTTCAGTACCACCATATAGTGTGGAGTAATACCCCTTTCCTTGTTGTCGGAGGGGTAATTTTATTATCACCTGCTGGGAATACAGCTTGTGAATTGTTTTCAATACTGCCTCCCTGTCGGAGGGAGACATTGGTACAGCAGACTACAGGAACCTGCGAGGGGGGAAACCTCTCGACATTCCAATCTGTACCCCTTGGATACTACTTGTAGGATCCAGGGGTCCTGTACGGTCCCAGCGTCATGCTGAGAACTTGGTAGAAGCGGTGGAGGGCTTCTGTTCCTGGGAATGGGCTGCCTGCTGCAGTCTTCTTCCCTTTCCTCTATCCCTGGGCAGATATGACTCTTATAGGGACGAAAGGACTGAGGCTGAAAAGACGGTGTCTTTTTCTGCAGAGATGTGACTTAGGGTAAAAAACGGTGGATTTTCCAGCAGTTGCCCTGGCCACCAGGTCCCATGGACCGACCCCAAATAACTCCTCCCCTTTATACGGCAATACATCTTTGTGCCGTTTGGAATCTGCATCACCTGACCACTGTCGTGTCCATAAACATCTTCTTGCAGATATGGACATCGCATTTACTCTTGATGCCAGAGTGCAAATATCCCTCTGCGCATCTCGCATATATAGAAATGCATCCTTTAAATGCTCTATAGTCAATAAAATACTGTCCCTGTCAAAGGTATCAATATTTTTAGTCAGGGAATCCGACCAAGCCACCTCAGCTCTGCACATCCAGGCTGAGGCGATCGCTGGTCGCAGTATAACACCAGCATGTGTGTGTATACTTTTTAGGATATTTTTCAGCCTCCTATCAGCTGGCTCCTTAAGTACGGCCCTATCCGTAGATGGTACCGCCACTTGTTCTGATAAGCGTGTGAGCGCCTTATCCACCCTGAGGGGTGTTTCCCACCGCGCCTTAACTTCTGGCGGGAAAGGGTATACCGCCAATAATTTTCTATCGGGGGAAACCCACGCATCATCACACACTTCATTTAATTTATCTGATTCAGGAAAAACTACAGGTAGTTTTTTCACCTCACACATAATACCCTTTTTTGTGGTACTTGGAGTATCAGAAATATGTAACACCTCCTTCATTGCCCTTAACGTGTGGCCCTAAAAGAAAATACGTTTGTTTCTTCACCGTCGACACTGAAATCAGTGTCCGTGTCTGGGTCTGTGTTGACCGACTGAGGTAAATGGGCATTTTACAGCCCCTGACGGTGTTTGAGACGCCTGGACAGATACTAATTTGTTCGCCGGCCCGCTCATGTCGTCAACCGGCTTGCAGCGTGTTGACATTGTCACGTAATTTCCATAAATAAGCCATCCATTCCGGTGTCGACTCCCTAGAGAGTGACATCACCATTACAGGCAATTTGCTCCGCCTCCTCACCAATATTTTCCTCATACATGTCGACACACACGTACCGACATACAGCACACACATAGGGAATGCTCTGGTAGAGGACAGGACCCACTAGCCCTTTGGGGAGACAGAGGGAGAGTTTGCCAGCACACACCAAAACGCTATAATTATCCAGGGACAACCTTTATATAAGTGTTCCTCCCTTATAGCATTTCAATATATATACATATCGCCAAATCAGTGCCCCCCCTCTCTGTTTTAACCCTGTTTCTGTAGTGCAGTGCAGGGGAGAGCATGGGAGCCTTCCCACCAGCCTTTCTGTGAGGGAAAATGGCGCTGTGTGCTGAGGAGAATAGGCCCCGCCCCCTTTTCGGCGGGCTTCTTCTCCGGAGTTTTAGATATCTGGCAGGGGTTAAATACATCCATATAGCCTCAAGGGCTATACGTGATGTATTTTTCGCCATACAGGTATTATACATTGCTGCCAAGGGCGCCCCCCCCCAGCGCCCTGCACCCTCCGTGACCGCTGTGTGAAGTGTGCTGACAACAATGGCGCACAGCTGCAGTGCTGTGCGCTACCTGATGAAGACAGAGTCTTCTGCCGCCTGGTTCCGGACCTCTTCATCTTCAGCGTCTGCAAGGGGGGTCGGCGGCGCGGCTCCGGGACGAACCCCAGGGCGAGCCCTGTGTTCCGACTCCCTCTGGAGCTATGTCCAGTAGCCTAAGAATCCAATCCATCCTGCACGCAGGTGAGTTGAAAATCTCTCCCCTAAGTCCCTCGATGCAGTGAGCCTGTTGCCAGCAGGACTCACTGAAAATAAAGAACCTAAAAACTTTTTCTAAGTAACTCTTTAAGAGAGCCACCTAGATTGCACCCTTCTCGGCCGGGCACAAAAACCTAACTGAGGCTTGGAGGAGGGTCATAGGGGGAGGAGCCAGTACACACCATGTGATCCTAAAAGCTTGCTTTTGTGCCCTGTCTCCTGCGGAGCCGCTATTCCCCATGGTCCTGACGGAGTCCCCAGCATCCACTAGGACGTTAGAGAAAATCAGGTAAGGGCTTTTATAAGATAAAGCCGCCAATTCTGAGACACGCCTGGCTGAAGCCAGGGCTAACAGCATTACCACCTTCCATGTGAGATATTTTAATTCCACAGTGGTGAGTGGTTCAAACCAATGTGATTTTAGGAACCCCAAAACCACATTGAGATCCCAAGGTGCCACCGGGGGCACAAAAGGAGGCTGTATATGCAGTACCCCTTTGACAAACGTCTGGACTTCAGGCACTGAAGCCAGTTCTTTTTGGAAGAAAATCGACAGGGCCGAAATTTGAACCTTAATGGACCCTAATTTTAGGCCCATAGACAGTCCTGTTTGCAGGAAATGTAGGAAGCGACCCAGTTGAAATTCCTCTGTAGGGGCCTCTTTGGCCTCACACCACGCAACATATTTTCGCCAAATGCGGTGATAATGTTTCGCGGTTACATCCTTCCTGGCCTTTATCAGGGTAGGGATGACTTCTTCTGGAATGCCTTTTTCCTTCAGGATCCGGCGTTCAACCGCCATGCCGTCAAACGCAGCCGCGGTAAGTCTTGGAACAGACAAGGTCCCTGCTGGAGCAGGTCCTTTCTTAGAGGTAGAGGCCACGGGTCCTCCGTGAGCATCTCTTGAAGTTCCAGGTACCAAGTCCTTCTTGGCCAATCCGGAACCACGAGTATAGTTCTTACTCCTCTCCTTTTTATGATTCTCAGTACTTTTGGTATGAGAGGCAGAGGAGGGAACACATACACTGACTGGTACACCCATGGTGTTACCAGAGCGTCCACCGCTATTGCCTGAGGGTTCCTTGAGCTGGCGCAATATCTGTCTAGTTTTTTGTTGAGACGGGACGCCATCATGTCCACCTTTGGTTTTTCCCAACGGTTTACCATCTCTTGGAAGACTTCTGGATGAAGTCCCCACTCCCCCGGGTGAAGGTCGTGTCTGCTGAGGAAGTCCGCTTCCCAGTTGTCCACTCCCGGAATGAACACTGCTGACAGTGCTATCACATGATTCTCCGCCCAGCGAAGAATCCTTGCAGCTTCTGCCATCGCCCTCCTGCTTCTCGTGCCGCCCTGTCTGTTTACGTGGGCGACTGACGTGATGTTGTCCGATTGGATCAATACCGCCTGACCCTGAAGCAGGGGTTTTGCTTGACTTAGGGCATTGTAAATGGCCCTTAGTTCCAGAATGTTTATATGAAGAGATGTTTCCATGCTTGACCACAAACCCTGGAAATTTTGTCCCTGTGTGACTGCTCCCCAGCCTCTCAGGCTGGCATCTGTGGTCACCAGGATCCAATCCTGAATGCCGAATCTGCGGCCCTCTAGTAGATGAGCACTCTGCAGCCACCACAGAAGAGACACCCTTGTCCTTGGCGACAGGGTTATCCGCTGATGCATCTGAAGATGCGATCCGGACCATTTGTCCAGAAGATCCCACTGAAACGTTCTTGCATGGAATCTTCCGAATGGAATCGCTTCGTAAGAAGCCACCATTTTTCCCACGACCCTCGTGCACTGATGCACTGACACCTGGCCTGGTTTTAGGAGATTCCTGACTAGCTCGGATAACTCCCTGGCCTTCTCCTCTGGGAGAAACACCTTTTTCTGGACTGTGTCCAGAATCATTCCTAGGAACAGGAGACGTGTCGTTGGAATCAGCTGCGATTTTGGAATATTTAGAATCCACCCGTGCTGACGTAACACTAACTGAGATAGTGCTACTCCGACTTCTAACTGTTCCCTGGACCTTGCCCTTATCAGGAGATCGTCCAAGTAAGGGATAATTAAAACGCCTTTTCTTCGAAGAAGAATCATCATTTCGGCCATTACCTTGGTAAAGACCCGAGGTGCCGTGGACAATCCAAACGGCAGCGTCTGAAACTGATAATGACAGTTTTGTACTACAAACCTGAGGTACCCTTGGTGAGAAGGGTAGATTGGGACGTGGAGATAAGCATCTTTGATGTCCAGAGACACCATATAGTCCCCTTCTTCCAGGTTTGCTATCACTGCTCTGAGTGACTCCTTCTTGAATTTGAACCTCTTTATGTAAGTGTTCAAGGATTTTAGATTTAAAATTGGTCTCACCGAGCCGTCCGGCTTCGGTACCACAAACAGCGTGGAATAATACCCCTTTCCCTGTTGTAGGAGAGGTACCTTGATTATCACCTGCTGGGAATACAGCTTGTGAATGGCTTCCAAAACTGCCTCCCTGTCGGAGGGAGACTTTGGTAGAGCAGACTTCAGGAACCGGCGAGGGGGAGACGTCTCGAATTCCAGTTTGTACCCCTGTGATACTACCTGCAGAATCCAGGGGTCCACTTGCGAGTGAGCCCACTGCGCGTTGACATTTTTGAGACGGGCCCCCACCGTGTCCGAGTCCGCTTGTAAAGCCCCAGCGTCATGCTGAAGACTTGGCAGAAGCAGAGGAGGGCTTCTGCTCCTGGGAAGAGGCTGCCTGGTGCAGTCTCTTTCCTCTTCCTCTGCCCCGGGGCAGAAATGAGTGGCCTTTTGCCCGCCTGTACTTATGGGAACGAAAGGACTGAGTTTGAAAAGACGGTGTCTTTTTCTGCTGAGAGGTGACCTGGGGTAAAAAGGTGGACTTTCCGGCCGTTGCCGTGGCCACCAGGTCCGATAGACCGGCCCCAAATAACTCCTCCCCTTTAAACGGCAATACTTCCATATGTCGTTTGGAATCCGCATCCCCTGACCACTGTCGCGTCCATAACGCTCTTCTGGCAGAAATGGACATAGCACTCACTCTTGATGCCAGGGTGCAAATATCCCTCTGTGCATCACGCATATATAGTAATGCATCCTTCAAATGCTCTATAGTTAGTAATATACTGTCCCTATCCAGGGTATCAATATTTTCAGTCAGGGAATCCGACCACGCAACTCCAGCACTACACATCCAGGCTGATGCGATTGCTGGTCGCAGTATAACACCAGTATGTGTGTATATACCCTTCAGGATATTTTCCAGCCTTCTATCCGCTGGTTCTTTGAGGGCGGCCGTATCAGGAGACGGTAACGCTACTTGTTTAGATAAACGTGTGAGCGCTTTATCTACTCTAGGGGGTGTTTCCCAACGCGCCCTAACCTCTGTCGGGAAAGGGTATAGTGCCAATAATTTATTAGAAATTAGCACTTTTTTATCGGGGGAAACCCACGCTTTATCACACACCTCATTTAATTCATCTGACTCAGGAAAAGCTACTGGTAGTTTTTTCACTCCCCACATAATACCCTTCTTTGTGGTACTTGTAGTGTCAGAAATGTTCAATGCCTCCTTCATTGCCGTGATCATGTAACGTGTGGCCCTACTGGACATTACGTTTGTCTCCTCACCGTCGACACTGGACTCAGTATCCGTGTCTGGGTCGACCCACTGAGGTAACGGGCGTTTTATCGCCCCTGACGGTGTCTGAGACGCCTGGACAGGCACTAATTGATTTGTCGGCTGTCTCATGTCGTCAACAGTTTTTTGTAAAGTGCTGACATTGTCACGTAGTTCTTTAAATACAACCATCCAGTCAGGTGTCGACTCCCTAGGGGGTGACATCACTAATACAGGCAATTGCTCTGCTTCCACATCATTTTCCTCCTCATACATGTCGACACAATCGTACCGACACCCAGCACACACACAGGGAATGCTCTGATAGAGGACAGGACCCCACTAGCCCTTTGGGGAGACAGAGGGAGAGTTTGCCAGCACACACCAGAGCGCTATATATATATATATAGGGATAACCTTATATAAGTGTTACTCCCTTTTATAGCTGCTGTTTATAATTTAGCTGCCAATAGTGCCCCCCCTCTCTCGTTTTTACCCTGATTCTGTAGGGACTGCAGGGGAGAGTCAGGGAGCCGTCCTTCCAGCGGAACTGTGAGGGAAAATGGCGCTTGTGTGCTGAGGAGATAGGCTCCGCCCCTTCACGACGGCCTTATCTCCCGCTTTTTTCTGGAAAACTGGCAGGGGTTAAATACATCCATATAGCCCAGGAGCTATATGTGATGTATTTCTTTTGCCATTCTAAGGTATTTCTGTTTTTATTGCGTCTCAGGGCGCTCCCCCCCAGCGCCCTGCACCCTCAGTGACCGGAGTGTGAAGTGTGCTGAGAGCAATGGCGCACAGCTGCAGTGCTGTGCGCTACCTTAGTTGAAGACAGGAACGTCTTCTGCCGCCGATTTCACCGGACCTCTTCATTCTTCTGGCTCTGTAAGGGGGCCGGCGGCGCGGCTCCGGGACCCATCCAGGCTGAACCTGTGATCGTCCCTCTGGAGCTAATGTCCAGTAGCCTAAGAAACCCAATCCACTCTGCACGCAGGTGAGTTCGTTTCTTCTCCCCTTAGTCCCACGATGCAGTGAGCCTGTTGCCAGCAGGACTCACTGAAAATAAAAAACCTAAAATAAACTTTTACTCTAAGCAGCTCAGGAGAGCCACCTAGCATGCACCCTTCTCGTTCGGGCACAAAAATCTAACTGAGGCTTGGAGGAGGGTCATAGGGGGAGGAGCCAGTGCACACCAGCTAGTTCAAGCTTTTACTTTTGTGCCCAGTCTCCTGCGGAGCCGCTATTCCCCATGGTCCTTACGGAGTCCCAGCATCCACTTAGGACGTTAGAGAAATAGGATTTTGGTACTTACCAGGTAAATCCTTTTCTTTGAATCCATAGGGGGCACTGGAGTACTCTTGGATATGGACCGGGCGTAGCCGGAAATGGCACATATTTAAATATTTAAATTAGTAACTGGCCATCCCCTCCATATTCCCATAGAGCCTTCAGTATTTTTACTGGGCCGAACAGGAGTGATAGAGAGGATGAACCATAGATAATTACATATAACATTATATGAACCTATAACATTATAATATAAGGGTCAACACTAAAGTTGACACATAACGTAACTGATAACAATTAGTTGACACCATAACATCGTATGCATTGGTGGTAAAGTGTTACCATAAGATCCACAGAACTTACCACAAGACAGGTAAACTGCTCTGGGTGGGCGTCCAGTGCCCCCTATGGATTCAAAGAAAAGGATTTACCTGGTAAGTACCAAAATCCTATTTTCTTTTTCATCCACTAGGGGTCACTGGAGTAGTCTTGGGACGTACCAAAGTTTCCCATTGGGTGGGAGAGCTGTTTGGCACCTGTAACACTACACGGCCAAAGCTAAATGCTGATGCCGCAAACGTAGCCAACCTGTAAAAGCGCACCAACATGCGCACTGATGGTCATGCACTGATGACCACGTAGCAGCTCGTCTAAGCCGTTTCGTAGAAACTCCACGACCTGCTGCTCCTGACGTTCCCAAAGAACCTATGGAATGGTCTGACACTGATGTATGCGGTTGAAGCCCGCTTATGACGTTCACTAGAACGTTTGGAATGGTCTGACCCTGATGTAGGCGTTGTAGCCTATTATGAAGCTAAGCCTGACGTATGACATAAGGTCTGCTTGGAAGCTGGTAAAGCCATCTTCACTACATTATAGAGAACAATGTGTCTGTTCTACGTACAATTGATGTTTGGGTTACATAAACGCGTAGTGCGCGTACCACATTCAAAGTAACTTAAGTTCCCGAACATATTGATAACCGAGGAACTACATTAATTAATTGATGCGTGACATTATACTATCTTTGACTGGAACACGGAATTTGTGCGAAGTTCCGCCCTATGATCATAAAACACCAGATTGGGGGCCTTGTCATGCAAGCCACCCTATGTTAAAACACGCCTTGCTGAGAGGCTCAGAGAAAATAAGAATTTACTTACCGATAATTCTATTTCTCGTAGTCCGTAGTGGATGCTGGGAACTCCGTAAGGACCATGGGGAATAGCGGCTCCGCAGGAGACTGGGCACATCTAAAGAAAGCTTTAGGACTATCTGGTGTGCACAGGCTCCTCCCCTATGACCCTCCTTCAAGCCTCAGTTAGGATACTGTGCCCGGACGAGCGTACACAATAAGGAAGGATTTTGAATCCCGGGTAAGACTCATACCAGCCACACCAATCACACCGTACAACTTGTGATATGAAACCCAGTTAACAGCATGATAACAGAGGAGCCTCTGAATAGATGGCTCACAACAAGAACCCGATTAGTTAACAATAACTATGTACAAGTATTGCAGACAATCCGCACTTGGGATGGGCGCCCAGCATCCACTACGGACTACGAGAAATAGAATTATCGGTAAGTAAATTCTTATTTTCTCTGACGTCCTAGTGGATGCTGGGAACTCCGTAAGGACCATGGGTATTATACCAAAGCTCCCAAACGGGCGGGAGAGTGCGGATGACTCTGCAGCACCGAATGAGAGAACTCCAGGTCCTCCTCAGCCAGGGTATCAATTCGTAGAATTTTGCAAACGTGTTTGCCCCTGACCAAGTAGCTGCTCGGCAAAGTTGTAAAGCCGAGACCCCTCGGGCAGCCGCCCAAGATGAGCCCACCGTCCTTGTGGAATGGGCTTTTATTGATTTAGGCTGCGGTAATCCGAATAGTGCTACAAAACCAGCGCGCAATAGACTGCCTAGAAGCAGGAGCACCCAGCTTGTTGGGTGCCATCAGGATAAACAGCGAGTCCGTTTTCCTGAATCCAGCCGTCCTGGAAAAATAAAATTTACAGGGCTCTGACTACGTCCAGCAACTTGGAATCCTCCAAGTCCCCAGTAGCCGCAGGCACCACAATAGGTTGGTTCAAGTGAAAACCTGAGACCACCTTCGGGAGAAACTGAGGACGAGTCCTCAACTCTGCCCTATCCATACAGAAAATCAGATAAGGCCTTTTACATGACAAAGCCGCCAATTCTGACACACGCCTGGCCAAGGCCAACAGCATGACCACTTTCCACGCGAGATACTTTAGCTCCATGGTTTTAAGTGGCTCAACCAATGCGACATTAGGAAATCCAACACCACGTTGAGATCCAAAAAGTGCCACAGGAGGCACAAAAGGAGGCTGAATATGTAGTACTCCTTTAACCAAAGTCTGAACTTCAGGCAGTGAAGCCAGTTTTTTCTGGAAGAAAATCGACAGAGCCGAAATCTGGACCTTGATGGACCCCAATTTGAGGCCCAAACGTCACCCCTGCTTGCAGGAAGTGCAGGAATCGACATAGTTGAAATTCCTCCGTCGGGGCCTTCATGGCCTCCCACCAAGCAACAAATTTTCGCCAAACGCGGCGATAATGTCTTGCGGTGACATCCTTCCTGGCTATGATCAGGGTAGGGATGACTTCCTTCGGAATACCCTTTTCCTTTAGGATCCGGTGTTCTACCGCCATGCCGTCAAACGCAGCCGCGGTAAGTCTTGGAACAGACAGGGTCCCTGCTGCAGCAGGTCTTGTCTGAGCGGCAGAGGCCAAGGGTCCTCTGCCAGCATCTCTTGAAGTTCCGGGTACCAAGCTCTTCATGGCCAATCCGGAACCCCGAGTATGGTTTTCACTCCTCGCCTTCTTATTATTCTCAGTACCTTGGGTATGAGAGGTAGAGGAGGAGACACATAAACCGACTGGTACACCCACGGTGTCACTAGAGCGTCCCCAGCGATCGCCTGAGGGTCCCTTGACCTGGCGCAATATCTTTTCAACTTCTTGTTGAGGCGGGACGCCATCATGTCCACCCGTGGTCATTCCCAACGGTTTACCTGCATTTGGAAAACTTCTGGATGAAGTCCCCATTCTCCTGGGTGTAGGTCGCCCATCGGAGAATCCTTGTGGCTTCTGCCATCGCCATCCTGCTTCTTGTGCCGCCCTGTCTGTGTACATGGGCGACCGCCGTGATGTCGTCTGATTGGATCAGTACCGGCTGGTTCTGAAGCAGGGGCCTTGCTTGTCTTAGGGCATTGTAAATGGCCCTTAGCTGCAGAATATTTATGTGAAGCGAAATCTCCTTGGAAATTTCTTCCCTGTGTGACTGCACCCCAGCCCCGAAGGCTGGCATCCGTGGTCACCAGGACCCAGTCCTGTATTCCGAATCTGTGGCCCACTAGTAGATGAGCCCTCTGCAGCCACCACAGCAGCGACACCCTGTTTCTTGCTGACAGGGTTATCCGCTGTTGTATCTGTACATGGGACCCGGACCATTAGTCCCACAGGACCCACTGGAACGTCCTTGCGTGGAGTCTTCCGAATGGAATTATGCTTCGTACGAAGCTACCATTTTTCCCAGGACTCGTGTGCATTGATGTACCGACACCTGTCCTGGTTTTAGGATGTCTCTGACTAGAGATGACAACTCCTCGGCTTTTTCCACTGGAAGAAACACTCTTTTCTGGTCTGCGTTCAGAAACATTCCCAGGAACAGAAGACGTGTCGTCGGGACCAGCTGTGACTTTGGAATATTGAGAATCCAGTCGTGCTGTTGTAGCACTTCCCGAGAGAGTGCTACCCCCACTACCAACTGTTCTTTGGACCTCGCCTTTATCAGGAGATCGTCCAAGTACGGGATAATAAAAACTTCCTTCTTGTGAAGGAGTATCATCACTTCGGCCATTACCTAGGTAAAGACCTTCGGTGCCGTGGACAACTCCAACGGCCGCGTCTGGAACTGATAGTGACAGTCCTGTACCACATATCTGAGGTACTCCTGGTGAGGGGGTGGGGGGAATGGGGACATGCAGGTACGCATCCTTGATGTCCAGGGAGACCCTGTAATCCCCCTCGTCCAAGCTCGTAATAAGCGCCCTGAGCGATTCCATCTTGAACTTGAAACTTCTGATATAAAAGTTCAAGTATTTTAATTTCAAGATGGGTCTCACCGAACCGTTGTGGTACCACAACCACTGTGGAATAGTAACCCCTTCCTTGCTGAAGGAGGGGCACCTTGACAATCACTTGTTGTGATTATAGTGTTGAATATCCACCAACACCGTCTCCCTGGCAGAGGGAGGTGCCGGTAAGGCAGATTTTAGGAAACGGCGGGGGGAAGAACGTCTCGAACTCCAGCCTGTACCCCTGAGATACTACTTGAAGGACCCAGGGATCTATGTGAGAGAGCCCACTGTCCGCTGAAATATCTGAGACGGGCCCCCACTGTACCCGGGTCCGCCTGAGCAGCCCCAGCACCATGCTGTGGACCTACCGGACGCAGGGAGGACTTCTGCTCTTGGAAACTAGCTGTGTGTTGCAGCTTTTTTCCTCTACCTTTGCCTCTCGGCAGAAAGGATGAGCCTCTAGCCCACTTGTTTTTCTGGGACTGTACTTGATGATACGGTGCTTTCTTTTGTTGTGGGGTAGCCTGTGGCAAAAAAATTAATTTCCCAGCAGTAGCTGTGGAAACGAGGTCTGAAAAACTATCCCCAAACAGTTTTACCCCCTTATAGGGCAACTTTCATGTGCCGATTCGAGTCGGCATCGCCTGACCAGTGCCAAGTCCATAACCCCCGTCTGGCGGCAATGGACCTAGCGCTTATTTTTGATTCCAGCCGGCAAATATCCCTCTGTGCATCACGCATGTATAAGACCACGTCTTTTATATGCTCTATTTTCAGCAAAATATTGTCCCTATCCATAGTTATTTTCCGACAGGGAATCTGACCACGCAGCGGGAGCACTGCCCATCCATGCCGAAGCAACGGCTGGTCGCAATATAATGCCCTAGTGTGTGACCATATCTTATAGGGTAACCTCCTGCTTTCTATCAGCAGGTTCCTTCAGGGCGGCCGTACCCGAAGACGGTAGTGCCACCTTTTCTAATAAGCGTGTAAGCGCTGTATCTACCCTATGGGGTGTTTCCCCGCGTGACCTATCCTCTGGCGGGAAAGGGTACGCTGCCAATAACCGTTGTAGAAATGATCAATTTCTTACTGGGGGAAGACCACTCTTCCTCACACACCTCATTTAATTTCTCAGATGCAGGAAAAACTACTAATAGTTTTCTCTCACCAAACATAATACCCTTTTATGTGGTACCTGGGGTATAATCATAAATGTGTAATACATTTTTCATTGTCTCAATCCTGTAACGGGTGGACCTATTTGGAGGGTACACCAGTCTCATCGATGTCGACACTGGAGTCAGTATCCGTGTCGACATCTGTGTCTGTTATCTGAGGTAGCGGGCGATTTTAGAGCCCCCCATGACATTTGAGACGCTGGAACAGGCACAAGCTGAGTAGCCGGCTGTTCCGTGTCGTCGGCTTTTTATGTAAGGAGTTGACACTTTCACGTAATCCTTCCATAAGTTCAACCACACCGGTGTCGACCCCGCAGGGGGTGACAACATATTTACAGGCATTCGCTCCGCCTCCACCTCATTATCCTCCACATACCTGTCGACACAGCCGTACCGACACACAGCACACACACAGGGAATGCTCTGATAGAGGACAGGACCCCACAAAGCCCTTTGGGGAGACAGAGGGAGAGTATGCCAGCACACACCAGGGCGCTATATATCACAGGGATAGCACCTATAAAAAAGTGTTTTCCCTTATAGCTGCCTATATGTTGTATACTGCGCCTAAATTGTGCCCCCCCCCCCTCTCTTTTTAACCCTTTCTGTAGTGTATTAACTGCAGGGGAGAGCCAGGGAGCTTCCCTCCAACGGAGCTGTGAGGGAAAAATGGCGCCAGTGTGCTGAGATAGGCTCCGCCCCTTTTTCACGGACTTTTCTCCCGCATTTTTCTGGAATCTGGCAGGGGTTAATATACATCCATATAGCCCTGGGGGTTATATGTGATGTATTTTTGCCAACCAAGGTGTTTATATTGCTGCTCAGGGCGCCCCCCCCCACCCCAGCGCCCTGCACCCTCAGTGACCGGAGTGTGTGGTGTGCATGAGGAGCAATGGCGCACAGCTGCAGTGCTGTGCGCTACCTTGGTGAAGGCTGATGTCTTCTGCCGCCGATTTTCCGGACCTCTTCTTGCTTCTGGCTCTGTAAGGGGGCCGGCGGCGCGGCTCTGGGACCGGACTCCGAGGCTGGGCCTGTGTTAGGTCCCTCTGGAGCTAATGGTGTCCAGTAGCCTAAGAAGCCCAAGCTGGCTGCAAGCAGGCAGGTTCGCTTCTTCTCCCCTTAGTCCCTCGATGCAGTGAGCCTGTTGCCAGCAGGTCTCACTGAAAATAAAAAACCTAAAACTAACTTTTTCTAAGAAGCTCAGGAGAGCTCCTAGATTGCACCCTGCTCGGTCGGGCACAAAAATCTAACTGAGGCTTGGAGGAGGGTCATAGGGGGAGGAGCCAGTGCACACCAGATAGTCCTAAAGCTTTTTTTAGATGTGCCCAGTCTCCTGCGGAGCCGCTATTCCCCATGGTCCTTACGGAGTTCCCAGCATCCACTAGGACGTCAGAGAAAAGTGTTTACCAATTGAGAAACTTAACATCCACTTGTTGTAAGAATTCAACAAATGAAGACCGTAAATAAAAAACCTAAAACCAGATCAAGTCCCATGGCACTGTAGGTGGTATAAATGGAGGTCGCCTAAGGACACCGTGCAGGAAAGTGTGTACAATCGGCAAAGGAGCCAAACACCTTTGCAGGTAAATTGACATGGCAGAGACCTGCACCTTGAGTGTAGAATATAATCCTTCACCAAACCCAGTCTGTAAAAATATTAAAAGACGGGATAACTTGAAAGTGATGTTGGAAACTTCTGAGCGTCACACCAACCTATAGAGGCACGCTAAATCTTGTGATAATGAGCTGCCGTACTGGCTTCCCAGCCCCTAACATGGTTTGCATACCAGATTCTGGAATGCCATCCGTTCTTAAGAGAGCGCTTTGAGCAGCCACCCCGTCAAACGCTGCCGCGCTAAATCGGGGTAAAAGAACGGACCCTGGTGGGACAGGTCCGGACGTGGCGAGAGCGGTGAAGGATCGGCTGCGAGTAGTTCGGGGAGATCCAAGAACCATGGCCTCCGAGGCCAATGTGGCGCCACTAGTATGACTGTCATGGAGTCTTGTATGATCCATTTTAGTACCCGAGGAAGCAGCGTAAACGTTGTAACAGATTCACAACGCTGTACAGCCACGCGATCGTGAGAGCATCCACAGCTGCTGCCTTCGGAGCTCTTGTACTGGACACATACTGGGATGCACACATACTGGGATGTTTAATTTTTTTTTTTTTTTGCGAGATGCTACTGGATACCCCTGTGGGTAACTCCACCGCTGGACCAACATCTGGAACACTTAAGAATTCAATGCTCAGTGTCCTGGAATAAGCTGCCTTCCAGCTGTTCACTCCCAGAATGAACATCGAGCAACTTGCCGCATGGTCATGTGACTTCGAATCCGTCCTTGATCGGTGATGTATGCGATCGCCGTTGTGTTGTCTGACCGCACTTGGACAGTCTGAGAACGGAGCATGTGGCCCGCCTGCCGCAGCGCGTTTTACCGAAATCTTCAGTGATTTGTGAAGTTGATCATTTGGGACCCCAGGTCCCCAACCTCTGAGACTCGCGTTCATTTTTAGAATTATCCAATTCCAGACGCCGAACATGGTCCCTGCGGTAAAATTATGTACTTGGAGCCACTAGAGTAGTGAAACTCTGGCCATTAGAGACAACCGTACTATTCGATGAACTTGTAGGAGCGTGCAAGAACTTCCAGGTGAAAATGACCTGAGTGACTCCTTGCGAACTGGAGTGCGTCGAAAGACGTCACTCTCCTTTCCAATAGGCAAAAGGCCAAACGGATCAAGACTGTCCGTGGCTTGCGGACGAACTGTACGTGATGACGAACAGTTTGTGTGGTGTGTTCAGGCAGGTAAATCCGTGTAATCACGGAATTATCCCTATGCATGAGTCCGTTGTTACGGAATGAGGCTTGATATCTCGAGGTTAACAATCTAACCGTGCTGAACGACGCCATTGTACGTTAGTAAGGGCCGTTGCAGGACGAAGTTTTGAGACGGAGCTTTAATGAGCAGATCTTCAAAACACTGAACTGTTATCACTTCCAGGGATGAGCTATCACGATAGCCATTACTTGTGACAACCCTAGGCGCCATACGAAGCCAAAACGGTAGCGCTTGAAAGCGAGAATGGTTTTTACTGCAAACTTAAGTAGGCCTGATGCGTCTAAGTACTTATTCTTGTTGAAATCCAGAATCACTGTGGATTTCAACCTGTAGTCACCAACTGCAGGTATTCCTCTGTTGAATGTGTAGTAAGCGACGCACTGATTGACCTGGAGGGTCAGTATCGGACTGACAGATTCAGCCAGCCTTGGAACTACCCCAAACTGGAATAATGACCGTGACTCTGTTGTTGACCGCAGTCAAACTGCTCAATCTACTAGAGCTTGTATGGCGGTGTGCAGAACCGCAATTTTATCTTCTGACCCAGGCAGACCCGTCTTGCAAATTGCAATGGTGGAAAACAATCAACCTTTATCTGGTAAACTGCGAACCCAAAATTGCGGATCCCCCAACTGTGGATGCCCACAACTGACGATCGGCGATGGGCTGGAAACTCATTCTAGCCCTGGCTTTTCAGTGGCTTAGCTGTAAACGCCACTGAAACCCTGGTTAAAGATGCCTGGAAGTAGGCGGCAGCACTTTAACCGTATATTGACGACAATCAGACAATTAGAGGTTATCGAAAACCACGTTCACTACCACCTGACCCGTCTGTGGCTGTTTCTGTAGCACGGGCCCGAAAGGACCGAGATGTAAAGACTATATCCTGAGTATATTTATTCAGGAATTTGTCCAAGACAGGACGAAACCTGTAGCCAGCGTAAGGTAATGTTTCCATTCTCGTTTAGAAACGGACACCGTCCTGTTAAGCACGTAGCGAAAAAGCACGTTGTGCCGCACTAGTGAAGCTGAAAAGCGAGAACTAAACTGGTTGACGTCCACAGAAACTGTACCTAGATATTGAGCAGATTCACAAGTGTGATCAGCGAGAAGCGTAAGGTGTTCTTCTTGTAGGGCAAACGTGAACTGTCTTGCCATGCAACCACTGCCCTGTTAAACCAAAACCCGGCCCAAACCAGGTTAAACAACACCCCTACTGCTGTATACTGTAGGACACACTGCGACGGGTATCCCTGAAACTGTCAAATTATAAAACAATAACAATTGTCCCCAGTCAGTATATACGCCAGCCTCCCCCAACGAGGAACGGCAATAGTGCGTATGTGCAGTCTTATTAGTCCGACGGACTTTGCAGCGAAGCTATGTCTTAGACTTACTCCTTATGTACAGGGACAAGCAAGTACAGAAGGATAGACCAGTACCGTGACTTAGTACCACGTAAATAAAGTGTGTATAAATCTACATTACAGCACACGTGTTCATCTTGTGCTGTACAAACCAAGAAAATAAAATTCCTAACACCACCCCGGCTCCTCTAGAGGCCGAGTGTTGTAGGGCAGCAACTTCCTGGGAAGAACCAGGAAGTAATGTTAAAATGGTGTCCGGCCATGTGCTTGCTTATTGCAAGATTGCTGATACACCAAGTTCCATATATATATATATATAATAAGAATTTACTTACCGATAATTCTATTTCTCATAGTCCGTAGTGGATGCTGGGGACTCCGTAAGGACCATGGGGAATAGCGGCTCCGCAGGAGACTGGGCACATCTAAAGAAAGCTTTAGGACTAACTGGTGTGCACTGGCTCCTCCCCCTATGACCCTCCTCCAAGCCTCAGTTAGGATACTGTGCCCGGACGAGCGTACACAATAAGGAAGGATTTTTAATCCCGGGTAAGACTCATACCAGCCACACCAATCACACCGTATAACTTGTGATCTGAACCCAGTTAACAGTATGATAACAGAGGAGCCTCTGAAAAGATGGCTCCCAACAATAATAACCCGATTTTTGTAACAATAACTATGTACAAGTATTGCAGACAATCCGCACTTGGGATGGGCGCCCAGCATCCACTACGGACTATGAGAAATAGAATTATCGGTAAGTAAATTCTTATTTTCTCTAACGTCCTAAGTGGATGCTGGGGACTCCGTAAGGACCATGGGGATTATACCAAAGCTCCCAAACGGGCGGGAGAGTGCGGATGACTCTGCAGCACCGAATGAGAGAACTCCAGGTCCTCCTCAGCCAGGGTATCAAATTTGTAGAATTTAGCTAACGTGTTTGCCCCTGACCAAGTAGCTGCTCGGCAAAGTTGTAAAGCCGAGACCCCTCGGGCAGCCGCCCAAGATGAGCCCACTTTCCTTGTGGAACGGGCTTTTACAGATTTTAGCTGTGGCAGGCCTGCCACAGAATGTGCAAGCTGAATTGTACCACAAATCCAACGAGCAATAGTCTGCTTAGAAGCAGGAGCACCCAGCTTGTTGGGTGCATACAGGATAAACAGCGAGTCAGATTTCCTGACTCCAGCCGTCCTGGAATATTTTCAGGGCCCTGACAACATCCAGCAACTTGGATTCCTCCAAGTCCCTAGTAGCCGCAGGCACCACAATAGGCTGGCTCAGGTGAAAACGCTGGAACCACCTTAGGGAGAAACTGAGGACGAGTCCTCAATTCCGCCCTGTCCAAATGGAAAATCAGATAAGGGCTTTTACAGGATAAAGCCGCCAATTCTGACACGCGCCTGGCCCAGGCCAGGGCCAACAGCATGACCACTTTCCATGTGAGATATTTTAACTCCACAGATTTAAGTGGTTCAAACCAATGTGACTTTTGGAACCCAAAAACTACATTGAGATCCCAAATTGCCACTGGAGGCACAAAAGGAGGCTGTATATGCAGTACCCCTTTTACAAACGTCTAAACTTCAGGGACTGAAGCTAGTTCTTTTTTGGAAGAAAATTGACAGGGCCGAAATCTGAACCTTAATGGACCCCAATTTCAGGCCCATAGACACTCCTGTTTGCAGGAAATGTAGGAATCGACCCAGTTGAATTTCCTCCGTCGGGCCTTACTGGCCTCGCACTACGCAACATATTTTCGCCAATTGCGGTGATAATGTTTTTGCGGTTACATCCTTCCTGGCTTTAGATCAGGATATGGATGACTTCATCCGGAATGCCTTTTTTCCTTCAGGATCCGGTGTTCAACCGGCATGCCGTCAAACGCAGCCGCGGTAAGTCTTGGAACAGACAGGGTCCTTGCTGGAGCAGGTCCCTTCTTAGAGGTAGAGGCCACGGATCCTCCGTGAGCATCTCTTGAAGTTCCGGTTACCAAGTCCTTCTTGGCCAATCCGGAGCCACGAATATAGTGCTTTCTCCTCTCCATCTAATCAATCTCAGTACCTTGGGTATGAGAGGCAGAGGAGGGAACACATACACTGACTGGTACACCCACGGTGTTACCAGAGCGTCTACAACTATTGCCTGAGGGTCTCTTGACCTGGCGCAATACCTGTCGAGTTTTTTAATCATGTGGACGACTTCTAGGTGAAGTCCCCACTCTCCCGGGTGGAGGTCGTGCTGAGGAAGTCTGCTTCCCAGTATACTGTTGACAGTGCTATCACATGATTTTCCGCCCAGCGAAGAATCCCTGCAGCTTCTGCCATTGCCCTCCTGCTTCTTGTGCCACCCTGTCTGTTTACGTGGGTGACTGCCATGATGTTGTCCGACTGGATCAACACCGGCTGACCTTGAAGCAGAGGTCTTGCTAAGCTTAGAGCATTGTAAATGGCCCTTAGCTTCAGGATATTTATGTGAAGTGATGTATCCAGGCTTGACCCTAAGCCCTGGATATTCCTTCCCTGTGTGACTGCTCCCCAGCCTCGCAGGCTGGCATCCGTGGTCACCAGGACCCAGTCCTGAATGCCGAATCTGCGGCCCTCTAGAAGATGAGCACTCTGCAACCACCACAGGATGGATACCCTTGTCCTTGGTGACAGGGTTATTGTCATGACTAAGGTTTTGTGAACCCGGTGTTAGTGAAGTCTGTGCGGGCGACTGGAGGATTATATGAATACTACCACTGACCTGGTTTGGGACTGTTGTGGACTCTGGGTTTCTTCCGGTGACTGGGAAGAGGAACCGCAGCAGAGATGGCCGAATCTAGGTTCTCCTCATGCAGGATTAGGTCGGCAGACAGGAGGCATGCTGAAGGTCTCCTGAAAGACAGAACTGGAAAGGCACTGATGAATCAGTGAAGAATACCAGGTATAATTGTGCTAAAGGGCACGGGGTGCTTGGAGACACTGAGGTGCTTGCGGACACTGAGGTGCTTGCGGACACTGAGGTGCTTGCGGACACTGAGGTGCTTGCGGACACTGAGGTGCTTGCGGACACTGAGGTGCTTGCGGACACTGAGGTGCTTGGAGACACTGAGGTGCTTGGAGACACTGAGGTGCTTGGAGACACTGAGGTGCTTGGAGACACTGAGATGCTTGGAGACACTGAGGTACGTGGAGGCACTGAGGTGCGTGGAGGCACTGAGGTGCTTGGAGACACTGAGGTACGTGGAGACACTGAGGTGCGTGGAGGCACTGAGGTGCGTGGAGGCACTGAGGTGCGTGGAGGCACTGGGGTGCGTAGAGACACTGGGGTGCGTAGGGGTGCTGAGGCACGGAGGTGCTGGAAGCACGGAGATGCTGAGGCACGGAGGTACTGAGGCACGGAGGTACTGAGGCACGGAGGTACTGAGGCACGGAGGTGCTGTGGCACGGAGGTGCTGTGGCACGGAGGTGCTGGAAGCACGGAGGTACTGAGATGCTGAGGCACTGAGGTGCTGAGGCACGGAGATGCTGAGTCACGGAGATACGGAGGTGCTGGAAGCACGGAGGTGCTGAGGCACGGAGGTACTGAGGCACGGAGGTACTGAGGCACAGAGATGCTGGAAGCACGGAGATGCTGAGGCACGAGGTACTGAGCCCTGGAGATCCCAACTACAACAGTAGTAAAACTGAAACACGACAGCTGTGGTTTTCAGTGGAGAACACGGAATTCAGTACTGTGCCTTTAAGACGAAACATTGCAGCTGTACCTTTACATTGAGACTCAGGGAAATGGTGAAATCAAATGGCAACACACAAATAAACCAAACGGTAACAAGGGAACAGAGTTTCCACAGGAACTTAGGTACAAAGGTTACCTTTAGGGAGCTCAGCTTAAGACCCACACAAGGCTGTATGTGACACAAGGAACTGGCCCAGATTCCAACTCAGCCTCCTGATTTATACTTCCTGGTCCTTGATGATTGGTGGGCAGGATTAGGTGATGTCACTGTCATGTGACTACTCTAGCCAAGGCTGTGATGTAGAATGAGGCCTAGCAGGCCAAGAGAACACTGAAGCCTGGACTTCTGCAAAACACAGGATGCTTGCTTTTAGATTACTGAATTCAGCCTCACACAGGAGATCACCACAGGTGGAGCTGATTACCTCTCAGGCAGAGAACTCAGGAAAACTCATAGTGCTGACAAGCTGTTTAACTCCGTGAGTGAAAAGACACAGGATCCAGGACAGATGGCAGGGGTAAGTCACCAAATATAAACCTACAGTCAGGATTGTGACAGTATCCCCCTCTTCAAGGGTGGACTCCGGACACCCATCTTGAATCTTAGAGGAACTTGATGAATAACTTGTACACAAAGCTTCTAAAAAGTGGAAACCAGAGGGTCCAGAACAAAACTTAAGCTGGATTCTTTAGAAGTCTTCCTGATCTTCATCTTCAGAACAGGTAGACCATCCATCATAGACCAGACTGGAATTTCCTTCATCCGAAAGGACTGATGAATAAACTGTAGAAGGTTCCTCTCCTCGTTTTGTAGTGCGAGAAGATTGTGCTTTCGAAGCTAGCACTCCACTGAGGCTTAAATTAAATCTTGTTCTATAACGAGAACTTTTCATACAGAGACCTGTAGAGCTTTTTGGTGATTCTGGAACCTCTTCATGCATGGAAGCATAACAGGAAGGAACAGCACCTCCCAGGAAAGGAGTAGCATCATAAACTGGATCAAATTCAGAGTCTGAGTCCAAGTCTAACGGAAAATACGAATCTCCTTTAGATACACAGTTTGAAAATGACCTAGAAGTGCTCTGTAACTTTAAATTCTTTGGCGGAGAACTTAGTATTGAGCTAGGAGAGACTCCTACATGACCAACCTGAATGGTCGGATTCCTACGGAAGGAGATACTTGGACTATCTTTGGCAGGCTTAGAGGATGAAACTGAAGAAAGCTTTGGCTGGACGAGTAGGACTGGATTGGATCCGAGGATACTTGAATTGGCTGGAGCCAAAGGAGACGGACCAGGCTGGTCCTGGAGTATTGCTGGACCGGCTGTAACCGGGACGGACTGACCAGGCGGAACCTGGAGTATTGCTGGACCGGCTGTAACCGGGACGGACTGACCAGGCGGAACCTGGAGTATTGCTGGACCGGCTGGAACCGGGACGGACTGACCAGGCGGAGCCTGGAGTATTGCTGGACCGGCTGGAACCGGGACGGGCTGAGCCCTTTCTTCACAGGGCTGGGCTGAGGCAAGAGCCCCCACTTCACGGGGCTGGGCTGAGGCAAGAGCCCCCTCTTCACGGGGCTGGGCTGAGGCAAGAGCCCCCTCTTCACGGGGCTGGGCTGAGGCAAGAGCCCCCTCTTCACGGGGCTGGGCTGAGGCAAGAGCCCCCTCTTCACGGGGCTGGGCTGAGGCAAGAGCCCCCTCTTCACGGGGCTGGGCTGAGGCAAGAGCCCCCTCTTCACGGGGCTGGGCTGAGGCAAGAGCCCCCTCTTCACGGGGCTGGGCTGAGGCAAGAGCCCCCTCTTCACGGGGCTGGGCTGAGGCAAGAGCCCCCTCTTCACGGGGCTGGGCAGCACTCTGTAGAATCTCTGGCTGGGCAGCACTCTGTAGAATCTCTGGCTGGGCAGCACTCTGTAGAATCTCTGGCTGGGCAGCACTCTGTAGAATCTCTGGCTGGGCAGCACTCTGTAGAATCTCTGGCTGGGCAGCACTCTGTAGAATCTCTGGCTGGGCAGCACTCTGTAGAATCTCTGGCTGGGCAGCACTCTGTAGAATCTCTGGCTGGGCAGCACTCTGTAGAATCTCTGGCTGGGCAGCACTCTGTAGAATCTCTGGCTGGGCAGCACTCTGTAGAATCTCTGGCTGGGCAGCACTCTGTAGAATCTCTGGCTGGGCAGCACTCTGTAGAATCTCTGGCTGGGCAGCACTCTGTAGAATCTCTGGCTGGGCAGCACTCTGTAGAATCTCTGGCTGGGCAGCACTCTGTAGAATCTCTGGCTGGGCAGCACTCTGTAGAATCTCTGGCTGGGCAGCACTCTGTAGAATCTCTGGCTGGGCAGCACTCTGTAGAATCTCTGGCTGGGCAGCACTCTGTAGAATCTCTGGCTGGGCAGCACTCTGTAGAATCTCTGGCTGGGCAGCACTCTGTAGAATCTCTGGCTGGGCAGCACTCTGTAGAATCTCTGGCTGGGCAGCACTCTGTAGAATCTCTGGCTGGGCAGCACTCTGTAGAATCTCTGGCTGGGCAGCACTCTGTAGAATCTCTGGCTGGGCAGCACTCTGTAGAATCTCTGGCTGGGCAGCACTCTGTAGAATCTCTGGCTGGGCAGCACTCTGTAGAATCTCTGGCTGGGCAGCACTCTGTAGAATCTCTGGCTGGGCAGCACTCTGTAGAATCTCTGGCTGGGCAGCACTCTGTAGAATCTCTGGCTGGGCAGCACTCTGTAGAATCTCTGGCTGGGCAGCACTCTGTAGAATCTCTGGCTGGGCAGCACTCTGTAGAATCTCTGGCTGGGCAGCACTCTGTAGAATCTCTGGCTGGGCAGCACTCTGTAGAATCTCTGGCTGGGCAGCACTCTGTAGAATCTCTGGCTGGGCAGCACTCTGTAGACTCTCTGGCTGGGCAGCACTCTGTAGACTCTCTGGCTGGGCAGCACTCTGAAGACTCACTGGCTGGGCAGCACTCTGAAGACTCACTGGCTGGGCAGCACTCTGAAGACTCACTGGCTGGGCAGCACTCTGAAGACTCACTGGGGCTGGACGCTCTGAAGACGCCCCTCCTGGGGCTGGACGCTCTGAAGACGCCCCTCCTGGGGCTGTGGACACGGACTCCTCTGTGACTGTAAATGGCTTGAACATTCTTCTCTGGACACCCAACTTGGGATAAGGTCTTTTAACCACCGGACCCCAGTCATAAATTTGAGTCTCTCTCAGAAGAGTAGCCTTCTTGATACCCCCGTCAGCAGCAGAAGGATCGGATACTGTGGATGACTTGTAGACATGAGCACTATGATACTGAGATTTGTCACTATTACCTGGCTTGCGAAGAATGCAGTCTTTAACAAAATGACCAGAATTTCCACAGTAAAGACAGAGATGTAGCTCCTTACGCCGCTGACGTTCAGCTTCAGAGAGCTTGGGCCGTGGATAGCTCTGATGAAAAACTTTCCCTTGCGCAGAGGAAGAGACTCTATTAACTGGATGGGACAAAACAGGATCAACAACGTTGGTAGTATTCCTGAGGAGATCAGGCATCACAGAGAGAATACTAGGCAAAAGTTCTTGTAACTGTAGTAACATCTGGTAGAAAATCTGCAGTTGGTCAGGAGTCTTAGAGCAGAAGGTCATAGAATCTCTGGAGGACGAATTCCGCTGCAGACACTGTGCCAATCGATGCTGAGTCGACTCCAGACCTTCCAAGCGTCCTGCAATATTGCTTAGGAGGTCATGCGTCAGACAAACACTTTCGGCCGGGTCCATGTGGCCAGTTCCTACTGTCATGACTAAGGTTTTGTGAACCCGGTGTTAGTGAAGTCTGTGCGGGCGACTGGAGGATTATATGAATACTACCACTGACCTGGTTTGGGACTGTTGTGGACTCTGGGTTTCTTCCGGTGACTGGGAAGAGGAACCGCAGCAGAGATGGCCGAATCTAGGTTCTCCTCATGCAGGATTAGGTCGGCAGACAGGAGGCATGCTAAAGGTCTCCTGAAAGACAGAACTGGAAAGGCACTGATGAATCAGTGAAGGATACCAGGTATAATTGTGCTAAAGGGCACGGGGTGCTTGGAGACACTGAGGTGCTTGCGGACACTGAGGTGCTTGCGGACACTGAGGTGCTTGCGGACACTGAGGTGCTTGCGGACACTGAGGTGCTTGCGGACACTGAGGTGCTTGCGGACACTGAGGTGCTTGCGGACACTGAGGTGCTTGCGGACACTGAGGTGCTTGGAGACACTGAGGTGCTTGGAGACACTGAGGTGCTTGGAGACACTGAGGTGCTTGGAGACACTGAGGTGCTTGGAGACACTGAGGTGCTTGGAGACACTGAGGTGCTTGGAGACACTGAGGTGCTTGGAGACACTGAGATGCTTGGAGACACTGAGATGCTTGGAGACACTGAGGTACGTGGAGGCACTGAGGTGCGTGGAGGCACTGAGGTGCTTGGAGACACTGAGGTACGTGGAGGCACTGAGGTGCGTGGAGGCACTGAGGTGCGTGGAGGCACTGAGGTGCGTGGAGGCACTGGGGTGCGTAGAGACACTGGGGTGCGTAGGGGTGCTGAGGCACGGAGGTGCTGGAAGCACGGAGATGCTGAGGCACGGAGGTACTGAGGCACGGAGGTGCTGTGGCACGGAGGTGCTGGAAGCACGGAGGTACTGAGATGCTGAGGCACTGAGGTACGGAGATGCTGAGTCACGGAGATACTGAGGTGCTGGAAGCACGGAGGTGCTGAGGCACGGAGGTACTGAGGCACAGAGATGCTGGAAGCACGGAGATGCTGAGGCACGAGGTACTGAGCCCTGGAGATCCCAACTACAACAGTAGTAAAACTGAAACACGACAGCTGTGGTTTTCAGTGGAGAACACGGAATTCAGTACTGTGCCTTTAAGACGAAACATTGCAGCTGTACCTTTACATTGAGACTCAGGGAAATGGTGAAATCAAATGGCAACACACAAATAAACCAAACGGTAACAAGGGAACAGAGTTTCCACAGGAACTTAGGTACAAAGGTTACCTTTAGGGAGCTCAGCTTAAGACCCACACAAGGCTGTATGTGACACAAGGAACTGGCCCAGATTCCAACTCAGCCTCCTGATTTATACTTCCTGGTCCTTGATGATTGGTGGGCAGGATTAGGTGATGTCACTGTCATGTGACTACTCTAGCCAAGGCTGTGATGTAGAATGAGGCCTAGCAGGCCAAGAGAACACTGAAGCCTGGACTTCTGCAAAACACAGGATGCTTGCTTTTAGATTACTGAATTCAGCCTCACACAGGAGATCACCACAGGTGGAGCTGATTACCTCTCAGGCAGAGAACTCAGGAAAACTCATAGTGCTGACAAGCTGTTTAACTCCGTGAGTGAAAAGACACAGGATCCAGGACAGATGGCAGGGGTAAGTCACCAAATATAAACCTACAGTCAGGATTGTGACAGTTATCCGCTGATGCATCTGAAAATGCGACCCGGACCATTTGTCCAGTAGGTTCCACTGGAAAGTTCTTGCGTGGAATCTAACGAATGGGATTGCTTCGTAGGAAGCCACCATTTTTACCCAGAACCCTTGTGCACTGATGCACTGAGACTTGGTTCGGTTTTAGGAGGTTCCTGACTAGCTCGGATAACTCCCTGGCTTTCTCTTCCGGGAGAAACACCTTTTTTCTGGACTGTGTCCAGGAACATCCCTAGGAAACAGAAGACAAGTCGTCGGAACCAGCTGCGATTTTGGAATATTGAGAATCCAATCGTGCTGCCGCAACACTACCTGAGATAGTGCTACACCGACTTCCAACTGTTCCCTGGATCTTACCCTTATCAGGGAATCGTCCAAGTAAGGGATAACTAAAATTTCCTTCCTTCGAAGGGATATCATTTCGGCCATTACCTTGGAAAAGACCCGGGGTCCCTACGGCAGCGTCTGAACTGATAGTGACAGTTCTGTACCATAACCTGAGGTACCCTTGGTGAGAAGGGTAAATTGGGACATGAAGGTAAGCATCCTTGATGTCCCGAGACATCATGTAGTCCCCTTCTTCCAGGTTCGCAATCACTGCTCTGAGTGACTCAATCTTGAATTTGAACCTCTGTATGTAAGTGTTCAAAGATTTTAGATTTTAGATTTAGATTTAGAATCGGTCTCACCGAGCCGTCTGGCTTCGGTACCACAATAGTGTGGAATAATACCCCGTTCCCTGTTGCAGGAGGGGTACCTTGATTATCACCTGCTGGGAATACAGCTTGTGAATGGCTTCCAAAACTGCCTCCCTGTCAGAGGGAGACGTCGGTAAAGCCGACTTTTGGAAACGGCGAGGGGGAGACGTCTCGAATTCCAATATGTACCCTTGAGATATTACCTGAAGGATCCAGGGGTCTACTTGCGAGTGAGCCCACTGCGCACTGAAATTCATTGAGAACGGGCCCCCACCGTGCCTGAGCTTGTAAGGCCCTAGCGTCATACTGAGGGCTTGGCAGAGGCGGGAAAGGGTTTCTGTTCCTGGGAACTGGCTAATCTCTTCAGCCTTTTTCCTCTCCCTCTGTCACGAGCAGAAAAGAGGAACCTTTTGTCCGCTTGCCAACAAAGGACTGCGCCTGATAATACGGCGTCTTATTTTGAGAGGCGACCTGGGGTACAAACGTGGATTTCCCAGTTGTTGCCGGGGCCACCAGGTCTAAAAGACCGACCCCAAATGTCCCTTTTCAAAGGCAATACTTCCAAATGCCGTTTGGAATCCGCATCACCTGACCATTTTACTGGTAGAATTGGACAACGCACTTATACTTGATGCCAGTCGGCAAATATTCCGCTGTGCATCATGCATATATAGAAATGCATCTTTTAAATGCTCTATAGGCAATAATATACTATCCTTATCTAGGATATCAATATTTCCAGTCAGGGAATCCGACCATGCCAACCCAGCACTGCACCTCCAGGCAGAGGCGATTACTGGTCGCAGTATAACACCAGTATGTGTGTGAATACATTTTTGGATACCCTCCTGTTTTCTATCAGCAGGATCCTTAAGGGCGGCCATCTCATGAGAGGGTAGAGCCCTTGTTCTTACAAGCGTGTGAGCGCCTTATCCCCCCTAGGGGGTGTTTCCCAACGCACCCTAACCTCTGGCGGGAAAGGGTATACACCAATACTTTAAGAAATTATCAATTGTTATCGGGGGGAAACCCACGCATCATCACACACCTCATTTTATTTCTCAGATTCAGGAAAACTACAGGTAGTTTTTCCCTCACCGAACATAATACCCCTTTTTGGTGGTACTCGTATTATCAGAAATGTATAAAACATTTTCCATTGTCTCAATCATGCAACGTGTGGCCCTACTGGAAATCACGGTTGTCTCTTCACCGTCGACACAGGAGTCAGTATCCGTGTCGGCGTCTGTATCTGCCATCTGAGGTAACGGGCGCTTTAGAGCCCCTGACGGCCTATGAGACGTCTGGACAGGCACAAGCTGAGTAGCCGACTGTCTCATGTCAACCACTGTTTTTTATACAGAGCTGACACTGTCACGTAATTTTCAACAGTACATCCACTCAGGTGTCGACCCCCTAGGTGGTGACATCACTGTTACAGACACTCTGCTCCGTCTCCACATCATTTTTCTCCTCATACATGTCGACACAAACGTACCGACACACAGCACACACACAGGGAATGCTCTGATAGAGGACAGGACCCCACTAGCCCTTTGGGGAGACAGAGGGAGAGTATGCCAGCACACACCAGAGCGCTATATATATATATATACAGGGATAACCTTATATAAGTGTTTTTCCCCTTATAGCTGCTGTATGTTTTAATACTGCGCCTAATTAGTGCCCCCCTCTCTTTTTTTAACCCTTTCTGTAGTGTAGTGACTGCAGGGAAGAGCCAGGGAGCTTCCCTCCAACTGAGCTGTGAGGAAAAATGGCGCCAGTGTGCTGAGGAGATAGGCTCCGCCCCCTTTCCGGCGGCCTTATCTCCCGTTTTTCTGTATATTCTGGCAGGGGTTAAATGCATCCATATAGCCCAGGAGCTATATGTGATGTATTTTTTGCCATGTAAGGTATTTTTATCATGTTTTATTGCGTCTCAGGGCGCCCCTCCCAGCGCCCTGCACCCTCAGTGACCGGAGTATGAAGTGTGCTGAGAGCAATGGCGCACAGCTGCAGTGCTGTGCGCTACCTTATTGAAGACAGGAACGTCTTCTGCCGCCGATTTTTCCGGACCTCTTCGCTCTTCTGGCTCTGTAAGGGGGCCGGCGGCGCGGCTCCGGGACCCATCCAGGCAGGGCCTGTGATCGTCCCTCTGGAGCTAATGTCCAGTAGCCAAGAAGCCCAATCCACTCTGCACGCAGGTGAGTTCGCTTCTTCTCCCCTTAGTCCCTCGATGCAGTGAGCCTGTTGCCAGCAGGTCTCACTGAAAATAACAAACCTAAACTAAAACTTTCACTAAGAAGCTCAGGAGAGCCCCTAGTGTGCACCCTTCTCGTCGGGCACAGAAATCTAACTGAGGCTTGGAGGAGGGTCATAGGGGGAGGAGCCAGTGCTCACCAGTTAGTCCTAAAGCTTTCTTTAGATGTGCCCAGTCTCCTGCGGAGCCGCTATTCCCCATGGTCCTTACGGAGTCCCCAGCATCCACTTAGGACGTTAGAGAAATATATATATATATTTAACCATAAACATATAGATATGTATTAATACATGTATTCACGTTGATCCTGCACTCTCATCTCATTAGTTCCAACGTTGCGGGTGCTCCCAATGAACCCAATCAGGTCCACTCGAACAGCAGTATTTCCACTAGGTGGAAGGTGCACTCTCGCTGAAATGAATGAAGTCCGTTCATAAAAAAGACTTTTATTGAGGAAGTCAAAAAGCCTTATATGTCGACGTTTCGGTCCGTATGACGAACCTTTCTCAAGACTAGTAACTCTTTAGGTTAACATCGTTCATCAAATCTTAATCATGTATCTATAAGATAAACAAAGTACAGACACATTCACATATACAGGGAACTAAGCCTCCCAGGCCAAGTAACATCCGATCAACTTCACATTGTATACTCAACTCTATACATTCACCATATCACCCAATTCTAATGTGTATGACCAAGCTGCTTTACATGAGTATACCACCGTCACCTGTGACATAGCCACCCAAACTCCTTACACCATATAATGTAAACAGCTCACCTAAGATCAGATTATTGTCATCAAAACTTTCTAGCACAAAAGGATAGCAAATACGGACACAGCCATAAGAGTCATAGATGTGGATAATAATAGATATACATCTATAAATCAAATATAAACAATAGATTATACTAATGGTAGATAGAGATCACTTTCTTTATACTTCATTAAAGAAGGATCACAGACATACCTGATCAAACAGATCCTGCTACCATGATACAGCTACAGGGTCACGGAAAGTGGGGCGTGCTGCATAAATAACAACAGAAACTACATCTATAAATCACTTCAATATAAGCTCAATAACAGATGAAAATTGCACAAAATAATAACACTTACAGAGGTCGGGAGGGGAGCAGAGCGTCCCTGTGCTGCATGCCAAGTGACAGCACTGGGACTGCTATTTGTATGTCCCTGACCGGAAGTGACCGGATGCATCGTATGCAACATGCAAAAGCATCCCGCCAATGCAAGATCACGGCCCATATACCGCAAAGGGCTCTCAAATACCCCACAGACACGGCTTACTAGCAGCACGTCAAAACCCGCCGCCTAGAGCCACACTCAAATGCACCCACCGTGCTTAGAACGCTGCTCCGGCAGGACGCAGATCTCGTGCGTTCCACCTGCCGGAAATGCGTTCCAATAGACCGGAAATGACGTGGGTATGCACCCGATAAGCGGTATGAATCAAACAGCTCAGTGGGTAAACCCACTGAACTATTATCACTTCCAGGGATGAGCTATCACGATAGCCATTACTTGTGACAACCCTAGGCGCCATACGAAGCCAAAACGGTAGCGCTTGAAAGCGAGAATGGTTTTTACTGCAAACTTAAGTAGGCCTGATGCGTCTAAGTACTTATTCTTGTTGAAATCCAGAATCACTGTGGATTTCAACCTGTAGTCACCAACTGCAGGTATTCCTCTGTTGAATGTGTAGTAAGCGACGCACTGATTGACCTGGAGGGTCAGTATCGGACTGACAGATTCAGCCAGCCTTGGAACTACCCCAAACTGGAATAATGACCGTGACTCTGTTGTTGACCGCAGTCAAACTGCTCAATCTACTAGAGCTTGTATGGCGGTGTGCAGAACCGCAATTTTATCTTCTGACCCAGGCAGACCCGTCTTGCAAATTGCAATGGTGGAAAACAATCAACCTTTATCTGGTAAACTGCGAACCCAAAATTGCGGATCCCCCAACTGTGGATGCCCACAACTGACGATCGGCGATGGGCTGGAAACTCATTCTAGCCCTGGCTTTTCAGTGGCTTAGCTGTAAACGCCACTGAAACCCTGGTTAAAGATGCCTGGAAGTAGGCGGCAGCACTTTAACCGTATATTGACGACAATCAGACAATTAGAGGTTATCGAAAACCACGTTCACTATAGTTATTTATTAATATAGATATATATTAATACATGTATATGCATATACACCGACACACCTATCTGTATACCATCAGTGTGTAAACACACAAATACATATACACACATACATACATACACACACATATATATATATATATATATATATATATATATATATATATATATATATATATATATAATAAGAATTTACTCACCGGTAATTCTATTTCTCGTAGTCCGTAGTGGATGCTGGGAACTCCGTAAGGACCATGGGGAATAGCGGGCTCCGAAGGAGGCTGGGCACTCTAGAAAGATTTAGGACTACCTGGTGTGCACTGGCTCCTCCCACTATGACCCTCCTCCAAGCCTCAGTTAGGACACCGTGCCCGGACGAGCAGACATAATAAGGAAGGATTTAGAATCCCGGGTAAGACTCTTACCAGCCACACCAATCACACCGTACAACTCGTGATACTATATCCAGTTTGACAGTATGAAAACAACTGAGCCTCTCAACAGATGGCTCAACCATAACCCTTTAGTTAACAATAACTATTTACAAGTATTGCAGACAATCCGCACTTGGGATGGGCGCCCAGCATCCACTACGGACTACGAGAAATAGAATTACCGGTGAGTAAATTCTTATTTTCTCTAACGTCCTAGTGGATGCTGGGAACTCCGTAAGGACCATGGGGATTATACCAAAGCTCCCAAACGGGCGGGAGAGTGCGGATGACTCTGTAGCACCGAATGAGAGAACTCCAGGTCCTCCTCAGCCAGGGTATCAAATTTGCAGAATTTTGCAAATGTGTTTGCCCCTGACCAAGTAGCTGCTCGGCAAAGTTGTAAAGCCGAGACCCCTCGGGCAGCCGCCCAAGATGAGCCCACCTTCCTTGTGGAATGGGCATTTACAGATTTTGGCTGTGGCATGCCTGCCACAGAATGTGCAAGCTGAATTGTACTACAAATCCAGCGAGCAACAGACTGCTTAGAAGCAGGAGCACCCAGCTTGTTGGGTGCATACAGGATAAACAGCGAGTCAGATTTTCTGACTCCAGCCGTCCTGGAAACATATTTTCAGGGCCCTGACAACGTCTAGCAACTTGGAGTCCTCCAAATCCTTAGTAGCCGCAGGCACCACAATAGGCTGGTTCAGGTGAAACGCTGACACCACCTTAGGGAGAAACTGGGGACGAGTCCTCAATTCTGCCCTATCCATATGGAAAATAAGATAAGGGCTTTTACATGATAAAGCCGCCAATTCTGACACTTGCCTGGCTGAAGCCAGGGCCAACAACATGACCACTTTCCACGTGAGATATTTCAGATCCACGGTTTTAAGTGGCTCAAACCAATGTGATTTTAAGAAACTCAACATCACGTTGAGATCTCAAGGTGCCACAGGAGGCACAAATGGGGGCTGAATATGCAGCACTCCTTTCACAAATGTCTGAACTTCAGGTACTGAAGCTAGTTCTTTTTGAAAGAAAATCGACAGAGCCGAGATCTGTACTTTGATGGAGCCTAGTTTTAGGCCCATATTCACTCCTGCTTGCAGGAAATGCAGAAATCGACCTAGTTGAAATTCCTCTGTTGGGGCCTTTTTGGCCTCGCACCATGCAACATATTTCCGCCATATGCGGTGATAATGCTTTGCCGTAACATCTTTCCTGGCCTTAATAAGCGTAGGAATGACTTCTTCCGGAATACGCTTTTCCTTTAGGATCCGATGTTCAACCGCCATGCCGTCAAACGCAGCCGCGGTAAGTCTTGGAACAGACAGGGCCCCTGTTGAAGCAGGTCCTGTCTGAGCGGTAGAGGCCACGGGTCCTCTGAGAGCATCTCTTGAAGTTCCGGGTACCACGCTCGTCTTGGCCAATCCGGAACCACGAGAATGGTGTTTACTCCTAGCTTTCTTATTATTCTCAATACCTTTGGTATGAGAGGCAGAGGAGGGAACACATAAACCGACCGGTACACCCACGGTGTCACTAGAGCGTCCACAGCTATCGCCTGAGGGTCCCTTGACCTGGCGCAATATCTTTTTAACTTTTTGTTGAGGCGGGACGCCATCATGTCCACCTGTGGTTTTTCCCAACGGTTTACCAGCATCTGGAAGACTTCTGGATGAAGTCCCCACTCTCCCAGGTGGAGGTCGTGTCTGCTGAGGAAGTCTGCTTCCCAGTTGTCCACTCCCGGAATGAACACTGCTGACAGTGCTAGTACATGATTCTCCGCCCATCGGAGAATTCTTGTGGCTTCCGCCATCGCCATCCTGCTTCTTGTGCCGCCCTGTCGATTTACATGGGCGACTGCCGTGATGTTGTCTGACTGGATCAGCACCGGCTGGTGTAGGAGCAGGGATTTTGCTTGACTTAGGGCATTGTAGATGGCCCTTAGTTCCAGAATATTTATGTGAAGGGAAGTCTCCTGACTCGACCATAGTCCTTGGAAGTTTCTTCCCTGTGTGACTGCCCCCCAGCCTCGAAGGCTGGCATCCGTGGTCACCAGGACCCAGTCCTGTATGCCGAACCTGCGGCCCTCTAGAAGATGGGCACTCTGCAGCCACCACAGTAGCGACACCCTGGTTCTTGGAGACAGGGTTATCAAGCGATGCATCTGAAGATGCGATCCGGACCACTGGTCCAACAGGTCCCACTGAAAGATTCTGGCATGGAACCTGCCGAAGGGAATTGCTTCGTAAGAAGCCACCATCTTTCCCAGGACCCGCGTGCAGTGATGCACTGAGACCTGTTTTGGTTTCAGGAGGTCTCTGACTAGAGATGACAACTCCCTGGCTTTCTCCTCCGGGAGAAACACTTTTTTCTGGACTGTATCCAGAATCATACCCAGGAACAGTAGCCGTGTTGTCGGAACCAGCTGTGACTTTGGGATATTCAGAATCCAGCCGTGCTGGTGCAGCACATCCTGGGATAGTGCTACTCCCACCAACAACTGTTCCTTGGACCTCGCTTTTATTAGGAGATCGTCCAAGTACGGGATAATTAAAACTCCCTTTCTTCGAAGGAGTATCATCATTTCCGCCATAACCTTGGTAAATACCCTCGGTGCCGTGGACAGTCCAAACGGCAGCGTCTGGAATTGGTAATGGCAATCCTGTACCACAAATCTGAGGTACTCCTGGTGAGGATGGTAAATGGGGACATGCAAGTAAGCATCCTTGATGTCCAGGGATACCATGTAATCCCCCTCGTCCAGGCTTGCAATAACCGCCCTGAGCGATTCCATCTTGAACTTGAATTTCTTTATGTATGTGTTCAAGGATTTCAAATTTAGAATGGGTCTCACCGAACCGTCCGGTTTCGGTACCACAAATAGTGTGGAATAATAACCCCGGCCTTGTTGAAGTAGGGGTACCTTGATTATCACCTGCTGAGAATACAGCTTGTGAATTGCCGTTAGCACCGCCTCCCTGTCTGAGGGAGCAATCGGCAAGGCAGATTTTAGGAACCGGTGGGGTGGGGACGCCTCGAATTCCAGCTTGTACCCCTGAGATACTATTTGCAGGATCCAGGGATCCACCTGTGAGCGAACCCACTGATCGCTGAAATTTTTGAGGCGACCCCCCACCGTACCTGGCTCCGCCTGTGGAGCCCCACCGTCATGCGGCAGACTTGGAAGAAGAAGCGGGGGAGGACTTTTGCTCCTGGGAACCTGCTGTTTGTTGCAGCCTTTTTCCCCTACCTCTGCCTCTGGACAGAAAGGACCCGCCTTTTCCACGCCTGTTTTTCTGGGTCCGAAAGGACTGAACCTGATAATACGGCGCCTTCTTAGGCTGTGAGGGGACATGGGGTAAAAATGCTGACTTCCCAGACGTTGCTGTGGAAACTAGGTCCGAGAGACCATCCCCAAATAATTCCTCACCCTTATATGGCAACACTTCCATGTGCTTTTTAGAATCTGCATCTCCTGTCCACTGGCGAGTCCATAAGCCTCTCCTAGCAGAAATGGACAATGCACTTACTTTAGATGCCAGTCGGCAGATTTCCCTCTGTGCATCTCTCATATATAAGACTGAGTCTTTTATATGGTCTATGGTTAACAGGATCGTGTCTCTGTCTAATGTGTCAATATTTTCTGACAGTTTATCTGACCAAGCAGCGGCAGCACTGCACATCCAAGCTGACGCAATAGCTGGCCTAAGTATAATGCCTGTGTGTGTATATACAGACTTCAGGATCGCCTCCTGCTTTCTATCAGCAGGTTCCTTGAGGGCGGCCGTATCCGGAGACGGTAGTGCCATCTTTTTAGACAAACGTGTGAGCGCTTTATCCACTCTAGGGGGTGTTTCCCAACGTGACCTATCCTCTGGCGGGAAAGGGAACGCCATTAGTACCTTCTTAGGAATTACCAATTTTTTATCAGGGAAAGCCCACGCTTCTTCACACACTTCATTTAATTCATCTGATGGGGGAAAAACTACGGGTAGTTTTTTCTCTCCAAACATAATACCCTTTTTAGTGGTACCAGTAGTTATATCAGAAATGTTTAACACCTCTTTCATTGCCTCAATTATACAGTGAATGGCCTTAGTGGGCATCAGGTTTGACTCATCGTCGTCGACACTGGTGTCAGTATCAGTGTCGACATCTGGGTCTGCTTGAGGTAGCGGGCGTTTTAGAGCCCCTGACGACCCATGCGACGCCTGGGCAGGCACGAGCTGAGAAGTCGGCTGTCCCACATTTGGCATGTCATCGATTTTCTTATATAAGGAGTCTATATGTGCACTCATTACTTTCCATAAGCCCATCCACTCAGGTGTCTGCCCCGCAGGGGGTGACATCCCTTCTAAAGGCATCTGCTCCGCCTCCACATCATTATCCTCATCAAACATGTCGACACAGCCGTACCGACACACCGCACACACACAAGGAATGCTCCGAATGAGGACAGGACCCACAAAAGCCCTTTGGGGGGACAGAGTGAGAGTATGCCAGCACACACCAGAGCGCTATATAATGCAGGGACTAACTGAGTTATGTCCCCTATAGCTGCTTTTTATATTATATATGTATTGCGCCCAAATTTAGTGCCCCCCCTCTCTGTTTTTACCCTGTTCTGAAGTGTAGACTGCAGGGGAGAGCCAGGGAGCTTCCTTCCAGCGGATCTGTGAAGGAGAAATGGCGCCAGTGTGTCTGAGAGATAGCTCCGCCCCTTTTCCGCGGCCTATTCTCCCGTTTTTTTCTGGATTCTGGCAGGGGAATTTACCATATATATAGCCTCTAGGGCTATATATTGTGGTATTTTTGCCAGCCAAGGTGTTTTTATTGCAGCTCAGGGCGCCCCCCCCCAAGCGCCCTGCGCCCTCAGTGACCGGAGTGTGAAGTGTGCATGAGGAGCAATGGCGCACAGCTGCAGTGCTGTGCGCTACCTTGGTGAAGACTGATGTCTTCTGCCGCCGTTTTTCCGGACCTCTTCTTGCTTCTGGCTCTGTAAGGGGGACGGCGGCGCGGCTCCGGGATCGAACACCAAGGACTGGGCCTGCGGTCGATCCCTCTGGAGCTAATGGTGTCCAGTAGCCTAAGAAGCCCAATCCGGCTGCAAGCAGGCGAGTTCGCTTCTTCTCCCCTTAGTCCCTCGCTGCAGTGAGCCTGTTGCCAGCAGGTCTCACTGAAAATAAAAAACCTAAAACTATACTTTCTTTCTAAGGGCTCAGGAGAGCCCCTAGTGTGCATCCAACCTCGGCCGGGCACGAAATCTAACTGAGGCTTGGAGGAGGGTCATAGTGGGAGGAGCCAGTGCACACCAGGTAGTCCTAAATCTTTCTAGAGTGCCCAGCCTCCTTCGGAGCCCGCTATTCCCCATGGTCCTTACGGAGTTCCCAGCATCCACTAGGACGTTAGAGAAATATATATATCATATATATACATACACAGATACACACCGACAGTTATATTGTATATGTAACAGAGACTCTGATATTGGCCACAGGCTTAAAATCCTGATTATTTTGCTGCCTAAACGCAGCTTAGTTATTGGGGCCTCCCTGCGGGTTTCCTCCCCCCATCTCTCTCCTGCAGAAGAGTATCATTTGCAGGTGCAGCCTTTATTCTGGCTGCCGACTTCCCCCACTTTCTTCTTTTACTGCTCCCCCCCCCCCTTGTTGTTCAGCAGACGGGGAGTGCGAGTCTTACCGCGGCCGTGTGAAGGACTGCACGCCGGAGATTGGTGAGCGGCCGCCAGAGCGGGCCGCGGCAGCAGCTGTCCACGGTCAGCTCGGCCGCTCACCCCACCAGAGCCGTAGGGAGGAGGACGGATTGCGCGGACGCCAGAGAGCGGCGAGCGTTCCGGCGGTAGTGGCGGGAACTGCTCGCTAGCTACCCCTGCAAGCGCCCCGCGGCGCCGGGTGCTGACAATGAAGGGATCCGGGGAAGGTCGAGCGGCCCTGCGGCAGTGCCGGGGTTCGCTCGCTGGCTCCCTCTGCAAGTCCAGTGGAGCATTATAGTGGCAGCAAGGTTTTACTAGTGGCAGGCAGCAGGGGAACGTTTACAATTAAAGTATATAAACACATACAGTCCCCCCCATAATGGGCGGCAGCGTGAGCTGACCGCCCGCAATAGACAGAAAAAGTAAGTAAGTGAGCGGCGGCAGTGAGAGCTGCCTAGCCGCTCAGTACCTGCACCACCTGCGGAGGCCATAACGGGACTTTTCTGTAAGCGCCGTCCTGCGTCCTTGTGCAGCCGGTGGCTGCAATCAGCTGCGCTGATTTTGGTCAATGGCGGGGCCCTTTGTATGAGCACCGGCAGACCATCTGCTGACTAATGCAGCACCAATGATCCCTAACCCGAACTTCTCTGATAAGTTGGGAAGGGATCAGGTAGAAAAAAACAAAATATAATCTTGCTTGAAGAATCGCAGGACATTCAGTCCACAGTACCTTCCGACTAGAGGCACAGAAAAATACTGAAGGCTCTATGGGAATATGGAGGGGATGGCCAGTTACTAATTTAAATATTTAAATATGTGCCATTTCCGGCTACGCCCGGTCCATATCCAGAGTACTCCAGTGACCCCTAGTGGATGAAAAAGAAATGCCTACTATGCAAGGAAGTACTGGAAGGCAGTATACACTGTCTGTTGACACTTTAAGGAAAATTACAGAACGTTACAAGAGTTCCAAACAAGGGGAAAATAATGTGATTGTTGACTCAGCTTCAGTTATGTTTAAGTTTTATGGTTTCTTGTGTAAATTATGTATGTGGTACAACAGTATTTGAACTTAAGCACCTAAAAAAATTTGGGATATCTAACGTTGATTTAAAATAGCATTTTTAATTCTGTTCCAAAAGCTTGCGTTTTTGCTGTAACCCAAACGTAAGGCAGATAAAGTAATTTAGTTTGGATTTGGGAAGAAAAGTTACCTTGGGGTCCAAATTTCATAGTAATTTCTTTATAAACACCGGTAATACTTCAAATAAACTGGAATAAGTAATCCCCAATTAGTAAATTGTTCAATAAATTGAAAAAACAAACTAACAAATCAATATTTTAGAAAATAACGATCAGACAGTCGAGAGATTTGTCAGAAAGTTTTTTTGACATCCTCTCAACTAAAAAAAAAATTCACAAAATTCTGAGAGGAGTGGTGGACACACCTATTTGAATTGACGTGGAATGACCCTACTAATACTACACTGTTCCGGGTGCTGGATTGCCACTCAAAGTACGTTAGCCAGTCATTCCGTGTGCCAGAACAGTGCTATGAGTAGGTTATCCAGTCATTCCAGGTGCCAGAATTAGACACTGACCACCTAAGCCAGTTGTTTCAGCCCATATAGTAACCCTGATTTTGGGATTACAAATTGGGAGGGGGGAGGGGGAGATTTGACACTCACCACACAATTTTTTATGTACTAATTTATTTTGATTGTAACAACGCCTTCACTTTAATAGTAATTACCTGCACATACAGACCTTCAACTTTTTAACAAATATATATTTTTATTTGAAACATGCAGAAGTGGGCAGACGCTGTCCATCTACTTCTCTGACATCACAAGTTGGAGAAGAGTTGAATGTACTGATGAAAAAGTTGAAGTTAGGTGTGTGGCGCGCCATTTATGCTGGACATAACGCTACAATTATCTGGCCGATCCGCCAGATATCAGCGGATTGGCCAGATAATTGCAGCGTGCATGCGGACTAAAGGATCAGGTAATATCGGATCGTCCAGCATGTCCGTCCGATTCGATATTTTGAAAGTGCCATGTGGGCCGTATCGGGCAGTGTGCGCCCTGCTGCGGCCGACTGAAGGACATTTCCCTGTTCCTACACAAAGGAAGGAACGGGGGAAATAGTTCCTCCCTGGGGACGGAGCACTGATATCACGGCCAATACACTGTGAGAGATCTCAGTGTATGCCTGTAATATCTGCAGTGTCAGATAAAATGCCTTTCAGTCTGACAGCAATTTTATCTTCCTGTGCATGCCCAGCATTAGTTGGACAGACTAGCTGGACGGTTGGAGGAAAGTTGGTCTGATGTATGGCCAGCTTTAACCTATATAATGTGTATTTGTAATCACCTTTTTCCCTGTGAATTCTTTGGTGAGGTGTTTTCCTGTCTGTGTGTTTTCTTTGTGGGTTTCTCTTTTTTCTCTCTCTTTGTCTCCACTCGCGCTTTTTTAGTTAGAGGTGCAGAGGAAGCAAAATCCTCATCTGTATAAATAAAAAAATATTAATGATTCTTCACACAAAGAAAAATAAGATTTTAAACCTACCGGTAAATCTTTTTCGCGTAGTCCGTAGAGGATGCTGGGGACTCCGTAAGGACCATGGGGATAGACGGGCTCCGCAAGAGACATGGGCACTTTAAGAAAGACTTTAGATCTGGTGTGCACTGGCTCCTCCCTCTATGCCCCTCCTCCAGACCTCCGTTAGAGAAACGGTGCCCAGAGGAGACGGACAATACGAGGAAAGGATTTTTGTTCATCCAAGGGCAAGATTCATACCAGCCACACCGTATAACTTGTGATATACTATCCAGTTAACAGTATGAAAACGACATAGCATCAGTCCAAGACTGATGAGACTATAACATAACCCTTATTTAAGCAATAACTATATACAAGTCTTGCAGAAGTAGTCCGCACTTGGGACGGGCGCCCAGCATCCTCTACGGACTACGAGAAAAAGATTTACCGGTAAGTTTAAAATCTTATTTTCTCTTACGTCCTAGAGGATGCTGGGGACTCCGTAAGGACCATGGGGATTATACCAAAGCTCCCAAACGGGCGGGAGAGTGCGGATGACTCTGCAGCACCGATTGAGCAAACAGGAGGTCCTCCTCAGCCAGGGTATCAAACTTATAGAACTTTGCAAAGGAGATTGAACCCGACCAAGTAGTAGCTCGGCACAGCTGTAGCACCGAGACCCCTCTGGCAGCCGCCCAAGAAGAGCCCACCTTCCTAGTGGAATGGGTATGGACCGATTTAGGTAACGGCAATCCCGCCGTAGAATGCGCCTGCTGAATCGTGTTACAGATCCAGCGAGCAATAGTCTACTTTGAAGCAGGGGCACCAATCTTGTTGGTTGCATACATGACAAACAGTGCTTCTGTTTTCTGACTGTAGCTGATCTGGCCACGTAAATTTTCAAAGCCCTGACCACATCAAGGGACTCGGGATCCTCCAAGTCACGCGTAGCCACAGGCACCACAATAGTTCATATGAAAGGATGAAACCATTTTGGCAGGAATTGAGGACGGGTCCGCAATTCCGCTCTATCCATATGGAAAACCAGATAGGGGCTTTTATGTGATAAAGCCGCTAATTCCGACACTCGCCTAGCCGATGCCAAGGCTAATAACATGACCACCTTCCAAGTGAGATTTTTCAACTCCACCGTTTTAAGTGGTTCAAACCAGTGTGACTTAATGAAACTCAACACCACGTTAAGGTCCCAAGGCGTCACCGGATGTACAAAAGGAGGCTGAATATGCAGTACTCCCTTCACAAAAGTTTGTACTTCAGGGAGAGAGGCCAATTCCTTTTGAAAGAAAATGGATAAGGACGAAATCTGAACCTTAATAGATCCTAATTTTAGCCCGAAATTCACTCCAGTTTGCAGGAAGTGAAGGAAACGGCCCAGATGGAATTCTTCCGTAGGAGCATTCCTGGCCTCACACCAAGAAACATATTTTCGCCATATACGGTGATAATGTTTAGATGTCATGTCCTTCCTAGCCTTTATTAGCGTAGGAATGACCTCATCCGGAATACCCTTATCCGCTAGGATCCGGCGTTCAACCGCCATGCCGTCCAACGCAGCTGCGGTAAGTCTTGGAATAGACATGGCCCCTGTTGCAACCGGTCCTGTCTTAGAGGAAGAAGCCACTGATCTTCTGTGAGCATTTCCTGCAGATCCAGATACCAGGTCCTTCGTGGCCAATCTGGAACAATAAGGATTGTTCTCATTCCTCTCCTTCCTACCATTCTCAACACCTTGGGTATGAGAGGAAGACGGGGAAATACATAGACCGACTGGAACACCCACGGTGTCACTAGGGCATCTACAGCTACTGCCTGAGGGTCTCTTGACCTGGTGCAATACCTCTGTAGCTTCTTGTTGAGGCGGGACGCCATCATGTCTATCTGTGGCAGTTACCACTGACTTGCAATCTGTGCAAAGGCTTCCTAAAGAAGTCCTCTCTTGGATGCAGGTCGTGTTTGCTGAGGAAGTCTGCTTCTCAGTTGTCCACTCCCGGAATGAACTGCTGAAAATGCGCTTACATGATTTTCCGCCCAGCGGAGAATCCTGGTGGCTTCTGCCATTTCCACTCTGCTCTTTGTGCCGCCTTGGCGGTTTACATGAGCCACTGTGGTGATGTTGTCTGACTGGATCAGAACCGGTAGGTTGCGAAGCAATGTTTCCGCTTGCCGAAGGGTGTTGTACAAGTTTTTTGACTTGACCCAAAGACCTTTGAAGTTTCTTCTCTGTGTGACTGCTCCCCCACCTCGGAGGCTCACGTCCGTGGCTACCAGAATCCAGTCCTGGATGGCGAACCTGCGACCCTGCAGAAGGTGAGCACTCTGCAGCCACCATAGGAGAAACACCCTGGCCCTAGGGGACAGGGTGATTAACTGATGCATCTGTAGATGTGATCCGGACCACTTGTTCCGTAGATCCCATTGGAAAGTCCTCGCATGGAACCTGCCAAAGGGAATGGCCGTAAGATGCCACCATCTTTCCCAGGACCCGAGTGCAGTGATGCACTGACACCTGTTTTGGCTTTGATAGGTTTTTTACCAGAGTCATTAGTTCCTGGGCCTTCTCTATCGGAATATAAACCCATTTCTGGTCCGTATTCAGAATCATACCCAAGAAGGGCAGACAAGTCATAGGAACCAACTGTGACTTCGGGATATTGAGAATCCAGCCGAGTTGCTGTGACACCTTCAGCGAAAGTGACACGCTGTTCAACAACTGCTTTTTTGATCTCGCCCTTATTAGGAGATCGTCCAAGTATGGGATAATTGTGACTCCTTGCTTGCGTAGGAGCACCATCATTTCCGCCAATTACCCTGAAATTGGTAATGACAATGCTGTACCGTAATTCTCAGGTACGCCTGATGGGGTGGATAAATGGGAACATGAAGGTATGCTTTATGTCTAGATACACCATAAAATCCCCCCCTTCCAGGCTGGCGATGATCGCTCTGAGTGATTCCACCTTGAATTTGAACCTTTTCAAGTATAGGTTCAGAGATTTTAATTTTAAAATAGGTTTGACCAAACCGTCCGGTTTCGGGACTACAGCCAAGGTTGAGTAATATCCCCTTCCTTGTTGAAGGAGGGGAACCTTGAGCACCACCTGTTGGAGATACAATGTGTGAATTGTATTTAATATTATCTCCCTTTCTGGGGGAGAAGCCGGTAGGGCCGATAAGGAAAACCGGCGAGGAGGCACCTCTTCGAATTCCAGCTTGTAACCCTGAGAAACAATTTCTATTGCCCAGGGATCCACCTGTGAGTGAACTCAGATGTGGCTGAAGAGTCGAAGACGTGCTCCCACTGGGGTGGACTCCCTTAGCGGAGCCCCAGCGTCATGCGGTGGATTTAGTAGAGGCCGGGGAGGACTTCTGTTCCTGGGAACTAGCTGTGCCCTGCGCCCTTACCTCTGGTAAGAAAGGACGCTCCTCGTACTTTCTTGTTTTTCTGCGACCGAAAGGACTGCATTTGATAATGTCGTGCTTTCTTAGGCTGTGAGGGAATATAAGGCAAAAGATCAGATTTACCAGCTATAGCTGTGGAGACCAGGTCCGAGTGCCCTTCTCCACACAATTCCTCACCCATGTAAGGTAAAACCTCCATATGCCTCTTTTAGTCGGCATCACCTGTCCATTGCATGTTCCACAGGACACGTCTAGCAGAAATCGACATAGCGTTGACTCTAGAACCCAGTAGACCAATGTCTCTTTGAGCATGTCTTATCTTTTATATATCCTTGGGTCAATAACATGGTATCCTTATCTAGGGTTTCAATCTCCGCTGATAAGGTATCTGTCCATGCTGCTACAGCGCTATAAACCCCTGCCGACACAATCGCCGGTCTGAGTAGTGTACCAGAATGTGTGTAAATGGACTTCAAAGTACTTTTCTGCATGCTATCTGCAGGATCCCTGAGGGTAGCTGTATCTTGATATGTCAGCGCTACCTTTTGGGTAAACGCGTCAACGCCTTGTCCACCCTAGGGGAGGATTCCCATCGTATCCTGGCCCTAGCAGGGAAAGGATACGCCATGAGAATTCTTTTGGGAAACTGCAGTTTCTTGTCTGGAGATTCCCGCTCTTTTTCACACAACTCATTTGGTTCATGAGAGGGGGGAGATGTTATCTCAGCTTTCTTCCCCTTAAACATGTGTACCCTCGTGTCAGGGACAGATGGGTCATCAGTGATATGCAAAACATCTTTTATTACAATAATCATATATTGAATACTTTTCTGCCAGTTTTAGCTGTAACTTTGCATCATCGTAGTCGACACTGGAGTCAGACTCCGTGTCGGTATCAGTGTCTATTATTTTGGATAGTGGGCGTTTTGAGACTCTGAAGGTCCCTGCGACATAGGGACAGACATGGGTAGATTCCCTGTCTGTTGTCTAATCTTTTGTGCAATAAATTTACCTCAGACTTAATTCCACATATCCAGTCAGGTGTCGGCGTTGTCGACGGAGATACCACACACACACACATTTGCTCCATCTCCTCCTTAGAAGAGCCTTTTACCTCAGACATGTCGACACACACGTACCGACACACCACACACTCAGGGAATCCTCTTATCTGAAGACAGTTCCCCCACAAGGCCCTTTGGAGAGACAGAGAGAGAGTATGCCAGCACACACCCAGCGCTAATACCCCAGGAAAAACACACAATGTGTTTACCCAGTAGCGCTGTAATACTATTATTTGCTGCCAATTATGTGCCCCCCCCCTTCTCTGAAACCCCCTTTCACTGTGGATAAGCAGGGGAGAGTCAGGGGAGCTTCCTCTCAGCTGTGCTGTGGAGAAAATGGCGCTGGTGAGTGCTGAGGGAGAAGCCCCGCCCCCTCCGCAGCGGGCTTCTGTCCCGCTTAAATATAATAAAAACTGGCGGGGGCTCTTTATATATACAGTGCCTAGCTGTATATATATCTCTTTTGCAAGAAATGAGGTTTATATTGCTGCCCAGGGCGCCCCCCCTGCGCCCTGCACCCTTACAGTGACTGCCGTGTGTGGGAGCAATGGCGTACAGCTGCACTGCTGTGCGTTACCTCAGTGAAGATCATGAAGTCTTCTGCCGCCTCTGAAGTCTTCTTTTTCTTCTCATACTCACCCGGCTTCTATCTTCCGGCTCTGTGAGGAGGACGGCGGCGCGGCTCCGGGACGAACTCCAGGGTGAGACCTGTGTTCTGACTCCCTCTGGAGCTAATGGTGTCCAGTAGCCTAAGAAGCAGAGCCTTGAAACTCACAGAAGTAGGTATGCTTCTCTACTCTCAGTCCCTCGATGCAGGGAGTCTGTTGCCAGCAGGCTCCCTGAAAATAAAAAAACCTAACAAATATACTTTCTGTCAGGAAGCTCAGGAGAGCTCCCTGAAGTGCACCCTTCTCCTCTGGGCACAGTATCAAACTGAGGTCTGGAGGAGGGGCATAGAGGGAGGAGCCAGTGCACACCAGATCTAAAGTCTTTCTTAAAGTGCCCATGTCTCCTGCGGAGCCCGTCTATCCCCATGGTCCTTACGGAGTCCCCAGCATCCTCTAGGACGTAAGAGAAATGAGATCACTTATTCCTCACGCATGTTTAGCTTAAGAGCAACTGTAATCATATAATCATATCCATTATCATGCTTATAACCCGTTATACCAATATTTACTTCTGTGCTTCTCTCTCTTATGGGCCCTACACATTTGCCGATCTGCCACCGAGTTGCCCGGCGGCGGATACGGCCGACCCAGCAGAGGGGGGGAGGGGGGGTGCAGGCAAATATGGACAAGATCGTCCGTATTGGCCTGCATGCACAAGCGACGGGGCACCAGCCATGAACAAGTGCGGGGCCGCGCATCGTTCATCGCTGGTGCCTCCACGCTGCAAGATATGAACGGTATCTCTTTCATTAATGAACAAGATCGTTCATATCTTTCAGTATTCTCGCCAGTGTGTAGGGCCCGTAACTCAGCTACAATCTCTTCTTTTTCCTAAATCGTCGATGATAGACAGTCGACAGGGTCAGAAGGTCGACATGACAATGGTCAAAATACTTTCTTTCTTTTTTTTGCTGAATTTACTATCCATGCCACAAACTATTAACTTTAGTAACCTTGTGGCAAGCGGAGCGAGCCACTACGCTCGAAGCGAGTCCACGAGGGGACGCATTTTTTTTCTACTAATTTGATTTATATATGGTTAAACACAAAATAAAGCCCCCCCAAAAAAACAACTTGTGTCATTTTGTACCCGTCAACCAGATGTCAACAGTAGATCTTTTGACTATAAAGAAAACATCTAAGAGTACAAATGATGATGATGAGGATGATGAGAGTGAGTGAGTGTGCGTGTGTGTGTGTGTGCGTGTGTGCGCGTGTGTGGGTGGGTGGTGTGTGGGAGAGGGAGGTCATTCCATGAAATATAAGACAAAATACATGAAAATTTAATTTCCCGTAACCACAAACATTTTATTATATTTTTTCAGCTAAAAGACTGTGGTATATTGTGTGATAACTGAAAATGTAAACATTTATCACATATTGATTTCCCGTGTGCGTAAACATACATAGATGGAAGTTGAAGCGGATGCAAAAATGGCTAATTTACATACTTTATAGCTGAAATTATAATAATAATTGTAATTTCATAGTTGCTGCCACAAAATACTTTTAAGGTGAGCAGTTCATCAATAGTAACAGTCAAAATTTTCTAGCTACACAACGTATTAACAAATTTTAACGTCAAACTTTCAAAACCCTGACTGGGTACAGAAATGTAACGTGAGTCACATTCATATGTAACGAGTCACATGTTATAATTGATTTTAAGTAAAGTTTGGTTAACATTACATTTTTAGTTTGTGTCTATCATAAGTTTAGGGTCTTATAAGTGTGTAGTATAACAATCATATTGTAGAAATAATTAGGAGAGTCCCCTCAGTTCCTATGTCTATTACAGAGATATTCAACCTTTACAACTCACGGCACACAAGATCTAAATATTGCCAAGGCACATTCAAATATAATGGTGATGCATGGTACAGCTGCGTGTCCTAGGATGTCATGTTGCAGCTTCTCCATAGGTAACGCCTGAGCCACATCTGAGAAAGTCAGAAGAGCCCAACACTGCCCGGGCCCAAAATTAGAACTGTCTCTGCAACCACTAAACCCACCAGTACTGATCGTTCCAGGGCCTCAGTAGCAGCAAAACACTGACAGGCCTAGCTCTGCTTCTATGGCGGCACACCTGGAGACTGCTCAGGGCACACTAGTGTGCCACGGCACAGTGGTTGAAAAACACTGCTCTATTCTGTAGTAACACAAGTCACACATATAAACAATAAAATATAACTACTAAGAGTGTACATTTGTTTCTGCTTCTAAGGATTAATTATGACTACCCACTTCTAAAAATTACCATGAAATGTAACGCGAGTCACATGGAATTACATATCTACAATATTATAAGAGTCCACATGAAAGTGAAGGTAGTAAAAGTTTCCAAACCCCTTGTGTTAGGGGTCAAAATGGTCTCCCAGTTTTAAAACACTAATACTGTAACATGTATTTACTTATTAGTAATATTTATTTATTAACACACACTATCTATATATATATATATATCTATATATATATATCTATATATATATATATATATATATATATCTATATATATATATATATATATATATATATATATATATATATATATATATATATATTTATATTGTTGGACGTTACTCAATTAAATTTACTACTGGTTGAAAAGTCTCCTGAGTGCCGCCAGACTCTCTTCATTATATATATATATAAGACTTCGGAGATGCTTAAGTCTCTGCAAAGTTTCGGTCCTGTGGACTTTTATCAAGAAACCTCCAAAACGTTGGACAGACTTAATATCTCTGAAGTCCCATTTACAAGTCCCATGAGTGCCACCGATCGGGAAATATTATTTTGGTGTAAGAATACCCTGGAGGGCACCAGGGCAAGTAAATGGTTTAGTGTTGATGCTAGGCTGTTTTAGCAGGGCGCCGCGCCCGGTTTTTAAGGGAAAAAAGCGACCTGCCACTTTAGCAGCTCCCAGCTAAAAACAGCCTGCCCAGTGCCATGCTGCCACCGAGGGAACAGATGATGTGCGCCCCAATATTGACATCGACGGGGCCCCTCCACGGCAGTGCCCCCTTCTTGCGCACGACTGCACTGCCCCGCAACCCCTGCGCGCATCCTAGTGGGAACACTATATATAGCAGCATCTTATTATGCAGAGCTTTACAAAGATTATACAATTGTTAATATTAGTCCTTGCCACAGTTGTCTTCAATTTATACACACACACACATACACAGTCAGCAGGTTAGTCAGTGACTGTTGGTCATCTCACAAAGGAAGCACAGTGCAGTCACACACACATAACAGTTAGTGAACTTCAAAACGTCGACAGCGGACGATATGACGATGCTGGAATTCCGACATCTCGGTCGTAAGTATGCCACGTGCAGTTAGTGTTAACCCGAGGGGGCGGGGGGTGTTAGGTTTAGGCACCCATGGGAAGGATTAGGGTTGGGCACCACCCGGGAGGGTAAAGGTGCATACACACTTGCTGAGAAAATCAGCGACGTTGCTCATTTTCCCCCTTCCTAAGCAACGTTGCTCATTTTCCCCCTTCCTGAGCGACGTTGCTCATTTTCCCCCTTCCTGAGCGACGTTGCTCATTTTCCCCCTTCCTGAGCGACGTTGCTCATTTTCCCCCTTCCTGAGCAACGTTGCTCATTTTCTCGGCAAGTGTGTATGCCGCCAGCAATGATCGGTGCGAGGCCCCGCGGGTCGGTAACGATCCTCGCTGTCGGCAGTGCATGCATGCTCTATCTGGACTGTCGTCTGGGAGCTGCATGCAAGGAGACCGCCCTGCCCGGGAGGTGAAACATTACACGTCTGGTATATATGCAGCTTTAGGGTTAGGAATCTCAACCGCTAGTAAATCATATCACACACTTAGGCAGAAATTCCAACTAATGCGTCACCAAGATATATTTGTATCACAACAGTGAGTTCATTCTTCCCTTATTTGCAAGGGAATTAATTTACTCTAGAAAATACACTTACCATCATTATCCAATTCTAAAAACTGGGAATAATCAACTGTTTTTGTGTTCCTGAAAGAGAACAATTTGGCAATATATTATGCAGGCCGATATAAAATGCTGGTTAGTAACATTAATATGCCTCATTCCATAGACCAACACGCAGATATAACAAAATATGTTCATCTCATGGCTAAACAAAAGGGGATGCAAGACATCTTCCTTCAGCCAGAAATACATTGGAAAAATAAGATTTTAAACCTACCGGTAAATCTATTTCTCCTAGTCTGTAGAGGATGCTGGGGACTCCGTAAGGACCATGGGGTATAGACGGGCTCCGCAGGAGATAGGGCACCTAAAAAGAACTTTGACTATGGGTGTGCACTGGCTCCTCCCTCTATGCCCCTCCTCCAGACCTCAGTTAGAGAACTGTGCCCAGAGGAGATGGACAATACAAGGCAGGATTTAGAAATCCAAGGGCAAGATTCATACCAGCCCACACCAATTATCCCATGTAACATGGATCATACATAACCAGTTAACCGTATGAACAACAACAGTAACGGTCCAAGACCGATTTCAACTGTAACATAACCCTTATGTAAGCAACAAACTATATACAAGTCTTGCAGAGTTTCCGCACTGGGACGGGCGCCCAGCATCCTCTACGGACAAGGAGAAATAGTATTACCGGTAGGTTTAAAATCTTATTTTCTCTTACGTCCTAGAGGATGCTGGGGACTCCGTAAGGACCATGGGGTTTATACCAAAGCATCCAATCGGGCGGGAGAGTGCGTATGACTTTGCAGCACCGACTGAGCAAACGCTAGGTCCTCATCAGCCAGGGTATCAAACTTGTAGAATTTAGCAAAAGTGTTTGACCCCGACCAAGTCGCCGCCCGGCAAAGTTGTAATGCCGAGACGCCTCGGGCAGCCGCCCAAGAAGAGCCCACCTTCCTAGTGGAATGGGCCTTAACCGAATTTGGTACCGGCAATCCAGCCGTAGAGTGAGCCTGCTGAATCGTATTACAGATCCAGCGAGCAATAGTCTGCTTCGAAGCAGGTGCGCCAATCTTATTTGCCGCATACAGGACAAACAGAGCCTCTGTTTTCCTGATTCTAGCCGTCCTGGCTACATAAATCTTTAAGGCCCTGACTACGTCCAGGGATCTGGAATCCTCCAGGTCACTTGTAGCCACAGGCACCACAATAGGTTGATTCACATGGAATGAAGAAACCACCTTAGGCAAAAATTGCGGACGTGTCATCAATTCAGCTCGATCCACATGAAAAATCAAGTAGGGGCTTTTGTGTGACAAAACCGCCAATTCTGATACTCGCCTTGCTGATGCCAAGGCCAACAACGTGACCACCTTCCAAGTAAGAAATTTCAACTCAACCTTGTTAAGCGGTTCAAACCAGTGTGATTTTAGGAACTGCAACACCACGTTGAGGTCCCACGGTGCCACTGGAGGCACGAAAGGAGGCTGGATGTGTAGCACTCCCTTTACAAACGTCTGGACTTCTGGAAGAGAAGCCAATTCCTTCTGAAAGAAAATCGAGAGGGCCGAAATCTGAACCTTAACAGAGCCTAATTTCAGGCCCATATCCACTCCTGTCTGTAGGAAGTGGAGAAAACGACCCAGATGAAAATCTTCCGTAGGTGCATTCTTGGTCTCACACCAAGACACATACTTTCGCCAGATACGGTGATAATGCTTAACAGTCACCTCCTTCCTAGCCTTTATTAAATTAGGGATGACCTCTTCCGGAATCCCCTTTTTTGCTAGGATTCTGTGTTCAACCGCCATGCCGTCAAACGTAACCGCGGTAAGTCTTGAAATACACAGGGCCCCTGCTGCAACAGGTCTTCCCTCAGAGGAAGAGGCCAGGGATCTCCTGTGAGCATCTCTTGTAGATCTGAGTACCAGGCCCTTCGAGGCCAGTCTGGGACGAGTATCGTCTGTACTCTTCTTTGCCTTATGATCCTCAACACTTTTGTGATGAGAGGAAGAGGAGGAAACACGTAGACCGATTTGAACACCCACGGTGTTATCAGAGCGTCTACTGCCACTGCCTGAGGGTCCCGAGACCTGGCACAATACCTCCGAAGCTTTTTGTTGAGGCGTGACGCCATCATGTCTATTTGAGGAGTTCCCCAAAGACGTGTTATGTCTGCAAAGACTTCTTGATGAAGTCCCCACTCTCCTGGATGGAGATCGTGTCTGCTGAGTAAGTCTGCTTTCGAGTTGTCCACTCCCGGAATGAAGACAGCTGACAGAGCGCTTACGTGATTTTCCGCCCAGCGAAGAATCCTGGTGGCTTCCGCCATCGTGACTCTGCTTCTTGTCCCGCCTTGGCGGTTCACATGAGCCACTGCTGTGACATTGTCTGATTGAATCAGAACCGGTAGGTTTCGAAGAAGACTCTCCGCTTGTCGAAGGCCGTTGTAAATGGCCCTGAGTTCCAACACATTGATGTGTAGACAGGACTCCTGGTCTGACCAAAGTCCCTGAAAAAATGTTTTTCCTGTGTGACCGCTCCCCATCCTCGGAGGCTCGCGTCCGTGGTAACCAGGATCCAGTCCTGAATTCCGAACCGGCGACCCTCCAGCAGGTGAGCACTTTGCAACCACCACAGGAGAGACACTCTGGCCCCTGGGGACAGAGTTATTTTCCGATGTAAGTGCAGATGGGACCCGGACCACCTGTCCAGAAGGTCCCATTGAAAAGTCCTTGCATGGAACCTTCCGAAGGGAATGGCCTCGTAGGCCGCCACCATTTTTCCCAGAACTTGAGTGCATTGGTGAACTGACACCCTTTTCGGTTTTAGCAGGTCTCTGACCATGTTCTGGATGTCCTGGGCTCTCTCTATTGGGAGGAAGACCTTCATTTGTTCCGTATCCAGTATCATACCTAGGAACGGTAGTCGAGTTGTCGGAATCAACTGTGACTTCGGTAGATTTAAAATCCAACCGTGTTGCTGGAGCACTCTCAGAGAGAGCGTCACACTGCTCAGCAATTTCTCCCTTGATCTCGCTTTTATCAGATCGTCCAAGTATGGGATAATTGTGACACCATGCTTGCGCAGGACCAACATCATTTCCGCCATTATCTTGGTGAAAATCCTCGGGGCCGTGGAAAGTCCAAACGGCAACGTCTGAAATTGGTAATGACAATCCTGTACAGCGAATCTCAGGTATTCCTGATGGGGGGCATATATGGGGACATGAAGGTACGCATCCTTTATGTCCAGAGACACCATAAACTCCCCCTCCTCCATGTTGGCTATTATCGCTCTGAGTGATTCCATTTTGAATTTGAATCTTTTTATGTACAGGTTTAGGGATTTCAGATTCAAAATAGGTCTGACCGAACCGTCCGGTTTCGGGACCACAAATAGGGTTGAGTAGTAACCTCTTCCCTGCTGGTGCAGGGGAACCTTGATTATCACTTGCTGTATACACAGCGTTTGAATTGCAGCTAACACTACATCCCTTTCCGATGTGGAAGCTGGTAGGGCCGATTTAAAAAATCGGCGCTGGGGCACCTCCTCGAATTCCAGTTTGTACCCCTGGGAAACTATTTCCAACACCCAGGGATTCAGATTTGATCTGACCCAGGTCTAACTGAAAAGTCGAAGACGTGCCCCCACCGGTGCGGACTCCCTCAGGGGAGCCCCAGCGTCATGCTGTGGGTTTTGGAGCAGCCGGGGAGGACTTTTGGTCCTAAGCACTTGCCGAAGCAGGTGCTCTTTTGCCTCTGCCCTTACCTCTGGCGAGGAAAGAGGATCCCCGACCTCTTCTGGACTTGTGCGACCGAAAGGACTGCATCTGATAGGGTGTTACTTTCTTTTGCTGTTGGGGAATATATGGTAAAAAATTTGATTTACCTGCTGTAGCTGTGGAAACCAGGTCCGTCAGCCCATCCCCAAACAATACCTCACCCTTATAGGGTAGTACTTCCATATGTTTTTTGGAATCCGCATCACCCGTCCATTGGCGAGTCCATAAGGATCTTCTCGCCAAGATAGACATGGCATTGGCCCAAGAAGCTAGCAGTCCAATGTCCCTTTGAGCATCCCTCATAAATAAGACTGCGTCTTTAATATGGGCTAGAGTTAAGAATATAGTATCCTTATCCATATTATCAAATTGATCTGTCAGCTCATCTGTCCAAGCTGCAATTGCGCTACACACCCATGCCGACGCAATTGTCGGTCTTAGCACAGCCCCTGTATGAGAATAAATACACTTTAAGGTAGTTTCTTGCCTGCGATCTGCAGGGTCCTTAAGGGCCGCTGTGTCAGGAGACGGTAGCGCCACTTTCTTGGACAAGCGCATCAGGGCCTTGTCCACAGTGGGGGGTGATTCCCAAATCTCCCTGTCCTGCTTAGGGAAGGGGTATGCCATATAAATTCTTTTGGGGATCTGCGGTCTCTTTTCCGGAGTCTCCCAAGCTTTTCCAAAGAAATCATTTAATTCATGAGATGTGGGAAAATTAATAATCTTTTTCTTTTCCTTAAACATGTGTACCCTTGTGTCGGGGACCGAGGGTTCATCCTCAATATGCAACACATCCCTTATTGCCACAATCATACACTGAATGGTTTTAGTCACCCTAGGGTGCAATTTTACTTCGTCATAGTCGACACTGGAATCAGAATCCGTGTCGGTAGTAGTGTCTTGTGTTAAGGGACGCTTTTGAGACCCCGACGGGCCCTGTGAGTCGGTCCAACAGGACTCCCTGAAAATAAAAAACCTAACAAAAATCTTTTAAAACAAAAAACTCTGGAGAGCTCTCTGCAGTGTACCCTTTCTCCTCTGGGCACAGAATCTAACTGAGGTCTGGAGGAGGGGCATAGAGGGAGGAGCCAGTGCACACCCATAGTCAAAGTTTTTTTAGGTGCCCTATCTCCTGCGGAGCCCGTCTATACCCCATGGTCCTTACGGAGTCCCCAGCATCCTCTAGGACGTAAGAGAAACAATGATTGTATCATACACACATGCTTCTCTAAACTGAGGTGATAAAATGCACTTTAAGAACTCCATTACATTCAATAGACACTTGTTCACTGCGTGAATAGCACATTAACGCTCCACACCTCTGGAAATCCCTTCTTCACCTGACCAGACTCTCCCTATAGGGCCTATTGATCAATAAAAATTTGAGGAATATCACCGAAAAATACCTTTTCTCAAGGAGTAACTGTAAATTAGCATCCCCAAATGTATGTACAGGCACTTCAGCAATATTGGAGTTCAGATATCTGCTGCAGTCCCCATTTTTGACAAGAAAAAAAGCAGCAGCCATAGGTTTCATTGTAGCATATAAGCTACAGTCAGCAAAAAGTAGAATCCCTCACCAGCGCTCTCCACTTGGGAATGTGCGGTCAGCAAACCGTGCAGCCCCCAAAACCTGAAAGTGATAGGAAATGCGATCACCTCGCCCTCTGTCCCTGCACGTGTTTAATTATACATGCCAGCAGTATTTCATTTTTTATTGCCAGGTGGTGAGGGGGCACACTACGTGTATAGAGGCGCCTGGGAGGTGGTGAGGGGGGCACACTACATGCACACAGGCGCATGAGAGGTGGTGAGGGGGAACACTACATGTACACAGGCACATGGGAGGTGGTGAAGGGGCACACTACGTGTACACAGGCGCCTGGGAGGTGGTGAAGGGGCACACTACGTGTACACATGCACCTGGGAGGTGGTAAAGGGGCACACTACGTGTACACATGCACCTGGGAGGTGGTAAAGGGGCACACTACGTGTACACAGGCGCCTGGGAGGTGGTAAAGGGGCACACTACGTGTACACAGGCGCATGAGGTGGTGAAGGGGCACACTACGTGTTCACAGGTGCCCGGGAGGTAATGGGGCACAAGTGTACACAGGGGTCATACAACGTGTACGCAGGCATCTGGGAGTTGGCTAGAGGTGACTCAAGCATCTGCTATGTAGCAATGCGGGCACAGTGTGTACACAGGTGCCTGGAATGTGGCACATTGCATGTAGGCTGGTGCCTGGGTGGCAAAGGGGCACATGTAGGCAGGTGCCTGGGTGGCGAGGGGGCACATTACATGTAGGCAGGTGCCTGGGCGGCAAAGGAGCACATTACATGTAGGCTGGTGCCTGGGTGGCAAAGGGACACTTTGCATGTAGGCCTGGTGACTGGGTGGCAAAGGGACACTTTGCATGTAGGCAGGTGACTGGGTGGCAAAGGGACACTTTGCATGTAGGCAGGTGACTGGGTGGCAAAGGGACACTTTGCATGTAGGCAGGTGACTGGGTGGCAAAGGGACACTTCAGGTGACTGGGTGGCAAAGGGGCACTTTGCATGTAGGCAGGTGACTGGGTAGCGAGGGGGCACATTGCATGTAGGCAGGTGCCTGGGTGGCAAAGGGACACATTGCATGTATGCAGGTGCCTGGGCATATATTACATGTATGCAGGTTCCGGTCTGTAGACTAATATACAGTATGGACGAAGCTGAGGATGAGGAAACAGTGTGTGCCATGATCTCAACGTGCATTATGCGTACTCTCCGGACCGAAGATCACCAACCTCATATGTCTGTCCATGGTGCCCGGATCCCCGATGTCACCCTCTCATCACCCCAGTGTGCCCGTTCTCCTGGGAAAGTGCCCGGCACTGCCACTCAGTTGAAATCACCCGCGCAAATCTCCGTTCATGAGCATCTGCAGCAGCACATTCGCCATATAGTGCAACACTGCCTCTATTCCTTCTCCGCGCTTAACTTCAACTCTAGATTACAGACCAGTTTACTCACTACATGGGTGTATTATAGTATGGGTCATATTTACTGACCGGGCCATGGAAGGGAGATCGCGAATCTGCTGCCGGCTTACAGAGGACGCGACGCGACCGCTCAGCTGTGTGATCACGTGGGGTAGGGCTGGCGTCCGCCTCGGGAGTCACATGACTGCCAGAGACAGCACAGCCGCAGTGTGATTACATGGTCCAGTGCTACTTGTGTGACCTGCTAGGAGTCAGTGTACGCTTATTACAAGGCAGTACCAGGGAGAGCTATTGGTGGTCATTCCGAGTTGATTGCAGCCAGCAACTTTTAGCTGTTGCTGCGATCAATGGGGGTAATTCCAAGTTGATCGCAGCAGGAAATTTTTTAGCAGTTGGGCAAAACCATGGGGGTAATTCCAAGTTGATCGCAGCAGGAAATTTTTTAGCAAAAACTTTGTCCGGCTTTTTGCCATACGGGAGAAACCGGCAGTGTCTGTCACACAGGACGGCTTTGAGCCGTGTGTGATGCTGTGCGCATGCGCAGCATCATACACGGCTACAGTAAAAACCGTTGTGTGTGAAAGCTCCCCTTCACACACACGGTTTACTGGCTCCAAAGACGGCCCGCCCGGCCGCCGGACCTTCCAGTGGTGAGACCCGGCTGCAACCCGGCAGCCGGGCCGGGGCCGTGCAGTGTGAAGGCACCCTAGCCCTCACACTGTTAACTACAATGCCGGCACGGGAAAAAGCCGTCCGGCTTTTTCCCGGCCGGCAAAAGCCGTGTAGTGTGTTTCAGCCCATACGCTTATTACAAGGCAGTACCACGGAGAGCTATTGGTGGTCATTCCGAGTTGCTTGCAGCCAGCAACTTTTAGCTGTTGCTGCGATCAATGGGGGTAATTCCAAGTTGATCGCAGCAGGAAATTTTTTAGCAGTTGGGCAAAACCATGGGGGTAATTCCAAGTTGATCGCAGCAGGAAATTTTTTAGCAGTTGGGCAAATCCATGTGCACTGCAGGGGAGGCAGATTTAACATGTGCAGAGTGAGTTACATTTGGGTGTGGTGTGTTCAATCTGCAATCTAATTTGCAGTGTAAAAATAAAGCAGCCAGTATTTACCCTGCACAGAAATAAAATAACCCACCCAAATCTAACTCTCTGCACATGTTAAATCTACCTCCCCTGCAGTGCACATGGTTTTGCCCACCTGCTAAAAAATTTCCTTCTGTGATCAACTTGGAATTACCCCCCATGTGCACTGCAGGGGAGGCAGATATAACGTGCAGAAAGAGTTATATTTGGGTGGGTTATTTTATTTCTGTGCAGGGTAAATACTGGCTGCTTTATTTTTACACTGCAAATTAGATTGCAGATTGAACACACCCCACCCAAATCTAATAGGCCCTACACTCATGCTGATTTGTTTGAAAGATATGAACGATCTCGTTCATAAATAAACGAGAACTCGTTCATATCTTTCAGTGTGGAGGCTCCAGCGATGAACGATGCGCGGCCCCGCGCTCGTTCATCGCTGGTTCCTCATCGGCTGTGCATGTAGGCCAATATGGACGATCTCGTCCATATTTGCCTGCACTTCTATGGAGCCGTGTGACGGGGGAAGTGAAGAAGCTTCACTCCCCCCGTCACTGCCCCCCCCCCCCCCCGCCGCCGGGTCGCCCGTCGGAGGTATCCACCGTCGGGCAGCTCGGCGGCGGATCGGCATGTCTGTAGGGCCCTTTACTTTCTCTGCACATGTTATATCTGCCTCCCCTGCAGTGCACATGGTTTTGCCCAACTGCTAACAAAATTCCTGCTGCGATCAACTTGGAATTACCCCCAATGGGGGTAATTCAGAGTTGATTGCAGCAGCAAATTTGTTAGCAGTTTGGAAAAACCATGGGGGTCATTCCGAGTTGATCGCTAGCTGCCGTTCGCATTTCTGCGCATGCGTACTGGCCGCAGTGTGCACGCGCGACGTACTTTTACAAAAAACTAGGCAGTTTCACACAAGGGCGAGCGACTCTTTTCCGTCATTCTGTTGATCGGTGAATGATTGACATGAATTGGGCGTTTCTGGGAGGTAACTGACCGTTTTCCGGGAGTGTGCTAAAAAACGCAGGCGTGTCAGTTAAAAACGCAGGCGTGCCTAGGGAAACGGGGGAGTGGCTGGCCGAACGCAGGACGTGTTTGTGACGTCAAAACAGGAAGTAAACAGTCTGAAGTGATCGCAAGGAAGGAGTAGGTCTGCAGGTACTCTGAAACTGCTTGAAAAAAAAATATCCCCGTTCTGCGATCCTTTCGTTCGCACTTCTGCTAAGCTAAGATACACTCCCAGAGGGCGGCGGCCTAGTGTTTGTACTGCTGCTAAAAGCAGCTAGCGAGCGATCAACTCGGAATGAGGGCCATTGTGCACTGCGGGTGTGACAGATATAACATTTGAAGAGAGAGTCAGATTTGGGTGGGTTATTTTGTTTCTGTGCAGGGTAAATACTGGCTGCTTTATTTTTACACTGCAATTTACATTTCAGTTTGAACACACCCCACCCAAATCTAACTCTCTCTGCACATGTTATATCTGCCCCCCCTCCTGCAGTGCACATGGTTTTGCCCACCAGCTAACAAATTTGCTGCTGCGATCAACTCTGAATTAGGCCCCATAGTCCACGCCTATGGGGGAGTGTATTTTAGCTTAGCAGGGCTGCGATTGCTTGTGCTGCCCTGCTAAGCTGAAAAAAATTCAAGCAGAAGTAGAGTAGCCCTGGACATACTTACCCTGTGCGATGGACCCAGCGATGATGGGCCCGTCTTTGACGTCAGACATCCGCCCTCCGTTGACCTGGACACGCCTGCGTTTTACTTCCCACTCCCCAAAAACGGTCCGTATCCGCCCTGCCACGCCTCCTTCCTGTCAATCTTCTTAGCGGTCGCTTCTGCGACCGCTTCCGTCGGTAGCCGCGACGTAACCCGGCGACCTCGGTCCGCCGCGCATTCCGCACCCGTTCGTACCGCAGCGAAAAACCGCTGCGTGCGAACGAGTCGGAATGACCCCCCATTGTCTCAGCATAAAATCCAACAGTACACAATACACAGTGAAAAATCTACTAGCAGGCTGTCACTGACCTAATCAGAGACCCACACTGGGATGCTGCATCAAGGTAAAGGGGGGGCTGCCAACCTCATTGGTAATGATCATTCAATGGATCTTTCTCTATCGTCCTAGTGGATGCTGGGGTTCCTGAAAGGACCATGGGGAATAGCGGCTCCGCAGGAGACAGGGCACAAAAAGTAAAGCTTTAGGATCAGGTGGTGTGCACTGGCTCCTCCCCCTATGACCCTCCTCCAAGCCTCAGTTAGATTTTTGTGCCCGGCCGAGAAGGGTGCAATCTAGGTGGCTCTCCTAAAGAGCTGCTTAGAAAAGTTTAGCTTAGGTTTTTTATTTTACAGTGAGTCCTGCTGGCAACAGGATCACTGCAACGAGGGACTTAGGGGAGAAGAAGTGAACTCACCTGCGTGCAGGATGGATTGGCTTCTTTGGCTACTGGACATTAGCTCCAGAGGGACGATCACAGGTACAGCCTGGATGGTCACCGGAGCCTCGCCGCCGGCCCCCTTGCAGATGCTGAAACAAGAAGAAGGTCCAGAATCGGCGGCATGAAGACTCCTCAGTCTTCTTAAGGTAGCGCACAGCACTGCAGCTGTGCGCCATTTCCTCTCAGCACACTTCACACGGCAGTCACTGAGGGTGCAGGGCGCTGGGAGGGGGGCGCCCTGGGAGGCAATGAAAACCTATTTTTGGCTAAAAATACCTCACATATAGCCTCCGGGGGCTATATGGAGATATTTAACCCCTGCCAGAATCCGTTAAGAGCGGGAGACGAGGCCGCCGAAAAAGGGGCGGGGCCTATCTCCTCAGCACACAGCGCCATTTTCCCTCACAGAAAGGCTGGAGGGAAGGCTCCCAGGCTCTCCCCTGCACTGCACTACAGAAACAGGGTTAAAATAGAGAGGGGGGGCACTAATTTGGCGTTAGAAATATATAAAAAAGATGCTATAAGGGAAAACACTTATATAAGGTTGTCCCTATATAATTATAGCGTTTTTGGTGTGTGCTGGCAAACTCTCCCTCTGTCTCTCCAAAGGGCTAGTAGGTCCTGTCCTCTATCAGAGCATTCCCTGTGTGTGTGCTGTGTGTCGGTACGTGTGTGTCGACATGTATGAGGACGATGTTGGTGAGGAGGCGGAGCAATTGCCTGTAATGGTGATGTCACTCTCTAGGGAGTCGACACCGGAATGGATGGCTTATTTAGGGAATTACGTGATAATGTCAACACGCGCCAAGGTCGGTTGACGACATGAGACGGCCGACAAACAATTAGTACCGGTCCAGACGTCTCAAAAACACCGTCAGGGGTTTTAAAACGCCCGTTTACTTTAGTCGGTCGACACAGACACAGACAGGGACACTGAATCCAGTGTCGACGGTGAATAAACAAACGTATTCCTTATTAGGGCCACACGTTAAGGGCAATGAAGGAGGTGTTACATATTTCTGATACTACAAGTACCACAAAAGAGGGTATTATGTGGGATGTGAAAAAACTACCGTAGTTTTTCCTGAATCAGATAAATTAAATGAAGTGTGTGATGATGCGTGGGTTCCCCCCGATAGAAAATATGGGCGGTATACCCTTTCCCGCCAGAAGTTAGGGCGCGTTGGGAAACACCCCTTAGGGTGGATAAGGCGCTCACACGCTTATCAGAACAAGTGGCGGTACCGTCTATAGATAGGGCCGTCCTCAAGGAGCCAGCTGACAGGAGGCTGGAAAATATCATAAAAAGTATATACACACATACTGGTGTTATACTGCGACCAGCGATCGCCTCAGCCTGGATGTGCAGAGCTGGGGTGGCTTGGTCGGATTCCCTGACTAAAAATATTGATACCCTTGACAGGGACAGTATTTTATTGACTATAGAGCATTTAAGGATGCATTTCTATATATGTGAGATGCACAGAGGGATATTTGCACTCTGGCATCAAGAGTAAGTGCGATGTCCATATCTGCCAGAAGATGTTTATGGACACGACAGTGGTCAGGTGATGCAGATTCCAAACGGCACAAAGGTGTATTGCCGTATAAAGGAAGAGGAGTTATTTGGGGTCGGTCCATCGGACCTGGTGGCCGCGGCAACTGCTGGAAAATCCACCGTTTTTACCCTAAGTCACATCTCTGCAGAAAAAGACACCGTCTTTTCAGCTTCAGTCCTTTCGTCCCTATAAGAGTCATATCTGCCCAGGGATAGAGGAAAGGGAAGAAGACTGCAGCAGGCAGCCCATTCCCAGGAACAGAAGCGTTCCACCGCTTCTGACAAGCTCTCAGCATGACGCTGAGACCGTACAGGACCCCTGGATCCTACAAGTAGTATCCCAGGGGTACAGATTGGAATGTCGAGACGTTTCCCCTGCGCAGGCTCCTGAAGTCTGCTTTACCAAGGTCTCCCTCCGACAAGGAGGCAGTATGGGAAACAATTCACGAGCTGTATTCCCAGCAGGTGATAATTAAATTACCCCTCCTACAACAAGAAAAGGGGTATTATTCCACACTATATTGTGGTACTGAAGCCAGAAGGCTAGGTGAGACCTATTCTAAATCTAAAAAAATTTTAACACTTGCAAAGGTTCAAATCAAGATGGAGTCACTCAGAGCAGTGATAACGAACCGGGAAGAAGGGGACTATATGGTGTCCCGAGACATCAGGGATGCTTACCTCCATGTCCCAAATTTGCCCTTATCACTAAGGGTACCTCAGGTTCGTGGTACAGAACTGTCACTATCAGTTTCAGACGCTGCCGTTTGGATTGTCCACGGCACCCCGGGTCTTTACCAAGGTAATGGCCGAAATGATGGTTCTTCTTCGAAGAAAAGGCGTCTTAATTATCCCTTACTTGGACGATCTCCTGATAAGGGCAAAGTCCAGGGAACAGTTGGAGGTCGGAGTAGCACTATCTCGGATACTGTTACAACAGCAGGGGTGGATTCTAAATATTCCAAAATCGCAGCTGATCCCGACAACAAGTCTCCTGTGCTTAGGGATGATTCTGGACACAGTCCAGAAAAAGGTGTTTCTCCCGGAAGAGAAAGCCAGGGAGTTATCCGAGCTAGTCAGGAACCTCCTAAAATCAGTGCATCATTGCACAAGGGCCATGGTAAAAAAATGGTGACTTCCTTCGAAGCAATTCCAGTCGGCAGATTTCATGCAAGAACTTTTCAGTGGGATCTGCTGGACAAATGGTCCGGATCGCATCTTCAGATGCATCAGCGGATAACCCTATATCCAAGGACAAGGGTGTCTCTCCTGTGGTGGTTACAGAGTGCTCATCTTCTAGAGGGCCGCAGATTCGGCATTCAGTTTTGGATGTTGGTGACCACGGAGGCCAGCCCGAGAGGCTGGGGAGCAGTCACACAAGGAAAAAATTTCCAGGGAGTGTGATCAAGTCTGGAGATTTTTCTCCACATAAATATACTGGAGCTAAGGGCAATTTACAATGCTCTAAGCTTAGCAAGACCTCTGCTTCAAGGTCAGCCGGTATTGATCCAGTGGGATAAAACATCACGGCAGTCGCCCACGTAAATAGACAGGGCGGCACAAGAAGCAGGAGGGCAGTGGCAAAAACTGCAAGGACTTTTCGCTGGGCGGAAAATCATGTGATAGCACTGTCAGCAGTGTTTCATTCCGGGAATGGAAACTGGGAAGCAGACTTCCTCAGTAGGCACGACCTCCACCCGGCAGAGTGGGAACTTCATGGGGAAGTTTTCCACATGATTGTAAACCGTTGGGAATTACCAAAGGTGGACATGATGGCGTCCCGTCTGAACAAAAAACGGGACAGGTATTGCGCCAGGTTAAGAGACCCTCAGGCAATAGCTGTGGACGTTCTGGTAACACCGTGGGTGTACCAGTCGGTGTATGTGTTCCATCCTCTGCTTTTCATACCTAAGGTACTGAGAATTATAAGACGTAGAGGAGTAAGAACTATACTCATGGCTCCGGATTGGCCAAGAAGGACTTGGTACCCGGAACTTCAAGAGATGCTCACAGAGGACTTATGGCCTCTGCCGCTAAGAAGGGACTTGTTTCAGCAAGTACCATGTCTGTTCCAAGACTTACCGCGGCTGCGTTTGACGGCATGGCGGTGGAACGCCGGATCCTAAGGGAAAAGGCATTCAGGAAGAGGTCATTCCTACCCTGGTCAAAGCCAGAAAGGAGGTGACCGCACAACATTATCACCACATGTGGCGAAAATATGTTGCGTGGTGTGAGGCCAGGAAGGCCCCACGAAGAAATTTCAACTCGGTCGATTCCTGCATTTCCTGCAAACAGGAGTGTCTATGGGCCTCAAATTGGGGTCCATTAAGGTTCAAATTTCGGCCCTGTCGATTTTTCTTCCAGAAAGAATTGGTTTCAGTTCCTGAAGTCCAGAAGTTTGTCAAGGGAGTATTGCATATACAACCCCCTTTTGTGCCTCCAGTGGCACTGTGGGATCTCAACGTAGTTCTGGGATTCCTCAAAACACATTGGTTTAAACCCAGTCAAATCTGTGGATTTGAAGCATCTCACATGAAAGGTGAACATGCTCTTGGACCTGGCCTGGACCAGGCGAGTGTCAAATTGGTGGTTTTTTTCTCAAAAAAGCCCATATCTGTTTGTCCATTCGGACAGGGCAGAGCTGCGGACTCGTCCCCAGTTCTCTCCCTAAGGTGGTGTCAGTGTTTCACCTGAACCAGCTTATTGTGGTGTCTTGCGCCTACTAGGGACTTGGAGGACTCCAAGTTGCTAGATGTGGTCAGGGCCCTGAAAATATAGGTTCCAGGACGGCTGGAGTCAGGAAAACTGACTTGCTGTTATCCTGTATGCACCCAACAAACTGGGTGCTCTTGCTTCTAAGCAGACTTTTGCTAGTTGGATGTGTAATACAATTCAGCTTGCACATTCTGTGGCAGGCCTGCCACAGCCAAAATATGTAAATGCCCATTCCACAAGGAAGGTGGGCTCATCTTGGGCGGCTGCCCGAGGGGTCTCGGCTTTACAACTTTGCCGAGCGGCTATTTAGTCAGGGGCAAACACGTTTGTAAAATCCTACAAATTTGATACCCTGGCTAAGGAGGACCTGGAGTTCTCTCATTCGGTTCTGCAGAGTCATCCGCACTCTCCCGCCCGTTTGGGAGCTTTGGTATAATCCCCATGGTCCTTTCAGGAACCCCAGCATCCACTAGGACGATAGAGAAAATAAGAATTTACTTACCGATAATTCTATTTCTCGGAGTCCGTAGTGGATGCTGGGCGCCCATCCCAAGTGCGGATTATCTGCATTACTTGTACATAGTTACAAAAATCGGGTTATTATTTGTTGTGAGCCATCTTTTCAGAGGCTCCGCTGTTATCATACTGTTAACTGGGTTCAGATCACAGGTTGTACAGTGTGATTGGTGTGGCTGGTATGAGTCTTACCCGGGATTCATAAATCCTTCCTTATTGTGTACGCTCGTCCGGGCACAGTATCCTAACTGAGGCTTGGAGGAGGGTCATAGGGGGAGGAGCCAGTGCACACCACCTGATCCTAAAGCTTTACTTTTTGTGCCCTGTCTCCTGCGGAGCCGCTATTCCCCATGGTCCTTTCAGGAACCCCAGCATCCACTACGGACTCCGAGAAATAGAATTATCGGTAAGTAAATTCTTATTTTTGTGCCCTGTCTCCTGCGGAGCCGCTATTCCCCATGGTCCTTTCAGGAACCCCAGCATCCACTACGGACTCCGAGAAATAGAATTATCGGTAAGTAAATTCTTATTATTTGTTTTTTTAATAATTTATTTTCCTGTGAAAATTATTCCGTCAGTCTTTTACTTGAAAGATCTCAAACCCCCCTCGCCCCCTAAAAGTAAATTAAAAAAATAAACAACCTTAAAGACTTCTCGTTGGACAGTACTTCATCCAAATACCTAGTGACAGCATCTAAAGGCATGTACACACTAGTCGATAAAGTAAACAACGTCACTCATTTTGAGCCTTCCTGAACAACGTTGTTTACTATATTGACTAGTGTAGTGTAAACGACAAGTAATATGCAGGCCCCGCGGTTTGGCAATGGCCCTCGGTCTCAGCCCTTAATTTGGACTCGTCCAAAGCTGCATTCACGGCCCGGCAGCAGCATGACGTCACTGTGCGTTATCACACAGTGTGTAACTGTGTATGCCTGCTGTCGAAGTCGAAAATATTATACCCACATGCATCAAGTACAAACACCACACAGAGTGGCCTCCGTGCGTGTGCTTGTTCTGCCATGCGTGCACATGCCCACACGCTGCGTACATTGGCTCACAAAGTCCTGCGTATTAGCACGTGGTATGAATAAATACGGTTACATATGCATTCGCATGGAAAAGCCACAAAGACATAACTGACATTTCATCCACGTAGTGCATAATTTACACATAGCCCACACACACCACACCAGCAAGTTACATTTACTTTGAAAATGGAACAATTGAGATATTCAACTTTACAGGATATGAGGGGACAGAATTAGGTTAGGAGGTGGTGTTTGGTATCCAGTTGTACAGTATTTCAAGGGCAATATTCCGATGGCAGGTTGTAGAAAGTAGCACGCTCCTGCGCATAGATATGCGCAGGAGTACAATATTAATATTACACTGTATTTACTGTACTCTTGATATTCGGAGGGAACCCAGTGGAGGACATCTGCAAGTGCACCTGGACCAGGCATCGCCCACCTATTCAAACCGACCTATGACCCCTCATATACTGTAAATGACCTGCCCTTTAACCTATGGATGAAGAGATTACAGTTTCCTTTGTTTCATGCTTTGGACCACTGTATAAAAACCAAGCCTCCTGGCCGGGCTCAGTCTATTCTCTGAAGGTCATCTATCCAGATTGAATGAGGAACGGAACCGGGTGGCGCAGGTGAACAAATGTATGTATCCATTGGTTGCAGCCTTTTTCTCTTGTATTGTATTTCACTGTGAACCCCCTTTTAAGTAAATATTTCTTGCTGCGTTGGACCACAACATAACATATACAATTGGTGTAGCATTCCTTTCCTGTTAGGGGTTAAAGTGTATAGGCCGCACGTGTAGCTATTTTGTGCTTACAGCGTGACGGTGTGCTTATGCAACGTGTACGCATTTAATAGTGGTTTAACCCACACACACTTAGAGGTTGCAGCTTTTGCTTTTTCTTCCTATAACAAACACAAACTTAACAATTAAGGGCTCTGTCCAGTTCACCACATGCTTATAGACAAGCAGGCCACACAGACTTTGATCTAGCAACAAAGGGTGGAGACGCATCTTAAGTAACCTTGCATTGTGTTCAAAACTATCTTGTGTTGATAGACCAAGTCTGTGCTGTATAGTCTTAGAGGTGCTGGTGTGAACCAAGGGACAGACAGGAAAAAAGCCGTTTATTATCTGTGTGTAATTTTTGGCGTGAAAAGCGTGCACAAAGCGTACTGATACTTTGCATACATTCTCACATATTGTTACCATAGATTATTGCAGTCATTATAGATCTGTGTGAAATTGGATACATTTATTTGCTATATATATATTTGAATTAGTGTGTTAAGGGAGTAATTATAAAAACACAAAACGCAGTTCCAGCCTAAACGTTTAGGTATACATTCAAAAGGGGATCATCTTTGTGGGTGACTTCCGGCGAATGTAAGGAACAATTGTGTGTTGTGTTAGTGAGCAATAGTATTTTGTTGCTCACATTTATCGTGATATAGTGTGGATTAGTGAGTTGCGAACGCACGTTTGTACACGTGGTACGGTACGTGAGGACAGCATACAGGAGCGCGCACGTGGCGTAGGGACACGCACGGTCGCATGTTTATGCAAGGTTGCGTAGAGTTGCGAGCGCAAATTATAACCGCACAATAGCAGTTCAATTTAAGGCGGGATAGAATGCATTTATACTATAGCACATAACTATCTGATTTTAAAAGCAGATTATTATAATATTTTGTTTAAACTGTACTACCTCTGGGATAGACTATCAATCAAAGGGAGTGATATTTTTCTGTACAGAAAAACATTGTGCATTTGTGTGAGCTGAAAGTATGAGTGGATGTATTGAACCCCGGAAAAATCGGGATCCCGTGAGAGACGCTGAGTTAGCAGAGGCTCGCGGCATGAAAGGTTCGCAACCTTACGTATTGACTGAAGTGGACTAGGTGGTCTAAGTGAACTAGGTGAACTAGGTGGTCTAAAGTGGACTAAGTGAATTCGTGATAGTGATTGTAGGGCTTATAGATAACAAGTATCTATAGGCTGTGCAATTGGACCGCACGTCCGTGTGTTATACGAGGTGCAACGTGATACCATTTGCGTTCTTTTGCGCAAATTGCGTCATCATATGCATTTTGTAGAAGCATACGCAGACGTGATTGTGTAAACAAAGGGGTTTTTTGTTCTTCAGGAAATCTCCCTGGTGGACAGTCACTGGAAAGGGCGATCGATAGTCTGTTTCTCATCCTATAAAAATTCCAGTGGAAAGATACCGAAAAGGAATTTTTCACTGACTCTCTCAGGAAAAATATTCCAACAGAACCTCCACCGAAAGAAATTACGGTACTGAAGGGTCTGATAGAAGTCCAAGGTTGGGAACACCGGGTTTTCCACTGTTGGAGTGGGTCGGAGTACAGGCCAGCGTGGCATGAGTGAGTGAAAGCACTCGGTAAGGACTTTCACCGTTTTTTCGTTGTGCAGTTGGGGATTGTGTTTAAAAAGGTCCGCAATTGGAGCCAAGTGCACAAGCGGGAAGCGTTCGGCAGCCAGGGTTGGTGAGGCTGGGGAGCTGTGGCCCAGGGGGTCAGCTCGGTTGATAATGTGTGGGAAGTATGGTCCACACGCGGTGGCTTTTTGTGATGAGTGGGTATGTATGACTGCTGATGATAGGGCATCATTCCCTAGGATGGGTAGTTTTGAACCAGAGGTACTACAGAACGTAAGGATTAGTATATGTCTGATCAAATCTAGGAAACAAAGGATCAGACATACTGACTGTTCAAATCTGTGGCAACAAGAGGGAGATGTTCAAAGGGAGCTGGCTCGCACAGCAAGTTCCAAACCTGACAGGAACGTGATTGCGAGCGCACCACCACCGCCATATGCCGATGGGGAGAAATTGGCTACAACCAATGGTACATCGGTAGATGATAGCAAAATGCATAATCAATGTGTTAACCCTAATCCTTGCAAGTTGTATCCCATTTTGAATTCTCCCCAAGGTTGTGAGGAAGACGACGAGCCTAGTACGATATCATCACTCTCTCTAGCAGCTACCATGCAGGACACTCAGGTGGGCACGGCCCAACCGTTGAGAGCAGTGGCGAGGCCCCCCAGTGGAGGGGCGAGTGAGGTTGTGTCCACCGGTAAGTACGGAACCATACATTATGCAGAGACAATAGCTCCCCATATTATACAGACAAACAGAAATTAAGTGGTTGAGTTAAACCCAGTTAGGGTGATTGCTGTCCCCAATGGGAAGACTGATAATCAGGGAGTAACCCCCATCAGGAACATTGCAATGCATTTGTCCTTGGTCCAGATCAGAACTGAGATCAATTATGTCAGAATTCCCCGATCCCAGAAAAGATCTAGTCGGATGCCAGAAATTTATTAAAGAATTGGACAATGCCCATGAGCCCACGAACAAAGATTGGCAGACGGTGCTAAGAGCGAGTCTACCCTCAAATATTGACATCCCAAAATTCATAACTGATTGTAAACTAGATGTAGAAGTGCCTCTCAGTGATGAGTACAGCCAGGAGAATGTAAGGCAAATTAACATACACTTAGGCTTGTATTTCCCTACTGTTGTTAAGTGGAACAAATTTTCTCTATAAAACAGAAGGAAAGTGAAATGGCATCCGAGTATTTCCATAGAGCACTACTGGAAATGGCTAGATACACTAGGATAGAGGATATAAAGGAAAATGCCAACCACAGGGAGGTAGCTGTCTCTGTACTAATGGATGGACCAAGGATGCATTGAGGACCAGAGTGCAGACCTCTCTGCCAAATTGGAAGGGTATCACGGTAGCTGCACTGAGAGAGTCTGCACTTGAGCATGACCGCAATATCACTAAACACAGGGAGTCGCAAGGGGATAGGTTGATGCTGGTAAGTATACAGGTGCTGGAAGGGATGTCCAACCAACATAAACCCCAGGCCCCTGATGATTGGAGAAGACCAAGACTGTGTTACATTTGTAGGAAGGAGGGACATTTTGCTCAGAATTGTAGGAGTAATGGGACACCTACTAAATATAAACCCCCTAGACCAGAATACGAACCATGGTACCAAACACATAGTCGGGATCAGGGAACACATAGGAGGGATTATGAGCAGTTTAGATGGGAAACAAGGAGGTACCCACCGAGGAGGACCTGGCAGACCCCCGAAAACCCACAGTTATCCCCCGCACATATTGTAGCTGCCAATGCCCTGCGGGAGGGTCCCACCACACAATAGAGGTCAGGTCATAGCTGTAGTCTGCAGCCAGTGAAATTGATTGCTGGCCTTGGAAGTGAACCTGAGGTCATGGTCAATGTAGCTGGCATACCACAACCTTTTCTTGTAGATACAGGGGTGGCCAGATCAGTACTAAATGCAAACACAGGTGTAACAACCACGGGTAAACGATTTTGGCAATGGGAGTAACAGGAAAGGTGCAGCAGTACCCTTTGAGTAGACCTGCAGAGATTATGATAGGGCCATTGCATACCAAACATTCTTTCCTGTTGGCTGCATCGGCTCTGACTAATCTGCTTGGCAGAGATTTGTTGTGTAAAATGCGGTGTGTCATATACTGTACCCCTGAGGGTGTGTTCTTAGATATCCCTGAGAACCATGCACAGGAAGTACAAGAAATATTAGACACCCCTCAAAGGCTAATGTTACACTCCACCGTTATAGACACATGTCCATCGCAGGTAGAAGAAATGATCTCGCAAATACCGGGTTCCCTTTGGACCAGAGATGGACAGGACAAATGTAAGCCCCAGTAGTGGTCCAAAAAAAAGGTGGCAGGATAGCTCCAAAAATCCCACAGTACCCTCTGAAACCAGAGATGGAATTAGGAGTATACCCAGTCATAGAACGGCTGCTACAGCAGGGCATCGTAGTCAGGATGTCCAGCACAGCCAACAGTTCCATCTTCCCTGTGAAAAAGAGTGGGGGAGGAGTTACAGGCTAGTGCAGGATCTAAGGGGAATAAACAAGATAGTTGAGAGTCAATTCCCTGTAGTGCCCAATCCAGCCGTTATCCTCATGCAGATTCCCTCCACCTCCAAGTACTTCACTGTCATTGACCTCTGTTCTGCATTCTTTTCTGTCCCTCTCCACCCTAACAGCCAATACCTCTTTGCTTTCACCTACAGGGGAGTACAATATACCTGGACCCGTCTCCCCCAAGGTTTCATTGACAGCCCAAGTATTTTCTCCCAGGCCTTACATGACTGTAATCTTTTCAACCTGAGAGTGGGTCGGTGCTAATACAATATGTTGATGACTTGTTGTTGTGCTCTGACTCATTCGAGTCGTCCCTGGCAGACACTAAACAGCTTCTGTTTCATCTCTCCCAGACAGGACACAAGGTTTGAAAGGATAAGTTGCAGTTGTGCCGGACTGGGGTTAAATACTTGGGACACTGCTTGACGCAAGGACTGACAGAATACAGGCCATCCGCGACATGACTCTGCGCAAACTCAGCAACAGATCCGCACTTTCGTCGGAATGTGTGGTTACTGTCGGAATTGGATTCCAGGGTTCTCTATTCTGGCATGAAATGGTCTCCTCAAACAAACCAGAACGGGTCTCTCATACAGAGGAGTCCGAACTTGCGTTTGAGAGACTAAAACAGTGTTTGTCACAACACAGCATCACAGCATTGGGGATGCCAGATTACGAGAAGCCCTTTGAATTGTACGGTACTGAAAGCGCTGGTTGTGCGGCAGGATTCTTAACACAGAAACATGGTGATGCCAGCAGACCGGTAGCCTACTACAGTGCACAGTTGGACACTGTAGCACGGTCTCTCCCCACTTGCCTACGAAGTGTTGCAGCCAAAGCTTTGTTGGTAAGTAAAAGCGAGGACGTAGTGCTAGGACACGACTTGACCATCCATACACCACATGCAGTATCAGCCTTGCTAAACTCCGCCCAAACCAGACATGTCTCATCCGCTCGGTTTACAAAGTGGGAACTATCACTGATGGCCCCTGTAAACATCACCATAAAGTAGTGCAGCACACTAAATTCTGCAACTTACTTGCCGAGTGTGCCTGGTCATGCACAAAGGGTGGAGGATGAGAATGATGGTGGAGGAGGATTTAGTGCAGACACTGATACGCATGATTGTATGGAATACCTGAACCACACCTTCACTGCGAGACCTGACATCAGTGACAACCCACTGACGGTAGTTGCCACAGACAGACGGAATCGGGAGACTTGTGCACTGGATACGCAGTCGTAGATGACAAAGGTATCATAGAAGCTGAATCCCTTAGTCCACCTCACTCAGCACAAGTTGCTGAGTTGGTAGCACTGACCAGAGCATGTGAGTTGGCAAAGGGTAAGTCAACTAATATATACACGGACTCTAGGTATGCCTTTGGAGTGGTGCATGATGTTGGGGCCCTGTGGCACCTCAGAAATTTCATGACGGCAGCTGGCACACCTGTAGCGCATGCGTCATACATCAAGAGGATTCTGACAGCCATACAGGAACCGGACAGAGTGGCTGTTATCAAGTGTAAAGCACACACTTACAACCAAGACCCAATTTCACTTGGTAACAGCCGGGCAAAATCAGCAGCAAGCACCACCATACAAACTAACATCACACCACTGATGACATTTAACACGGTAAACATGCAACAGTTAATTGAAATGCAAAATTTGTGTTCCCTACAGGAGAAGGCAGTCTGGAAGGCGTAGGGATATGGTCAGGAGTCCTCAGGACTTTGGACAGATGGACATGGTAAGCCAGTGGCCCCCAGGGCATATCTCCCGAGCCTAGCTGAGGCGGCACACGGTCTGACTCATCTGGGCAAGGAAGGTATGTGCAAATTGGTAAGAGCCTACTGGAGTGCACCAGGGTTCACTTCTCATGCAGGTAAGAAAGCAAGGACATGTCTTACTTGCTTGAGGAAGAATATTGGTAAGACAATACCAACAGAGCCATCCCATATCCCTCCTACAGACGGACCTTTCCAGGTAATACAAATCGACTTCATACAGTTACCACACTGTAGGAATTTAAAGTTTGTATTAGTATAGAAACATAGAAACATAGAATTTGACGGCAGATAAGAACCACTTGGCCCATCTAGTCTGCCCATTTTTTTTATCCTTTAGGTAATCGCAACCCTCTTTGAACCTTAATTCCTTGTAAGGATATTCACATGCCTATCCCAAGCATGTTTAAACTGCTCCACAGTCTTAGCCTCTACCACCTCTGATGGGAGGCTATTCCACTTATCCACTACCCTTTCTGTAAAATAATTTTTCCTTAAATTTCCCCTGAACCTGCCTCCCTCCAGTTTCAGTGTATGTCCTCGAGTTCTAATACTTCTCTTCCTTTGAAAAATGTTTCCCTCCTGAACTTTGTACCGATGTCTTTTCAAACTGGGTAGAAGCATTCCCCGCTGCCACAAATACTGACGTATTCACTGCAAAGAAAATCATGCAGGAATTTGTGTGTAGATATTGTATCCCTAGAATGATTGAAAGCGATAGGGGTACCCATTTTACAGGTGAAGTCTTTCAGGTCATGTGCAAACTGATGGGTATTAATAGTAAGCTGCTAACTCCATACCGGCCACAGGAAAGTGCGAAGGTGGAGAGAATGAACAGCACTAATAAGAACAAGCTGAGCAAAGTGATGGCTGAAACTGGACTGTTGTGGCCAGAAGCACTGCCACTAGTGTTGTACAGCATCAGAACCACTCCCAGGTCACCGCTTAACTTATCACCCTTCGAAGTTCTTTTTTGGACGGCAACCCCATGTAATGATAGACCCCCAGGATGATTTGAAGTGCAATAATGAAATAACTGTGCAATATTTGGTTAGGATGAGCAAGCAACTGAGAAACCCGCAAAGAAATCTAAAACTGGATTCCTGACCTACCAAACAGTAATTGTCATGACATTGAACCTGGGCATTATGTGATGTTTCGAAATTTTCTACGCTCAGGTTGCCTCATTGACAGGTGGGAAGGACCGTATCAAGTTTTGTTGACCAGCACAACAGCACTAAAGGTTGCCGAGAGAGAGACTTGGGTCCACTCGTCCCACTGCAAGAAGGTCGCTGACCCGGAGAAAACTCGTGACAAAGAGAAAGGTGAAGAGAACCTCGTATCACTAGCGAATCTGTTCTGGGAAAGCTGAGAGGCAGGACTGTTAGACGGCACCTGAGCGTGGAGAACAGCAAAATCAAGGACGGTTGTCGTAACATTTTTCTTTTTCACCCCCCACTGCATTTTTCTTTTTTTTCTCTTCCTATTTTTGCTCCTTAACGAAATGGATCCACACCAAGAGACTGTGTTCCGGCTTTTTCTTGTGACTCTGTTTTTGATCAGGACAATCTGTTTTTGTGAGGGCCCCCGAGACGTCGAGCAATGGAGAGTATGGATTCGTAGGACCCCAGGATCAGCGCATCACTTTGGCCAAAGCTGGTATCAGTAAGAGATCTGGTAGTCACGGAGCTCGGAGGCAATGTGAAGGGTTATTGTCTGATGAATACTGCATATGTAAGCATTGCAAAAACATAGTCAAAGATGGGTGCATTCAGAGATGTCAGTCAAACAGTAATATCGACATTGGCGGACATTCTTTGAGTGATCACCACTCATTAGTGGGTACGGTATTAAACCAAACAGAATGCTGGGTGTGCTCACAAGTATCTCAAACACAGAGTAAGTCGGGATTAGTGCCATACCCTTTAACAATAGATGAGGTTCTCGAATTACGGGGGGTGGGGGGGGGGGGGGGGGAGACCGGTGGACAAGAAATTCAATATATCTAGGCCCCCTAGCTTGAAGCTCCACCAGTACTACGTAGATAGGTCACTGTTGTGCTTTAATGTGTCCAATTTCCAGAAACCAGGAAATTGGGAAGTGACATGGAATAACTAGACAATGACCTTTTCACACAGAGCTGATAAAATACCTATCAACTCCGAACTTGTACGTAAGATAGCCGCAAGTGGGAAGTATTTTTGATACAGGTATACACGTGGGATCAAAACCATGTGGGCTGGAAAAGTGTCGCAGGAGTATTGTGCCCACATCAGCCAGCCCGATACTTGTACGGAGCAAATGAGAGAACTGAGGACCGGTTTCTTTATAAGGAAAATATGTGGCATGGTTTTGTTGCATTTTGTCCCTTATGTTCTTCCAGATGATGCCTACTTCATATGTGGAAGTAAAGCGTACAAGTGGCTTACTTCGAGATCTGAAGGGTTGTGTTATATTGGCAGAGTACTACCAGAGGTTATGACCATTGCACACGACAAAATGAAAGACATTCACCGTAACGCTCAGACTCCTTATAGTCATACACATTACGAACACATTGTCAAGAGACGCCTCATAGATAGGACAGAGCACGCAGCCACTGATTTGATCCATGAATCCACCGGGATTCAAATTCTCCTCGCATTAGATATCACCCGTACTGCCAGAGGAATGATAAATTATAGGTACATCTATGCGCTGGCGAACTTGATAGATAATATCACCGAGATGTATGATGACACCTTCAGGTATACGGGTAGGGAGCTACAGGCCTACAAGAAGGAGCTGGTCCAGCACAGGATGGTCTTGAATTATGTCACGGCTGTGACAGGTGGGTACTGTGTTACTCTGGCAACTAAATATGGTGTGAAGTGCTGTACGTATATTACGAATAGTACTGAAGACCCAACGGATATCATTGCTCAAAAGATGGACGAGATCTTGCAGTTGAAGTGGGAGTTCAGAAGGAAACACAACCTTACCTTGATGGCTGTGGGTAATGAATTGACTGGCTGGGCCTCATGGTTGAACCCACTCAAATGGTTCTCTGGGTTAGGAGAGTGGGCGCAAAATGTAATTGCAAGTATGGGAAAGTTTCTCCTCTGTATCCTGGGTGTCGTCATAATTATTGGTCTGATATTCAGATGTGTTTGAATTTTGACGCGGCGCAAACATAGGACAAATTTGATGAGTCTAAGGAGCGAGGGCAATGTAACAGCGGCAGATTTGATATATGACCCATCCGTAGAAACAGTGTTATGACAAGGATTGTAAATGAATTTCATGGCCTGTTTCTTTCACCATTTTCTGTTTTCCCCTCTACCCAGAAACATCCAACCGGAAAAGATGTCAACGATACCCTAATTTATGTAAATGTGTTTTTATATGTCAAACCCTCATCTCTGCAATCTTCAGTTAATGGCACACATAGTCAATAAATGTTATCCACATATAGTAGCATACACATACATTTCCCCTCCATGTATCATCAGGTAAATGTGCTCTCCATTTGTTGGTATAAGAAGCCGGAAAGGTGAGGGCTAATGGCCCTTGCCCGAAAAGAGCTTGGTAGTGTTTGTTTGCCCATGTACAGACCCTTAATACAGGATGAGAAGGATTTAATGAATACTACGCAATACCTCGAAGCTTACTTAGAACATATACGGCACGATGATACATGCCCCTCAGACATTAATTCATACATACATGCTTTTTCCTATCCCACTAGGCTATACATTTCCCACCTACAAATCTTCCCTCGGTCACCCGAACTTTGTATATAATGTATATGTAATATTTTCAGTTTTATTAGTTATGTGTGGCAGTTATTGTTTACTGCCAAAGGGTGGACTGTCGAAGTTGAAAATATTATACTCACATGCATCAAGTACAAACACCACACAGAGTGGCCTACATGCGCGTGCTTGTTCTGCCGTGCGTGCACATGCCCGCATGCTGTGTACATTGGCTCACGAAGTCCTGCGTATTAGCGCGAGGTATGAGTAAATACGGTAGCATACGCATTCGCATGGAAAAGCCACAAAGACATAACTGACATTTCATCCACGTAGTGCATAATTTCACATAGTCCACACACACCACACCAGCAAGTTACATTTACTTTGGAAATGGAACAATAGAGATATTCAACTTTACAGGATATGAGGGGACAGAACTAGGTTAGGAGGTGGTGTTTGGTATCCAGTTGTACAGCATTTCAAGTGCAATATTCCGATGGCAGTTTGCAGAAAGTAGCACGCTCCTGCGCATAGATATGCGCAGGAGTACAATATTAATATTACACTGTATTTACTGTACTCTTGATATTCGGGGGGAACCCAGTGGAGGACATCTGCAAGTGCACCTGGACCAGGCATCGCCCACCTATTCAAACCGACCTATGACCCCGCATGTACTGTAAATGACCAGCCCTTTAACCTATGGATGAAGAGATTACAGTTTCCTTTGTTTCATGCTTTGAACCATTGTATAAAAACCAAGCCTCCTGGCCGGGCTCAGTCTATTCCAGTGGTTTCCAAACTTTTTTGAATCACGGCGCCCTAGAATATCAGAATTATTTTCACGGCACCCCTAGGCCAAAAATTTCTTATTGAGAAATTTAGAAATACATATTACATTAGGTAGATTGTGTTTCTCTAACGTCCTAAGTGGATGCTGGGGACTCCGTCAGGACCATGGGGTTTAGCGGCTCCGCAGGAGACAGGGCACAATAATAAAAGCTTTAGGATCAGGTGGTGTGCACTGGCTCCTCCCCCTATGACCCTCCTCCAAGCCTCAGTTAGATCTTTGTGCCCGGCCGAGAAGGGTGCAATCTAGGTGGCTCTCCTGAGCTGCTTAGAATAAAAGTTTAATTTAGGTTTTTTATTTTCAGTGAGTCCTGCTGGCAACAGGCTCACTGCTACGAGGGACTTAGGGGAGAGAAGTAAACTCACCTGCGTGCAGGATGGATTTGCTTCTTAGGCTACTGAACACCATTAGCTCCAGAGGGAGTCGGAACACAGGTCTCACCCTGGGGTTCGTCCCGGAGCCGTGCCGCCGACCCCCCTTGCAGATGCCGAAGTTGAAGAGGTCCAGAGGTCCAGAAACAGGCGGCAGAAGACTTTCAGTCTTCATAAGGTAGCGCACAGCACTGCAGCTGTGCGCCATTGTTGTCAGCACACTTCATACCAGCGGTCACTGAGGGTGCAGGGCGCTGGGGGGGGCGCCCTGGGCAGCAATGTATTATACCTTTTTTATGGCTAAAATACATCACATATAGCCCTTGAGGCTATATGGATGTATTTAACCCCTGCCAGATCTCACAAACTCCGGGAGAAGAGCCCGCCGTTTTAGGGGGCGGGGCCTATTCTCCTCAGCACACGGCGCCATTTTCCTGCTCAGCTCTGCTGTGAGGAAGGCTCCCAGGCTCTCCCCTGCACTGCATTACAGAAACAGGGTTAAAACAGAGAAGGGGGGCACTTATTTGGCGATATGATTACATATGTGAAAATGCTATAAGGGAAAACACTTGTATAAGGGGTTGTCCCTGTATAATTATAGCGTTTTTGGTGTGTGCTGGCAAACTCTCCCTCTGTCTCCCCAAAGGGCTAGTGGGGTCCTGTCCTCTATCAGAGCATTCCCTGTGTGTGTGCTGTGTGTCGGTACGTGTGTGTCGACATGTAGGAGGACGATGTTGGTGAGGAGGCGGAGCAAATTGCCTGTATTGGTGATGTCACTCTCTAGGGAGTCGACACCGGAATGGATGGCTTATTTAGGAATTACGTGATAATGTCAACACGATGCAAGGTCGGTTGACGACATGAGACGGCCGGCAAACAAATTAGTACCTGTCCAGGCGTCTCAGACACCGTCAGGGGCTTGTAAAAACGCCCATTTACCTCAGTTGGTCGACACAGACACGGACACTGACTTCAGTGTCGACGGTGAAGAAACAAACGTATTTTCCTTTAGGGCCACACGTTACATGTTAAGGGCAATGAAGGAGGTGTTACATATTTCTGATACTACAAGTACCACAAATAAGGGTATTATGTAGGGTGGAAATAATCTACTTGTAGTTTTTCCTGAATCAGATAAATTAAAGTGTGTGATGATACGTGGGTTTCCTCCGATAGAAAATTATTGGAGGTATACCTTTTCCCGCCAGAAGTGAGGGCGAGTTGGGAAACACACCTTAGGGTGGATAAGGCGCTCACACGCTTATAAAAACAAGTGGCGTTACCGTCTCCAGATACGGCCGCCCTCAAAGAGCCAGCTGATAGGAAGCTGAAAAATATCCTAAAAAGTATATACACACATACTGGTGTTATACTACGACTAGCAATCGCCTCAGCCTGGATGTGCAGCGCTGGGGGGGCTTGGTCGGATTTCCTGACTGAAAATATTGATACCCTTGACAGGAACAATATTTTATTGACTATAGAGCATTTTAAGGATGCATTTCTATATATGCGAGATGCGCAGAGGGATATTTGCATTCTGGCATCAAGAGTAGATGTGATGTCCATATCTGCCAGACGATGTTTATAGACACGACAGTGGTCAGGTGATGCAGATTCCAGACGGCACATGGAAGTATTGCCGTATAAAGGGGCGGTCCATCGGACCTGGTGGCCATGGCAACAGCTGGAAAATCCACTTTTGTTACCCCAAGTCACATCTCAGCAGAAAAGGACACAGTCTTTTCAGTCTCAGTCCTTTCGTACCCATAAAGGCAGGCGGGCAAAAGGCCAGTCAATCTGCCCAGGGTTAGAGGAAAGGGAAGAAGACTGCAGCAGGCAGCCCATTCCCAGGAACAGAAGTCCTCCACAGCTTCTGCCAAGTCCGCAGCATGACGCTGGGGCCATACAAGCGGACTCAGGTGCGGTGGGGGGGTCATCTCAAGAGTTTCAGCACGCAGTGGGCTCACTCGCAAGTGGACTCCTGGATCCTACACGTAGTATCCCAGGTGTACATTGGAAATTCGAGACGTCTTCCCCTCACAAGTTCCTGAAGTCTGCTTTACCAACGTCTCCCTCCGACAGGGAGGCAGTATTGGGAAAAAAAATTCACAGGCTGTATTCCCAGCAGGTGATAATCAAAGTACCCCTCCTACAACAAGGGAAGGGGTATTATTCCACACTATATTGTGGTACTGAAGCCAAACGGCTCGGTGAGATCTAAAAGATTTGAACAATTACATACAAGGGTTCAAATCAAGATGGAGTCACTCAGAGCAGTGATAGCGAACCAGGACGATATGGTGTCACTGGATATCAGGGACGCTTACCTACATGTCCAAATTTTGCCCTTCTCACCAAGGGTATCTCAGGTTCGTGGTACAGAACTGTCACTATCAGTTCAGACGCTGCCGTTTGGATTGTCCACGGCACCCCGGGTCTTTACCATGGTAATGGCCGAAATGATGATTCTTCCTAAAAGAAATATGGACGCTTTCCTGATAAGGGCAAGGTCCAGAGAACAGTTGGCGGTCGGAGTAGCACTATCTCAAATAGTTCTACGACAGCACGAGTGGATTCTAAATATTCCAAAATCGCAGCTTTTTCCGACGACACGTCTAATGTTCCTAGGAATGATTCTGGACACAGTCCAGAAAAGGATGTTTTCTCCCGGAGAAGAAGACCAGGGAGTTATCCGAGCTAGTCAGGAACCTCCTAAAACCAGGAAAAGTATCAGTGCATCATTGCACAAGGGTCCTGTGAAAAATGGTGGTTTCTTACAAAGCGATCCCATTCGGTAGATTTCACGCAAGAACCTTTCAGTGGAATCTGCTGGGAAAATGGTCCGGATCGCATCTTCAGATGCATCAGCGGATAACCCTGTCTCCAAGGACAAGGGTGTTTTCTTCTGCGGTGGCTGCAGAGTGCTCATCTATGAAAGGGCCGCAGATTCGACATTCAGGACTGGGTCCTGGTGACCACGGATGCCAGCCTGAGTGGCTGGGGAGCAGTCACACAAGGAAAAAATTTCCAGGGAGTGTGATCAAGTCTGGAGACTTCTCTCCACATAAATATACTGGAGCTAAGGGCAATTTACAAGGCTCTAAGCTTAGCAAGACCTCTGCTTCAAGGTCAGCCGGTATTGATCCAGTGGGACAACATCACGGCAGTCGCCCACGTAAACAGACAGGGCGGCACATGAAGCAGGAGGGAAATGGCAGAAACTGCAAGGATTCTTCGCTGGGCGAAAAATCATGTGATAACACTCTCAGCAGTGTTAATTCCGGGAGTGGAAAACTGGGAAGCAAACTTCCTCAGCAGGCATAACCTCCACCCGGGAGAGTGGGGACTTCAGCGGGAAGTCTTCCACATGATTGTAAACCGTTGGGAAAAACCAAAGGTGGGCATGATGGCGTCCCGCCTGAACAAAAAACTAGACAAATATTGCGCCAGGTCAAGGGACCCTCAGGCAATAGCGATGGACGCTCTGGTAACACTGTGGGTGTACCAGTCAGGGTATGTGTTCCCTCCTATGCATCTCATACCAAAAGTACTGAGAATCATAAGAAGGAGATGAGTAAGAACGATACTCGTGGTTCCGGATGGGTCAAGAAGGACTTGGTACCCGGAACTTCAAGAGATGCTCACGGAAGAACCGTGGCCTCTACCTTTAAGAAAGGACCTGCTCCAGCAGGGGCCTTGTCTGTTCCAAGACTTACCGCGGCTGCGTTTGACGGCATGGCAGTTGAACGCCGGATCCTGAAAGGGCATTCCAGATGAAGTCATCCCTACCCTGGTCGAAGCCAGGAAGGATGTAACCGCAAAACATTTTCACCGCATTTGGCGAAAATATGTTGCGTGGTGTGAGGCCAAGAAGGTCCCTACAGAGGAATTCCAACTGGGTCGTTTCCTACATTTCCTGAAAACAGGACTGTCTATGGGCCTAAAATTAGGGTCCATTAAGGTTCAAATTTCGACCCTGTCAAATTTCTTCCAGAAAGAACTGGCTTCAGTGCCTGAAGTTCAGACGTTTGTAAAAGGGGTACTGCATATACAGCCTCCTTTTGTGCCCCCAGTGGCACCTTGGGATCTCAATGTTGTTTTGAGTTTCCTAAAGTCACATTGGTTTGATCCACTCACCACTGTGGAATTAAAATATTTCACATGGAAGGTGAAGATTCTATTAGCCCTGGCTTCAGCCAGGCGTGTGTCAGAATGGGCGGTTTTATCATATAAAAGCCCTTACTTAATTTTTCATTCTGACAGGGCAGAATTGAGGACTCGTCCTCAATTTCTCCTTAAGGTGTTTTCTGTTTTTCACATGAACCAACCTATTGTGGTACCTGCGGCTACTAGGGACTTGGAGGACTCCAAGTTACTTGACGTTGTCAGGGCCCTGAAAATATATGTTTCCAGGACGACTGGAGTCAGAAAATCTGACTCGCTGTTTAGCCTGTATGCACCCAACAAGATGGGTGTTCCTGCTTCTAAGCAGACGATTGCTCGCTGGATTTGTAGTACAATTCAGCTTGCACATTCTGTGGCAGGCTTGCCACAGCCAAAATCAGTAAAAGCCCATTCCACAAGGAAGTAAGCTCATCTGGGGCGGCTGCCCGAGGGGTCTCGGCTTTACAACTTTGCCGAGCTGCTACTTGGTCAGGGGCACACCCTGACTGAGGAGGACCTGGAGTTCTCTCATTCGGTGCTGCAGAGTCATCCGCACTCTCCCGCCCGTTTGGGAGCTTTGGTATAATCCCCATGGTCCTGACGGAGTCCCCAGCATCCACTTAGGACGTTAGAGAAAATAAGAATTTACTTACCGATAATTCTATTTCTCGTAGTCCGTAGTGGATGCTGGGCGCCCATCCCAAGTGCAGATTGTCTGCAATACTTGTACATAGTTATTGTTACAAAAATCGGGTTATTCTTGTTGTGAGCCATCTTTTCAGAGGCTCCTTCGTTGTTATCATACTGTTAACTGGGTTCAGATCACAGGTTGTACGGTGTGATTGGTGTGGCTGGTATGAGTCTTACCCGGGATTCAATATCCTTCCTTATTATGCACGCTCGTCCGGGCACAGTATACTAACTGAGGCTTGGAGGAGGGTCATAGGGGGAGGAGCCAGTGCACACCACCTGATCCTAAAGCTTTTATTATTGTGCCCTGTCTCCTGCGGAGCCGCTAAACCCCATGGTCCTGACGGAGTCCCCAGCATCCACTACGGACTACGAGAAATAGAATTATCGGTAAGTAAATTCTTATTTTATATGTCATCCTTAGGGTCAGTTGTGTGGTGAGGGACAAGATTTGCTTCTGTTTGACCACATATTTTATGACTGGCAGCCACCAGCACTGGTTTTGCCTATTATATTGACCATGAATAATTTGAATTGGTCCTGGACCACCAACCCAGGGCACCTCTGCAAGTGTCCTGAGGCACCCCAGGGAGCCACGGCACACAGTTTGGGAACCTCTGGTCTATTCTCTGAAGGTCATCTATCCAGATTGACTGAGGAACGGAACCAGGTGGCGCAGGCGAACAAATGTATGTATCTATTGGTTGTAGCCTTTTTCTCTGACGTCCTAAGTGGATGCTGGGGACTCCGTCAGGACCATGGGGAATAGCGGCTCCGCAGGAGACAGGGCACAAAAGTAAAAGCTTTAGGATCAGGTGGTGTGCACTGGCTCCTCCCCCTATGACCCTCCTCCAAGCCTCAGTTAGGTTTTTGTGCCCGGCCGAGAAGGGTGCAATCTAGGTGGCTCTCCTAAAGAGCTGCTTAGAGTAAAAGTTTTGTTAGGTTTTTTTATTTTCAGTGAGTCCTGCTGGCAACAGGCTCACTGCAACGAGGGACTTAGGGGAGAAGAAGTGAACTCACCTGCGTGCAGGATGGATTGGCTTCTTAGGCTACTGGACACTAGCTCCAGAGGGACGATCACAGGTACAGCCTGGATGGGTCACCGGAGCCGCGCCGCCGACCCCCTTGCAGATGCTGAAGAGAGAAGAGGTCCAGAAATCGGCGGCTGAAGACTTCTCAGTCTTCATGAGGTAGCGCACAGCACTGCAGCTGTGCACCATTGCTCTCAGCACACTTCACACCAACGGTCACTGAGGGTGCAGGGCGCTTGGGGGGGCGCCCTGGGCAGCAATGAAAGTACCTATACTGGCTAAAAATACATCACATATAGCCCCTGGGGCTATATGGATGTATTTAACCCCTGCCAGGTTGTCAGAAAAACGGGAGAAGAAGCCCGCCGAAAAGGGGGCGGGGCCTATTCTCCTCAGCACACAGCGCCATTTTCCTACACAGCTCCGCTGCTAGGAAGGCTCCCAGGCTCTCCCCTGCACTGCACTACAGAAACAGGGTTAAAACAGAGAGGGGGGGCACTTATTTGGCGATATTATTATATATTAAGATGCTATAAGGGAAAACACTTATATAAGGTTGTCCCTGTATAATATAGCGTTTTGGTGTGTGCTGGCAAACTCTCCCTCTGTCTCCCCAAAGGGCTAGTGGGGTCCTGTCCTCTATCAGAGCATTCCCTGTGTGTGTGCTGTGTGTCGGTACGTGTGTGTCGACATGTATGAGGACGATGTTGGTGAGGAGGCGGAGCAATTGCCTGTAATGGTGATGTCACTCTCTAGGGAGTCGACACCGGAATGGATGGCTTATTTAGGGAATTACGTGATAATGTCAACACGCTGCAAGGTCGGTTGACGACATGAGACGGCCGGCAAACCAATTAGTACCTGTCCAGGCGTCTCAAACACCGTCAGGGGCTTTAAAACGCCCATTTACCTCAGTCGGTCGACACAGACACGGACACTGACTCCAGTGTTGACGGTGAAGAAACAAACGTATTTTCCATTTGGGCCACACGTTACATGTTAAGGGCAATGAAGGAGGTGTTACATATTTCTGATACTACAAGTACCACAAAAGTGGGTATTATGTGGGGTGTGAAAAAACTACCTGTAGTTTTTCCTGAATCAGATAAATTAAATGAAGTGTGTGATGATGCGTGGGTTTCCCCCGATAGAAAATTATTGGCGTTATACCCTTTCCCGCCAGAAGTTAGGGCGCGTTGGGAAACACCCCTTAGGGTGGATAAGGCGCTCACACGCTTATCAAAACAAGTGGCGTTACCGTCTCCAGATACGGCCGCCCTCAAGGAGCCAGCTGATAGGAGGCTGGAAAATATCCTGAAAAGTATATACACACATACTGGTGTTATACTGCGACCAGCGATCGCCTCAGCCTGGATGTGCAGCGCTGGGGTGGCTTGGTCGGATTCCCTGACTGAAAATATTGATACCCTTGACAGGGACAGTATTTTATTGACTATAGAGCATTTAAAGGATGCATTTCTATATATGCGAGATGCACGGAGGGATATTTGCACTCTGGCATCAAGAGTAAGTGCGATGTCCATATCTGCCAGAAGATGTTTATGGACACGACAGTGGTCAGGTGATGCAGATTCCAAACGGCACATGGAAGTATTGCCGTATAAAGGGGAGGAGTTATTTGGGGTCGGTCCATCGGACCTGGTGGCCACGGCAACAGCTGGAAAATCCACCTTTTTTACCCCAAGTCACATCTCAGCAGAAAAAGACACCGTCTTTTCAGCCTCAGTCCTTTCGTCCCCATAAGGGCAAGCAGGCAAAAGGCCAGTCATATCTGCCCAGGGATAGAGGAAAGGGCAGCAGGCAGCCCATTCCCAGGAACAGAAGCCCTCCACCGCTTTTGCCAAGTCCTCAGCATGACGCTGGGGCCGTACAAACAGCGCGCAGTGGGCTCACTCGCAAGTGGACCCCTGGATCCTACAAGTAGAATACCAGGGGTACAGATTGGAAATTAGAGACGTCTCCCCCTCGCAGGTTCCTGAAGTCTGCTTTACCAACGTCTCCCTCCGACAGGGAGGCAGTATTGGAAACAATTCACAAGCTGTATTCCCAGCAGGTGATAATCAAAGTACCCCTCCTACAACAAGGAAAGGGGTATTATTCCACACTATTTTGTGGTACTGAAGCCAGACGGCTCGGTGAAACCTATTCTAAATCTGAAATATTTGAACACTTACATACAAAGGTTCAAATCAAGATGGAGTCACTCAGAGCAGTGATAGCGAACCAGGAAGAAGGGGACTATATGGTGTCCCTGGACATCAAGGATGCTTACCTCCATGTCCCAATTTGCCCTTCTCACCAAGGGTACCTCAGGTTCGTGGTACAAAACTGTCACTATCAGTTTCAGACGCTGCCGTTTGAATTGTCCACGGCACCCCGGGTCTTTACCAAGGTAATGGCCGAAATGATGATTCTTCTTCAAAGAAAAGGCGTCTTAATTATCCCTTACTTGGACGATCTCCTGATAAGGGCAAGGTCCAGAGAACAGTTGGAGGTCGGAGTAGCACTATCTCAAGTAGTTCTACGACAGCACGGGTGGATTCTAAATATTCCAAAATCGCAGCTGTCTCCGACGACACGTCTGCTGTTCCTAGGGATGATTCTGGACACAGTCCAGAGAAAGGTGTTTCTCCCGGAGGAGAAAGCCAGGGAGTTATCCGAGCTAGTCAGGAACCTCCTAAAACCAGGAAAAGTGTCAGTGCATCATTGCACAAGGGTCCTGGGAAAAATGGTGGCTTCTTACGAAGCGATTCCATTCGGCAGATTTCACGCAAGAACTTTTCAGTGGGATCTGCTGGAAAAATGGTCCGGATCGCATCTTCAGATGCATCAGCGGATAACCCTGTCTCCAAGGACAAGGGTGTCTCTTCTGTGGTGGCTGCAGAGTGCTCATCTACTAAAGGGCCACAGATTCGGCATTCAGGACTGGGTCCTGGTGACCACGGATGCCAGCCTGAAAGGCTGGGGAGCAGTCACACAAGGAAAAAATTTCCAGGGAGTGTGATCAAGTCTGGAGACTTCTCTCCACATAAATATACTGGAGCTAAGAGCAATTTACAATGCTCTAAGCTTAGCAAGACCTCTGCTTCAAGGTCAGCCGGTATTGATCCAGTGGGACAACATCACGGCAGTCGCCCACGTAAACAGACAGGGCGGCACAAGAAGCAGGAGGGCAATGGCAGAAACTGCAAGGATTCTTCGCTGGGCGGAAAATCATGTGATAGCACTGTCAGCAGTGTTCATTCCGGGAGTGGACAACTGGGAAGCAGACTTCCTCAGCACGACCTCCACCCGGGAGAGTGGGGACTTCATCGGGAAGTCTTCCACATGATTGTGAACCGTTGGGAAAGACCAAAGGTGGACATGATGGCGTCCCGCCTGAACAAAAAACTGGACAGGTATTGCGCCAGGTCAAGAGACCCTCAGGCAATAGCTGTGGACGTTCTGGTAACACCGTGGGTGTACCAGTCGGTGTATGTGTTCCCTCCTCTGCTTCTCATACCTAAGGTACTGAGAATTATAAGACGTAGAGGAGTAAGAACTATACTCGTGGCTCCGGATTGGCCAAGAAGGACTTGGTACCCGGAACTTCAAGAGATGCTCACAGAGGACTCATGGCCTCTGCCGCTAAGAAGGGACTTGCTTCAGCAAGTACCATGTCTGTTCCAAGACTTACCACGGCTGCGTTTGACGGCATGGCGGTTGAACGCCGGATCCTAAGGGAAAAAGGCATTCCGGAAGAGGTCATTCCTACCCTGGTCAAAGCCAGGAAGGAGGTGACCGCACAACATTATCACCACATGTGGCGAAAATATGTTGCGTGGTGTGAGGCCAGGAAGGCCCCACGAAGAAATTTCAACTCGGTCGATTCCTGCATTTCCTGCAAACAGGAGTGTCTATGGGCCTCAAATTGGGGTCCATTAAGGTTCAAATTTCGGCCCTGTCGATTTTCTTCCAGAAAGAATTGGCTTCAGTTCCTGAAGTCCAGAAGTTTGTCAAGGGAGTACTGCATATACAACCCCCTTTTGTGCCTCCAGTGGCACTGTGGGATCTCAACGTAGTTCTGGGATTCCTCAAATCACATTGGTTTAAACCGCTCAAATCTGTGGATTTGAAATATCTCACATGGAAAGTGACCATGATGTTGGCCCTGGCCTCGGCCAGGCGAGTGTCAGAATTGGCGGCTTTGTCTCACAAAAGCCCATATCTGATTGTCCATTCGGACAGGGCAGAGCTGCGGACTCGTCCCCAGTTTCTCCCTAAGGTGGTGTCAGCGTTTCACCTGAACCAGCTTATTGTGGTACCTGCGGCTACTAGGGACTTGGAGGACTCCAAGTTGCTAGATGTTGTCAGGGCCCTGAAAATATAGGTTTCCAGGACGGCTGGAGTCAGGAAAACTGACTTGCTGTTATCCTGTATGCACCCAACAAACTGGGTGCTCTTGCTTCTAAGCAGACGATTGCTAGTTGGATGTGTAGTACAATTCAGCTTGCACATTCTGTGGCAGGCCTGCCACAGCCAAAATATGTAAATGCCCATTCCACAAGGAAGGTGGGCTCATCTTGGGCGGCTGCCCGAGGGGTCTCGGCTTTACAACTTTGCCGAGCTGCTACTTGGTCAGGGGCACACCCTGGCTGAGGAGGACCTGGAGTTCTCTCACTCGGTGCTGCAGAGTCATCCGCACTCTCCCGCCCGTTTGGGAGCTTTGGTATAATCCCCATGGTCCTGACGGAGTCCCCAGCATCCACTTAGGACGTCAGAGAAAATAAGAATTTACTTACCGATAATTCTATTTCTCGTAGTCCGTAGTGGATGCTGGGCGCCCATCCCAAGTGCGGATTGTCTGCAATACTTGTACATAGTTATTGTTACAAAAATCGGGTTATTATTGTTGTGAGCCATCTTTTCAGAGGCTCCGCTGTTATCATGCTGTTAACTGGGTTCAGATCACAGGTTGTACAGTGTGATTGGTGTGGCTGGTATGAGTCTTACCCGGGATTCAAAATCCTTCCTTATTGTGTACGCTCGTCCGGGCACAGTATCCTAACTGAGGCTTGGAGGAGGGTCATAGGGGGAGGAGCCAGTGCACACCACCTGATCCTAAAGCTTTTACTTTTGTGCCCTGTCTCCTGCGGAGCCGCTATTCCCCATGGTCCTGACGGAGTCCCCAGCATCCACTACGGACTACGAGAAATAGAATTATCGGTAAGTAAATTCTTATTTTTTCTTGTATTGTTGTATTTCTCTGTGAACCCCTTTTTAAGTAAATATTTGTTACTGCGTTGGACCACAACATAACATATACAATTGGTGTAGCATTCCTTTCCTGTTAGGGGGTTAAAGTGTATAGGCCGCACGTGTAGCTCTTTTGTGCTTACAGTGTGACGGTGTGCTTATGCAACATGTACGCATTTCATAGAGGTTTAACCCACACACGCTTAGAGGTTGCAGCAGCCTCAGTGGCAAACGCAGGATTTTCATGGGGGGGTTTCCATACATGTATGTCACTGTATGGAGACATATATACATATATTTTACATATATATATATATATATATATATATATATATATATACATACATACATACATTTCCATACATGTATGACATACATGTATGGAAACCCCCCCCCCCCCCATGAAAATCCTGCATATGTTCAAATGTACTGTATGTGTGTGTGTATATATATATATATATATATAAAAAATCACTGCACAGGTGTTTTACTCCTGAGTGATGAACCATATGCAGCAAACACACATATATATATATATATATATATATATATATATATACACACACACACATATACACACACATACAGTACATTTGAACATATGCATATACATACATATAGCCTATTACACACAACAGAGAGACAGACAGACACACACACGTATCCACATCCCCATTAGCACCTGGCCAGCACAATGCATTATAGACAACCTCCCCCATTGCCCCCGCCCACTGAGTCTCCTCGATTGATGATACCGTACACTCACCTGCCTGCTGTAGATAGGAGACTGCCTCACTGTTACGGCATTTTCCCCCTTCGCCGCTACCCCGCACCTCTTCCGGCTCCCTGAACTCCCCCTACAAGAACTGCTGCCTCAGATGAGCTCCGCACTGCCGTTCCCTTCCCCATACAGGCACGACAGTTAGTCACTGTCTGTGTCTCTGTTAGGACGCTGCCTGCTGCCGGAGCCGCGTCACAGCCTAGAGACACAGACAGTGTCACAGCCGGAGACACAGCCTGCCCGCCTAAGCTCCTCACTTGGAGCGGAATGTACCGCTATAAAAACAAAATAAATAAGTGTTCAGTTCTGAGGATCGGCGGCCAGAGGGGGGGTTTCTGGGTACTCGGAAACCCCCCCTGCGTGCGCGTATGAGCCTGAACATTTCTGTATTTCTCTATCGTCCTAGTGGATGCTGGGGTTCCTGAAAGGACCATGGGGAATAGCGGCTCCGCAGGAGACAGGGCACAAAAAGTAAAGCTTTTCCAGATCAGGTGGTGTGCACTGGCTCCTCCCCCTATGACCCTCCTCCAGACTCCAGTTAGATTTTTGTGCCCGGCCGAGAAGGGTGCAATCTAGGTGGCTCTCCTAAAGAGCTGCTTAGAAAAAGTTTAGCTAGGTTTTTTATTTTACAGTGATTCCTGCTGGCAACAGGATCACTGCAGCGAGGGACTGAGGGGAGAAGGAGTCAACTCACCTGCGTGCAGGATGGATTGGCTTCTTGGCTACTGGACATCAAGCTCCAGAGGGACGATCACAGGTACAGCCTGGATGGTCACCGGAGCCGCGCCGCCGGCCCCCTTGCAGATGCTGAAGTCAGAAGAGGTCCAGAATCGGCGGCTGAAGACTCCTGCAGTCTTCTAAAGGTAGCGCACAGCACTGCAGCTGTGCGCCATTTTCCTCTCAGCACACTTCACACGGCAGTCACTGAGGGTGCAGGGCGCTGGGAGGGGGGCGCCCTGGGAGGCAAATGTAACCTATATAAAGGCTAAAAATACCTCACATATAGCCCCCAGAGGCTATATGGAGATATTTAACCCCTGCCTGATTTCTCTAAATAGCGGGAGACGAGCCCGCCGAAAAGGGGCGGGGCCTATCTCCTCAGCACACGGCGCCATTTCCTCTCACAGCTCCGCTGGTCAGGACGGCTCCCAAGTCTCTCCCCTGCACTGCACTACAGAAACAGGGTAAAACAGAGAGGGGGGGCAAATTTATGGCGATATTTTGATATAACAAAGCAGCTATAAGGGAGCACTTATTATAAGGCTATCCCTGATATATATATATATAGCGCTTTTGGTGTGTGCTGGCAAACTCTCCCTCTGTCTCCCCAAAGGGCTAGTGGGTCCTGTCTTCGTTAGGAGCATTCCCTGTGTGTCTGCTGTGTGTCGGTACGTGTGTGTCGACATGTATGAGGACGATATTGGCGTGGAGGCGGAGCAATTGCCAAATATGAGGATGTCACCCCCTAGGGAGTCGACACCAGAATGGATGCCTTTATTTATGGAACTACGGGATAGTGTCAACACGCTAAAGCAGTCGTTTGACGACATGAGACGGCCGGACAATCAATTAGTGCCTGTCCAGGCGACTCAAACACCGTCAGGGGCTGTGAAACGCCCTTTGCCTCAGTCGGTCGACACAGACCCAGACACAGGCGATGACTCCAGTGGTGACGGTGACGAATCAACCGTATTTTCCAGTAGGGCCACACGTTATATGATTTTGGCAATGAAGGAGGCGTTACATTTAGCTGATACTACAGGTACCACTAAACAGGGTATTATGTGGGGTGTGAAAAAACTACCTATAGTTTTTCCTGAATCAGAAGAATTAAATGACGTGTGTAATGAAGCGTGGGTTGCCCCTGATAAAAAGCTGATAATTTCAAAGAAATTACTGGCATTATACCCTTTCCCGCCAGAGGTTAGGGAGCGCTGGGAAACACCTCCTAGGGTGGACAAGGCGCTAACACGCTTATCTAAACAAGTGGCGTTACCCTCTCCTGAGACGGCCGCACTTAAAGATCCATCAGATAGGAGGATGGAAAATATCCAAAAAAGTATATACACACATGCAGGTGTTATACTACGACCAGCTATAGCGACTGCCTGGATGTGCAGTGCTGGGGTAGTTTGGTCAGAGTCCCTGATTGAAAATATTGATACCCTGGACAGGGACAATATTTTACTGTCGTTAGAACAAATAAAGGATGCATTTCTTTATATGCGTGATGCACAGAGGGATATCTGCACACTGGCATCACGGGTAAGTGCTATGTCCATTTGGGCCAGAAGAGCTTTATGGACGCGACAGTGGACAGGCGATGCGGATTCAAAACGGCATATGGAAGTTTTGCAGTATAAAGGGGAGGAGTTATTTGGAGTCGGTCTATCAGATTTGGTGGCCACGGCTACAGCCGGGAAATCCACCTTTCTACCTCAAGTCACTCCCCAACAGAAAAAGGCACCGACCTTTCAACCGCAGCCCTTTCGTTCCTTTAAAAATAAGAGAGCAAAGGGCTATTCATATCTGCCACGAGGCAGAGGTCGAGGGAAGAGACAGCAACAGGCAGCTCCTTCCCAGGATCAGAAGCCCTCCCCGGCTTCTACAAAAGCCTCAGCATGACGCTGGGGCTTCTCAAGCGGACTCGGGGACGGTGGGGGGTCGTCTCAAAAATTACAGCGCGCAGTGGGCTCACTCGCAAGTAGATCCCTGGATCCTGCAGATAATATCTCAGGGGTACAGGTTGGAATTAGAGACAGATCCACCTCGCCGTTTCCTGAAGTCTGCTTTACCAACGTCCCCCTCCGAAAGGGAGACGGTTTTGGAAGCCATTCACAAGCTGTACTCTCAGCAGGTGATAGTCAAGGTACCTCTTCTGCAACAAGGGAAGGGGTATTATTCCACTCTTTTTGTGGTACCGAAGCCGGATGGCTCGGTAAGGCCTATTCTAAATCTGAAGTCCTTGAACCTGTACATAAAGAAGTTCAAGTTCAAGATGGAGTCACTCAGAGCAGTGATAGCGAACCTGGAAGAGGGGGACTTTATGGTATCCTTGGACATCAAGGATGCGTATCTCCACGTTCCAATTTACCCCTCACACCAGGGGTACCTCAGGTTCGTTGTACAAAACTGTCACTATCAGTTTCAGACGCTGCCGTTCGGATTGTCCACGGCACCTCGGGTCTTTACAAAGGTAATGGCCGAGATGATGATTCTTCTTCGAAGAAAAGGCGTATTAATTATCCCATACTTGGACGATCTCCTAATAAGGGCAAGGTCCAGAGAACAGCTAGAGATGGGATTAGCACTGTCTCAAGAAGTGCTAAAACAGCACGGGTGGATTCTGAATATTCCAAAATCCCAGTTAATGCCGACAACTCGTCTGCTGTTCCTAGGGATGATTCTGGACACGGTTCAGAAAAAGGTTTTTCTCCCGGAGGAAAAAGCCAAGGAGTTATCCGAGCTTGTCAGGAACCTCCTAAAACCAGGAAAGGTGTCTGTACATCAATGCACAAGAGTCCTGGGAAAAATGGTGGCTTCTTACGAAGCAATTCCATTCGGCAGATTCCACGCAAGAATTTTCCAAAGGGATCTGTTGGACAAATGGTCAGGGTCGCATCTTCAGATGCACCTACGGATAACCCTGTCTCCAAGGACAAGGGTGTCTCTTCTGTGGTGGTTGCAGAGTCCTCATCTATTGGAGGGCCGCAGATTCGGCATACAGGATTGGATCCTGGTGACCACGGACGCCAGCCTGAGAGGCTGGGGAGCAGTCACACAAGGAAGAAACTTCCAGGGAGTATGGACGAGCCTGGAAACGTCTCTTCACATAAACATTCTGGAACTAAGAGCAATATACAATGCTCTAAGCCAGGCAGAACCTCTGCTTCAAGGAAAACCGGTGTTGATCCAGTCGGACAACATCACGGCAGTCGCCCATGTGAACAGACAGGGCGGCACAAGAAGCAGGAGTGCAATGGCAGAAGCTGCAAGGATTCTTCGCTGGGCAGAGAATCATGTGATAGCACTGTCAGCAGTGTTCATCCCGGGAGTGGACAACTGGGAAGCAGACTTCCTCAGCAGACACGATCTTCACCCGGGAGAGTGGGGACTTCATCCAGAAGTTTTCCACATGCTGGTAACCCGTTGGGAAAGACCAATGGTGGACATGATGGCGTCTCGCCTCAACAAAAAACTGGACAGGTATTGCGCCAGGTCAAGAGATCCGCAGGCAATAGCTGTGGACGCGCTGGTAACGCCTTGGGTGTACCAGTCGGTGTATGTGTTTCCTCCTCTGCCTCTCATACCAAAAGTATTGAGAATTATACGGCAAAGAGGCGTGAGAACGATACTAGTGGTTCCGGATTGGCCAAGAAGGACTTGGTACCCGGAACTTCAAGAGATGATCACGGAAGATCCGTGGCCTCTACCTCTAAGGAGGGACTTGCTTCAGCAGGGTCCCTGTCTGTTTCAAGACTTACCGCGGCTGCGTTTGACGGCATGGCGGTTGAACGCCGGATCCTAAAGGAAAAAGGCATGCCGGAAGAAGTCATTCCTACTTTGATTAAAGCAAGGAAGGAAGTAACCGTGCAACATTATCACCGAATTTGGCGAAAATATGTTGCGTGGTGCGAAGATCGGAGTGCTCCGACGGAGGAATTTCAACTGGGTCGATTCCTACATTTCCTGCAATCAGGATTGTCTATGGGTCTCAAATTGGGATCTATTAAGGTTCAAATTTCGGCCCTGTCGATTTTCTTTCAAAAAGAATTGGCTTCAGTCCCTGAAGTCCAGACCTTTGTTAAGGGAGTGCTGCATATACAGCCTCCTGTGGTGCCTCCAGTGGCACCGTGGGATCTCAATGTGGTTTTGGACTTTCTAAAATCTCATTGGTTTGAACCACTAAAAAAGGTGGATTTGAAATATCTCACATGGAAAGTGACCATGCTTCTAGCCCTGGCTTCGGCCAGGAGAGTGTCAGAACTGGCAGCTTTATCTTACAAAAGCCCATATCTGATTTTCCATTCGGACAGGGCAGAACTGCGGACTCGTCCGCATTTTCTCCCTAAGGTGGTGTCAGCATTTCATCTGAACCAGCCTATTGTAGTGCCTGCGGCTACAAGTGACTTGGAGGACTCCAAGTTACTGGACGTTGTCAGAGCATTAAAAATATATATTGCAAGGACAGCTGGAGTCAGAAAATCTGACTCGTTGTTTATATTGTATGCACCCAACAAGATGGGTGCTCCTGCGTCTAAGCAGACGATTGCTCGTTGGATCTGTAGCACAATCCAACTTGCACATTCTGTGGCAGGCCTGCCACAGCCTAGATCTGTAAAGGCCCACTCCACAAGGAAGGTGGGCTCATCTTGGGCGGCTGCCCGAGGGGTCTCGGCATTACAACTCTGCCGAGCAGCTACGTGGTCAGGGGAGAACACGTTTGTAAAATTTTACAAATTTGATACTCTGGCTAAGGAGGACCTGGAGTTCTCTCATTCGGTGCTGCAGAGTCATCCGCACTCTCCCGCCCGTTTGGGAGCTTTGGTATAATCCCCATGGTCCTTTCAGGAACCCCAGCATCCACTAGGACGATAGAGAAAATAAGATTTTACTTACCGATAAATCTATTTCTCGGAGTCCGTAGTGGATGCTGGGCGCCCATCCCAAGTGCGGATTATCTGCAATAATTGTACATAGTTATTGTTAACTAATTCGGGTTATTGTTGAAGGAAGCCATCTTTCAGAGGCTCCGCTGTTATCATACTGTTAACTGGGTTTAGATCACAAGTTGTACGGTGTGATTGGTGTGGCTGGTATGAGTCTTACCCGGGATTCAAAATCCTCCCTTATTGTGTACGCTCGTCCGGGCACAGTACCTAACTGGAGTCTGGAGGAGGGTCATAGGGGGAGGAGCCAGTGCACACCACCTGATCTGGAAAAGCTTTACTTTTTGTGCCCTGTCTCCTGCGGAGCCGCTATTCCCCATGGTCCTTTCAGGAACCCCAGCATCCACTACGGACTCCGAGAAATAGATTTATCGGTAAGTAAAATCTTATTTTAAGGTATTGCTTTTTCTTCCTGTAACAAACACAAACTTAACACTGCCGTCGGGCAGCCCGGGAGGGGAAACACTAGGTGATGTCCCTCATCGAGCACATTACCTAGTGTGTATCCACCTTAAGAGACTTCATAAAGGTTGAGAACTCTCCCAGACAGCCACTCAGTCCTTCTGTGTTAAGGCCCATACACACTAGAAGATCAAACTATATATCTTTCTCACTATGGGCCTAATTCAGACCTGATCACAGCAGCAAATTTGTTAGCTAATGAGCTAAACTATGTGCACTGCAGGGGAGTTGAGATATAACGTGCAGATAGAGTTAGATTTGGATGGGGTGTGTTCAAACTGAAATCTAAATTGCAGTGTAAATATAAAGCAGCCAGTATATACCCTGCACAGAAACAATATAACCCACCCAAATCTAACTCTCTCTGCACATGTTACATCTGCCCCCGCTGCAGGGCACATGGTTTTGCCCATTAGCTAACAAATTTGCTGCGATCCGGTCTGAATTAGGCCCTATATCGTTAACGATGTTCACTCCCTCGGGTCATTAGCGATGTACAATATCTTTAGTTTTCACCTTGAAATCTAAAAATATTGTACAAGACGGATGTGGATGCATGCCATCACTGACGAGAAACAAACGATATCGTTCAGTGTGTATGACCGATATGATTTGCGGGAGGGGGGATCTTGCACAATATCACATCTGATGTGCCATCGACAAGTGTGTAGCCAGCCTTAGCTTGCGGTGCTCTGCTAAATCCCTGAGCTAACTTTCAAGTAACACAGTTTACTCTGCCGAGCCCTCCCCTTCTGCTCTGCATTTAGCCAATGGAGGAGCCTACATGACATAAGGGTGGTCATTCCGAGTTGTTCGCTCTGTAATTTTCTTTGTATCGCAGCGATTTTTCGCTAATTGCGCATGCGCAATGTTCGCACTGCGACTGCTCCAAGTAAATTTGCTAAGAAGTTAGGTATTTTATTCACGGCATTACGAGGTTTTTTTCTTCGTTCTGGTGATCGTAATGTGATTGACAGGAAGTGGGTGTTTCTGGTCGGAAACTGGCCGTTTTATGGGAGTGTGTGAAAAAACGCTGCCGTTTCTGTGAAAAACGCGGGAGTGGCTGGAGAAACGGGGGAGTGCCTGGGCGAACGCTGGGTGTGTTTGTGACGTTTAACAAGGAACGAAACTGACTGAACTGATCGCAGTGGCAGAGTAAGTCCCGAGCTACTCAGAAACTGCAAAGAAATTTCTATTCGCAATTTTGAGAATCTTTCGTTCGCAATTTTGCTAAGCTAAGATTCACTCCCAGTAGGCGGCGGCTAAGCGTGTGCAAAGCTGCTAAAAGCAGCTTGCGAGCGAACAACTCGGAATGACCACCAAGGGGGCCTAATTCTGAGTTGATCGCAGCAGCAAATTTGTTAGCAGTTGGGCAAAACAAGGGTGGTCATTCCGAGTTGATCGCTCGTTATTTTTTTTCCGCAATGGATCGATTAGTCGCTAATGCGCATGCGCAATGTCCGCAGTGCGACTGTGCCAAGTACCGTATTTGCTGGCGTATAAGACGACTTTTTCCCCCTGAAAAACATGCCTCCAAGCGGGGGGTCGTCTTATACGCCGGGTGTCGTCTTATACGCCGGGCGGGAAGTCGCCGGCGTGGGAAGTCGCGAAACAGGGGCCTGGCCTAGCGGGCTCGCGGGCGGACCCCCGTTTTCAGCAATGGTGGTTGAGAAGATGATGTTGGCTGCCCCCCCCCCCACTTCCCCCGTGAAGTGCCTCTATCTGTATGGTGAGTGTACGGGTGAAGCTGTGTGACGTCCGGCTCCTACACAGGGACAGGAGCCAGGTGCTGCACGTATTGTTACAGTGCAGCACCCGGCTCATGTCACTGAGCAGGAGCCGACATTCAGCAGTGACAGGCGGACATCGGCAGCACTTACAGTATAAGAGATTTGGTATGCATAAGAAGGGGGGGGGCAGCGGCTAAGGCAGGGGGGACAGCGGCAGCACTGCAGGGAAGCTGCAGGTGAGGGGGGCTTAATACTGGTACTACAGGGCAGACCAGACAGCTGCTAGTGACAGGGAGACGGCAGGGACCAATTTTTATCTCTGTTTTACGGATCTATTTAAAGGTTATACACGAGGAGGTGGCGCCCGCTGTTTTTCTTCTAGTCTTCTACAGTGTGTTGCCAGAGTTCCTCTGGGTTGTGGGCTGCCTGCCTGTGTTTCTGAGAAATCAAATCAAATCAAATCTGATGTTTTTTTACGTTTTATTTAGTGTGTGGAAGGTGTGCGGAAGAGGGGGTAGTCTTATATGGCGAGTATATAACAAACTCTATATTTTGAGTGGAAATGTTGGGGGGTCGTCTTATACGCCCAGTCGTCTTATACGCCGGCAAATACGGTAAATTTGCTATGCAGTTAGGTATTTTACTCACGGCATTACAAGGTTTTTTCTTCGTTCTGGTGATCGGAATGTGATTGACAGGAGGTGGGTGTTTCTGGGCGGAAACAGGCCGTTTTATGGGTGTGTTTGAAAAAACACTGCCGTTTCTGGGAAAAACGCGGGAGTGTCTGAAGAAACGGGGGAGTGTCTGGGCGAACGCTGGGAGTGTTTGTGATGTCAAACCAGGAACGAAACTGACTGAACTGATCGCAGTTGCCGAGTAAGTCTGGAGCTACTCAGAAACTGCTAAGAAGTGTCTATTCGCAATTCTGCTAATCTTTCGTTCGCAATTTTACTATGCTAAGATTCACTCCCAGTAGGCGGCGGCTTAGCGTGTGCAAAGCTGCTAAAAGCAGCTTGCGAGCGAACAACTCGGAATGACCACCAATGTGTACTGCAGGAGGGGCAGATATAGCATGTGCAGAGAGAGTTAGATCTGGGTGGGGTGTATTATAACTGAAATCTAAATTGCAGTGATAAAAATAAAGCAGCCAGTATTTACCCTGCACAGAAACAAAATAACCCACCCAAATCTAACTCTCTCTGCAAATGTTATATCTGCCCCCCATGCAGTGCACATGGTTTTGCCCAATTGCTAACAAATTTGCTAAATTTAAAATATATACGTTATGGTAAGAACTTACCGTTGATAACAGTATTTCTCCTAAATCCACAGGTTCAACAGGATACATTGGGATATAGTGGAGCCAGAGGCGGAACTACCGCCAAGTGCAACCAGTGCGTTGCACTGGGGCCCGCCTCTGTCCAGGGGCCCAAAGCATGTAATGAGTCAAACTGACTCATTATATGCCGCTGCGTGCTGCGGGCAACCGCTTCCCGCAGCGCACAGCCGCCCGGAGAGGAGAGGAGCAGCGGTACGGGGGAAGGGGGAGGAGGGAGGTGGAGGAGGGAGCCGCAGCAGCGCTTTGTTACTGGTGGAGGCGCTGCTGCTGCTGCCCCTCTGCTTCACTATAGGCTGTCTTCCGAGAACAGCCTATAGTGAAGCAGAGGGGCAGCAGCAGCAGCGCCTCCACCAATAACACAGCGCTGCTGCGGCTCCCTCCTCCACCTCCCTCCTCCTCCTTCTCTACTGCCCGGGAATCGTCAAGATGCACCGAGGAGCCTGAGCCAGCGGAGAGGGTAAGTATAATTCTTCTTTCTTTCTGTCTCTTTCTTTCTTTCTTTCTTTCTTTCTTTCTTTCTTGGGACTGCCTGCCGCTATGTGTAAAAATGGGGAATCTGCCTGCCGCTATGTGTAAAAATGGTGAATCTGCCTGCCGCAATGTGTAAAAATGGGGAATCTGCCTGCCGCTATGTGTAAAAATGGGGAATCTGCCTGCCGCAATGTGTAAAAAGGGGGAATCTGCCTGCCGTAATGTGTAAAAATGGGGAATCTGCCTGCCGCAATGTGTAAAAATGGGGAATCTGCCTGCCGCAATGTGTAAAAATGGGGAATCTGCCTGCCGCAATGTGTAAAAATGGGGAATCTGCCTGCCGCAATGTGTAAAAATGGGGAATCTGCCTGCCGCTATGTGTAAAAATGGGGAATCTGCCTGCCGCAATGTGTAAAAAGGGGGAATCTGCCTGCCGCAATGTGTAAAGGGGGAATCTGCCTGCCGTAATGTGTAAAAATGGGGAATCTGCCTGCCGCAATGTGTAAAAAGGGGGAATCTGCCTGCCGCAATGTGTAAAAATGGGGAATCTGCCTGCCGCAATGTGTAAAAATGGGGAATCTGCCTGCCGCTATGTGTAAAAATGGGGAATCTGCCTGCCGCAATGTGTAAAAAGGGGGAATCTGCCTGCCGCAATGTGTAAAAAGGGGGAATCTGCCTGCCGTAATGTGTAAAAAGGGGGACGCTGTCTGCCGTAATGTGTAACAAGGGCACGCTGTCTGCCGTAAAGTGTAAAAAGGGGACGCTGTCTGCCGTTATGTGTAAAAAGTGTACGCTGTCTGCCGTAATGTGTAAAAAGGGGACGCTGTCTGCCTTAATGTGTAAAAAGGGGGACGCTGTCTGCCGTTATGTGTAAAAAGTGTACGCTGTCTGCCGCTATGTTTAACAAGGGCACGCTGTCTGCCGTAATGTGTAAAAAGGGGGACGCTGTCTGCCGTTATGTGTAAAAAGTGTACACTGTCTGCCGCTATGTTTAACAAGGGCACGCTGTCTGTCGTTATGTGTAAAAAGTGTACGCTGTCTGCCGCTATGTGTAACAAGGGCACGCTGTCTGCCGTTATGTGTAAAAAGGGGACGCTGTCTGCCGTTATGTGTAAAAAGTGCATGCTGTCTGCCGTAATGTGTAAAAAGGGGAATGCTGTCTGCCGTAATGTGTAAAAAGGGGACGCTGTCTGCCGTAATGTGTAAAAAGAGGAATCTGTCCGCTGTAAGGTGTAAAAGGGTCTCTACCTGGTGTAGTGGTGCTACTGTGCGGCACAATTTGAATAATGGAGACTACTGTGCACTGTTTTATGAATTGGTATTATTTTGTGGCCACACCCCTTCCCCACGAAGCCACGCCACTATGTATTTTTGCGCGCGCCTACGGCACGCACTGCCCCTGTTTTGCATGTAGGGGTGGGGCTCCGATGCCGTTTCTTGCACACAGTGCTAAAATGTCTAGTTACGGCACAGTTGCTAGGTATCCATTTCTCTGGCCCTGAGCAGGTCCCCCTCACCAGATCCTCTCCAGGGGTGAGGGGGTGGACTTGGATGGGATGCAAAGCATTTTGCCGCACCTGGGCCCACCGCTCGCTAGTTCCGCCACTGAGTGGAACAACAGCGGATTTGCACCAATCGGTCAAACCTATTCGGTCTCCCAGCATGCAACGGGCCCGTCCATATATCCCCGCCTCCTGGCTCAGGCAAATCAGTTGGTTTCCAAAGCTCAAGGCAGGAGCATCATGTAGAGCCCTAATCCCTAATCAGCCGAGAAGAACACACCCTTCCGTACAAGAAGGAAGAGATTCGTGAGTAAAAGGATCCTCAAATCAGATGCGTCAGGGATCCCTGTGGAAGCTGTGGACTTAGGAGAAATACTGTTATCAACGGTAAGTTCTTACCATAACGTATATTTCTCCTGCAGGTTCCACAGGGTATCCACAGGATACGTTGGTATGTCCCAAAGCAATTTAGTGGTGGGGACGTTCCTGATTAGACAGGAAAATCCTTCACCTGAATTCCATGTACTGAGAGGCAAAGGTATCTACGGCATAATGTCTAATGAATGTGTAAATGGAGAACATGGGGTATATTTACAAAGATTCGTGTTTTGGCTGTTTTGAAGGGTGTTTGAACTCGAATGGTATCGGGTGCATTTTACTGCAACTTTTTGAATCCTGATACGATCATTCACTAAGCTGCCAAGTTTTGCACAATCGTTTTTTCCGATGTCGATGTGATTCGTAATATCAGGCAGTGTTTTACGGGAGTGATGAGTAAAACACTGCCTGACAAAACACAAGGAATCCCGGCCGGATCTGTGAGATCCGTGCAGGGCTTAATTGTGTACCTTAAAAAGTTGATTAAAGTCTTAAAAATTCTGAAAAAAATTGCGTGGGGTCCCCCATCCTAAGCACAACCAGCCTCGGGCTCTTTGAGCCGGTCCTGGTAGAAAAAATATGGGGGAAAAAATTACAGGGGTTCCCCCATATTTAATCAACCAGCACCAGGCTCTGCGCCTGGTCCTGGTTCCAAAAATACGGGGGACAAAAAGCGTAGGGGTCCCCCGTATTTTTGAAACCAGCACCGGGCTCCACTAGCCAGGGTACATAATGCCACAGCCGGGGGACACTTTTATACTGGTCCCTGCGGCCCTGGCATTACATACCCAACTAGTCACCCCTGGCCAGGGTACCCTGGAGGAGTGGGAACCCCTTAAATCAAGGGGTCCCCCCCTCCAGCCACCCAAGGGCCAGGGGTGAAGCCCGAGGCTGTCCCCCCCATCCAAGGGCGGCGGATGGGGGGCTGATAGCCTTGTGAAAAAATGTGAATAAGGGGGGTCATTCCGAGTTGTTCGCTCGTAAGCTGCTTTTAGCAGCTTTGCACACGCTAAGCCGCCGCCTACTGGGAGTGAATCTTAGCTTAGCAAAATTGCGAACAAAAGATTAGCAGAATTGCGAATAGACACTTCTTAGCAGTTTCTGAGTAGCTCCACACTTACTCGGCATCTGCGATCAGTTCAGTCAGTTTCGTTCCTGGTTTGATGTCACAAACACACCTAGCGTTCGCCCAGACACTCCTCCGTTTCTCCAGCCACTCCCGCGTTTTTCCCAGAAACGGTAGCGTTTTTTCGCACACACCCATAAAACGGCCAGTTTCCGCCCAGAAACACCCACATCCTGTCAATCACATTACGATCACCAGAACGAAGCAAAAACCTCGTAATGCCGTGAGTAAAATACCTAACTGCATAGCAAATTTACTTGGCGCAGTCGCACTGCGGACATTGCGCATGCGCATTAGCGACTAATCGCTCCATTGCGAGAAAAAAATAACGAGCGAACAACTCGGAATGACCCCCATTGTTTTTAGTAGCAGTACTACAAGTCCCAGCAAGCCTCCCCCGCAAGCTGGTACTTGGAGAACCACAAGTACCAGCATGCGGTGGAAAACCGGGCCCGCTGGTACCTGTAGTACTACTACTAAAAAAATACCCCCAAAAAAACAGGACACACACACCGTGAAAGTATAAGTTTATTACATACATGCACACCTCCATACATACATACTTACCTATGTTCCCACGAGGCTCGGTCCTCTTCTCCATGTAGAATCCTTGGGGTACCTGTGAAAAAAATTATACTCACATAATCCAGTGTAGAATCAGACCTTTGTATAATCCACGTACTTGGCAAAATAATAAAACGGAAACCCGACCACGCACTGAAAGGGGCCCCATGTTTACACATAGGACCCCTTTCCCCGACTGCCAGGACCCCCCCTGACTCCTGTCAAAGAGGTTCCCTTCAGTCAATCAGGGAGCGCCACGTCGTGGCACTCTCCTGATTGGCTGTGTGCTCCTGTAGTGTCTGTCAGGCAGCACACGGCACAGATACAATGTAGCGCCTATGCGCTCCATTGTAGCCAATGGTGGGAACTTTGCGGTCAGCGGTGAGGTTACTTTCGGTCAACCGCTGACCGCAAAGTTCTTACACACGCACACGCACACACACACACACACACACACACACACACACACACACACACACACACACACACACACACACACTATACAGGGGCCCTTACACACACACACACACACACACACACACACACACACAGATTGACAGTATACAGGGGTCCTTACACACACACACACACACACACTATACAGGGGTCCTTACACACACACACACACACACACACACACACACACACACACACACACACACACACACACACACTGACATTATACAGGGGTCCACACACACACACACACACACACACACACACACACACACACACACATTGACACTATACAGGGGTCCTTACACACACACTGACACTATACAGGGGTCCTTACACACACACACACACACACACACACACACACACACACACACACACACACATTGACACTATACAGGGATTCCTTATACACACACACACTATACAGGGGTCCTTACACACACGCACACGCACGCACACACACACTCTGACACTATACAGGGGTCCTTACACACACACACACACACACACACACACACACACACACACACACATTGACACTATACAGGGGTCCTTACACACACACACACACACACACACACACACACACACACACACACACACACACACACACACATTGACACTATACAGGGGTCCTTACACACACACACACACACACACACACACACACACACACACTATACAGGGGTCCTTACACACACACACACACACACACACACTCTGACACTATACAGGGGTCCTTACACACATACACTGACACTATACAGGGGTCCATACACACACACACACACACACACACACACACACACACACACACACACATACACTGACACTATACAGGGGTCCATACACACACATAAACTGACACTATATAGGGGTCCATACACACACACACACACACACACACACACACACACACTGACACTATACAGGGGTCCATACACACACACACAGACACTATACAGGGGTCCTTACACACACACACACACACACACATACACACACACACACACACACACACACACACACACACACACTGACACTATACAGGGGTACACACACACAAACACACATTGACACTATACAGGGGTCCTTACACACACACACACTGACACTATACAGGGGTCCTTACACACACACTGACACTATACAGGGGTCCTTACACACACACTGACACTATACAGTGGTCCTTACACACACACACACACACACACACAGACACTATACAGGGGTCCTTACACACACACACACACACACACACACACACACACACACACACACACTATACAGGGGCCCTTACACACACTGACACTATACAGGGGTCCTTACACACACACACACACACACACACACACACACACACACACATTGACACTGTACAGGGGTCCTTACACACACACTGACACTATACAGGGGTCCTTACACACACACACACACACACACACACACACACACACACACACACACACACACACACACACACACACACACACACACACACACAGACAGACACTATACAGGGGTCCTTACACACACACACACACACACACACACACACACACACACACACACACACACTATACAGGGGCCCTTACACACACTGACACTATACAGGGGTCCTTACACACACACACACACACACACACACACACACACATACACACATTGACACTATACAGGGGTCCTTACACACACACACACACACACACACACACACACACACACACACACACTATACAGGGGTCCTTACACACTTACACACACACACACACACACACACTGACACTATACAGGGGTCCTTACACACACACTATACAGGGGTCCTTTATATACGATCGCGGGGGGCACATCTAATGTAGTAATGCAGCAATGTTGGGCTGAACAGATTGTCAGCACTGGAGAGAAAGACTCACTTACCGGCATTAGCAGCAGGGCTGATCTGCTGCACCGGTCCTTCTGATCATGCTCTGCCTCCATTGCTGCTGTGATCCAGGGCTGGTCGCGGGTGCCGGCCAGGCAGGGGGGTGTGGTGGTCATGTGTGCCGGCTGGGGGGGGAGCTGTGCGCAGAGATCATGTGTGTGGCGGAGGGGTGGTGGACATGTGTGCCGGCTGGCCGGCAGGGGGGAGCGGTGCGCGGTGATCATAGGTGGGGTGAGGGGGTGGTGCGGTGGACATATGTGCCGGCTGGGGAGAGCGGTGCGCCGTGATCACGTGGCGGGGGGGGCAAAATATGTGGCGGCATGTGGGAGCAGTGCGCGGTTATTCTGTGTGGCGGCGGGGGGTTGGAGGGTTCACGTTGATCATGTGTGCTGGAGAGAGCGGAGGGATGCCGTCTATGTTTGGCTCCACCAGCATGACGGGCTCCCTGAGCGTTGGGGCCCGGTACAGTTGTGACCTTTGTCCCCCCCTGTCGCTGAGCGGGTAGCGCCGTGACAGCGCTCCCCCTCAGCTGCGCCTGCGCCTCCATCTCATTTGGGGGGGTCATGCTGCCCCCTTGCCCCCCTTGTTCCGACGCCTCTGCATCCAACGATGCATCTCCCGCAGCAAAGTCCGGACCCTAGAAGACCGAGACTACAATTTCTTCATTAAGATGGAATTTCTTCATTAAGATGGAATTTAGAAACCACCTTAGGAAGATACCCAGATTTGGTTTGAAGAACTGCTCTATCTGGATAAAAAATTCAGAAATGGAAGATGACATAACCATGCCCCAACATCTGAAATTCTTTAACTGAAGCAAAGTAAGTAGAAAGAAACTTTAGCTGACAACCATTTAAGATCCAGTCTTTCAAGTGGTTCAAATGGGACAACCTGAAGGGCCTTTAGGACTAACTTAAATTCCAAGGCACTGTAGGAAGAATGGAAGAGGTTGAATGTGTCGCATTCCTTGGAAAAAGTGTGCACATCCTGTAGGTTAACAATTTTCCTTTGGAACCATACAGTCAATGCTGACACTCATACTCTAAAGGAAGTCAGCCATAAACCTTTATGCATTCCTGCCTAAATGATGCCAAGAGTCTGGAAACTCTGAAAAATCAAGGGTCAAATTTTGATCCCTACACCAATGAACATAGGCTTGCCATATTTGGTGATAAATGCGAGCTGAGGAAATTTTCCTTGCTCTGAGCATAATTAGAATTACCTGTTGTGAGAGTCCTCTTGCCTTCAAGATAGAGGTCTCGAGAGTCACTTCGCCAAAGACAGTCCATGCAGGTGTTTGTGATAACCAGGACCCTGAGATGGTAGATCTGGCCGTTGAAGAAGTAGAAATGGAGCATCCATCTACATCCTCTGCAGATCTGTATACTAATGTCTTCTGGGCCAAGCTGGAGCTCTTTGTATCACGGCACCCTTACCTTGTCTTACCTTTCATATCACCCTGTATCACAAGGCAATTGGTGGAACACATGAACCAGATGAAAGTTGACAAGCCGTCCACAAGATCGCTCTGATATTTGTTCCTGACCCGTATGCAAAACATATGTTGTTCTGACAGGACGGCATGAGCTGTATCTCTGGTAACCCCCATTATCTACCAGAGTTTTTAAGACCTTGGTGTGTAAGTCCATACATTTACATAAATGGCGAGTTGACTAAGAAATTCTGCTTCCCAGTTTAGAACTGCCTAAATGAGTACTGCGGACAAGGCTGGATAACGAAGTTCTGTCCACCTTAAAGTGTGACTTACCTTCTTCATTATGTTTTGGCTGCGAGATACTCACTGATTGATGAGGTACGCCACTGCCATTGCATGTCCGAGCAGATCCGATCTGGATTCAGAAGGATATTCTTTCTCTGAATAAATGCCATATATATGGCCCGAGGTTCCAATATATTTATTGGCAGGCAAACTTTCTTCCTTGGTCCACTGCCCCTGGAAGCAACTCCTTCCTGACACTTCATCCCAGCCCCACAGGCTGGCCCATTGTCAGAGTTGCCATCTAATATTTAAAGGAGTCTTCCTTTGTCCAGGATAGGATGTCCAATAACCATCAAGTTATTGACCTCCTAATTTCCAGAAGAAGACCATAATCTGTGCTGTTATTGTCTGATAAAAAACATTTTTACTTGGAAATGATCAGACATTGCAGATGTATCTAATGAAACTAAGTATACTCCATCATGTCCAATGTCTACACATCAAAACCCATCACACTCATTACCGTGTAAATGGATACCGTTTGACTGTGTAGCAATTCCTGAATCCTTAAGTGAATTTTGGATATTCTATTCAGAGGTAAATTACTCTCTGAATACCCATTCCAACAGAGCCCCCAAGTGAGTCATCCGATGTGACGGAATCAGAGATGACTTTGCTCAATGTATTAGCCAACCATATCTCTGTAACAAGCTGTTGTTTGTTACAGATGAACGTGAACAATTCCTGAGACTGTGCAAGGATTATTAAATTGTCGCCATCTGGATTTAATTTTATTTATTTATTTAAATACTTATCTCCTGCTAACAGAGATAAGATGCCATCACTACCATAATTTTGGTGAATACTCTGGGAGTTGTGGTCAGCCCCATGGTAGGGCCTGAATTGAGGCTAGAGTATAGCACCTAACATAGCGCTGATGGACCAGTGCTACAGGAACATGTGGATAGGCATCCTGAATATTCTGGAATGCCCTAAATTCTCCTGCTCTATGGCAGAAATAATGGAATGTAAAAGTCTCCATAAGAAACCTGAGGCATCCAAAAGTACTTGTTCAGAACTTTGAGATTGAGTATGGGCCGGAATGACCCATTTGGCTTCTGGACTAGAAACAGGTTGGAATCAAACCTTGTCCTAAAGGTGCAGGAGGAACTGAATTATCACTCCTGACTGAAGCACCTGAACTGCCTCTTGCAAAGCCCTATTCTTCGTTTCCACTGAAGACGGGCTGGTACAATTTTTATTGAGGATGTTTCTTGAAAACACCTACAACACTTGGTATTACCAGGAGGTTTACCATCCAAGTACTAACCAGGACCAACACTGCTTAGCTTCCGAGATCAAATAAGATTTGGCATGTCCAGTGTGGTGTGGCTGTAGATCATACCGTGAGATACTGCTGTTTTGCACCCAGACCTGTAGTAGACTGCTACCAGCTCTGTATAAACTGAAGAAATCAGCCTCCCACCCTGGGTCGCCCCAGGTGGAGACCCTCACCATCAGGCTGATGGCTTATCTTTAGATGTAAAACCCGGTCCTCCGGTAGCCCAATACCTTTTAGTCCTACCAGGCTTGTTGGATTGGACTGCTTGCCTTTTATACTTTCCTTTTGCTTTTCCTTGATTCCGAAAGGACCAGAATGCTGGAACTAGGCTTGACTTTTTGTGTGAAAAGAAACTCTTTCTTGGAGTCTGGTTTCAAATACTGTTAATTCTTTACCAAAAGAACATTTCCAGTGACAAGGGTAAGTCTCCAGAACCTTCCAGGATTCTGAGTTTGCTTACCATGTACATAACCAACCCGCTCTGCAAGCTACTGATGCAGCTGCAGTCTGAGAGGCAATTGTACCCATATCCAGGTCCGCTTATCGCTGCCTGTTTGATATACCATATGGAATTTTTGCTTTCTAGATGCCATTGAAAAATCCCTCTTCAATGCATCAGCCCAGGCCTTACGCTATCTGAGCTGAAGTCAAAGCTAGTCTAATGATTGTCTCAGACAAAAAGAAAAAAAATGGTCTTTAGAAAACCATCGAGTCTCCTATCCGTGACATCATTTATGTTGAAAACAAAAATAATGTAGATTTTCACAGCAATCTAAGGTGTGTGAAACTACTTAGGGAGCCACCCTTCTTTTTTAAACAGCCCTCAGCTGGATGAGGATAATTGGAATTCCATTTCCTGGAATTCTAACTTCCTACTGGGGGTGTAGTACAGTCTGCCGGCGGTCAGGCTCCCGGCGAGCAGCATACCGGCGCCGCAAGCCCGATCATCGGCTTACCGACAGTGTGGCGAGTGCAAATGAGGCCCTTGCGGGCTCGCTGTGCTCGCCACGCTGCGGGCACGGTGGCGCGCTACGCGCGCCACGCTATTTTATTCTCCCTCCAGGGGGGTCATGGACCCCCACGAGGGAGAATAAGTGTTGGTATGCCGGCTGTCGGGATTCCGGTGCCGGTATACTGTGCGCAGGGATCCCGACAGCCGGCATACTGAAGACCACCCCCTACTGGGCGTAACCCAACATAATTTCCATCAGCTGTTTTGGGACATTTAAACACAGCTGCCTAAGTTTCTAACACAGGCTCTGCTGCTTCTGAGGATAGAATGGCTTGCATAGCACTAATTAGCTCAGGTATCTGAGCCTTCCGAAGTGCAATGAGTCCTCAGCTAAACATGTGTAAACTGTGAAGATGTTGTATCATGTCTATGTGATGTACTTACCACCGGCCTTTCAACCTGCATTTGTTAAGAGGCTGCCATTCCCTAGGGTGGATAACCTGAGAATGAAGTTGCATGTAAGGGTTAATAGGATAACCTATCGCTGGTATAGGAGCTGGCATTATCTGCTCAGCTACATTGGATAATGTCTGTGCATGCCATGGTTACTTAAGAGACTCTGGAGACAACTAAACCATTTTGCACATAATCCCAGTGAACCAGTCCTGATAGGTTAACCTAGCTCTGCAAAACAACATGAAATGAGTGTTGGTGCTGTTGTGGAAAGTGTATTTTCTTCACCCTTGCCGCTCTTAGACATGATAAATAAATCACACATTACAGTGTTATTACACAATTTGTGACTGTAATCACTTTAAAATTTGTTACAGTAACATACAATCTGACCCTATCCTGCTTAGCACCAGCATTGAGGATCGGATACACAGAAAAATTGACAGATTTTTGTCAAAAGTAAAGTCAGCAATCACACTAGCAGTCAGTCACAGGTTATACATTACTATAATAAGCAATATGAGCACTTTATCAACTACAAAAACATTTCAGGTATGTAGGAGGAACATTACTGCATTACCTTATATAGGAGTTTTAAACGTATTCAGTTGCACAGCAAAAAGAAAACCACAGCAATAGTTATCAGACTCATATGCATCAGGCACTTTATCTAACTATTCGTACTCAAAGGTAGATAGAGACTTAGGGGGTCATTCCGAGATGATCGTAGCTGTGCTAAATTTAGCACAGCTACGACCAGGCACTCAGACATGCGGGGGTACGCCCAGCACAGGACTAATCCGGCCTGCATGTCAGTGCCCCCCCGCAGAAATGCTAAATCATCGCACAGCGGCGATGCTTTAGCATCTCAGGAGTTACTCCCGGCCAGCGCAGCGGCTGCGTGTGACGCCACCCAGCCGCTGCGGCCCGCCCCCACCCAACGGCCCAGCCACGCCTGCGTTGGCTGGACCGCGCCCCCTAAATGGCAGCTTGATGCCGCCATCCAGCCCCCTCCCGCCAGGGCGATCGTTAGGCAACGCCGGCCGCCGACCGTCTGGCATGCGCCGGCGCACTGCGGCGCCAGCGCATGTGCAGTTCCGACCCGATTGCTGCGATAAACTGCAGCGATCGGGTTGGAATGACCCCCCTAGTGCTGTATTACCCACTCAGTAGAGTGGGATACAGGGAGACTCACCCCGCTTCCAGGACCAATCAATTGGAATGTTATCTTCTGAGTATAGGCATGAGGGCATGACTCTGTTAAATCTCAGTTGGTTGGATTGTTAGCTTGTTTTCTTTAAATTGTTTTATTACTGTCCATTGCTGGGGGAGGGTTCAGTGGAGTTTGGGTGTAATCAGTGTATTCACATGCTTGGCCCATTACTTAAAGAGCATCAGAAAGGCTTGGGCCGTAGGCTTGCTGGCCATTACTTCAAAGGACATTATTCAAAGGATAACTACAAGTTTAAACATAATTTTGACGTTACACCGATGTTAAACCGAAGGAAAACAGAAGGACAACAATCTAGCCACAATCTGAACCACTAAAGGACAGCTTTCAAACATATGTGAGTCCAATTCCTCAACACATCCAACTACTCCAGCCTAAGTAACCCATACTTATAACTTAAATCTGTGATAGGAACGCAACAAGATCTTTACACTTCATCCGCAACTATTCAAATTTATGTCTATAGCTTACCAAAAACATCTGAATTCTCAACTGTACCAATGTTATCTGTCTTTTTACACTATGAAAAGACATCCCCAGACTGCTCACTACAGCTCTCTCTTATGCAGACTCATGTATGTTTTTTGATGTAATGATTGCCTTGTAATTGGCATTGCATGTGTGGGGAAGTTGCACAGTGAAACCTAGTTTATTATTTCATGTTCACTGGTGTTTACCACCTTTAATCATTTGACCATTGTGGTCAGGTGTACTATATCTTGACATTTTGTGAGGTGTAGTCATGGTGTAAAGGACACAGTGTGATTCCTGATTAGTAAAAAAAAAAAAAAAATACCAAACACTGAGCAACATCCCCAAACAGGTCATTTCAACTTTAAACTTGTCATTTATTTTGTACGGTCTGGACATGGCTACTAATAACAAATGCACAGACACAATTCTTAAAGCTATGAGTGCAAATGCTAGGAGCTTGGGAGACAAAATTCCAGAACTAATTGCGACAATGACAAGGGATAACCTGGATTTTGTCGCAATTACAGAGTCATGGTGCAATGAGAATCATGACTGGGACATAGCTATACCAGGAAACAATTTATTTAGGAAGGATAGAATAGGAAGAATAGGAGGAGGGGTAGCACTGTATGTGAAAAAAAGCATAAATGCTACTTTAATACAAAATATTGAAGACAAAACTGAGGCCCTTTGGGTCACCATAGAAACCGGGGAGAAGGACATTATTCGCATTGGGGGGATATATAGACCACCAGGCCAGGGGCAGGATTTGGACAGGAACCTATTATTGGACATCACTAAAATGGCTTTAAAGGGAGAAGTCATAATCATGGGAGACTTTAATTTACCTGATGTAAATTGGAAGGGGACTTTTGCAAGTTCAGCTACAAGTGGCAAATTTCTAAATTCCTTACAGGGAGCATCTCTCAAGCAATTGGTGAGGGAGCCCACTCGCAAAGACTCAATATTAGATTTAATTCTTACAAATGGTGATAGGATATCTGACATATATGTGGGTGAGCACCTGGGATCCAGTGATCATCAAGCAGTATGGTTTAGTATAAAGACAGGATCCAACTCCTGTCACACAAAAACAAAGGTGTTGGATTTTAGAAATGCTGACTTTGCAAAAATGGGGAGATGCTTAAGTGATTCATTGGTGGACTGGAGGAACTTGGAAGGAGTGCAGGAGAGGTGGAAAAAACTGAAAAGTGCGATACTAAGGGCAACAGACCTTTGTATCAAAAGGGTTAGGAAAAACACCAGGAAGAGAAAGCCAGTGTGGTTCACAAAAGAGGTAGCAACTAGTGTGAAAGCAAAAAAGATGGCTATTAGGAAATACAAACAGACTCAAAATAATAACGACAAAGAGGTGTATCTTGACAGACGGAAGGATGCTAAGAAAGTGATCAGACGTGCAAAGGCAGAAGCTGAGGAGAAAATGGCCCAGTCAGTATATAAAGGGGGCAAAACTTTTTTTAAGTATATAAGCGAAAGGAAAAAATCAAATGGAGGAATAATAAGACTTAAGACAGACAGTGAGCATTTGGTGGAGGGAGACAAGGCAATAGCAGATCACCTAAATAATTATTTTTGCTCAGTATTTACTACAGATGAAGGGATGGGGCCACAGTTAAGTTGCAAAAACATTCATAAAAATAAGGCAGATGAAAGTACATTTACTGAGGAGAAGGTCCTAACAGAACTTACAAAACTAAAAGTGGATAAATCAATGGGACCAGATGGGATGCACCCAAGGATACTCAAAGAGCTAAAAGATGTGCTGGTTACACCTTTAACAGAATTATTTAACCAGTCACTAAATACAGGTGCTATTCCAGAGGACTGGAAAAGAGCAAATGTAGTTCCACTGCACAAAAGTGGAAGCAAGGAAGAAGCAAGGAACTACAGACCAGTAAGCCTTACATCAGTAGTAGGGAAAGTAATGGAAAAACTATTAAAAGAAAGAGTTGTGGAATATCTTAAATCAAACAACTTACAGGATCCAAAACAGCATGGATTTACTGGTGGGAGATCATGCCAAACAAATCTTATTGACTTTTTTGACTTTGTGACGAAAATAATAGATCAAGGGGGAGCTGTAGATGTAGCATATCTAGACTTTAGTAAGGCATTTGACACTGTCCCACATCGCAGACTGCTAAATAAACTTGAAAGCGTGGGGGTGGATTATAAAACGGTTAAATGGATAAGAACCTGGTTGCAGGATAGGAAACAGACAGTTGTAGTGAGTGGAGTTCAATCTATGGAGGGAAATGTTACCAGTGGAGTACCCAAGGGATCTGTACTTGGTCCAGTTCTCTTTAATATCTTTGTTGGTGACATTGCAGATGGTATTGAAGGGAAGGTATGCCTTTTTGCAGATGATACAAAGATATGCAACAGGGTAGACACACCGGGAGGTGTAAAACAAATGATTGATGACCTAGGTAGGCTTGAGAAATGGTCAATAACGTGGCAACTACAGTTTAATGCTAAAAAATGCAAAATCATGCACTTGGGTCTCAAAAAACCAAAGGCTAAATATAGTATCAAGGGTACTATAATGGAAACTACTGAGGAGGAAAGGGATTTAGGAGTCACTATTTCAAGTGACTTGAAGGCAGGAAAGCAATGCAACAAAGCAATGAGGAAGGCAAGTCAGATGCTTGGTTGCATAGGGAGAGGAATCAGTAGCAGGAAAAAAGAAGTGATAATGCCACTGTATAGGTCATTGGTGCATCCCCATCTGGAATACTGTGTCCAGTTCTGGAGACCATATCTCCAGAAAGATATAAATACATTAGAGAGTGTACAAAGAAGGGCAACTAAAATGGTGCATGGCCTACATCACAAAACTTACCCGGAAAGGCTGAAAGATCTTAACATGTATAGTTTGGAGGAGAGAAGGGAAAGGGGGGACATGATAGACACTTTCAAATATATCAAGGGTCTTAACAAAGTTCAGGAGGGAAACATTCTTCAAAGGAAGAGAAGTATTAGAACTCGAGGACATACACTGAGACTGGAGGGGGGAGGTTCAGGGGAAATTTAAGGAAAAATTACTTCACAGAAAGGGTAGTGGATAAGTGGAATAGCCTCCCATCAGAGGTGGTAAAGGCTAAGACTGTAGAGCAATTTAAACATGCTTGGGATAGGCATATGAATATCCTTACAAAGAATTAAGGTTCAAAAAGGGTTGAGATTGCCTAAAGGATAAAAAAAAAAGGGTCAGACTAGATGGGCCAAGTGGTTCTTATCTGCCGTCAAATTCTATGTTCTATGTTTCTATGTTTAATATGTTTGCGAACGCTGAGTGGATCCAGACACTACTAGTGTACACAATCGCTCCGTGAACCTATAGTGAACACAGACGCCCAAGTGAACACTGATGCACCAGTCACAAAGCCACCTATGCTGCGACTGGGTCCCCTTAGTACACAGCATCTCAGACGGAAGCGGGAAACACAGTTCATGGCGGGAGACTAGGAGGAAACTGTTCATGAACCGGGGAGAGGGGCGACCAGGGAAGCGTCTGACTCCCCATTGCTGACATCAACCCTAGGGATCGCGGCCTCAAACTACCCCTGGAGCCTATGATCCCTAAGGCCTAGCGTTGGTGCACTCTCGGTGGCAGCCGCATCAGCGACTGTTTGGTAGTCTCCTCCCAAAACAGTGCGGCTGTGTCCGTGTTCCCCCTCTAGGCGGAACCGATGCCTTACCTTCTCCCTGTGCTCTGGCCACAGCCTGGTAACGTCTGCTGGACCTGCTAGTATATCCGACACAGACGCCCATCGAAACAGCACTGTACTCGTGGGTAAGCGTTGTCGCAACCCGGCGGAGAGTTTTTTGAGCTACTCTTTTTAAGGTACGTATAAGATGCTTTTTAGAAAGCTCACGCAGAAAAAATAGACTATAAAAATAAAATAAGAAAGCTTACGGCTGCTAAAAAACAGCAGCTCTTTGTCCATGGTCTGGCTCCTGCCGCACCAAATGAAAAACTGATTTGCCTGAGCCAGGAGGCGGGGATATATGGACGGGCCCGTTGCATGCTGGGAGGCTGAAAAGCTTTGACCGACTGGTGCAAATCTGCTGTTGCTCCACTATATCCCAATGTATCCTGTGGATACCCTGTGGATCCTGCAGGAGAAAGGCTTATTCTTTTAACTTTGACTATACAAGTGCATCTCTTAAATGTCAGGGGCTGCTCAAAAACTGAGAGAAGATTGTGAATTAAATCAGTTCAAGAAATGTATTTCTGCAGCAGGGTACACAGGTTTCCACAGGGAAACATCGGGGTCTAGAGTGCACTGAACAGATGCAGCCCTGAAAGCTTTCCATCTTGAAAGAATTTCACTTTGCTAACTGAGCTGGCAGCACTGTAAGTCAGTGTGACATTCAGTGCTGCAGCTCCATCACCTCTCAAGTGGCGCCGCACACTCCCATTGGCCTGGTTCCTGGGTACCTGCGGCGAAGGCGTCCCGACTTAGGCATGGTCGCAGACTGCTCTCCTGGATCGCATGGCTGCTGCAGGGAGGAGGTAAGATGGTCTCCTAGGCAGAACACGCTATTAAACTGCGATCCGTCCGCGGTCTGGGGAGAAAGACCACGGCGCTGGCGTGAACACTGTCACTGGGCAGGGACCCCAATAGACCACCATGGCATTCAGAGCGCAGGTCAGGTGTTCTAACTCCAGTTTAATGAGGCTCCATAGTACCTGGGGTGGAAGACCAGCATAAGGAAGGTGGCGCTTGACCTGTAGCCCCTTCCTTGGCCCAGGGCGCCTTCTCCTGCAAATTTTCCGCCCTGGAGCTGCCTCACAGAGACTCTGGGCGCCATCTTACAGAGAACAGCAGCAGGTCTCCGGGATTGCTGGGCAAGGTCTACCATGTAAAGCCGCCTGTGTACAGTGCTGTATCTTTACATTCACTTGAGTATCCTACATGTCTTAGAGACAGCATTAGTTGAGAAAAAGTGTACATTGCAGTGTATATTGTATGAGTATTCTATATCCTCCGGTCTGAGACTGTGCTGTGATATATATATATATATATATATATATATATATATATGGATGTGGTGTAGACCCAATTATGCGCTATATATGAGCTGCAAACCTTATGACGTACTCTCTGTTAGCTAGAGTACAGATAATAGGATACAAAAATACAGAATGTCAAAGGGAGCTGTATATGTTGATTGTGTAAAATACTCTTCCGGATTATGACCACAAAGTGATAAAATAACACTTGGTTTATTCACATATTATCTATGCACATTATACTTTGATGAACATAGATTATCACATAAAAATCAAATGGTGAACATATTTAAAATACAGATTCCAATTTTGTTGAAGACATGATATAATCAGTGTATTCCATCCAATAGTATTATATACAGGATGTCTGATGTTCTCACAGAAAAACCATACCCGACGCGTTTCGTCCCAAAGGACTTCATCAGGGGTTCATGTCAATCAGTATTGGAAGAGTTATGGGGGAGAGAAACCGATTTAGCGGTAATGTTGTTCCCACAAGTAAATTCAAGGAATTAAAATCAAAACAAAATCACAGGAGAGCCTGTCACTATTCAAAGCCGGATCATTATAAGTGTGGTTGTAGCTGATAGGGAATACAACAGCACAACCTCCCAGTTTGCACTTATATGAGGGCTGGACCAATGGTGAACACTGGTGCACTCAGCGTGATTTTGTTTTGATTTTAATTCCTTGAATTTACTTGTGGGAACAACATTACCGCTAAATCGGTTTCTTTCCCCCATAACTCTTCCAATACTGATTGACATGAACCCCTGATGAAGTCCTTTGGGACGAAACGCGTCGGGTATGGTTTTTCTGTGAGAACATCAGACATCCTGTATATAATACTATTGGATGGAATACACTGATTATATCATGTCTTCAACAAAATTGGAATCTGTATTTTAAATATGTTCACCATTTGATTTTTATGTGATAATCTATGTTCATCAAAGTATAATGTGCATAGATAATATGTGAATAAACCAAGTGTTATTTTATCACTTTGTGGTCATAATCCGGAAGAGTATTTTACACAATCAACATATACAGCTCCCTTTGACATTCTGTATTTATATATATATATATATATATATATATATATATATATATATGTCCAGTGCAGCATTATTGTGATATAATTTCTGCATTGCATGTGACTGGGTGCCTGTATCTGCTGTGTGGTTTCACTTTCAGTGTTTCCCAGATATAACTGTCACGATATACTGTACCCTGGGCTAGGTGCAATGTCTAACAAAAAGGGCAGCAAATCTGCGGAAGCTCCTGCAATATGCAGAGCATGCTCTGTGGATTTATCATAGGGGGAATTATTGCATGATGGTCTCCGTACTACTTGTCATGCACCTCCCAGTCAGTCCGCAGCTCCTGCGCTTAGTCAGGAGCCACCATGGGCAGCGTTCACAACCCTACTGGGTACTCTAGTGGAGCGCCTTGCGCCCCCTATGGTGCCGCCTGTGCCATTACCTCCACAAATTGTCCCTATGGTTAATCCGCCTTGGGCGGAAAATTTGTCTAACCAACAGCAACAACTAAACCAGTCTCTGGTTAGACAGAAATCTACCTCGGGTCACTCCTGTGTCCCTGGTCCTTCTAATTGGGCTGCTTCCTCCTCACAGTCGACAAACCTCTCTGATGTCTCATCTGAAGAGGAGGGGGAGCAAACGGTCCTGTCAGACACTGAATCCTGTTTTACTGACGAGGAATCTCCCTTATTAATAGATGTCCCTGCCCTGGTGGTTGCTCCTTAGCATATCCTTTAAATCACAGATGAGGAGGATTCCACTACTGTGGCAAAGAAAACCGATAAGTTTAAACAGCAGAAGATGGTTAAAACTGTATTACCCCATTCTGATCATTTAGTGGACATCAGACGGGAACCCTGGTCTAATCCAGGGAAGAAATTCCCTGTTCCCAAACGAGCTTTGGCTTACTACCCTCTCCCTACAGAGTTGTGTAACAAATGGGAGACTCCACCGCCGGTGGATTCTCATGTCACCCGACTAGTGGTGTCATCCACTCTGCCTGTCACCACTGTCACCTCACTGAGGGAGCCGACAGATAAGCGTGTTGAGGAATGCCTGAAATCTTTATACTCTCTTACAGGGGCTGTTCATAGACCCACTATAGCTGCCCTTTGGGCTGCAAAAGGTATTGAAGCGTGGGTTCAGGCAGGAAGAGCTGCCCGAGGATATCTCTGAAACTGCCGGGCAATACCTGTCTCATATTACCACCACTTCTTATTACACTCAAGAAGCGTACTCTGAGGCGGGAATATTGGCGGCCAAGGCGTCGGCTACATCTGTCCTGGCACTCCGCATACTGTGGTTGAGGTCGTGTAAAGTGGTCTTGGACTCAAAGACGACTTTGGAAGTCCACCCCTTCACTGGGGACATTTTGTTTGGGGAAGACCTAAATAAAATAGTGTCTGAACTGGCAGCTGCTAAGACACCTTTTCAGGCCTCAAGGGAAAGCAAAAAGTCAGACATACCCTATACAATATCGCATTTCCAAAACCTCCAAGCTCAAGGCGAAGCAGTCTTGGGCAACCCGTCAGCCTGCTGAAAAACATGACAGGCCTTCTGCATGACAGAGCAGGCTTCCCCCTGGGGGGACCCCAGGGTGGGAGGCAGACTTCTACAGTTCACCCAGGTCTGGCTCACGACCACTTCAGACGCTTGGGTACTGGAAGTTGTCTCTCATGGGTACGCTGTCTCATTCAAGAGATCCGTCTGATCCGTTGAAAGCGCAGGCTCTACAAACGGTTGGTTCTACAAACAGTTGTAAGTTCCCTTCTAAGTACTGGAGTGGTTGTGCCATTTCCTCAGCCCCAGAGAGGCAGATGTTATTACTCGACCCTGTTTCTGATCCCGAAACTCAGTGAGTCCTACCGGCCTGTACTCAACCTCAAATCTTTGAACAAGTTTGTGAGAGTGTCCAAGTTTCGTATGGAAATGCTGCGCTCAATAGTGATGGCTATTGAACCTGGAAACTACAGTGGTGGCCAAAATTGCGGACACTTTTTGAAATGTGAATGTTTTTCAACTTTGAATGCTTATAAAAACTGTTACACTTCACGCAGTGCAAGATTCAAATATCAAATGAAAGGATATTTATTGCTGAATTCAACACAATAAACAAAGGTCAAATATTTGCATTACAAGGGAAGTTATGCAGTGAAAACAACACTTAGGGTGAAAATTCCTGTGTACTTATGATGTCACTGTCCTATTAGTATTTTGTTGGGTATCTTTTCTTTTTCAAGACAGCAGCACAGCAACGTGGCATTGAGCCAACCAATGCTCTTCCTTCTTTATTATGTGGTGCCATGAGACAATTATAGCCTCAATTAATTCTCTTTTATTGGATGGACGCCTCAGATGTACCAGTTTTTTCAAACGGTACCACAAATGTTCTATGGGGTTCAGGTCTGGGCTGTTTCCTGGCCATCCCAGCACCTGTATGTCATTCTCTGTGAACCACTGTTTGCATATCCGTGCAGTGCGGCAGGGAGCTGAATCCTGCTGGGGAAAAAAAGGGCATTATCTGGAAAAAGATCCCTCATAGAAGGTAGAAGTTTTCATTGTAGGATGGTGCCAATGTACTTTCTACTGTTTAGTGTGCCATCTATGACATGAAGGCGGCCTACAGCATCTGCTGTCATACATGCCCAGATCATAACACTTGTAGGATTCTTTGTTGTTGCTTGAATGCAATCTGGATGTACCTCTTCCCCGATGCGACGTCTCACATATTTTCACTGCCAAATATCGATATCTTTGTTTCGTCACTCCATATCACTTGTTTCCACTGACCTTCTGTCCATGCAATGTGTTTTTTTGCCCACTGTATTCATTTCTGCCGCTGCTTTTTATTTATATATTGGCTTTACTGGGGAATCCTACCTTTTAGGCCAACCTCCGTTAGTCTTCTCTGTACTGGGCCAATATTTACTAAGAATTCGAGTTTGTCCGTTTTGTGTTTTTTTTTCTAAGTCCCAATCCGGGAATTCACTAAGCACCAATCTCGGCAGTGTTTGGACTATTCGTAATGGTTTGAATGACAAAGTTCCGAAATACGAATGAATAGACCATCGGTCAAATGCGGCTGTTATTTCATACAATACGGCCATTCACTATTCATTCATATTTGGGTGTTAGTTTCTGAGTGCTCAAGTGCGGGTCTGTTTTTTTTCGATTCGTTAAAAAAAGCAGCAAAAAAATAGACCTGCTTTTTCCAGTAGAGTTTGGATAACCATGCACGGATCAGTGAGATCTGTGCATGGTTATCTATGGGAAAGGGTCTGTTTAGAGTAAAAACTGAAAAAAAAAAATTGCGTGGGGTCCCCCCTCCTAAGCATAACCAGCCTCGGGCTCTTTGAGCCGGTCCTGGTTGAAAAAATATGGGGGGGAAAATGACAGGGGTTCCCCCATATTTAATCAACCAGCACCGGGCTCTGCGCCTGGTCCTGGTTCCAAAAATATGGGGGACAAAAAGCGTAGGGGTCCCCCGTATTTTTTAAACCAGCACCGGGCTCCACTAGCCAGGTACATAATGCCACAGCCGGGGGACACTTTTATACTGGTCCCTGCGGCCCTGGAATTACATACCCAACTAGTCACCCCTGGCCGGGGTACCCTGGAGGAGTGGGAACCCCTTAAATCAAGGGGTCCCCCCCTCCAGCCACCCAAGGGCCAGGGGTGAAGCCCGAGGCTGTCCCCCCAATCCAAGGGCGGCGGATGGGGGGCTGATAGCCTTTTGTAAAAATGTGAATATTGTTTTTAATAGCAGTACTACAAGTCCCAGCAAGCCTCCCCCGCAAGCTGGTACTTGGAGAACCACAAGTACCAGCATGCGGTGGAATACCGGGCCCGCTGGTACCTGTAGTACTACTACTAAAAAAATACCCCCAAAAAAACAGGACACACACACCGTGAAAGTATATGTTTATTACATACATGCACACCTCCAAACATACATACTTACCTATGTTCACACGAGGCTCTGTCCTCTTGTCCCTGTAGAATCCATGGGGTACCTGTGAAAGAAATTATACTCACATAATCCAGTGTAGAATCAGACCTTTGTATAATCCACGTACTTGGCAAAATAATAAAACGGAAACCCGACCACGCACTGAAAGGGGCCCCATGTTTACACATGGGACCCCTTTTCCCAACTGCCAGGACCCCCCCTGACTCCTGTCAAAGAGGGTCCCTTCAGCCAATCAGGGAGCGCCACGTCGTGGCACTCTCCTGATTGGCTGTGTGCTCCTGTAGTGTCTGTTAGGCTGCACACGGCAGAGATACAATGTAGCGCCTTTGCGGTCAGCGGTGAGGTTACTTTCGGTCAACCGCTGACCGCAAAGTTCCCACCATTGGCTACAATGGAGCGCATAGGCGCAACATTGTATCTCTGCCGTGTGCAGCCTGACAGACACTACAGGAGCACACAGCCAATCAGGAGAGTGCCACGACGTGGCGCTCCCTGATTGGCTGAAGGGACCCTCTTTAACTGGAGTCAGGGGGGGTCCTGGCAGTCGGGGATAGGGTGTCAGGTTCGGTTTGGTTTGTGTCCCCGGAGGGGGCGCTAGTGGGTCAGTGGAGGTAGGATGGAAGAAGTGAGGAAACTGGATTGGATTCCTGCGCATGTGCGCGATGTTGTTTATTAAGCAGAAAGATAAAACAATATGGCAGCAGGAATACTTGTAATAACAAACAATAAATGCAAATGAATATGGTGCAGCTTGGAAGCTGAGAGTCTATGACAATAACAGTATGACTGTATAGTTGAACAAGGAACCAATATGCTGGTATGGGAACCAGAGATTATTAAAACGTGGAGCCAGCAGAGATGATGATATTGGTAGCAAACCTGGTAACAGATGCAGGAGACTCTGGTGAATGTTCACAGTGCAGTTCGTTAAGCACAGGCAGCTAGCAAGCCGCTTCACAGGTGAGGTGATGGAATGCACCTGGAGAGTCTCTACTGCTGAGGCTGATGCACACTGTGGTTGTAGATAGGTGTGGAGCCAAATACAGAAGCAGGGGTTGCTGATGCTTGTAGTTCCACGGAGATGTAGCAAGGTAACCAGGAACACGGAGGAACAGGAAGGTAACCAGGAACACGGAGGAACAGGAGGGTAACCAGGAACACGGAGGATCCAGGAAGGTAACCAGGAACACGGAGGAACAGGAAGGTAACCAGGAACACGGAGGAACAGGAAGGTAACCAGGAACACAGGGGAACTGGAGACTGGAACACAGGAACTTGCACACTGAATGTCGCAGGAGAGCTGGAGTGGTTGCTGGAACTTGTAGTTCCACAGGAACAGCTGGAAACTGGAACGGAACTGGAACAGCTGGAAACTGGAACGGAACTGGAACAGCTGGGACCTGTAGTTCCACAGGTCCAATACACAAGGATATCTCTGTAGACAGAGGATTGCAAACAGGAGCCGCCTGTTCACAGAATGTGACGTGTTGTCCAAGGCGATGAGACTGAGCCAGGAACTGGAGTTTAAACACCTTGGTCTGTGATGATTGGATGATCTCTGTGAGAACACACCCTGCTGGATTGGGTGTTCAGATCAGCTGTGAGTTAACTGGAGCTGGTGATTAACTGGGAGAATAACACTGTAGACAGTTAATGCCATGCACTGCTGGTTGCTGGCTGGGATCAGTAGTGCACAGGGAGTTAATGCTGTTTAACTAGAAGCACTGTGTACTCCAGGCTGCTGGCTGAAACCAGTGGTTACCAAAAGATAGAACTGGTTAGGTGGAGCACAGTGAGCTGTGGGCTGCAGGAGACTGAAGACTGGAACTGCTGGGACCTGTAGTTCCACAGGTCCAATTCCCAGGGAATACTCTGAAAACAGAGGACTGAAGACAGGAGACCCCTGTTCACTGGAAGTGATGCAATGGAGACTGCGGATTCCTGACAGTACCCCCCCTTTTATGGGTGGGCACCTAACACCCACGCTGGAACTTGGAGGATCCTTGAAAAAGAACTTAGGAATACACAAAAGCAGAGGTCCTCAAAAGTCTTCCCAACTTTCATCTTCAGAAGACAGATTTTCCTCGTCAGAACAAGTAGACCATTCATGGTCATTTGAGACAGAATTTACTTCCTGGGAAAAGGCATAGCTAGGAAGGATAGAACCTCCCATAATGTAACTTGAGTCTTCATCAACAAACTCACTTTCAGAGTCAAAGTCCAGGTCTAGTGTGGTCATGGAAGCCTTTTGTTTAGGAACAACATTATCTGAGACAACCTGTGGACCAGTGAATTTGAAGCTATATGAGACACCAGGACTAGGGGTAACGGCAGCATAGCCAACACTTACATCAACAGATGGTAGACTTTGAACTGGTTTTTGAGCTCTCCAATTCTTGTAATCTCTGATACATTGATTCAACAGAACCTGATCGTGTTTGGAAAGAGTTGAGTCGAAAAACTGAGAACTGGAAGACTGATCAGAAGACTGAGCAGATGTTGAATCCGGGGAGTCAATACTTTCAGAAGTGTTGCTGTAGGATGGAGACACGGAAGTATATGCAACTTTCAAATCTGAAGTCTGATAACCTTGTCTTGACTTTGCAGCTTGGAAATCTTTAATAGCTTGGTCTAATGTATCCTGATCTTGCACAGACAGAGATGTTGGAGAGGATTTAGCAGTAGACAAACTGTTGACAAATTGGCCAGAATGCCCAGATGACTTTGAATGCATAAACTTTGGAGCAAACTCCTGTTTTACGGCTTCGCAGAAAGCCGGAAGATCACTCAGTAGCGGATCTTTAGATTCAATGAGAGGATTCGCCCAGTCCAGTGCTCTACCTTTGAAGAACAGGAGGAAGTATCTGATTGCATTGGCTGGAGTAATACTCACTGAAGATTCTGACTCAGTAAAAGCGAGGTATTGGCTCGCCACTGCACGGAACTGAGCATAGTCACAATCAAAGTAGACTAGAGCTTGTGTATCTAGTGGACACTTGGAAGGCTGAATGTCAGTTGAAGTCTCGGAAGACAATGTAGGACACTTGAGAGTAGAGGACTGGAATAAGCATTCAGAAGCAGGAGTAGAATCCACTTGAAATGCTCGAGGGTGGAGAGAGAACGTCATCTCCTGGATTGACTGACGGGAATTCTCAGCTGAGGTTGACTGAACGCTAGAAGCTTCATCTTGGGGTGAGATGCTTAGAGCCTCCATCTGGGTTGAGGCAACTGCAATATCTGCAAGAACTGTAGACTCTGGACATAGCGACAGGAGTTGCTTACTTGAAACACTGGAGAGAACCACACCGGGTTCAGAGGAACTGGAATCGGCAGGAACAGATGGCAACTTTGGACAAATGGATGGATCCAGGATTTGTACAGGACTACTTGAATTGACTTGTACTGAAGGAGGCTGATCTGGACAGACTGATGGGACCGGATTGGGTCCAGAAAAGCTTGAACCGGCTGGAACCGGAGGAGTCTTCGGACTGACGGATAGGACCGGATTTGATCCAAAGAGACTGGAATCAGCTGGAACCGAAGGAGGCTGATCCAGACAGACGGATGGGACCGGATTGGGTCCGGAAGAGCTTGAAGCGGCAGAAACCGGTGGAGTCCTCGGACTGACGGATAGGACCGGATTTGATCCGAGGATTCTGGAATCGGCTGGAACCGAAGGAGGTAGCCCATCATTGGAGCCACTCAGGCTGGCTGGAACCAGTGGAGACTTTGGACCGACGGCTGGAACCGGGCTAGGTCCATTGACGCTTGACTCTGTATAGACAGAATCCGGATGTTCTGATGATCCCTCTTGGAGTGGTACTGAGCTGGTAGCACTCTCTGAAGTTGGCAAACAAAAGTTCATGTCTGTATCTGTGGCTTTAAGAATTCCTCCTGGGATCTTGGCCCTGGATTCCTCACTTGAGGCTGAAACTCCAAAGACCCCTCCTGGGGTTAATAGATCAGACACACTTCTTTGAGTTGCATGCCCAGATGCCACTTCTGGAACATGAACATCAGATGCCCCACCTGGGGCTGTAGACACAGACGCCCCACCTGGGGCTGTAGACACAGACGCCCCACCTGGGGCTGTAGACACAGACGCCCCTTCTCGGGCTGTAGGCACAGATGCCCCTTCTCGGGCTGTAGGCACAGATGCCCCTTCTCGGGCTGTAGGCACAGATGCCCCTTCTCGGGCTGTAGGCACAGAAACTACTTTAGTTATGGGTAACATAGATAGTCTCTGTTGATTTCTGAACTTGGGCTTGGGTCTATTTGTCACAGGACCCCAATCGTAGACTTTTTGGACACTCCTGTCCGGGGTAAAGGAACTTGAAACTGTAGAGGACACGTTGGAAGGTTTGCAGGTGAAAACACTGTGATGTTGGGACCTGTCTCCAACTTTTGAGTTGCGGAAGGAACAGTCCTTAATAAGATGACTAGAACTCCCACAGTAAAAGCAGAGGTGAAGCTGCTTGCGATGCCGGCGTTCAGCTTCCGTGAGTTTGGAGCGCGGGTAGCTCTGGAATCTGCCCTCTCTCTGCATAGGAGAAGAGACTTTAGTTTGAAGAAAAGTTGACACGGAGGTCGCACTAGTCTCAATACTTTGAGCAGTACTCTTCACTGCGTTTAAAGCACCACCCAGGATTTCTGGCATCATTAGAATGATTTTTGTTAGGAGACTTTGAAGTTGTTCCAATAGATGATAAAGAGTTCTTATTGGTTCAGAGTTCACAGCAGACAACAAAGGAGTCTTGAAACTTTCAAAGGAGGAAGTCGCTCTCTCAGGAGAGTTAGCTGTGAAGGGACTGCCATAGGACTGACTTGAGCAACATCCATCCACAGGAACGGATTGTGCAGGGAAAGTTGAAATGACTGGAGCAGGAGTGACTTGAACAGGAACTGGAGAAACAACAGAACTTGGAAGGGATTGCTGCAAGGTATCCAAACGGGTAGACATTCCCTGTAGAAACAGGATCAGTTGTTGTTGTGCAGCCTCATAATCATTGAGTCGTGACACCAAACTCTGGAGTGACACTGACCCCACACTCTGACCACCATCCGGGTCCATGGGCCTTGGACAAACTGTCAGGTTCGGTTTGGTTTGTGTCCCCGGAGGGGGCGCTAGTGGGTCAGTGGAGGTAGGATGGAAGAAGTGAGGAAACTGGATTGGATTCCTGCGCATGTGCGCGATGTTGTTTATTAAGCAGAAAGATAAAACAATATGGCAGCAGGAATACTTGTAATAACAAACAATAAATGCAAATGAATATGGTGCAGCTTGGAAGCTGAGAGTCTATGACAATAACAGTATGACTGTATAGTTGAACAAGGAACCAATATGCTGGTATGGGAACCAGAGATTATTAAAACGTGGAGCCAGCAGAGATGATGATATTGGTAGCAAACCTGGTAACAGATGCAGGAGACTCTGGTGAATGTTCACAGTGCAGTTCGTTAAGCACAGGCAGCTAGCAAGCCGCTTCACAGGTGAGGTGATGGAATGCACCTGGAGAGTCTCTACTGCTGAGGCTGAAGCACACTGTGGTTGTAGATAGGTGTGGAGCCAAATACAGATGCAGGGGTTGCTGATGCTTGTAGTTCCACGGAGATGTAGCAAGGTAACCAGGAACACGGAGGAACAGGAAGGTAACCAGGAACACGGAGGAACAGGAGGGTAACCAGGAACACGGAGGATCCAGGAAGGTAACCAGGAACACGGAGGAACAGGAAGGTAACCAGGAACACGGAGGAACAGGAAGGTAACCAGGAACACAGGGGAACTGGAGACTGGAACACAGGAACTTGCACACTGAATGTCGCAGGAGAGCTGGAGTGGTTGCTGGAACTTGTAGTTCCACAGGAACAGCTGGAAACTGGAACGGAACTGGAACAGCTGGAAACTGGAACGGAACTGGAACAGCTGGGACCTGTAGTTCCACAGGTCCAATACACAAGGATATCTCTGTAGACAGAGGATTGCAAACAGGAGCCGCCTGTTCACAGAATGTGACGTGTTGTCCAAGGCGATGAGACTGAGCCAGGAACTGGAGTTTAAACACCTTGGTCTGTGATGATTGGATGATCTCTGTGAGAACACACCCTGCTGGATTGGGTGTTCAGATCAGCTGTGAGTTAACTGGAGCTGGTGATTAACTGGGAGAATAACACTGTAGACAGTTAATGCCATGCACTGCTGGTTGCTGGCTGGGATCAGTAGTGCACAGGGAGTTAATGCTGTTTAACTAGAAGCACTGTGTACTCCAGGCTGCTGGCTGAAACCAGTGGTTACCAAAAGATAGAACTGGTTAGGTGGAGCACAGTGAGCTGTGGGCTGCAGGAGACTGAAGACTGGAACTGCTGGGACCTGTAGTTCCACAGGTCCAATTCCCAGGGAATACTCTGAAAACAGAGGACTGAAGACAGGAGACCCCTGTTCACTGGAAGTGATGCAATGGAGACTGCGGATTCCTGACATAGGGGTCCCATGTGTAAACATGGGGCCCCTTTCAGTGCGTGGTCGGGTTTCCGTTTTATTATTTTGCCAAGTACGTGGATTATACAAAGGTCTGATTCTACACTGGATTATGTGAGTATAATTTTTTTCACAGGTACCCCAAGGATTCTACAGGGACAAGAGGACAGAGCCTCGTGTGAACATAGGTAAGTATGTATGTTTGGAGGTGTGCATGTATGTAATAAAATTATACTTTCACGGTGTGTGTGTCCTGTTTTTTTTTGGGTATTTTTTTAGTAGTAGTACTACAGGTACCAGCGGGCCCGGTTTTCCACCGCATGCTGGTACTTGTGGTTCTCCAAGTACCAGCTTGCGGGGGAGGCTTGCTGGGACTTGTAGTACTGCTATATACCATTCGAGTTCAAACACCCTTCAAAACGGCCAAAATATGAATCTTTGTAAATATACCCCCAGGTCTTGCACTGACTAAAACACCATTTGCACTCAGTTCACTGCTAATGGCCACAGATGACATCCATCTGTCCCTGACGCAAATTTGTTAAATTCTCCTATCATCAACAGCTGTTGTGCACTTTTTCCGGCCTTTTCCTTCTTTGTTTTGGATAGATTGTGTTTCCTGATAGCGTAAACAAAACTTTCGTACTCATGATGTTGTCACATTCCCACCAACTTCTCTCGCAATTGCTGCATACGAAAGACCATTTTCACGTAACACCACCCATCTCTTCCTGGGTAACCAGTCACCACTTTGCCAGGATGACATTGTTGTATTTATTTTTTACACCATCAATAGCACTAAACAATACACACAAGCATCCAACCGTAATTGCACTTCAGTAACCTACTTTATTCTGCAAAATGAAACAGCCAAACTGACCTTTCCACCTTTGAACATGACCTTGCACCTGCTCATAAATAACAGCTGATTGGTCCTCAGAACGACGATTCTGATTGGCTGGTAGTAGCTGTTACTACAATCCGCTTCTTGAATCTCTGTGCTTCTTTGTCTGACTGAAAGTAGCATAACTTACCTTGTAATGCAAATATTTGACCTCTGTTTATTGTGTTGAATTCAGCATTAAATTTACTTTCATTTGATATATGAATCATTGCACTGCGTGAAGTGACACAGTTTTTATAAGCATTCAAAGTTGAAAAACATAAAAATTTCAAAAAGTGTCCGCAATTTTGGCCACCACTGTATATGGTATCCCTAGATATACAGGATGCATATCTGCATATTCCTATTGCCATCTCGCACCAGCAGTTCATGCGGTTTGCTATTGGCGACCTTCACTACAAATTCCAGGCTCTGCCATTTGGACTGGCTACAGCTCCTCGGATCTTCACCAAGGTTATGGCTGTTATGACGGCCCACCTCCGTCGCCAGGGAATCAGAATCCACTTGTACTTGGACGACCTACTGATTCTGGCAAGTTCACACAAAGTTCTCCTCAGTCATCTACAACTGATGGTGACTTTCCTGCAAGCCAACGAGTGGCTAATAAATTGGAAAAAGTCCTCGCTGGTCTCAGCTCAGAGCATGGTGCACCTAGGAGCACACTTGGATACACATAGTCAGAGACTGTTCCTGTCTCCAAAGTCCTGAAACTTCAGGACAGGATAAGGTGCTTCGTTCATCGCCCCAGAGTGTCGATACACTCGGCGATGCAAGTACTTGGCCTGATGGTGTCGTCCTTTGACATGGTAGAGTACGCTCAATTTCACTCTCGTCCTCTGCAACGGTTGATCCTATCCAAGTGGGACAGCCTACCTCATCGGAACAGATACCAAATGGTCTCTGACTATGGAGGTTCATCTGTTGCTGTCCTGCAATTGTGCATGGACCGTCCCTTCTGGATCCCCAATTGGGTCCTTCTGACAACGGACGCCAGTCTTCGGGAATGGGGAGCGGTGTTGAAGCAACACTCGTTTCAAGGTCGTTGGACCAAGGAATAATCACTACTTCCGATCAACATTCTTGAGCTGAGTGCAGTGTTCAATGCACTGTCTCTCGTCCTGCCTCTGGTACGGAACAGGCCACCACAGTGGCATACATAAACCATCAAGGCAGCACTCGAAGCCGCATGGCATTTTCAGAAGTGTCAAAAATCCAGTGTTGGGCGGAACGCCATCTGCCAGCCATATCGGCAGTTCATTCCAGGCGTTCTGAACTGGGAAGCGGATTTCCTCAGTTGCCAGGACATTCACTCCGGAGAGTGGAGCCTTCAACCAGAAGTCTTCCAACTCCTGGTGGACAGATGGGGCCTGCCAGACATAGACCTCATGGCGTCTCGACATAATCACAAGGTTCCGATCTTCGGATCAAGAACCAAGGATTCCCAGGCAGCGTTCGTGGATGCACTGGCAGTTCCGTGGAACGTTAAGCTGCCTTACATATTCCCTCTGGTGTCACTCCTGCCCAGGGTACTGCGGAAGTTCAAGCAAGAAGGAGGAATGCTAATTCTAGTCACTCTAGCACATTCCAGACGGCATTGGTTCTCAGACCTGCAGGGTCTATCGACAGAGTATTCCCTTCTACTTCCCCAGCGTCAAGACCTCCTCGTACAGGGCCCTTGCCTCTACCCGGACCTAGCCAGACTGGCTTTGACGGCGTGGCTCTTGAAGCATTACTCCTAAGGGCCAATGGATTTACTGAAGCGGTCATTCAGACTATGCTAAGGGCACGCAAACCGGCATCTGCCCGGATTTATTACAGGGTTTGGCATTCTTACTTCACATGGTGTGCTGATAAGAATTATAAAGCTTATACATTCAGAACTTCCAGAATTCTGGCTTTTCTGCAAACAGGCTTAGACTTAGGTCTTCGTCTGGTCTCCCTCAAGGTTCACATTTCTGCCTTGTCGGTGTGGTTTCAGCGCAAGATTGCCTCTATACCTGATGTTCATACATTCACTCAGGGTGTTCTACATATTAAGCCTCCCTATGTCCCTCCAGTGGGTCCATGGAACCTATTTATTGTATTGCCTCCCTTCTAGACCTTTGAATCGGTGGACCTCAAATGGCTCACGACCACGTTCCTGTTCTTGCTGGCTATTGCCCCTGTAAGAAGGGTCTCGGACTTGGGCGTTCTGTCCTGTTGTCCTTTCTGATTTTCCACTGGGACAGGGCGGTTCTCCGAGCCAGGCCCGGTTATTTACCTAAGGTGGTGTCATCTTTTCCCCTGAACCAAGAGATCGTGTTCCTGGCCTTTATTTCTTCGGACTTGTCGGCTAAAGAACAGTCTTTAGATGTGGTTAGGGCTCTCCGTGTCTATGTTGACAGGACTGCCTCTATTAGACGGTCTGATGCCCTATTTGTCCTGTTTGGATTCCATAAACGTGGCTGGCCTGCGAATAAGCAAACCTTGGCCAGATGGATTAGAATGGTGATTGCACATGCTTACGCATAGGCTGGTCTTTTAGCTCCTGCTGCAATTAAGGCCCATTCTACCCGGTCTGTTGGACCTTCTTGGGCGGCCCGCCGTTGCACATCCACAGAACAAATGTGCTACGTGGTCCTCAGTGAACACATTTCTTAGGTTCTATGCCTTTGATACCTTCACTTTCCAGAATGCTTCCTTTGGACGCCGTTTTCTCACTTCCGCTAAGGCGCGTCCCCTCCCTTCAGGAACAGCTTTAGGACATCCCCGATGTTTCCCTGTGGAAACCTGTGTACCCTGCTGCAGAAAATAAGTGTTATGGTAGACTTACCATTGTTAACACTCTTTCTGTGAAGTACACAGGGTTCCACAGGGTGCCCACCCTGACGCACCTAGCTTCTTTGAGTTTGTATGGCATTAGCCACTGGTACCTTCTCTGTCGTGAGATTGTGTTCTTATGTGACTAACATCTGCCTTCTGTCTTGCCTGCTCCTGCATTGGACTGGTTAACAAAACTGGGCTCACAGTGCCTGGAGGCGGGGTTATAGAGGAGGCCCCTATGCATCCTGGGACAGCTAAAGCTTTACCAGTTGGTGCCTCTGGATCCAGATCCACTCTATACCCCGATGCTTCACTGTGGAACCCTGTGTACTTCACAGAAAGAGTGTTAACAATGGTAAGTCTACCATAACACTCCTTATCTATCTATCTATCTATCTATCTATCTATCTATCTATCTATCTATCTATCGCTCTATCTATATCGCTATATGGATTACATACATAAACCCGCCGGGCAGAGATGCCGACTGTAGTATCCCAACAGCAGCATCCCACCCGGACGAATGCTGGCAGCGGGGCAAGTGGTGCGAGTCCCCTTACAGGCTTGCTGTGCTCGCCACAGGTTCTATTCCCACTCTATGGGTGTCGTGGACACCCACGAGTGGAAAGAGCCCCTGTACTCCGGTATTCCAGCTGGTGGCATTGCCAGCTGTCAGGATTCCGGCCTCGGCATCCTGACCGCTGGGATCCCGTCAGCTGGCAAATTGAAAGGATCCCATCTAAATAGATTATATATATATATATATATATATATATAAAAATATATACACTGAATTTGCTTTCATTGAGAGAGTGTCAGATTTACATTTTCACCTTGATCTAAGTATTTAGAGTAGCTTTATAGTCATACACTATATCTGTGCTAAGGAAAACATCCCAAATCAAAGTAAAATAAACAGCACTATAACAATGCATAATAACCATACTTGGCAAACATGAGACACTGTGAAGTAAACCATGACAATTAATTCACACCTTTGCAAATTTACAGCACTCGTATCAATAAAAAAGATGATCTGCAAATTATTTACTGCTCCACTGTTTTGTTTATGAAAAAATAAGCATATACAGGTTGAGTATCCCTTATCCAAAACGCTTGGGACCAGAGGTATTTTGGATATCGGATTTTTCCATATTTTAGAATAATTGCATACCATAATGAGATATCATGGTGATGGGACCTAAGTCTAAGCACAGAATACATTTATCTATCATATACACCTTATACACACAGCCTGAAGGTAATTTTAGCCAATATTTTTTATAACTTTGTGCATTAAACAAAGTATGTCTACATTCACACAATTAATTTATGTTTCATATACACCTTATACACACAGCCTGAAGGTCATTTTAGCCAATATTTTTTATAACTTTGTGCATTAAACAAAGTATGTGTACATTCACACAATTCATTTATGTTTCATATACACCTTATACACACAGCCTGAGGGTCATTTAATACAATATTTTTAATAACTTTGTGTATTAAACAAAGTTTGTGTACATTGAGCCATCAAAAAACAAAGGTTTCACTATCTCACTCTCACTCAAAAAAGTCCGTATTTCGGAATATTCCGTATTTCGGAATATTTGGATATGGGATACTCAACCTGTATTAAAATTCCTTATAACCTATCTATTTTTGAGGTGGAGATTTCAGATGACGTTTTGATTCAGTTTAAAACGATAGCAGTCTGTACCCTTATATGCCACTTCTCATGGGAGATGTACTAAACGTTTGAGAGTGATAAAATGGAGAGAGATAAAGTGCCAGCGAATCAGCTCCTAACTGTCACGTTACAGGCTGTATTATAAATATAGGAAGAGCTGATTGGCTGCTAATTTAACTCTCCAGGAGTTTTGCGGGTCTGTCAGGGGTGGTGCTAGGCTCCATACCCGGCATTGAGCAGGGAAGGGGGGAACCATTGTGGTGTCTCTACCATCGATGGCTAAACTATTTCATTACAATCATGTGGGATTTAAACTTTGCCAAAAAATAAATAAATCAGGTATTGTAAACAGAATGATCTTTATTTGAGAGTACAAAAAGTACTATACCAATACTGATCTATTGTATATGACCAGACAATTTGCCAATGAAAATGAGACTACTGTTCTTTTTTTTTTTTTTTTTTTAGCTCAGAACAGTTGCAGAACCTCAACTCACCACAATGTCACAGTCCATGTTATCTTCATAAATTAATATAAAATTAAAGGCAGCCTTTTCAGTTTTGCCACAAAAATGCAATCCAACATAATTATTATTATAGAGTACTGTGCCTCCAATATAAAAACAGACTATATATATATATAGATATATATATATAGATAGATAGATAGATAGATAGATAGATAGATAGATAGAGAAGACAAAATCCAAATTTCAATGTCAAATATTTCTGAGCCAAGAGTTTAAAGTGTATTTGTCAAGTAAAAACAGTGGAGACATCTATTTTGTGTGTTAAACTAATATTCATGAGAAGCCTATCAGTACACTAGGATCTTGTCCCTCATGAATATAGGTCAGGCTTCATGAATATGTCAGGCAGCATCTTGGTGGTCACTGGTCCCTAGTAAGTTGATATACAGTAGTTTGTACATTTTCAACCCACAAAAAGGTTTCCTCCATGCGGTGATGGTGACAGGTCCACTTTAAGTCAGTAGTCGAATTTCCAGGTGTGTGAAGACCCTTTGTGCGGTTTCGTCCATACCTTGATCTTCGCAAATCAGAAAATAACTCTCCCGAGCTCAAACATTACCTGTTAGACATCAAAGAAAACAGTTACTTACAATAGACAGTTTCTGAACAGATATATTTTACAAAACCCATATACTTACAGCATACTAGTGCTTTGTGTGAGACCAGAGCGCCTCCTACCGTATCTACTGTAACTTTTTATTGAACAGGTTCATTTGTTTTTACTGAATCCCTAAACGCATGTCACTATACTTTCAGAAAGGACATAACGAATAGATGAAAGAAAGTGTGTTTGATACAATAATCTTCTGTACCAGTAGAAAATACTTCTCACATTACTACTCTGTGTGTTGGGAGACCATGCTCCATCCAATATACTGTATATTTTAGTTAGATATTTCTAAAACATCCTTAAGAGGTCTTCAAAAGGAAAATATTATTATTGCGAATTGGACGGGGTTCTGTCCAGAGCCACTGACACAGCCACGGGTCTCCAGTACTGAAGGGGGCGTGAGCAAATCTTTGAGGCTTGACCCTTCCCTCTCCAGGAAAACAAATGGGAGATATTTTGCGGAGTGCGTGAAGCAGTGCCGTGTGCTGCAAAGAAGGACATTTGTTCCCATCAGCAGCGGGCCCGGACCCCAGCCAGGCCCCTCAGAGAGGCTGGGCTCGGATAATTAGTACCCCCTATGCGCCACTGGTTCTGTTGCCATAGGGTACAACCCGTTGTTTATTCAGAAACGTAACATAAAAGCTCATCTGCAAGATTGTTTCACAGACTTTCACTTGACTCTAGGGGCTGCTGTGTAGTCATAAAATTTGCCCAGGCAGAATACGCAACTAATATACACTGTGGCTGTCAGTACCTGTACTATATGCCAGAAATTAGCAGCGCAGGGTGTTGCTTAGAACTGCTTGGTGAGCCCTAAAAATGCACCCAGCAGCTAGATTGTGGTAACATACCTCAATTGTAATAAGTATGACAATCATCCATTCCAGCCGAAGAGCATGTTTCTCATTCAAATGATTCCGCATTAAATCTGTCAGTTCTGTACAGTGTTGTAGTTTTTCATTAATCACCTAAATGTAAATATTAATAAAAAAAAAAAACATTAAAATGTGTCCCATGTTTGCCTGTGTCTCCGCCGGGTGTTACAGGGTGCTAATAGGTAAATTGGCTTCTGACTAAGGGGTCTAATTATCACTAATCGCATACTCAATGCGATCTGGGCACGACATTGGTGCCCAGACTCGGATTGCTGTATGCCATTACATTGGACAATTGTATTATGGAGCAACTGCAGGGTCAGAGGCTCTGAAAGGAGTCCATCCCTGCAAAGTGCTCAGAGTGGTAGCAGGATTAGTATGTATGTGCAGTCCCACTGACCACCCATGTGCACCGGCTATTGCCAGGGAGGGTTCGGGGGGAGCCCTCTGCTGGCTAATTATGTGAAGTGCATCTCAGAGGCTACAGTGGTTAGCTGTAGGGGCCAAGCAAGGGAATGTTTCGCATTTTGGTGCTTGGTAAATCTCATAGCACTGCATCCGCCATAGAGACCTACGGGGGTTGCAGCCGCAGGCGGGAATGGAGGGATTGCAGCAGGTATCAGAGATATCTGCTGCGGTCACTCAGTCATACATTAAGGTGATTAAGGGAATAAGCCGCAAATATTTAATGATAAATGGGCCCCTAAATGAAGTGTAAGTAAATGTGTTTGTAAATTTAGACTGTAAGCTCCAATGGGGAAAGGGCTAATGTGAATGATAAAATGCTCTCTGAGCAGCGCTGTGTAATATGCCTGGTGTTATACAAGTAGACAATAATAATATATCATAGCACCTTGACCCTGCGGTTTATGCTGAGAAACTGGCAGGTTTTATCATAGAGGTGTTCTAAACTTTCTCTATCCCAGTAGAAATCAGGAGTGAGGAGAAGGTCCGAGCTTAGGTTGATACGATGCCTGAAAGAAAAGTAAAACAGCGGTGGTATTAATAAGAGATAAATAGTAACATAGTAATATAGTAACTAAGGTTGAAAAAAGATAATTGTCCATCGAGTTCAACCTATTTGTGGTCTCCTATGCAGTCTTATTATAGGACTAGTTATTTTTAGGTTAGGACTAGTTACATTAACTATAATGCGTGACTACGCACCATAACCCTGAATATCTTTATCCAATAGGAATTTATCTTACCCATTCTTAAAGATGTTGACTGAGTTCGCTGTTACTACTCTCTCAGGCAGGGAATTCCAAACACGTATTGTCCTTACTGTGAAAAAACCTTTTCGCCTCAATGTGCGGAAACTCCTCTCCTCTAACCTAAGCGAGTGACCACGTGTCCTCTGTGCTGATCTTATAGAAAACAGGTCCCTCCCAAGCTCTGTGTATTGACCCCTTATATATTTGTAGATGTTGATCATGTCCCCTCTTAGTCTCCTCTTTTCCAATGTAAACATGTCTAGCCTTGCAAGCCTTTCCTCGTATTCCAGCGTCTCCATGCCCTTGATTAGTTTGGTCGCCCGCCTCTGAACCTTTTCTAGCTCCAGGATATCCTTTTTGTAATATGGTGCCCAAATTTGCACACAGTATTCAAGATGAGGCCTCACTAGTGATTTATATAATAGGAGTATAATACTCTCGTCCCTTGCATCAATTCCCCGTTTTATGCATGCTAATATCTTATTAGCCTTCTTTGCTGCACTTCTACTTTGGGTACTGCACTCATTACTTAGTTGCTTAACATTCACGTATATAAGAAAATGTTACCATACCACTGACATTGTATTAGGAATGCATTATCAGCCACGTCAGACTGGGGAAAGGCTGGCTGCACTGTCCTTTAGTAATATTACTGGGCAAATACATTGGACAATATCACTCTCCACCTTCTACAAGGTGGTATAAGGTGGTATAAACTGGGCAGTTCCAAGCATCACATATTTTTACCTGAGAGCAAACAGCTCTCCAATCTTCTGCATGACATCATCATGGGAAAGTTTCAGCTTTCTCCTGGTTTTCAGCATCTGAAAGATAAACACAAGTTCAAGTGTTAGAGGCCGGCATTAAATTAATTCTAACACTTTTTGTATTATGTGCTTTTAAATGAACATTTCTGTAGTTGACACTATAAAACTCAAATTTAATGATCACATAGTGATACTCCCTAGAATACTACATTTTACATTTCGGGTGGAGCTCTTTAAAAAGGAAATATTAAGTTGCTGCCGTACCAAACCTTAAAAGTGCTAGGGACCCACCTGATGAGATCACCTGGCCGTGGAAGGAGGGCCCATATTTTTTGGTCAAAAATGATGCTAAAAAACTAAATTTTACTCTATGTTAAATTTCAGAGTTTATTATAATTGTTTTGATTGCCAGGGTTCTTAGTATTTAAAGTGTGCGCCTACATTTTCACTTTTTTCTTTATAAATAGGACTAAAAATACTTCTATTGTAAATAATTTTCTCTATGGGTGGTTGAAGGACTGACCTCTGGAATTGATTGGATAGACTCAACAAAGGTATCAAGAGTAGACTCCCACATTGCCAGCTTCACTGGAACAAACAGCAACAGAAGAGAAACACATTACTGATGCAGTATAGGAACTTTCATTCATTAAGCAAATATTTTAAACATGCCAAGAGGCCAAATTCTGAATATATACCAGAAGGTGCTATTATGTCTGTGTTTAAACACGAATATCAATAGAGTAAAAAAAAACAAAAACAGTTTTATACAACTTTGATTGGTTTATACTTTATACGCGTTCTCTTTTCTAAATATATTGATTGATTTTCTTTGTCTTATACTACATTTCCACTACAACCTTTATATTATCCAGACAAGAGTTTATATACATCTGTGACTAGATGGCATAAAGTCCCAGCATTCTCTGACAAACACAAACACCTCTGTTGTAGATAGTTCTAATTCCTCTCTCTTTAGAGGTAGGGGGAGATTCATTAAACCTTTGAAAGGTGAAAAGTGGATTTCTATGGAAATGCCCATAGCAACCAATCACATTCCAGTTAATATTTTACACAATGTGCTAAATTAACGAGCACTAGAATCTGATTAGTTGCTATGGGCAACACCTCTATTTGTGTTCTTTAGAAGGCTCCCTTGGTGCTGCATGAAGATCTGCAAGAGCTGGCTTGCCTTTAAACCTACAATTTAATAAAATAATACTTACCAGAGAGGCAAAGGGCATTGGAGAAGGCAAATTTCTCTAAAATGTGCTCATCCGCTTCCAGCTGTGAATTCAGCACAATTTCACCTTTCAGAAGCCTGGAGTGGCCGCTGCAGAAACACATACAGTTGACTGAAATGCAGCTTTCCATGTTATTTACTCACATCTCTGCCAACAGTTGGACCTGCTGAAATCCATAACACTAACAGGTCCTACGCCGAGATTTCTTAAAATATCAAGAAGCAAGCCAGTCTATGGGTCCCATTTTAAAAAACAATTTGCGCGTCTATTTCCATTGGCAAACGCAGGATTTGCATGGGGGGGTTTCCAGAACTGGGTGGAGCTAATCACGGGGGTGGGGACTGAGGTGACCCAGTATATGCTGGGTCCGTAAAACTAGTGTGTCTGTGTGTGTGTGTATATATATATATATATATATATAATATACACATATCTACACATATAGGGTTCACTATGGTATGCCGGCGGAAAGGCTCCCGGCGACCAGCATACCGGCGCCGGGGAGCCCAACCGCCGGCTTACCGACAGTGTGGTGAGCGCAAATGAGCCCCTTGCGGCCTCGCTGCGCTCGCCACGCTACGGACACATTTTATTATCCCTCCAGGGGGGTCGTGGACCCCCACGAGGGAGAACAATTGTCGGTATGCCAGCTGTCGGGATCCCAGCGCCGGTATACTGTGCGTCGGGATCCCGTCAGTCGGCATACTGAAGACCACCCCATATATATACCGTGTGTGTATGTGTATATATATATATATATATATATACACACACACACATACATATACACATATACATAGCATATTAAACATGCATATATATATATATATATATATATATACACACACATTCAGTACACGTATATATACACATGTATATATATCATATGTGTGTGTGTGTTTATATATATATATATATATATGTATGCACATGGATATATACGTACTATAATTAAAATAAAGTAAACTTTTATTGCACTTACAAGTGCCACCAGGAAGACAGCAGGCTGCAGAGGACGCTAGACAGCCATTAATAATACTCATGCAGCTAAAAAAAAAAAAAAAAAAAAAAAAAAAAAAATTTTTTTTTTTTTTTTTTTTTTTTAGTGGAGGGGGGGTTTCTGGGTGCTCGGAAACCCCCCCTGGGTACGCCACTGATTTCCCCGAAAACACCCATTTTCGGGGGTTACCCGCAAATATTTAGTATAACCTGAATGTATGTAGGAGGGACCGCAGCAGATATCTGCCATACCTGCTGCGATCCTTCCATTCCCGCCGGCAGCTGCATCCCCTATAGGTTTCTATGAGGGATGTGATTCTGCCAGATTTATAAATTGGCCCCCACAGCACCCTCTGCAGCCTATGGGCTACAGATCACAAACCCTCCCCGGAAGAGGGTTTAATAAGCAGTAGTGCCACTGCCACAATGAGCACATCAGAGGGACGAGCTCCTTTCAGAGACCCTGTCCCTGTAGGTGCTGAATAATACATAGCGCCGGTACAACCGCATACTGCAATGCGATCCTGGGCGCTAATATCAAGCCCAGATCGTATTGAAAATTCGATTAATGATAAATGGGCTCCTAAGGTTATTGCAGTTATGTTTATCATTGTGGCTAAAGAATTCTGAATTGCAAAAATATAAAAGATATTGCATGAAGATTAGTAACCAACCTATTTTTGTTTTTAATAACTCAAGCTGTACGATTCTATAAAATCTAAAACCTGGACATTTAAAAATGAGCTGTAATGCCAGTCGTCTTGGGACTCAGTGAGCAAGGGTGTGGTAACCATGCCAGTATGTTCACAATAATTCAATAAAATATATTTATTGTATAATGTATTCAGAATTTTCATAAAATATATCACGAATTGTAAAAAAAATATATATACGCAATAATTATTACCTTATGAGTTAATAATTATGGCATATATATGTTTTACCAATTGTGGTATATTATATGAAAATTCTGAATACAGTATACAATAAATATATTTCTATAGTGCATATATAAGTATATATTATTATATTACACTCCAATCACTCCTGTTTTGTATATTAGAACATGTGTAAAAGGAGGGGGAGACCCGGGGTGCATGGAGGAGGCAGCAGAGGGCTCTAATTTTAATAGGATAGTGTAGTCATAAACTATTCCCTATAGTACTGTATGTACACAATGTTCAGACTAAATGGAAAATCACCACAGAGGAAATCTGTTAATGTTATAAGGCAGGGGTATTCAACATACCACCCTCCAGCTGCTGCGGAACTATACATCCCAGCATGCCCCACTACATTAGGGCATATTGTAAGGGATACACCTAGGGGCATATTCAGTTGTGCGCACATATTTGAAAAAGCCCTGAGGTGCAGGGTTTTTCTATTCAACTGAAGGAGAGAAAATGCACTGTCAGAGCAAGTCTGATTTTTTCTAAAATCTTTATTTTTAGGAAAAAATGATGGGACTTGCTCTGGAACTTCTTGAACACCCCTCAAATGGCAAGATGGAGGAGACATGACCGGGAGCCACTGAGACCACCTGACTGTCCAGAATAGAGAGATAACTATCAGACTTTTTTGTCACACCAGAGTTTTCAAAGCAGAAACACCTGCGTGCATTGTTTTTTAATATGTCCAATTTCAACGTGTTTGGCGGGCAATTCTTATAAAACCACATCTTACTCTCGAAAGCTATAGTTAATCTCCTCGTTCTCCCAGTGAACCAGTGCCACCTCGTAGGGTTGGATTTCATGGCGTTCCAGAATTCGCATGACATGTTTTATCTGAAATATTGAATAATCACATTAACATTAGAGGAATAATATTAATGTGACCTAAAATTTTATAATTTAAATATCTGTGGGGATCTACACTCAATGATTTACCGAGGTAAATGGCATAATTTAAAATCAATTAAACAACTTGATAATAAGTTCCAACAATGAAGACAAATTATGAAACAAATAGCTCATTCAACGACATTTTTTTGTTGTCTTCAAACTGTATTTATGCAGATGACAAACTTGTTCCACATACTGACACTGCTTTATGTTCCTCATTTAGGTTTGTTAGCAAACTAAAAATGCACACTAATGGGAAAAACCATGGCCCTCATTCCGAGTTGTTCGCTCGGTAAAAATCTTCGCATCGCAGCGATTTTCCGCTTAATGCGCATGCGCAATGTCCGCACTGCGACTGCGCCAAGTAAATTTGCTATGCACTTAGTAATTTTACTCACGGCTTTTTCATCGTTCTGGCGATCGTAATGTGATTGACAGGAAATGGGTGTTACTGGGCGGAAACAGGCCGTTTTATGGGCGTGTGGGAAAAAACGCTACCGTTTCCGGAAAAAACGCAGGAGTGGCCGGAGAAACGGAGGAGTGTCTGGGCGAACGCTGGGAGTGTTTGTGACGTCAAACCAGGAACGACAAGCACTGAACTGATCGCAGATGCCGAGTAAGTCTGGAGCTACTCAGAAACTGCTACGAGGTGTGTAATCGCAATATTGCGAATACTTCGTTCGCAATTTTAAGATGCTAAGATTCACTCCCAGTAGGCGGCGGCTTAGCGTGAGCAACTCTGCTAAAATCGCCTTGCGAGCGAACAACTCGGAATGACCTCCTATGTTGCTCTGCAGGTGGGGCAGATGTAACATGTGCAGAGAGATATAGATTTGAGTGGGGTATGTTCAAACCTAAATTGCAGTGTAAAAATAAAGCAGCCAGTATTTACCCTGCACAGAAACAATATAACCCACCCAAAATGTAACTCTCTCTGCACATGTTACATCTGCCCCACCTGCAGTGCAACGTGATTTTGCCCATTAGTGTGCTTTTTTTGCTTTGCTAACAGACCTGAATAACCCACTATGTACAATGGGGGTAATTCCAAGTTGATTGCAGCAGGAAATTTTTTAGCAGTTCGGCAAAACCATGTGCACTGCAGGGGAGGCAGATATAACGTGCAGAAAGAGTTAGATTTGGGTGGGTTATTTTATTTCTGTGCAGGGTAAATACTGGCTGCTTTATTTTTACACTGCAAATTAGATTGCAGATTGAACACACCACACCCAAATCTAACTCTCTCTGCACATGTTATATCTGCCCCCCCTGCAGTGCACATGGTTTTGCCCAACTGCTAAAAAATTTCCTGCTGCGATCAACTTGGAATTACTATAAATACTACACTGCTCAAAAAAATAAAGGCAACACTAAAATAACACATCCTAGATCTGAATGAATGAAATATTCGTATTAAATACTTTGTTCTTTACATAGTTGAATGTGCTGACAACAAAATCACACAAAAATTATCAGTGGAAATCAAATTTATTAACCCATGGAGGTCTGGATTTGGAGTCACACTCAAAATTAAAGTGGAAAGTGGAAAAACACACTACAGACTGATCCAACTTTGATGTAATGTCCTTAAAACAAGTCAAAATGAAGCTCAGTAGTGTGTGTGGCCTCCACGTGCCTGTATGACCTCCCTACAATGCCTGGGCATGCTCCTGATGAGGTGGCGGATGGTCTCCTGAGGGATCTCCTCCCAGACCTGGACTAAAGCATCCGCCAACTCCTGGACAGTCTGTGGTGCAACGTGGCGCCACGTTGGTGGATGGAGCGAGACATGATGTCCCAGATGTGCTCAATTGGATTCAGGTCTGGGGAACGGGCGGGCCAGTCCATAGCATCAATGCCTTCGTCTTGCAGGAACTGCTGACACACTTCAGCCACATGAGGTCTAGCATTGTCTTGCATTAGGAGGTACCTAATGGCAGACAGGCTACCTCTGGCGAGCACATGGAGGGCTGTGCGGCCCCCCCAAAGAAATGCCACCCCACACCATTACTGACCTACTGCCAAACCGGTCATGCTGGAGGATGTTGCAGGCAGCAGAACGTTCTCCTTGGCGTCTCCAGACTCTGTTACGTCTGTCACTTGTGCTCAGTGAGAACCTGCTTTCATCTGTGAAGAGCACAGGGCGCCAGTGGCGAATTTGCCCATCTTGGTGTTCTCTGGCAAATGCCAAACGTCCTGCACGGTGTTGGGCTGTAAGCATACCACCCTCATGGAGTCTGTTTCTGATCGTTTGAGTAGACACATGCACATTTGTGGCTTGCTGGAGGTCATTTTGCAGGGCTCTGGCAGTGCTCCTCCTGTTCCTCCTTGCACAAAGGCGGAGGTAGCGGTCCTGCTGCTGGGTTGTTGCTCTCCTACGGCCTCCTCCACGTCTCCTGATGTACTGGCCTGTCTCCTGGTAGCGCCTTCATGCTCTGGACACTACGCTGACAGACACAGCAAACCTTCTTGCCACAGCTCACATTGATGTGCCATCCTGGATGAGCTGCACTACCTGAGCCACTTGTGTGGGTTGTAGACTCTGTCTCATGCTACCACTAGAGTGAAAGCACCGCCAGCTTTCAAAAGTGACCAAAACATCAGCCAGAAAGCATAGGAGCTGAGAAGCGGTCTGTGGTCACCACCTGCAGAACAACTCCTTTATTGGGGGTGTCTTGCTAATTGCCTATAATTCCCACCTGTTGTCTATTCCATTTGCCCAACAGCATGTGAAACTGATTGTCAATCAGTGTTGCTTCCTAAGTGGACAGTTTGATTTCACAGAAGTGTGATTGACTTGGAGTTACATTGTGTTGTTTAAGTGTTCCCTTTATTTTTTTGAGCAGTGTATAATATATTTAAATTCCAAAACGTGCCTTTTTATATTGGATCAACTTGTATTTTAGGTTTAGTGGGTCATTAAAAAAATAAGATACCTGTGTACTTACTGTTGATTCTTCTACATTCCAAAATACTACTGCACCTTCCCTGAAACAAGCAGAGGTTTATGCATTGCAATATATACAGTATCTGTACAGGTCACAGTATTTTCTTTTCATTATTAAGAAGACTGTGGGCCTGGTTCTGACTAGGGAGCAAAGCAACCAAGAGCAAGTAACTCAGCACCTGGACAAACAAGGTGCAAATGCATTTATTATTTTGCATGCAGGGTAAATAGTGGCTGATTTTGCATGTAGCCCACAACTACTGGACAGGTTTATTTATACACTGCAATTTACTTAAGTTAGGACACGCTACTCTCACATCTAAATCTCTCTGCACAATTTACATCTGCCCCACCAGCAGTGCAACATGGACTTACCAAGGTGCAAAGTTACTTCCTCTGTCTTGCTTTACTCTCACCTCAGAATTAGGCCCTGTATGACAGGATACCAAATTTAGTGAGGAAAGATGACAATATATACTTTGACCTCCTAGGTAATATTTACCTCTCACTGAACTATTTTTAACCCCAGCCTTGGATTATGTACAAGTGGAGGCAGTCATTTTATGGGCTGACACATAATAGCCATGAGCAAACAGCCAAACATTTCACAGCATCCTGTAGAGCCTAATTCAGCATGGGTTGTAGAGGTGCAAAAAATCGCACATCTACAACCCATTACATTGACATGCGGGGGGACGCCCAGCACAGGGCAAGTCCGCCCCACTTGCTGGGTCCTGCCCCCCTCCCCCCACAAACATGCGAGCGCATCGCAGGACAGCAATGCTCTCACATGTTTAGGGTTGCCTCCTGCCTAGCTGCGAAGAAAGTTGGCGGGCGGCCATCTTTTGGGTTGCAGAGACCGCATGTGACATCACGCAGCCACGCGGCCCGCCCCTCCAACGGTCCAGACACACCTCTGTTGTCCGGACCACGCACCTAAAATAGAGCATCGACGCCCACAAAAACGCGGCATCGACGCCCTGCTCCAGTCCCCTTCAAGGTCTTAAACTGCGTTCTGAAGAGAATGCAGTTTTAGACCTCACGCATGTGCGTACATGCATGCGCTGATGTGCTGAAATCACTCAATAGCGATTTCAGCAGATCAGCGTGTCATGCTGAATCAGCCCCATAATCAACAAAATGTCTGCCTTCTTTATGTGTAGGCGATGGCTGAACAGAAGAGGTCTCTTGTTGGGTTCTCTGTTGCAGGAATTGCAAGTTGGCCTGAAATCTGCAAATTTAAAAAAGTACATATCTAGAATGAAAGTGGCACAATTAACAATTGTTAGTAAATTAACTAATATTCTTCAATTAGTAAGAAAAATAATATTAGTAACAGTAATCGATTATAGCAACCTGATAGTATCATCCAACACAACTGCATCACCTCAGTACATTTGCCAACCGTGGTAACACAAATCATGGTGACTGTGACATATATTCATTTATTAATATTTTTTACCTGAAGAAGAATATCGTCCCTGAATCACTTTCCTTGGCGACCTTTTCCACTTCCACTAATAATACATTGGACGCATCTGTCAGAGGTAAGCAACAATTAATGGTTACCAGAAGCCTGTATTCCATAGGCGTGACATCGCAGTAAAACGGTCTCTGAAAAACAGGTTTTGAAATGGCGGCTTTGGCTGATGGTTTTAAAACAGCAATTGAAATAAATGCTAAACCTGCCTGGTTTAGCATTTGTTCCTATTGCTGTTTAACAACTATCCGCCAAAGCATATGCTTGTGTGGGTTGGGGACGGGATCCCGGCGCTTCGGATGCTGACAGTCACAAGACCTACAGCAGCATCCTGACGCTAAGAATCCCGACACCTGGTGTCTAAGGCGTCATTTTACTAGGCCTTGAATGGGGGTAAAGTGGACGGAGATAAAGTACCAGCCAATCAGCTCCTAACTGCCATGTTACAGGCTGTGTTTGAAAAATCACAGTTAGGAACTGACTGGCTGGTACTTTATCTCCATCCACTTTATCTCTATCTAAGGCTTAGTAAATAGACCCTTAAGTTCAGAATTGGAGGATCAGCGTTGGACGTCTGTCCTAAATGTTCCACTTCTGCTGCTGGTTTTTGGCATCTGCTGTGGCTTTGCCCTCGAGTAGCTTCATTCTGGAAGGCGGTAGTGAATAGTATATGTAGTACAGGGATTCGAATCCCTCTTCTGAACCCGTGTATATGTGTTTTTGGATTGTATTTACAGATCTCTTTGCCTGCACATCTTAGGGTATATCTTAATTATCTTCACCACTTTGGCCCGGGTGTGTATAGCTCGCACTTGGATGGGCCTCTCATGTGGCTTGGGTGGCACTGGTTAATATCACACTATCACATGAACGTTTTATGTTTGCCAAACGTAAATTTCCTGGGAAATACGATAAGATCTGGGGTCTCTGGCAGAACTCCAGATTTTCTCTTGATCCACCTGTCTAACCCAAACTGTATATTTGAATTTTTGTTGACCAACCTTGTGCCTTTTGCTAGTGTTGACCTCCCTCTCTGTGCTAATACCTACTTGTCAGTCTTATAATTGACGCTGCTATGCTTTGATGTAACTACTGGGAATGCATATGATTCTTTGTTTTTGTTTATGTTTTGACTGTTTTAATATCTGAAAATTCAATAAAATACACTTGATTAAAAAAAATAGACCCTTAAGTATGCTAACCCTCACCCCATTCAACCCTAACCCTCCCTTCCTGCAGCCTACCCTAAACCCTCCCTTTTAACAGCCTAACCTCCATCCCCCCCCCCCCTCCTCCCACACCTTGCAGCCTAACCCTAAGCCTCACCAGCATACTTACGTTCGGGATGTTCACTGTCAGGATTCTGAGCGGTGCCGGGATTCCGGCGCCAGTCTTCATAGCATTGGGATGCCAACTACATCCAGTTTATGTTTGTACACAGTCTTTTAAATATTAACCACAATATAGTTATTTCTTCAGTAGAACTGAGGTTAAGTTAGGAGGATAGGATATTTTTACAGGACAGGTGCATGTGAGACACACTCAAATAAAGAGTGTATCTAACTATTCCATTTTTAAAATGTCAAAAGAGGCTTTTTCAACATATAAATATAGGAAGGTGGTTATATCCTTTAGTATCACAGGTACTGTTTTACATCTTTGCTATAGCTTTTTAAAAGTTGACCTACCTCGAGGTAAACTTGGCAATTCACTGTACCCATGTGACGCCAGGTCATGGCACAGAGTGCCCAGGTGAAATTCATCAGCTGTGGCAAAGGCAATGCACTGCATCAGGTCCTGCAGGTTTAAAGCAACAGAGGCGAGTGTAAGACAAATATAAATATGTGGATCTCTGTCTGGTGGAAGCATTACAAAGGAATTTAAATAAAAAGGGACATGAAAAGAACCAAAGGCAGTTGCCAACCATCAGTAAATTTACAGCGATAAAATAGGTAAGGCCTAGTGAGCACTTCCATGATGACTTCTTTTCATGTCCCTCTTAAATTAAAATAAGTTTCTAATGTTTATATCAGGCATAGCATGACATGACAGGTGACACTAAGGATCATTATTCTCTCCTCCCCTTACATGTTTTTAAGGAATCCGGTCATGTGACCGGCGCTCGGGATCCCGGCGGTCACCATGCCGATGCTGGGATCCCAACCAATCAAAATGCCGGCAAACAGAATGCCGACCCAAAGACACTATTCCCACTCGTGAGTGTCCATGACACCCATAGAGTGGGAATATAACCTGTGGTGAGCCACCGAGCGCGCTGTGTGGTGAGCGCAGCAAGCCCGAAAGGGGATTTGTTGCGCCCCCCCCCCCTCGCTGGCAATCTGCTGCTGGGATCCCGGGGGTGGTATGCTGACCGCCGGGATCCCCAGCGTCGGTCTCCCGGCCTTAACCTGTTTTAAATCCCTTAATATCTCTTTTAACCCTGTAAATAACATATTAGAAGAGAGTAACCTACAACACTTTAAAATAGTGGCATTCAACATGCGGCCTTGACACAATTTTGCTATTGGGGCATGCTAAAACTGTGGTAGGGCATGCTGAGATGTGCAGTTCCACAGCAGCTGGAGTGTCACAGGTTGAATGCTCCTGCTTTATAATATAAAGCTATAAGGATTAATGAATAAGATGACTATATGCAAAACAAGTAGGGAGGCCAATCCCGGGATCGGCGGGATCCCGGGACTTGGGGTCAAAAACGGCTGGGATTCAATCCCGGGATTGGAAGGTCCAATCCCAGGGATTGAGGGATCAGTGTTGAGCATCCACAGGACGCTCAGACGCTGTCCGGCTTCCTTCTTCCGGCTCCCCCGTCGCAGCGTGAAGTCACGCTGCGCCGTCAGTCGCCACTGGGGGAGAAAGAATGTGGAGTTTCCCACCCGCCCGCGGTATATGGTTAGTTATGTGGGCGGGGCAGGGCGAGGGGATGGCCACATTGTTAAAAGCCCCATTTTTCAATCCCGATATCCGAGATTGAAAAAATGGCCCGGGTTTGGCTTCCCTAAAAACAAGTTAAGGATTGGAATCGAATGTTCAAACATGAGAAACACGGCTGTTTTACTTTCAATGGGAAATGGTTTTGCCATTGATGGTGAGTTTGCAATATTTACTCGCAAACAATAGTTTTCTTTTTATGTCTTTGTCTTTCTTCTAATAGTCCCTGTCAGAGCAGATACACTAGGAACATTTAGCTACAAATACTTGGGATGGCTATCAAATAGTGGTGGTGTTGCCACTATCACAACATGCTTTGTAATGGCATGTAGCCAAAGCAAGCTACCCATTCGAAGGTTTTACCAATGATGTATAGCTGGTGCACATAATAAACATCTTAAATCTGCTATGTACTCTACATCTGGTATACGTGGCAGAATGGAAATCATCAGCCACCAAATGAGCCATCGGAAAGAAGCATGCAATGGCGGCATCAATCGCAATCCTGGCTTTGGTTGGATACCGCATTTCAATCGAATCGGGAGCATTGATGGTTGCCAAGCCTCAGTTACCCATGGCCATCCCGAGGGAGGGTGGAGCACAGGTTTGCCTTTCTCCGGGTAACTCAATCTCTTGAAAGAGGCATCAATATGGAAACACCACAAGTCCCTTTCATACTGTATATGGTTCATGAATTAATTGTGTATTACCTCAGTCTCGGACACAGGAGGCTTATTAGATCTGGATGGCTGTTTAGTCCTGGATGACTTCAGAAGTCTTTTGCTGACGTGTGCTGGAATGGATGGCTTTGATGTCGTCGTTAAACTGAATCCACTGAAAGACACTGGTACGACATAAAAGGATCTCCACTTATTGGAGTACAATAGATCATTCTTCTTTAATATGAAACCTTCCAAGATGTTACTGTTTAAATGTTTTGCGCTGGTAGTACTTAATGTATTTACGAGAAAAATAACACTGGTCCTTTTACTTGCAGGTCCTGTGAAAAGTTTATTCTTAACATCTGCCGTATGCAGTTGCTTGGTCATGCAACTTATCCGGAAACCTTGTGTTACAAGGTGCAGCGTTTTCCTTAGTAGTCCATTCATGTTATGTTTGACTGCTGAAAGATAACCAATTACAATTATTGTATTAAAGTAGTCACACTACAAGCACGCACTCTGTATAAACATTGCTTTGCAGGTCAGTAGTTATGTTCTTGGTGTCCATTTCCAAGACAGAGCAGCATGGGTTCTTAACACTTGAAACTTTAAATAATTTTGGAAGGAATTTGGTAAATAAATATAGTAATTGCTAAAATACAAAGAGAAGGGACATCGAGAAATACCAGCACCTGTCTGAAACAGGCAGGAGAGGGTACTAGAGAACTAGATCATTCAAGTGTTCAGAGGGCCAACTGGATCAGGAGGGATGCAGGACATTGGATAATTAGAAATATGTATTCCAGTATCACTTATTTAACTCCATATAAAACATATCATTTGAGTACTGCTTCGCCAAAGTATCCAAATCCATGCTGGCCCAACTGAAACTGACCATTGTAACTCATGGATTTGCCATAATGAGTCAAAACTAGACAGCCTTTTTCCCGAATACCCGTTGCTATGTATGGCATTGAAAAGCCATCACTTAGTCACATCTCCCCAACGATCCCTGAATCAGTACAACATTTCTATTATGTGGTAGAAGACCCTCAAATCAGGACTATCCCACATTAATCAGGACTGTTTTCTTAAAAGACAAAAAAGAAAAAAGAGAGAGCGCAAGCAGACTAGACTATAGTCATTTTAATCTTAAAATATGCACAATCCTAACATGATGAAATTTACCACAAGACTTATACACATAACATAAAAACAATTAATTACGTATTAATATAGGATCCACACTGAAATTCTTAAATGTTCCCACAACACTAGTGCACTAGTAATACCCAGTTGGCTGATGTAATGATCCTTTATATGGACCCAACGTATCCTTCAGTTCGTATTTAAAGTGCTCACAACTGATGGGTCTATTGAGAGGATTTCAGATAGCACTCATAGATCAGTTCCGTAGTTAGGAGTTACTTTTCTTTAGTGGATTGCAATTAATAAACTTTGTAGCAATTGCACTGTTACTTTAGATGTTATAATGTCTCTATTCCTTAGCGACATGCTATGCCTAAATTCAAAGCACACCGCAGAAGCTCCGTCTGTACTCTCTCACTGTGACAGCGTAACGGAGCGGTAGGTGCTTACCACTTCCAGAGATGTCCTGGCGGCACTGACAGGTGACCGGGTGCCGCTCACTCCAACGGCTTCGTCTGTTGCTCTCTCACTGTGACGTGTCAGAGCGGTTACCGATTGCCGCTTCCAGGAGTTCCGGCGGTGCTGAAAATAACCAGGCGCCGCTGGCTCCAAGGGGCTTAGCTGACGGCCACGGTCCCCGTGTTGCAGGGGGGACCAGTGCAAGTGGCTCCAATCAAACAGCCTGGCGGTATTGGAAGTGGAATAAATGAGGCCGTGGAACTGTAAAGAGTGCTTGGATCCTGATGCTGTCCTGACGCGTTTCTCGACCGGCATCACTGGTGCGTGCGAGAGTGAGAGAGTGACAGACGGAGCTTCTGCGGTGTGCTTTGAATTTAGGCATAGCATGTTGTCTAAGGAATAGAGACATTATAACATCTAAAGTAACAGTGCAATTGCTACAAAGTTTATTAATTGCAATCCACTAAGGAAAAGTAACTCCTAACTACGGAACTGATCTATGAGTGCTATCTGAAATCCTCTCAATAGACCCATCAGTTGTGAGCACTTTAAATACGAATTGAAGGATACGTTGGGTCCATATAAAGGATCATTACATCAGCCAACTGGGTATTACTAGTGCACTAGTGTTGTGGGAACATTTAAGAATTTCAGTGTGGATCCTATATTAATACGTAATTAATTGTTTTTATGTTATGTGTATAAGTCTTGTGGTAAATTTCATCATGTTGGGATTGTGCATATTTTAAGATTAAAATGACTATAGTCTAGTCTGCTTGCGCTCTCTCTCTTTTTTCATACATTTGTATAGGGTCTGCTAATACCCTATTCCCTTGAGAGCAGCAGGCAGCACATCAGCATCAGCTCATTTAGGCACCTTTCTTTGGTAGGTTCTTAAAAGACAGCCCCCCTTCCAAAAATGAAAAAAAAAGGAAGAAAAAAAAAAAAAAGAAGGATAAATCTCCCATACACCCAGCATAACAGGCTTTACAATTCTGATTGGAAGAGCCAAATGTATTATTAACCTGCAAGTTGTGGCAAGTATTTGACGATTTAATAGTGCGATTTATAGCAGCAATTTTTTTTAAAGGCAAAACCAGGCTATTACGTTTGGCTCAAGAACTTACAGTGCAAGCTGCCAAGACGGAATAATAAAATAAAAGATTATTATATTGGTTTATTTAGCGAACACAATTGAAATAAATATATTTTGCTGTAATAAAGCTTTCCATTTGACAATAGCTTTATTTCTTAACAGTTTCTTATACAATATAGCGCAGCATATTCCGTTGCGCTTTACAATTGTGGGATCATGGTTCAATAATAATAACGTGCTACTGTAAAACATGTGGAGCCATCTAGAGGGTAACAGTTGTTTCTTTATTGTAAATCTGTAAAAAGAAGAATAGGACGCATGCACCCTTGCCTATATGGCAATAACACTCCCACGGGATGGTTCTCTTCCTTGCGAATGTCCATTTGCTGCCCAGTTGATACCCAAAAACTACTGTTTTATTTACAAAAAGAAGGTGTCGCAGAGATAAGTAAAGATGCTGCATGCAGTTTGCTAATATTCACCAGATGTGTCTGCATACGGATCTGCCTGCAACTCAGAGTCAGGCCCAATATATGAAACTTCTTCATTCATTGTATTACTTTGCTTTTTTTTTTTTTTTTTTTCTTTGCGATACCTTTTCTCTTGACTCATCATGGGATAGGTGTTAAGGGGGGTACTCACGGAGCGATCGCTGCTTAAAATCTAAGCAATCTGACTAGATTGCTTAGATTTTAAGCACGATCGCTCCGTGTGTAGCCCCCTCAGCGATAGCGATGCGCAGCCCCGCGCATCGCTATCGCTGCTGCTAGATTGGCCTGCATGCAGGCCAATCTAGCGGGTCGCTCACTTCACCCGCTGGGTGAAGTGAGCGGCCCCCCGTCTCCCCCCCGCACGCTCAGCACAGATCGCGCTGTGCTGAGCGCCGGGAGAGATGTGTGCTGAGCGGTTCGCTCAGCACACATCTCTCTGCCATCGGCCAGTGAGTACTGGCCTTTATGGGCCCTACACACTGGCCGATATTTTGAAAGATATGAACGATCTCGTTCATAAATGAACGAGATCTCGTTCATATCTTGCAGTGTGGAGACTTAAGCGATGAACGATGCGCGTCCCCGCGCTCGTTCATCGCTGGTCTCCTGTCGGCTGTGCATGCAGGCCAATATGGACGATCTCGTCCATATTTGCCTGCACGTCTATGGAGCCGGGTGACGGGGGGAGTGAAGAAGCTTCACTCCCCCCGTCACTGCCCCCCCCGCCGCCGGGTCGCTCGTCGGCCGTATCGGCCGTCGGGCACCTCGGCCAGTGAGTAGGGCCCATTAGTGTAGGATACTAGTGATTACATCTCTGACTGCGCAGGGAAAACAGTGGGCATCTCAAAGTACAGTAAACAGCCCTACACACTTGGCGATGTCAGTGATTTGGACGATGATCAATCTGAATGATGATCGTTATCGCCCAAATTGACTTGCATTGAAAAACGAAGGAAAAGCAATGATGAAGGACCGCGGGACACGCATCGTTCATTGTAGGTGCCTACACACTAAACGATATGAACGATAGTTATATTGTTCATTTCTAAATGATATCGTTCATATCGCTCGTCACCGTCGCTAAGTGTGTAGGGCCCATAAGACGTGCTTATAGGCACATTAGCAAAATCTGCATTTCCAATATGGCGTTCCATTCTTGGCGCCTGAAGGGTATGTTCATTTTTTCCATGGACCAAGGTCACGTCAGCTGCTTTTTATTTAGAAAATGGCCAATAATACAGCTTGAGTCTGACCAGAAGCCTCCAAATTATTATTTTTTTATTTATTTTTTTGCACAACCGGCACATTACATTTTTCAATGTTGCAAACAAGAGGTCATTACCCATTTCTTCCCTGTGCAGTTTGCTGCTAGTGGTCCTTGTACCTAATGTGCTTCCATTATCAATAGCAATGACAAATAATATCAGACAGGCGAGATATAATACCATGTAACAGCAGCCACTGTCAGTGTGACAGGAAACGGAGCAACCGGGACTCGAACCCGCGACCTTGATACTACAGCACCATACAAAAAGGAGACAGAGCACCTACCTGCATGAGAAGCGGCCAACGGCACCGCCCACACTGGCTGTCAGACCCCAACCACGCCCCCCGGAACTACAATGCAATGCTTGTCGCTCTGTACTCAGAACTGACATTGCACAATCTGTAATATTACTGTTGGCAAGAGCAGATTCGCCCACCATAAGACCTGATTGTTATATCCGATTTTAAAATAAAGTGGAGGACGCGACTCCACAAGTCCGTGTGGTCCAGAGCTCTGTATTTTGGTATATTTGTAAACGCTGTGGAATTTATGGCTGTTGCGAATGTGCTGGTGAGAATGGGTTTATGGGTCCCGCTGCTAGTACTGGCAGCCTGGCAGTACGGCGCGAAGAGAATCTAGACGCAACCCTGCCAGTACTGCGTCTGCTGCAGCTTGTTATGAGCCACTCCAGTCCTGCTGCCAGTAGAACAGGAGTCTAGAGACAGAGTAAGACACGTAATATAACTGTTTTACTTCTAGTCTATGTAATAGCTTTCATTGTGTGAGCCTTGGTTTTATTGTTAATAGTTTTGTTTATTGAAGTCTTATTCTATTACGGTTTTGGTATTTCAGTGCGTTAATGTAGGAGCATAGAATATTTAGTCAATGCATCCATAGGTTGTCTGCATGTAATAAGTGTTACACATAGGCATATTGGGGCAGATGTATTAACCTGGAGAAGGCATAAAGAAGTGATAAACTAGTGATAAGTGCAAGATGATAATGCACCAGCCAATCAGCTCCAGTATGTAAATTAACAGGAGCTGACTGGCTGGTGTGTTTATCACCTTGCGCTTATCACTGGTTTATCACTTCCTTATATGGTCTCCAGGCTTAATACATCTGCCCCATTGTTACATAGTCAGTGAGGTTGAAAAGAGGCAAAAAGCCCATCGGGTTCAACCTGTATTGTGTTAAGCTGTTCATATTATAGTGCGCCTGCTGAAGTAATGGTTTAGTACCAATTGACAGCTATGATTCTTACCACTCCCAGATATTAATGTCAGTATGTTAAATGCTATAGCCCTGGATACATTTTCCAGTTAGAAATTTATCCAATCCGTTTTTAACTGCATTTACAGAGTCTGCCATTATTACTTTCTCCGGCAGGGAGTTCCAAATCTTTATTGCCCTTACCGCGAAGAACCCTTTCCTACGTTGTGTACGTAATTTTCTCTCCTCTAGCCTCAGCGAGTGCCCACGCGTCCTATACAGAGTTCTTTTAATAAACAAATCCGCTGCTAACTTCTTGTAATGACCCTTTACATATTTGAAGATATTAATAAATGTCTCCTCTTAGTCGCTTCTTTTCTAGTGTATACATATTTAACCTAGCAAGCCTTTCCTCGTACTCCAGCGACTCTAACCCTTTAATCAATTTAGTAGCTCTTCTCTGAACTCTTTCTAGTTCCCCGATATCTTTTTTTATAATACGGTGCCCAGAACTGAACACAATATTACAGGTGCGGACGTACCAATGATTTGTACAGCGCCAGGATTACGTCCTCGTCCCTTGTCTCAATGCCCAGTTTAATGCACGCAAGCACTTTACTTGCCTTCTTTGCTGCAATTTGACATTGTGTACTGTTATTAAGCCTATTATCTATGAGCACCCCCAAATCTTTTTCCACCATAGTTACCCCTAGATTTTCCCCATCTAGAATGTAGGATGCAAGTGTGTTTTTTGTCCCAAAATGCATAACTTTGCATTTTTCTATATTGAACCTCATTTTCCATTTAGACGCCCAGGTTTCCAGTTTAACGAAGTCATTCTGTAGAGACTCCACATCACCTTCTGAAGTAATTACCTTACACAGTTTAGTATCAACTGCAAAGATTGACACTGTGCTTTCCAGGCCTATTCCTAGATCATTGATAAATATAGTGAACAGCAGTGGGCCAAGAACGGACCCTTGTGGTATTCCGCTGACTACTGGTGCCCAGCTGGGGAATATCTCATTGACCACTATTCGTTGTACTCTGTTATCCAGCCAATTACTTATCCATGTACAAATAGTATATCCAAGGCCAAGTTCCCTTAATTTGTTGATCAGTCTCCTGTATCGAAGGCTTTTGCAAAATCTAAATACACCACGTCCGCTGCTTTTCCCTGGTCAAGATTCTCGCTCACTTCCTCGTAGAAGCTAATTAAGTTGGTTTGACATGATCTGTTCCTTACAAACCCATGCTGACTTTTGCTAATAAACTTAGTAGCCTGTAAGTGATCCTCTATGCTATCCCTCAAAATGCCTTCCAATATTTTACCCACTATAGAGGTTAAACTAACTGGTCTATAGTTTCCAGGATTATTTTTAGTTCCCTTTTTAAATAAAGGTACTACCTCAGTTATGCGCCAATCCTTTGGTACCATGCCTGATCTAATTGAACTATGGAAAATCAAGTATAGGGGTTTTGCTAGCTGTGACCTAAGCTCCATAATAACCCTCAGATGAAAACTGTCTGGGCCTGGTGATTTATTAATCTTTACGTTGCTTAGTCTCTCCAGGACTACTTCCTCATTTAAACAAGCATCAAGCCAAGAGTCATTACCTTCACTGTCGTTATGCACTACTGTCACCGGCTCATCCTCCCTGGTGAATACTGAGGGAAAAAAATTGTTCAATATTTCCGCTTTTAATTTGTCATCGTTTATCAAAGCTCAGTTGTATGTGATCAATAGTGCACAAATGGTCAGTTGTATGTGATCAGTGGGGCACAAATGGTCTTTAAAATGGGGATGATTGATCCTTAGGCTTTATAATCTGTGTCCGTATATATAGGGCCTGATTCTGAGTCAGGCTTAAGTGGAAATGCACATGGTTCTTGCATATTTCAGCACACATGCTGTACCAGAGAAAGGAATCTGTATCTGTGCATGCACTACCATACATTGCATGGGTTTGCAAGGTATTTGACATTCTGAAGATGTAGTCAGATCATTGCATAGACTTGCTTGAGACAGCAATCTTTTTAAATGGTTAAATGAATAATGGGCAAATTATTTCCACTTCATTCAATTCTGTTTTCAGATCATATTGTAATAATATTAATTTTTGGTGGTTTCTTGCAGACTCCAGCAGGAAATATCTGAAAATCGAGAACATGGAGACTCCTGACTCACTCTCGGCCAAATTTGAGGGGTGTGTATTTGTTTGAATTATTGCATTTTGAACTTCGGAGGCTATGATGGAGCCATTGTAGGGATTTGCAGAAGTGGAGTGGAAACAGAGGGATATCAGACTCCACAGAGTACACAAGGCCACACCTTGCATCTTGAAGAAAAGTAGATTTAGGGGCTTATGTCGAGTTGCATGTAGGCATGTTGTTGGACCGCATCTTGTTTGTTTTCACACTTGCACATGCTCTGGAACTGAGCACATGCAAGTACTGGTGATACAGATTAGTACACATCTGTCCCATCTACACTTAACGTCTGAGGAGGTATAATGTGGCTTATTAACACACTAACTTCAATACTGCTTGCTAAATATGTGTCCACAATGGATTGATAATGCATTTTTGCAGAGTATATGACATATCTATGGTATTTTATTTTTCTCTAACGTCCTAGTGGATACTGGGAATTGAAGATTACCACGGGGTATAGATCGGGTCCACTGGAGCCTGGCACTTTAAGAAATCAATAGTGTGTGCTGGCTCCTCCCCTCTATGCTCGCTCCTAGCAGGTAGTTTAGAAAAATGTGCCCAAGGAGCCGGGTGCATTTTGTGGCTCTCCAGAGAGTTTTCTTCAGAAATTTATTTTAGTTTATTATTTTCAGGTAGCCTGCTGCGTCGTGGGACTTAGGGGAGGACCGATCCAACTTCCTAAAGAGTTAATGGCTCGTATCCCCGCTGACAGGGCACTGAGCTCCTGAGGTGCTCATCTCATACCCCTCGGGTTTGAGCCCACACCAGCAGCATGCCGCCACCCCTAACAAATGCTGAAGATGTGGTGCAGTGAGTAAAACGCCAGGGTCCCGGTTAGCGGGTCCCCGGCGCAAAATGGCGGCATAAAGGGACAGTGTTCACCTAGCTATGGGCTGTGGTGCCCACTGATTACCCACACTGGCGATTTACCATAAAAAGGGTGCCACTTTCATTTTAATTATATTCTAAGGAGACGCCAGTATAAAATTCTGAGAGGGACTGCGTGCCATTACAGGGGCGGGGCATCCCAGAGAGCGGGACCAGTGGCTCTGAGGTGCCATTTCCTGCTGCTGCGGCTGCTGTAACAAGGCTGTTGGCAGGCTGCTCTTTTCACAGGACCCACTGTATCACCAACGAAACTGGTACCAGGGGGCTATAGGGGGGGGGGGGGGGGGGGGGTGTAAGCACAGTATCAGCGGTTAAACCGCTGTGAGGTAAATTGCATCATATACATACCGCAGTCAGAGCAGCACCCCACTGGGTATCGTGTGCTGGTCCAACCTTTTCTGTGTCACTCCATTCAGGGTTGTCTAGTATAAGTGTGCTGTCTTATATTTCTGCACTGTGTTTTCTATTTTCACTCTGTGTTACTTCAAAAGCATGTCTACCAATAAGTCTGTGTGTACTGCATGCAAGGCTAGGTTTACTCTTTCCTCACAAGGGTCTCTAATGTGTACCCAATGTTCACTACCCTCTCAGGGTAGTGATGTAAAGGAACCTGAGTGGATGGATTCCTTTAAAAATATGATTGCAAACATAAATTCAGAGTTAGCCATAGCTAAACAAGAGAGACAAACCCTGAAACAGTCAATAGACACATTCATGTTAACCACTACTGACCACAGACTGGCTCACCAGAGTAAACGTACTCTTCCTCAGATATTGCAGTCTGATTCTGAATTACCAGAATTTGATGAGAATGAGCTAGGGGAGGACGAGGATAATTCCCTGTCCCAGGGAGTGGAGGCCCTAATTTTTGCTATTAGAGGAAAGTTCTCAATATTCCAGACAAGGAAGCAGAACCTCCAGAGGAATTGCATTTTAATGTAAAGCCTAAATCTTCTGCAACTTTCCCAGTCTCTAAGGAATTAGATTCTCTGGCAAAGACAGCGTGGTTAAATCCTGATAAAATGTTTCTCTAACGTCCTAGTGGATGCTGGGAACTCCGTAAGGACCATGGGGAATAGCGGGCTCCGAAGGAGGCTGGGCACTCTAGAAAGATTTATGACTACCTGGTGTGCACTGGCTCCTCCCACTATGACCCTCCTCCAAGCCTCAGTTAGATTTCGTGCCCGGCCGAGGTTGGATGCACACTAGGGGCTCTCCTGAGCCCTTAGAAAGAAAGTATAGTTTAGGTTTTTTATTTTCAGTGAGACCTGCTGGCAACAGGCTCACTGCAGCGAGGGACTAAGGGGAGAAGAAGCGAACTCGCCTGCTTGCAGCCGGATTGGGCTTCTTAGGCTACTGGACACCATTAGCTCCAGAGGGATCGACCGCAGGCCCAGTCCTTGGTGTTCGGTCCCGGAGCCGCGCCGCCGTCCCCCTTACAGAGCCAGAAGCAAGAAGAGGTCCGGAAAAACGGCGGCAGAAGACATCAGTCTTCACCAAGGTAGCGCACAGCACTGCAGCTGTGCGCCATTGCTCCTCATGCACACTTCACACTCCGGTCACTGAGGGTGCAGGGCGCTTGGGGGGGGCGCCCTGAGCAGCAATAAAAACACCTTGGCTGGCAAAAATACCACAATATATAGCCCCAGAGGCTATATATGTGGTAAATACCCCTGCCAGAATCCAGAAAAAAGCGGGAGAATAGGCCGCGGAAAAGGGGCGGAGCTATCTCCCTCAGACACACTGGCGCCATTTCTCCTTCACAGATCCGCTGGAAGGAAGCTCCCTGGCTCTCCTCTGCAGTCTACACTACAGAACAGGGTAAAAACAGAGAGGGGGGGCACTAAATTTAGGCGCAATATATATATAATATAAAAAGCAGCTATAGGGGACATAACTCAGTTAGTCCCTGCATTATATAGCGCTCTGGTGTGTGCTGGCATACTCTCACTCTGTCCCCCCAAAGGGCTTTTGTGGGTCCTGTCCTCATTCGGAGCATTCCTTGTGTGTGTGCGGTGTGTCGGTACGGCTGTGTCGACATGTTTGATGAGGATAATGATGTGGAGACGGAGCAGATGCCTTTAGAAGGGATGTCACCCCCTGCGGGGCAGACACCTGAGTGGATGGGCTTATGGAAAGTAATGAGTGCACGTATAGACTCCTTATATAAGAAAATCGACGACATGCCAAATGTGGGACAGCCGACTTCTCAGCTCGTGCCTGCCCAGGCGTCGCATGGGTCGTCAGGGGCTCTAAAACGGCCGCTACCTCAAGCAGACCCAGATGTCGGACACTGATACTGACACCAGTGTCGACGACGATGAGTCTAACCTGATGCCCACTAAGGCCATTCACTGCATGATTGAGGCAATGAAAGAGGTGTTACACATTTCTGATATAACTACAGGTACCACTAAAAAGGGTATTATGTTTGGAGAGAAAAAACTACCCGTAGTTTTTCCCCCATCAGATGAATTAAATGAAGTGTGTGAAGAAGCGTGGGCTTTCCCTGATAAAAAATTGGTAATTCCTAAGAAGGTACTAATGGCGTTCCCTTTCCCGCCAGAGGATAGGTCACGTTGGGAAACACCCCCTAGAGTGGATAAAGCGCTCACACGTTTGTCTAAAAAGGTGGCACTACCGTCTCCGGATACGGCCGCCCTCAAGGAACCTGCTGATAGAAAGCAGGAGGCGATCCTGAAGTCTGTATATACACACACAGGCATTATACTTAGGCCAGCTATTGCGTCAGCTTGGATGTGCAGTGCTGCCGCTGCGTGGTCAGATAAACTGTCAGAAAATATTGACACATTAGACAGAGACACGATCCTGTTAACCATAGACCATATAAAAGACTCAGTCTTATATATGAGAGATGCACAAAGGGAAATCTGCCGACTGGCATCTAAAGTAAGTGCATTGTCCATTTCTGCTAGGAGAGGCTTATGGACTCGCCAGTGGACAGGAGATGCAGATTCAAAAAAGCACATGGAAGTGTTACCATATAAGGGTGAGGAATTATTTGGGGATGGTCTCTCGGACCTAGTTTCCACAGCAACGTCTGGGAAGTCAGCATTTTTACCCCATGTCCCCTCACAGCCTAAGAAGGCGCCGTTTTATCAGGTTCAGTCCTTTCGGACCCAGAAAAACAGGCGTGGAAAAGGCGGGTCCTTTCTGTCCAGAGGCAGAGGTAGGGGAAAAAGGCTGCAACAAACAGCAGGTTCCCAGGAGCAAAAGTCCTCCCCCGCTTCTTCTTCCAAGTCCGCCGCATGACGGTGGGGCTCCACAGGCGGAGCCAGGTACGGTGGGGGGTCGCCTCAAAAATTTCAGCGATCAGTGGGTTCGCTCACAGGTGGATCCCTGGATCCTGCAAATAGTATCTCAGGGGTACAAGCTGGAATTCGAGGCGTCCCCACCCCACCGGTTCCTAAAATCTGCCTTGCCGATTGCTCCCTCAGACAGGGAGGCGGTGCTAGCGGCAATTCACAAGCTGTATTCCCAGCAGGTGATAATCAAGGTACCCCTACTTCAACAAGGCCGGGGTTATTATTCCACACTATTTGTGGTACCGAAACTGGACGGTTCGGTGAGACCCATTCTAAATTTGAAATCCTTGAACACGTACATAAAGAAATTCAAGTTCAAGATGGAATCGCTCAGGGCGGTTATTGCAAGCCTGGACGAGGGGGATTACATGGTATCCCTGGACATCAAGGATGCTTACTTGCATGTCCCCATTTACCATCCTCACCAGGAGTACCTCAGATTTGTGGTACAGGATTGCCATTACCAATTCCAGACGCTGCCGTTTGGACTGTCCACGGCACCGAGGGTATTTACCAAGGTTATGGCGGAAATGATGATACTCCTTCGAAGAAAGGGAGTTTTAATTATCCCGTACTTGGACGATCTCCTAATAAAAGCGAGGTCCAAGGAACAGTTGTTGGTGGGAGTAGCACTATCTCAGGAGGTGCTGCACCAGCACGGCTGGATTCTGAATATCCCAAAGTCACAGCTGGTTCCGACGACACGGCTACTGTTCCTGGGTATGATTCTGGATACAGTCCAGAAGAAAGTGTTTCTCCCGGAGGAGAAAGCCAGGGAGTTGTCATCTCTAGTCAGAGACCTCCTGAAACCAAAACAGGTATCAGTGCATCGCTGCACACGGGTCCTGGGAAAGATGGTAGCTTCTTACGAAGCAATTCCCTTCGGCAGGTTCCATGCCAGAATCTTTCAGTGGGACCTGTTGGACCAGTGGTCCGGATCGCATCTTCAGATGCATCGCTTAATAACCCTGTCTCCAAGAACCAGGGTGTCTCTACTGTGGTGGCTGCAGAGTGCCCATCTTCTAGAGGGCCGCAGGTTCGGAATACAGGACTGGGTCCTGGTGACCACGGATGCCAGCCTTCGAGGCTGGGGGGCAGTCATACAGGGAAGAAACTTCCAAGGACTATGGTCGAGTCAGGAGACTTCCCTTCACATAAATATTCTGGAACTAAGGGCCTAAGTCGAGCAAAAGCCCTGCTCCTACACCAGCCGGTGCTGATCCAGTCAGACAACATCACGGCAGTCGCCCATGTAAATCGACAGGGCGGCACAAGAAGCAGGATGGCGATGGCAGAAGCCACAAAAATTCTCCGATGGGCGGAGAATCATGTACTAGCACTGTCAGCAGTGTTCATTCCGGGAGTGGACAACTGGGAAGCAGACTTCCTCAGCAGACACGACCTCCACCCGGGGGAGTGGGGACTTCACCCAGAAGTCTTCCAGATGCTGGTAAACCGTTGGGAAAAACCACAGGTGGACATGATGGCGTCCCGTCTCAACAAAAAGTTAAAAAGATATTGCGCCAGGTCAAGGGACCCTCAGGCGATAGCTGTGGACGCTCTAGTGACACCGTGGGTGTACCAGTCGATTTATGTGTTCCCTCCTCTGCCTCTCATTCCAAAGGTATTGAGAATAATAAGAAAGCGAGGAGTAAACACAATTCTCGTGGTTCCGGATTGGCCAAGACGAGCGTGGTACCCGGAACTTCAAGAGATGCTCTCAGAGGACCCGTGGCCTCTACCGCTCAGACAGGACCTTATACAGCAGGGGCCCTGTCTGTTCCAAGACTTACCGCGGCTGCGTTTGACGGCATGGCGGTTGAACACCGGATCCTAAAGGAAAAGGGTATTCCGGAAGAAGTCATTCCTACGCTTATTAAGGCCAGGAAAGATGTTACGGCAACGCATTATCACCGCATATGGCGAAAATATGTTGCATGGTGCGAGGCCAATAAGGCCCCAACAGAGGAATTTCAACTAGGTCGATTTCTGCATTTCCTGCAAGCAGGAGTGGATATGGGCCTAAAACTAGGCTCCATTAAAGTACAGATCTCGGCTCTGTCGATTTTCTTTCAAAAAGAACTAGCTTCAGTACCTGAAGTTCAGACTTTTGTAAAAGGAGTGCTGCATATTCAGCCCCCGTTTGTGCCTCCAGTGGCACCTTGGGATCTCAACGTGATGTTGAGTTTCTTAAAATCACATTGGTTTGAGCCACTAAAAACCGTGGATCTGAAATATCTCACGTGGAAAGTGGTCATGTTATTAGCCTTGGCTTCAGCCAGGCGAGTGTCAGAATTGGCGGCTTTATCATGTAAAAGCCCTTATCTGATTTTCCATATGGATAGGGCAGAGTTGAGGACTCGTCCCCAATTTCTCCCTAAGGTGGTGTCAGCGTTTCACCTGAACCAGCCTATTGTGGTGCCGGCGGCTACTAGTGAATTGGAGGACTCCAAGTTGCTAGACGTTGTCAGGGCCCTGAAAATATATGTTTCCAGGACGGCTGGAGTCAGAAAATCTGACTCGCTGTTTATCCTGTATGCACCCAACAAGCTGGGTGCTCCTGCTTCTAAGCAGTCTATTGCTCGCTGGATTTGTAGTACAATTCAGCTTGCACATTCTGTGGCAGGCATACCACAGCCAAAATCTGTAAATGCCCATTCCACAGGGAAGGTGGGCTCATCTTGGGCGGCTGCCCGAGGGGTCTCGGCTTTACAACTTTGCCGAGCAGCTACTTGGTCAGGGGCAAACACGTTTGCAAAATTCTACAAATTTGATACCCTGGCTGAGGAGGACCTGGAGTTCTCTCATTCGGTGCTACAGAGTCATCCGCACTCTCCCGCCCGTTTGGGAGCTTTGGTATAATCCCCATGGTCCTTACGGAGTTCCCAGCATCCACTAGGACGTTAGAGAAAATAAGAATTTACTCACCGGTAATTCTATTTCTCGTAGTCCGTAGTGGATGCTGGGCGCCCATCCCAAGTGCGGATTGTCTGCAATACTTGTAAATAGTTATTGTTAACTAAAGGGTTATTGTTGAGCCATCTGTTAAGAGGCTCAGTTGTTTTCATACTGTCAAACTGGATATAGTATCACGAGTTGTACGGTGTGATTGGTGTGGCTGGTAAGAGTCTTACCCGGGATTCTAAATTCTTCCTTATTATGTCTGCTCGTCCGGGCACAGTGTCCTAACTGAGGCTTGGAGGAGGGTCATAGTGGGAGGAGCCAGTGCACACCAGGTAGTCATAAATCTTTCTAGAGTGCCCAGCCTCCTTCGGAGCCCGCTATTCCCCATGGTCCTTACGGAGTTCCCAGCATCCACTACGGACTACGAGAAATAGAATTACCGGTGAGTAAATTCTTATTTTATCACTCCTAAACGGATACTAAATACCTTCCCATTTCCTACAGAGGATAGGAAGATCTGGGAACCCCCCCAACAGTGGATACGTCTGTATCCAGGCTATCACGTAAAATTGTTCTACCTGTACCGGGGGCTATTTCTCTCAAAGAGCCTGCTGATGGCAAAATAGAGACCACTCTTAAGTCTATTTATTCTGCTGCAGGTGTAGCCCAACGCCCTACCATAGTGCGCGGCTGGATTTCCAGAGCCATGGTCAAATGGTCTGATGTCATTTTAAAAGGATTGCATACAGTAACTCAGGAGGAGATAGTTACACTGCTTCAACGTATCCAAGATGCTGCAGACTTCATGAGTGAGGCTGTTAAGGAACTGTGTATCATTAACGGCCGTACCTCCGCTATGGCGGTATCGGCTCGCAGAGCTCTGTGGCTGCGACAATGGTCAGCAGACGCTGATTCTAAGAAAGGGGTAGAAAACCTTCCTTTTACAGGTGATGCCTTGTTTGGGGAAGAACTGAACAAGTGGCTATCTCAGGCGACTGCAGGTAAATCTACATATCTGCCGTCTGCTGCACCACCTGCTAGACGTCCCTATCCTAGGCCCTCTCTGCAGTCCTTTCGTGTGGCCAGATTTAGAGGCAGAGCCAGAGGTGCCTCCAATGCTGCTAGAGGAACACGTGGTAAGTCCCGTAAACCAGCGACTACTGAAACTTCGGCCCAGGCCTCAAGATCCTCTCCTACAAAGCCCTCCGCATAACGGGTGGCCCCAGCAGCAAGGCGATTTTCAGGAAGGTGCTCACCTTCAACACTGTGCCCACATATGGCCAGAGTCCTGCCGGGATCCTTGGGTGAGGGATCTCGTATCCCAGGGATACCGGCTGGAATTCCAGGAACTGCCTCCTCTCAGATTCTTCAGGTCGGGCTTACCAGCTTCACCTGTAGCAAGGGTTACCTTGCAAGAGGCAGTTCAAAAACTGTTTTCAACAGGAGTTATTGTTCCAGTACCTCCTCAACTCCACTCAAAGGGCTTTTATTCAAGCCTCTGTGCGGCCGATCCTGAACCTCAAATCCCTGAACCCATATCTTCGAGTGTTCAAATTCAAGATGGACTCACTGAGAGCAGTAATAGCAAGTCTGGAGGAGGGGGAGTTCCTGGTATCTCTGGATGTCAAGGATGTATACCTGCATATCCCTATATGGCCCCCTCATCAGGCGTTTCTACGGTTCGCGATACTGGACCAACACTTCCAGTTTCATGCCTTACCCTTTGGCCTCTCCACAGCCCCAAGGGTATTCACGAAGGTCATGGCGGAGATGATGCTGCAATTGCACATGATGGGCATCAACATAATCCCATAACTGGACGATCTCCTGATAAAGGCTATGTCCCGGGAGCAGCTGCTGCGCAGCATCAGCTTGACTACCTGTCTGCTTACGGATCACTGATGGGTCCTCAATTTCAAGAAATCTTACCTGGAACCATCGCAAATAATTCAGTTCCTGGGAATGATCCTGGATACTGTGTCTCAGAAGGTTTACCTTCCAACGGACAAGGCCTTGACAATCCAGTCTATGGTCCGCTTGGTATTAAAACCATGCAGGATCTCAATTCATCCTGGCGTTCGCTTGCTGGACAAGATGGTAGCCTCTTACGAAGCAATACAATACGGCATGTTTCATGCACGGCCTTTTCAACTGGATCTGTTGGGAAAATGGTTGAGTTCTCACCTGCACATGCATCAGACTATAACTCTGTCGCCGAAAGCAAGGTTATCCCTACTATGGTGGCTTCAAGTCTCCCACCTGGTGGAGGTTCGGAGTTTCAATATCCAGTCTTGGACTCTGTTAACAACGGATGCCAGCCTCCGGGGTTGGGGGGCTGTGACCCAAGGGGCTCAGTTCCAGGGGAAATGGTAATGTCAGGAATCTGCACTTCCAATCAACATCCTGGAACTCAGAGTGATTTACAATGCCCTCCTGCAAACCTCTTCCCTCCTTTGGAATCAGGCCATCCAGGTGCAGTCGGACAACGTCACGGCAGTGGCATACATCAATCGACAGGGAGGAACAAGAAGCACGGCCGCAATGCGAGAGGTGTCAAGAATACTCCTCTTGGTGGAAGCCAACGCAAGGGCCATCTCAGCCATTTACATTACAGGAGTGGACAACTGGGAAACGGACTTCCTCAGCAGGCACGACCTCCATCCGGGGGAATGGGGCCTTCACCCTCGTGTGTTTGAACATCTGATTCGCCGGTGGGGCTGTCCACAAATAGACCTGATGGCATCCCGTCTGAACAAGAAGCTCCGTCGTTACTGCTCCAGAACGAGGGACCTGAAAGCAATAGCAGTAGACGCTCTGACGACACAATGGACTTACCAGTTTGTGTACCTGTTTTTTCCTCTTCCTCTCATTCCAAGAGTTTTAAAAAGAATCAAAAAGGAAAGAGTTCAGGCAATTCTGATTGGCCTTGGCGGGCCTTGTATGCGGACCTCCTGTTGGTTCAGGAGGAACCCTGGCCTCTGCCACTACACAGGGACCTTCTTCAACCAGAACTGTTTGTCCAGATTTACAGCGGTTACGTTTGACGGCTTGGAAGTTGAGAGGGAGATTTTAATTAAAAAAGGGTCTCCCTTCCAAGGTTGTTTCCACTATGGTCCAGGCCCATAAGGTGGTTACTTCCAAACATTACCACCGTATTTGGAATAAATGTTTCTTGGTGCGAAAGTAGAAAATATTCCCCTGTGGAATTTAGTCTGGGCCGATTTTCTACTGTTCCTGCAAGCAGGTGTGGATAAGGGCTCCATCAAAATTCAATTTTCGGCTCTCTCCATCTTCTTCCAGAAACAGCTGGCGGTACTTCCAGTAGTACAGACCTTTGTAAAGGGGGTTATGCACATTCAAACTCCCTTTGTCCCTCCGACGGCTCCGTGGGACCTCAACGTGGTTTTGACCTTTCTCCTATAAGATTGGTTTGAACCCTTACATAGGGTAGACTCGCCCACACTTTTTGCCAAAGGTTGTGTCGGCCTTTCATGGGAATCAACTGATTGTGGTTCCAGTGTTTTCTGACACTTCCATTGCTCCAAACTTCCTGGACGTGGTTAGGGCTTTGAAGATCTACATCAAAAGGACAGCTCATCACAGGAAGTCTGACTCGCTTTTTGTCCTTTATGATGCTCCTAAAATTGGTCGCCCTGCCTCTAAGCAGTCCATTGCTAGATGGCTCTAACTGACTATTGAACAAGCCTCAGCAGCTCTACCGCTGCCGAGTTCTATTCAGGCTCACTCCACAAGGTCGGTGGGTTCTTCCTGGGTGGCTGTCCGGGGTGTCTCGGCCTTACAGTTGTGCCGGGCAGCTACTTGGTCTGGTTCGAACACGTTTGTAAAGTTCTACAAGTTCAACACCTTGGCCAAGGATGACCTTCAGTTTGGTCAGGCAGTTTTGCAGGGGTCTCAGCACTCTCCCACCCATTCTGGGAGCTTTGGGATGTCCCCATGGTAATCTTCAATTCCCAGTATCCACTAGAATGTTGGAGAAAAGGGGAATTTAATACCTACTGGTAATACCTTTTTTCGTAGTCCATAGTGGATACTGGGCACCCACCTCGGTGCCTCGAATTCCTGCTTACAAGGTTGTAAGTGTTTTCGGTTGGGTTTGCTGTTGCTTTCCCTGTTCCATGTTTGGTTAGAGTTGCTATCCTTCTTCTATAGTTAGCATTGCTTTCCTCTGTTTTGGTTAGCTATGCTATCTTGTTATTGTGTGTGTTGGTTCAATACCTCACCGCTTTTTGTGTTCTATCCTCCTCTCAAAGTATGTCCATCTGCTCGTGCAAAGTTTTCCTAGACTGAGTCTGCTAGGAGGGGCATAAAGGGGAGGAGCTAGCACACACTATTGATTTCTTAAAGTGCCAGGCTCCAGTGGACCCGATCTATACCCCATGGTTATCTTCAATTCCCAGTATCCACTATGGACTACGAGAAAAGGAATTACCAGTAGGTATTACATTCCCCTTATTTATTTTGTAAACATTTTTTTTTTTTTTGCAGCAGGGTACACTGGTATTCCACAGGGAATAACATTGAGGTGTAGAGTTGGATCTTGATCTGAGGCACCAACAGGCTAAAGCTTTGACTGTTCCCAGGATGCACTGCACCGCCTCCTCTATATGCCCCGCTTCCAGGCACTGGAGCTCAGTTTGTAAGTTGGTGCCTGCAGTGCAGGCAGCTAACAGGTGGGGCTGCGCTAGAAGACTTCAAGGGCCTCTGCACTTTCTATGTCATTCTGACATGCTGTGCTGTGGCTACATCACCTCCCTCAGCGGCGCTGCATACTCCCGCGGCCTGGTTCCTGGGTACTTGCAGCGGGGACGCTCCGGTTGCTAGGTACACCACCGCAGCTGCTAACCTGGATCGCGTGGCTGCATGACAGGGAGGAGGAAAGAGGGTCCCCCAGGTGGGACCAGCCGGTAAATTGTGATCCGGTCGCGGTCCCAGGAGACGGACCGCGCCGCTGGTGTGGATACTGTGGCCATACAGGGACCCCACTATATCCACCGTGGCAGGGAGCATAGGTCGGATTTACTAAAATCCGTTTGTAATAGGCTTCACAGTACCCGGCGGTGAAGTCCAGCAGAGGGGATAAGGCGCTGACCTGTAGCCTCTACCCTAGCTCTGGGCGCCATCTACTGCTGGCGTGCCCGCCCTGGAGCTGCATTTCTCTCCCCCTCATTCCTTGCTGAGATTTTGGCACCATCTTCACTACTAGCTGGGCTGATCTCCAGGACTGCTGGGAACTGTCTCCTTTGTAAAACCGCCGGCCTTGTCAGCGCTGTGTTTTTACAGACACTTAAGTATTCTACATGTAAGTTTAGACAGTGTTAGTTCAGAACAAGTGTACTGCTATATGAATATTTAGTACAAGTGTTCTGTGATGGGTGGTCTTCAGTATGCCGACTGTTGCGATCCCGGCGCACAGTATACCGGCGCCGGAATCCCGACAGCCGGCATACCATTACCAACACTTTTTTTCTCCCTCGTGGGGGTCCACGACCCCCCTGGAGGGAGAATAAAATAGCGCGGCGAGCCCGCAAGGGGCTCATTTGCGCTCACCACGCTGTCGGTATGTTGGCGGTCGGGCTCCCGGCGCCAGTATGCTGGTCGCCGGGTGCCCGGCCGCCGGCATACCATACTACACCCTTCTGTGATATACATCCAGTGTTTACTGTGCATTGTTATATCTGTATACATACAAATCTGTTTGTAGATTTACTAGTCCAGTGCAGTTTTATTGTATTATATGTGATAATTTCTGCATTGTACTTGTGACTGAGTGTGCCTATAGCTGCTGTATGGTTTCTATTCTGTGTATCGCACGTTTTGCTATCACTATGTTCTGTACCCTGGGGGGCTACGTGCGTCAGGGTCTCATATAACATATAGTGTGCCGCAGGATATACTGTTTGGTATTTTTCACTGTGTGTTTTAGTCAACTCACACTGCTTAAATCCTCTGTTTGTGCTCTGCATTTGCTGTCACATAACACGGTTATTTTTGCAGGTATTGTGTTTGTTTGGTTTATATTATACTGTTACGCTCTAAGGCTACATTCCCAATAATGTCTGCTACACAGGGAAGGAATTCCGCAGACACTCCTGCATAATGCAATGCTGGCGCCACGGATTTGACTGAGGAAAGGTTTCAACCGATGTTTCGGGTACTGGGTGCCCTGTACCTTCAAGTCAGTCTGCAGCACCTGTGGTAAACCAAGACCCGTCCCGATGGTATTCACCCAAGGGTTCTAATGGAGCTTCACTCTGAACTTGCAAAACCACTATTTTTGATCTCTAAAGATTCAGTAATATCAGGTATGGTTCCCAAAGACTGGCGTATAGCGGAAGTAGTGCCTATATTCAAAAAGGGAAGTAAAGCTGAACCAGGTAATTATAGACCAGTTAGTCTTACATCTATAGTGGGGAAAGTATTGGAAGGCATTCTAAGAGATAGTATTCAGAAGTTCCTTGAAGTCAATAAGGTCATTAAAAGGAATTAACATGGGTTTATGAAGGACAGATCCTGTCAAACCAACTTACTTGGCTTTTATGAAACAGTAAGCGCAAACCTAGATCAGGGTAAAGAGGTGGATGTAATCTTTTTAGATTTTGCCAAAGCATTCGACACTGTACCACACATGAGACTTATCTACAAGATACAAGAAACAGGGCTAGGAAGCACAATATGCACTTGGGTCAAAAACTGGTTAGATAATAGGGAGCAGCACGTTGTGGTTAATGGATCTTTTTCAAATTGGACTGAAGTGCTAAGAGGTGTGCCGCAAGGCTCAGTATTAGGACCGCTATTGTTCAATATTTTCATTAACGACCTAACAGAAGGTCTAGAGAGGATGGTGTCAATTTTTGCAGATGATACCAAATTGTATAAAGTTATAAATGCGGAGGGGGATGCTGAGTCGCTTCAGAACGACTTAGTTAAATTAGAAGCTTGGGCAGCGAAATGGAGAATGCGCTTCAATACAGACAAGTGTAAGGTAATGCACTGTGGTAACAAGAACAAAAATAACACCTACCTACTAAATGGGTTAAAATTAAGGGATTCTGTACTGGAAAAGGACTTAGGTGTCCTCATAGATAGCAAACTAAGCAGTAGCACCCAAAGTAGGACTGCAGCAAAGAAGGCTAATAAGATTTCTCTATCGTCCTAGTGGATGCTGGGGTTCCTGAAAGGACCATGGGGAATAGCGGCTCCGCAGGAGACAGGGCACAAAAAGTAAAGCTTTAGGATCAGGTGGTGTGCACTGGCTCCTCCCCCTATGACCCTCCTCCAAGCCTCAGTTAGATTTTTGTGCCCGGCCGAGAAGGGTGCAATCTAGGTGGCTCTCCTAAAGAGCTGCTTAGAAAAGTTTAGCTTAGGTTTTTTATTTTACAGTGAGTCCTGCTGGCAACAGGATCACTGCAACGAGGGACTTAGGGGAGAAGAAGTGAACTCACCTGCGTGCAGGATGGATTGGCTTCTTGGCTACTGGACATTAGCTCCAGAGGGACGATCACAGGTACAGCCTGGATGGTCACCGGAGCCTCGCCGCCGGCCCCCTTGCAGATGCTGAAACGAGAAGAGGTCCAGAATCGGCGGCAGAAGACTCCTCAGTCTTCTTAAGGTAGCGCACAGCACTGCAGCTGTGCGCCATTTTCCTCTCAGCACACTTCACACGGCAGTCACTGAGGGTGCAGGGCGCTGGGAGGGGGGCGCCCTGGGAGGCAAATGAAAACCTTTTTTGGCTAAAAATACCTCACATATAGCCTCCGGGGGCTATATGGAGATATTTAACCCCTGCCAGAATCCGTTAAGAGCGGGAGACGAGGCCGCCGAAAAAGGGGCGGGGCCTATCTCCTCAGCACACAGCGCCATTTTCCCTCACAGAAAGGCTGGAGGGAAGGCTCCCAGGCTCTCCCCTGCACTGCACTACAGAAACAGGGTTAAAACAGAGAGGGGGGGCACTAATTTGGCGTTAGAAATATATAAAAGATGCTATAAGGGAAAACACTTATATAAGGTTGTCCCTATATAATTATAGCGTTTTTGGTGTGTGCTGGCAAACTCTCCCTCTGTCTCTCCAAAGGGCTAGTGGGTCCTGTCCTCTATCAGAGCATTCCCTGTGTGTGTGCTGTGTGTCGGTACGTGTGTGTCGACATGTATGAGGACGATGTTGGTGAGGAGGCGGAGCAATTGCCTGTAATGGTGATGTCACTCTCTAGGGAGTCGACACCGGAATGGATGGCTTATTTAGGGAATTACGTGATAATGTCAACACGCTGCAAGGTCGGTTGACGACATGAGACGGCCGACAAACAATTAGTACCGGTCCAGACGTCTCAGAAACACCGTCAGGGGTTTTAAAACGCCCGTTTACTTTAGTCGGTCGACACGGACACTGAATCCAGTGTCGACGGTGAATAAACAAACGTATTCCTTATTAGGGCCACACGTTAAGGGCAATGAAGGAGGTGTTACATATTTCTGATACTACAAGTACCACAAAAGAGGGTATTATGTGGGATGTGAAAAAACTACCGTAGTTTTTCCTGAATCAGATAAATTAAATGAAGTGTGTGATGATGCGTGGGTTCCCCCCGATAGAAAATATGGGCGGTATACCCTTTCCCGCCAGAAGTTAGGGCGCGTTGGGAAACACCCCTTAGGGTGGATAAGGCGCTCACACGCTTATCAGAACAAGTGGCGGTACCGTCTATAGATAGGGCCGTCCTCAAGGAGCCAGCTGACAGGAGGCTGGAAAAATATCATAAAAAGTATATACACACATACTGGTGTTATACTGCGACCAGCGATCGCCTCAGCCTGGATGTGCAGAGCTGGGGTGGCTTGGTCGGATTCCCTGACTAAAAATATTGATACCCTTGACAGGGACAGTATTTTATTGACTATAGAGCATTTAAAGGATGTATTTCTATATATGCGAGATGCACAGAGGGATATTTGCACTCTGGCATCAAGAGTAAGTGCGATGTCCATATCTGCCAGAAGATGTTTATGGACACGACAGTGGTCAGGTGATGCAGATTCCAAACGGCACAAAGGTGTATTGCCGTATAAAGGAAGAGGAGTTATTTGGGGTCGGTCCATCGGACCTGGTGGCCAGGGCAACTGCTGGAAAATCCACCGTTTTTACCCTAAGTCACATCTCTGCAGAAAAAGACACCGTCTTTTCAGCTTCAGTCCTTTCGTCCCTATAAGAGTCATATCTGCCCAGGGATAGAGGAAAGGGAAGAAGACTGCAGCAGGCAGCCCATTCCCAGGAACAGAAGCGTTCCACCGCTTCTGACAAGCTCTCAGCATGACGCTGAGACCGTACAGGACCCCTGGATCCTACAAGTAGTATTCCAGGGGTACAGTTTGGAATGTCGAGACGTTTCCCCTGCGCAGGCTCCTGAAGTCTGCTTTACCAAGGTCTCCCTCCGACAAGGAGGCAGTATGGGAAAAAATTCACGAGCTGTATTCCCAGCAGGTGATAATTAAATTACCCCTCCTACAACAAGAAAAGGGGTATTATTCCACACTATATTGTGGTACTGAAGCCAGAAGGCTAGGTGAGACCTATTCTAAATCTAAAAATTTTTTTGAACACTTACAAAGGTTCAAATCAAGATGGAGTCACTCAGAGCAGTGATAACGAACCGGGAAGAAGGGGACTATCTGGTGTCCCGAGACATCAGGGATGCTTACCTCCATGTCCCAAATTTGCCCTTATCACTAAGGGTACCTCAGGTTCGTGGTACAGAACTGTCACTATCAGTTTCTGACGCTGCCGTTTGGATTGTCTACGGCACCCCGGGTCTTTACCAAGGTAATGGCCGAAATGATGGTTCTTCTTCGAAGAAAAGGCGTCTTAATTATCCCTTACTTGGACGATCTCCTGATAAGGGCAAAGTCCAGGAAACAGTTGGAGGTCGGAGTAGCACTATCTCGGATACTGTTACAACAGCAGGGGTGGATTCTAAATATTCCAAAATCGCAGCTGATCCCGACAACAAGTCTCCTGTGCTTAGGGATGATTCTGGACACAGTCCAGAAAAAGGTGTTTCTCCCGGAAGAGAAAGCCAGGGAGTTATCCGAGGTAGTCAGGAACCTCCTAAAATCAGTGCATCATTGCACAAGGGCCATGGTAAAAAAAAAAAAAAATGGTGACTTCCTTCGAAGCAATTCCAGTCGGCAGATTTCATGCAAGAACTTTTCAGTGGGATCTGCTGGACAAATGGTCCGGATCGCATCTTCAGATGCATCAGCGGATAACCCTATATCCAAGGACAAGGGTGTCTCTCCTGTGGTGGTTACAGAGTGCTCATCTTCTAGAGGGCCGCAGATTCGGCATTCAGTTTTGGATGTTGGTGACCACGGAGGCCAGCCCGAGAGGCTGGGGAGCAGTCACACAAGGAAAAAATTTCCAGGGAGTGTGATCAAGTCTGGAGATTTTTCTCCACATAAATATAGCTAAGGGTAAATTTATAATGCTCTAAGCTTAGCAAGACCTCTGCTTCAAGGTCAGCCGGTATTGATCCAGTGGGATAAAACATCACGGCAGTCGCCCACGTAAATAGACAGGGCGGCACAAGAAGCAGGAGGGCAGTGGCAAAAACTGCAAGGACTTTTCGCTGGGCGGAAAATCATGTGATAGCACTGTCAGCAGTGTTTCATTCCGGGAATGGAAACTGGGAAGCAGACTTCCTCAGTAGGCACGACCTCCACCCGGCAGAGTGGGAACTTCATGGGGAAGTTTTCCACATAATTGTAAACCGTTGGGAATTACCAAAGGTGGACATGATGGCGTCCCGTCTGAACAAAAAACGGGACAGGTATTGCGCCAGGTTAAGAGACCCTCAGGCAATAGCTGTGGACGTTCTGGTAACACCGTGGGTGTACCAGTCGGTGTATGTGTTCCATCCTCTGCTTTTCATACCTAAGGTACTGAGAATTATAAGACGTAGAGGAGTAAGAACTATACTCATGGCTCCGGATTGGCCAAGAAGGACTTGGTACCCGGAACTTCAAGAGATGCTCACAGAGGACTTATGGTCTCTGCCGCTAAGAAGGGACTTGTTTCAACAAGTACCATGTCTGTTCCAAGACTTACCGCAGCTGCGTTTGACGGCATGGCGGTGGAACGCCGGATCCTAAGGGAAAAGGCATTCAGGAAGAGGTCATTCCTACCCTGGTCAAAGCCAGAAAGGAGGTGACCGCACAACATTATCACCACATGTGGCGAAAATATGTTGCGTGGTGTGAGGCCAGGAAGGCCCCACGAAGAAATTTCAACTCGGTCGATTCCTGCATTTCTTGCAAACAGGAGTGTCTATGGGCCTCAAATTGGGGTCCATTAAGGTTCAAATTTCGGCCCTGTCGATTTTTCTTCCAGAAAGAATTGGCTTCAGTTCCTAAAGTCCAGAAGTTTGTCAAGGGAGTATTGCATATACAACCCCCTTTTGTGCCTCCAGTGGCACTGTGGGATCTCAACGTAGTTCTGGGATTCCTCAAAACACATTGGTTTAAAACCAGTCAAATCTGTGGATTTGAAGCATCTCACATGAAAAGTGACCATGCTCTTGGCCCTGGCCTGGACCAGGCGAGTGTCAAATTGGTGGTTTTTTTCTCAAAAAAGCCATATCTGTTTGTCCATTCGGACAGGGCAGAGCTGCGGACTCGTCCCCAGTTCTCTCCCTAAGGTGGTGTCAGTGTTTCACCTGAACCAGCTTATTGTGGTGCCTTGCACCTACTAGGGACTTGGAGGACTCCAAGTTGCTAGATGTTGTCAGGGCCCTGAAAATATGTTTCCAGGACGGCTGGAGTCAGGAAAACTGACTTGCTGTTATCCTGTATGCACCCAAAAAACTGGGTGCTCTTGCTTCTAAGCAGACTATTGCTAGTTGGATGTGTAATACAATTCAGCTTGCACATTCTGTGGCAGGCCTGCCACAGCCAAAATATGTAAATGCCCATTCCACAAGGAAGGTGGGCTCATCTTGGGCGGCTGCCCGAGGGGTCTCGGCTTTACAACTTTGCCGAGCGGCTATTTAGTCAGGGGCAAACACGTTTGTAAAATCCTACAAATTTGATACCCTGGCTAAGGAGGACCTGGAGTTCTCTCATTCGGTGCTGCAGAGTCATCCGCACTCTCCCGCCCGTTTGGGAGCTTTGGTATTATCCCCATGGTCCTTTCAGGAACCCCAGCATCCACTAGGACGATAGAGAAAATAAGAATTTACTTACCGATAATTCTATTTCTCGGAGTCCGTAGTGGATGCTGGGCGCCCATCCCAAGTGCGGATTATCTGCATTACTTGTACATAGTTACAAAAATCGGGTTATTATTGTTGTGAGCCATCTTTTCAGAGGCTCCGCTGTTATCATACTGTTAACTGGGTTCAGATCACAGGTTGTACAGTGTGATTGGTGTGGCTGGTATGAGTCTTACCCGGGATTCATAAATCCTTCCTTATTGTGTACGCTCGTCCGGGCACAGTACCTAACTGAGGCTTGGAGGAGGGTCATAGGGGGAGGAGCCAGTGCACACCACCTGATCCTAAAGCTTTACTTTTTGTGCCCTGTCTCCTGCGGAGCCGCTATTCCCCATGGTCCTTTCAGGAACCCCAGCATCCACTACGGACTCCGAGAAATAGAATTATCGGTAAGTAAATTCTTATTATTAGCATGCATAAAACGGGGAATTGATGCTAGGGACGAGAGTATTATACTCCCGTTATATAAATCACTTGTGAGGCCACACCTTGAATACTGTGTACAATTCTGGGCACCTTACTACAAAAAGGATATCCTGGAGCTAGAAAAGGTTCAGAGGTGGGCGACCAAACTAATTAAGGGTATGGAGACGCTGGATATACGAGGAAAGGCTTGCAAGACTAGGCATGTTTACACTGGAAAAGAGGAGATTAAGAGGGGACACGATCAACATTTATAAATATATAAGGGGACAATATACAGATCTTGCTCAAGACCTGTTTTTGGTTAGATCAACACAGAGAACTCGTGGACACTCGCTCAGGTTAGAGGAGAGGAGATTCTGCACAATGCGGCGTAAAGGCTTTTCTCTAACGTCCTAGTGGATGCTGGGAACTCCGAAAGGACCATGGGGAATAGCGGCTCTGCAGGAGACTGGGCACAACTAAAAGAAAGCTTTTAGACTACCTGGTGTGCACTGGCTCCTCCCACTATGACCCTCCTCCAAGCCTCCGTTAGATTTCTGTGCCCGGCCGAGCTGGATGCACACTAGGGGCTCTCCTGAGCTCCTAGAAAGAAAGTTTATTTTAGGTTTTTTATTTTACAGTGAGACCTGCTGGCAACAGGCTCACTGCATCGAGGGACTAAGGGGAGAAGAAGCGAACCTACCTGCTTGCAGCTAGCTTGGGCTTCTTAGGCTACTGGACACCATTAGCTCCAGAGGGATCGACCGCATGGAACTGGCCTTGGTGTTCGTTCCTGGAGCCGCGCCGCCGTCCCCCTTACAGAGCCAGAAGCAAGAAGAGGTCCGGAAAATCGGCGGCAGAAGACATTAGTCTTCACCAAGGTAGCGCACAGCACTGCAGCTGTGCGCCATTGCTCCTCATGCACACTTCACACTCCGGTCACTGAGGGTGCAGGGCGCTGGGGGGGGGGCGCCCTGAGCAGCAATAAAAACACCTTGGCTGGCAAATATATCACAATATATAGCCCCAGAGGCTATATATGTGATAAATACCCCTGCCAGAATCCATAAAAAAGCGGGAGAAAAGTCAGCGAAAAAGGGGCGGAGCTATCTCCCTCAGCACACTGGCGCCATTTTCTCTTCACAGTGCAGCTGGAAGACAGCTCCCCAGGCTCTCCCCTGTAGTTTGCAGGCTCAAAGGGTTGAAAAGAGAGGGGGGGCACTAAATTTAGGCGCAGTATTGTATATACAAGCAGCTATTGGGAAAAATTCACTCAATATAGTGTTAATCCCTAAATTATATAGCGCTCTGGTGTGTGCTGGCATACTCTCTCTCTGTCTCCCCAAAGGGCTGTGTGGGGTCCTGTCCTCAGTCAGAGCATTCCCTGTGTGTGTGCGGTGTGTCGGTACGGCTGTGTCGACACGTTTGATGAGGAGGCTTATGTGATGGCAGAGCAGATGCCGATAAATGTGATGTCGCCCCCTGTGGGGCCGACACCAGAGTGGATGGATAGGTGGAAGGTATAAACCGACAGTGTCAACTCCTTACATAAAAGGCTGGATGACGTAACCGCTATGGGACAGCCGGCTTCTCAGCCCGCGCCTGCCCAGGCGTCTCAAAGGCCATCAGGGGCTCAAAAACGCCCGCTCTCAGATGGCAGACACAGATGTCGACACGGAGTCTGACTCCAGTGTCGACGAGGTTGAGACATATACACAATCCACTAGGAACATCCGTTACATGATCCCGGCAATAAAAAATGTGTTATACATTTCTGACTTTAACCCAAGTACCACTAAAAAAGGGTTTTATGTTTGGGGAGAAAAAGCAGGCAGTGTTTTGTTCCCCCATCAAATGAGTGAATGAAGTGTGAAAAAGCGTGGGTTCCCCCGATAAGAAACTGGTAATTTCTAAAAAGTTACTGATGGCGTACCCTTTCCCGCCAGAGGATAAGTTACGCTGGGAGATATCCCCTAGGGTGGATAAGGCGCTCACACGTTTGTCAAAAAAGGTGGCACTGCCGTCTTAGGATACGGCCACTTTGAAGGTACCTGCTGATAAAAAGCAGGAGGCTATCCTGAAGTCTGTATTTACACACTCAGGTACTAGACTGAGACCTGCAGATAGTGCTGCTGCAGCGTGGTCTGTGACCCTGTCAAACAGGGATACTATTTTGCGAACATAAGACGTCGTCTTATATATGAGGGATGCACAGAGGGATATTTTGCCGGCTGGCATCCAGAATTAATGCAATGTCCATTCTGTCAGGAGGGTATTAGAGGCCCGACACTGGACAGGTGATGCTGACTTTAAAAGGCACATAGAGCCTTATAAGGGCGAGGAATTGTTTGGGGATGGTCTCTGGGACCTCGTATCCACAGCAACAGCTGGGAAGAAATTTTTTTTACCTCAGGTTTCCTCACAGCCTAAGAAAGCACTGTATTATCAGGTACAGTCCTTTCGGCTTCAGAAAAGCAAGCGGGTAAAAGGCGCTTCCTTTCTGCACAGAGACGAGGGAAGAGGGAAAAAGCTGCACCAGTCAGCCAGTTCCCAGAATCAAAATTCTTCCCCCGCTTCCTCTGAGTCCACCGCATGACGCGGGGGCTCCACGGGCGTAGCCAGGTACGGTGGGGGGCCGCCTCAAAAATTTCAGCGATCAGTGGGCTCGCTCACAGGTGGCTCCCTGGATCCTTCAAGTAGTATCTCAGGGGGTACAAGCTGGAATTCGAGGCATCTCCCCCCCGCCGTTTCCTCAAATCTGCCTTGCCGACAACTCCCTCAGGCAGGGAGGCTGTGCTAGAGGCAATTCACAAGCTGTATTCCCAGCAGGTGATAGTCAAGGTGCCCCTACTTCAACAAGGACGGGGTTACTATTCCACACTGTTTGTGGTACCGAAACCGGACGGTTCGGTGAGACCCATTTTAAAATTGAAATCCTTGGAACACATACATAAAAAAATCAAGTTCAAGATGGAATCGCTCAGGGCGGTTATTGCAAGCCTGGAGGAGGGGGATTACATGGTATCCCTGGACATCAAGGATGCTTACCTACATGTCCCCATTTACCGTCCTCACCAGGAGTACCTCAGATTTGTGGTACAATATTGCCATTACCAATTCCAAACACTGCAGTTTGGACTGTCCACGGCACCGAGGGTCTTTACCAAGGTAATGGCAGAAATGATGATACTCCTTCGAAAAAAGGGAGTTTTAATTATCCCGTACTTGGACGATCTCCTTATAAAGGCGAGGTCCAAGGAGCAGTTGTTGGTCGGAGTAGCACTATCTCGGGAAGTGCTACAACAGCACGGATGGATTCTATACATTCCAAAGTCACAGCTGGTTCCTACCACACGCCTACTGTTCCTGGGGATGGTTCTGGACACAGAACAGAAAAAAGTGTTTCTCCCGGAGGAGAAAGCCAAGGAGCTGTCATCTCTAGTCAGAGACCTCCTGAAACCAAAACAGGTATCGGTGCATCACTGCACACGAGTCCTTGGAAAAATGGTAGCTTCTTACGAAGCAAAATTCCATTCGGCAGGTTCCATGCAAGAACCTTTCAGTGGGACCTCTTGGACAAGTGGTCGGGATCGCATCTTCAGATGCATCGGCTGATACCCTGGTCCTTGGAGACAGGGTTATCTCTACTGTGGTGGCTGCAGAGTGCTCATCTTCAAGAGGGCCGCAGATTCGGCATACAGGACTGGGTCCTGGTAACCACGGATGCCAGCCTTCGAGGCTGGGGGGCAGTCACACAGGGAAGAAAATTCCAAGGACTTTGGTCAAGTCAGGAGTCGTCCCTACACATAAATATTCTGGAACTGAGGGCCATTTACAATGCCCTAAGTCTGGCAAGGCCTCTGCTTCAAAACCAGCCGGTACTGATCCAATCAGACAACCGACAGGGCGGCACAAGAAGCAGGGTGGTGATGGCAGAAGCCACAAGGATTCTCCGATAAGCGGAAAATCACATCTTAGCACTGTCAGCAGTGTTCATTCCGGGAGTGGACAACTGGGAAGCAGACTTCCTCAGCAGACACGACCTACACCCGGGAGAGTGGGGACTTCATCCAGAAGTCTGCCAACTGTTGGTAAACCGTTGGGAAAGGCCACAGGTGGACATGATGGCGTCCCGCCTAAACAAAAAACTGGATATTGCGCCAGGTCAAGGGACCCTCAGGCAATAGCTGTGGACGCTCTAGTGACACCGTGGGTGTACCAGTCGGTTTATGTATTCCCTCCTCTGCCTCTCATACCAAAGGTACTGAGAATAATAAGAAAACGAGGAGTAAGAACGATACTCGTGGTTCCGGATGGGCCAAGAAGAGCTTGGTACCCAGAACTTCAAGAAATGATATCAGAGGACCCATGGCCTCTACCGCTCAGACAGGATCTGCTACAGCAGGGGCCCTGTCTGTTCCAAGACTTACCGCGGCTGCGTTTGACGGCATGGCGGTTGAATTCCGGATCCTAAAGGAAAAGGGCATTCCGGAGGAAGTCATTCCTACGCTGATAAAAGCCAGGAAAGAAGTAACCGCAAACCATTATCACCGTATTTGGCGAAAATATATTGCGTGGTGTGAGGCCAGGAAGGCCCCAACAGAGGAATTTCAGCTGGGTCGTTTTCTGCACTTCCTACAGTCAGGAGTGACTATGGGCCTAAACTTGGGTTCCATTAAGGTCCAGATTTCGGCTCTGTCGATTTTCTTCCAGAAAGAACTGGCTTCACTGCCTGGAGTTCAGACGTTTGTAAAGGAAGTGCTACATATTCAGCCCCCTTTTGTGCCTCCTGTGGCACCTTGGGATCTCAACGTGGTGTTGAGTTTCCTAAAATCACATTGGTTTGAGCCACTTAAAACTGTGGATTTGAAATATCTCACGTGGAAAGTGGTCATGTTATTGGCCTTGGCTTCGGCCAGGCGTGTGTCAGAATGGGGGCTTTGTCAGGTAAAAGCCCTTATCTGATTTTCCATATTGGATAGGGCAGAATTGAGGACTCGTCCCCAGTTTCTCCCTAAGGTGGTATCAGCTTTTCACTTGAACCAACCTATTGTAGTGCCTGCGGCTACTAGGGACTTGGAAGATTCCAAGTTACTGGACGTAGTCAGGGCCTTAAAAAATTATATTTCCATGACGGCTGGAGTCAGGAAAACTGACTCGCTTTTTATCCTGTAGGCACCCAACAAAATAGGTGCTCCTGCTTCTAAGCAGACTATTGCTCGCTGAATTTGTAGCACAATTCAGCTGGAGCATTCTGCGGCTGGATTGCCGCATCCTAAATCAGTAAAAGCCCATTCCACGAGGAAAGTGGGCTCATTTGGGCGGCTGCCCGAGGGGTCTCGGCTTTACAACTTTGCCGAGCTGCAACTTGGTCAGGGGCAAACACGTTTGCTAAATTCTACAAATTTGATACCCTGGCTGAGGAGGACCTTGAGTTCTCTCATTCGGTGCTGCAGAGTCATCCGCACTCTCCCGCCCGTTTGGGAGCTTTGGTATAATCCCCATGGTCCTTTCGGAGTTTCCAGCATCCACTAGGACATTAGAGAAAATAAGATTTTACTCACCGGTAAATCTATTTCTCGTAGTCCGTAGTGGATGCTGGGCGCCCATCCCAAGTGCGGATTGTCTGCAATACTTGTATATAGTTATTGTTAACTAAAGGGTTATTGTTATGAGCCATCTGTTGAGAGGCTCAGTTATGTTTCATACTGTTAACTGGATATGGTATCACGAGTTATACGGTGTGATTGGTGTGGCTGGTATGAGTCTTACCTGGGATTCAAAATCCTTCCTTATTGTGTCAGCTCTTCCGGGCACAGTATCCTAACTGAGGCTTGGAGGAGGGTCATAGTGGGAGGAGCCAGTGCACACCAGGTAGTCTAAAAGCTTTCTTTTAGTTGTGCCCAGTCTCCTGCGGAGCCGCTATTCCCCATGGTCCTTTCGGAGTTCCCAGCATCCACTACGGACTACGAGAAATAGATTTATCGGTGAGTAAAATCTTATTTTTTACGGTAAGGACGATACGTGTTTGGAATTCCCTGCCTGAGGGAGTAGTAATGGCCGACTCAGTCAACACCTTTAAGAATGGGTTAGATAAATTCCTAATGGATAAGGATATCCAGGGTTACGGGGCACTATGGTTATTATAAAAAAGAGGGGTAAAACGTAACGGCAGTCATCAACTTCAGTCAAAATTTTATACAAAATAATCGTGCATAGTAGACCACAAATAGGTTGAACTCGATGGACAATTGTCTTTTTTTCAACCTTAGATACTATGTTACTATGTTACCTTGGGCTGCATTTTCATATATGCTGACTACGCTTGTAACACGGCTTACGCTTACTGTGGGACCTCCTGTGCCATTACAGCCACATATTGTCCCTGTAGTTAACCTGCCTTGGGCGGATACTCTGTCTACCCAGTTACAACAATTAAATCAGTCTTTCGTTAAACAAAAACCTACCCCTCGCCCTGCTGGGGCCAAGGGGTCATCTAAGCGGGCCATTTCTTCCTCACAAGCCACTAATATTTTGGATGATTCTTCTGATGAGGATGGGGATTATACTGATCCGTCAGACACTGATACAGTTGCTTCTGATGAGGAATCTACAACTCAAGTTGATGTTCCTGACCTAGTGGAGGCTATCAAGCTGATTCTCCAAATTGATGATGACATTGAGCTCCCCGCTACGTCTAAGAAACCGGATAAGTTCAAACATCAGAAGGTTGCTAAAGTAGTTTTGCCGCATTCTGACCTTTTAATTGACATACGTCAGGAATCCTGGTCGTCTCCAGGAAAGAAGTTTTCCCTGTCTAAAAAGATGCTAGCTCGTTATCCTATCCCAGCGGAGTTCAGAAACAAGTGGGAAACTCCACCGCCGGTGGACTCTTATGTCGCCCGTCTTGTGGTGTCATCTACTCTGCCTGTCACCACTGTCGCCTCACTGAAGGAACCGACAGATAAGCATGTGGAGGGATGCCTGAAGTCTATATACACTCTTACCGGTGCTGTACATAGACCCACTATGGCTGCATCTTGGGCGGCAAAGAAATTGAAGCATGGGTTCTGGCAATTGAGGATGAGCTGCCTCAGGATTTTTCTGACACTGCCAGACAATATCTGTCGTATATTACCACAGCCTCTCACTGTATTCAGGAGGCGGCCTCTGATGCAGGGGTCATGGCGGCCAAGTTATCTACTACGTGTATCCTGGCTCGCCGGATTCTGTGGTTAAGGTCCTGGAAAGTAGACCTAGACTCTAAAAAGACCTTGGAGGTGCTTCCTTTCAAGGGAGACAGACTATTTGGGGAGGTTCTGAACAAGATTGTGACTGACTTGGCGACGGCCAAGGCTGCGTTACTCCCTAGTACTAATCCTTCTGCTCCGAAGGGTAAGAGTACAACTTTTCGTTCCTTTCGGCTTCCTGGTAAAGCAAAAGGTCAGGCGTACCCAAGACAGGCTCGTACTTCCAAAACCACTTAGCCCAAATCTAAACAATTTTGGGCCGCCCGCCAGCCTGCTTCCAAACAACACAAGCCTGCTGCATGATGGGGCGGGCTTCCCCCTGGGGGACCCCAGGGTGGAAGGCCGACTTCTGCAGTTCGCACAGGCCTGGTTAAAGACCACTTCAGACGCCTGGGTGCGGGAAGTTGTCTCTCACGGGTACGCAATCTCTTTCAAGCGACGTCCCCATCGCCATTTCTGTTAAACGGTTATCCCCTTGGATCCATTGAAAGCACAAGCTCTACACCTGGTTGTACAATACCTCCTGGGAACAGGAGTGGGGGTGCTGGTACCTCTGTCCCAGAGAGGAAGGGTTACTGTTCGACCCGGTTTCTTGTTCCGAAACCAAGTGGGTCTTTCCGGCCTATCCTCAACCTCAAATCATTGAACAAGTTTGTGAGAGTGTCCAAATTCCGTATCGAAAACCTGCGCTCTATTGTGCTGGCCATGGAACCCGAGGACTATATGGTATCCCTGGACATACAGGATGCTCACCTGCACATACCTATTGCCATTTCGCATCAGCAATATCTGCGGTTTGCTAGTAACAAACTTCATTTTCAATTCCAAGCTCTACCATTTGGACTGGCCACGGCACCTCAGATTTTCACCAAGGTCATGGCCGTGATGACGTCTTTCCTCCGTCGTCAGGGAATCAGGATCTTGCTGTATCTGGACGACTTGCTGATTCTGGCAAACTCCCAAGCGGTCCTCCTCAGTCATCTGGAAGTGTCGGTCCAATTCCAACAAGCCCACTAGTGGCTCTGCAATTGGCTGGTCCCTGCTCGGAGCATGGTGCACCAGGGGGCGCTGCTGGACACACAGCCAAAGACTGTTTCTGTCTCTGGAGAAGGTCCTGAAACTTCAAGACAAGATCAGAAACTTCCTCTCTCTCCCGAGAGTGTCGGTACACTCGGCGGTGCAAGTACTAGGCCTCATGGTGTCGGCTTTCGGCATGGTAGAGTACGCTCAATTTCATTCCCGCCCTCTGCAGAGGTTACTCCTTTAGAAAGTGGGATGGCCTGCCTCATCGGAATAGGTCTCAAATTATCTCCTTGACTCTGGAGGTCCGTCTGTCACTGAGCTGGTGGCTACAGGACCAACAATTGAGCAGGGGCTGTCCCTTCTGGATCTCCAACTGGGTCCTCCTGACAATGGACGCCAGTCTGCAAGGTTGGGATGCAGTGTTGGAGCAACACTCTTTTCAGGGTCGGTGGACCAGTGAGGAATCTCTCCTCCCGATAAACATTCTGGAATTGCGGCCAGTATTCAATGCGTTGACACTGGCCCTGCCTCTGGACAGACAGGTCTGTTCAAGTACAATCGGACAACGCCACCACGGTTGCGTACATAAATCATCAGGGCGGCACTCGTAGCCGCATGGCAATGATGGAAGTGTCAAAAATCCTCCAATGGGCGTAACACCATCTACCAGCCATATCGGTAGTGTTCATTCCAGGAGTCCTCAACTGGGAAGCGGACTTCCTCAGTCGTCAGGACATGCACGCCGGATAGTGGAGTCTTCATCCAGATGTCTTTCAACTCCTAGTGGACAAGTGGGTCCTACCAGATGTAGACCTGATGGCGTCTCGACACAATTACAAGGTTCCGGTCTTCGGAGCAAGGACAAGGGATCCTTAAGCAGCGTTCGTGGACGCACTGGCGATTCCATGGAACTTTCGGCTGCCATACGTGTTCCCTCCGGGGTCACTCCTGCCCAGGGTAATATGGACGTTCAAGCAAGAAGGAGGAATACTACTTCTTCTAATCGCTCCAGCGTGGTCCAGACGGCATTGGTTCTCAGACCTGCAGGGTCTATCGATAGAGCGTCCTATTCTACTTCCTCATTTCCCAGACCTCCTCGTTTAGGGCCCTTGTGTCTACCAGGGCCTGGCCAGACTGGCTTTGACGGCGTGGCTCTTGCAGCTTCACTCCTGAGAGCAAAAGGATTCTCTGAGGCGGTCATTCAAAATATGTCGAAAGCCCGTAAACCAGCTTCGGCTCGGATTTATTACAGAGATTGGAATTCTTACTTCACCTGGTGTGCTGCTAAGAATTATGATGCATATACTTTCATACTTTCAGAACTTCCAGGCTTCTGGCTTTTCTACAACAGGGCCTAGACTTGGGCCTTCGTCTAGTCTCCCTCAAGGTCCATATATCTGCCTTGTTGGTGTGGTTTCAGAGAAAAATTGCGTCTCTTCCTGACGTTCACACTTTCACTCAGGCTGTTATACGGATTCAACCTCAATATGTCCCTCCTGTGGCTCCATGGGATCTGTCTGTTGTACTGAATGCCCTACAAGAGTCTCCATTTGACCTCTTGAGTCTGTGGACCTTAAATGTCTTACGCTTAAGGTCGTATTTCTATTGGCTATTGCCTCTGCTAGGCACTTCCTTTAACACACACACGCAGGAGGGACACAGGAGAGCCGCACGCTGTGCCTTCCGTGTTCATCCTTCAGAAGACAGCGCGGGAGCGACGGAGGGTAAGTAACAAACTGGCACTGTGGGGCATATCTGGCACTGTGGGGCATATCTGGCACTGTGGGACATTTCTGGCAGCATGAGTGCATATCTGGCACTGTGGGGCATATCTGGCACATATGGCACTGTGGGGCATAGCTGGAAGCATGAGGGCATATCTGGCACTGTGGGGCATATCTGGCACATCTGGCATTGTGGGGCATATCTGGAAGCATGAGGGCATATCTGGCACTGTGGGGCATATCTGGAACATCTGGCACTGTGGGGCATAGCTGGAAGCATGAGGGCATATCTGCCACTGTGGGGCATATCTGGCACATCTGGCATTGTGGGGCATATCTGGCAGCATGACGGCATATCTGGCACATCTGCCATTGTGGGGCATATCTGACAGCATGAGGGCATATCTGGCACTGTGGGGGCATATCTGGCAGTATGAGGGCATATCTGGCACTATGAGGGCTGTGTACGGCTAGAGCTGCATTTCCCACCCTAGGCTTATACTTGAGTCAATAAGTTTTCCCAGGTTTTTGTGGTAAAATTAGGTGCCTCGGCTTATATTCGGGTCGACTTATACTCGATAGGGATGTGCACCTGAAATTTTTCGGGTTTTGGGTTCGGTTCCGTGGCCGTGTTTTGGGTTCGAACGCGTTTTGGCAAAACCTCACCAAATTTTTTTTGTCGGATTCGGGTGTGTTTTGGATTCGGGTGTTTTTTTCAAAAAACCCTAAAAAACAGCTTAAATCATAGAATTTGGGGGTCATTTTGATCCCATAGTATTATTAACCTCAATAACCATAATTTCCACTCATTTTCAGTCTATTCTGAACACCTCACACCTCACAATATTATTTTTAGTCCTAAAATTTGCACCGAGGTCGCTGGATGGCTAAGCTAAGCGACGCAAGTGGCCGACACAAACACCTGGCCCATCTAGGAGTGGCACTGCAGTGTCAGGCAGGATGGCCCTTCCAAAAAATACTCCCCAAACAGCACATGACGCAAAGAAAAAAAGAGGCGCAATGAGGTAGCTGTGTGAGTAAGCTAAGCGACCCTAGTGGCCGACACAAACACCTGGCCCATCTAGGAGTGGCACTGCAGTGTCACGCAGGATGGCCCTTCCAAAAAATACTCCCCAAACAGCACATGACGCAAAGAAGAAAAAAAAGAGGCGCAATGAGGTAGCTGTGTGAGTAAGCTAAGCGACACTAGTGGCCGACACAAACACCTGGCCCATCTAGGAGTGGCACTGCAGTGTCACGCAGGATGGCCCTTCCAAAAAATACTCCCCAAACAGCACATGACGCAAAGAAGAAAAAAAAGAGGCGCAATGAGGTAGCTGTGTGAGTAAGCTAAGCGATCCTAGTGGCCGACAAAAACACCTGGCCCATCTAGGAGTGGCACTGCAGTGTCACGCAGGATGGCCCTTCCAAAAAATACTCCCCAAACAGCACATGACGCAAAGAAGAAAAAAAAGAGGCGCAATGAGGTAGCTGTGTGAGTAAGCTAAGCGACCCTAGTGGCCGACACAAACACCTGGCCCATCTAGGAGTGGCACTGCAGTGTCAGGCAGGATGGCCCTTCCAAAAAATACTCCCCAAACAGCACATGACGCAAAGAAGAAAAAAAGAAAAAAGAGGTGCAAGATGGAATTGTCCTTGGGCCCTCCCACCCACCCTTATGTTGTATAAACAGGACATGCACACTTTAACCAACCCATCATTTCAGCGACAGGGTCTGCCACACGACTGTGACTGAAATGACTGGTTGGTTTGGGCCCCCACCAAAAAAGAAGCAATCAATCTCTCCTTGCACAAACTGGCTCTACAGAGGCAAGATGTCCACCTCATCATCATCGTCCGATTCATCACCCCTTTCACTGTGTACATCCCCCTCCTCACAGATTATTAATTCGTCCCCACTGGAATCCACCATCTCAGATCCCCGTGTACTTTCTGGAGGCAATTGCTGCTGGTGAATGTCTCCATGGAGTAATTGATTATAATTCATTTTAGTAAACATCATCTTCTCCACATTTTCTGGAAGTAACCTCGTACGCCGATTGCTGACAAGGTGAGCGGCGGCACTAAACACTCTTTCGGAGTACACACTGGAGGGAGGGCAACTTAGGTAGAATAAAGCCAGTTTGTGCAAGGGCCTCCAAATTGCCTCTTTTCCCTGCCAGTATACGTACGGACTGTCTGACGTGCCTACTTGGATGCGGTCACTCATATAATCCTCCACCATTCTTTCAATGGTGAGAGAATCATATGCAGTGACAGTAGACGACATGTCAGTAATCGTTGGCAGGTCCTTCAGTCCGGACCAGATGTCAGCATCAGCAGTCGCTCCAGACTGCCCTGCATCACCGCCAGCGGGTGGGCTCGGAATACGTAGCCTTTTCCTCGCACCCCCAGTTGCGGGAGAATGTGAAGGAGGAGATGTTGACAGGTCGCGTTCCGCTTGACTTGACAATTTTCTCACCAGCAGTTCTTTGAACCCCTGCAGACTTGTGTCTGCCGGAAAGAGAGATCCAACGTAGGTTTTAAATCTAGGATCGAGCACGGTGGCCAAAATGTAGTGCTCGGATATCAACAGATTGACCACACGTGAATCCTGGTTAAGCGAATGAAGGGTTCCATCCACAAGTCCCACATGCCTAGCGGAATCGCTCTGTTTTAGCTCCTCCTTCAATGCCTCCAGCTTCTTCTGCAAAAGCCTGATGAGGGGAATGACCTGACTCAGGCTGGCAGTGTCTGAACTGACTTCACGTGTGGCAAGTTCAAAGGGCAGCAGAACCTTGCACAACGTTGAAATCATTCTCCACTGCGCTTGAGACAGGTGCATTCCACCTCCTTTGCCTATATCGTGGGCAGATGTATAGGCTTGAATGGCCTTTTGCTGCTCCTCCATCCTCTGAAGCATATAGAGGGTTGAATTCCACCTCGTTACCACCTCTTGCTTCAGATGATGGCAGGGCAGGTTCAGGTTTTTTTGGTGGTGCTCCAGTCTTCTGTACGCGGTGCCTGCACGCCGAAAGTGGCCCGCAATTCTTCTGGCCACCGACAGCATCTCTTGCACGCCCCTGTCGTTTTTTAAATAATTCTGCACCACCAAATTCAAGGTATGTGCAAAACATGGGACGTGCTGGAATTTGCCCAGATGTAATGCACGCACAATATTGCTGGCGTTGTCCGATGCCACAAATCCCCAGGAGAGTCCAATTGGGGTAAGCCATTCTGCGATGATCTTCCTCAGTTGCCGTAAGAGGTTTTTTAGCTGTGTGCGTATTCTGGAAAGCGGTGATACAAAGCGTAGCCTGCCTAGGAATGAGTTGGCGTTTGCGAGATGCTGCTACTTGGTGCCGCCGCTGCTGTTCTTGCAGCGGGAGGCAATACATCTACCCAGTGGGCTGTCACAGTCATGTAGTCCGGAGTCTGCCCTGCTCCACTTGTCCACATGTCCGTGGTTAAGTGGACATTGGGTACAACTGCATTTTTTAGGACACTGTGGAGTCTTTTTCTGACGTCCGTGTACATTCTCGGTATCGCCTGCCTAGAGAAGTGGAACCTAGATGGTATTTGGTAACGGGGGCACACTACCTCAAGAAATTGTCTAGTTCCCTGTGAACTAACGGCGGATACCGGACGCACGTCTAACACCAACATAGTTGTCAAGGCCTCAGTTATCCGCTTTGCAACAGGATGACTGCTGTGATATTTCATCTTCCTCGCAAAGGACTGTTGGACAGTCAATTGCTTACTGGAAGTAGTACAAGTGGTCTTCCGACTTCCCCTCTGGGATGACGATCGACTCCCAGCAGCAGTAGGCGTTACACTCAAGGATGCATCGGAGGAATCCCAGGCAGGAGAGGACTCGTCAGACTTGCCAGTGACATGGCCTGCAGGACTATTGGCTTTCCTGGGTAAGGAGGAAATTGACACTGAGGGAGTTGGTGGTGTGATTTTTTTGGTATTTTCACCAGGCATGTCAATGGCCATATTCCTCCCACGGACAACAGGTGTCTCCCCGGGTGCCTGACTTAAACAAACCACCTCACCATCAGAATCCTCCTTGTCAATTTCCTCCCCAGCGCCAGCAACACCCATATCCTCATCCTGGTGTACTTCAACACTGACATCTTCAATTTCACTATCAGGAACTGGACTGCGGGTGCTCCTTTCAACACTTGCAGGGGGCGTGCAAATGGTGGAAGGCGCAAGCTCTTCCCGTCCAGTGTTGGGAAGGTCAGGCATCGCAACCGACACAATTGGACTCTCCTTTGGGATTTGTGATTTCGAAGAACGCACAGTTCTTTGCTGTGCTTTTGCCGCAAGTCTTTTCTTTTTTCTAGCGAGAGGATGAGTGCTTCCATCCTCATGTGAAGCTGAACCACTAGCCATGAACATAGGCCAGGGCCTCAGCCGTTCCTTGCCACTCCGTGTCGTAAATGGCATATTGGCAAGTTTACGCTTCTCCTCAGACGCTTTTAATTTTGATTTTTGGGTCATTTTTTTACTGATCTTTTGTGTTTTGGATTTTACATGCTCTGTACTATGACATTGGGCATCGGCCTTGGCAGACGACGTTGATGGCATTTCATCGTCTCGGCCATGACTAGTGGCAGCAGCTTCAGCACGAGGTGGAAGTGGATCTTGATCTTTCCCTATTTTTTTAACCTCCACATTTTTGTTCTCCATATTTTGCGCACAACTAAAAGCCACCACAGGTATACAATGTAGATGGATGGATAGTATAGTATTACTTATACTTATGGACGACGAGTGACGACACAGAGGTAGGTACAGCCGTGGCCTACCGTACTGCTGCTTAGTGCTTATATATAAATATAATATACTGTATAACGGACCTGGTGGACAGTGTCAGCAGACTGCTAAACTAGTATGAAGAAAGAAAAAAAAAACACCACAGGTATACAATGTAGATGGATGGATAGTATAGTATTACTTATACTTATGGACGACGAGTGACGACACAGAGGTAGGTACAGCCGTGGCCTACCGTACTGCTGCTTAGTGCTTATATATAAATATAGTATACTGTATAACGGACCTGGTGGACAGTGTCAGCAGACTGCTAAACTAGTATGAAGAAAGAAAAAAAACCACCACAGGTATACAATGTAGATGGATGGATAGTATAGTATTACTTATACTTATGGACGACGAGTGCACTGACGACACAGAGGTAGGTACAGCCGTGGCCTACCGTACTGCTGCTTAGTGCTTATATATAAATATAATATATTGTGTGTATAACGGACCTGGTGGACAGTGTCAGCAGACTGCTAAACTAGTATGAAGAAAGAAAAAAAAAAAAACACCACAGGTATACAATGTAGATGGATGGATAGTATAGTATTACTTATACTTATGGACGACGAGTGACGACACAGAGGTAGGTACAGCCGTGGCCTACCGTACTGCTGCTTAGTGCTTATATATAAATATAATATACTGTATAACGGACCTGGTGGACAGTGTCAGCAGCAGACTGCTAAACTAGTATGAAGAAAGAAAAAAAAAACACCACAGGTATACAATGTAGATGGATGGATAGTATTACTTATACTTATGGACGACGAGTGACGAGTCGACACAGAGGTAGGTACAGCCGTGGCCTACCGTACTGCTGCTTAGTGCTTAATTATATATATAATATACTGTATAACGGACCTGGTGGACACTGCAGTGTCAGCAGACTGCTAAACAAACTAGCATGAAGAAAGAAAAAAAAAAAAACACCACAGTGTTTTTCAGGCAGACAAACGTATACTGGACTGGTGGTCACTGTCAGCAAAACTGTGCACTGTACTCCTGCTATAACTGCTCCCCGGTCCCCACAATTAGGCAGTGTGAGCAGTGCACTCAGCACAGATATATCATGCAGCAGTGCAGCACACTGAGTGAGCACAGATATGGTGGAGCGTTTTTTTTTCAGGCAGAGAAACAACGGATTAAACTCAAAACCCTGCACTGTACTCCCTAACAGCTGCTCCCCGTCCCCAATCCTCCCCACAATTATAACTAACTAAGTTCTAATATAATACAACGGACTCGGAGAGGACGCCAGCCACGTCCTCTCCCTATCAATCTCAGTGCACGTGTGAAAATGGCGGCGACGCGCGGCTCCTTATATAGAATCCGAGTCTCGCGAGAATCCGACAGCGGGATGATGACGTTCGGGCGCGCTCGGGATAACCGAGCAAGGCGGGAGGATCCGAGTCGCTCGGACCCGTGTAAAAAAAAAAAGGTGAAGTTCGGGCGGGTTCGGATTCCGAGGAACCGAACCCGCTCATCACTAATACTCGAGTATATACGGTAATTGTCTACTGTAAGGCCACATGATAATAGCGCTTACAAAAATATATCTAAAATTGAGAGCCAACTTACCTGGAGTCACCCCTAGTGACCTGGAGTCTCATCTTTAGCACCTACAGTAGTACATGGCTGGTGCATGTGAGCACTGATGATGGTGACTGTTAGCAAACAAAGTGGATGGGCACAGTGCATTATGCATACAGTGCTGTATATTGGCAATGGAACATTTTATTTTGTGCATGCAATGCATTCACTGTAAGCTATACAAAAGAAAGAATTGGATAAAATAATACAGAGGGCTACTGGCAATATTCTCACAATGCGGTATGCTGATCCATGACGTTGTCCAATTGGCAAAAATGAGGACATAATATTTTATTCTCCTTAAGGCAAATTGGACAGTGTTTTATAGTGGTGTTGCTTTTCACCTTCCTCTAAATAAAGTGATGTTTCTGATGTTGAAATAATAAGATTTTAAACCTACCGGTAAATCTTTTTCTCGTAGTCCGTAGAGGATGCTGGGGACTCCGTAAGGACCATGGGGATAGACGGGCTCCGCAGGAAACATGGGCACTTTAAGAAAGACTTTGGATCTGGGTGTGCACTGGCTCCTCCCTCTATGCCCCTCCTCCAGACCTCGGTTAGAGAAACTGTGCCCAGAGGAGACGGACAGTACGAGGAAAGGATTTTAGTTAATCTAAGGGTAAGATTCATACCAGCCACACCAATCACACCGTATAACTTGTGATAAACTATCTAGTTAACAGTATGAAATAACACATAGCATCGGTCCAAACCCGATGAAACTATAACAATAACCCTTATGTAAGCAAAAACTATATACAAGTCTTGCAGAAGTAGTCCGCACTTGGGACGGGCGCCCAGCATCCTCTACGGACTACGAGAAAAAGATTTACCGGTAGGTTTAAAATCTTATTTTCTCTAACGTCCTAGAGGATGCTGGGGACTCCGTAAGGACCATGGGGATTATACCAAAGCTCCCAAACGGGCGGGAGAGTGCGGATGACTCTGCAGCACCGATTGAGCAAACAGGAGGTCCTCCTCAGCCAGGGTATCAAACTTATAGAACTTTGCAAAGGAGATTGAACCCGACCATGTAGCAGCTCGGCACAGCTGTAGTGCGAGACCCCTCGGGCAGCCGCCCAAGAAGAGCCCACCTTCCTAGTGGAATGGGCCTTAACCGATTTTGGTAACGGCAATCCTGCCGTAGAATGCGCCTGCTGAATCGTGTAACAGAGCCAGCGAGCAATAGTCTGCTTTGAAGCGGGAGCGCCAACCTTGTTGGCTGCATACAGAACAAACAGTGCTTCTGTCTTCCTGACTCTAGCCGTTCTGGCCACGTAAATTTTCAAAGCCCTGACCACATCAAGGGACTCCGAATCCTCCAAGTCACGCGTAGCCACAGGCACGACAATAGGTTGGTTCATATGAAAGGATGAGACCACTTTAGGTAGGAATTGAGGACGAGTCCGCAATTCCGCCCTATCCATATGAAAAACCAGATAGGGGCTTTTATGTGATAAAGCCGCTAATTCCGAAACTCCCCTAGCCGAAGCTAAGGCTAACAACGTGACCACCTTCCAAGTGAGATATTTTAACTCCACCGTTTTGAGTGGTTCAAACCAATGTGACTTAAGGAAACTTAACACCACGTTAAGGTCTCAAGGCGCCACCGGAGGTACAAAAGGAGGCTGAATATGCAGTACTCCCTTCACAAACGTCTGTACTTAAGAAAATGGATAAGGCCGAAATCTGAACCTTAATAGATCCTAATTTTAGGCCCAAATTTACTACAGTTTGTAGGAAGTGAAGGAAGCGGCCCAGATGGAATTCTTCCGTAGGAGCATTCCTGGCCTCACACCAAGAAACATATTTTCGCCATATTCGGTGATAATGTTTCAATGTCACATCCTTCCTAGCCTTTATTAGTGTAGGAATGACCTCATCCGGAATACCTTTTTCCGCTAGGATCCGGCGTTCAACCACTATGCCGTCAAACGCAGCCGCGGTAAGTCTTGGAACAGACAGGGCCCTTGTTGCAGCAGGTCCTGTCTTAGAGGAAGAGGCCACGGATCTTCTGTGAGCATCTCCTGCAGATCCGGATACCAGGTCCTTCGTGGCCAATCTGGAACAATGAGGATTGTTCTCACTCCTCTTTGTCTTATTATTCTCAACACCTTGGGTATGAGAGGAAGAGGAGGAAATACATAGACCGACCGGAACACCCACGTTGTCACCAGGGCGTCCACAGCTACCGCCTGAGGATCTCTTGACCTGGCGCAATACCTTTTTTAGCTTTTTGTTGAGACGGGACGCCATCATGTCTACTTGGGGCAGTCCCCACCGCCTTGCAATCTGCGCGAAGACTTCCTGATGAAGTCCCCACTCTCCCGGATGCAGATCGTGTCTGCTGAGAAAGTCTGCCTCCCAGTTGTCCACCCCCGGGATGAACACTGCTGATAGTGCGCTTACATGGCCTTCCGGCCAGCGTAGAATCCTGGTCGCCTCTGCCATGGCCACTCGGCTTCTTGTGACGCCTTGGCGGTTTACATGAGCTACTGGGGTGACATTGTCTGACTGGATCAGAACTGGTTTGTCGCGAAGTAATGCCTCCGCTTGAGGTAGGGCGTTGTATATGGCCCTCAACTCCAGGACGTTGATGTGGAGACAAGTCTCCAGACTTGACCAAAGACCTTGGAAATTTCTTCCCTGTGTGACTGCCCCCCAACCTCGGAGGCTCGCGTCCGTGGTCACCAGGATCCAGTCCTGAATGCCGTACCTGCGGCCCTCTAAGAGGTGAGCACTCTGCAGCCACCACAGGAGAGATACCCTGGCTCTGGGGGACAGGGTGACCTGCTGATGAATTTGTAGATGTGACCCGGACCACTTGTCCAGTAGGTCCCATTGGAAGGTCCTCGCATGGAACCTGCCGAAGGGAATGGCTTCGTATGATGCCACCATCTTCCCCAGGACTCGAGTGCAGTGATGCACTGACACCTGTTTCGGCTTCAATAGGTTCCTGACCAGAGTCATGAGTTTCTGAGCTTTTTCCGTCGGAAGAAAAACCCTTTTCTGGTCTGTGTCCAGAATCATGCCCAAGAAGGTCAGACGAGTCGTAGGAACCAGCTGCGACTTCGGGATATTGAGAATCCAGCCGTGTTGCTGTAACACCTTCAATGAAAGTGACACGCTGTTAAGTAATTTCTCTCGAGATCTCGCTTTTATGAGGAGATCGTCCAAGTATGGGACAATTGTGACACCTTGCTTGCGCAGTAGCACCATCATTTCCGCCATTACCTTGGTGAAAATCCTCGGGGCCGTGGAAAGCCCAAACGTCTGAAATTGGTAATGACAGTCCTGTACCGCAAATCTCAGGTACGCCTGATGAGGTGGATATATTGGAACATGAAGGTACGCATCCTTTATGTCTAGGGATACCATAAAAACCCCCCCTTCCAGGCTGGTGATGACCGCTCTGAGTGATTCCATCTTGAACTTGAACCTTTTCAAGTATAGGTTCAGGGATTCTAAATTTAAAATGGGTCTGACCGAACCGTCCGGTTTTGGGACCACAAACAGGGTTGAGTAATATCCCCTCCCTTGTTGCAGTAGGGGAACCTTGACCACCACCTGTTGAAGGTACAATTTTTGATTCGCATTTAACACTAACTCCCTCTCTGAGGGAGCAGCTGGCAGGGCCGATTTGAAAAACCGGCGAGGGGGCACCTCTTCGAATTCCAGCTTGTATCCCTGAGAAACAATTTCTATTGCCCAGGGATCCACCTGTGAGTGAACCCAGATGTGGCTGAAAAGTCGAAGACGTGCCCCCACTGGAGCGTACTCCCTCCGGGGAGCCCCAGCGTCATGCGGTGGATTTTGCAGAGGGCGGGGAGGACTTCTGTTCCTGGGAACTAGCTGTGTGCAGCTTTTTACCTCTGCCCTTACCTCTGGCAAGAAAAGACGATCCACGTCCTCTTTTGCTTTTATTGGAACGAAAGGACTGCATTTGATAATGAGGCGCTTTCTTAGGCTGTGAGGGAACATAAGGCAAAAAATTAGATTTACCTGCCGTAGCTGTGGAGACGAGGTCCGAGAGGCCTTCTCCAAATAATTCCTCACCTTTGTAAGGTAAAAACTCCATATGCCTCTTCGAGTCGGCATCACCCGTCCACTGTCTGGTCCATAAGACTCGCCTAGCAGAAACAGACATAGCGTTTATTCTGGAACTCAGTAAACAAATGTCTCTTTGAGCATCCCTTATATATAACACAGCATCTTTTATATGCCCTAGGGTCATTAAAATGGTATCCTTATCTAGGGTCTCAATTTCCGCTGATAATGAATCTGTCCATGCTGTTACAGCACTACAAACCCAGGCCGACGCAATTGCCGGTCTGAGTATTGTACCAGAATGTGTGTAAATGGACTTCATGGTAACCTCCTGCTTGCGGTCAGCAGGATCCTTGAGGGTAGTTGTATCTTGGGATGGCAGCGCTATCTTTCTTGATAAGCGTGTCAATGCTTTGTCTACCCTAGGAGAGTATTCCCACTGTATTCTGTCCTTTTGCGGGAAAGGATACGCCATAAGAATCCTTTTGGGAACCTGCAGTCTTTTGTCTGGGGTTTCCCAAGCTTTTTCGCATAATTCGTTCAGCTCATGTGAGGATGGAAAGGTGACCTCAGGCTTTTTCCCTTTAAACACGTGTACCCTCGTGTCAGGGACAGGGGGTTCCTCTGTGATATGCAAAACCTCTTTTATTGCAATAATCATATATCGAATACATTTAGCCACTCTTGGCTGTAATTTTGCATCATCGTTGTCGACACTGGAGTCTGAATCCGTGTCGGTATCTGTGTCTACTATTTGGGATAGTGTGCGCTTCTGAGACCCCGAAGGTCCCGGCGACATTGGGACAGACATGGTTTGACTTCTTGACTGTTCCCTAGCCTCAGCTTTGTCTAATCTTTTGTGCAATAATTTTACATTAGCACTTAAGACATTCCACATATCCATCCAGTCAGGTGTCGGCGCTGCCGACGGAGACCTTACATTCATACGCTCCCCCTCCTCCTTAGGTGAGCCTTCAACCTCATACATGTCGACACACGCGTACCGACACACCCCATACACACAGGGAAGCTCTTTTCTGAAGACAGGTTCCCCACCAGGCCCTTTGGAGAGACAGAGAGAGAGTATGCCAGCACACACCTCAGCGCTATATGACCCAGGAAAAAACACAGGATGTTTACCCAGTAGCGCTGTTATGAATGTATATGCGCCAATTATGTGCACCCCCCTCTTGAAAAACCCACTGTCACCGTCAGTAAGCAGGGGAGAGTCCGGGGAGCTTCCTCTCAGCGCTGTGCTGTGGAGAAAATGGCGCTGGTGAGTGCTGAGGGAGAAGCCCCGCCCCCTCGGCAGCGGGCTTCTGTCCCGCTCAAAATTCTTAAAAACATGGCGGGGGCTCTTTATATACATGTACAGTGCCCAGCTGTACATGTATATATGTACTTTTGCCATAAGTGAGTTTTATATTGCTGCCCAGGGCGCCCCCCCCCCTGCGCCCGGCACCCTTACAGTGACCGATGTGTGTGAGGTGAATGGGAGCAATGGCGCACAGCTTCACCGCTGTTTGTTACCTCTATGAAGATCAAGATGTCTTCTGCCGCCTCTGAAGTCTTCTTTTCTTCTATTACTCACACGGCTTCTATCTTCCGGCTCTGCGAGGAGGACGGCGGCGCGGCTCTGGGACGGACGGCGAGGGTGAGACCTGCGTACCAATCCCTCTGGAGCTAATGGTGTCCAGTAGCCTAAGAAACAGAGCCTTGAAACTCAGAGAAGTAGGTCTGTTTCTCTCTCCTCAGTCCCTCGATGCAGGGAGTCTGTTGCCAGCAGGCTCCCTGAAAATAAAAAACCTAACTAAAATACTTTCTTGACAGGAAACTCAGGAGAGCTCCCTGAAAGCACCCAGTCTCCACTGGGCATAGTATCAAACTGAGGTCTGGAGGAGGGGCATAGAGGGAGGAGCCAGTGCACACCCAGATCCAAAGACATTCTTAAAGTGCCCATGTCTCCTGCGGAGCCCGTCTATCCCCATGGTCCTTACGGAGTCCCCAGCATCCTCTAGGACGTTAGAGAAATTAAACTTGAAGGACATATGCCCTTTTTTTTTCTCTTTGTTTTCGTATTGTACGTGATATAGATTTTCTTTCCTTTCCCCACAGGTCTTTTGCTTACTTTACAGTTAAAGACCGACTGCCTCAAATTCTAACCAAAGTGATTGACACTGTGCACCGAAATAAAAATAAGTTCCTGGAAGAATATGGAGAGGTGGGTGATTCTTTCATGGAGTATTGTCATTAGGGAAACGCTAAATATGAGATATGTACTGATATTCACTAAGGTATGTATAAGTGTCAGGAACTTGTCAGAGCTAAAGCTATTGGACCTAATGCTGCCACACACAGTGCGTTATGGGGGTTTGTAAATGTTTCCAGTGCTAATTCCTGCTTACAGAACTTTAAAAAGAGCGGGCAACGCTAGGCCATCCTTGTGTTCTCTTTCATGTTTGTAGGATCGGGGCCTGGTTCAGAAGGCCCTGAGGGTGCTGCTTTCAGGATCTTTCAGTATTGTTGCTGCTTTAAGTATTGTATTATATATATATATAATATATTATATTATATAGTATTGCTGCTTTCAGTATTGTTTTCTTGTGTTTTCTTACCCACTCATTTTTCCCATGGCCACTCTTTTTCTTTATGTCTCCTTACCTGACTTTTCATGGCACAATGGCAATTGTGCGTTGCTTGTTTTGGGATTTCATGTCAACAAGGAACTACAGATGTGCCATATGGTGTAAGATTCCCGTGCTGGGTACATTTTCCTCAGTTTTGCTACTATTGCTGCTTTTTCCTTCATTGCTACACTTTTTACTCCGTTTTGCTCCTTAGTTCACAAATAGTGTACAAGGCACTTAGGATTTTTTGTTGCAAAGGAATTGGTGTAAAGTAGCAGATGAAGCATAATCATGGACTACGCAGGTCACTTCTATTGGACCTGTCTTTTGCCGTTTTACACTTAATCTTTGCTCAGTAGGAGTGGAGTGCTGCGATGCACAGGGAAGCCATGTTTTTTTAGAAGTGTTACATGTGCTTCAGCTTGCTGTTGTTGCGTAGCTTGGTGTAGCTCTCCAGATGATCGCGGTAGGAGCCAGGGCTGGGCCCTACTCTTTGTCAAGGCCTGGGACTCCAGTCCCGTCAGTCCCCCCTGATGCTAGATGGGTGTGGTATGTTAGGTAGATTAGATTTAGGTCGACAGTGTCTAGGTTGACCACTATTGGTCGACAGTAAGTAGGTCGACATGTTTTCTAGGTCGACAGGGACTCTGTCGACATGTAGTAGGTCGACTTGAGAAAAGGGCGACATGAGTTGTTGTTGTTTTTTAACTTTTTTTGGTGTCGTTTTCCCTGTACAGTGACTGGCAACCCTCATTAGTGCACCATGTTCCCTCGCATGGCGAGCAAAATGCACCATGTCCCCTCGCACAAGGTGCCGAGCGCAGTAAAGCACAGGTTACCGTTACCAATTGTAGTCCACGTGGATCGTAAACTATGAAATAGGTTAAAAAATAAAAATAAAATTAAAAAAAATTAATGTCGACCATTTGTCATGTCGACCTAGAAACCATGTTGACCTACTTACTGTCAACCAATAGTGGTCGACCTATTTGTACGTTTTGTCTCAGCCATTTTATATTGTATCTCAGTTTACAATTTTGTACAGGAAATGGATTGAAAGAATGGTAAAATAAATGTATGAAGAGAACAAGTAATCCTGTTTTATTTTAGGAAGGCATCGAGGCAGAAAAGAAAGCTTTGTCTTTCTTTTCAAAACTAAGGAACGAGATGCAGACCGATAAGCCCATCCTTCCAATTACCGATAACCAGCCGGACACTACCATATGGAACCAGTACCTCAAATACCAGGAAACCTTACTCTGCAATGGCGAGCAGCCCAGTTGGTTCAAATCTCCTTGGCTGTACGTGGAGTGCTATCTGTATCGCAGAATTCAGGAAGGCCTTATGTTAAGGTGAGAATTTACTCCATGTACAGTTGTGTCCTCCTACATCTAGCCTCAATACGCCACACAGCGGGAGAAGCCTGGCATGCTTGAGCTGACAGGTACTGTGCCTAGCATCAGGTGCCTTTTTTTTTTTTTTTTTTTACTGAAAAGGCTGTTTGGTGTAACTGCATCGAAGATGTATGAGAACACATTTATATGTATATAGCAGAACCCTATACATTTGTATGTATAGTGTCCCTTTCTGAGATGACATTGATTAAATGGTTCTGTGTACTATTTGAAAGTAATCCCTCTAGTAGAAGTAACCCCCATCCTCACTCGCTGTCTGGTGCCCAGAGCTGGTTTACATGAAAAGTTACCCTGGCACACCATATAAAGCTCATTTGCAGCGTTATCGATGGACTTCGTTCAAGATGGCTCATTCCCTTGGGCGACCAGGAGGAGTGGACCTGTTGGTATGTATGCGTGTGGGATTTTTTTCTCTCTAACGTCCTAGAGGATGCTGGGGACTCCGTAAGGACCATGGGGAATAGACGGGCTCCGCAGGAGATAGGGCACTTTAAGAAAGCTTTGGATTCTGGGTGTGCACTGGCTCCTCCCTCTATGTCCCTCCCCCAGTTTTACACTGTGCCCAGAGGAAGATGGGCGCACTGCAGGGAGCTCTCCTGAGTTCTTTGCATTAGAAAGCATTTTAGTTTGGATTTTTCTATTTTCTCTGACGTCCTAGTGGATGCTGGGAACTCCGAAAGGACCATGGGGAATAGCGGCTCCGCAGGAGACTGGGCACAACTAAAGAAAGCTTTTAGGTCACCTGGTGTGCACTGGCTCCTCCCACCATGACCCTCCTCCAAGCCTCAGTTAGATTTTGTGCCCGGCCGAGGTTGGATGCACACTAGGGGCTCTCCTGAGCTTCTAAAAAGAAAGTATATACAGTATTTGCTGGCGTATAAGACTACTTTTTTGCCCTGAAAAACATGCCTCCAAGTGGGGGGGTCGTCTTATACGCCGGGTGCACTTCAGTTGGGATAGACATAGCTGCCATAGTGGCCTTCCGATACTCGCCCGGTGCCCATAGTGGACTCCCGATGCCCGCCCACCTCATTCTACTCACCATCCAGTATCGTGCGATATCCAGTGCGGCCGCGGCGGGTCACTAGTGCCAATTACAGGGAGATGCAGGGACTGGCCGGAGGCGCTGCAGTCGCGTTGTGGCCGTACAATGGTGACAATGACGTACTGTAATGGCACTAATACTAATGGCACTCATGTGAAACCGGTAACACTAAATGCACACAGGGGTATACTTTTATATATTTTACAACTTTCTCCTCGCCCCCTCCCCCCTTCTTATGCATACCTTGATAAATACTCCCTATCCAAATCTCTTATCAGGTCATAATATACAGTATGTCACAAATCTGATGTTCTTTTACGTTTTATTTGGTGTGTGGAAGGGGGTAGTCTTATACGGCGAGTATATAACAAACTCTATATTTTGAGTGGAAATGTTGGGGGTCGTCTTATACGCCCAGTCGTCTTATACGCCGGCAAATACGGGTAATTAGGTTTTTTATTTTACAGTGAGACCTGCTGGCAACAGGCTCACTGCAGCGAGGGACTAAGGGGAGAAGAAGCGAACCTACCTGCTTGCAGCTAGCTTGGGCTTCTTAGGCTACTGGACACCATTAGCTCCAGAGGGATCGACCGCATGGAACTGGCCTTGGTGTTCGGTCCCGGAGCCGCGCCGCTGCCCCCCTTACAGAGCCAGAAGCAAGAAGAGGTCCGGAAAATCGGTGGCAGAAGACCTCAGTCTTCACCAAGGTAGCGCACAGCACTGCAGCTGTGCGCCATTGCTCCTCATACACACTTCACACTCCAATCACTGAGGGTGCAGGGCACTAGGGGGGGGCACCCTGAGCAGCAATAAAAACACCTTGGCTGGCAAAAATACCACAATATATAGCCCCAGAGGCTATATATGTGATAATTACCCCTGCCAGAATCCATAAAAAAGCGGGAGAATAGTCCGCGAAAAAGGGGCGGAGCTATCTCCCTCAGCACACTGGCGCCATTTCTCCCTCACAGCTCCGCTGGAAGGAAGCTCCCTGGCTCTCCCCTGCAGTCTACACTACAGAAAAGGGTAAAAAAGAGAGGGGGGGGGCACTAAATGTAGGCGCAGTATATATAACAGCAGCTATAGGGGACATAATTCAGTTAGTCCCTGCATTATAGAGCGCTCTGGTGTGTGCTGGCATACTCTCACTCTGTCTCCCCAAAGGGCTTTTGTGGGTCCTGTCCTCTGTTAGAGCATTCCCTGTGTGTGTGCGGTGTGTCGGTACGGCTGTGTCGACATGTTTGATGAGGATAATGATGTGGAGGCGGAGCAGATGCCTATAGAAGGGATGTCACCCCCTGCGGGGCAGACACCTGAGTGGATGGACTTATGGAAGGAATTGCGTGCACGTGTCGACTCCTTACATAAAAAATTTGACGACATGCCAAATGCGGGACAGCCGGCTTCTCAGCTCGTGCCTGTCCAGGCGTCTCAAAGGCCATCGGGGGCTCTAAAACGCCCGCTACCTCAGATGGCAGACGCGGATGTCGACACGGATACTGACACCAGTGTCGACGACGATGAGTCTAGTCTAATGTCCACTAAGGCCATTCGTTGCATGATTGAAGCAATGAAAGAGGTGTTACAAATTTCTGATATAAACCCAGGTACCACTAAAAAGGGTATTATGTTTGGGGAGAAAAAACTACCCGTAGTTTTTCCCCCATCAGAAGAATTAAATGAAGTGTGTGAAGAAGCGTGGGCTTTCCCTGATAAAAGATTGGTAATCTCTAAGAAGTTACTAATGGCGTTCCCTTTCCCGCCAGAGGATGGGTCACGTTGGGAGACACCCCCTAGGGTGGATAAAGCGCTCACACGTTTGTCTAAAAAGGTGGCACTACCGTCTCCGGATACGGCCGCCCTCAAGGAACCTGCTGATAGAAAGCAGGAGGCGATCCTGAAGTCTGTATATACACACTCAGGCATTATACTTAGACCAGCTATTGCGTCAGCATGGATGTGCAGTGCTGCCGCTGCGTGGTCAGATTCCCTGTCAGAAAATATTGACACCCTAGACAGGGACACTATTCTGCTAACCATAGAGCATATAAAAGACTCAGTCTTATACATGAGAGATGCACAGAGGGAGATCTGCCGGCTGGCATCTAAAATAAGTGCATTGTCCATTTCTGCTAGGAGAGGCTTATGGACTCGCCAGTGGACAGGGGATGCAGATTCAAAAAGGCACATGGAAGTTTTGCCTTATATGGGTGAGGAGTTATTTGGGGATGGTCTCTCGGACCTAGTTTCCACAGCAACTGCTGGGAAGTCAGCATTTTTACCCCATGTTCCCTCACAGCCTAAAAAGGCGCCGTTTTATCAGGTACAGTCCTTTCGGACTCAGAAAAACAGGCGTGGAAAAGGCGGGTCCTTTCTGTCCAGAGGCAGAGGTAGGGGAAAAAGGCTGCAACAAACAGCAGGTTCCCAGGAGCAAAAGTCCTCCCCCGCTTCTTCAAAGTCCGCCGCATGACGGTGGGGCTCCACAGGCGGAGCCAGGTACGGTGGGGGGCCGCCTCAAAAATTTCAGCGATCAGTGGGCTCGCTCACAGGTGGATCCCTGGATCCTGCGAATAGTATCTCAAGGGTACAAACTGGAATTCGAGGCGTCTCCACCCCACCGGTTCCTAAAATCTGCCTTGCCGATTACTCCTTCAGACAGGGAGGCTGTGCTAGCGGCAATTCACAAGCTGTATTCCCAGCAGGTGATAATCAAGGTGCCCCTACTTCAACAAGGACGGGGTTACTATTCCACACTGTTTGTGGTACCAAAACCGGACGGTTCGGTGAGACCCATTTTAAATTTGAAATCCTTGAACACATACATAAAAAAATTCAAGTTCAAGATGGAATCGCTCAGGGCGGTTATTGCAAGCCTGGACGAGGGGGATTACATGGTATCCCTGGACATCAAGGATGCTTACCTGCATGTCCCCATTTACTATCCTCACCAGGAGTACCTCAGATTTGTGGTACAGGATTGCCATTACCAATTCCAGACGCTGCCGTTTGGACTCTCCACGGCACCGAGGGTGTTTACCAAGGTAATGGCGGAAATGATGATACTCCTTCGAAGAAAGGGTGTTTTAATTATCCCGTACTTGGACGATCTCCTAATAAAGGCGAGGTCCAAGGTGCAGTTGTTGGTGGGAGTAGCACTATCTCAGGAGGTGCTACACCAGCACGGTTGGATTCTGAATATTCCAAAATCACAGCTGGTTCCGACGACACGTCTACTGTTCCTGGGTATGATTCTGGATACAGTCCAGAAAAAAGTGTTTCTCCCGGAGGAGAAAGCCAAGGAGCTGTCATCTTTAGTCAGAGACCTCCTGAAACCAAAACAGGTATCGGTGCATCACTGCACGCGGGTCCTGGGAAAGATGGTGGCTTCTTACGAAGCAATTCCTTTCGGCAGGTTCCATGCCAGAATCTTTCAGTGGGACCTGTTGGACCAATGGTCCGGATCGCATCTTCAGATGCATCGCCTAATTACCCTGTCTCCAAGAACCAGGGTGTCTCTGCTGTGGTGGCTGCAGAGTGCTCATCTTCTAGAGGGCCGCAGATTCGGCATACAGGACTGGGTCCTGGTGACCACGGATGCCAGCCTTCGAGGCTGGGGGGCAGTCACACAGGGAAGAAACTTCCAAGGACTTTGGTCGAGTCAGGAGACTTCCCTACACATAAATATTCTGGAACTAAGGGCCATTTACAATGCCGTAAGTCAGGCAAAATCCCTGCTTCTACACCAGCCAGTACTGATCCAGTCAGACAACATCACGGCAGTCGCCCATGTAAATCGACAGGGCGGCACAAGAAGCAGGATGGCAATGTCAGAAGCCACAAGGATTCTCCGATGGGCGGAAAATCACGTACTAGCACTGTCAGCAGTGTTCATTCCGGGAGTGGACACTTGGGAAGCAGACTTTCTCAGCAGGCACGACCTCCACCCGGGAGAGTGGGGACTTCATCCAGAAGTCTTCACGCTGATTGTAAATCGATGGGAACGGCCACAGGTGGACATGATGGCGTCCCGCCTAAACAAAAAACTAGAGAGATATTGCGCCAGGTCAAGGGACCCTCAGGCGATAGCTGTGGACGCTCTAGTGACACCGTGGGTGTACCAGTCAGTTTATGTGTTCCCTCCTCTGCCTCTCATACCAAGGGTACTGAGAATAATAAGAAAACGAGGAGTAAGAACAATACTCGTGGTTCCGGATTGGCCAAGACGAGCGTGGTACCCGGAACTTCAAGAGATGATCTCAGAGGACCCATGGCCTCTGCCGCTCAGACAGGACCTGCTGCAGCAGGGGCCCTGTCTGTTCCAAGACTTACCGCGGCTGCGTTTGACGGCATGGCGGTTGAATGCCGGATCCTGAAGGAAAAGGGCATTCCGGAGGAAGTCATTCCTACGCTGATTAAAGCCAGGAAAGATGTAACTGCAAAGCATTATCACCGCATATTGCGGAAATATGTTGCTTGGTGTGAGGCCAAAAAGGCCCCAACAGAGGAATTTCAACTAGGTCGATTTCTGCATTTCCTACAAGCAGGAGTGACTATGGGCCTGAAATTAGACTCCATTAAGGTACAGATCTCGGCTCTGTCGATTTTCTTCCAGAAAGAACTAGCTTCACTACCTGAAGTTCAGACGTTTGTGAAAGGAGTGCTGCATATTCAGCCCCCGTTTGTGCCTCCAGTGGCACCTTGGGATCTCAACATGGTGTTGAGTTTCTTAAAATCACATTGGTTTGAGCCACTTGAAACCGTGGATCTAAAATATCTCACGTGGAAAGTGGTCATGTTATTGGCCTTGGCTTCAGCCAGGCGTGTGTCAGAATTGGCAGCTTTGTCATGTAAAAGCCCTTATCTGATTTTCCATATGGATAGGGCGGAATTGAGGACTCGTCCCCAGTTTCTCCCTAAGGTGGTATCAGTTTTTCACTTGAACCAACCTATTGTGGTGCCTGCGGCTACTAGGGACTTGGAGGATTCCAAGTTACTGGACGTAGTCAGGGCCTTGAAAATGTATGTTTCCAGGACGGCTAGAGTCAGGAAAACTTTCTCGCTATTTATCCTGTATGCACCCAACAAACTGGGTGCTCCTGCTTCTAAGCAGACTATTGCTCGCTGGATTTGTAGCACAATTCAGCTGGCGCATTCTGCGGCTGGACTGCCGCATCCTAAATCAGTAAAAGCCCATTCCACAAGGAAGGTGGGCTCATCTTGGGCGGCTGCCCGAGGGGTCTCGGCTTTACAACTTTGCCGAGCTGCTACTTGGTCAGGGGCAAACACGTTTGCAAAATTCTACAAATTTGATACCCTGGCTGAGGAGGACCTTGAGTTCTCTCATTCGGTGCTGCAGAGTCATCCGCACTCTCCCGCCCATTTGGGAGCTTTGGTATAATCCCCATGGTCCTTTCGGAGTTCCCAGCATCCACTAGGACGTCAGAGAAAATAAGATTTTACTCACCGGTAAATCTATTTCTCGTAGTCCGTAGTGGATGCTGGGCGCCCATCCCAAGTGCGGATTGTCTGCAATACTTGTACATAGTTATTGTTAACTAAAGGGTTATTGTTGAGCCATCTGTTGAGAGGCTCAGTTGTTTTCATACTGTTAAACTGGGTATAGTATCACGAGTTATACGGTGTGATTGGTGTGGCTGGTAGGAGTCTTACCCGGGATTCAAAATCCTTCCTTATTATGTCAGCTCGTCCGGGCACAGTGTCCTAACTGAGGCTTGGAGGAGGGTCATGGTGGGAGGAGCCAGTGCACACCAGGTGACCTAAAAGCTTTCTTTAGTTGTGCCCAGTCTCCTGCGGAGCCGCTATTCCCCATGGTCCTTTCGGAGTTCCCAGCATCCACTACGGACTACGAGAAATAGATTTACCGGTGAGTAAAATCTTATTTTCTCTAACGTCCTAGTGGATGCTGGGGACTCCGTAAGGACCATGGGGAATAGACGGGCTCCGCAGGAGACATGGGCACTTTAAGAAAGAGTTTAGATTCTGGTGTGCTCTGGCTCCTCCCTCTATGTCCCTCCTCCAGACCTCAGTTTGAATCTGTGCCCGGACGAGCTGGGTGCTGTTCAGTGAGCTCTCCTGAGCTTTCTGTAAGAAAGTATTTTGTTAGGTTTTTTATTTACAGGGAGCTCTGCTGGCAACAGACTCCCTGCATCGTGGGACAGAGGGGAGAGAAGCAGCCCTACTCTCTGAAGCTAGGTCCTGCTTCTTAGGCTACTGGACACCATTAGCTCCAGAGGGATCGTACGCAGGATCTCACCCTCGTCGTCCGATCCCAGAGCCGCGCCGCCGTCCCCCTCCCCCTCGCAGAGCCGGAAGACAGAAGCCGGGTGAGTATGAGAAGCAAGAAGACTTCGAAATCGGTGGCAGAAGACTCCGTTCTTCACATGAGGTAACGCACAGCACTGCAGCTGTGCGCCATTGCTCCAAACACACCTCACATACTCCGATCACTGTAAGGGTGCAGGGCGCAGGGGGGGGCCCTGGGCAGCATATGGACCTCTTTTGGCAAAAGTACACATATATACAGTTGGGCACTGTATATATGTATGATCCCCCGCCAAGAAAATGTATATTTAAGCGGGACAGAAGCCCGCCGTCGAGGGGGGCGGGGCTTCTTCCTCAGCACTCACCTGCGCCATTTTTTCTCCACAGCTCCGCTGAGAGGAAGCTCCCCAGGCTCTCCCCTGCACATACACGGTAGAAGAGGGTAAAAAGAGAGGGGGGGCACATAATTAGGCGCAAAAATCTATATAAACAGCAGCTACTGGGTTAACATTAAGTTACTGTGTTATTCCTGGGTTTATAGCGCTGGGGTGTGTGCTGGCATACTCCCTCTCTGGGGTATATGCAATTAGCGGCGAATCGCGCCAATTTTTCGCCCGTTTTTTAATTCGACACAATTCGACCGTCGAATTCCGGCAAGTGGGTGCCGGAATTCAACATATTCAATAAAAAACGGATTCGACAGTCCCGCTGTCGAAAAACGGCCGATTTGACGGATTTTGATCCGATTCTTGAAAAAACGGTAAAAAACACGAAAAAAAAATTGCGTGGGGTCCCCCCTCCAAAGCATAACCAGCCTCGGGCTCTTCGAGCCGGTCCTGGTTCTAAAAATACGGGGGGAAAAATGACAGGGGATCCCCCGTATTTTTAAAACCAGCACCGGGCTCTGCGCCTGGTGCAAAAAAATACGGGGGACAAAAAGAGTAGGGGTCCCCCGTATTTTTTACACCAGCATCGGGCTCCACTAGCTGGACAGATAATGCCACAGCCGGGGGTCAATTTTATACAGCGCCCTGCGGCCGTGGCATTAAATATCCAACTAGTCACCCCTGGCCGGGGTACCCTGGGGGAGTGGGGACCCCTTCAATCAAGGGGTCCCCCCCCCAGCCACCCAAGGGCCAGGGGTGAAGCCCGAGGCTGTCCCCCCCCCCCCCCCCCCCCCCATCCAAGGGCTGCGGATGGGGGGCTGATAGCCTTGAGAAAATTGAAAGAATATTGGTTTTTCCAGTAGTACTACAAGTCCCAGCAAGCCTCCCCCGCAGGCTGGTACTTGGAGAACCACAAGTACCAGCATGCGGGAGAAAAACGGGCCCGCTGGTACCTGTAGTTCTACTGGAAAAAAAATACCCAAATAAAAACAGGACACGTACACCGTGATAGTAAAACTTTATTTCACACATGTCGACACATACATACTTACCTATGTTCACACGCCGACCTCTGTCCACTTGTCCAAGTAGAATCCACGTGTACCTTTGAATAAAATTATACTCACCTGATCCAGTGTCCAGATTATAATCCACGTACTTGGCAAAAAAAAAACCGAACACCCGTACCAAACAGACTGAAAGGGGTCCCATGTTTACACATGGGACCCCTTTCCACGAATGCCGGGACCCCACGTGACTGCTGTCACAGAAAGGTCCCTTCAGCCAATCAGGAAGCGCTACTTCGTGGCACTCACCTGATTGGCTGTATGCGCGTCTGCTGTCAGACCGCATCGCACAGCTCCCTCCATTAGCTTCAATGGTGGGAACTTTGCCATCAGCGGTGGGGTTACCCGCGGTCAGCGACTGACCGCGGGTGACCTGACCGCAAAGTTCCCACCATTGAATATAATGGAGAGGCTTTGCGATGCGCTGTCTGACAGCTCAGACGCGCATAGCCAATCAGCAGAGTGCCAGGACGTTGCGCTCGCTGATTGGCTGAAGAGACCTTTCTGTGACAGCAGTCACGGGGGGGTCTCTGCATTCGGGGAAAGGGGTCCCATGTGTAAACATGGGACCCCTTTCAGTCCGTTTGGTCCTGGTGTTCGTTTTTTTTTTTATGCCAAGTACGTGGATTATAATCTGGACACTGGATCAGGTGAGTATAATTTTATTCACAGGTACACGTGGATTCTACTTGGACAAGTGGACAGTGGTCGGCGTGTGAACATAGGTAAGTATGTATGTGTCGACCTGTGTGAAATAAAGTTTTACTATCACGGTGTGCGTGTCCTGTTTTTATTTGGGTATTTTTTTTCCAGTAGAACTACAGGTACCAGCGGGCCCATTTTTCTCCCGCATGCTGGTACTTGTGGTTCTCCAAGTACCAGCTTGCGGGGGAGGCTTGCTGGGACTTGAAGTACTACTGGAAAAACCAATATTCTTTCAATTTTCTCAAGGCTATCAGCCCCCATCCGCAGCCCTTGGATGGGGGGGACAGCCTCGGGCTTCACCCCTGGCCCTTGGGTGGCTGGGGAGGGGGACCCCTTGATTGAAGGGGTCCCCACTCCCCCAGGGTACCCCGGCCAGGGGTGACTAGTTGGATATTTAATGCCACGGCCGCAGGGCGCTGTATAAAAGTGACCCCCGGCTGTGGCATTATCTGTCCAGCTAGTGGAGCCCGATGCTGGTGTAACAAATACTGGGGACCCCTACTCTTTTTGTCCCCCCGTATTTTTTGCACCAGCACCAGGCGCAGAGCCCGGTGCTGGTTTTAAAAATACGGGGGATCCCCTGTCATTTCCCCCCCCGGATTTTTAGAACCAGGACTGGCTCGAAGAGCCCGAGGCTGGTGATGCTTAGGAGGGGGGACCCCACGCAATTTTTTTTCTGATTTTTACCATTCCATTTAAAAAAAAAATATATATATATTTTTAAAAATATATAAATAATACTTGTGCCTCCAAAATAGACAAACCAAGTACCTAATCCCTTCTAATATAAATAGATATGTTTTTTTTGGTGTTTGGTAATAGCATGTTTTTAAATTTTTTTATTAGATTCCGCCACCAAAGTGTGGCGGATTGAAAATGACGAATTTACTGTCTAAAAGCACTGTTGTCGAATTTCCAAACTTCAATTGAATATACTTTTGTCGAATTGCCGCATTTGTACCATTGCAGAAATGTCGAATTGACAAATGTCGAATTTCAAAAAGTCGGATTTGGAAAGTCCGTTTTTTTGACCGAAAGTACTGAATTGCATTGTCGAAATTTTTTTTTTTTTGGCGAAAATGTCCCGTTTTTCGACATTTTCGGGAATTCGACCGCAATTGCATATACCCCTCTGTCTCTCCAAAGGGCCTTGTGGGGGAATTGTCTTCAGATGAGCATTCCCTGAGTGTGTGGTGTGTCGGTACGTGTGTGTCGACATGTCTGAGGTAAAAGGCTCCCCTAGGAGGAGATGGAGTAAGTGTGTGTGTGAGTGGTGTCTCCGTCGACAACGCCGACACCTGTTTGGATATGTGAAATTAAGTGCTAAGGTAAAATTATTGCACAAAAGATTAGAGAACAGACAGGGAATCTACCCATGTCTGTCCCTATGTTGCAGAGACCTTCAGAGTCTCTCAATGCTCACTATCCAAAATAATAGACACTGATATCGACACGGAGTCTGACTCCAGTGTCGACTACGATAATGCAAAGTTACAGCCAAAATGTCAGGAAAGTATTCAATATATGATTATTGTAATAAAAAAATGTTTTGCATATCACTGATGACTCATCTGTCCCTGACACAAGGGTACACATGTTTAAGGGGAAGAAAGCTGAGGTAAATTTCTCTCCTCTCATGAAGAAAAAGAGCGGGAATCTCCAGACAAGAGACTGCAGTTTCCCACAAAGAATTCTCAGGGAGTATCCTTTCCCTACTAGGGCCAGAATACGATGGGAATCTTCCCCTAGGGTGTCACGTTTGCCCAAAAGGTAGCGCTGACTTAACAGCTATCCTCAGGGATCCTGCAGATAGCATGCAGTAAAAGTACTTTGAAGTCCATTTACACACATTCTGGTACTCTACTCAGACCGGCGATTGTGTCTGCATGGGTTTATAGCGCTGTAGCAGCGTGGACAGATACCTTATCAGCAGAGATTGAGACCCTAGTATGTGTGTGTGTATGTATGTATGTATGTGTGTATATATATATATATATATATATATGTGTGTATAGATATATATATATATATATATATATATATATATATATATATATATATATCGAAGAAAAACAGGTGGCACTCCCAGACTTGAAAAGATGTGAAACGAGCTTCACTCCGTGAAGTATTTATTGAAAATGACAAGTGACGTTTCGGGGACGCATCCCCTTCCTCAGACAAAGTGCAAGTGCAAAATCAATTGTATATATACCATACATAAAAGCCCACTTACCCCATAATCACGAATCCCAGCTGCGTGGACCACGGAGTGCCCAGGCGTCGCACATCCCGCACTTCCGGTCGCGGCTCACAGCCCGGCCGGAAGTGACGTAATCACGCTGACTGGTTCCCCCGGCAACGCGCTGGGAGCCCTGTAACAAAACACAGAAAAGGTATAACTTTAGTGACTCCATAAAAATGACATGCTGGCACACAAATCAGTATTGCGCTCCACAAGAGCTAGAGTGTGCCTACTAAAACTAATAAAAACACGTGCAATAATAACATACATTCAAAGTTTTTTTGAAAATTAAAAAACCGGTGTGTTATCCCTTACCCTGGAGGCTGCGTCAATATAATAGTCATGGCGTTTGAGCCCTTTCAAGTGTGAATAGGATGCATTTTATATTTTAAAGTGCATAAAGACCCCCAAGATCTAATTTTAGAAGGCAATTCAACCGGGGGACTGCTTAATCAATAAACAGTCACCTATCTCTTTAAGTACTAGTCTGCAATGTGGATAAATTGTAATGATGACCTCACAAGGACCAATGATTATAATATTAGTGATGCCAAACTCATGGTTCCTAATCCCTAAGATCCTAGACCAAGCTGATAATTATGGACGCTGCCAAGGCACTTTAATCGCCAATATGCTTTTCTGTCTTTTTATGATCTTTTTATAAAAAGTTAATGAGGCCAAGGGACTCATTTAGCCCCCTGGGGGTCAAACAGTCAAGGCGAAAAATCCACCTGGATTCCAGTTGGAGTAATTTCTTCCCCCTGTCACCCCCCCGTGTAGATGCCGGTACATGGTCGATGGCCCTGTATCTTAAACTGGCCAAGCTATGTTGATGTGTGGCGAAATGTCGTGCCACTGGCTGTTCGCTAGTCCCTGAGATGAGGGCCGCCCGAATGGCCGACCTGTGTTGAGTTAGTCTGATTTTTAATTGGCATTCGGTTTTGCCCACGTAGTAGAGCCCGCATGGGCATACTATCACGTAGACTACATACCGAGATGTACAAGTGAGTGGCCATCTAATTTTTAGCCGTTGGCCTGTGTGAGGGTGTGGAAAAGTCTCCCCCACTAAGAAAAAGGAGCAGGTGGTACATCCAAGGCATTTAAAGCAGCCATTCCTTTTGCTTAAAAAATGCCTGGATGCATTCTTGGCATCAAAATTTGTGATGTCAGTTTTGACTACCAAGTCTTTCAAATTCCTACCCTTGGAGTAACTCGGCATGAGTTTACTGTTATAGAAACACTTCAAGTCAGGGTCTGAAGTGACCATCTGCCATAACCCTTTAACTTGCTTCACTAGGGCAGGACTGTTCGAATTATATTCAGTCACCCAAGGTATGATATCCTTGGGTAGGACTTTGGACTGACGTTTAGATTGCTTCTGAAAATTGCACAGAGCTCTCTCTCGTGCTTTCCTAAGTTCCACAAGGGAATATCCTCTCTCAGAGAATTTCAAAATCATCTCGTCTAGTTGCCTCATCCGTTGCCACCTCCCTCTGTTTTTAATCGTTTTTAAGGCACGCTGTTGCACTCTTATTGCACGGATTTTTGCACTTTTGTGACACTATATATTTTAAGCGACCTGGTGTCTCCGCACCCTGAAGGCAAACCTAGGGATGGCAACCTCTGAGGGTGAAGGCGACTTTACGTCATTCTTACTGGAATGTGACAATTATGAGACTCTAAGCTTCTCAGATGTGGATGCTGAGAAAATCCTGCATAAGGATGCAGCCTTGCCTGATGAATACGTTGATTCCAGCGATGATATTTACCGTGAATTGTTTAAACTAAAAAAGCGTGAGCTGGACTTTCTCTACCATAGTCGTACCTTGTCTGACTATCACCGGGCAAAACAGATACCCCGGGGATTCAGGGTACATAATATACCAACGATAGGCAGATTCAATACTGCCTTCTGCAAACGCTGGATCTCAATACTCAATAAATGCTCCATGGACCTCATTTTATTGGTTATTGAGGAGTCCACGAGGGAGCTAAAGTTAACATCAGAGAAGATCAGCGATTTTGAAAAGGAACATCTGACGAAGATGACATCAGATACCTCTACAGATTGGCTAGCCAAATTACAAAAGCAATTGGATGAGTACAAAAATAATTTATTGAAATATAAAAAAGAAAAACACAAGAAGGTGGTCACAGATTATACCCAACACAGGGTCTACACCTGGCTGGGCCAAGCAAACCAGTTCCGAGGACGCGGCCGAGGCACGGGCAACGTGAGAAAACCACAACGAGTCCGCTTCTCAAGCTCGTCAGCAAGCGATAATGACGAGGTCGGAGGAACAGTGGCTGGGGCTAGACACACGGTGACCCCTTTTGTGGTAAACACCCGGGCAGGGGCCTCCACCCGGGGAAGAGGAAGACGAGAAGGGGAGGCCAAGCGAGGAGGCAGGCCAGTTGGAAGGCCGCCCAAACACAGAGCCACTTAATTTTTAATCTATCCTCGTATACTCTCCAAGAACCTGAACAACGACTGCTCAGCAAGGGACTTTCCTTCATACCCACGAATTTTGCTGATCCTTTTAAATGGAAAGTAGAGTCGTTTAAACTAGCTCGCTCATTAAAAATCAAAGAGCATTTCTCTAAGCATCCCACAGTGAATACAGAGTCAATATTGCCTGGTCGGATCTCCAAGCTGGGGAACCGTTCCAGATTTGACCCACAATCACACAACGCTACTCTCAAAACTTTCCATAGACTAATGGACAACGCCATCAGGGACACAGTTCCAGCTGCAAAGCATAATCTTCCCAATGATGAAAGACGAGCACTAAGGGACCTACAACAGAGGACTGATATAGTCCTGAGAGCCGCGGATAAGGGCGGCTCGATTGTCATCCAGGACACATCCTCATATGTAGCGGAATGTGACAGGTTACTGAGTGATGACAAGACATACTGCCGACTGGATAAAGACCCCACTTTGGTGTTTAAACAGGAGCTTGATCTATTGTTGAAACAGGCAGTCAGTGGGGGGTTAATTTCACAGGTAATTAGTGATAAATTATCCACAAAATGGCCTGTAGTTCCATTATTCTACACCCTCCCTAAGATTCACAAGGACGCACAGAGACCTCCGGGTAGACCTATCATTTCTGCCCGGGGGTCCCTGTGCGAACCAATTGCCGTGTTCCTGGATACTTATTTACAGCCTTGCATCCAGGACACTTTTTCCTATTTAAAAGATACAAAGATGCTTTTGGATAGACTGGCTAGACTAGGAGCAGTCCCTAACAATATGACCATGGTGACACTCGATGTCACCAGCCTCTATACGTGTATTCCACACCAGGCTGGGTTGGAGGCGGTCAGAAGGTTGATTACGGCTAATCGACTTTATACAGGTCCAGATATAGATCTGTTTCTAGAGCTCCTAGCCTTCACACTTACACACAATTTTTTCTTGTTCAATGGGAAGTTCTACAAACAACTGACGGGCTGCTCGATGGGGTCCCCAGTGGCCCCGTCGTTTGCCAACTGTTTTATGTGGGAAATCGAGAGAGGGTTATTTTTTGAAGATGCCAACATTTCAGGTTCCATTTTGCTGTACTTTCGGTACATCGATGATCTCCTCATTTTCTGGAATGGTGACATACAGACTTTGATGGAGATCATCGATAGACAAAACAATTCAGATAGTCCCATTAAACTCACCTCAAACCACAGTAGTACCGAGATTTGCTACTTGGATGTATGTATACAGCTGAGAGAGGGACAGTTGGGGACCACCCTTTACAAAAAACCCACGGACAGGAACACCTTACTCCGGGCTGAAAGTTCACATCCTAAATCCATGATACGCAGTTTGCCTTACTCCCAGTTACTTAGGGTATGTAGGAACAACACCAATGCAGATACACGGATGAGGCAACTAGACGAGATGATTTTGAAATTCTCTGAGAGAGGATATTCCCTTGTGGAACTTAGGAAAGCACGAGAGAGAGCTCTGTGCAATTTTCAGAAGCAATCTAAACGTCAGTCCAAAGTCCTACCCAAGGATATCATACCTTGGGTGACTGAATATAATTCGAACAGTCCTGCCCTAGTGAAGCAAGTTAAAGGGTTATGGCAGATGGTCACTTCAGACCCTGACTTGAAGTGTTTCTATAACCGTAAACTCATGCCGAGTTACTCCAAGGGTAGGAATTTGAAAGACTTGGTAGTCAAAACTGACATCACAAATTTTGATGCCAAGAATGCATCCAGGCATTTTTTAAGCAAAAGGAATGGCTGCTTTAAATGCCTTGGATGTACCACCTGCTCCTTTTTCTTAGTGGGGGAGACTTTTCCACACACTCACACAGGCCAACGGCTAAAAATTAGATGGCCACTCACTTGTACATCTCGGTATGTAGTCTACGTGATAGTATGCCCATGCGGGCTCTACTACGTGGGCAAAACCAAATGCCAATTAAAAATCAGACTAACTCAACACAGGTCGGCCATTCGGGCGGCCCTCATCTCAGGGACTAGCGAACAGCCAGTGGCACGACATTTCGCCACACATCAACATAGCTTGGCCAGTTTAAGATACAGGGCCATCGACCATGTACCGGCATCTACACGGGGGGGTGACAGGGGGAAGAAATTACTCCAACTGGAATCCAGGTGGATTTTTCGCCTTGACTGTTTGACCCCCAGGGGGCTAAATGAGTCCCTTGGCCTCATTAACTTTTTATAAAAAGATCATAAAAAGACAGAAAAGCATATTGGCGATTAAAGTGCCTTGGCAGCGTCCATAATTATCAGCTTGGTCTAGGATCTTAGGGATTAGGAACCATGAGTTTGGCATCACTAATATTATAATCATTGGTCCTTGTGAGGTCATCATTACAATTTATCCACATTGCAGACTAGTACTTAAAGAGATAGGTGACTGTTTATTGATTAAGCAGTCCCCCGGTTGAATTGCCTTCTAAAATTAGATCTTGGGGGTCTTTATGCACTTTAAAATATAAAATGCATCCTATTCACACTTGAAAGGGCTCAAACGCCATGACTATTATATTGACGCAGCCTCCAGGGTAAGGGATAACACACCGGTTTTTTAATTTTCAAAAAAACTTTGAATGTATGTTATTATTGCACATGTGTTTTTATTAGTTTTAGTAGGCACACTCTAGCTCTTGTGGAGCGCAATACTGATTTGTGTGCCAGCATGTCATTTTTATGGAGTCACTAAAGTTATACCTTTTCTGTGTTTTGTTACAGGGCTCCCAGCGCGTTGCCGGGGGAACCAGTCAGCGTGATTACGTCACTTCCGGCCGGGCTGTGAGCCGCGACCGGAAGTGCGGGATGTGCGACGCCTGGGCACTCCGTGGTCCACGCAGCTGGGAGTCGTGATTATGGGGTAAGTGGGCTTTTATGTATGGTATATATACAATTGATTTTGCACTTGCACTTTGTCTGAGGAAGGGGATGCGTCCCCGAAACGTCACTTGTCATTTTCAATAAATACTTCACGGAGTGAAGCTCGTTTCACATCTTTTCAAGTCTGGGAGTGCCACCTGTTTTTCTTCGCTACATGTGGGTGGACTAGCATGTCCACAAGGAAGGGCACCTCAGCCGGCTAATAGGAGGAGTGCCGGTGCAGATTCTGGATATATATATATATATATATATATATATATATATATATATATATATATATATATATATATATGATGTTGTCTTAGATATATATATATAAAACATGCCCAAAGAGACATTAATCTACTGGGTTCTAGAGTCGACGCTGTGTCGATTTCTGCTTGACGTGTCCTGTGGAACATGCAATGGACAGGTGATGCCGACTTAAGAGGCATATGGAAGGTTTACCTTACAAGGCTGAGGATTGTGTGGAGAAGGGATCTCGGACCTGGTCTCCACAGCTATAGCTGGTAATTCTGATCTTTTGCCTTATATTCCAGCACAGCCTAGGAAAGCACGACATTATCAAATGCAGTCCTTTCGATCACAAAGAAACAAGAAAGTCCGAGGTGCGTCCTTTCTTGACAGAGGCAGGGGCAGAGGAAAGAAGCTGCACAACACAGCTAGTTCCCAGGAACAGAAGTCTTCCCCGGCCTCTACAAAATCCACCGCATGTCGCTGGGGCTCCACAGGCGGAGCTAGGCCCGGTGGGGGCACGTCTTCGAAATTTCAGCCACAAGTGGGTTCACTCCCTGTTGGATCCCTGGGCAATAGATATTGTGTCTCAGGGATACAAGCTGGACTTCGAGGAGATGCCCCCTCACCGACGGCCCTGCCGGCCTACCCCCCACGAGAGGGAAATAGTGTTAACTGCAATTCACAAATTGTATCTTCAACAGGTGGTGGTCAAGGTTCTCCTCCTTCAACAAGGAAGGGGTTATTATTCGACCATGTTTGTAGTCCCGAAACCGGACGGTTCGGTCAGACCTATATTGAATTTAAAATCCCTGAACATATACCTGAAAAGGTTCAAGTTCAAGATGGAATCGCTAAGAGCGGTCATCGCAAGCCTGGAAGGGGGGGATTTTATGGTGTCTCTGGACATAAAGGATACATACCTTCATGTCCCCATTTATCCACCTCATCAGGCGTACCTCAGATTTGTGGTACAGGATTGTCATTACCAATTTAAGACGTTGCCGTTTGGTCTCTCCACGGCACCGAGAATAATTACCAAGGTAATGGCGGAAATGATGGTACTCCCATACTTGGACGATCTCCTCATAAAAGCGAGATCAAGAGAGCAGTTGCTGATCAGCGTAGCACTTTCTCTGGAAGTGTAACGGCAACACGGCTGGATTATAAATATTCCAAAGTCGCAGTTGGTTCCTAGGGCTCGTCTGCCTTTCCTAGGCATGATTCTAGACACAGACCAGAAAAGGGTTTATCTCCCGATAAAGAGAGCTCAGGAGCTCATGACACTGGTCAGGAACCTATTAAAACCAAAACAGGTGTCAGTGCATCACTGCACTCGAGTCCTGGGAAGGATGGTGGCATCATACGAGGCCATTCCCTTCGGCAGGTTCTATGCGAGGACCTTTCAATGGGACTTACTGGACAGGTGGTCCGGATCACATCTTCAGATGTATCGGTTAATCACCCTATCCCCCAGGGCCAGGGTGTCTCTCCTGTGGTGGCTGCAGAGTGCTCACCTTCTCGAGGGCCGCAGATTCGGCATTCAGGACAGGGTCCTGGAGACCGCGGATGCAAGCCTCCGAGGGTGGGGAGCAGTCACACAGGGAAGAAATTTCCAAGGTCTGTGGTCAAGTCAGTAGACTTGCCTTCACATCAACATCCTGGAACTAAGGGCCGTATACAATGCTTCTACGTCGAGCGGAGACCCTGCTTCGCGACCAACCGGTTCTGATTCAGTCAGACACCATCACCACAGTGGCTCATGTAAACCGACAAGGCGGCGCAAGGAGCAGGGTAGCGAGCCACCAGAATTCTTCGCTGGGCGGAAAATCACGTAAGCGCACTGTCAGCAGTGTTCATCCCGGGAGTGGACAACTGGGAAGCAGGCTTCCTCAGCAGACACGACCTCCACCCGGGAAAGTGGGGACTTCATCAGGAAGTCTTTGCACAGACTGCAAGTCGGTGGGTACTGCCACAGGTGGACATGATGGCATCCCGCCTCAACAAAAAAACTACAGAGGTATTGCGCCAGGTCAAGAGACCCTCAGGCGATAGCTGTAGACGCCCTGGTGACACCGTGGGTGTTCCAGTCGGTCTATGTATTTCCTCCTCTTCTTCTCATACCAAGGTGCTGAGAATAATAAGAAAAAGAGGAGTGAGAACGATACTCATTGTTCCAGATTGGCCACGAAGGACTTGGTATCCAGATCTGCAAGAAATGCTCACAGAGGACCCGTGGCCTCTTCATCTAAGACAGGACTTGTTGCAACAGGGGCCCTGTCTGTTCCAAGACTTACCGCGGCTGCGCTTGACGGCATGGCGGTTGAACGCCGGATCCTAGCGGAAAAAGGCATTCTGGAGGAGGTCATTCCTACGCTGATAAAGGCTAGGAAGGACGTGACAACTCAACATTATCACCGTATATGGCAAAAATATGTTGCTTGGTGTGAGACCAGGAATGCCCCTACGGAGGAATTCCAGCTGGGCCGTTTCCTTCACTTCCTACAGTCAGGAGTGAATTTGGGCCTTAAATTGGGGTCCATTAAGGTCCAGATTTCGGCCCTATCCATTTTCTTTCAAAAGGAGTTGACTTCTCTACCTGAAGTTCAGACGTTGTAAAGGGAGTGCTGCATATTCAGCCCCCTTTTGTGCCTCCAGTGGCACCTTGGGATCTTAACGTGGTGTTGAGTTTCCTGAAATCCCACTGGTTTGAACCACTCAAAAAATTGAAATATCTCACGTGGAAGGTGGTCATGCTGCTAGCCTTGGCTTCGGCTAGGCGTGGGTCAGAATTAGCGGCTTTGTCACATAAAAGCCCCTATCTGGTTTTCCATGCGGATAGAGCGGAGTTGCGGACCCGTCCACAATTCCTGCCAAAAGTGGTTTCATCTTTTCATATAAACCAACCTATTGTGGTGCCTGTGGCTACTACTGACTTGGAGGATTCCGAGTTGCTTGATGTGGTCAGGGCTTTGAAGGTTTATGTAGCCAGAACGGCTAGAGTCGGGAAAACAGACTCTTGGTTTATCCTGTATGCTTCCAACAAGCTTGGTGCGCCTGCTTCAAAGCAAACTATTGATCGCTGGATCTGTAGCACGATTCAGCAGGCTCATTCTGCGGCTGGATTGCCGCTGCCAAAATCAGTTAAGGCCCATTCCACTAGGAAGGTGGGCTCTTCTTGGGCGGCTGCCCGAGGGGTCTCGGCATTACAGCTGTGCCGAGCGGCTACTTGGTCAGGTTCAAACACTTTTGCAAAGTTCTACAAGTTTGATACCCTGGCTGAGGAGGACCTTGTATTTGCTCATTCGGTGCTGCAGAGTCATCCGCACTCTCCCGCCCGTTTGGGAGCTTTGGTATAATCCCCATGGTCCTTACGGAGTCCCCAGCATCCACTAGGACGTTCGAGAAAATAAGATTTTACTTACCGGTAAATCTATTTCTCGTAGTCCGTAGTGGATGCTGGGCGCCCGTCCCAAGTGCGGACTTCTTCTGCAATACTTGTATATAGTTATTGCTGCAATAAGGGCTATTGTTATGGTTGTATCAGGGTTGAACTGATGCTCTGTTGTTGTTCATACTGTTGACTGGGTAAGTTTATCACAAGTTATACGGTGTGATTGGCGTGGCTGGTATGAATCTTGCCCTGGATTACCAAAATCCTTTCCTTGTACTGTCCGCTCTTCCGGGCACAGTTTCTCTAACTGAGGTCTGGAGGAGGGACATAGAGGGAGGAGCCAGAGCACACCAGAATCTAAATTCTTTCTTAAAGTGCCCATGTCTCCTGCGGAGCCCGTCTATTCCCCATGGTCCTTACGGAGTCCCCAGCATCCACTACGGACTACGAGAAATAGATTTACCGGTAAGTAAAATCTTATTTTTACAGGGAGCACTGCTGGCAACAGGCTCCCTGCATCGAGGGACTGGGGAGAGAGGATCAGACCTACTTAAATGATAGGATCTTCTTCCTCGGCTACTGGACACCATTAGCTCCAGAGGGGGTGAACACAGGTTCGTCCTGGGCGTCCACCCCCGGAGCCACGCCGCCATTCTCCTCACAGAGCCAGAAGAACAGAAGCAAGAAGACGTCTCAGGCGGCAGAAGCTTTCAGCAGCTTCACTGAGGTAACACACAGCACCGCAGCTGTGCGTCATTGCTCCACACACCTCACACACTCCGGTCACTGTATGGGCGCAGGGGGGGCGCCCTGGGCAGCAATAATAACACCTTAAAACATGGCAAAAAGATATATACATGTACAGCTGGGCACTGTACATGTATATAAAAGAGCCCCCGCTATTTTTACACAAATTTGAGCGGGACCGAAGCCCGCCGCCGAGGGGGCGGGGCTTCTCCCTCAGCACTCACCAGCGCCATTTTTCTCTCCACAGAACGCTGAGAGACAGCTCCCCGGACTCTCCCCTGCTTACACACGGTGAAGGGGTGTTTAAAAGAGAGGGGAGGGGGCACATAATTGGCGGATAAGATATTATACAGCGCTGCTGGGGAAAAACATTTTGTGTTGGTCTCCAGGGTCATTGCGCTGGGGTGTGTGCTGGCATACTCTCTCTCTGTCTCTCCAAAGGGCCTTAAAGGGGATACTGTCTTCAGAAAGGTGTTTCCCTGTGTGTGTTAAGTGTGTCGGTATGTGTGTGTCGACATGTTTGACGAGGAAGGCTCGCTTAATGTGGAGGGGGAGTGTTTGAATGTCTGGTCGCCGTCGGCAACGCCGACACCGGACTGGGTGGATATGCTGAATGTCTTAAATGCAAATGTGAATCTCCTGCATAAAAGGTTAGACAAGGCTGAGGCTAGGGATCAGTCAGGTAGCCAGACCGTGCCTGTCCCTGGGGCGCCAGGACCTTCAGGGTCTCAAAAGCGCCCCATATCCCAGGTCGCTGACACAGATACCGACACAGATACTGACTCGTGTCGACTGAGTATGCAAAATTACAGCCGAAGGTGGCAAAGGGTATTCGATACATGATTATTGCCATAAAAGAGGTTTTGCATATCACGGAGGAACCCCCTGTCCCTGACACGAAGGTTCACATGTATAAAGGGAAAAAGCCTGAGGTCACGTTTCCGTCCTCATTTGAGCTAAGCGAATTGTGCGAAAAGGCTTGGGAGTCTCCGGATAGGAGACTACATGTTCCCAAAAGGATTCTTATGGCGTATCCTTTTCCACAGAAGGATAGGATACGATGGTAATCTTCGCCTAAAGTAAACAAGGCACTGACACGCTTATCCAAGAAGGTGGCACTGCCTTCTCCGGATACTGCTTCCCTCAAGGATCCTGCTGATCGCAAGCAGGAAATTACCATGAAGCACATTTACACACATTCAGGAACTATCGTTAGACTGGCCATGGCGTCGGCCTGGGTTTGTAGTGCTGTCGTGGCATGGACAGACTCCTTATCTACGGAGATTGACACCTTAGATAGGGATACCATTCTAATGACCATTGCGCATATCAGAGATGCTGCCTTGTATATGAGGGATGCTCAGAGAGACATTTGTTTACTAAGCTCCAGAATAAACGCTATGTCTATTTCTGCTAGGCGACTCTTGTGGACTTGACAGTGGACGGGAGACGCCGACTCAAAGCGGCATATGGAGTCATTGCCTTACAAGGGGGAGGAGTTGTTTGGAGAAGGCCTCTCCGACCTTGTCTCTACTGCTACGGCCGGTAAATCGAGTTTCTCTGACGTCCTAGTGGATGCTGGGACTTCCGTAAGGACCATGGGGAATAGCGGCTCCGCAGGAGACTGGGCACAAAAAGTAAAAGCTTTAGACTAGCTGGTGTGCACTGGCTCCTCCCCCTATGACCCTCCTCCAAGCCTCAGTTAGATTTTTGTGCACGAACGAGAAGGGTGCATGCTAGGTGGCTCTCCTGAGCTGCTTAGAAGTAAAAGTTTAAATAGGTTTTTTATTTTCAGTGAGTCCTGCTGGCAACAGGCTCACTGCATCGTGGGACTAAGGGGAGAAGAAGCGAACTCACCTGCGTGCAGAGTGGATTGGGCTTCTTGGCTACTGGACATTAGCTCCAGAGGGACGATCACAGGTTCAGCCTGGATGGGTCCCGGAGCCGCGCCGCCGGCCCCCTTACAGAGCCAGAAGAGCGAAGAGGTCCGGAGAAATCGGCGGCAGAAGACGTTCCTGTCTTCAGATAAGGTAGCGCACAGCACTGCAGCTGTGCGCCATTGCTCTCAGCACACTTCACACTCCGGTCACTGAGGGTGCAGGGCGCTGGGGGGGAGCGCCCTGAGACGCAATAAAACATGTTTAAACCTTATATGGCTAAAGAAATACATCACATATAGCTCCTGGGCTATATGGATGCATTTCACCCCTGCCAGTTTTCCTAAAAAAAGCGGGAGAAAAGGCCGCCGTGAAGGGGGCGGAGCCTATCTCCTCAGCACACAAGCGCCATTTTCCCTCACAGTTCCGCTGGAAGGAAGGCTCCCAGACTCTCCCCTGCAGTCCTGCTACAGAATCAGGGTAAAACAAGAGAGGGGGGGCACTATTGGCAGCTAATATAAAACAGCAGCTATAAAGGGAGTAACACTTACATAAGGTTATCCCTGTATATATATATATATATATAGCGCTCTGGTGTGTGCTGGCAAACTCTCCCTCTGTCTCCCCAAAGGGCTCGTGGGGTCCTGTCCTCTTTCAGAGCATTCCCTGTGTGTGTGCTGGGTGTCGGTACGATTGTGTCGACATGTATGAGGAGGAAAATGATGTGGAAGCAGAGCAATTGCCTGTGTTAGTGATGTCACCCCCTAGGGAGTCGACACCTGACTGGATGGTCGTATTTAAAGAATTACGTGACAGTGTCAGCACTTTGCAAAAAAACTGTTGACGACATGAGACAGCCGGCAAATCAATTAGTGCCTGTTCAGGCGTCTCAGACACCGTCGGGGGCGCTAAAACGCCCGTTACCTCAGATGGTCGACACAGACCCAGACACGGATACTGAATCCAGTGTCGACGGTGAGGAGACAAACGTAATGTCCAGTAGGGCCACACGTTACATGATCACGGCAATGAAGGAGGCATTGAATATTTCTGACACTACAAGTACCACAAAAAAGGGTATTATGTGGGGTGTGAAAAAACTACCAGTAGTTTTTCCTGAATCAGATGAATTAAATGAGGTGTGTGATAAAGCGTGGTTTTCCCCCGATAAAAAAATGCTGATTTCTAATAAATTATTGGCACTATACCCTTTCCCGCCAGAGGTTAGGGCGCGTTGGGAAACACCCCCTAGGGTAGATAAGGCGCTCACACGCTTATCAAAACAAGTGGCGTTACCGTCTCCCGATACGGCCGCCCTTAAGGAACCAGCTGATAGAAGGCTGGAAAATATCCTAAAAGGTATATACACACATACTGGTGTTATACTGCGACCAGCAATCGCCTCAGCCTGGATGTGCAGTGCTGGAGTGGCTTGGTCGGATTCCCTGACTGAAAATATTGATACCCTGGATAGGGACAGTATATTATTAACTATAGAGCATTTAAAGGATGCATTACTATATATGCGAGATGCACAGAGGGATATTTGCACCCTGGCATCTAGAGTGAGTGCGATGTCCATTTCTGCCAGAAGAGCGTTATGGACGCGACAGTGGTCAGGTGATGCGGATTCCAAACGACATATGGAAGTATTGCCGTATAAAGGGGAGGAGTTATTTGGGGTCGGTCTATCGGACCTGGTGGCCACAGCAACGGCTGGAAAATCCACCTTTTTACCCCAGGTCACCTCTCAGCAGAAAAAGACACCGTCTTTTCAAACTCAGTCCTTTCGTTCCCATAAGGGCAAGCGGGCAAAAGGCCACTCATTTCTGCCCCGGGGCAGAGGAAGGGGAAAAAGACTGCACCAGGCAGCCTCTTCACAGGAGCAGAAGCCCTCCCCCGCTTCTGCCAAGTCTTCAGCATGACGCTGGGGCCTTATAAGCGGACTCAGGCACGGTGGGGGGCCGTCTCAAGAATTTAAGCGCGCAGTGGGCTCACTCGCAAGTGGACCCCTGGATCCTGCAGGTAGTATCACAGGGGTACAAATTGGAATTCGAGACGTCTCCCCCTCGCCGGTTCCTGAAGTCTGCTCTACCAACGTCTCCCTCCGACAGGGAGGCGGTAGTGGAAGCTATTCACAAGCTGTATTCCCAGCAGGTGATAATCAAGGTACCCCTCCTACAACAGGGAAAGGGGTATTATTCCACGCTGTTTGTGGTACCGAAGCCGGACGGCTCGGTGAGACCAATTTTAAATCTAAAATCCTTGAACACTTACACAAAAAGGTTCAAATTCAAGATGGAGTCACTCAGAGCAGTGATAGCGAACCTGGAAGAAGGGGACTATATGGTGTCTCTGGACATCAAAGATGCTTATCTCCATATCCCAATCTACCCTTCTCACCAAGGGTACCTCAGGTTTGTGGTACAAAACTGTCATTATCAGTTTCAGACGCTGCCGTTTGGATTGTCCACGGCACCCCGGGTCTTTACCAAGGTAATGGCCGAAATGATGATTCTTCTTCGAAGAAAAGGCGTCTTAATTATCCCTTACTTGGACGATCTCCTGATAAGGGCAAGGTCCAGGGAACAGTTAGAGGTCGGAGTAGCACTATCTCAGGTAGTGCTACGTCAGCACGGGTGGATCCTAAATATCCCAAAATCACAGCTGATTCCAACAACACGTCTACTGTTCCTGGGGATGATTCTGGACACAGTCCAGAAAAAGGTGTTTCTCCCGGAGGAGAAGGCCAGGGAGCTATCCGAGCTAGTCAGGAAACTCCTAAAACCAGGCCAAGTGTCAGTGCATCAATGCACGAGAGTCCTGGGAAAAATGGTGGCTTCTTACGAAGCGATTCCATTCGGAAGATTCCATGCAAGAACTTTTCAGTGGGATCTGCTGGACAAATGGTCCGGATCGCATCTTCAGATGCATCAGCGGATAACCCTATCTCCAAGGACAAGGGTGTCTCTCCTGTGGTGGTTACAGAGTGCTCATCTTCTAGAGGGCCGCAGATTCGGCATTCAGGATTGGATGCTGGTGACCACCGATGCCAGCCTGAGAGGCTGGGGAGCAGTCACACAGGGAAGAAATTTCCAGGGCTTGTGGTCAAGCATGGAAACGTCTCTTCACATAAATATCCTGGAACTAAGGGCCATTTACAATGCCCTAAGTCAAGCAAGGCCTCTGCTTCAGGGTCAGTCGGTATTGATCCAATCGGACAACATCACGGCAGTCGCCCACGTCAACAGACAGGGCGGCACAAGAAGCAGGAGGGCAATGGCAGAAGCTGCAAGGATTCTTCGCTGGGCGGAAAATCATGTGGTGGCACTGTCAGCAGTGTTCATTCCGGGAGTGGACAACTGGGAAGCAGACTTCCTCAGCAGACACGACCTCCACCCGGGGGAGTGGGGACTTCACCCAGAAGTCTTTCAAGTGATTGTAAACCGTTGGGAAAAACCAAAGGTGGACATGATGGCGTCCCGTCTCAACAAAAAACTGGACAGATATTGCGCCAGGTCAAGGGACCCTCAGGCAATAGCGGTGGACGCTCTGGTAACTCCGTGGGTGTACCAGTCGGTGTATGTGTTCCCTCCTCTGCCTCTCATTCCAAAAGTACTGAGAATCATAAGAAGGAGAGGAGTGAAGACTATACTCGTGGCTCCGGATTGGCCAAGAAGAACTTGGTACCCGGAACTGCAAGAGATGCTCACGGAGGACCCGTGGCCTCTACCTCTAAGAAAGGACCTGCTCCAGCAGGGACCTTGTCTGTTCCAAGACTTACCGCGGCTGCGTTTGACGGCATGGCGGTTGAACGCCGGATCCTGATGGAAAAAGGCATTCCAGATGAAGTCATCCCTACCCTGATCAAAGCCAGGAAGGATGTAACTGCGAAACATTATCACCGCATTTGGCGAAAATATGTTTCCTGGTGTGAGGCTAAGAAGGCCCCCACAGAGGAATTTCAACTGGGTCGTTTCCTGCATTTCCTGCAAGCAGGACTGTCTATGGGCCTAAAATTAGGATCCATTAAGGTTCAAATTTCGGCCCTGTCGATCTTCTTCCAAAAAGAACTGGCTTCATTGCCTGAAGTTCAGACGTTTGTCAAGGGGGTACTGCATATACAACCTCCTTTTGTGCCACCAGTGGCACCTTGGGATCTCAATGTAGTTTTAGGGTTCCTAAAATCACATTGGTTTGAACCACTCACCACTGTGGAATTAAAATATCTCACATGGAAGGTGGTCATGCTGTTAGCTCTGGCGTCAGCCAGGCGTGTCTCAGAAATGGCGGCTTTGTCATATAAAAGCCCTTACCTAATTTTTCATTCAGACAGGGCAGAATTGAGGACTCGTCCTCAATTTCTCCCTAAGGTGGTTTCAGCGTTTCACATGAACCAACCTATTGTGGTGCCTGCGGCTACTAGGGACTTGGAGGACTCCAAGTTGTTGGACGTAGTCAGGGCCCTGAAAATATATGTTTCCAGGACGGCTGGAGTCAGAAAATCTGACTCGCTGTTTATCCTGTATGCACCCAACAAGCTGGGTGCTCCTGCTTCTAAGCAGACGATTGCTCGTTGGATTTGTAGTACAATTCAGCTTGCACATTCTGTGGCAGGACTGCCACAGCCAAAATCTGTTAAAGCCCATTCCACAAGAAAAGTGGGCTCATCTTGGGTGGCTGCCCGAGGGGTCTCGGCTTTACAACTTTGCCGAGCAGCTACTTGGTCAGGGGCAAACACGTTTGCAAAATTTTACAAATTCGATACCCTGGCTGAGGAGGACCTGGAGTTCTCTCATTCGGTGCTGCAGAGTCATCCGCACTCTCCCGCCCGTTTGGGAGCTTTGGTATAATCCCCATGGTCCTTACGGAAGTCCCAGCATCCACTAGGACGTCAGAGAAAATAAGAATTTACTTACCGATAATTCTATTTCTCATAGTCCGTAGTGGATGCTGGGCGCCCATCCCAAGTGCGGATTGTCTGCAATACTTGTATATAGTTATTGTTACAAAAAAATCGGGTTGTTTATTGTTGTGAGCCATCTTTTCAGAGGCTCCTACGTTTATCATACTGTTAACTGGGTTCAGATCACAGGTTGTACAGTGTGATTGGTGTGGCTGGTATGAGTCTTTCCCGGGATTCAAAATCCTTCCTTATTATGTACGCTCGTCCGGGCACAGTATCCTAACTGAGGCTTGGAGGAGGGTCATAGGGGGAGGAGCCAGTGCACACCAGCTAGTCTAAAGCTTTTACTTTTTGTGCCCAGTCTCCTGCGGAGCCGCTATTCCCCATGGTCCTTACGGAAGTCCCAGCATCCACTACGGACTATGAGAAATAGAATTATCGGTAAGTAAATTCTTATTTTTTTACCTTAAGTTCCCCCGCAGCATGCTAAGAAGGTACCGCATTATCAAATGCAGTCCTTTCGTTCCAATAAAAGCAAGAAGGTACGAGGATCGTCCTTTGTTGCCAGAGGTAAAGGCAAGGGAAAAAAGCTGCACTCGGCTAGTTCCCAAGAGCAGAAGTCCTCCCCTACTTTCGCAAAGTCCACCGCATGACGCTGGGGCTTTCCGGGGGGGGGGGGGGTCAGATCAAGTGGGGGCACGTCTTCGTCTTTTCAGCCACGTCTGGGTTCTCTCACAGGTGGATCCCTGGGCAATAGAGATTGTTTCCCAGGGGTACAGACTGGAATTCGAAGACATGCCTCCTCGCCGGTTTTTCAAATCGGCTCTGCCGGCTTCCCCGTCGGAGAGGGAGCTGGTGTTAGCTGCATTTCACAAATTGTACATTCAACAGGTGATAGTCGAAGTTCCTCATCTCCAGCAAGGAGAGGGTTATTATTCATCCCTGTTTGTGGTACCGAAAACGGACGGTTCGGTCAGACCCATTTTAAATCTGAAATCCCTAAACCTGTACTTGAAGAGGTTCAAGTTCAAAATGGAATCGCTCAGAGCGGTCATCGCCAGCCTGGAGGGAGGGGATTGGATGGTGTCCCTGGACATAAAGGATGCGTACCTTCATGTTCCGATTTTCCCTCTTCACCAGGCGTTCCTGAGATTTGCAGTACTGGACTGTCACTACCAATTTCAGACGTTGCCGTTTGGTCTTTCCACGGCCCCGAGAATTTTCACCAAGGTAATGGCGGAAATGATGGTGCTCCTGCGCAGGCAGGGCGTCACAATTATCCCGTACTTGGACGATCTCCTCATAAAGGCGAGATCTCGGGAGAAGTTGCTGGACAGCGTGTCTCTGTCCGTGAAGACGTTGCAGAGGCACGGCTGGATTCTTAATTTACCGAAATCCCAGCTAGTCCCTGCAACGCGTCTGACCTTTTTGGGCCTGATTCTAGGCACAGACCAAAAAAGAGTTTTTCTTCCAGTGGAGAAGGCTCAGGAGCTCGTAGCTCTGGTCAGGAACCTATTGAATCCAAAAAAGGTTTCAGTGCATCATTGCACGAGGGTTCTGGGGAAGATGGTGGCTTCATAAGAGGCCATCCCCTTCGGCAGGTTCCATGCAAGGACCTTTCAATGGGACCTATTGGACAAATGGTCCGGGTCCCATCTACACATGCAAAAACGGATCACCCTGTCTCCCAGGGCCAGGGTGTCTCTCCTGTGGTGGCTGCGCAGTGCCCACCTCCTGGAGGGTCGCAGGTTCGGCATTCAGGACTGGGTCCTGGTGACCACGGACGCGAGCCTCCGAGGTTAGGGGGCTGTCGCACTAAGAAGAAATTTCCAGGGTCTCTGGTCAAGCCTAGAGACTGGTCTCCACATCAATGTCCTGGAGTTGAGGGCCATATACAACGCCCTACGCCAAGCGGAGGAATGTCTTCGGAACAAACCGGTTCTGATTCAGTCAGACAATGTCACGGCAGTGGCTCATGTAAACCGCCAAGGCGTCACAAGGAGCCGAGTGGCCATGGCAGAGGCGACCAGGATTCTACGCTGGCCGGAAGGCCATGTAAGCGCACTATCAACAGTGTTCATCCCGGGGGTGGACAACTGGGAGGCGGACTTTCTCAGCAGACACGACCTGCATCTGGGAGAGTGGGGACTTCATCAAGAAGTCTTCACACAGATCACGGATCGGTGGGGACTGCCTCAGATAGACATGATGGCGTCCCGCCTCAACAAAAAGCTAAAGAGGTATTGCGCCAGGTCAAGAGACCCTCAGGCGGTTGCGGTAGACGCTCTGGTGACACCTTGGGTGTTCAGATCGGTCTATGTGTTTCCTCCTCTACCTCTCATACCCAAGGTGTTGAGGATAATAAGAATAAGTAGGGGCAGAACAATCCTCATTGTTCCAGATTGGCCAGGGAGGACTTGGTATCCGGATCTGCAAGAGTTGCTCACAGAAGATCCGTGGTCTCTTCCTCTAAGGCAGGACCTGCTGCAGCAGGGGCCCTGTCTGTTCCAAGACTTACCTGCGTTTGACGGCATGGCGGTTGAACGCCGGATCCTAGCGGAAAAAGGGATTCCGGAGGAGATCATTCCTACCCTGATCAAGGCTAGGAAGGACGTGACGTCGAAACATTATCACCGTATATGGCGAAAATATGTTTCTTGGTGTGAGGCCAGAACTGCTCCTACGGAGGAGTTCCAGTTGGGCCGTCTGCTTCACTTCCTTCAAACGGGAGTGAATTTGGGCCTCAAATTAGGGTCCATAAAGGTTCAAATTTCGGCCTTATCCATTTTCTTTAAAAGTGAATTGGCTTCTCTTCCTGAAGTACAGACTTTTGTGAATGGCGTGCTGCATATTCAGCCTCCCTTTGTACCTCCGGTGGCGCCTTGGGACCTTAACGTGGTATTAAGTTTCCTCAAGTCACCTTGGTTTGAACCACTCAAAACAGAGTTGAAATACCTCACTTGGAAAGTGGTCATGTTGTTGGCCTTAGCTTCTGCAAGGCGGGTTTCGGAATTGGCGGCTTTATCATATAAAAGCCCATACCTGATTTTTCACGTGGATAGGGCAGAGTTGAGGACTCGTCCTCAATTTCTGCCCAAGGTGGTCTCATCTTTTCATATGAACCAACCTATTGTCGTGCCTGTGGCTACACGGGACTTGGAGGATTCCGAGTCCCTGGATGTGGTCAGGGCTTTGAAGATTTATGTGACCAGAACGGCTAGGATCAGGAAGACCGAAGCTCTGTTTGTTCTGTATGCGGCCAACAAGGTTGGCGCTCCTGCTTCAAAGCAGACTATTGCTCGCTGGATCTGTAACACGATTCAGCAGGCGCATTCTTCGGCAGGATTGCCATTGCCTAAATCGGTTAAGGCCCATTTCACTAGGAAGGTGGGCTCTTCTTGGGCGGCTGCCCGAGGGGTCTCGACACTACAACTGTGCCGAGCTGCTACTTGGTCGGGGTCAAACACCTTTGCAAAGTTCTATAAGTTTGATACCCTGGCTGAGAAGGACCTCCTGTTTGCTCAATCGGTGCTGCAGAGTCATCCGCACTCTCCCGCCCGTTTGGGAGCTTTGGTATAATGATCCCCATGGTCCTTACGGAGTCCCCAGCATCCTCTAGGATGTTAGAGAAAATAAGATTTTACTTACCGGTAATCTATTTCTCGTAGTCCGTAGAGGATGCTGGGCGCCTGTCCCAAGTGCGGACGACTTCTGCAAGACTTGTATATAGTTATTGCTTACATAAGGGTTATGTTATAGTTGATCGGGTTTGAACCGAGGCTATGTTATTGTTCATACTGTTAACTGGATAGTTTATCACAAGTTATACGGTGTGATTGGTGTGGCTGGTATGAATCTTGCCCTTAGATTTACAAAAATCCTTTCCTCGTACTGTTCATCTCCTCTGGGCACAGTTTCTCTAACTGAGGTCTGGAGGAGGGACATAGAGGGAGGAGCCAGTGCACACCCAGAATCCAAAGCTTTCTTAAAGTGCCCTATCTCCTGCGGAGCCCGTCTATTCCCCATGGTCCTTACGGAGTCCCCAGCATCCTCTACGGACTACAAGAAATAGATTTACCGGTAAGTAAAATCTTATTTTTTTTCTGAAAGGGCTATTAAACGTAAAATACATTTATTGAATATTAATAATAACAGCATTTACAAAGAGCTATTTCAATTAGCCCAGATAGTTTACGGAGTATGAAAAAAGGTGTCAGACTCGGGCTTTAGCACCTGGGACTATTCAATTAGAGCCCCCTTTTCACGCCCAGTAAAGTAGCTGTAACACATAGCTTCGGGAACTTATCCTGGATTATATGTGTTAACAAGTTCCTGGCACCCGAAAACAGACAATTTATTGGGGATTTATTTTCAAGCCTAAACTTGAAAAAAAAAAAAAAATACCCGTTATCTACAGCCTGTGGGCTACTTTTAGTGCTAATTGAATAGATCTGCTGCTTTAATTAGACTGTGTTAAATTACCCTGGTTAATTGAATTCCCCCCTTAATGTAATCATTGGAAGGGGTGAATATATATTTTACAATAACCAGGCAGCTCCTCTGACTGGAGGGCCTAGAATAAAGCAATAATTCTGAGGCACACGAAATAGTGATACAATTCCACACATCTGACGTATATAGGCCCTCATTCCAAGTTGTTCGCTCGCTAGCTGCTTTTAGCAGCATTGCACACGCTAGGCCGCCGCCCTCTGGGAGTGTATCTTAGCTTAGCAGAATTGCGAACGAAAGATTAGTAGAATTGCGAATAGAAATTTCTTAGCAGTTTCTGAGTAGCTCCAGACTTACTCCTACACTGCGATCAGTTCAGTCAGTTTCGTTCCTGGTTTGACGTCACAAACACACCCAGCGTTCGCCCAGACACTCCCGCATTTTTCCCAGAAATGCCAGCGTTTTTCCGCACACTCCCATAAAACGGCAAGTATCCGCCCAGAAACACTCACTTCCTGTCAATCACACTCCGATCACCAGAACGATGAGAAATCCTCGTTAGGCCGTGAGTAAAATACCAAACTTTTGTGCTAATTTACTTGGCGCAGGCGCACTGCGAACATTGCGCATGCGCAGTTTGCGACTAATCGCTCCGTAGCGAAAAAAAATAACGAGCGAACAAGTCGGACTGACCCCCAAAGTGTCCAGTTTGGACACCATTTCCCCTCTCTTTCAGTCTTGGTTTTCTTGTGCTATGAGCTAACTGGGGAGGCAAACCCTAACTTCTGTTTCAATGGTATGGGTGGAAAAGACATGTTCTCATATGGTAGCCTTTTATCTTGTTTTGGAAAGTCAAACTACCTTAAGACTCCCACCATATCAGACAGGGCACTAAAAGAAAAGTAAATCAGGGTTTCTCTCCGCTGAATGTAATCCCTCCTGACAGTGGAGCATCAGGCATTGAACCTTGCCTGTATCTTCTCGCTCTAATTTTATTTAATTAATTGTCACTTTGTTCAGTTCTTTATTCTTTGGTCGGTACTAAAACCTGACACTAAGGGGGTCGTTCTGACCCGTTCACTCGCTGCGTTTTAACGCAGCAGAGTGAACGGGTCCCTGCTGCACTGGCACCGTAGTGCACGGGCGCATGCCAGACGGCCGAAGGCCGTAGCAGCGATGCGATCGCCTCTGCCTGATTGACAGGCAGAGTCAATCGGTGGGCGGGAGGGAGCGGAACAGCGGCGTTTGGCCGCCGTTTCGTGGGTTTGGTCCGGCCAACGCAGGCGTTGCCGGACCGAACGTGGGGCGGACCGCAATGGCTGCATGACGTCACACGCAGCCGCTGCGGGCCGGGAAGCGATGAGTAGCTCCCGGCCAGCACGCTAAAGCTGCGCTGGCCAGGAGCTACTCTTGAAGTGCAAAGGCGTAGTTGTGCTAAATTTGGCACAGCTACGATTAACTCGGAATGACCCCCTAAGACAGGGGTGGGGAACCTTTTTTTTCTACCAAAGGCCATTTGGATATTTATAAAATCCTTCGGGGGCCATATAAAAATTCTCAACTTAAAAAATTACCCTGCCCCCCAGTAGGTCTGCCCCTTAGAGGTACTGTGTGCGCGCGCCAAAAAAGTGGGTGTGTTCAATTAAAATGTGACTTGATACACAATTGCCCCCAATAGTGCAGTGCCAGATCCACAATTGCCCCCACAGTGCCAGATCCACAATTGCCCCCACAGTGCCAGATCCACAATTGCCCCCACAGTGCCAGATCCACAATTGCCCCCACGGTGCCAGATCCACAATTGCCCCCACGGTGTCAGGTATACAAATGCCCCCACGGTGTCAGGTATACAAATGCCCCCACGGTGTCAGGTATACAAATGCCCCCACGGTGTCAGGTATACAAATGCCCCCACAGTGTCAGGTATACAAATGCCCCCACAGTGTCAGGTATACAAATGCCCCCACAGTGTCAGGTATATAAATGCCCCCACAGTGTCAGGTATATAAATGCCCCCACAGTGTCAGGTATACAAATGCCCCCACAGTGTCAGGTATATAAATGCCCCCACAGTGTCAGGTATACAAATGCCCCCACAGTGCCAGATCCACAAATGCCCCCAACGGTGCCAGATCCACAAATGCCCCCAACGGTGCCAGATCCACAAATGCCCCCACAGTGCCAGGTATACAAATGCCCCCGCAGTGCCAGGTATACAAATGCCCCCGCAGTGCCAGGTATACAAATGCCCCCACAGTGCCAGATCCACAAATGCCCTCACAGTGCCAGGTATACAAATGCCCCCGCAGTGCCAGGTATACAAATGCCCCCACAGTACCAGATCCACAAATGCCCCCATAGTGCCAGATCCACAAATGCCCTCACAGTGCCCACCCACCCTACTTTGCTGCTCACCGCTGCTACTGCTGCTCCATCCGGCGGGTGTCAGGACAGGGAGGAGAGCCTGGCTATGTCGGGCGGCGGCGTGTAGGACCTCAAACCAGCTGCCGGTTCGTGAGCCAATCAGAGCTCGCGGACCGGCAGCGGCGGCTCCTGATTGGCTGCCGGTCCACGAGCTCTGATTGGCTCACGAACCGGCGGCTATTTTGAGATCTTTCCTGCCGCCGGACATAGTAGCTGTTCTCTCCTCCCTGACAGCTGAGACACGCTGCCGCCGGACTGAGCGGCGGCTTGTCTCACTGACACAAGTGGGTGGGCCGGAACCAACGGCTTTGCGGGCCTTATACGGCCCGCGGGCCAGATGTTCCCCACCCCTGCCCTAAGAGAAAGCAAAGTGCACTACAAGAGGCCTGTGCTCTACAATTTGTGTATTACATTCTTGCACTGATTTCCTGCTCTGACTGGTGAGTAACCACCAAGGGTGTCCTCTCTGCCCTTGCTGCGCGTTCTGGGTGTCCCATATGCTGTGTCTGGATAGAAGAGGCAGATCTGTAGCTGGAGTTTGTTAGGTTATGTGGTTCTTTTAAGAGCATACAATGCAACATTTATTTTTCTGAAATGACATCACAAGAAATGAAAGTATAAATAGTAGTTTGAAATATATTCCTTGCCCCATGATGGTGTAACCCAGTGGTTCCCAAACTTTCTTGATAACGGCGCCCTAGAGTATCTGGTATTTCTATCACATAGACTATAAAATAATTTGATTTGGTAATGGATTTACCAACCTGTGGCACCTCTGCAAGTACCCTGCAGCACACCATGTGCCACGGCACTCAGTTTTGGAACCACAGTGAATGCCTATTATAGTGTTTCACATTACCAATTTACCATGTTCTTGTGTCATTTGTCTAGCCAGGAGAGTTGTATGTTCTGGGAGTAGTTTTTGGTATGGCTATTTTAAACCATCTTCAGTGTAGAAATACTGATATTTTGTGTTTTACAATGGTTTAATGCAGCCCACCTATCTGCATGTATGACGTCTTCAAAGAAGCAAAGGATGAAAGCTTCTTTCAATCTCAGCCAGCGATGTTGGCTCTCTGTACTCATCTTCATGAGCTGAAGAGGAACATTGACACCATGAACAAAGACCAGTACCAAAAAGAGTTCTTCAGACTGCTGCAGGTAGGTAGTCTTGCTCTCAGCTGATCCAATCTGCAACTAATAGAAGCTAGAATTTATGAAGATATTAGGCATGAAGGTAAATACACTGTGTAGTCTTATCCTCATCTGTGGTGTTGTTGGAATATTCCCTACTGTTGAAATACAATTGGCTAAAGCGATATCTGGAGGAAGAGAGATGCAGATGCACACTCTTAGCACTAAGAACACTGATAGTAAAAATAATTTAAATAAACCCTCACAATTAACATGGAGTATAATTGAAGTTCTTAGCACACATTTGCGCAAATATGCTGGCCCATGTAACGCGGGCAGGTGACTTCATCACATGGGTCCCTAACATTCCTAATACTATCACATTATATAAATTTATTCAGGACTTACCTCTAAATAGGTCCTTATCAATGTGTGATCTGAAATGCAGGAACTCAGCTAATTATAACACCTGAGGGTGAATGGGAGGAGTGTCAATACCAGAGGAAAGAAGCCTTGCCTTCCAGTGTACAATATATACACAAATATAGTGGAAAAAGGGGGGTACCTGGATTGCACATCCTATTACTAAAGATATCAAGAGGTGCTATCATGCTGAGGCTTCTAATACTATGCTGGAGGAAGAGAAAAGCAATATCTGACCATTAGATAGTGGATAAAAAATGCTGGTTTAAGCATTAATAAAAAAATAAGTATAAATTACAAATCATAGCGTCTCCGTTAAGCTTGATATGATATTGCTTCCTTATGGCTCTGAATACAAAAATTCATTCACCTCTGTCCTGATTATCAGGTGACTACAAAACTATCACACAGACTTGCTTGTACAAACTAGAGACGCTCCATTCTCATACATACAATTGATATACTGTTGAAGTGCCCAATTTATTGTAATAATTTTGTAACCCTGCTATTCTTAATTTAAAGGTTTCTTTGTGGGGAAACAAATGTGACCTATCTATTTCTGGTGGTGTGGACAACTCCCAGAAATCCAGCCTTCTATCGGCCCTGGAGTCTCTCAAACCATTTATATTGGTGGATAATATGGAATCTCTCTGGAACACCCTCTCAAAGAGTAGAGATGGGAGCACAAAGAAAGACCCAAGTATTAGAGTTGACATTGTTCTAGATAATGCTGGATTTGAGTTGGTCACAGATTTTGTCTTGGCGGACACCATGTTGTCTCTAAAATTGGCCACCGAAGTTCATTTTCATGCCAAGTGCATACCTTGGTTTGTCTCGGACACCACAAAACACGACTTCAATTGGACAATTCAGCAGTGCCTAGCAGCCAACCACAAGTGGATGTCAAAGTGTGGACAGATGTGGAAAGAGAACCTGCAGAAAGGCCGCTGGGTTTATCATGAGCACCTGTTTTGGACTCTTCCGCACGAGTACTGCAGCATGGCTGACGCCGCTCCTGATTTGTATACAGAGTTGCAAAAATCAGACTTGGTTCTGTTTAAAGGAGACCTGAACTACAGGAAACTTACTGGAGACCGGAAGTGGGCCTTCACTGTACCCTTTTCCCAAGCACTGACAACATTTCATCCTGCGCCGCTATGCAGCATCAGAACCCTGAAAGCCGACGTGCAGGTCGGTTTACAGCCAAATATCGGAGAACAGCTCACGGTATCTGAGCCGGACTGGATGACATCTGGCAAATACGGAGTGATCCAGTTTAGTCCTATGGTATAATGCAGTAGTTAAATGCATAATGCAAAGATTATTTTTCAGCTTAATGTTTTGCGTGCTATATTCTTTTCTTTTTTTCAGTATGACTATTTCTTATTCCAAAAATCAACCCCTTTAGTATACCTCCCAACATCAGGGAGGTTGGGAGCGAAACAGTTGGTGCATGGCCTCTCGCTCCAGGGGCATGTCCAGCACTTCCCAAGCAGATCGGCTGCCCCCAGTTCCTGCCCATAGCTTATGGATGTCATGTGGCACTGGAAACTGCGGGCCGCGGGTGGAATGTCGGGGCAGTGCCCGGAAAGCTGGACTGTGGACTGTCCTGCCAAAATAGGCAAAGTTGGGTGGTCTGCCTTTAGTAACAGGAACTTGGCAGCTGTTGTTGAACTGTGGGTCCCATCAGTCAGCTGCCGGAGCATACTGGAATTTGTAGTTTAGTAGCCAGGCCAGGGTATGGCAATGCAGTGGTATGTGAATGCATGTGTACCTGTATGTCCCGTTCTCAGAAAGGAAAAACATTCATGAAGAGACTTTTCAGGAAAAAAAAAACATACTCAGCAATGTTACTTAGGAATATGACTATCATAATACATTTTTTTCCCTTCATGTTTTATGTGAAACCACTCTGATAGCCTCACAGCCAAAGACAATAGGCAACATTTTTGAAACCTGCTGTACAGGTGACTGCAGATAAAGAAAAACATCCTCATAGCGACCAATTGGATTCTAGTAAAGTATACAGAATGAAACGACCCTTCCGATTGGTTGTTGTGGGGTATAGCATTTTTGGGTGTTTTTTTTTTAGATAAGAACCAATTTGCTAAAAGGTTTCTCGCCTTATTTTCAGCACAGAACAGAAATTTTGGTTTTGGTTTAATGGCAAAAGGCAGAGTTTACTGTTATTTAATGTCAGGACTTGATACAGTTCCGTTTGTTTAAAAGCTCTATATCTTCAATTGTTTTTATTAAAGATTTTGTTTAAGTACAGGGAAGGTGTATCGAGAAAAGGGGGAGACAAAAAAAACAATCTGAGACAATAACATGCACTTAAATATAATATAAAGGAGCAAACATACAGAATACAATGATAAATACAGGTCATCAAATAAGCAAATGAGGAATTGCAAAGGGAGATAACTGAGTGGACTCAGACTGCCTGCTCTGGGTCCTCTGGTTCAGTTATCCCCTTTGCAATTCTTCACAAGTCACCCACAAGATTGCTATGACGGTTCGTGGGGGAAGTGTGTCTGAAGAATCGGAGGTACAAATGTGTCTGAGCGCACCAACTCCTTCCCCTTCAGTGACGTACAAGTGCCACACACAACATTTCATGAGAGGGAAGGAAGGTAGAATAGAATAGAGAACTTAAAAGGTTTCCGTTACAAATTGAAACGGAACCTTGGAGATGCAAAGAAGGAAGGTTAAGGAGATTCCCATAGTTGAGCTAAAGCAGCCCTAGCCACAACTACATTTGGCCCATCAAGTAGCTTTTGGACTTGGGTATAGAAAGTAGGTGCCAGTGCAATAAGACGAGAGCCGAGCCTGGTATCAAGTCTTTAGACATATAAAACATTCAACCAAAAGGAGCGGATTTCAGAGCAGTCCCAAAATAAATGGAATAGGTCCCTTTCTCCAGAGCATTGACACCAGCCATATTTAGAGCAAGACGGCCACATTTTGTATAATTTAGTCGGAGTAAGATAGTCTTTGAAGCAGTTTCACATGCATCTCGACATGGTCGGTCCACTTAGATATGCAAAATGAGTTACTATAGATGTTTCCATTAATGGAGGGTAAAAAGTAGAGTGTAAATCCGATTCCCATTGTATGTCTTCAGCAAATTTCTCAGACATTTCAGACTGCATACATTTGTACCAGTAGGTAATTTCTTCCTTAGAGGAACTAGTGGTCAGTCTGCTCATAAATTATGCCGGTGGCAAACAATAAGCATTGGTCAACTTACACATATAACGTACCCAGTGAGCAATTTGGAGACGCCTATAGTAATCGGTAGAAGGGAGTGCATAGGTAATTTGGAGATGAGGAAAGGAGGGCGACAATACTTCCCAAAAGGAAATTATTGATTGTGGACATACCATTCGCAATCCATGTACTAAGGGGTAAATTAATGAAATAACTAAGTGCTGTGAGGGAGAGGTTGGGGGAAGGTTGTCCAGTCAGCCCTCGGGAAGACATTAGTATCCCATGCCCAGAGAGCATCCGAGGTGGCTAGGAGGCAAAACTCAGGTAGGAATTCCCGACAAGGCATCCTTTTCACAGTCTACCTAGGGCTTGCAGCCAGGGGTCAAGAGACAATTTTTTCATTGTGATAGAATACATGCCAACTGGTTTAAAGGTAGATCCGAGCCACTTAGAAGCACTTTATGCTAGGAGCCATGTACTGATGGTCATAGTTTGCAGAATTATATAGTCTGACTGATATTATATAATTATCATTGTCAGTGAAAAAGAAGGTTCCCCCTTCATAGCTTATGGGTACCATCCATGTCACTGACTTGCTCAATATAACTGAGTGGTAATATCCACCCACATGTTCTATTCATATGCCACTATTATTATAACGCCACAAAACATAAGAGGTTGCCCCCGTAACTGTCAGTTGTGCCACCCATGGCTGTGACTGCTGTGCTTTGCTGCCTTGCTGTTACATGTATAAAATCAAAGCATTAGTATATTAGGATAAAATTTCTTATTTAACATGAGTGTGGTTGGGTGGGTATTTTGCAAATCTACATTATATTGTCCCTGTAGACCAGTGGTAGCCAACCCTGGTCATCGAGAGCTACCAACAGTTCACGTTTTCCAGCTCACCTACCAGGTGCACAGGTGCAGTCATTGACACATTTTAAAAGATCCACAGATGGAGCTAATAACTTCACTTGTGATTCTGCGAGGAAACCTGGAAACCGTTAACTGTTGGTAGCTCTCGAGGACCAGGGTTGACTACCCCTGCTGTTCATCGCTGGTGCCCCATCGGCTGTGCATGCAGGCCAATATCGACGATCTCGTCCATATTTGCCTGCACTTCTATGGAGCCGGGTGACGGGGGGAGTGAAGTCACTGCCCCCCGCCGTCGGGTCTCCCATCGGCCGTATACGCCGCCGGGCAGCTCGGCGGCGGATAGTTAAATGTGTAGGGCCCTTAAGTTGCAGAGCAAGAAATGCTGAAACAAGAAAAAAGGTTTATCAAGTTCAAATCTGCATTAATTCTACTTGTGTGTTTTTTTTTTTTTTGTCATCTCAAGGAAAGTGAAGCACCTCCAAGTGTGAGCATATATCGGTAAATTTACTAAAGCTTCTAAAAGTGAAAAGAGGTGATTGTTGCCCATAGCAACCAATCGGATTCTCTTTATCATTTCTTTATTGTATTATAGGAAATGATAGAGGGAATCTGATTGGTTGCTATGGGCAACATCACCTCTTTTTTCACTTTTACCAGCTTTAGTAAATTTACCCCTTAGCCTCAAATGATGAAAAATAACTTTTCCCTGATTCTCAGTCCTTGGAATTAAAGTGAACTGAACAAAACTTTGTTGTGCTCTGACCTTGCCTGCACCAAACCCTCCCATGTTTTCAGATATCCTTCTTACAGTGAGGTACTGTACCTCAGGGTGTACTCCTCTTTTGTTTGACTTATACAATGGTAGTTACAATGTTTGTATCGGGTTGGATATGAAATCCCGGCGGATGGGATGCTGGCTGTCAATATCCTGACAGCAGCATCCCGCCCGCCAGAATGCCGGCAGCGTGGCGAGCGCATAGAGACCACTTGTGGGCTCGCCATTCTGCAGGCACGGTGCCTCGCTGCGCTCACCACAGGTTATATTCTCACTCTATGGGTGTCGTAGACACCCACGAGTGGGAATAGCTCTGGTGAAGCTGTCGGGATTCCGGCGTCTGGATCCTGAACGCCGAGATACTAACTACATCCCATTTGTATCACATGTATTAATCTCTGTCTGCCTCTCTCAGTAACCTTTCCACAAAAGTTTATGTACAAGAACCTGTCCATCCTTTATGCCTGACTTGTGTAGTGCAGGGTACACTGTCGGTGCGGTCACTGGAGGAAGGGCTCAGGCATGGCATGTTATATTTATAAACCACCTTGTGATTAGAGATTTAAGATGGGGGTGCAGATTTTACATTGCTGGATAAGAGGGCAAAACCAATTAAAAGATAAAGAGATTGAGGCACACTTGGAGCTGTTGCACTGAAGGCCTTAGTATCACACTAAATGCTGTGATTATTTGGCTGCAAAATAGCTCTAATGCAGGCCTGGCCAACCTGTGGCTCTCCAGCTGTTGTAAAACTACAAGTCCATCATGCCTTGCCACAGTTTTGCTATTAGGGAATGCTAAAACTGTGGCAGGGCATGCTGGGATGTGTAGTTTCACTACATCTGGAGAGCCACAGGTTGGCCAGGCCTGCTCTAATGACTAAGAGAATGATTTGATAGTTGCTCAGTGCATGTTGCCATATTTATGAGAGCTTTTCCAGAATTGCTGATTTGGGGTATATAAGTAAACTGCCGTGCTACTTGCATGTAATGCTTCTGAAGATGACGCTGAATGAAGTATAACATGTATTGCAACATGCATGCACATTGTGGCTGAGGTGTTTCTGAACTCTGTATGTGCGCTGTTTTATAAATATAATAAATCAGGCATGTAAGAAAATACTGCAGTTTCTAATCACCCCAACTCGCTGTCTTGTTCTGTCACCTAAATAAAACATCACTGTAGTACTAAGTTTTATTTTTTAAGATTATAATCCATCCGATTAATTTATTTTAATGTGCAGTTGACGGTATTCGCTCTTTGTAGTTCACATTATGTCACTGATCAAAGACAATTCAATTCATTAGTGCTACAACCAATTTCACTGACAAAATGGCTGCTTCCTCTGTAAGTAATACGTGCCATTGTTCCATTGTGTTGGTTTGATTTTTAGGTGCACTTTGCAGATTGTCAAAATCTATACATTGTTTGCATATCTTTCCTTGGAAATTAATGTGTGAATCATGGCTGTGGCAGAAATATTACTTCCAAAATGAACAAAAATGTAATACTGTTGGTGTCTCATGGCTTTGACTGCATTGTTTTGTATTAAAATCATTTTTCAGAACTACACGTATTATATGAGGTGTCTCACATTTCAGTGGTGATGAGCAAAAATTACATATTTACTCATACATAACGACAAATCGCCTACATCGCTCAGCGTGCACACTCAATATGCATGGTCCTGTGGTCACATGCAACGTCGTCGGGTTTGTGCTGAGCATCAAACCTAGCAATATCGCTAGCAATTTGGTGCCTATCGTACAGCGTGGATGGCAAACTGGACGACAAATGATATAGCAGACCAATTTGACGTCACCTTCATGCCACTAGCAATATCACTAGGTTTGATGTGCATGGAACTGTGGGAGTGCGCATCTTGAGTATTCACACTGAGCGATGTAGGCGATCTACCATTCCAAAACGGCAAATCACCCCAATATCGCATCAGTGTGTGCCTAGCTTGAGAGTGTTAGGTACATGTTCTTACTTAGGCAATTAGCATATAAGCTTTAAAGAGAACTGGGATTAGCATTGTAGTTACTGCTCATAGGAGGGAATTCAATCCAGGAAGAATCCGTTTGCTTGGCCAAATCATCGCAACAATAGCCGTGCTGCATGGCAGCCCAATCTTGCACAAAAGTGTTCACTGCCCCATAGGCTGAAGGGTTTAAACACTGCAGCAATTTGCACCCTTTGTCTGCAATTGAATTCCCCCCATAGTGCCTTTGTATACTATGGTTTTATTAATAAAACCAAGTGTCCCTGCTATTCACTATGCTGTCTCTTAGGTCTAGGAGATTGCATAGCATAATTCAAAGCTTAAATCAGATGTCCTATCAAGCAAAAAGCATAAAGTGTGCACTATAGGCTTGCTTATATAAACCAATTCTTCCTTCAGAGGCAGGGCCGGTTGGAACACCCCAGGTTAAAACCCACATCTTACAAGAGACCATAAAAAAAAAAAAAAAAGTGTGTAAAATTAAGAAAAATTCTACAAACATCCCAAACTTCAAGAAGTAATGGAAAAATGCACCAGGAAATTTGCAATTGATGACATTACATTATAGTGCAGTGGCAAACGGGTGTGGTATTGAAAGTCGACAGTAACTAGGTCGACAATGTCTAGGTCGACCACTATTGGTCGACAGTAACTAGGTCGATAGGGTCAAAAGGTCGACAGGGTCAAAAGGTCGACATGTTCTAGATCGACAGGTCAAAAGGTCGACATGAGTTTTTAATGTTATTTTGGTGTCGTTTTCTTCGTAGAGTGACCGGGAACCCCAATTAGTGCACCGCGTCCCCTCGCATGGCTCGCTTCGCTCGCCATGCTTCGGGCATGGTGCCTTCGCTCCGCTGCCGCTTCGCTCGGCACAGATTACCGTTCCAATCGTAGTCCACGTGGATCGTTAAGTATGAAAAGGTTAAAAAAAATACGATTTTACTTACCGATAAATCTATTTCTCGTAGTCCGTAGTGGATGCTGGGGACTCCGTCAGGACCATGGGGATTAGCGGCTCCGCAGGAGACAGGGCACAAAACTAAAGCTTTAGGATCAGGTGGTGTGTACTGGCTCCTCCCCCTATGACCCTCCTCCAAGCCTCAGTTAGGATACTGTGCCCGGACGAGCGTACACAATAAGGAAGGATATTGAATCCCGGGTAAGACTCATACCAGCCACACCAATCACACCGTATAACTTGTGATCTAAACCCAGTTAACAGTATGACAAACGTAGGAGCCTCTGAACAGACGGCTCACAACAATAACAACCCGATTTTTTTGTAACAATAACTATGTACAAGTATTGCAGACAATCCGCACTTGGGATGGCCGCCCAGCATCCACTACGGACTACGAGAAATAGATTTATCGGTAAGTAAAATCTTATTTTCTCTGACGTCCTAAGTGGATGCTGGGGACTCCGTCAGGACCATGGGGATTATACCAAAGCTCCCAAACGGGCGGGAGAGTGCGGATGACTGCAGCACCGAGTGAGAGAACTCCAGGTCCTCCTCAGCCAGGGTGTGCCCCTGACCAAGTAGCAGCTCGGCAAAGTTGTAAAGCCGAGACCCCTCGGGCAGTCGCCCAAGATGAGCCCACCTTCCTTGTGGAATGGGCATTTATATATTTTGGCTGTGGCAGTCCTGCCACAGAATGTGCAAGCTGAATTGTACTACACATTCAACTAGCAATCGTCTGCTTAGAAGCAAGAGCACCCAGTTTTTTGGGTGCATACAGGATAACAGCAAGTCAGTTTTCCTGACTCCAGCCGTCCTGGAAATCTATATTTTCAGGGCCCTGACAACATCTAGCAACTTGGAGTCCTCCAAGTCTCTAGTAGCCGCAGGTACCACAATAAGCTGGTTCAGATGAAACGCTGACACCACCTTAGGGAGAAACTGGGGACGAGTCCGCAGCTCTGCCCTGTCCGAATGGACAATCAAATATGGGCTTTTGTGAGACAAAGCCGCCAATTCTGACACTCGCCTGGCCGAGGCCAGGGCCAACATCATGGTCACTTTCCATGTGAGATATTTCAAATCCACAGATTTGAGCGGTTTAAACCAACGTGATTTGAGGAATCCCAGGACTACGTTGAGATCCCACAGTGCCACTGGAGGCACAAAAGGGGGTTGTATATGCAGTACTCCCTTGTCAAATTTCTGGACTTCAGGAACTGAAGCCAATTCTTTCTGGAAGAAAATCGACAGGGCCGAAATTTGAACCTTAATGGACCCCAATTTGAGGCCCATAGACACTCCTGTTTGCAGGAAATGCAGGAATCGACCGAGTTGAAATTTCTTCGTGGGGCCTTCCTGGCCTCACACCACGCAACATATTTTCGCCACATGTGGTGATAATGTTGTGCGGTCACCTCCTTCCTGGCTTTGACCAGGGTAGGAATGACCTCTTCCGGAATGCCTTTTTTTTTTTTTTTTCCCTTAGGATCCGGCGTTCAACCGCCATGCCGTCAAACGCACCCGCGGTAAGTCTTGGAACAGACATGGTACTTGCTGAAGCAAGTCCCTTCTTATCGGCAGAGGCCCTGAGTCCTCTGTGAGCATCTCATGAAGTTCCGGGTACCAAGTCCTTCTTGGCCCATCCGGAGCCACGAGTATAGTTCTTACTCCTCTACGTCTTATAATTCTCAGTACCTTTGGTATGAGAAGCAGAGGAGGGAACACATACACCGACTGGTACACCCATGGTGTTACCAGAACGTCCACAGCTATTTCCTGAGGGTCTCTTGACCTGGCGCAATACCTGTCCAGTTTTTTGTTCAGGCGGGACGCCATCATGTCCACCTTTGGTCTTTCCCAACGGTGCACAATCATGTGGAAACAACTTCTCGATGAAGTCCCCACTCTCCCGGGTGGAGGTCGTGCTGAGGAAGTCTGCTTCCCAGTTGTCCACTCCCGGAATGAAAACTGCTGACAGTGCTATCACATGATTTTCCGCCCAGCGAAGAATCCTTGCAGTTTCTGCCATTGTCCTCCTGCTTCTTGTGCCGCCCTGTCTGTTTACGTGGGCGACTGCCGTGATGTTGTCCCACTGGATCAATACCGGCTGACCTTGAAGCAGAGGTCTTGCTAAGCTTAGAGCATTGTAAATTGCCCTTAGCTCCAGTATATTTATGTGGAGAGAAGTCTCCAGACTTGACCACACTCCCTGGAAATTTTTTCCCTGTGTGGCTGCTCCCCAGCCTCTCAGGCTGGCATCCGTGGTCACCAGGACCCAGTCCTGAATGCCGAATCTGCGGCCCTCTAGTAGATGAGCACTCTGCAGCCACCACAGAAGAGACACCCTTGTCCTTGGAGACAGGGTTATCCGCTGATGCATCTGAAGATGCGATCCGGACCATTTTTCCAGCAGATCCCACTGAAAAGTTCTTGCGTGAAATCTGCCGAATGGAATCGCTTCGTAAGAAGCCACCATTTTTCCCATGACCCTTGTGCAATGATGCACTGACACTTTTCCTGGTTTTAGGAGGTTCCTGACTAGCTCGGATAACTCCCTGGCTTTCTCCTCCGGGAGAAACACCTTTTTCTGGACTGTGTCCAGAATCATCCCTAGGAACAGCAGACGTGTCGTCGGGATCAGCTGCGATTTTGGAATATTTAGAATCCACCCGTGCTGTTGTAGCAGTACCCGAGATAGTGCTACTCCGACCTCCAACTGTTCCCTGGACTTTGCCCTTATCAGGAGATCGCCCAAGTAAGGGATAATTAAGACGTCTTTTCTTCGAAGAAGAATCATCATTTCGGCCCTTACCTTGGTAAAGACCCGGGGTGCCGTGGACAATCCAAACGGCAGCGTCTGAACTGATAGTGACAGTTCAGTACCACGAACCTGAGGTACCCTTGGTGAGAAGGGCAAATTGGGACATGGAGGTAAGCATCCTTGATGTCCAAGGACACCATATAGTCCCCTCTTCCAGGTTCGCTATCACTGCTCTGAGTGACTCCATCTTGATTTGAACCTTTGTATGTAAGTGTTCAAAGATTTCAGATTTAGAATAGGTCTCACCGAGCCGTCTGGCTTCGGTACCACAAATAGTGTGGAATAATACCCCTTTCCTTGTTGTAGGAGGGGTACTTTGATTATCACCTGCTGGTGAATTGCTTCCAATACTGCCTCCCTGTCGGAGGGAGACGTTGGTAAAGCAGACTTCAGGAACCTGCGAGGAGGCGACGTCTCGAATTCCAATCTGTACCCCTGAGATACTACCTGTAGGATCCAGGGGTCCACTTGCGAGTGAGCCCACTGCGCGTTGAAACTCTTGAGACGACCCACCACCGCACCTGAGTCCGCTTGTAAGGCCCCAGCGTCATGCTGAGGACTTGGCAGAAGCGGTGGAGGGCTTCTGTTCCTGGGAAGGGGCTGCCTGCTGCAGTCTTTTTTCCTTTCCTCTACCCCTGGGCAGATATGACTGGCCTTTTGCCCGCTTGCCCTTATGGGGACGAAAGGACTGAGGCTGAAAAGACAGTGTCTTTTTCTGCTGAGAGGTGACTTGGGGTAAAAAGGTGGATTTTCCAGCTGTTGCCGTGGCCACCAGGTCCGATAGACCTACCCCAAATAACTCCTCCCCTTTATACGGCAATACTTCCATGTGCCGTTTGGAATCCGCATCACCTGACCACTGTCGTGTCCATAAACATCTTCTGGCAGAAATGGACATCGCACTTACTCTTGATGCCAGAGTGCAAATATCCCTCTGTGCATCTCGCATATATAGAAATGCATCCTTTAAATGCTCTATAGTCAATAAAATACTGTCCCTGTCAAGGGTATCAATATTTTCAGTCAGGGAAACCGACCAAGCCACCCCAGCACTGCACATCCAGGCTGAGGCGATCGCTGGTCGTAGTATAACACCAGTATGTGTGTATATACTTTTTAGGATATTTTCCAGCCTCCTATCAGCTGGTTCCTTGAGGGCGGCCGTATCTGGAGACGGTAACGCCACTTGTTTTGATAAGCGTGTGAATGCCTTATCCACCCTAGGGGGTGTTTCCCAACGCGCCCTAACTTCTGGCGGGAAAGGGTATAACGCCAATAATTTCTTAGATATTAGCAATTTTTAATTCATCTGATTCAGGAAAAACTACAGGTAGTTTTTTCACACCCCACATAATACCCTTTTTTGTGGTACTTGTAGTATCAGAAATATGTAACACCTCCTTCATTGCCCTTATCATGTAACGTGTGGCCCTACTGGAAAATACGTCTGTTTCTTCACCGTCGACACTGGAGTCAGTGTCCGTGTCTGTGTCGACCGACTTAGGTAATGGCCGTTTTAAAGCCCCTGACGGTGTTTGAGACGCCTGGACAGGTACTAATTGGTTTGCCGGCCGTCTCATGTCGTCAACCGACCTTGCAGCGTGTTGACATTATCACGTAATTCCATAAATAAGCCATCCATTCCGGTGTCGACTCCCTAGGGGGTGACATCACCATTACAGGCAATTTCTCCGCCTCCACACCAACATCGTCCTCATACATGTCGACACACACGTACCGACACACAGCACACACACAGGGAATGCTCTGATAGAGGACAGGACCCCACTAGCCCTTTGGGGAGACAGAGGGAGAGTTTGCCAGCACACACCAAAACGCTATAATTGTACAGGGACAACCTTATAATAAGTGTTTTCCCTTATAGCATCTTAATATATTTTCTCTAACGTCCTAGTGGATGCTGGGGACTCCGTCAGGACCATGCTGGGGACTCCGTCAGGACCATGGGGATTAGCGGCTCCGCCGGAGACAGGGCACAAAAATAAAGCTTTAGGATCAGGTGGTGTGCACTGGCTCCTCCCCCTATGACCCTCCTCCAAGCCTCAGTTAGGTTTTTGTGCCCGTCCGAGCAGGGTGCAATCTAGGTGGCTCTCCTAAAGAGCTGCTTAGAAAAAGTTTTTAGGTTTTTTTATTTTCAGTGAGTCCTGCTGGCAACAGGCTCACTGCATCGAGGGACTTAGGGGAGAGAAGTCAACTCACCTGCGTGCAGGATGGATTGGCTTCTTAGGCTACTGGACACCATTAGCTCCAGAGGGATCGAACACAGGCCCAGCCATGGAGTCCGGTCCCGGAGCCGCGCCGCCGACCCCCCTTGCAGATGCCGAAGATGGAAGAGGTCCAGAAGCAGGCGGCAGAAGACTTTTCAGTCTTCCTGAGGTAGCGCACAGCACTGCAGCTGTGCGCCATTGTTGTCAGCACACTTCACACAGCGGTCACGGAGGGTGCAGGGCGCTGGGGGGGGCGCCCTGGGCAGCAATGTATAATACCTTTTTATGGCTAAAAATACATCACATATAGCCCTTGAGGCTATATGGATGTATTTAACCCCTGCCAGATCTCACAAACTCCGGAGAAGAGCCCGCCGAAATAGGGGGCGGGGCTTATTCTCCTCAGCACACAGCGCCATTTTCCTGCTCAGCTCCGCTGTGAGGAAGGCTCCCAGGACTCTCCCCTGCACTGCACTACAGAAACAGGGTAAAACAGAGAGGGGGGGGGCACTTTTTTTGGCGATATTACTATATTTCAGCTGCTATAAGGATACAACACTTATATAGGGTTGTTCCCATATATATTATAGCGCTTGGGTGTGTGCTGGCAAACTCTCCCTCTGTCTCCCCAAAGGGCTAGTGGGGTCCTGTCTTCAATAGAGCATTCCCTGTGTGTCTGCTGTGTGTCGGTACGTGTGTGTCGACATGTATGAGGACGATGTTGGTGTGGAGGCAGAGCAATTGCCGGTAATGGTGATGTCACCCCCCAGGGAGTCGACACCGGAATGGATGGCTTTGTTTATGGAATTACGTGATAATGTCAGCACTTTACAAAAATCAGTTGACGACATGAGACGGCCGGCAAACCAGTTAGTACCTGCCTAGGCGTCTCAGACACCGTCAGGGGCTGTAAAACGCCCTTTACCTCAGTCGGTCGACACAGACCCAGACACGGACACTGAATCTAGTGTCGACGGTGAAGAAACAAACGTATTTTCCAGTAGGGCCACACGTTATATGATCACGGCAATGAAGGAGGCTTTGCATATCTCTGATACTACAAGTACCACAAAAAGGGGTATTATGTGGGGGGTGAAAAAACTACCTGTAGTTTTTCCTGAATCAGAGGAATTGAATGATGTATGTGATGAAGCGTGGGTTAACCCAGATAGAAAAGTGCTAATTTCAAAAAAGTTATTGGCATTATACCCTTTCCCGCCAGAGGTTAGGGCGCGCTGGGAAACACCCCCTAAGGTGGATAAGGCGCTCACACGCTTATCAAAACAAGTGGCGTTACCGTCTCCTGATACGGCCGCCCTCAAGGATCCAGCTGATAGGAGGCTGGAAACTACCCTAAAAAGTATATACACACATACTGGTGTTATACTGCGACCAGCCATCGCCTCAGCCTGGATGTGCAGTGCTGGGGTGGTCTGGTCGGATTCCCTGACTGAAAATATTGATACCCTGGATAGGGACAGTATTTTACAGACTTTAGAGCAATTAAAGGATGCTTTTCTTTATATGCGAGATGCTCAGAGGGATATTTGCACTCTGGCATCGAGAGTAAGTGCGATGTCCATATCTGCCAGAAGAAGTTTATGGACACGACAGTGGTCAGGTGATGCGGATTCCAAACGGCATATGGAAGTATTGCCGTATAAAGGGGAGGAATTATTTGGCGTCGGTCTATCGGATCTGGTGGCCACGGCAACTGCCGGGAAATCCACCTTTTTACCTCAGACCCCCTCCCAACAGAAAAAGACACCGTCTTTTCAGCCGCAGTCCTTTCGGTCCTATAAGAACAAGCGGGCAAAAGGACAGTCATATCTGCCCCGAGGCAGAGGAAAGGGTAAGAGAGGGCAGCAAGCAGCTCCTTCCCAGGAACAGAAGCCCTCCGCGGGTTCTGCAAAGCCCTCAGCATGACGCTGGGGCTTTACAAGCGGACTCAGGAACGGTGGGGGGTCGACTCAAGAATTTCAGCGCGCAGTGGGCTTGCTCACAGGTGGACCCCTGGATCCTGCAGGTAGTATCTCAGGGTTACAGGTTGGAATTCGAGAAGTCTCCCCCTCGCCGGTTCCTAAAGTCTGCTTTGCCAACGTCTCCCTCAGACAGGGCGACGGTATTGGAAGCCATTCACAAGCTGTTTTCTCAGCAGGTGATAGTCAAGGTACCCCTCCTACAACAGGGAAAGGGGTATTACTCCACGCTATTTGTGGTACCGAAGCCGGACGGCTCGGTAAGACCTATTATAAATCTGAAATCTTTGAACCTGTACATACAAAAATTCAAGTTCAAGGGGGACTTTATGGTGTCCCTGGACATAAAAGATGCTTACCTGCATGTCCCAATTTGCCCTTCACATCAAGGGTACCTCAGGTTCGTGGTGCAAAACTGTCATTATCAGTTTCAGACGCTGCCGTTTGGATTGTCCACGGCACCTCGGGTCTTTACCAAGGTAATGGCCGAAATGATGATTCTTCTGCGAAGAAGAGGCGTATTAATTATCCCTTACTTGGACGATCTCCTGATAAGGGCAAGGTCCAGAGAACAGCTGGAGGACGGAGTAGCACTAACTCAAGTAGTGCTGCAACAACACGGGTGGATTCTGAATTTTCCAAAATCTCAGTTGACCCCGACAACACGTCTGCTGTTCCTGGGAATGATTCTGGACACTGTTCAGAAAAAGGTGTTTCTTCCGGAGGAGAAAGCCAAGGAGTTATCCGAACTTGTCAGGAACCTCCTAAAACCAGGAAAAGTGTCTGTGCATCAATGCACAAGAGTCCTGGGAAAGATGGTGGCTTCTTACGAAGAAATCCCATTCGGCAGATTCCACGCACGAACTTTTCAGTGGGATCTGCTGGACAAATGGTCCGGATCGCATCTGCAGATGCATCAGCGGATAACCTTATCGCCACGGACAAGGGTGTCTCTTCTGTGGTGGTTGCAGAGTGCTCATCTGTTAGAAGGCCGCAGATTCGGCATACAGGACTGGGTCCTGGTGACCACGGATGCCAGTCTGAGAGGCTGGGGAGCGGTCACACAGGGAAGAAACTTCCAGGGAGTATGGTCAAGCCTGGAGATGTCTCTTCACATAAATATACTGGAGCTAAGAGCGATTTACAATGCTCTAAGCCTGGCAAAACCCCTGCTTCAGGGTCAGCCGGTGTTGATCCAGTCGGACAACATCACGGCAGTCGCCCACGTAAACAGACAGGGCGGCACAAGAAGCAGGAGAGCAATGGCAGAAGCTGCAAGGATTCTTCGCTGGGCGGAAGATCATGTGATAGCACTGTCAGCAGTGTTCATTCCGGGAGTGGACAACTGGGAAGCAGACTTCCTCAGCAGACACGATCTACACCCGGGAGAGTGGGGACTTCATCCAGAAGTCTTCCACATGATTGTGAACCGTTGGGAAAAACCAAAGGTGGATATGATGGCGTCTCGCCTCAACAAAAAACTGGACAGGTATTGCGCCAGGTCAAGAGACCCTCAGGCAATAGCTGTGGACGCTCTGGTAACACCGTGGGTGTTCCAGTCAGTGTATGTGTTTCCTCCTCTGCCTCTCATACCCAAAGTACTGAGAATTATACGGCAAAGGGGAGTAAGAACGATACTCGTGGCTCCGGATTGGCCAAGAAGAACTTGGTACCCGGAACTTCAGGAGATGCTCACGGAAAATCCGTGGCCTCTACCTCTAAGACGGGACCTGATTCAGCAGGGACCGTGTCTATTCCAAGACTTACCGCGGCTGCGTTTGACGGCGTGGCGGTTGAACGCCGAATTCTAAGGGAAAAAGGCATTCCGGAAGAGGTCATTCCTACACTGGTAAAAGCCAGGAAGGAGGTGACTGCACAACATTATCACCGCATTTGGAGAAAATATGTTGCGTGGTGTGAGGCCAGGAAGGCCCCCACGGAGGAATTTCAATTGGGTCGATTCCTACATTTCCTGCAAACAGGATTGTCTATGGGCCTCAAATTGGGGTCCATTAAGGTTCAAATTTCGGCCCTGTCGATTTTCTTCCAGAAAGAATTGGCTTCAGTTCCTGAAGTCCAGACTTTTGTAAAAGGAGTACTACATATACAGCCCCCGGTTGTGCCCCCAGTGGCTCCGTGGGACCTTAATGTAGTTTTGGATTTTCTCAAATCCCATTGGTTTGAGCCACTCAAATCGGCGGATTTGAAATATCTTACATGGAAAGTAACCATGCTACTGGCCCTGGCTTCAGCCAGGAGAGTGTCAGAATTGGCGGCTTTATCCTATAAAAGCCCATATCTGATTTTCCATTCGGACAGGGCAGAACTGCGGACGCGTCCTCATTTTCTGCCTAAGGTGGTGTCAGCGTTTCACCTGAACCAGCCTATTGTGGTGCCTGCGGCTACTAGCGAATTGGAGGATTCCAAGTTGCTGGACGTTGTCAGGGCATTGAAAATATATATTTCAAGGACGGCTGGAGTCAGAAAATCTGACTCGCTGTTTATACTGTATGCACCCAACAAGCTGGGTGCTCCTGCTTCTAAGCAGACGATTGCTCGTTGGATTTGTAGCACAATTCAACTTGCACATTCTGTGGCAGGCCTGCCACAGCCTAAATCTGTCAAGGCCCATTCCACAAGGAAGGTGGGCTCATCCTGGGCGGCTGCCCGAGGGGTCTCGGCATTACAACTCTGCCGAGCAGCTACGTGGTCGGGGGAGAACACGTTTGTAAAATTCTACAAATTTGATACCCTGGCTAAAGAGGACCTGGAGTTCTCTCATTCGGTGCTGCAGAGTCATCCGCACTTTCCCGCCCGTTTGGGAGCTTTGGTATAATCCCCATGGTCCTGACGGAGTCCCCAGCATCCACTAGGACGTTAGAGAAAATAAGATTTTACTTACCGATAAATCTATTTCTCGTAGTCCGTAGTGGATGCTGGGCGCCCATCCCAAGTGCGGATTGTCTGCAATACTTGTACATAGTTATTGTTACAAAAAAATCGGGTTGTTATTGTTGTGAGCCGTCTGTTCAGAGGCTCCTACGTTGTCATACTGTTAACTGGGTTCAGATCACAAGTTGTACGGTGTGATTGGTGTGGCTGGTATGAGTCTTACCCGGGATTCAAAATCCTTCCTTATTGTGTACGCTCGTCCGGGCACAGTATCCTAACTGAGGCTTGGAGGAGGGTCATAGGGGGAGGAGCCAGTGCACACCACCTGATCCTAAAGCTTTATTTTTGTGCCCTGTCTCCTGCGGAGCCGCTAATCCCCATGGTCCTGACGGAGTCCCCAGTATGGTCCTGACGGAGTCCCCAGCATCCACTACGGACTACGAGAAATAGATTTATCGGTAAGTAAAATCTTATTATAATATCGCCACACAAAATGCCCCCCCCTCTCTGTTTTAACCCTGTTTCTGTAGTGCAGTGCAGGGGAGAGCCTGGGAGCCTTCCTAGCAGCGGAGCTGTGTAGGAAAATGGAGCTGTGTGCTGAGGAGAATAGGCCCCGCCCACTTTCCGGCGGGCTCTTCTCCCGGTTTTTCTGACAACCTGGCAGGGGTTAAATACATCCATATAGCCTCAGGGGCTATATGTGATGTATTTTTAGCCAGCATAGGTACTTTCATTGCTGCCCAGGGCGCCCCCCCCAGCGCCCTGCACCCTCAGTGACCGTTGGTGTGAAGTGTGCTGAGAGCAATGGCGCACAGCTGCCGTGCTGTGCGCTACCTTAAGAAGACTGGGAAGTCTTCAGCCGCCGATTTCTGGACCTCTTCTCTCTTCAGCATCTGCAAGGGGGTCGGCGGCGCGGCTCCGGTGACCCATCCAGGCTGTACCTGTGATCGTCCCTCTGGAGCTAGTGTCCAGTAGCCTAAGAAGCCAATCCATCCTGCACGCAGGTGAGTTCACTTCTTCTCCCCTAAGTCCCACGTTGCAGTGAGCCTGTTGCCAGCAGGACTCGCTGAAAATAAAAAACCTAACAAAACTTTTACTCTAAGCAGCTCTTTAGGAGAGCCACCTAGATTGCACCCTTCTCGGCCGGGCACAAAAACCTAACTGAGGCTTGGAGGAGGGTCATAGGGGGAGGAGCCAGTGCACACCACCTGATCCTAAAGCTTTTACTTTTGTGCCCTGTCTCCTGCGGAGCCGCTATTCCCCATGGTCCTTACGGAGTCCCCAGCATCCACTTAGGACGTCAGAGAAAGTAAGTTCTCACCTGTCCCCATCTCTCTCCCCGCCGGCACGCACCCCCGGGAATCCCGCCAGCATGCGTGGCAGACACACACATGCCAGAGTCACTGCCTCACCCGGCTGCTGCTGCCTGACAGGCGCTCTGTGCTGTAGCTCCTCCCCCTATATTTAGTGAGCACAGCCTCGTTGTGTACCTATACGGAGGCTGCAGCGCTGCATACGCAGCCTGTAGCCTCCGTTCCTTCGTCAAAAAGTAAAAATAAAACCGCTAAACCGATGTATCAGCGGGCAGGGGGGGTTTCTAGGTACTCGGACCCCCCCCCCCCCCTTCGTGCGCGTATGGCTATCATGATGCGATCGCATCCCGGAAGGTTTGACAAGTTACAGGGTGTTGATGCAGCATAGGGCGGTAGTCTTGCGGGAAACCCAGGCGTGTCGTGGCCGTCACGCATCCATGTGTAGGCTGGGGCCAACCTCTATTTGAGGTTTTTGCAATGTGATCACAATTGAATTGCGATCACATTGCAAAGCGGCACCTTACGTGCTGGCCGGCCCCCAGCATATGATTTTAGTGGTCATTACGGCTCGCAGGTGAAACTTCTAGACCAGGCATTCCCAATCACGGTCCTCAAGGCACACTAAGGGCTAAAACACACTACCCGGCTTTTGCCGGCCGGGAAAAAGCCGGACAGCTTTTTCCCGTGCCGGCATTGTAGTTAACAGTGGGAGGGCTAGGGTCCCTTCACACTGCACGGCCCCGGCCCGGCTGCCGGGTTGCAGCCGGGTTTCACCACTGGAAGGTGCGGCTGCCAGGCGGGCGCCGGGCCGTCTTTGCAGCCAGTGAACCGTGTGTGTGTAGGGGAGCTTTCACACACAACGTTTTTTTTCCAAGCCGTGTCTGATGCTGCGCATGCGCACAGCATTACACACGGCTCAAAGCCGTCCTGTGTGACAGACTCTGCAGGTTTCTCCCGGATGGAAAAAAGCCAGACAAAGTTTGTCCGGCTTTTTGCCATCCGGGAGAAACCGGACAGTGTGTTACAGCCCTATCAGTGCAGGCTTTAGTGATATCCAGGCTTCAGCACAGGTCACTTAATTAGTAGCTCAGTTATTTTGATTTAACCATCTGTGCTGCAGCCTGGTTCCGGTATGAATGGTCGACCATGTTATGGTCGACAGTCATTAGGTCGACCACTATTGGTCGACATTGACATGGTCGACATGGACACATGGTCGACACATGAAAATGTTCGACACATGAAAAGGTCGACATGAGTTTTTTTTTAACTTTTTTTGGTGTACTTTTTTGCATAATGTGACTGGGAACCCCAATTAGTGCACCGCGTCCCCTCGCATGGCTCGCTTCGCTCGCCATGCTTCGGGCATGGTGCCTTCGCTCCGCTACCGCTTCGCTCGGCACAGATTACCGTTCCAATCGTAGTCCACGTGGATCGTAAAGTATGGAAAAGTTCCCCAAAAGAAAAAAAAGTTAAAAAACTCATGTCGACCTTTTTATCTGTCGACCTTTCATGTGTCGACCATGTGTCCATGTCGACCATGTAAATGTCGACTAATAGTGGTCGACCTAATGACTGTCGACCATAACATGGTCGACCATCTGAACGGATACCCTGCAGCCTGGATATCACTAAAACCAGCACTGTTGGTGTGCCTTGAGGACCGTGGTTGGGAATGCCTGTGCTAGACAGTGCTAAAAAAAAAACCTGGGACTGTCCTGCTGAAATCAGGATGGTTGGGATGTATGGACCAGATATCTGATATTCGCTGCTCCCCTTCGTGTTGTATCAAAGACGCTGTCCTTGCATGTTTATAGTTATATATTTGGACAATAATTTATTGTTGCCATGATAAGAAATTATTGCCCTTGTTTATCAATGAGTGGTAAATTTCACTGTGAGTGATAAATTGCACCAGCCAATCCGCTCCTGTCATTTTCCAAACCCAGCCTGTGACATAGAAGTTAGGAGCTGATTGGCTGGTGCAATTTATCACTCACAGTGAAATGTATCACACATTGATAAATAAGGGTACATAATTATTAGGACCAATTCCTGATTACTGATAAATAGGTCCGTTACTGTGGCGCAAGGGAATTTTAAATTTGTGGGTGTTTTTATTGACTGTCAGCGGTTGCGCAGTGTGGCCGCTAGGGGGCGCTGTTGCTCATTATCGCGCACACAGCTAGTGCTGTCAGGCTTCCGTAGTTTGCTTGCTGTTTCCCGTAGGCTTGTGGGATCCCGGACAAGATGGCGGCCGTTACCCTCTGCAGGGCGACCGGTGCCCGGGCAATGTCACGTAAGTCACCCGAGGTGTGTGGAAGTGTCGGGGCACAGGGGGGGTAAGCCATGAGTGTTGGGTCCAGATCCAGTGCTGTGAGCTGTTAACCCTGCACCCCCTGCGGTGGAACCATAAGTCCCAGCATACCTTGCAATGAATTGACAACAAAGGTTTAATAACACGTTTTTGAATGTAATTTTGTATTGATATGTACAGATACAAGGTCTTTGGTAACATGCCTGCGCACAGCTGGGGATACATGTCTCAGGAGACACCCAGTATTACAGAACAAGCAAGTTAGAGTATGCTGGGACTTGTAGTTCTACAGCATCTTACTGAGCACCATGGCTTTCCCACACCCATCTTCTATGCTGCAAATACATTTAATTGCATTTACGTCCATATTGTCTGAGCGTGCTGTGTCTCTATGCGGATTACAGTGAGGTCAGTGTTCCTGTGAGTGTCACTGTTGGGGATTACAGTGTAACAAGAGGTGCGTGTGAGTGATACCGGGTCACCGCCACCGCTGCTCAGTATAAAGCACACGCGCCTGACAGCCGGTTCCTGTCACTAAATGCAGCGTAGGGAGGGGAAGCACCAGGTCTGCAGGGGGTAGCCACAGCGGAGACTATTGCACAGACCTCAGTGTGACCCGACCTGACCCGATTCATCAGCATATTAGCAGAAATGATTTATTATATTACGCCTTCATTAGCAAAATCCCATTGAATGCAGTAATCAAGGCAAGTGTATGGATAAAGCAGTCACTCAGTCCGCGCTGTCAGTACTTCTGCATAGGTCACTTCATTACTAGGGAGGCCAGAGACTGAATGTGACAGCTTCATGCCCTCTGAGGTAATGGAGGCAAATAAATCTTACAGACCATAATTAATAATTTCTTGACTTTGTGAACCTAGAAACAGAAATGATGTTGGGCTAATATATATATATATATATATATATATATATATATATATATATATATATAGAGAGAGAGAATATAGAACATGAGGTATGGTACAGAAGTAAACTTGTACTATAATAGTGTTCATTCTAGGATTTTTTTAGGGCAGGGTGCTGATCATTGAGGAGGGCACATTTTTGAGGTGACGCTTTGCGCACAAAGCATAGCGCATATGTTTATAGTTTTTATACATATATTTTCCCCTTAATGTTTCATTTACCCCCACATAATATAGGACACACATGTAACACCCAACATCTGTACTGAGAAAAATACTATATTTGTCCAGTCTTCTTGAAAGAACGGCTACAGTATATACATAATAAGTAGATAATAATAAATATCTCCTCCACTGCTAAAGCAGTTATAATCCTTATGTGTTATAATACAGAAAAGTTAAGCAGAGGGTTAAAATATACAGTATAGGTACAAAATAAAAGTCTGTTCTTCTACTAAGGAAATAGTGTAAGCAGTACATGCTCTCTGCTTACCTTGTTCATTCCCTCTATATCAGAGTGCTGTGTTATGCAGGCAACCACAGCAGTGATGCCATGTACAGTGCCTCCTCTGCCATCCATTTCATTAAGGATAGAAATTGTTTCCAATTTCAGAGGTAGGCAAGGAGTAGACAACAACATTGTAACATGCACTCTAACTGTTGCATTCTGTATACAAGGGGGCGATTTATGATCCTGCAGGGTGCACTGAAAATGGGCAGGGTGTAGCACCCTGCTGAAACAGCCTAGAAGGAACACTATATAAGCTAACAAAAGTAAACTTTTACTATATGCGTATGTGTGTGTACCCTATGTTCCGGACTTATGCTGCGGTCCTGCGATGTGTAACTGGGCCTGGGCAGCACTATAGTGAAACCACACTTTCAGGATTTCTGACTGCAGTATTAGCACAGCACAGTGCCTGGGAGCGGTAAGCACCAGGTAGTGTATCTAATAGTCCGTGGCTGGCATTTCTACATTGACCTGGCCACTGGGAATTGTTTTAGCCCTTGGGTTAGATACACTTTGTAGCAGAGTTTATGGAACAGAATGAAAGCTGCCATTGACAGCATGGTTTCCAGTGTATTTGCCAAGAACCTAATTATACTGATATTGAAGACACCTTTTCGCTTCAGTAGTGGGTGCTGTATACAGATATACTCAGTTGTAATTTCTTTACACCACCGCATCATTTGCCCGATGTCAGTGGGCTTCAATTCCAGAGCAGCTGGCTTTTCTTGGTATAGAATACAAAGCCAGTAGTGGGCAACAGATGCAATAACCCTCTATTGGTCATCCTCCTAAGGACTTCGATGTCGCATAGTGAGGGTTGTGCATTCATGCAGTCTGTGTAGCTGGTCAGTCTGTGTGTGTGAAGTTTGTTTTCGCAACACCTTATGCCGCATCTCATATCCTATAATGTGTACACAAACCTAATAGTTGTAATATAAATAGTATGCATGTTTCTCTAGCATCCATAAGGGATATTGGTGAATTAGGGGGACATTTACTAAGCAGTGATAAGAGTGGAGAAGTGAGCCAGTGGAGAAGTTGCCCCATCAACCAATCAGCAGCTCTGTATAATTTTATAGTATGCAAATTATAGATATTACTTCAGTGCTGATTGGTTGCCATGGGCACTTCTCCACTGGCTCACTTTACCGCTCTTATCACTGCTTAGTAAATGTCCCCCTTAGTACAATGGGGTATAGACGGGGTCCAAAGGAGCCAGTTCACTTTAAATGTCTTCAACTGGGTGTGCTGGCTCCTCCCCTCTATGCCCCCTCCCACAATCAGTTTAGGAAAAAGTGCCCTTAGGAGAGGATGCACACTCTGGAGCTCCAGAGTTTTCTTCAGTTTCTTTTAAAAACTTTATTTTCTCTGACGTCCTAGTGAATGCTGGGAACTCCGTAAGGACCATGGGGAATAGCGGCTCCGCAGGAGACTGGGCACAAAAGTAAAAGCTTTAGGACTACCTGGTGTGCACTGGCTCCTCCCCCTATGACCCTCCTCCAAGCCTCAGTTAGATTTTTGTGCCCGGCCGAGAAGGGTGCACACTAGGGGCTCTCCTGAGCTTCTTAGTGAAAGTTTAAGTTTAGGTTTTTTATTTTCAGTGAGACCTGCTGGCAACAGGCTCACTGCATCGAGGGACTAAGGGGAGAAGAAGCGAACTCACCTGAAGTGCAGAGTGGATTGGGCTTCTTAGGCTACTGGACACCATTAGCTCCAGAGGGACCGAACACAGGCCCAGCCTCGGAGCTCGGTCCCAGAGCCGCGCCGCCGGCCCCCTTACAGAGCCAGAAGCAAGAAGAGGTCCGGAAAAATCGGCGGCAGAAGACATCAGTCTTCAACAAGGTAGCGCACAGCACTGCAGCTGTGCGCCATTGTTACTCAGGCACACTTCACACTCCGGTCACTGAGGGTGCAGGGCGCTAGGGGGGGGGCGCCCTGAGCAGCAATGTAAAACACCTTGGCTGGCATAAATACACCACATAAAACCCCCAGGGCTATATGGATGTATTTTAACCCCTGCCAGAACTCACCTAAAAAGCGGGAGAAAAGGCCGCCGAGAAGGGGGCGGAGCCTATCTCCTCAGCACACGGGCGCCATTTTCCATCACAGCTCCGCTGGAAGGACGTCTCCCTGACTCTCCCCTGCAGTCCTGCACTACAGAAAAGGGTAAAAAAGAGAGGGGGGCACTAATTTGGCGCAGTTTTGATACTAACAGCAGCTATAAAGGGAAAAGCACATTTTATAGTGGTATTCCTGTCTATATATAGCGCTCTGGTGTGTGCTGGCATACTCTCCCTCTGTCTCCCCAACGGGCTAGTGGGTCCTGTCCTCTATCAGAGCATTCCCTGTGTGTGTGCGGTGTGTCGGTACGATTGTGTCGACATGTTTGAGGAGGAAAATGAGATGGAGGCGGAGCAATTGCCTATTATACAGTTGTCACCCCCTAGGGAGTCGACACCTGAGTGGATGAGCTTATGGAAGGAATTGCGTGATAGTGTCAGCTCTTTACGACAGACAGTTGACGACATGAGACAGCCGGCTACTCAGCTTGTGCCTGTCCAGGGGTCTCAAACGCCATCAGGGGCTTTAAAACGCCCGTTACCTCAAATGGCAGACACGGATACTGACTCCAGTGTCGATGATGAGGAGACATACGTGACTTCCACTAGGGCCACACGTTACATGATTGAAGCAATGAAAAATGTTTTGCATATTTCTGATAATACAAGTACCACTAAAAAGGGTATTATGTTTGGTGAGAAAAAACTGCCTGTAGTTTTTCCTGTATCCGAGGAATTAAATGAAGTGTGTGATGAGGCGTGGGTTTCCCCCGATAAAAAACTGATAATTCCTAAAAGGTTATTGGCATCGTACCCTTTCCCGCCAGAGGATAGGACACGTTGGGAAACACCCCCTAGGGTGGATAAAGCGCTCGCACGCTTGTCTAAACAGGTAGCACTACCCTTTCCTGATACGGCCGCCCTAAAGGAACCTGCCGATAGAAAGCTGGAGAATATCCTAAAATGTATATACTCTCACACGGGTGTTATACTGCGACCAGCAATCGCCTCAGCCTGGATGTGCAGTGCGGGCCTGGCGTGGTCGGATTCCCAGACTGAAAATATTGATACCCTAGATAGGGACAGTATATTACTGACTATAGAGCATTTGAAGGATGCATTTCTATATATGCGTGATGCACAGAGGGATATTTGCCGACTGGCATCAAGAGTTAGCGCGCTGTCCATTTCTGCAAGAAGAGGTTATGGACGCGGCAGTGGTCAGGCGATGCGGATTCTAAAAGGCACATGGAAGTATTGCCTTATAAGGGGGAGGAGTTATTTGGGGTAGGTCTATCAGACCTGGTAGCCACGGCAACTGCTGGAAAATCCACATTTTTGCCCCAGGTAGCTTCTCAACCTAAGAAGACGCCGTATTATCAGGCGCAGTCCTTTCGGCCCCATAAGGGCAAGCGGGCAAAAGGCGCCTCATTTCTGCCCCGTGGCAGAGGGAAAGGGAAAAGGCTGCAACAAACAGCCAGTTCCCAGGAACAAAAGCCCTCTCCCGCCTCCGCAAAGTCCTCAGCATGACGCTGGGGCTTTACAAGCGGACTCAGGCACGGTGGGGGCCCGTCTCAAGAAGTTCAGTGCGCAGTGGGCCCACTCGCAAGTGGACCCCTGGATCCTTCAAGTGGTATCTCAGGGGTACAAATTGGAATTCGAGACGTCTCCCCCTCGCCGTTTTCTAAAGTCTGCTTTACCGACGTCTCCCTCAGACAGGGAGGCAGTATTGGAAGCCATTCACAAGCTGTATTCCCAGCAAGTGATAATCAAGGTACCCCTCCTACAACAGGGAAAGGGGTACTATTCCACACTATTTGTGGTACCGAAGCCGGACGGCTCGGTGAGACCAATTTTAAACCTAAAATCCTTGAACACTTACATACAAAGGTTCAAATTCAAGATGGAGTCACTCAGAGCAGTGATTGCAAACCTGGAAGAAGGGGACTATATGGTGTCTCTGGACATCAAAGATGCTTACCTACATGTCCCAATTTACCCTTCTCACCAAGGGTACCTCAGGTTTGTGGTACAGAACTGTCACTATCAGTTTCAGACGCTGCCGTTTGGATTGTCCACGGCACCCCGGGTCTTTACCAAGGTAATGGCCGAAATGATGATACTCCTTCGAAGGAAGGGAGTTTTAGTTATCCCTTACTTGGACGATCTCCTGATAAGGGCAAGATCCAGGGAACAGTTGGAAGTCGGGGTAGCACTATCTCAGATAGTGCTGCGCCAGCACGGTTGGATTCTCAATATTCCAAAATCACAGCTGATCCCGACGACACGACTTCTATTCCTAGGGATGATCCTGGACACAGTCCAGAAAAAGGTGTTTCTCCCGGAGGAGAAAGCCATGGAGTTATCCGAACTAGTCAGAAATCTCCTAAAACCAGGCCAAGTCTCAGTGCATCAATGCACAAGGGTCCTGGGAAAGATGGTGGCTTCTTACGAAGCAATCCCATTCGGCAGATTCCACGCAAGAACCTTCCAGTGGGATCTGCTAGACAAATGGTCCGGGTCGCATCTTCAGATGCATCAGCGGATAATCTTGTCACCAAGGACAAGGGTGTCTCTCCTGTGGTGGTTGCAGAGTGCTCATCTTCTAGAGGGTCGCAGATTCGGCATTCAGGACTGGGTCCTGGTGACTACGGATGCCAGCCTGAGAGGCTGGGGAGCAGTCACACAGGGAAGGAATTTCCAGGGCTTGTGGTCAAGCCTGGAGACATTACTTCACATAAATATCCTGGAGCTAAGGGCCATCTACAATGCTCTAAGCCTAGCAAGACCTCTGCTTCAAGGTCAGCCGGTGCTGATCCAGTCAGACAACATCACGGCAGTCGCCCACGTAAACAGACAGGGCGGCACGAGAAGCAGGAGGGCAATGACAGAAGTTGCAAGGATTCTCCGCTGGGCGGAAAATCATGTGATAGCACTGTCAGCAGTGTTCATTCCGGGAGTGGACAACTGGGAAGCAGACTTCCTCAGCAGACACGACCTCCACCCGGGGGAATGGGGACTTCACCCAGAAGTCTTCCACATGATTGTGAACCGTTGGGAAAAACCAAAGGTGGACATGATGGCGTCCCGCCTCAACAAAAAACTAGACAGGTATTGCGCCAGGTCAAGGGACCCTCAGGCAATAGCTGTGGACGCTCTGGTAACACCGTGGGTGTACCAGTCAGTGTATGTGTTCCCTCCTCTGCCTCTAATACCCAAGGTACTGAGAATCATAAGAAGGAGAGGAGTAAGGACTATACTCGTGGCTCCGGATTGGCCAAGAAGGACTTGGTACCCGGAACTTCAAGAGATGCTCACAGAGGACCCGTGGCCTCTACCTCTAAGAAAGGACCTGCTCCAGCAGGGACCCTGTCTGTTCCAAGACTTACCGCGGCTGCGTTTGACGGCATGGCGGTTGAACGCCGGATCCTAAAGGAAAAAGGCATTCCGGATGAAGTCATCCCTACCCTGATCAAAGCCAGGAAGGATGTAACCGTACAGCATTATCACCGTATTTGGCGTAAATATGTTGCGTGGTGCGAGGCCAGGAAGGCCCCTACAGAGGAATTTCAACTGGGTCGTTTCCTGCAAACAGGACTGTCTATGGGCCTAAAATTAGGGTCCATTAAGGTTTAAATTTCGGCCCTGTCGATTTACTTCCAGAAAGAACTGGCTTCAGTTCCTGAAGTTCAGACGTTTGTCAAGGGGGTACTGCATATACAGCCTCCCTTTGTGCCTCCAGTGGCACCTTGGGATCTCAATGTAGTTTTGGGGTTCCTAAAATCACATTGGTTTGAACCACTCTCCACTGTAGACTTAAAATATCTCACTTGGAAAGTGGTAATGCTGTTAGCCCTGGCTTCAGCCAGGCGTGTCTCAGAATTGGCGGCTTTATCCTATAAAAGCCCTTACCTAATTTTTCATACGGACAGGGCAGAATTGAGGACTCGTCCTCAATTTCTCCCTAAGGTGGTTTCAGCGTTTCACTTGAACCAGCCTATTGTGGTACCTGCGGCTACTAGGGACTTGGAGGACTCCAAGTTGCTGGACGTAGTCAGGGCCCTGAAAATATATGTTTCCAGGACGGCTGGAGTCAGGAAATCTGACTCGCTGTTTATTCTGTATGCACCCAACAAGCTGGGTGCTCCTGCTTCTAAGCAAACTATTGCTCGTTGGATTTGTAGTACAATTCAGCTTGCACATTCTGTGGCAGGCCTGCCACAGCCAAAATCTGTAAAAGCCCATTCCACAAGGAAGGTGGGCTCATCTTGGGCGGCTGCCCGAGGGGTCTCGGCTTTACAACTTTGCAGAGCAGCTACTTGGTCAGGGGCAAACACGTTTGCTAAATTCTACAAATTTGATACCCTGTCTGAGGAGGACCTTGAGTTCTCTCATTCGGTGCTGCAGAGTCATCCGCACTCTCCCGCCCGTTTGGGAGCTTTGGTATAATCCCCATGGTCCTTACGGAGTTCCCAGCATCCACTAGGACGTCAGAGAAAATAAGAATTTACTTACCGATAATTCTATTTCTCGAAGTCCGTAGTGGATGCTGGGCGCCCATCCCAAGTGCGGATTGTCTGCAATACTTGTACATAGATATTGTTACAAAAATCGGGTTATTATTGTTGTGAGCCATCTTTTCAGAGGCTCCTCTGTTATCATGCTGTTAACTGGGTTCAGATCACAGGTTGTACGGTGTGATTGGTGCGGCTGGTATGAGTCTTACCCGGGATTCAAAATCCTTCCTTATTGTGTACGCTCGTCCGGGCACAGTATCCTAACTGAGGCTTGGAGGAGGGTCATAGGGGGAGGAGCCAGTGCACACCAGGTAGTCCTAAAGCTTTTACTTTTGTGCCCAGTCTCCTGCGGAGCCGCTATTCCCCATGGTCCATACGGAGTTCCCAGCATCCACTACGGACTACGAGAAATAGAATTATCGGTAAGTAAATTCTTATTATTTTTAGTATGCTGTTTGGGCAACAGCATACCTGCACCGTGGGAGTTAGGGGGAGGGGGGGGGGGGGGGGCGGTCACCGGCCTCTGTAAGGTGTCAGTTCCGCTTCCCCGCTGCAGGACCACCGTCCTGAGAGGTTGTTGTAGAGCGGGGCACTGCGCCTTAGCGGTCATAATCGCAGTGCACTGCACACCCCTAACATTGCCTGAAGGTGACGAGAGTGGGGAGTACAAACCGGGGTCCCCTAGTTCTTGGTACGGCAAAGACGCAGGGGTGGCATACGGGACCCTCCAGGGAGGGACCTGCTATAGCCCCGCTGTGTACACTGGCAGCGGTAGTGAAAACTAACACTTGCTGGGATGTTTTACACTTGTATGGAGACTTTGCCAGTATAAATATCACTGAAGCTCTGACACCATTACAGGGGGCGGAGCTTCCTCAGAGCGGGACCAGCTGCGTTTTTGCACTTTCCTCTGCTTACAGCTGCAGCAGCAGGCACACGCAGCTCCTCCAGACACTCAGGATATGCAGGAAAACTGGTACAGGGGTGTAGCAAAGGGGGGAGAGCCGCTATGGTACACAATCTGTGTCCTGAAAGGGACAAAGACTCCAGTGTTTCACCGTGATATAACAGCTTGCAGCCTCGCTGGGGCTGGTTAGCTTGGGTGTGCTGTTCCCTTCTCTCTGTCTCCCTCTCACATACAGTAAGGGCAGGCTTGCTATTGTATTACTTGTCTGTGTGTATGTGTATATAAGTGTTGTTTACTGTATACATGGTGAAACACCAATTATGCACTGTATGTCACACCAGATTCTCTCCCTCTACATCTGTTTCCATATCATGTGAACAATGCAGCCAGTCCTCACAACTCAGTGAGGGGGCTGGGGGGGAGGGTCAGGAGCCTTCCTGTCTAGGTGCCATAAAATCCATGATGTCAGATATGTCATCTCGGCTCACTGCTAATTCTCAAAAAACTCAACAACTGCAGCAGGCTGTGGCAGACCTAGCTGCAAGTGCAGGTGTTCCACAGCCCCCTCCTCTCTAGATCAGGACCACAAAAGCGTGGGTTACCTGCTTTACTCTCAGACTCTAATGAGGAGACACAGGAGGAGGGGGAGGTATTGGATCCTGTTACTGGGGATTCCCCTTCTACACAAGGTATTGAACCCCTCATTCTAGCTATTCGGGACGTGTTAAAACTCCCTCTAGAGGACGCTGCGGCACAGCAGTTGATTTTCTTAACACAGAACAAACTCCGTGTCACTTTCCCTGAAAGTTACTGCGGGGAAATCCACGTTTCTCCCCTCTGGGGCCCCGCCGGCTAGACATTCCTATCCCGGGGCAGTCTACCCAGTCCTTTCGGTCTAACAGATTTAGATCTAGGGCCAGTGGTGCCTCCAATGCAACAAGGGGCACCAGCGGTAAGACAAGAAAACCAGCAGCTGCAGGTTCTCAGGAACAGAGCACCAGTTCAGCTTCCACTAAGCCTCAGCATGACGGTGCCCACCCACCCCGAGGGGATCTCAAGGTGGGAGCTCGACTGCGTCACTTCAGCCTCATCTGGGAAAGCTCCTGCCAGGATACCTGGGTACGTGACCTCATTTCTCAGGGCTACAAGCTGGGAGTTTGACGGCGCTCCTCCCCAACGATTTTTCAGATCAAGCTTACCAGCTTCGGAGGATACGCGTGTTATGCTGAAACAGGCCATCCTAAAATTGGTCCAGTCCCAAGTCATTGTTCCAGTGCCACTGCAACAACAGGAAAAGGGTTATTACTCCAACCTGTTTGTGGTACCAAAACCGGATGGTTCGGTAAGGCCCATTTTGAATCTAAAATCCTTGAACCCTTACCTTAAGGTTTTCAAGTTCAAGATGGAATTCTTGCAAGCAGTGATTGCGGGCCTAGAGGTACTTGAGTTCATGGTCTCCCTGGATATAAAGGACGCCTATCTTCATATCCCGATTTGTCCACCTCACCAGGCTTACCTGAGGTTTGCCCTGCTGGATGATCACTACCAGTTCCAGGTGTTCCAACTCTGAGTCCAGGGGGGTAAATATTGTCCCTTATCTGGACGATCTCGATAAAAGCGAGATCCAGGGAGCTTTTATTGCTCCACATAGACCACACTATCCAACTTCTGTCACACCATGGGTGGATCCTCAATTTACAGAACTCGGTGGCTCCTGTTCCAGGGAAAGTTGCTTTATACTGTGGCCCAACAAAATGTTCCTCCCAGAGGACAAAGCGAGCACACTCAGGAGATGGTCCAAATGGTTCTACGGCCTACTCGGATATCCATTCATCTTTGCATAAGATTGTTGGGGAAGATGGTAGTCTCATACAAGGCGATCCAGTATGGAAGGTCCCATGCCAGAATATTTCAATTGGATTTCTTGAGCGAGTGGTCCGGATCACATTTTCAGATGCACCGGATAATACGGCTGTCACTTAGGCCAGGATTTCCCTCCTGTGGTGACTGCAGTCCTCCGACCTCCTGGAAGGTTGAAGTTTCGGGATTCAGGATTGGATCCTCCTCACGACAGATGCGATTCTGAGAGGATGGGGAGCTGTCACCCAGGGGGCTCAGTTCCAGGGCAGGTAGTCAGCCCTACTTCCAATCAACATTCTGGAACTTTGGGCGATCTACAATGCTCTGTTTCAGACCTCTCTTCTACTCAGGGATCACGCGATCCAGGTTCAGTCAGACAATGCCACGGCAGTGGCGTACATCAATCGACAAGGAGGAACAAAAAGCAGGGCCTGCATGTGAGAGGTGTCGAAGATACTCCTCTGGGCAGAAAGAAATGCAAGAGCAATGTCCGCAATCTTCATTCCGGCAGACAACTGGGAAGCGGACTTCCTGAGTCGTCACGATCTCCACCCTGGAGAGTGGGGGCTCCACCATCAGGTGTTTCAGCAGATCATCCACTGGTGGGGCTGCCCACAAATAGACATGATGGCTTCTCGACTCAACAAGAAGCTTCGCTGGTATTGCTCACGGACCAGGTACCCTCAGGCGAACGCAGTAGATGCACTGACGTCGCCTTGGCCTTACCGGCTGGTCTACCTGTTTCCTCCGATTCCGTTGCTCCCAAGGGTGCTCAAGCGAAATAGGAATCAAAGAGTCCAGGCTATTCTGATTGCCTCGGAGGGCGTGGTACGCGGATCTTCTGGACATGTCAGTCGAAAACCCTTGGCCCCTGCCAATGAGAAGAGATTTTCTTCAACAAGGACTGTTCATCTACCCGGAATTCGTTTGATGGCATGAAGGTTGAGCGGAACATCCTAGCTCACTAAGATCTTTCCAAAAAGGTTATTGCTACCATGGTTCAGGCCAGGAAACCTGTGACGTCAAAACACTATCATCATATCTGGAGAAGATATGTCTCTTGGTGCGAGGAACGCACGTATCGGCCTGCTGAGTTCCACTTGGGACTTTTCCTGCAGGCTGATGTGGATAAGGGCTTACGTCTGGGTTCCATTAAGGTCCAGATTTCAGCTTTCTAAATTTTCTTCCATAAGAAACTGGCAGTGTTGCCAGAAGTTCAGACCTTCTTGCAAGGGGTACTTCACTTACAACCTCCTTTTGTGCCACCTATGGCACCCTGGGATTTGAATGCAGTTTTGGAATTTCTACAATCCTCCTGGTTTGAACCACTGATGACGGTAGAAGGCAAGTACCTTCTACTAGGCGTGTCGCCGAATTGGGGACCTTATCGTGTAAAAGTCCCTACCTCGTCTTTTACGAGGACAGAGCGGAGCTCCGGACTAGTCAGCAGTTCCTGCTGAAGGTCGTCTCTGTGTTCCACTTGAATCAACTTATTGTGGTTCTCCACCCCTGCAGAATCTGTTACGGCCCTTAAACGTTCTTTCCCTTTCTTATGGCAATCGTCTCACATAACTTATCTTGGTGTTAAGCTGTCCGCTAACGAGTCCCAGTTGTTCCTGTTGAATTATTTACCTCTTCTACAAACGATTCGGAATGACTACTCTAGATGGAATATGAAATATCTTTCTTGGTTTGGGAGGATAAATATAGTTAAAATGAATACCCTCCCTAAATTATTGTATGTAATGCAGGCCCTCCCGATCCGCATCCCAGAGTCCTGGTTCCGATCTATTTCACTTTTGATCCAGCAGTTTGTCTGGCAGAGGAAGAGACCCAGGCTTAAACGCTCCAAGTTGACTAAATCAATTGAGAATGGCGGCCTCCAACTTCCTGATATAAAATGTTATTACCATGCCATTCTTTTGAGTAGAATTATAGACTGGACAAGAAACCGCAAACATAAACAATGGGTGGAGCTAGAGGGCCTGTACGTGCAGCAATTCCCGGAGATATTCCCCTGGCTCCCCTCCTCCCCAAAATTGCCTCTCCCCCATCCTACTATAACTCCCACGCTAGCCGCCTGGAAATCGCTAAGGGAACTTCCTTATATCTCTTCCAAATTCGGCCCCTTGACCTCCTTTTCTGGCCAACCCTGATTTTGTTCCGGGTGTTAACCCCGCCCACTTCTCACGTTGGGCTGTGGCGGGACTGTTCAGGGTCGGTCATATGGTATCACCGACTGGAGTCAAACAATTCTCAGATTTGAGGGAGAGGTGGGACGTCCCCCAACAGGACTTTTGGAAATTCCTACAAATACAACACTTCTTGGTGACTGGCTCTAGACTTCGGAGCGCCGCTAGAGAATTGACTCTATTTAAGAAACTCTGTGTTGCTGTCCTTGACCCGACCCACGTCATATCCACCGTGTACAAAATTGTTTGCCATTCCTGACCTGTCGCTACTCCATCCTTTGCTGTGGTTTGGGAGAGAGACTTGGGTATTTCCCTGTCGCCTAGGGACTGGGAAATTTTTTTCTTGAAAACCCACACGAGTTCTGTTTGTGTCCAGATCAGGGAGACTCAATATAAAGTGGTGACACAGTGGTACAGACATCCCTCCCTCCTCCATGCTATGTATCCCTCTTCATCAGCTCACTGCTGGCGCTGCTCTTCCCCATCCGGCACCCTTCTACATATTTGGTGGACATGCCCCCTGATCCAACCCTTTTGGCGGGAGGTTATACACATCTCCCAGGTTATTCTTAAGACTCAAATCCCGCAGGATCCAGCATTCTGGCTTATCAATCACTCCAATATTCCAGTGTCCCGACACAAACATTCCTTGCTGCGACATTTAAGTAACGCAGCGCGTACTGTAATCCCGGCCATGTGGAGGTCCCACTGTGATAGGTGGCTAAGCGTACCTGCAGTCTCACGCCTGTCCAGTTGTGGCCTCTCTGGTCGTTCGGTTCTTGCTTGTCGCGACGTCAGGCGGAATCTGCGTGGGAAGGCTGCGTAGGACCTGGGCAGAAGGGACGGGGATACCCCAGTATAGTCAACACCCCCCTTTTAAAGGTGAAAGGACCACTACGGTGGGATACAGTAACAAAGATTTATTATAGACAGGGTTAGTCACTGGTCCATGTGACTAAATTCACCTCTTAGTAGAGTTCAGTGCAATTCAATAAGCCACGATACTTTTAGTCACATACTAAAAATATAACATAACATTAACACGAGCATTTCAGAATTTCAACACTCAAGACGTCTTATACAGCTGTTTCATGAGTATGCATGCGTTATACTGACGGGTCACTAGATGTCGCTAGATTGGATATGTTCAGTTTATGCTGCTGACAAAACGTTCCAGCTATATCACTGTCCTACAGGGGGTGCTGTAGAATGAGTTCGCACTGTGCACAGTATTTGTAATCCAACGGGTGGTGCCGTGGAGCAGCTACTTGCCATGTATAGCACCAGTTTCCAATAGAGGGTGCTGTGGAGTAAGTCATATCCCAGTATAGCAATGCTTCAAATAGAGGGCGCTGTGGAGCAAGTCATATCACAATATAGCAATGCTTCAAATAGAGGGCGCTGTGGAGTAAGTCATTTCACATACAGTGGGTCACAGAGCAAATGACCCAATCCTGGCACACACATTGTGCTGCAGCTCAAACAGTCTAGGGATAAGTGTCACTTCGTGTTTTCCTTGCAATTGCAGTGGTAAGGGGAAGCAGAGGGTTTCACACAACCCTATCCCTTAAGGCTCTCTCTGGTACAATGGCAGGCAGCTCCAAATAAATCCCACATGTCCCTCTCTTTGTACATAGAGTCCTGCTGTGATCTGTCCCAAGGGGCTGTGATGTTGCAAGCTGTCAGGGTGATCACTGTTGGTCTGGGTGCCCATATGTGGGGGCTGTCTGGGGTGAAGTAGAGTACCTGCATTATCTGCTGCTGTTGCCAGCTCCTGCCGGTCACTTCTCACTGCTGCTTTTCAGGATGACAGCCGTCTCTCGATGCCCAGTCTCTCCCAGCGCAGCGCGCCTCCAGACCTCCGCGTACAGCTCTTCACACCCACGCATGACACACTGCCTCCTGTTCTACTGCCATGCTCTCTCTGTCTGCTCACTGCAGCTCTCCTTCCTGCTTCTCTCCCCACACGACACGGCCAATCAGAGCGATCCCAGCTTCCCGCTCTGCAGGGATCCTGATGGAAAGCCCAGGGTCCTAGTGCTATACATATTCCTCTCCTGGTTGCCATAGTTGCTTAGCAACCAGTGTAAAAAGGATTTTAATCCTCACAGTGCATCTGCAGCTGGTTTAACTAGTAGACAGGGTACCCCAAACGCGGGTATCACATGTTCGCCCGCTGAAATTATGCGTGTCCCCACGCATACTGTAATGGATTAAAGTCCTACACCACAGTCTTTGAACTCCCAATACATGCAAATAATTAGATGCCAACAAGTTAAACGTGAACAGTTATACCTTTCTACTTTTACTCTTGTTAAATAGCTAGGGTATGTCCATCCCAGGGACCCCATCTTTCCGCCACAGGACTCCGATCCCTCTGCGGTACGGGTTCTTCAATGGTGTACATGGGTGGTACTCTATATCACGGCGTGCGATCTGCAACGAGCATGTGGTGCACCTTTATCGCATCTCATTGATCTTCGTATAGCCTGCTGTATCCTGAAGGCGAATTCTTCTCCCGTTATGGTCCTGTACTCACTATCCATTACAGGCTTCTCTTCCGTGGAATGGGCTTCAGCCTTCTCAGCTGCCTGTGGGGTCTCTGCCTGCAGTGCCTGGGGCTTGGGTTCAGACGATGGCATTGCTGGCTCCGGACTTCTGGATTCCACGGGTTCCACTATCTTTGTCATGGCCATGTGGACCACTGCTTCAGTGTCCCTTTTCTGGTAAGTCGCACCGGCATCTGTTTGCTCGAAATGTGCTGCACGGTAATCTGCGTCTTGCCTTTTTGGGATGTACTCTCGTTTTGGTTGAGGAGAAATCTGAGGCTTTATCACATTTTGAAGGCACTGCTGCACTGTCTCACTCTGACCTTTCGCAACCGGTCTCTCGCTTGTGTCCAGCATTTTCCTTTGCTTTGGGACTTCAGGTTCGGGTGGTCGGGGTATCCGTTCAGGTCGAGGAGGATTGGTGTTAGGTCTACCGGTCTCACTATTACAGTCTCTTGGTTCCTCTCTGCTTCCGCTGTCCCAGTAGTCTTGCTGGTAGTAGAGTGGAGGCTTTCTATACCGCGGACAGCGCCAATACCGGTTACGCTCTCTGGCATGTCTGTTGCCTTGCACTGGAACGCCATTAGGACCTGTGACGTTGATGGCCTTAACGCCCCTTTTTCCATTGGTCAATTCAAATTCGACCCATTCCCCGCTTCCTTGGCTTCGGAAGTAATTGTTCTGATGGGTCTTCTGAATGCCCGTATAGTGAACATATATGGTTCTCTTAGTGTCTGTTCTCCTTATGAAGCCGTAACCACGCGTTGCACTAAGCCACAATACTTGGCCTGTCGTCTTTCTTGTTCTGGTTCTTCGATCATCCCCACCAGATGGTACACTCATCACTCCGACTTGACTCTGCCACACCAGTCTTGGTCCTGCTTTTCTGGGTCGTTCCTCCCATGGTAGATCTATTCTCTCCACTCTTTCGGAGGTCTGTTGACATACAGTGCCTTTCAGAGCATGGAATTGATCGGTCAATCGTCGGCCCGATTCTCTTACTACGTCCCAGCGAGGACGACTCTGCCAATCTTGCTCTTGACGCCATTCTCTGTGTCTATTCCTATCTTGGTCCCTGTCGAGCTCTTCTAATCTCCGGCTCATTTGGGAGAGATTCAATATCATCTCCGTCAGCCTCTGATTGAGCGTTTCCATAGGATCTGGTCCCGGTGGGGCTTGTGCTTGCTGGAGAACCGCTCCCACTTGGGCTAGTCCGTCTGACTTCACGGGCAGTGCGGTTTCTCTGTAGCTGTCATCTTCACTCCACTCTGAAGACGCATCTTTCACGACATTGTTGCTCTGATTTTTCCCAAGGATCTGCAGCACCGTCTCTTTGAATTCAGAGAAGGAGTTCCCTGGTTGCTGTCGTCTCTCCATGCGCATTTGAGAGCGAATCGTCTCTCCTCTTGCCCCTTCTACAAACAGGTCTGTTAACGTTCTATCTATCCCTTCGACTTCTCGTTCATCCAGGGCCCGTATAGCCTTTGCAGCTTCTTGTAGGGCCAGCGCGAAGTCTCGCAGTGATTCATCAGGTCTTTGTTTTCTCGCATAAAGGCGGCTCTTTAATTCCGCTATAGTCTCGCAGTCGAATATGGTCATCAGCTTCTTAAAGATCCCTTCGACGGTCTTCTTTTTGCTGTCTTCCCATGCTTTCACTTCCCGTAGTGCCGAATCCGTCAATTGACCCATAGCGATCTCTATTTTCTGTTCTTCGGTTAGTGAGTACAGGCGGAACATGGAGTACATCTTGTCTTTGAATTCTTTGAACGTACTCGAACCCGGCACTTGTTTTCCTGCAAACGTTGGTAACCATGGTGCTCCAAAATAGTATGGCATAGTCAACGGTGATGCCGCTATGGTGGTCGTGTTTCCTTGTCCGAGTGCCGGTGGTAGCATGGGAGTAGCGGGAACCTGTGGATCCGTCATCTTGCTCGTATCCTGTTCGCGGACGCCAAGTGTGATAGGTGGCTAAGCGTACCTGCAGTCTCACGCCTGTCCAGTTGTGGCCTCTCTGGTCGTTCGGTTCTTGCTTGTCGCGACGTCAGGCGGAATCTGCGTGGGAAGGCTGCGTAGGACCTGGGCAGAAGGGACGGGGATACCCCAGTATAGTCAACACCCCCCTTTTAAAGGTGAAAGGACCACTACGGTGGGATACAGTAACAAAGATTTATTATAGACAGGGTTAGTCACTGGTCCATGTGACTAAATTCACCTCTTAGTAGAGTTCAGTGCAATTCAATAAGCCACGATACTTTTAGTCACATACTAAAAATATAACATAACATTAACACGAGCATTTCAGAATTTCAACACTCGGACGTCTTATACAGCTGTTTCATGAGTATGCATGCGTTATACTGACGGGTCACTAGATGTCGCTAGATTGGATATGTTCAGTTTATGCTGCTGACAAAACGTTCCAGCTATATCACTGTCCTACAGGGGGTGCTGTAGAATGAGTTCGCACTGTGCACAGTATTTGTAATCCAACGGGTGGTGCCGTGCAGCAGCTACTTGCCATGTATAGCACCAGTTTCCAATAGAGGGCGCTGTGGAGTAAGTCATATCCCAGTATAGCAATGCTTCAAATAGAGGGCGCTGTGGAGTAAGTCATTTCACAGTCTAGCAATGCTTCAAATAGAGGGCGCTGTGGAGCAAGTCATATCACAGTATAGCAATGCTTCAAATAGAGGGCGCTGTGGAGAAAGTCATTTCACATACAGTGGGTCACAGAGCAAATGACCCAATCCTGGCACACACATTGTGCTGCAGCTCAAACAGTCTAGGGATAAGTGTCACTTCGTGTTTTCCTTGCAATTGCAGTGGTAAGGGGAAGCAGAGGGTTTCACACAACCCTATCCCTTAAGGCTCTCTCTGGTACAATGGCAGGCAGCTCCAAATAAATCCCACATGTCCCTCTCTTTGTACATAGAGTCCTGCTGTGATCTGTCCCAAGGGGCTGTGATGTTGCAAGCTGTCAGGGTGATCACTGTTGGTCTGGGTGCCCATATGTGGGGGCTGTCTGGGGTGAAGTAGAGTACCTGCATTATCTGCTGCTGTTGCCAGCTCCTGCCGGTCACTTCTCACTGCTGCTTTTCAGGATGACAGCCGTCTCTCGATGCCCAGTCTCTCCCAGCGCAGCGCGCCTCCAGACCTCCGCGTACAGCTCTTCACACCCACGCATGACGCACTGCCTCCTGTTCTACTGCCATGCTCTCTCTGTCTGCTCACTGCAGCTCTCCTTCCTGCTTCTCTCCCCACACGACACGGCCAATCAGAGCGATCCCAGCTTCCCGCTCTGCAGGGATCCTGATGGAAAGCCCAGGGTCCTAGTGCTATACATATTCCTCTCCTGGTTGCCATAGTTGCTTAGCAACCAGTGTAAAAAGGATTTTAATCCTCACAGTGCATCTGCAGCTGGTTTAACTAGTAGACAGGGTACTTCAAACGCGGGTATCACACCACCTCCCTCCCACGAGTCAGACATGGTTCACTAAACTAGACTACTTCATGAGAATGGAGGACCTGTTCCTCTCATCGATAGGCAAATCTCGTGAATTTAATTCCACGTGGTCCCCCTGGCTAGAATACAAGGCTTTCCAGGCCTACATGGCCACTCCCTTGGATAGTAGTTAGTTTCCCTATCTCTCTGTTTCACATTGCTTTCTAAGTGGTACCTCTTATTTCTCTTACCCCCCCCCCCCCCCCCCCCCTTCTTTTCCTTTCTCTCTTTTTCTTCCTTCCTACTGCTTCTAGCTTCTATCGCTGAAGCCTGTTGACTTTCTAGTTTTGCATTTCTTTTCGTTTTTTTATGTTTCACATGTTTGAAAACACCTTTTATTGCTGATGTGCATTGCAGCCCTCACGCAGACCTAGCAAGATTCCCCAGCGTTATTTCATTAGAGTATCTCTTGCTCCTCGGATGTTCCGCTCTAATTGCCTGCCCACTGGATACATATTGCCTTTGATGGTCTCACTCTTTTCTGCTGGTTTGCTATGTCTTCATCAGGCATTTGTACAATTAGATTTGTGTATAGTAGCTTTACTCGTATAGGTATTTCTATATTTGTAATTATATTTGTGTCTTTCTTTCTTTGTTCATGTCTTTTTAAAACCCTTAATAAAAACTGATTATCCCAAAAAAACTTATTGTTGTTCCGTCAAGTTATGACACTGAGGCATTGGATGCTGTGCGAGCATTGAATATTTATGTCAAGAGAGCGGCTCGGATCAGAAAGACGGATTCCTTGTTCGTGCTATATGATGCGCAGAAAAAGGGCTGCCCTGCTTCGAAGCAGTCCATTGCTCGTTGGCTTAGGCTTACTATCCAACAGGCCTATGTGTCGGCAGCTTTACCCGATCCACAGTCTCTGAAGGCCCATTCTACAAGATCGGTTGGGTCTTCCTGGGTGGCTGCCCGTGGAGTCTCGGCCTTGCAACTATGCCGAGCTGCTACCTGGTCAGGGAAGAACATCTTTGTGAAGTTCTACAGGTTTGATACCCTGGCCAAAGAGGATACCCAGTTTGGGCAGGCGGTGCTGCAGGCGTCTCCGCACATACTGGAAGCTTTGGGACGTCCCCATCGTACTTATGACCCAATATCCCTTATGGATGCTAGAGAAAATAGGATTTCTCTTACGTCCTAGAGGATGCTGGGGACTCCGTAAGGACCATGGGGTATAGACGGGCTCCGCAGGAGACATGGGCACTCTAAAGACTTTAGAATGGGTGTGCACTGGCTCCTCCCTCTATGCCCCTCCTCCAGACCTCAGTTAGATCATGTGCCCAGAGGAGACTGGGTGCACTGCAGGGGAGCTCTACTGAGTTTCTCTGAAAAAGACTTTCTCTATCGTCCTAGTGGATGCTGGGGTTCCTGAAAGGACCATGGGGAATAGCGGCTCCGCAGGAGACAGGGCACAAAAAGTAAAGCTTTTCCGATCAGGTGGTGTGCACTGGCTCCTCCCCCTATGACCCTCCTCCAGACTCCAGTTAGATTTTTGTGCCCGGCCGAGAAGGGTGCAATCTAGGTGGCTCTCCTAAAGAGCTGCTTAGAGAAAGTTTAGCTAGGTTTTTTATGTTACAGTGATTCCTGCTGGCAACAGGATCACTGCAGCGAGGGACTGAGGGGAGAAGGAGTCAACTCACCTGCGTGCAGGATGGATTGGCTTCTTGGCTACTGGACATCAAGCTCCAGAGGGACGATCACAGGTACAGCCTGGATGGTCACCGGAGCCGCGCCGCCGGCCCCCTTGCAGATGCTGAAGACAGAAGAGGTCCAGAATCGGCGGCTGAAGACTCCTGCAGTCTTCTAAAGGTAGCGCACAGCACTGCAGCTGTGCGCCATTTTCCTCTCAGCACACTTCACACGGCAGTCACTGAGGGTGCAGGGCGCTGGGAGGGGGGCGCCCTGGGAGGCAAAATGAGTACCTATAAAGGCTAAAAATACCTCACATATAGCCCTAGAGGCTATATGGAGATATTTAACCCCTGCCTGATTTCTCAAAATAGCGGGAGACGAGCCCGCCGGAAAAGGGGCGGGGCCTATCTCCTCAGCACACGGCGCCATTTCCTCTCACAGCTCCGCTGGTCAGGACGGCTCCCAGGTCTCTCCCCTGCACTGCACTACAGAAACAGGGTAAAACAGAGAGGGGGGGCAAATTTATGGCGATATTTTTATATAACAAAGCAGCTATAGGGGAGCACTTATTATAAGGCTATCCCTGATATATATATAGCGCTTTTGGTGTGTGCTGGCAAACTCTCCCTCTGTCTCCCCAAAGGGCTAGTGGGTCCTGTCTTCATTAGGAGCATTCCCTGTGTGTCTGCTGTGTGTCGGTACGTGTGTGTCGACATGTATGAGGACGATATTGGTGTGGAGGCGGAGCAATTGCCAAATATGGGGATGTCACCTCCTAGGGGGTCGACACCAGAATGGATGCCTTTATTTATGGAACTACGGGATAGTGTCAACACGCTAAAGCAGTCGTTTGACGACATGAGACGGCCGGACAATCAATTAGTGCCTGTCCAGGCGACTCAAACACCGTCAGGGGCTGTGAAACGCCCTTTGCCTCAGTCGGTCGACACAGACCCAGACACAGGCGATGACTCCAGTGGTGACGGTGACGAATCAACCGTATTTTCCAGTAGGGCCACACGTTATATGATTTTGGCAATGAAGGAGGCGTTACATTTAGCTGATACTACAGGTACCACTAAACAGGGTATTATGTGGGGTATGAAAAAACTACCTATAGTTTTTCCTGAATCAGAAGAACTAAATGACGTGTGTAATGAAGCGTGGGTTGCCCCTGATAAAAAGCTGATAATTTCAAAGAAATTATTGGCATTATACCCTTTCCCGCCAGAGGTTAGGGAGCGCTGGGAAACACCTCCTAGGGTGGACAAGGCGCTAACACGCTTATCTAAACAAGTGGCGTTACCCTCTCCTGAGACGGCCGCACTTAAAGATCCATCAGATAGGAGGATGGAAAATATCCAAAAAAGTATATACACACATGCAGGTGTTATACTACGACCAGCTGTAGCAACTGCCTGGATGGGCAGTGCGGGGGTAGTTTGGTCAGAATCCCTGATTGAAAATATTGATACCCTGGACAGGGACAATATTCTACTGTCGTTAGAACAAATAAAGGATGCATTTCTTTATATGCGTGATGCACAGAGGGATATATGCACACTGGCATCACGGGTAAGTGCTATGTCCATTTCGGCCAGAAGAGCTTTATGGACGCGACAGTGGACAGGCGATGCGGATTCAAAACGGCATATGGAAGTTTTGCCGTATAAGGGGGAGGAGTTATTTGGAGTCGGTCTATCAGATTTGGTGGCCACGGCTACAGCCGGGAAATCCACCTTTCTACCTCAAGTCACTCCCCAACAGAAAAAGGCACCGACTTTTCAACCGCAGCCCTTTCGTTCCTTTAAAAATAAGAGAGCAAAGGGCTATTCATATTTGCCACGAGGCAAAGGTCGAGGGAAGAGACAGCAACACGCAGCTCCTTCCCAGGATCAGAAGCCCTCCCCGGCTTCTACAAAAGCCTCAGCATGACGCTGGGGCTTCTCAAGCGGACTCGGGGACGGTGGGCGGTCGTCTCAAAAATTACAGCGCGCAGTGGGCTCACTCGCAAGTAGATCCCTGGATCCTGCAGATAATATCTCAGGGATACAGGTTGGAATTAGAGACAGATCCACCTCGCCGTTTCCTGAGGTCTGCTTTACCAACGTCCCCCTCCGAAAGGGAGACGGTGTTGGAAGCCATTCACAAGCTGTACTCTCAGCAGGTGATAGTCAAGGTACCTCTTCTGCAACAAGGGAAGGGGTATTATTCCACTCTTTTTGTGGTACCGAAGCCGGATGGCTCGGTAAGGCCTATTCTAAATCTGAAGTCCTTGAACCTGTACATAAAGAAGTTCAAGTTCAAAATGGAGTCACTCAGAGCAGTGATAGCGAACCTGGAAGAGGGGAACTTTATGGTATCCTTGGACATCAAGGATGCGTATCTCCACGTTCCAATTTACCCCTCACACCAGGGGTACCTCAGGTTCGTTGTACAAAACTGTCACTATCAGTTTCAGACGCTGCCGTTCGGATTGTCCACGGCACCTCGGATCTTTACAAAGGTAATGGCCGAGATGATGATTCTTCTTCGAAGAAAAGGCGTATTAATTATCCCATACTTGGACGATCTCCTAATAAGGGCGAGGTCCAGAGAACAGCTAGAGATGGGATTAGCACTGTCTCAAGAAGTGCTAAAACAGCACGGGTGGATTCTGAATATTCCAAAATCCCAGTTAATGCCGACAACTCGTCTGCTGTTCCTAGGGATGATTCTGGACACGGTTCAGAAAAAGGTTTTTCTCCCGGAGGAAAAAGCCAAGGAGTTATCCGAGCTTGTCAGGAACCTCCTAAAACCAGGAAAGGTGTCTGTACATCAATGCACAAGAGTCCTGGGAAAAATGGTGGCTTCTTACGAAGCGATTCCATTCGGCAGATTCCACGCAAGAATTTTCCAAAGGGATCTGTTGGACAAATGGTCAGGGTCGCATCTTCAGATGCACCTACGGATAACCCTGTCTCCAAGGACAAGGGTGTCTCTTCTGTGGTGGTTGCAGAGTGCTCATCTATTGGAGGGCCGCAGATTCGGCATACAGGATTGGATCCTGGTGACCACGGACGCCAGCCTGAGAGGCTGGGGAGCAGTCACACAAGGAAGAAACTTCCAGGGAGTATGGACGAGCCTGGAAACGTCTCTTCACATAAACATTCTGGAACTAAGAGCAATATACAATGCTCTAAACCAGGCAGAACCTCTGCTTCAGGGAAAACCGGTATTGATCCAGTCGGACGACATCACGGCAGTCGCCCATGTGAACAGACAGGGCGGCACAAGAAGCAGGAGGGCAATGGCAGAAGCTGCAAGGATTCTTCGCTGGGCAGAGAATCATGTGATAGCACTGTCAGCAGTGTTCATCCCGGGAGTGGACAACTGGGAAGCAGACTTCCTCAGCAGACACGATCTTCACCCGGGAGAGTGGGGACTTCATCCAGAAGTCTTCCACATGCTGGTAACCCGTTGGGAAAGACCAATGGTGGACATGATGGCGTCTCGCCTCAACAAAAAACTGGACAGGTATTGCGCCAGGTCAAGAGATCCGCAGGCAATAGCTGTGGACGCGCTGGTAACGCCTTGGGTGTACCAGTCGGTGTATGTGTTTCCTCCTCTGCCTCTCATACCAAAAGTATTGAGAATTATACGGCAAAGAGGCGTAAGAACGATACTTGTGGTTCCGGATTGGCCAAGGAGGACTTGGTACCCGGAACTTCAAGAGATGATCACGGAAGATCCGTGGCCTCTACCTCTACGGAGGGACTTGCTTCAGCAGGGTCCCTGTCTGTTTCAAGACTTACCGCGGCTGCGTTTGACGGCATGGCGGTTGAACGCCGGATCCTAAAGGAAAGAGGCATGCCGGAAGAAGTCATTCCTACTTTGATTAAAGCAAGGAAGGAAGTAACCGTGCAACATTATCACCGAATTTGGCGAAAATATGTTGCGTGGTGCGAAGATCGGAGTGCTCCGACGGAGGAATTTCAACTGGGTCGATTCCTACATTTCCTGCAATCAGGATTGTCAATGGGTCTCAAATTGGGATCTATTAAGGTTCAAATTTCGGCCCTGTCGATTTTCTTTCAAAAAGAATTGGCTTCAGTCCCTGAAGTCCAGACCTTTGTTAAGGGAGTGCTGCATATACAGCCTCCTGTGGTGCCTCCAGTGGCACCGTGGGATCTAAATGTGGTTTTGGACTTCCTAAAATCTCATTGGTTTGAACCACTAAAAAAGGTGGATTTGAAATATCTCACATGGAAAGTGACCATGCTTCTAGCCCTGGCTTCTGCCAGGAGAGTGTCAGAATTGGCAGCTTTACAAAAGCCCATATCTGATTTTCCATTCGGACAGGGCAGAACTGCGAACTCGTCCGCATTTTCTCCCTAAGGTGGTGTCAGCATTTCATCTGAACCAGCCTATTGTAGTGCCTGCGGCTACAAGTGACTTGGAGGACTCCAAGTTACTGGACGTTGTCAGAGCATTAAAAATATATATTGCAAGGACAGCTGGAGTCAGAAAATCTGACTCGTTGTTTATATTGTATGCACCCAACAAGATGGGTGCTCCTGCGTCTAAGCAGACGATTGCTCGTTGGATCTGTAGCACAATCCAACTTGCACATTCTGTGGCAGGCTTGCCACAGCCTAAATCTGTAAAGGCCCACTCCACAAGGAAGGTGGGCTCATCTTGGGCGGCTGCCCGAGGGGTCTCGGCATTACAACTTTGCCGAGCAGCTACGTGGTCAGGGGAGAACACGTTTGTAAAATTTTACAAATTTGATACTCTGACTAAGGAGGACCTGGAGTTCTCTCATTCGGTGCTGCAGAGTCATCCGCACTCTCCCGCCCGTTTGGGAGCTTTGGTATAATCCCCATGGTCCTTTCAGGAACCCCAGCATCCACTAGGACGATAGAGAAAATAAGATTTTACTTACCGATAAATCTATTTCTCGGAGTCCGTAGTGGATGCTGGGCGCCCATCCCAAGTGCGGATTATCTGCATAAGTTGTACATAGTTATTGTTAACTAATTCGGGTTATTGTTAAAGGAAGCCATCTTTCAGAGGCTCCGCTGTTATCATACTGTTAACTGGGTTTAGATCACAAGTTGTACGGTGTGATTGGTGTGGCTGGTATGAGTCTTACCCGGGATTCATAATCCTCCCTTATTGTGTACGCTCGTCCGGGCACAGTACCTAACTGGAGTCTGGAGGAGGGTCATAGGGGGAGGAGCCAGTGCACACCACCTGATCGGAAAAGCTTTACTTTTTGTGCCCTGTCTCCTGCGGAGCCGCTATTCCCCATGGTCCTTTCAGGAACCCCAGCATCCACTACGGACTCCGAGAAATAGATTTATCGGTAAGTAAAATCTTATTTTTTGTTAGGTTTTTTATTTTCAGGGAGCATTGCTGGCAACAGGCTCCCTGCATCGTGGGACTGAGGGGAGAGAAGCAGACCTACTTAAATGATAGTCTCTGCTTCTTAGGCTACTGGACACCATTAGCTCCAGAGGGTCGGAACGCAGGTCTCACCCTCGCCGGTCGTCCCGGAGCCGCGCCGCCGTCCTCCTCACAGAGCAGGAAGATAGAAGCCGGGTGAGTATTAAAAAGAAAGAAGACTTCAAAGGCGGCAGAAGACTTCAGATCTTCAGTGAGGTAACGCGCAGTGGTAACGCTGCGCGCCATTGCTCCCACACATACACACACAGCGGGCACTGTAAGGGTGCAGGGCGCAGGGTGGGCGCCCTGGGCAGCAATATTAACCTCAAGGGACACTGGCAAATGGATTATATACTGCGGAGGCAGTATATTAAAAAAAACCCGCCAGTATAAATAATTTGAGCGGGACCGAAGCCCGCCGCAGAGGGGGCGGGGCTTGATCCTCCAGCACTAACCAGCGCCATTTTCTCCACCGCACACTGCAGAGAAGCTGGCTCCCCGGACTCTCCCCTGCTGAACACAGTTACAGAGGGCAAAACAGAGGGGGGAGGCACATAAATTGGCGCAGTGAGTGTAATCGTATATATATTTCTATAAAAGCGCTGTACTAGCTGGGATTTAATTCCATTGTCCGGTGGCGCTGGGTGTGTGCTGGCATACTTTCTCTCTGTCTCTCCAAAGGGCCTTATTGGGGGACTGTCTCCGTATAGATATATCCCTGAGTGTGTGGGGGTGTCGGTACGTGTGTGTCGGCATGTCTGAAGCGGAATGCTCATCTAGGGAGGAGGTGGAGCAGATGATCGTGGTGTCTCCGTCGGCAACGCCGACACCTGATTGGATATGTGGAATGTTTTAAATGCAAATGTGTCTTTATTACATAAGAGATTGGACAAAGCAGAGTCCAGGGATAAAACAGGGAGTCAATCCATGGCTTTGACTGTGTCACAGGGCCCTTCTGGGTCTCAGAAACGTCCGCTGTCCCAAGTAGCAGACACTGATACCGACACGGATTCTGACTCCAGTGTCGACTACGATGATGCGAGGTTACACCCAAGGGTGGCCAAAAGTATTCATTATATGATTATTGCAATAAAAGATGTTTTGCATATCGCAGATGACCCCCTCTGTCCCTGACACGAAGGTATGCATGTTTAAGGAAAAGAAACCTGAGATAACTTTTCCCCCATCTCATGAGCTGAATGAGTTATTTGAAAAAGCTTGGGAAACTCCAGACAAGAAACTGCAGATTCCCAAGAGAATTCTTATGGCGTATCCTTTCCCGGCACAGGACAGGTTACGGTGGGAATCCTCACCCAAGGTGGACAAGGCTTTAACTCGCTTGTCCAAAAAGGTGGCGCTACCATCCCCGGACACGGCAGCCCTCAAGGATCCTGCTGATCGCAGATAGGAGACTACCTAAAAATCAATTTATACACATACGGGTGCCTTGCTCAGACCGGCAATAGCGTCGGCTTGGGTTTGTAGCGCTGTAGCAGCTTGGGTAGATACCTTGTCAGCTGACATTGATACCCTAGATAGGGATACCATTTTATTGACCTTAGCTCACATTAGAGACGCAGTCTTATATATGAGAGACGCTCAGAGAGACGTTGGGCTGCTAGGTTCGAGAGCCAACGCCATGGCGATTTCTGCTAGGCGAGCCCTGTGGACCCGCCAATGGACGGGGGCGATGCCGACTCAAAGAGGCATATGGAAGTTTTGCCTTACAAGGGTGAGGTTTTATTTGGGGAAGGTCTCGCGGACCTGGTTTCCACAGCTACCGCGGGTAAATCTACTTTTTTGCCTTATGTTCCCCCACAGCAAAAGAAAACACCACAATATCAGATGCAGTCCTTTCGGTCGCATAAGTCTAGAAGATGTCGGGGCTCTTCCTTCCTCGCCAGAGGTAAGGGTAGAGGGAAAAGAATGCCTGCTACGGCTAGTTCCCAGGAGCAGAAGTCCTCCCCGGCTTCTACTAAATCCACCGCATGACGCTGGAGCTCCTCTGGGGGAGTCCACACCGGTGGGGGCACGTCTTCGACTCTTCAGCCACGTCTGGGTTCAGTCGGACGTGTATCCTTGGGCAATGGAAATTGTATCCCAAGGCTACAAGCTGGAATTCGAAGACGTGCCTCCTCGCCGGTTTTTCAAATCGGCTTTACCAGCTTCTTCCCCAGAAATGGAGATAGTTTTAGTGGCAATCCAAAAACTGTGTCAACAACAAGTGGTGGTCGAGGTTCCCCTAGTTCAACAGGAGAAGGGATACTATTCAACCCTATTTGTGGTCCCAAAACCGGATGGCTCGGTCAGACCCATTCTAAATTTAAAATCCCTAAACCTGTACTTGAAAAAGTTAAAATTCAAGATGGAATCGTTTCGGGCAGTTATCTCCAGCCTGGAAGGGGGGGATTTTATGGTGTCACTAGACATAAAGGATGCATACCTTCATGTCCCCATATATCCCCCTCATCCGGCATACCTGAGATTCGCTGTACAGGACTGTCATTACCAGTTTCAGACGTTGCCGTTTGGGCTTTCCACGGCCCTGAGGATTTTCACCAAGGTAATGGTGGAAATGATGGTGCTCCTGCGCAGGCAGGGAGTCACAATTATCCCGTACTTGGACGATCTCCTGATAAAAGCGAGATCGAAGGATCAGTTGCTGAAAAGCGTGTCGCTCTCCCTGAGAGTGCTGCAGCAACATGGCTGGATTCTAAATCTACCAAAGTCACAGTTTGTTCCAACGACTCGGCTATCTTTCTTAGGCATGATTCTGGACACGGAACAAAAGAGGGTTTTTCTCCCAATGGAGAAAGCCCAGGAACTCCAGAACATGGTCAGAGACCTGTTAAAACCAAAAAGAGTGTCAGTCCATCAATGCACTCGAGTACTGGGAAAAATGGTGGCAACCTACGAGGCCATCCCCTTCGGCAGGTTTCATGCGAGGACATTTCAGTGGGACCTTCTGGACACGTGGTCAGGGTCCCATCTTCAAATTCATCAGAAAATAAGCCTGTCCCCCAGGGCCAGGGTGTCTCTCCTGTGGTGGCTGCAGAGTGGTCATCTTCTAGAGGGTCGCAGGTTCGGCATTCAAGACTGGGTTCTGGTGACCACGGACGCGAGCTTCCGAGGATGGGGAGCAGTCACACAAGGAAGACATTTTCAGGGAACATGGTCAAGCCAGGAGGCTTGTCTACACATCAACATACTGGAATTAAGGGCCATATACAACGGCCTACGACAAGCGGAGAATCTTCTTCGCGAACTACCGGTTCTGATTCAATCAGACAACTTCACAGCCGTGGCTCATGTAAACCGCCAAGGCGGGACAAAGAGCAGAGTGGCAATGGCGGAAGCCACACGGATTCTGCGCTGGGCGGAAAATCACGTAAGCGCTCTGTCAGCAGTCTTCATTCCGGGAGTGGACAACTGGGAAGCAGACTTCCTCAGCAGACACAATCTCCATCCAGGAGAGTGGGGACTTCATCAAGAAGTTTTTGCAGAGCTAACAAGTCTTTGGGGAATTCCTCACATAGACATGATGGCGTCACGCCTCAACAAGAAGCTTCGGAGGTATTGTGCCAGGTCAAGGGACCCTCTGGCAGTAGCGGTAGAAGCCCTGGTGACACCATGGGTGTTTCAGTCGGTCTATGTATTCCTTCCTCTCATCTCCAAAATATTGAGAATCATAAGAAGAAAAAGAGTGCAGACCATACTCATTGTTCCAGATTGGCCTCGAAGGGCCTGGTATTCAGACCTTCAGGAGATGCTCACAGAAGATCCATGGCCTCTTCCTCTCAGGGAGGACCTGTTACAGCAGGGGCCCTGCGTGTTCCAAGACGTACCGTTGTTACGTTTGACGGCATGGCGGTTGAACACCGAATCCTAGCTGGAAAAGGTATTCCGGAGGAAGTCATCCCTACTCTGATAAGGGCTAGGAAGGAGGTGACGGCGAAGCATTATCACCGTATCTGGAGAAAGTATGTTTCTTGGTGTGAATCCAAGAATGCTCCTACGGAAGATTTCCACCTGGGCCGTTTTCTCCACTTTTTACAGACAGGAGTGGATATGGGCCTGAAGTTACGCTCCATTAAGGTACAGATTTCGTCCCTATCTATATTCTTTCAGAAGGAATTGGCTTCTCTCCCAGAAGTCCAGACTTTTGTAAAGGGAGTGCTGCACATCCAGCCTCCTTTTGTGCCCCCAGTGGCACCATGGGACCTTAACGTGGTGTTACAGTTCCTTAAGTCACACTGGTTTGAACCGCTTCAAACAGTTGAGTTGAAATTTCTCACTTGGAAAGTGGTCATGTTGTTGGCCTTGGCATCTGCGAGGCGGGTGTCCGAATTGGCGGCTCTATCTCACAAAAGCCCCTATCTGATTTTCCATATGGATAGAGCAGAGTTGAGGACTCGTCCTCAATTTTTGCCAAAGGTGGTTTCATTGTTTCATATGAACCAACCTATTGTGGTACCTGTGGTTACGGTGACTTGGAGGATTCCAAGTCCCTTGATGTAGTCAGGGCCTTAAAAATTTATGTAGCCAGGACGACTCGGGTTAGGAAAACAGAGGCTCTGTTTGTCCTATATGCAGCCAACAAGGTTGGCGCTCCTGCTTCTAAGCAGACTATTGCTCGCTGGATCTGTAACACAATTCAGCAGGCTCATTCTACGGCTGGATTGCCGTTACCAAATTCGGTAAAGGCCCACTCCACTAGGAAGGTGGGCTCTTCTTGGGCGGCTGCCCGAGGCGTCTCGGCATTACAGCTTTGCCGAGCAGCTACTTGGTCGGGTTCAAACACCTTTGCAAAATTCTACAAGTTTGATACCCTGGCTGATGAGGACCTCATGTTTGCTCAATCGGTGCTGCAGAGTCATCCGCACTCTCCCGCCCGGTCTGGAGCTTTGGTATAATCCCCATGGTCCTTACGGAGTCCCCAGCATCCTCTAGGACGTAAGAGAAAATAAGATTTTAAACCTACCGGTAAATCTTTTTCTCCTAGTCCGTAGAGGATGCTGGGCGCCCGTCCCAGTGCGGACATATTTCTGCAAGGCTTGTATATAGTTATTGCTTACATAAGGGTTATGTTACAGTTAAGATCAGTCTTTGGCTGATGCAGTTTTGTTCATACTGTTAACTGGTTGCGTATATTCCATGTTATACGGTGTGGATGGTGTGGGCTGGTATGAATCTTGCCCTTAGATTAACAAAAATCCTTTCCTCGTACTGTCCGTCTCCTCTGGGCACAGTTTCTCTAACTGAGGTCTGGAGGAGGGGCATAGAGGGAGGAGCCAGTGCACACCCATTCTAAAGTCTTTAGAGTGCCCATGTCTCCTGCGGAGCCCGTCTATACCCCATGGTCCTTACGGAGTCCCCAGCATCCTCTACGGACTAGGAGAAAAAGATTTACCGGTAGGTTTAAAATCTTATTTTTAATTACCTACCAGTAAATCCTTTTTCCCGTAGTCCATAAGGAATATTGGGCGCCCGCCTCAGTGCGTTGACTTTTCTGCAGGTTGTCTCTTATATGTTTACCTGTTCAGCTGTTGCTGTTTTGTTCCAGCCATTGCTGGTTGTTATATGTTATGGTGTGCTGGTGTGTGAATCTCACCACTCGTTATGTTCCTTCTCTCAAGTATGTCCTTTCTCCTTCAGGCACTATTTTTCATATAACTGTATGTGGTAGGGGACATAGAGGGCAGGAGTCGGCACACTCAGTTGAAGAAATTTTAAGTACACTGGCTTCTTTGGACCCCGTCTATACCCCATCGTACTAGTTTCCCCCAATATCCCCTATGGACTACGAGAAAAGGATTTACCGGTAGGTAATTAAAATCCTATTTTTATGGTCTCATGCATCTCTACAATGGTAATCTGCTGCTGCTTTGTAAACGGGAAACATTACTGTTCTCACTAAGGCCCTCATTCAGTATGGATCACAGGTACAGTCCTCAGCGCAGTTTCATGATAATTTGAAAACTGCATATGCGCCGGACCCATGTGCGATCGCATTACAGTATTGTGAACACCTCTGCCTGATTGCCAGGATGAGGCATTCGGGGGGAGGGCGGTGTTGCTAGAAATGGGGGGGGGGGGGGGGGGGGTGACCGGGATTGGCGAGGCCGAGGACTGCATCACAAGATGCCTGCCAGCCACCCTTAACAGCCAGTCTGAGTAAACTGAGGCTTACTCACCTTGTCGTTGCAGATGAGCATCGTTGTGGTGCTTGATCCCAGACTGCGACTCGCAAATGCACCAAAGAGGTGTTAAGGATCGCATTGCGAGCAGATTTGCAAATGTGATCCATACTGAATGAGGGCCTTATTGCACATTTGTAATCCCAAGAATTAGTTTCTCATGTGTACTTGTGTAGGAAAGTCTAGCTGCTAATGCTGGGCACTCGGCATAAAATATACTGCATAACTAACTAAAATGTACTGTTAATTAATATCCTGGAACCGTTACTGTCATTTCTAGGTCCACCGATCGCCTCTTTCTCTGCGTCTGTCCCTCTGTTGCTGCAGCAGAGGAAGGTCCACCATGCTGTTATTCCTCATGGGAGACCGGGACGCTCTGCCGTCAGTGGAGTGGTGGCCACAGTATTTGGAGCTACAGGGTTCCTGGGTCGATATGTTGTCAACAAACTAGGTAAATTGTGCTATACTGACAGTATTTCTATTAGCGGGACACCATGCAGAGGTTTTGATGATATCTACGTCATTGAAATATAAAAGCTTGCAGGCGCTGCTTACCTGGTACCAAACCTTTCCATGCCCATGTAGGAGTGACTAAGCACGCCATGCACACCTACTTACTTTACTGTCACATTTCTATGCCTGTCACACATCTGGTGTATCTGATTGAACAAGGCAATACCTGGGTTCCATTGTCATTCTTAGATTTGGCGTATTTGAGTTATAGCAATGTCTTCTGTTCCTTTCTCTAACGTCCTAGTGGATGCTGGGGACTCCGTCAGGACCATGGGGAATAGCGGCTCCGCAGGAGACAGGGCACAAAAGTAAAAGCTTTAGGATCAGGTGGTGTGCACTGGCTCCTCCCCCTATGACCCTCCTCCAAGCCTCAGTTAAGATTTTGTGCCCGGCCGAGAAGGGTGCAATCTAGGTGGCTCTCCTAAAGAGCTGCTTAGAGTAAAAGTTTTGTTAGTTTTTTTATTTTCAGTGAGTCCTGCTGGCAACAGGCTCACTGCTACGAGGGACTTAGGGGAGAGAAGTGAACTCACCTGCGTGCAGGATGGATTGGCTTCTTAGGCTACTGGACACCATTAGCTCCAGAGGGAGTCGGAAAACAGGTCTCACCCTGGGGTTCGTCCCGGAGCCGCGCCGCCGACCCCCTTGCAGATGCCGAAAAGTGAAGAGGTCCAGAAACCGGCGGCAGAAGACTCTTCAGTCTTCATAAGGTAGCGCACAGCACTGCAGCTGTGCGCCATTGTTGTCAGCACACTTCATAGCAGCGGTCACTGAGGGTGCAGGGCGCTGGGGGGCGGCGCCCTGGGCAGCAATGATAGTACCTTATTCTGGCTAAAAATACATCACATATAGCCCCTGGGGGCTATATGGATGTATTTAACCCCTGCCAGGTCTCAGAAAAACGGGAGAAGAAGCCAGCCGAAAAGGAGGCGGGGCCTATTCTCCTCAGCACACAGCGCCATTTTCCCTCACAGAAATGCTGGTGGGAAGGCTCCCAAGCTCTCCCCTGCACTGCACTACAGAAACAGGGTTAAAACAGAGAGGGGGGGCACTTATTTGGCGATATGTATATATATATATTAAAATGCTATAAGGGAAAAACACTTATATAAAGGTTGTCCCTGTATAATTATAGCGTTTTTGGTGTGTGCTGGCAAACTCTCCCTCTGTCTCCCCAAAGGGCTAGTGGGGTCCTGTCCTCTATCAGAGCATTCCCTGTGTGTGTGCTGTGTGTCGGTACGTGTGTGTCGACATGTATGAGGACGATGTTGGTGAGGAGGCGGAGCAATTGCCTGAAATGGTGATGTCACTCTCTAGGGAGTCGACACCGGAATGGATGGCTTATTTAAGGAATTACGTGATAATGTCAACACGCTGCAAGGTCGGTTGACGACATGAGACGGCCGGCAAACAAATTAGTACCTGTCCAGGCGTCTCAAACACCGTCAGGGGCTGTAAAACGCTCATTTACCTCAGTCGGTCGACACAGACACAGACACGGACACTGACTCCAGTGTCGACGGTGAAGAAACAAACGTATTTTCCTTTAGGGCCACACGTTACATGTTAAGGGCAATGAAGGAGGTGTTACATATTTCTGATACTACAAGTACCACAAAGAAGGGTATTATGTGGGGTGTGAAAAAACTACCTGTAGTTTTTCCTGAATCAGATAAATTAAATGAAGTGTGTGATGATGAGTGGGTTTCCCCCGATAGAAAATCATTGGCGGTATACCCTTTCCCGCCAGAAACACCCTTTAGGGTGGATAAGGCGCTCACACGCTTATCAAAACAAGTGGCGGTACCGTCTCCAGATAGGGCCGCCCTCAAGGAGCCAGCTGAGAGGCTGGAAAATATCCTAAAAAGGTATATACACACATACTGGTGTTATACTGCGACCAGCGATCGCCTCAACCTGGATGTGCAGCGCTGGGGTGGCTTGGTCGGATTCCCTGACTGAAAATATTGATACCCTTGACAGGGACAGTATTTTATTGACTATAGAGCATTTAAAGGATGCATTTCTATATATGCGAGATGCACAAAGGGATATTTGCACTCTGGCATCAAGAGTAAGTGCGATGTCCATATCTGCCAGAAGATGTTTATGGACACGACAGTGGTCAGGTGATGCAGATTCCAAACGGCACATGGAAGTATTGCCGTATAAAGGGGAGGAGTTATTTGGGGTCGGTCCATCGGACCTGGTGGCCACGGCAACAGCTGGAAAATCCACCTTTTTTACCCCAAGTCACATCTCAGCAGAAAAAGACACCGTCTTTTCAGCCTCAGTCCTTTCGTCCCCATAAGGGCAAGCGGGCAAAAGGCCAGTCATATCTGCCCAGGGATAGAGGAAAGGGAAGAAGACTGCAGCAGGCAGCCCATTCCCAGGAACAGAGCCCTCCACCGCTTCTACTAAGTCCTCAGCATGACGCTGGGGCCGTACAAGCGGACACAGGTGCGGTGGGGGGTCGTCTCAAGAGTTTCAGCGCGTAGTGGGCTCACTCGCAAGTGGACCCCTGGATCCTACAAGTAGTATCCCAGGGGTACAGATTGGAAATTCGAGACGTCTCCCCCTCGCAGGCTCCTGATGTCTGTTTTACCAACGTCTTCCTCCGACAGGGAGGCAGTATTGAAAACAATTCACAAGCTGTATTCCCAGCAGGTGATAATCAAAGTACCCCTCCTACAACAAGGAAAGGGGTATTATTCCACACTATATTGTGGTACTGAAGCCGGACGGCTCGGTGAGACCTATTCTAAATGGATAATCTTTGAACACTTACATACAAAGGTTCAAATCAAGATGGAGTCACTCAGAGCAGTGATAGCGAACCAATAGGGTGTCCCTGGACATCAAGGTTGCTTACCTCCATGTCCCAAATTGCCCTTCTCACCAAGGGTACCTCAGGTTCGTGGTACGGAACTGTCACTATCAGTTTCAGACGCTGCCGTTTGGATTGTCCACGGCACCCCGGGTCTTTACCAAAGTAATGGCCGAAATGATGATTCTTCTTCAAAGAAAAGGCGTCTTAATTATCCCTTACTTGGACGATCTCCTGATAAGGGCAGGGTCCAGAGAACAGTTGGAAGTCGGAGTAGCACTATCTCAAGTAGTTCTACGACAGCACGGGTGGATTTTAAATATCCAAAATCGCAGCCGTTTCCGACGACACGTCTGCTGTTCCTAGGGATGGTTCTGGACACAGTCCAGAAAAAGGTGTTTCTCCCGGAGGAGAAAGCCACGGAGTTATCCGAGCTAGTCAGGAACCTCCTGAAACCAGGAAAAGTGTCAGTGCATCATTGCACAAGAGTCCTGGGAAAAATGGTGGCTTATTACGAAGCGATTCCATTCGGCAGATTCCACGCAAGAACTTTTCAGTGGGATCTGCTGGACAAATGGTCCGGATCGCATCTTCAGATGCATCAGCGGATAACCCTATCTCCAAGGACAAGGGTGTCTCTCCTGTGGTGGTTACAGAGTGCTCATCTTCTAGAGGGCCGCAGATTCGGCATTCGGGATTGGATGCTGGTGACCACTGAGGCCAGCCTGAGAGGCTGGGGAGCAGTCACACAAGGAAAAAATTTCCAGGGAGTCTGATCAAGTCTGGAGACTTTTCTCCACATAAATATACTGGAGCTAAGGGCAATTTACAATGCTCTAAGCTTAGCAAGACCTCTGCTTCAAGGTCAGCCGATATTGATCCAGTGGGACAACAACACGGCAGTCGCCCACGTAAACAGACAGGGCGGCACAAGAAGCAGGAGGGCAATGGCAAAAACTGCAAGGATTTTTCGCTGGGCGGAAAATCATGTGATAGCACTGTCAGCAGTGTTCATTCCGGGAGTGGACAACTGGGAAGCAGACTTCCTCAGCAGGCACGACCTCCACCCGGGAGAGTGGGGACTTCATCGGGAAGTTTTCCACATGATTGTGAACCGTTGGGAAAGACCAAAGGTGTACATGATGGCGTCCCGCCTGAACAAAAAACTGGACAGGTATTGCGCCAGGTCAAGAGACTTTCAGGCAATAGCTCTGGACGTTCTGGTAACACCGTGGGCGTACCAGTCGGTGTATGTGTTTCCTCCTCTGCTTCTCATACCCAAGGTATTGAGAATTATAAGACGTAGAAGAGTAAGAACTATACTCGTGGCTCCGGATTGGCCAAGAAGGACTTGGTACCCGGAACTTCAAGAGATACTCACAGAGGACTCATGACCTCTGCCGCTAAGAAGGGACTTGCTTCAGCACGTACCATGTCTGTTCCAAGACTTACCGCGGCTGCGTTTGACGGCATGGCGGTTGAACGCCGGATCCTAAGGGAAAAAGGCATTCCGGAAGCGGTCTTTCCTACCATGGTCAAAGCCAGGAAGGACGTGACCGCACAACATTATCACCACATGTGGCGAAAATATGTTGCGTGGTGTGAGGCCAGGAAGGCTCCACGAAGAAATTTCAACTCGGTCGATTCCTGCATTTCCTGCAAACAGGAGTGTCTATGGGCCTCAGATTGGGGTCCATTAAGGTTCAAATTTCGGCCCTGTCGATTTTCTTCCAGAAAGAATTGGCTTCAGTTCCTGAAGTCCAGAAGTTTGTCAAGGGAGTACTGCATATACAACCCCCTTTTGTGCCTCCAGTGGCACTGTGGGATCTCAACGTAGTGCTGGGATTCCTCAAATCACATTGGTTTAAACCGCTCAAATCTGTGGATTTGAAATATCTCACATGGAAAGTGACCATGATGTTGGCCCTGGCCTCGGCCAGGCGAGTGTCAGAATTGGCGGCTTTGTCTCACAAAAGCCCATATCTGATTGTCCATTCGGACAGGGCAAAGCTGCGGACTCGTCCCCAGTTTCTCCCTAAGGTGGTGTCAGCGTTTCACCTGAACCAGCTTATTGTGGTACCTGCGGCTACTAGGGACTTGGAGGACTCCAAGTTGCTAGATGTTGTCAGGGCCCTGAAAATATCGGTTTCCAGGACGGCTGGAGTCAGGAAAACTGACTTGCTGTTATCCTGTATGCACCCAACAAACTGGGTGCTCTTGCTTCTAAGCAGACGATTGCTAGTTGGATGTGTAGTACAATTCAGCTTGCACATTATGTGGCAGGCCTGCCACAGCCAAAATATGTAAATGCCCATTCCACAAGGAAGGTGGGCTCATCTTGGGCGGCTGCCCGAGAGGTCTCGGCATTACAACTCTGCCGAGCAGCTACGTGGTCGGGGGAGAACACGTTTGTAAAATTCTACAAATTTGATACCCTGGCTAAAGAGGACCTGGAGTTCTCTCATTCGGTGCTGCAGAGTCATCCGCACTCTCCCGCCCGTTTGGGAGCTTTGGTATAATCCCCATGGTCCTCACGGAGTCCCCAGCATCCACTAGGACGTTAGAGAAAATAAGATTTTACTTACCGATAAATCTATTTCTCGTAGTCCGTAGTGGATGCTGGGCGCCCATCCCAAGTGCGGATTGTCTGCAATACTTGTACGTAGTTATTGGTACAAAAATCGGGTTATTATTGTTGTGAGCCGTCTGTTCAGAGGCTCCTACGTTGTCATACTGTTAACTGGGTTCAGATCACAAGTTGTACGGTGTGATTGGTGTGGCTGGTATGAGTCTTACCCGGGATTCAAAATCCTTCCTTATTGTGTACGCTCGTCCGGGCACAGTATCCTAACTGAGGCTTGGAGGAGGGTCATAGGGGGAGGAGCCAGTGCACACCACCTGATCCTAAAGCTTTTACTTTTGTGCCCTGTCTCCTGCGGAGCCGCTATTCCCCATGGTCCTGACGGAGTCCCCAGCATCCACTACGGACTACGAGAAATAGATTTATCGGTAAGTAAAATCTTATTTTAACCTCTTCCCAATATTTCTCCGCTGGCTCCCCCAGACCTCTCTCCATTCTCTCACACGCTTCTCATATGGACTCAATGTCACGCACACATCACTGTATGTGTAGTTTTCACCTTGTAACCGTTGTACAGGTATATGGACACCAATTAGCACTTAGCTGCCCTGACATATGCTGATCCATGTAATAGAGGGGAACGGTAACGATTATGTGTTCCCCACTGTGTACTTCTAAGTTGTCGCTGCTCAGGGTGGAGGAAAAGGGGGCTCCGTCCATGGCCTGTCAGAGACAGGGGCCAACCGGGACTGCCACGGGCCTGTTCTTTGCAGTATTATGTTAGATGGTCCCTACCATGAGTAACATCCACTTTGGGAATCGCTGATCTAAATGTTAACAGTGTCAGTTGGTGTGGGGACAGCGTAGTGTCAAACAAATCTATAGTTTAACCCAAGTGCATGCATCTAACTTGTTACATTTTGTAATATTCTTCTATATTATTATCATCCACTTTATTATAGGACGTATAGGCTCCCAGGTTGTCATACCTTATCGCTGTGACCAGTATGACATTATGTATCTCCGACCTATGGGAGATCTCGGACAGTTGACATTCATGGTAAGGGTGTGACTCCCCTATTCTAAAATGGCTTAAGGTAGGTTAGTTGAATAAGGGAAAAATAAATGTTTTTGTCTCATTTCAGGAGTGGGACCCAAGAGACAGAGAGTCCACTAAACGGGCCCTCCAGTACTCTGATGTAGTTATCAATCTTGTGGGGAAGGAATGGGAGACCAGGTACAGTTCTGTCGTGTGTGTGGGATATCCCTTCCTCTTGTCATTTCATTAAGCTGGATATACATTATAAGATTATCTCTACAATCATTCTGATTGGATTGAAATCTGGTGATGTCTGAGAGCAAATGACAATTGACCATTTGCTCCCAAACACTGGAAAACTGACAAAAATGGTAATTCAGACAATTGGTTAAATCCATTTGATTTAACCAATTTACCTGAATAACCGTTTTTGTCCATTTTCCAGACTTAGAGAGCAAATGGTTGATTCTCATTTGCTCCCAGACATGACCAGATTTTCGCTCCACCCGGCCAGATTGGACAGTTAATTTTATAGCGTGTATCCAGCTACTCAAGTATTCCGCTTCCTCTGCTCCACACGTCTACAGTTTTAACATGATCTAGCAGCAAAGCTGTGGCAGAGCATGATGGGGTGTGTAGTTCTCTGGCAGCTGGCATGCCGCAGGTTGCCTATCCCTGTGTTACAGTATGGGGCTCCAATAGAGCTAGGAAGAGATCCAGCTGGGAGGTGCAGTTGTGCACACTGTCAAAGCCCTGTTGCACGGCCAGGTGGAGTGGATGGGGGCAGATTTATAATTCACTGAAGCTAAACTCTAAATCGGTGTAAAAATATATCTACCCTGTATTTGTGGGAAGTCAGCACCTTTTGCACTTTGCTGCTCCATAGACGTGCAGGCAAATATGGACGAGATCGTCCATATTGGCCTGCATGCACAGCCGACGGGGGACCAGCGATGAACGATGAATGTTCATCGCTGGAGCCTCCACACTGAAAGATATGAATGAATTCTCGTTCATTTATGAACGAGATCGTTCATATCTTTCAAAAAAATCGGCATGTGTGTAGGGCCTATAAATGAGGCCCTATATCTGTATTCTGTCTGGACCAGTGAAAATCAAATCTGGGTTTAGAAATGAGGGTGACATGGAGCCACTACTCCTACCATCATTAATGTAACCCTGCCAGCCCTAATCTTCCCTGATCTTTCTACCAATCTCAATTCTGCAAAAAGAAAATTTATGTTTCTTTATAATAAAATACAGATTGCTGCTCTTAAGGTCAGTGATGATATCAGAACACGCAGGTGTGAGCGCCTATTACCGGGAGGCGATTTATTTACAATGGCTAATGTATCTCACGTTCTTGGTAAACATCACAATATAGAAAACCAAGGAGATCTGCTATTGCGATCGGAAACAGGAACCGCAGCAGATATCTCCTATACTATATTTCCTGCGGAATTCCTGTAATACATCCAGAGGATGTTTATATTTGTTTAATACATATGCCCCATTGTATCTGATCTTTTCTCTTTAGAAAGAAAAGTATTCTATGGGCGTGAAGATGCACAACCAATAAATTGGAATACACAATTATTAGTGTTGTGTGTTCTAGGACAGTGTCAATTCTGAATGACATTTATAAAAAAATAAAATCTTACACCAGTTCCTTTGTGTCTGTTAAATGGATTATTGTATAGTTTCCATTGTGTTCTATTACTGCTTAGCATGTGATTGGTACTTATTCAGGGGGATTTGGAGGTGAGAGCTCGTGAAAACATTTTTCTCTAACGTCCTAAGTGGATGCTGGGGACTCCGTAAGGACCATGGGGAATAGCGGCTCCGCAGGAGACTGGGCACAAAAGTAAAGCTTTAGAACTACCTGGTGTGCACTGGCTCCTCCCCCTATGACCCTCCTCCAAGCCTCAGTTAGATTTTTGTGCCCGAACGAGAAGGGTGCACACTAGGTGGCTCTCCTGAGCTGCTTAGTGAAAAGTTTAGTTTTAGGTTTTTTATTTTCAGTGAGACCTGCTGGCAACAGGCTCACTACATCGAGGGACTAAGGGGAGAAGAAGCGAACTCACCTGCGTGCAGAGTGGATTGGGTTTCTTAGGCTACTGGACATTAGCTCCAGAGGGACGATCACAGGCCCAGCCATGGATGGGTCCCAGAGCCGCGCCGCCGGCCCCCTTACAGAGCCAGAAGACAGAAGAGGTCCGGAAAATCGGCGGCAGAAGACGTCCTGTCTTCAACAAGGTAGCGCACAGCACTGCAGCTGTGCGCCATTGCTCTCAGCACACTTCACACTCCGGTCACTGAGGGTGCAGGGCGCTGGGGGGGGGGCGCCCTGAGACGCAATAAAAACACCTTGGATGGCAAAAAATGCATCACATATAGCTCCTGGGCTATATGGATGAATTTAACCCCTGCCAGAATACATAGAAAAATGGGAGATAGGCTCCGCCCCCTTATCGGCGGCCTTATCTCCTCAGCACACTGGCGCCATTTTCCCTCACAGCTCCGTTGGAGGGAAGCTCCCTGGCTCTCCCCTGCAGTCACTACACTACAGAAAGGGTTAAAAAAGATAGGGGGGGCACTAATTACGCGCAATATTAAAGATACAGCAGCTATAAGGGGAAAAACACTTATATAAGGTTATCCCTGTATATATATAGCGCTCTGGTGTGTGCTGGCAAACTCTCCCTCTGTCTCCCCAAAGGGCTAGTGGGGTCCTGTCCTCTATCAGAGCATTCCCTGTGTGTGTGCTGTATGTCGGTACGTTTGTGTCGACATGTATGAGGAGAAAAATGATGTGGAGACGGAGCAGATTGCCTGTAATAGTGATGTCACCCCCTAGGGGGTCGACACCTGAGTGGATGAACTGTTGGAAGGAATTACGTAACAGTGTCAGCTCTGTATAAAAGACAGTGGTTGACATGAGACAGCCGGCTACTCAGCTGGTGCCTGTCCAGACGTCTCATAGGCCGTCAGGGGCTCTAAAGCGCCCGTTACCTCAGATGGCAGATATAGACGCCGACACGGATACTGACTCCAGTGTCGACGGTGAAGAGACAAATGTGACTTCCAGTAGGGCCACACGTTACATGATTGAGGCAGTGAAAAATGTTTTACACATTTCTGATAATACGAGTACCACCAAAAAGGGGTATTATGTTCGGTGAGGAAAAACTACCTGTAGTTTTCCTGAATCTGAGAAATTAAATGAGGTGTGTGATGATGCGTGGTTTTCCCCCGATAACAACTGATAATTTCTAAAATGTTATTGGCATTATATCCTTTCCCGCCAGAGGTTAGGGTGCGTTGGGAAACACCCCCTAGGGTGGATAAAGCGCTCACACGCTTGTAAGAACAAGGGCTCTACCCTCTCCTGAGATGGCCGCCCTTAAGGATCCTGCTGATAGAAAGCAGGAGGGCATCCTAAAAGGTATTTACACACATACTGGTGTTATACTGCGACCAGCAATCGCCTCAGCCTGGATGTGCAGTGCTGGGTTGGCGTGGTCGGATTCCCTGACTGAAAATATTGATACCCTAGATAGGGACATATTGCCTATAGAGCATTTAAAAGATGCATTTCTATATATGCGTGATGCACAGCGGAATATTTGCCGACTGGCATCAAGTCTAAGTGCGTTGTCCATTTCTACCAGTAGAGGGTTATGGACACGACAGTGGTCAGGTGATGCGGATTCCAAACGGCATTTGGAAGTATTGCCTTATTAAGGGGAGGAATTATTTGGGGTCGGTCTTTCAGACCTGGTGGCCACGGCAACAGCTGGGAAATCCACGTTTGTACCCCAGGTCGCCTCTCAACATGAGAAGACGCCGTATTATCAGGCGCAGTCTTTTCGTGGGCAAGCGGGCAAAAGGTTCCTCATTTCTGCCCCGTGACAGAGGGAGAGGAAAAAGGCTGCAGAAATCAGCCAGTTCCCAGGAACAGAAACCCTCTCCCGCCTCTGCCAAGCCCTCAGTATGACGCTGGGGCTTTACAAGCAGAATCGGGCACGGTGGGGGCCCGTCTCAATGAATTTCAGCGCGCAGTGGGCTCACTCGCAAGTAGACCCCTGGATCCTTCAGGTGATATCTCAGGGGTACAAATTGGAATTCGAGACGTCTCCCCCTCGCCGTTTCCTAAAGTCGGCTTTACCGATGTCTCCTTCTGACAGGGAGACAGTTTTGGAAGCCATTCACAAGCTGTATTCCCAGCAGGTGATAATCAAGGTACCCCTCCTGCAACAGGGAACGGGGTATTATTCCACACTGTTGTGGTACCGAAGCCGGACGGCTCGGTGAGACCGATTCTAAATCTAAAATCTTTGAACACTTACATACAGAGGTTCAAATTCAAGATTGAGTCACTCAGAGCAGTGATTGCGAACCTGGAAGAAGAGGACTACATGATGTCTCGGGACATCAAGGATGCTTACCTTCATGTCCCAATTTACCCTTCTCACCAAGGGTACCTCAGGTTTATGGTACAGAACTGTCACTATCAGTTTCAGACGCTGCCGTATGGATGGTCCACGGCACCCCGGGTCTTTACCAAGGTAATGGCCGAAATGATGATACTCCTTCGAAGGAAGGGAATTTTAGTTATCCCTTACTTGGACGATTCCCTGATAAGGGTAAGATCCAGGGAACAGTTGGAGGTCGGTGTAGCACTATCTCAGGTAGTGTTGCGGCAGCACGATTGGATTCTCAATATTCCAAAATCGCAGCTGATTCCGACGACTCGTCTTCTGTTCTTAGGGATGATCCTGGACACAGTTCAGAAAAAGGTGTTTCTCCCGGAGGAGAAAGTCAGGGAGTTATCCGAGCTAGTCGGGAACCTCCTATAACCGAGCCAAGTCTCAGTACATCAATGAGATGGTTCTGGAAAAAAATGGTGGCTTCCTATGAAGCAATCCCATGCGGCAGATTCCACGCAAGAACTTTCCAGTGGGACCTGCTGGACAAATGGTCTGGGTCGCATCTTCAGATGCATCAGCGGATAACCCTGTCACCAAGCACAAGGGTGTCTCTCCTGTGGTGGTTGCAGAGTGCTCATCTTCTAGAGGGCTGCACATTCAGGACTGGGTCCTGGTGACCACGGATGCCAGCCTGCGAGGCTGGGGAGCAGTCACACAGGGAAGGAATTTCCAGAGCTTATGGTCAAGCCTGGAGACATCACTTCACATAAATATCCTGAAGCTAAGGGCCATTTACAATGCTCTAAGCTCAGCAAGACCTCTGCTTCAAGGTCACCCGGAGTTGATCCTTTCGGACAACATCACGGCAGTCACCCACGTAAACAGACAGGGTGACACAAGAAGCAGAAGGGCAATGGCAGAAGCTGCAGGGATTCTTCGCTGGGCGGAAAATCATGTGATAGCACTGTCAGCAGTATTCATTCCGGGAGTGGACAACTGGGAAGCAGACTTCCTCAGCAGACACGACCTCCACCCGGGAGAGTGGGGACTTCACCCAGAAGTCTTCCACATGTTTATAAAACTCGACAAGTATTGCGCCAGGTCAAGGGACCCTCAGGCAATAGCTGTAGACGCTCTGGTAACACAGTGGGTGTACCAGTCAGTGTATGTGTTCCCTCCTCTGCCTCTCATAACCAAGGTACTGAGAATTATAAGATGGAGAGGAGTAAGCACTATATTCGTGGCTCCGGATTGGCCAAGAAGGACTTGGTAACCGGAACTTCAAGAGATGCTCATGGAGGATCCGTGGCCTCTACCTCTAAGAAGGGACCTGCTCCAGCAAGGACCCTGTCTGTTCCAAGACTTACCGCGGCTGCGTTTAACGGCAGGGCGGTTGAACGCCGGATCCTGAAGGAAAAAGGCATTCCGGATGAAGTCATCCCTATCCTGATCAAAGCCAGGAAAGATATAACCGCAAAACATTATCACCGCATTTGGCGAAAATATGTTGTGTGGTGCGAGGCCAGTAAGGCCCCGACGGAGGAATTTTCAACTAGGTCGATTCCTACATTTCCTGCAAACAGGAGTTTCTATGGGCCTGAAATGGGGGTCCATTAAGGTTCAAATTTCGGCCCTGTCAATTTTCTTCCAAAAAGAACTAGCTTCAGTCCCTGAAGTTCAGACGTTTGTGAAAGGGGTACTGTATATACAGCCTCCTTTTTGTGCCTCCAGTGGCACCTTGGGATCTAAATGTAGTTTTTGGGTTCCAAAAGTCACATTGGTTTGAACCACTTAAATATGTGGAGTTAAAATATCTCACATGGAAAGTGGTCATGCTGTTGGCCCTGGCCTGGGCCAGGTGCGTGTCAGAATTGGCGGCTTTATCCTGTAAAAGCCCTCATCTGATTTTCCATTCGGACAGGGCAGAATTGAGGACTTGTCCTCAGTTTCTCCCTAAGGTGGTTTTCAGCGTTTCACCTGAATCAACCTATTGTGGTGCCTGCGGCTACTAGGGACTTGGAGGACTCCAAGTTGCTAGACGTTGTCAGAGCCGTGGAAATATAGGTTTCCAGGACGGCTGGAGTCAGAAAATCTGACTCGTTGTTTATTCTGTATGCACCCAACAAGCTGGGTGCTCCTGCTTCTAAGCAGACTATTGCTCGTTGGATTTGTAGTACAATTCAGCTTGCACATTCTGTGACAGGCCTGCCACAGCCAAAATCTGTAAAAGCCCATTCCACAAGGAAGGTGGGATCATCTTGGGCGGCTGCCCGAGGGGTCTCGGCTTTACAACTTTGCCGAGCAGCTACTTGGTCAGGAGCAAATACGTTTGTAAAATTCTACAAATTTGATACCCTGGCTGAGGAGGACCTGGAGTTCTCTCATTTGGTGCTGCAGAGTCATCCGCACTCTCCCGCCCGTTTGGAAGCTTTGGTATAATCCCCATGGTCCTTACGGAGTCCCCAGCATCCACTTAGGACGTTAGAGAAAATAAGAATTTACTTACCGATAATTCTATTTCTCGTAGTCCGTAGTGGATGCTGGGCGCCCATCCCAAGTGCGGATTGTCTGCAATACTGGTACATAGTTATTGTTACCAAAAAATCGGGTTATTGCTGTAGTGAGCCATCTTTTCTAGAGGCTCCTCTGTTATCATGCTGTTAACTGGGTTTAGATCACAAGTTATATGGTGTGATTGGTGTGGCTGGTATGAGTCTTACCCGGGATTCAAAATCCTTCCTTATTGTGTACGCTCGTACGGGCACAGTATCCTAACTGAGGCTTGGAGGAGGGTCATAGGGGGAGGAGCCAGTGCACACCAGGTAGTTCTAAAGCTTTACTTTTGTGCCCAGTCTCCTGCGGAGCCGCTATTCCCCATGGTCCTTACGGAGTCCCCAGCATCCACTACGGACTACGAGAAATAGAATTATCGGTAAGTAAATTCTTATTATTTGAAAAAAAAAAAAAAAAATGAATTATACCGGTTTGTTTTGCGTATTTTCATATACAGCAGACATACCTGTGTTATTTGTGTGTTTTACATGTGAACCTAATTATGCAGAAGGAAAAAAGTTGCCAAGCTCATACTGTCTTCTCATTGGGTTAATCTTCATTCTGTTTTAGCAACTTCAGTTTTGAAGATGTGTTCGTGAATATCCCAAAAGACATCGCTTTGTTAGCCCGGGAAGCAGGGGTGGAAAAATTAGTCCATGTGTCCCACCTGAACGCAGACATCAAAAGTCCTTCTAAGTACCTGAGGAACAAGGTGACTCCACACTCACATTTACTACAGTAAGATAGGACACACACATTATGTTTTCTCTAGCATCCATAAGGGATATTGGGGGAAAACTAGTACGATGGGGTACATTTATGTGCGCCTCTATGCCCCATCCCACAGGCACTTTAGAAAAAAGTGCCCTCAGGAGAGGATGCACATCTCTGCAGCTCCAGAGAGTTCTCTTTAGTTTCATTTAAAACTTTTTTTTCTCTGACGTCCTAGTGGATGCTGGGACTCCGTCAGGACCATGGGGAATTAGCGGCTCCGCAGGAGACAGGGCACAAAAATAAAAGCTTTAGGACTAGGTGGTGTGCACTGGCTCCTCCCCCTATGACCCTCCTCCAAGCCTCAGTTAGGTTTTTGTGCCCGTCCAAGCAGGGTGCAATCTAGGTGGCTCTCCTAAAGAGCTGCTTAGAAAAAGTTATTAGGTTTTTTATTTTCAGTGAGTCCTGCTGGCAACAGGCTCACTGCAACGAGGGACTTAGGGGAGAAGAAGTGAACTCACCTGCGTGCAGGATGGATTGGCTTCTTAGGCTACTGGACACCATTAGCTCCAGAGGGATCGAACACAGGCCCAGCCATGGAGTCCGGTCCCGGAGCCGCGCCGCCGACCCCCTTGCAGATGCCGAAAAGTGAAGAGGTCCAGAAACCGGCGGCAGAAGACTCTTCAGTCTTCATGAGGTAGCGCACATCACTGCAGCTGTGCGCCATTGTTGTCAGCACACTTCACACCAGCGGTCACTGAGGGTGCAGGGCGCTGGGGGGGGGGCGCCCTGGGCAGCAATGATACCTTGTTCTGGCTAAAAATACATCACATATAGCCCCTGGGGCTATATGGATGTATTTAACCCCTGCCAGGTCTCACAAACACCGGGAGAAGAGCCCGCCGAAATAGGGGGCGGGGCCTATCTCCTCAGCACACAGCGCCATTTTCCTGCACAGCTCCGCTGCGAGGAAGGCTCCCAGGACTCTCCCCTGCACTGCACTACAGAAACAGGGTAAAAAAACAGAGAGGGGGGGCACTTTTTTGGCGATATTGATATATTAAGCTGCTATAAAGGAAACAACACTTCTGTAGGGTTGTTCCTATATATTTATAGCGCTTGGGTGTGTGCTGGCAAACTCTCCCTCTGTCTCCCCAAAGGGCTAGTGGGGTCCTGTCTTCGATAAGAGCATTCCCTGTGTGTCTGCTGTGTGTCGGTACGTGTGTGTCGACATGTATGAAGACGATGCTGGTGTGGAGGCGGAGCAATTGCCGGTAATGGTGATGTCACCCCCTAGGGAGTCGACACCGGAATGGATGGCTTTGTTTATGGAATTACGTGATAATGTCAGCACTTTACAAAAATCAGTTGACGACATGAGACGGCCGGCAAACCAGTTAGTACCTGTCCAGGCGTCTCAGACACCGTCAGGGGCTGTAAAACGCCCTTTACCTCAGTCGGTCGACACAGACCCAGACACGGACACCGAATCTAGTGTCGACGGTGAAGAAACAAACGTATTTTCCAGTAGGGCCACACGTTATATGATCACGGCAATGAAGGAGGCTTTGCATATCTCTGATACTGCAAGTACCACAAAAAGGGGTATTATGTGGGGTCTGAAAAAACTACCTGTAGTTTTTCCTGAATCAGAGGAATTGAATGAAGTGTGTGATGAAGCGTGGGTTAACCCCGATAGAAAACTGCTAATTTCAAAGAAGTTATTGGCATTATATCCTTTAGGGCGCGCTGGGAAACACCCCCTAGGGTGGATAAGGCACTCACACGCTTATCAAAACAAGTGGCGTTACCGTCTCCTGAAACGGCCGCCCTCAAGGATCCAGCTGATAGGAGGCTGAAAACTACCCTGAAAAGTATATACACTCATACTGGTGTTATACTGCGACCAGCCATCGCCTCTGCATGGATGTGCAGTGCTGGGGTGGTTTGGTCGGATTCCCTGACTGAAAATATTGATACCCTGGATAGGGACAGTATTTTATTGACTATAGAGCAATTAAAGGATGCTTTTCTTTATATGCGAGATGCTCAGAGGGATATTTGCACTCTGGCATCGAGAGTAAGTGCGATGTCCATATCTGCCAGAAGAAGTTTATGGACGCGACAGTGGTCAGGTGATGCGGATTCCAAACGGCATATGGAAGTATTGCCGTATAAAGGGGAGGAATTATTTGGGGTCGGTCTATCGGATTTGGTGGCCACGGCAACAGCCGGGAAATCCACCTTTTTACCTCAGGTCCCCTCCCAACAGAAAAAGACACCGTCTTTTCAGCCGCAGTCCTTTCGTTCCTATAAGAACAAGCGGGCAAAAGGACAGTCATATCTGCCCCGAGGCAAAGGAAAGGGTAAGAGAGTGCACCAAGCAGCTCCCTCCCAGGAGCAGAAGCCCTCCCCGGCTTCTGCAAAGCCCTCAGCATGACGTTGGGGCTTTACAAGCGGACTCAGGGGCGGTTGGGGGTCGACTCAAGAATTTCAGCGCACAGTGGGCTCACTCACAGGTGGACCCCTGGATCCTGCAGGTAGTATCTCAGGGTTACAGGTTGGAATTCGAGAAGTCTCCCCCTCGCCGGCTCCTAAAGTCTGCTCTGCCAACGTCTCCCTCAGACAGGGCGACGGTATTGGAAGCCATTCACAAGCTGTATTCTCAGCAGGTGATAGTCAAGGTACCCCTCCTACAACAGGGAAAGGGGTATTATTCCACACTATTTGTGGTACCGAAGCCGGACGGCTCGGTAAGACCTATTCTGAATCTGATATCTTTGAACCTGTACATACAAAAATTCAAGTTCAAGATGGAGTCACTCAGAGCAGTGATAGCGAATCTGGAAGAAGGGGACTTTATGGTGTCCCTGGACATCAAGGATGCTTACCTGCATGTCCCAATTTGCCCTTCACATCAAGGGTACCTCAGGTTCGTGGTGCAAAACTGTCATTATCAGTTTCAGACGCTGCCGTTTGGATTGTCCACGGCACCTCGGGTCTTTACCAAGGTAATGGCCGAAATGATGTTTCTTCTGCGAAGAAAAGGCGTATTAATTATCCCTTACTTGGACGATCTCCTGATAAGGGCAAGGTCCAGAGAACAGCTGGGGGACGTAGTAGCACTAACCCAAGTAGTGCTGCAACAGCACGGGTGGATTCTGAATTTTCCAAAATCTCAATTGACCCCAACGACACGTCTGCTGTTCCTGGGAATGATTCTGGACACGGTTCAGAAAAAGGTGTTTCTTCCGGAGGAGAAAGCCAGGGAGTTATCCGAACTTGTCAGGAACCTCCTAAAACCAGGAAAAGTGTCTGTGCATCAATCCACAAGAGTCCTGGGAAAAATGGTGGCTTCTTACGAAGCGATTCCATTCGGCAGATTCCACGCACGAACTTTTCAGTGGGATCTGCTGGACAAATGGTCCGGATCGCATCTGCAGATGCATCAGCGGATAACTTTGTCTCCACGGACAAGGGTGTCTCTTCTGTGGTGGTTGCAGAGTGCTCATCTGTTAGAGGGCCGCAGATTCGGCATACAGGACTGGGTCCTGGTGACCACGGATGCCAGTCTGAGAGGCTGGGGAGCGGTCACACAGGGAAGAAACTTCCAGGGAGTGTGGTCAAGCCTGGAGATGTCTCTTCACATAAATATACTGGAGCTAAGAGCGATTTACAATGCTCTAAGCCTGGCAAAACCCCTGCTTCAGGGTCAGCCGGTGTTGATCCAGTCGGACAACATCACGGCAGTCGCCCACGTAAACAGACAGGGCGGCACAAGAAGCAGGAGGGCAATGGCAGAAGCTGCAAGGATTCTTCGCTGGGCGGAAGATCATGTGATAGCACTGTCAGCAGTGTTCATTCCGGGAGTGGACAACTGGGAAGCGGACTTCCTCAGCAGACACGATCTACACCCGGGAGAGTGGGGACTTCATCCAGAAGTCTTCCACATGATTGTGAACCGTTGGGAAAAACCAAAGGTGGATATGATGGCGTCCCGCCTCAACAAAAAACTGGACAGGTATTGTACCAGGTCAAGAGACCCTCAGGCAATAGCTGTGGACGCTCTGGTAACACCGTGGGTGTTCCAGTCAGTGTATGTGTTTCCTCCTCTGCCTCTCATACCAAAAGTACTGAGAATTATACGGCAAAGGGGAGTAAGAACGATACTCGTGGCTCCGGATTGGCCAAGAAGAACTTGGTACCCGGAACTTCAGGAGATGCTCACGGAAGATCCGTGGCCTCTACCTCTAAGACGGGACCTGCTTCAGCAGGGACCGTGTCTATTCCAAGACTTACCGCGGCTGCGTTTGACGGCATGGCGGTTGAACGCCGAATTCTAAGGGAAAAAGGCATTCCGGAAGAGGTCATCCCTACCCTGGTAAAAGCCAGGAAGGAGGTGACTGCACAACATTATCACCGCATTTGGAGAAAATATGTTGCGTGGTGTGAGGCCAGGAAGGCCCCGACGGAGGAATTTCAACTGGGTCGATTCCTACATTTCCTGCAAACAGGATTGTCTATGGGCCTCAAATTAGGGTCCATTAAGGTTCAAATTTCGGCCCTGTCGATTTTCTTCCAGAAAGAATTGGCTTCAGTTCCTGAAGTCCAGACTTTTGTAAAAGGAGTACTACATATACAGCCCCCGGTTGTGCCCCCAGTGGCTCCGTGGGATCTTAATGTAGTTTTGGATTTTCTCAAATCCCATTGGTTTGAGCCACTCAAATCGGTGGATTTGAAATATATTACATGGAAAGTAACCATGCTACTGGCCCTGGCTTCAGCCAGGAGAGTGTCAGAATTGGCGGCTTTATCGTATAAAAGCCCATATCTGATTTTCCATTCGGACAGGGCAGAACTGCGGACGCGTACTCAGTTTCTGCCTAAGGTGGTTTCAGCGTTTCACCTGAACCAGCCTATTGTGGTGCCTGCGGCTACTAGCGATTTGGAGGATTCCAAGTTGCTGGACGTTGTCAGGGCATTGAAAATATATATTTCAAGGACGGCTGGAGTCAGAAAATCTGACTCGCTGTTTATACTGTTTGCACCCAACAAGCTGGGTGCTCCTGCTTCTAAGCAGACGATTGCTCGTTGGATTTGTAGCACAATTCAACTTGCACATTCTGTGGCAGGCCTGCCACAGCCTAAATCTATCAAGGCCCATTCCACAAGGAAGGTGGGCTCATCTTGGGCGGCTGCCCGAGGGGTCTCGGCATTACAACTCTGCCGAGCAGCTACGTGGTCGGGGGAGAACACGTTTGTAAAATTCTACAAATTTGATACCCTGGCTAAAGAGGACCTGGAGTTCTCTCATTCGGTGCTGCAGAGGCATCCGCACTCTCCCGCCCGTTTGGGAGCTTTGGTATAATCCCCATGGTCCTGACGGAGTCCCAGCATCCACTAGGACGTCAGAGAAAATAAGATTTTACTTACCGATAAATCTATTTCTCGTAGTCCGTAGTGGATGCTGGGCGCCCATCCCAAGTGCGGATTGTCTGCAATACTTGTACATAGTTATTGTTACAAAAAAAATCGGGTTGTTATTGTTGTGAGCCGTCTGTTCAGAGGCTCCTACGTTTGTCATACTGTTAACTGGGTTCAGATCACAAGTTGTACGGTGTGATTGGTGTGGCTGGTATGAGTCTTACCCGGGATTCAAAATCCTTCCTTATTGTGTACGCTCGTCCGGGCACAGTATCCTAACTGAGGCTTGGAGGAGGGTCATAGGGGGAGGAGCCAGTGCACACCACCTATTCCTAAAGCTTTTATTTTTGTGCCCTGTCTCCTGCGGAGCCGCTAATTCCCCATGGTCCTGACGGAGTCCCAGCATCCACTACGGACTACGAGAAATAGATTTATCGGTAAGTAAAATCTTATTTTTTTTCAGTATGCTGTCTGGGCAACAGCATACCTGCGCCGTGGAAGTTGGGGGGGGCAGTCACTGGTCTTGGGAGGTGCAGAGCCATTTACCCGCTGTTTGTTCAACGGGGCACTGCGCCTTGGCGGTCACAGCCGCAGCACGCCGCACACCGCTAACGTTGCCTGAAGGTGACATCAGTGGTGAGTACACACCAGGGACCCCGCTAAGGGGGTCCCTGGTTCGAGGTGCGGCTGACCACGGGCACGGCGTACGGGACCCTCCCTGGGTCAGTGCGTTGACATTTCTGCAGGTTCTTATTCTATAGTTACCTGTTCAGCTGTTGCTGTTACCAACCGTTGATGGTTGTTACATGTTTGTGGTGTGCTGGTGTGAAAATCTCACCCCCCTTTGTTATCATGTTCCTTCTCTCATATATGTCCTTTCTCCTTCGGGCACGTTTTTACCTATAACCTGTGGGAGAGGGCATAGAGGGGAGGAGCCAGCACACCCAGTTGAAGAAATTTTCTCTAACGTCCTAGTGGATGCTGGGGACTCCGTCAGGACCATGGGGATAGCGGCTCCGCAGGAGACAGGGCACAAAAGCAAGCTTTTAGGATCACATGGTGTGTACTGGCTCCTCCCCCTATGACCCTCCTCCAAGCCTCAGTTAGGTTTTTGTGCCCGGCCGAGAAGGGTGCAATCTAGGTGGCTCTCTTAAAGAGTTACTTAGAAAAAGTTTTTAGGTTCTTTATTTTCAGTGAGTCCTGCTGGCAACAGGCTCACTGCATCGAGGGACTTAGGGGAGAGATTTTCAACTCACCTGCGTGCAGGATGGATTGGATTCTTAGGCTACTGGACATAGCTCCAGAGGGAGTCGGAACACAGGGCTCGCCCTGGGGTTCGTCCCGGAGCCGCGCCGCCGACCCCCCTTGCAGACGCTGAAGATGAAGAGGTCCGGAACCAGGCGGCAGAAGACTCTCAGTCTTCATCAGGTAGCGCACAGCACTGCAGCTGTGCGCCATTGTTGTCAGCACACTTCACACAGCGGTCACGGAGGGTGCAGGGTGCTGGAGGGGGGCGCCCTGGGCAGCAATGTATAATACCTGTATGGCGAAAAATACATCACATATAGCCCTTGAGGCTATATGGATGTATTTAACCCCTGCCAGATATCTAAAACTCCGGAGAAGAAGCCCGCCGAAAAGGGGGCGGGGCCTATTCTCCTCAGCACACAGCGCCATTTTCCCTCACAGAAAGGCTGGTGGGAAGGCTCCCATGCTCTCCCCTGCACTGCACTACAGAAACAGGGTTAAAACAGAGAGGGGGGGCACTGATTGGCGATATGTATATATATTAAAATGCTATAAGGGAGGAACACTTATATAAAGGTTGTCCCTGGATAATTATAGCGTTTTGGTGTGTGCTGGCAAACTCTCCCTCTGTCTCCCCAAAGGGCTAGTTGGTCCTGTCCTCTATCAGAGCATTCCCTATGTGTGTGCTGTATGTCGGTACGTGTGTGTCGACATGTATGAGGAAAATATTGGTGAGGAGGCGGAGCAAATTGCCTGTATGGTGATGTCACTCTCTAGGGAGTCGACACCGGAATGGATGGCTTATTTATGGAAATTACGTGACAATGTCAACACGCTGCAAGCCGGTTGACGACATGAGAGGGCCGGCGAACAAATTAGTATCTGTCCAGGCGTCTCAAACACCGTCAGGGGCTGTAAAATGCCCATTTACCTCAGTCGGTCGACACAGACCCAGACACGGACACTGATTTCAGTGTCGACGGTGAAGAATCAAACGTATTTTCTTTTAGGGCCACACGTTAAGGGCAATGAAGGAGGTGTTACATATTTCTGATACTCCAAGTACCAAAAAAAAAAAAAAAAAAAGGGTATTATGTGTGAGGTGAAAAAACTACCTGTAGTTTTTCCTGAATCAGATAAATTAAATGAAGTGTGTGATGATGCGTGGGTTTCCCCCGATAGAAAATTATTGGCGGTATACCCTTTCCCGCCAGAAGTTAAGGCGCGGTGGGAAACACCCCTCAGGGTGGATAAGGCGCTCACACGCTTATCAGAACAAGTAGCGGTACCATCTACGGATAGGGCCGTACTTAAGGAGCCAGCTGATAGGAGGCTGAAAAATATCCTAAAAAGTATACACACACATGCTGGTGTTATACTGCGACCAGCGATCGCCTCAGCCTGGATGTGCAGAGCTGAGGTAGCTTGGTCGGATTCCCTGACTAAAAATATTGATACCTTTGACAGGGACAGTATTTTATTGACTATAGAGCATTTAAAGGATGCATTTCTATATATGCGAGATGCGCAGAGGGATATTTGCACTCTGGCATCAAGAGTAAATGCGATGTCCATATCTGCAAGAAGATGTTTATGGACACGACAGTGGTCAGGTGATGCAGATTCCAAACGGCACAAAGATGTATTGCCGTATAAAGGGGAGGAGTTATTTGGGGTCGGTCCATGGGACCTGGTGGCCAGGGCAACTGCTGGAAAATCCACCGTTTTTTACCCTAAGTCACATCTCTGCAGAAAAAGACACCGTCTTTTCAGCCTCAGTCCTTTCGTCCCTATAAGAGTCATATCTGCCCAGGGATAGAGGAAAGGGAAGAAGACTGCAGCAGGCAGCCCATTCCCAGGAACAGAAGCCCTCCACCGCTTCTACCAAGTTCTCAGCATGACGCTGGGACCGTACAGGACCCCTGGATCCTACAAGTAGTATCCAAGGGGTACAGATTGGAATGTCGAGAGGTTTCCCCCCTCGCAGGTTCCTGTAGTCTGCTGTACCAATGTCTCCCTCCGACAGGGAGGCAGTATTGAAAACAATTCACAAGCTGTATTCCCAGCAGGTGATAATAAATTTACCCCTCCGACAACAAGGAAAGGGGTATTACTCCACACTATATGGTGGTACTGAAGGCTAGGTGAGACCTATTCTAAATCTGAAAAATTTGAACACTTACAAGGGTTCAAATCCAGATGGAGTCACTCAGAGCAGTGATAGCAAAGAACAAGGGGACTATATGGTGTCCCGGGACATCAGGGATGCTTACCTCCATGTCCCAAAATTTGCCTTTTCTCACCAAGGGTACCTCAGGTTCGTGGTACAGAACTGTCACTATCAGTTTCAAGACGATGCCGTTGGATTGTCCAAGGCACCCCGGGTCCTTACCAAGGTAATGACCGAAAGGAGGATTCGTCTTCAAAGAAAATGGACGACCTCCTGATAAGAACAAGGTCCAGAGAACAGTTGGAGGTCGGAGTAGCACTATCTCAAGTAGTTCTACGACTGCACGGGTGGATTCTAAATATTCCAAAACCGCAGTTGTTCCGACGACACGTCTGCTGGTCCTAGGGATGATTCTGGACACAGTCCAGGAAAAGGTGTTTCTCCCAGAGGAGAAAGCCAGGGAGTTATCCGAGCTAATCGGGATCCTCCTAAAACCAGGAAAAGTGTCAGTGCATCATTGCACAAGAGTCCTGGTAAAAATGGTGGCTTATTACGAAGCGCTTCCATTCGGCAGATTTCACGCAAGAACTCTTCAGTGGGATCTGCTGGACAAATGGTCCGGATCGCATCTTCAGATGCATCAGCGGATAACCCTATATCCAAGGACAAGGGTGTCTCTCCTGTGGTGATTACAGAGTGCCCATCTTCTAGAGGGCCGCAGATTCGGCATTCAGGATTGGATGCTCGTGACCACGGAGGCCAGCCTGAGAGGCTGGGGAGCAGTCACACAAGGAGTGTGATCAAGTCTGGAGAATTCTCTCCACATAAATATACTGGAGCTAAGAGCAAATTTATAATGCTCTAAGCTTAGCAAGACCTCTGCTTCAAGGTCAGCCGGTATTGATCCAGTGGGATAACATCACGGCAGTCGCCCACGTAAACAGAAAGGGCGGCACAAGAAGCAGGAGGGCAGTGGCAAAACTGCAAGGATTTTTCGCTAGGCGGAAAATCATGTGATAGCACTGTCAGCAGTGTTCATTCCGGGAGTGGACGACTGGGAAGCAGACTTCCTCAGCAGGCACGACCTCCACCCGGGAGAGTGGGAACTTCATCGGGAAGTTTTCCGCATGATTGTGAACCGTTGGGAAAGACCAAAGGTGGACATGATGGCGTCCCGCCCGAACAAAAAATGGGACAGGTATTGCGCCAGGTCACGAGACCTTCAGGCGATAGCTGTGGACGTCCTGGTAACACCGTGGGTGTAACAGTCGGTGTATGTGTTCCCTCCTCTGCTTCTCATAACCAAGGTATTGAGAATTATAAGACATAGAGGAGTAAGAACTATACTCGTGGCTCCGGATTGGCCAAGAGGGACTTGGTAACCGGAACTTCAAGAGATGCTCACAGAGGACTAATGGCCTCGGGAGCTAAGAAGGGATTTGCTTTCAGCAAGTACCATGTCTGTTCCAAGAGGAACCGTGGCATCGGCCTTTAAGAAAGGACCTGCTCCAGCAGGGACCTTGTCTGTTCCAAGACTTACCGCGACTGCGTTTGACGGCATGGCGGTTTGAACGCCGGATCCTAAGGGAAAAGGCATTCCGGAAGAGGTCATACCTACCCTGGTCAAAGCCAGGAAGGAGGTGACCGCACAACGTTATCACCACATGTGGTAAAAATGTTGCGTGGGTGAGGCCAGGAAGGCCCCACGAAAAAATTTCAACTAGGTCGTTTTCTGCACTTCCTGCAAACAGGAGTGTCTATGAGCCTAAAATTGGTGTCCATTAAGGTTCAAGTTTCGGCCCTATAGATTTTCTTCCAGAAAGAATTGGCTTCAGTTCCTGAAGTCCAGACGTTTGTCAAGGGAGAATTGCATATACAGCCCTTGTGTGCCTCCAGTGGCACCGTGGGATCTCAACGTAGTGTTGGGATTCCTCAAATCATATTGGTTTGAACCACTCAAATCTGTGGATTTGAAATATCTCACATGGAAAGTGACCATGCTGTTGGCCCTGGCCTCGGCCAGGCGATTGTCAAAATTGGCGGCTTTGTCTTACAAAAGCCCATATTTGATTTTCCATTCGGACAGGGCAGAACTGCGGACTCGTCCCCAGTTTCTTCCTAAGGTGGTGTCAGCGTTTCACCTGAAACAACCTATTGTGGTGCCTGCGGATACTAGGGACTTGGAGGACTCCAAGTTGCTAGACGTTGTCAGGGCCCTGAAAATATATATATATATATATATATATATATATATATATATATAATTCCAGGACGGCTGGAGTCAGAAAGTCTGACTTGCTGTTTATATTGTAGGCACCCAAAAAGCTGGGTGCTCCTGCTTTTATGCATACTATTGCTCGTTGGATTTGTAGTACAATTCAGCTTGCACATTCTGTGGCAGGCCTGCCACAGCCAAAATCTGTAAATGCCCATTCCACAAGGAAGGTGGGCTCATCTTGGGCGGCTGCCCGAGGGGTCTCGGCTTTACAACTTTGCCGAGCAGCTACTTGGTCAGGGGCAAACACGTTTGCTAAATTCTACAAATTTGATACCCTGGCTGAGGAGGACCTGGAGTACTCTCATTCGGTGCTGCAGAGTCATCCGCACTCTCCCGCCCGTTTGGGAGCTTTGGTATAATCCCCATGGTCCTGACGGAGTCCCCAGCATCCACTAGGACGTTAGAGAAAATAAGATTTTACTTACCGATAAATCTATTTCTCATAGTCCGTAGTGGATGCTGGGCGCCCATCCCAAGTGCGGATTGTCTGCATTACTTGTACATAGTTATTGTTACAAAAAAATCAGGTTATTATTGTTGTGAGCCATCTTTTTTAGAGGCTACTTCATTGTTATCATACTGTTAACTGGGTTAAAATCACAAGTTGTACGGTGTGATTGGTGTGGCTGGTATGAGTCTTACCCGGGATTCAAGATCCTTCCTTATTGTGTACGCTCGTCCGGGCACAGTACCTAACTGAGGCTTGGAGGAGGGTCATAGGGGGAGGAGCCAGTACACACCATGTGATCCTAAAAGCTTGCTTTTGTGCCCTGTCTCCTGCGGAGCCGCTATCCCCATGGTCCTGACGGAGTCCCCAGCATCCACTACGGACTATGAGAAATAGATTTATCGGTAAGTAAAATCTTATTTAAAGTGAACTGGCTCCTTTGGACCCCGTCTGTACCCCATTGTACTAGTTTCCCCCAATATCCCTTATGGATCACGAGAAAAGAAATTACCGGTAGGTATTAAATCCTATTTTCAGGGTAAAATGTATGTTTCTACACTATTTGTTGTCTTGGTTTTACTTTGTATCACACCCATCGTTATGATCAGTTGCATCATCTGCAGAGTAAGGGCTAATTCAGTGTAAAGCATGTCCACACAAATGCAAATTGGTCGATCAGTGGTTGGAGGAAGTAGGCGGGACCAGTGATGTCATCTGTATTGATAGATTTGTGCCTGGACAAGCAAATCCTATGATCTCTCCTACAGACATGGGGTTAACCTCATTGAATAGCAGTGTTGGTGCTTATTACCACGTTCTATGTATATTTTAAAAAAAGTACATGTGGTCCCAACTCTCTTGCTTACATGAAATGTGCTTATTGTGTTGACACCAGGCAGTGGGAGAAGAAGCAGTGAGAGAATTGTTTCCGGAAGCCATCATAGTGAAGCCCTCCGAAATATATGGTCGGGAGGACAGCTTCCTCAACTACTATGCAAGTATGTCTCTTCCTTCTTTTGTCATCATTTAAAGTGCACCTGTCACCAGGGCCAGGGGTAAACATTTCTTTTACTTTTACGTCTTGGGTTTGCTGATATAAAAATGAACGCTCACATCCCCTTTCACTGTCAGCGCTATGTCTGTGTCAATTGGATCTATTACTAAGCTTGACTAGAGATAAAGTACTAGCCAACCAGATCCTAACTGTCATTTTCAAGCACAGCCTGTAACATGCCGGCTAGGAGCTGATTGGCTGGTACTTTATCTCCATCCACTTTATCTCTTTTCAAGGCTTGGTACATAGGGCCTAATTCAGACCTGGGGGTGCAGGGACAGTTAGATTTGGGTGGGTTATTTTGTTTGTGTGCAGGGTAAATACTGACTGCTTTATTTTTACACTGCAATCTTGATTTCAGTTTGAACCCACCCCACCCAAATCTAACTCTCTCTGCACATGTTATATCTGCTGCCCCTGTAGTGCACGTGGTTCTGCCCAACTGTTAAAGTGGCTGCTACGATCAGGTCTGAATTAGGCCCATAGACCCTAGTGTTACCAAGCAATGAGAAGCAACTGGGCATGCTGCAGCAGAGAAAGGGAAGATGGCACTAGAGTGTCACGGCTCTGCTCGATTTGGCTTTACAGAATAAGTAGAATGGGCAGAGCAGAGTTTCTCCATTATGCCTCCATTAACTCTCACCTCTTTATAACTTATTAGTCAAAATGACTATGGGGGTCATTCCAACCTGTTCGCATGCAGCGGTTTTTCGCTGCGGTGCAAACGGGTCGGAAATGCGCTTGTGCGGCGGACACATTGTCACCAGCGACAAATGTGATCGCAGCGGCGATCGCAAGAAGATGGACAGGCGGGAGGCATTCCGGGGCAGATACTCAACATTTCCAGCCGTTTTCGGGGAGTGGTAAGAAAAACACAGGCGTGTCCAGGCGAACGGAGGGCGGATGTCTGACGTCAGAACCGGGACCTTCATCGCTGGAACCGTCGCACAGGGTAAGTAAATCTTACCCTGGTCTTGTTGCAGGAAACTTTTTTAGCATAGCAGGGCTGCACAAGCGATCGCAACCCTGCTATGCTAAAATACACTCGCCCATAGGCGGAGATTAGTTGATCGCACCAGCAGCAAAAAGTTGCTTGGTGCGATCAACTCGGAATGAGGGCCTATGTCACGTGGGAACAGCAGACTTATGATACTGCCTAACCTGGATAGCTCTTCAGCCTTTTACACCACAGCCTTCATACTGGGAGGATAGATTAGGAACCCATAACATCACTGAGTTTTGGTTCAACCCACAATTTGCTCACTCTGCTGTGAGTAGGCGGCAGATCTGTTCCAAGTTATAACTATTTACCACCCCTATAGCATACTACGAAGTATAGCACCATAATCCATTTCTCCAAAGCGAGACATGCATTTCATTGTTAGATGGGTTTAATGAATTACCTATCACATCTTACAATGAAGAACTCTTCCTATGCTGATGTCTTTCATAGAACGTGATGCTCAGAAATATACCACCTATTCAAGACTTGGGCCAAATGTAATTTGCAGGCACCGTCATCATTTTTGCGATACAGCTGCCAGATTTAAAGTGCCCATTAGATATAAAGCAAAACCAGGTGGGTTTTGCCTTAAAACTAATTGTCACTTTAAATCTAGCGGCTGTATTGGTGAAACTGTGGCAGGTCAGGCTGGTGCATTTGGGCCCTGATCTTAGTAGTGATATATACAGAGTAGAGGTACAGTATTTTAGTCTTTATATCACACGCGTCTGTGCTCTTTTTAAGTAACCTGGGATTTGACTCGCCTTTATAGCCACTACCTGACACTGAATGCTGTAACACTGCTTTCTGAGCCTAATTCAAGGTTGATCGCAAAAGCAAAATCTTCCTCTAATGGGCAAAACCATGTGCACTGCAGGTGGGGCAGATGTAACGTGCAGAGAGAGAGAGTTAGACTTGGGTGGGGTGTGTTCAAACTGAAATCTAAATTGAGGGGAAAAATAAAGCAGCCAGTATTTACCCTACACAGAAACAATATAACCCACCCAAATCTAACTCTCATATCTAACAAGGGCCACACCTGCAGTTAGAGGAAGATTTTGCTTTTGCAGTTAACCTTGAATTAGGCCCTCTGTCACCTAGTATTCCCAAGTCCTTTTCAGTGTCTGTTTTTCTCAGTTGTTTCCATATATTTGGCAGGATGTAATGGCGTCCGAGATCACTGGAGGTGCGGGATATTGGACGTTTTTTTAAAGGGCCAATCACTTACAAGGTAAAACCATGCCTTGCACATTATTGCCCCAATAAAAACCATCCGAGATTGGCCGGTATCCCGCACCACCGGCAGTCTCGTACGCCATTACATCCCGCTTAATATGTACAGTAAGCAGCACAGTTCTTAGCATGATCTATGTACATAACCTTACATTTATCTTTGTTACATTTTGTTTAATTCTTCCTGAAGCTGGTTCTAGTAATACAGTACTACATAGCCTTAGTGCCATCATGGAAAGATGGAAGGGCAGGTCTCATTACTGACTTATGCACTGCTGTTTGCTTTATTTTCATGTTTGTTGTTTATATCCATTGCGGTTTGTTTCCTGCAGACATGCGCTGGTTTGGTGGTGTGCCATTAATATCGTTTGGTCAGAAGACAGTTAAGCAGCCTATTTATGTGAGTTCTAATGGAGTTCAGTCAAAACTGTCAGATGCCTGAGATCTCCTGTCACTTTAGACAGGAGATTGGTCTAGGATAACAATTGAATTCTCCCCTTCTTATTGAAAAGAAATGGTAAACAAACACATTTGTGTTTGCACATTTAGGTATCTGATGTCGCCAAAGCTCTAGTGAATATTGCAAAAGATCCAGACTCCTTTGGAAAGACCTATGCCTTAGTTGGGTGAGTTGCATCTACTGGTAAGCATCTAATAAGTTCTCCGTAGCCTATCCTACACACTTGAAATTATTCATTGCTATCTCTTATTCTGTAAAGAGCAAGTATAATTTATTTTTTTCAGTAATATACTTGATGTTGACTTTTCTATGAATAATTCCGGCCATAGACCTGACATTCTGCTTCTTCTTTCATCCATTCTGGAAGACACTGTCATGACGTTGGGTAGTGTGGGGTGGCCCAGGAGATCAGGGACTAAAGCAAGAGTGGTTAAGCTTCGCCCCGCACTACCCCCTCGGCTCTATAAGACCTGCCCACTCCACTTAAAGTTTAATTTTCTAATGAAATCGTATGGGGGTTGTGGGCACTATCCGGTAAAGCTGCAGAAAAAGGCGCCTTCCTGAGCTAGGCGGCTCATGAATAGCAACAATGTTTCTTCTCTCCTCAGGAATCAGCACTGTTAGCAGAGACAGGTGCACATTCCCTTGAGTGCCAGGAACCTGAAAGTCTGCACATAAAATGCAGGCTGGTGGCAGAGGGAGTTACAATAGGGGAGTAGTACAAATATTATACCTCCCTCTATCCCTCTCTCTCTCTGTATTATTGAGAGTGCTGGTGTGAATTGTATGTGCCTCCACTCTGTCCGTCACAATGGCAGACAAGGGACCAGCTAATAAGGCATCACAAAAACAATTTTTCTCTATCGTCCTAGTGGATGCTGGGGTTCCTGAAAGGACCATGGGGAATAGCGGCTCCGCAGGAGACAGGGCACAAAAAGTAAAGCTTTTCCGATCAGGTGGTGTGCACTGGCTCCTCCCCCTATGACCCTCCTCCAGACTCCAGTTAGATTTTTGTGCCCGGCCGAGAAGGGTGCAATCTAGGTGGCTCTCCTAAAGAGCTGCTTAGAGAAAGTTTAGCTAGGTTTTTTATGTTACAGTGATTCCTGCTGGCAACAGGATCACTGCAGCGAGGGACTGAGGGGAGAAGGAGTCAACTCACCTGCGTGCAGGATGGATTGGCTTCTTGGCTACTGGACATCAAGCTCCAGAGGGACGATCACAGGTACAGCCTGGATGGTCACCGGAGCCGCGCCGCCGGCCCCCTTGCAGATGCTGAAGACAGAAGAGGTCCAGAATCGGCGGCTGAAGACTCCTGCAGTCTTCTAAAGGTAGCGCACAGCACTGCAGCTGTGCGCCATTTTCCTCTCAGCACACTTCACACGGCAGTCACTGAGGGTGCAGGGCGCTGGGAGGGGGGCGCCCTGGGAGGCAAAATGAGTACCTATAAAGGCTAAAAATACCTCACATATAGCCCTAGAGGCTATATGGAGATATTTAACCCCTGCCTGATTTCTCAAAATAGCGGGAGACGAGCCCGCCGGAAAAGGGGCGGGGCCTATCTCCTCAGCACACGGCGCCATTTCCTCTCACAGCTCCGCTGGTCAGGACGGCTCCCAGGTCTCTCCCCTGCACTGCACTACAGAAACAGGGTAAAACAGAGAGGGGGGGCAAATTTATGGCGATATTTTTATATAACAAAGCAGCTATAGGGGAGCACTTATTATAAGGCTATCCCTGATATATATATAGCGCTTTTGGTGTGTGCTGGCAAACTCTCCCTCTGTCTCCCCAAAGGGCTAGTGGGTCCTGTCTTCATTAGGAGCATTCCCTGTGTGTCTGCTGTGTGTCGGTACGTGTGTGTCGACATGTATGAGGACGATATTGGTGTGGAGGCGGAGCAATTGCCAAATATGGGGATGTCACCTCCTAGGGGGTCGACACCAGAATGGATGCCTTTATTTATGGAACTACGGGATAGTGTCAACACGCTAAAGCAGTCGTTTGACGACATGAGACGGCCGGACAATCAATTAGTGCCTGTCCAGGCGACTCAAACACCGTCAGGGGCTGTGAAACGCCCTTTGCCTCAGTCGGTCGACACAGACCCAGACACAGGCGATGACTCCAGTGGTGACGGTGACGAATCAACCGTATTTTCCAGTAGGGCCACACGTTATATGATTTTGGCAATGAAGGAGGCGTTACATTTAGCTGATACTACAGGTACCACTAAACAGGGTATTATGTGGGGTATGAAAAAACTACCTATAGTTTTTCCTGAATCAGAAGAACTAAATGACGTGTGTAATGAAGCGTGGGTTGCCCCTGATAAAAAGCTGATAATTTCAAAGAAATTATTGGCATTATACCCTTTCCCGCCAGAGGTTAGGGAGCGCTGGGAAACACCTCCTAGGGTGGACAAGGCGCTAACACGCTTATCTAAACAAGTGGCGTTACCCTCTCCTGAGACGGCCGCACTTAAAGATCCATCAGATAGGAGGATGGAAAATATCCAAAAAAGTATATACACACATGCAGGTGTTATACTACGACCAGCTGTAGCAACTGCCTGGATGGGCAGTGCGGGGGTAGTTTGGTCAGAATCCCTGATTGAAAATATTGATACCCTGGACAGGGACAATATTCTACTGTCGTTAGAACAAATAAAGGATGCATTTCTTTATATGCGTGATGCACAGAGGGATATATGCACACTGGCATCACGGGTAAGTGCTATGTCCATTTCGGCCAGAAGAGCTTTATGGACGCGACAGTGGACAGGCGATGCGGATTCAAAACGGCATATGGAAGTTTTGCCGTATAAGGGGGAGGAGTTATTTGGAGTCGGTCTATCAGATTTGGTGGCCACGGCTACAGCCGGGAAATCCACCTTTCTACCTCAAGTCACTCCCCAACAGAAAAAGGCACCGACTTTTCAACCGCAGCCCTTTCGTTCCTTTAAAAATAAGAGAGCAAAGGGCTATTCATATTTGCCACGAGGCAAAGGTCGAGGGAAGAGACAGCAACACGCAGCTCCTTCCCAGGATCAGAAGCCCTCCCCGGCTTCTACAAAAGCCTCAGCATGACGCTGGGGCTTCTCAAGCGGACTCGGGGACGGTGGGCGGTCGTCTCAAAAATTACAGCGCGCAGTGGGCTCACTCGCAAGTAGATCCCTGGATCCTGCAGATAATATCTCAGGGATACAGGTTGGAATTAGAGACAGATCCACCTCGCCGTTTCCTGAGGTCTGCTTTACCAACGTCCCCCTCCGAAAGGGAGACGGTGTTGGAAGCCATTCACAAGCTGTACTCTCAGCAGGTGATAGTCAAGGTACCTCTTCTGCAACAAGGGAAGGGGTATTATTCCACTCTTTTTGTGGTACCGAAGCCGGATGGCTCGGTAAGGCCTATTCTAAATCTGAAGTCCTTGAACCTGTACATAAAGAAGTTCAAGTTCAAAATGGAGTCACTCAGAGCAGTGATAGCGAACCTGGAAGAGGGGAACTTTATGGTATCCTTGGACATCAAGGATGCGTATCTCCACGTTCCAATTTACCCCTCACACCAGGGGTACCTCAGGTTCGTTGTACAAAACTGTCACTATCAGTTTCAGACGCTGCCGTTCGGATTGTCCACGGCACCTCGGATCTTTACAAAGGTAATGGCCGAGATGATGATTCTTCTTCGAAGAAAAGGCGTATTAATTATCCCATACTTGGACGATCTCCTAATAAGGGCGAGGTCCAGAGAACAGCTAGAGATGGGATTAGCACTGTCTCAAGAAGTGCTAAAACAGCACGGGTGGATTCTGAATATTCCAAAATCCCAGTTAATGCCGACAACTCGTCTGCTGTTCCTAGGGATGATTCTGGACACGGTTCAGAAAAAGGTTTTTCTCCCGGAGGAAAAAGCCAAGGAGTTATCCGAGCTTGTCAGGAACCTCCTAAAACCAGGAAAGGTGTCTGTACATCAATGCACAAGAGTCCTGGGAAAAATGGTGGCTTCTTACGAAGCGATTCCATTCGGCAGATTCCACGCAAGAATTTTCCAAAGGGATCTGTTGGACAAATGGTCAGGGTCGCATCTTCAGATGCACCTACGGATAACCCTGTCTCCAAGGACAAGGGTGTCTCTTCTGTGGTGGTTGCAGAGTGCTCATCTATTGGAGGGCCGCAGATTCGGCATACAGGATTGGATCCTGGTGACCACGGACGCCAGCCTGAGAGGCTGGGGAGCAGTCACACAAGGAAGAAACTTCCAGGGAGTATGGACGAGCCTGGAAACGTCTCTTCACATAAACATTCTGGAACTAAGAGCAATATACAATGCTCTAAACCAGGCAGAACCTCTGCTTCAGGGAAAACCGGTATTGATCCAGTCGGACAACATCACGGCAGTCGCCCATGTGAACAGACAGGGCGGCACAAGAAGCAGGAGGGCAATGGCAGAAGCTGCAAGGATTCTTCGCTGGGCAGAGAATCATGTGATAGCACTGTCAGCAGTGTTCATCCCGGGAGTGGACAACTGGGAAGCAGACTTCCTCAGCAGACACGATCTTCACCCGGGAGAGTGGGGACTTCATCCAGAAGTCTTCCACATGCTGGTAACCCGTTGGGAAAGACCAATGGTGGACATGATGGCGTCTCGCCTCAACAAAAAACTGGACAGGTATTGCGCCAGGTCAAGAGATCCGCAGGCAATAGCTGTGGACGCGCTGGTAACGCCTTGGGTGTACCAGTCGGTGTATGTGTTTCCTCCTCTGCCTCTCATACCAAAAGTATTGAGAATTATACGGCAAAGAGGCGTAAGAACGATACTAGTGGTTCCGGATTGGCCAAGGAGGACTTGGTACCCGGAACTTCAAGAGATGATCACGGAAGATCCGTGGCCTCTACCTCTAAGGAGGGACTTGCTTCAGCAGGGTCCCTGTCTGTTTCAAGACTTACCGCGGCTGCGTTTGACGGCATGGCGGTTGAACGCCGGATCCTAAAGGAAAGAGGCATGCCGGAAGAAGTCATTCCTACTTTGATTAAAGCAAGGAAGGAAGTAACCGTGCAACATTATCACCGAATTTGGCGAAAATATGTTGCGTGGTGCGAAGATCGGAGTGCTCCGACGGAGGAATTTCAACTGGGTCGATTCCTACATTTCCTGCAATCAGGATTGTCAATGGGTCTCAAATTGGGATCTATTAAGGTTCAAATTTCGGCCCTGTCGATTTTCTTTCAAAAAGAATTGGCTTCAGTCCCTGAAGTCCAGACCTTTGTTAAGGGAGTGCTGCATATACAGCCTCCTGTGGTGCCTCCAGTGGCACCGTGGGATCTAAATGTGGTTTTGGACTTCCTAAAATCTCATTGGTTTGAACCACTAAAAAAGGTGGATTTGAAATATCTCACATGGAAAGTGACCATGCTTCTAGCCCTGGCTTCTGCCAGGAGAGTGTCAGAATTGGCAGCTTTATCTTACAAAAGCCCATATCTGATTTTCCATTCGGACAGGGCAGAACTGCGAACTCGTCCGCATTTTCTCCCTAAGGTGGTGTCAGCATTTCATCTGAACCAGCCTATTGTAGTGCCTGCGGCTACAAGTGACTTGGAGGACTCCAAGTTACTGGACGTTGTCAGAGCATTAAAAATATATATTGCAAGGACAGCTGGAGTCAGAAAATCTGACTCGTTGTTTATATTGTATGCACCCAACAAGATGGGTGCTCCTGCGTCTAAGCAGACGATTGCTCGTTGGATCTGTAGCACAATCCAACTTGCACATTCTGTGGCAGGCTTGCCACAGCCTAAATCTGTAAAGGCCCACTCCACAAGGAAGGTGGGCTCATCTTGGGCGGCTGCCCGAGGGGTCTCGGCATTACAACTTTGCCGAGCAGCTACGTGGTCAGGGGAGAACACGGTTGTAAAATTTTACAAATTTGATACTCTGGCTAAGGAGGACCTGGAGTTCTCTCATTCGGTGCTGCAGAGTCATCCGCACTCTCCCGCCCGTTTGGGAGCTTTGGTATAATCCCCATGGTCCTTTCAGGAACCCCAGCATCCACTAGGACGATAGAGAAAATAAGATTTTACTTACCGATAAATCTATTTCTCGGAGTCCGTAGTGGATGCTGGGCGCCCATCCCAAGTGCGGATTATCTGCATAAGTTGTACATAGTTATTGTTAACTAATTCGGGTTATTGTTAAAGGAAGCCATCTTTCAGAGGCTCCGCTGTTATCATACTGTTAACTGGGTTTAGATCACAAGTTGTACGGTGTGATTGGTGTGGCTGGTATGAGTCTTACCCGGGATTCAAAATCCTCCCTTATTGTGTACGCTCGTCCGGGCACAGTACCTAACTGGAGTCTGGAGGAGGGTCATAGGGGGAGGAGCCAGTGCACACCACCTGATCGGAAAAGCTTTACTTTTTGTGCCCTGTCTCCTGCGGAGCCGCTATTCCCCATGGTCCTTTCAGGAACCCCAGCATCCACTACGGACTCCGAGAAATAGATTTATCGGTAAGTAAAATCTTATTATCTGTGCTAAGTGTAAAAAAAAAAAAAAAAAGCTAACAGATTCCTCCATGTGTGAAGCATGTGCTTCAGAGGTTACGTTACTTAATCCGTTCCAAGACGCTAATTTTCCCCCCTGGGCGGTAGCGCTCACAGGAACCATCTCACAATTACATAATGAGGTGTCTGCTTTACGAAAGTCGGTTAAGGAGATTCCTCAAAATGATGTACTTTCTATTGCAACAGATCCACCGTGGGTGGCAGGTCTTCTCTCTCAGGACGAAGCTGAAGAGGACGAACGTGAGTTGGGCGAAATTACTGTCCCAGATGAAGTAGTTCCACAGGAACCTTCTCAGGGGGTTGAAACTCTTAGTTTAGCTATAAGATAAGTTTTGAACACTTCCGAGACTACGACACCAGATTCACCATATACTGCTTTATTTGGTAGAAAGCAACGTTCATCGGTCACTTATCCATTTTCCAAGAAACTGGATGGTCAGCTGACGGAGGCTTGGAAACACCCGGACAAGTGGTTTCAGATGCCTAAAAGTTTTCTAAGTATTTATCCATTTCAGCTATGACGGATAAATGGGAGATGTTACCTCGAGTGGACTCCTCTCTATCCAGGTTGTCCAAAAAGATTGCATTACCTGTTCTGGGAGCAACTTCGTTGAAAGACCTGTCTGACCGGAAGCAGGACACCATGTTGAAGTCCATCTATTCGGCCACAGGTGTCTCGCTTAGACCAACCTTGGTGAGTTCCTGGGTGAACAAGAAAATGGAGCATTGGGCCACTAATTGATAAAGGACTTACAAGAGGGAGTTCCGTTAGAAGTATTGATCTTAGCGGAACATATTAAGGAATCAGCTATATACCTAGGAGAAGCGGCTAGAGATATCGGACAAGTTAACTTGAGAATCTCAGCAGCAACTATTGCAGCCAGAAGAGTTCTTTGACTTCGGTCATGGTAAGTTGACACTGAGTCAAAAAGAGCGGCGGAAGCACTTCTGTTTACAGGTGACATTCTTTTTGTAAAAGTACTAGACTCGTTAATTTCTCAGGCTACGGGTGGTACCTTTTTACCAACCCTTCCGCCGCCACCTAAGCACTTTTATTCTGGAATTTCCTTTCGTTCCACTGAGCCTTTTAGTGGATGTGGAAGAGCTACACCCTTGCGAGGTAGAGGTCGCTGCTCGTCGTCAAGACCCAAAGCCTGCAGAAAAGACTGTGGCATGACAGTCTCCCCTCCCACCGGGGCCCAAGTACGGCGACGAAACTTTCAGGATGCCTGGTTCAAGATATCGGACAATGCGTGCATTCGCAATATCATCTCCCAAGGGTACAAGTTAGATTTTGAATTTTTGCTGCCAAAGAAATATTTTACAACAAGTCTTCCACTTCTTCTGGACAAACGTTTGGCCCTTCAAGGTGCAATACAGTCCTTGGTAGAATTTGCTGTGTTAATGCCGGTACCCCTGCTTCAACTAAAGAAGGGTTACTATTCCAGTCTTTTCGTAGTACCAAAACCAGACTGTACTGTACGAGCAATTCTGTATCTGAAATCGTTAAATCAGTTTCTGTCTTATTACCGGTTCAAGATGGAGTCACTCAACTGAGTAATCTCGAGCCTGGAACCCAAGGAATTTATGATGTCTACGGACATCAAGGATGCATATCCACATTCCGATATGGGAACCACACAAAGCGTTTTCTCAGGTTCGCGATTCAACAGAATAATTTTCAGTTCAGAGCCCATTCGGTCTTTCCACAGCACCCAGGGTCTTTACCAAGGTCATGTTGGTGATGATTGCTCACCTCAGATCATTGGGAGTCACAATAATACCATACCTAGACAACCTCCTCCTCAAAGCTCCATCAGATCTCATTCTCCAGGAGCATGCTCTGTTAACATACAATGTGTTAGTGAAACACGGATGGATAATCAATTTTCGGAAATTCAACCTTCAGCCGTCACAGCGTATCTAGTTTCTCTGTGTGATCCTGGACACCAACGTCCAGAAAGTTTTTCTGCCTCAAGACAAAGCTCTGGGTATACAGAAACTGGTCCAAGCTATCCTCATGCAAGGCTGGTATCAGTCCATTTATGCGTTCGTTTGCTTGGGAAAATGGTAGCAGCTTTCGAAACTCTGGAGTTTGGTCATTTCCATTCACATCCTTTCCAGCTGGATCTGTTACATCAATGGTCAGGGTCGCATCTACACCTTCGACAGTTAGTTCGACTGACTCCAGAGACGCGACTTTCGCTTCTTTGGTGGCTCCAACTGCACAATCTGACTGTGGGCAGGCGTTTCGGTGTATGGGACTGGACACTCCTAACAACGGATGCCAGCCTCAGGAGATGGGGCGCGGTTGTGTTGGACTTCCATCTTCAGGGCCATTGGTCTCCTCAGGAATAACTCTTGCCAATAAATGTGTTGGAACTGAGCGCGATCTACAATGCGCTGGTAAAAGCGACCCAAGTTTTTCGATCCAAGGCGGTAAAGGTTCAATCGGACAACGCAGCTGCAGTAGCGTACATAAACAGGCAGGGAGGAACTCTTGAGTCACCAAGTGATGTGAGAGGTGACACGCTTTCTCCAGTGGGCCGAACGCAACGCTGTAGTCCTCTCAGCTGTATTCATTCCAGGAGTAGACAATTGGGAAGCAGAGTACCTCAGACGTCAGGATCTACATCCGGAAGAATGGACACTTCACCCAGAGGTGTTCGACGCTCTGACACAGCGCTGTGGGTGTCCGGAGGTGGATCTCATGGCATCCCGTCTCAATCATCAGCTTCCTCGATACATCTCCAGAATACGAGATCCTCAGGCGGAATCTGTAAACCAGGCATGACCAAACTGCGACCATCCAGCTGTTGAGAAACTACACATCCCAGCATGCCCTGACACAGCTTTAGCATTCTCTGATAACAAAACTGTCAGGGCATGCTGGGATATGTAGTTTCACAACAGCTGGAGGGCCGCAGTTTGGACATGCCTGCTGTAGACACTCTGGCCGTGACTTAGCCGTACAACCTAGTATACGTGTTTCCTTCGTTTCCTGTATTGTCTCGAATTCCCAAGAGAATCAAACTGGATTCAATCACTGTTATCTTGGTAGCACCAGATTTGCCTCGGAGAGCTTGGTTTTCAGACCTGCGCCTTCTGCTAGCGTATGATCCTTGGCCTTCTCCTCTGCGAACGGATCTACTCCAACAAGGGCCCTTCGTGTATCCTGATTTACCACGACTACTTTTAACGGGATATCTCTTGAGGCAGACATCCTAAAATATATAGATTGAGTTGTGCTGGACAGCTCTCTATCTCTTCATTACCAATGCTGCTGACTTCTCTGAAGCACTGATATAGATATGGACAGACAGAGCGCAGACGACTGGCTTACATTCTGGTTGCATTTTCTACAGGGTCAGCAGCCATTATCATTATTAAAACCCTTATGGCAGACATGCCATTACTTACAGCTAGGTTAAAGGAAGAGGTCGCTGTGCGCCGACCTGCTAGGATTCGCTGAAGGTGAATGCCTGGTCATGTGCTAAGCTGTCACTTTCTATGCTCTATATTTTGCACCCAGCAGACGAGAGAGTGTTGCCTAGCACAGATGTGTGATAGTCTTTTACAGGCAGGGCTGGCACAGGGGTGTGGTAGTATGTTACAGGCAGTGCTGGCACAGGGGTGTGGCGGTATGTTACAGGTAGTGCTGGCACAGGGGTGTGGTGGTATGTTACAGGCGGTGCTGGCACAGGGGTGTGGCGATATGTTACAGGCGGTGCTGGCACAGAGTTGTGGATGTATGTTACAGGCAGTGCTGGCACAGCGGTGTGGCGGTATGTTACAGGCAGTGCTGGCACAGCGGTGTGGCGGTATGTTACAGGCGGTGCTGGCACAGGGGTGTGGCGGTATGTTACAGGTAGTGCTGGCACAGGGGTGTGGTGGTATGTTACAGGCAGTGCTGGCACAGGGGTGTGGTGGTATGTTACAGGCGGTGCTGGCACAGGGGTGTGGCGATATGTTACAGGCGGTGCTGGCACAGAGTTGTGGATGTATGTTACAGGCAGTGCTGGCACAGCGGTATGTTACAGGCAGTGCTGGCACAGTTATGTGGCGGTATGTTACAGCTAGTGCTGGCACAGGGGTGTGGCTGTATGTTACAGCTAGTGCTGGCACAGGGGTGTGGCTGTATGTTACAGCTAGAGCTAGCACAGGGGTGTGGCTGTATGTTACAGCTAGAGCTAGCACAGGGGTGTGGCTGTATGTTACAGCTAGTGCTGGCACAGGGGTGTGGCTGTATGTTACAGCTAGTGCTGGCACAGGGGTGTGGCTGTATGTTACAGCTAGTGCTGGCACAGGGGTGTGGCTGTATGTTACAGCTAGTGCTGGCACAGGGGTGTGGCTGTATGTTACAGGCAGTGCTGGCACAGGGGTGTGGCTGTATGTTACAGGCAGTGCTGGCACAGGGGTGTGGCTGTATGTTACAGGCAGTGCTGGCACAGAGGTGTGGCTGTATGTTACAGGCAGTGCTGGCACAGGGGTGTGGCTGTATGTTACAGGCCGTGCTGGCACAGGGGTGTGGCTGTATGTTACAGGCAGTGCTGGCACAGGGGTGTGGCTGTATGTTACAGGCCGTGCTGGCACAGGGGTGTGGCTGTATGTTACAGGCAGTGCTGGCACAAGGGTGTCTGTTACAGGCAGTGCTAGGAGAGATGTTTGGTGGTATGTTAGATGCAGTGCAGGCACAGGAGTGTAATGGTATGTTTCCGGCAGTGCTGGCACAGGGGTGTGTATGTTGCAGGCAATGCTAGGAGAGATGTTTGGTGGTATGTTACAGGCAGCGCTGGCACAGGGGTGTAATGGTATGTTACATTCAGTGGCACATGTCACATTGCAGCATACACAGAGACCATCTCATCCTGCACATAATATAATCTGCTAAAAATTAGCAGATCTGATTCTTTCCTAGGAACTCTAATGTGCGTCAGACTCGTAGTGCTGCTTTGTAGTCTGTGTTCTAACAGTGACTTTCTCCATAATCTTCTCTTTAGGCCCCACCGATATCTTCTCCAGGACATGGTAAAATACATATTTGCAGTTGCTCATAGACCGTTGCTACAATACCCACTGCCTCGTCCCATTTATCAGTAAGTATATGTTGTAGAAAAGGACTCTTCACTCTTATTAGAACCTTACAGTTTTAATTTACTTTGGGTTTTTGGTGTTCCTAGGTTTTAGTTCATTCAAGGCTTTGACAGGGGAAGCAATGCACAGGGCGGAAAATTCACTTTAAGATGTTCCTTCGAGTTAGGGTGCCTATCATTGGAACAAAGAGGACATGTCAAAATACACATTATTTAAAATAAACATAATTTAAAAAAATCAATAAACGTTAAATGCACAGAATAAAAAGAAAAGACAATCAGAAAGATAAATTAGCACAGTGATAATAGTGATGCAGATAAATGTAAGAAAAAAAACAATGCACATAATGATTGAACAAAGAAAAAAATACTGCACAGAATTGAAAAGAACAGAATTATAAGAAGTGGTGTAATGGTTAGCATTACTACCTCACAGCACTGAGGTCATGGGTTCAATTCCCACCATGGCTCTACCTGTGTGAAGTTTGTATATTCTCCCCGTACTTGCGTGGGTTTCCTCCGGGTACTCCGGTTTCCTCCCACAATCCAAAAATATACTGGTAGGTTAATTGGGTCCCAACAAAAATGAACCCTAGTATGAATGTGTGTGTGTGTACATGTGGTAGGGAATATAGATTGTAAGCTCCACTGGGGCAGGGACTGATGTGAATGGCCAGATATTCTCTGTAAAGCGCTGCGGAATATGTGTGCACTATATAAATAATTGGTAATAAATAAATAAATGTAAATGGTGTAATGCACACCCCAAAAACTTGCTATTATGCCCTGGTATGACTCCCTATATCACTGTATAAACTGCTAGATCTCCCCATAGACTGAAGTTTTGCATGTTTTGTCCCAGTTAAAAAATGATTACATTTGGTTCTAACTTCTCTTTAGTTAATGGGGTAACACAAGTACATCATACTTATATGTGCAATACCTACATTCAGTACTGCACCTACAGTAAAACCAAATAATAATAATAATGTTATATAGCGCTTCACTCTAGTAGGACTCAACGGCGCTTTACAGATACTATGACAATATTACAGAGGTTTAGATATGCATAAAATACAGAAACTATGAATAAAATACAAAGGGCCGCCATCTTCGGTCATCGGTTCCAAGGATTATTCATCCTACCAACAATGGATTCAAGTGAGGCAGCCATTTTTGGTGCACTACATAGGATTATACGGGGCAGAATAGGCAATGCCTGGAACATATGACTCATAACTGGGGAGATAAATAATCCTAGGAAAGATCCTTGCTAACTTATCAGAAGCATGCTTTGTTTATTCTCCACAAGAGAGTAGCGGGTGAGGCAGCCATCTTGGGTGCACTACATGGGTTACACTGCAATTAGCAATACATGAAAATTTAGAGATGAACGGGTTTGGTTTTACCCGTATTTTCTTATTGGCTCTCGGATGTCATGTGTTTTGGTTAGCCAATAAGAAAAATCCAGAAAATCTGAACTGGCGTTAAGAACCGAGTAAATCCGAACCCGCTCATCTCTAATGAAAATAAGACCTAAAAGGGTAAAATGAACAGTGACTAACATGATATCCACTGCATAAATAGTTCAATGCCCTAGAACACAGGTTCTCAAACTCGGTCCTCGGGACCCCACACAGTGCATGTTTTGCAGGTCTCCTCACAGAATCACAAGTGAAATAATTAGCTCCACCTGTGGACCTTTTAAAATGTGTCAGTGAGTAATTAATACACCTGTGCACTTGCTGGGTTACCTGCAAAACATGCACTGTGTGGGGTCCTGAGGACCGAGTTTGAGAACCACTGCCCTAGAAAGTACCAGGTGAGGCATCCATCTAGGGTGCACTGCATAGGTTACAGTGGGCGGGATGAGCAATTCATAGAAGTGTAACATGCAGTGGGAAATTACAGAGTAAAAACTCAGTAGGTTGAAGTGGGCTGAGACACTGGGTATTGCCATTTTTGAGGTCATGAAAATTTAATTTTGCCCCTTTTGAAGTTAAATTGGCAGCTGTCCTACTGGGATTGTGTTGCATTTTTATGTTACTCCCATAGGTATAACTGGAATCCTAAGAATAACTTACATTGCTCACCTGGTCCTGTACATTTGTACTACATACAGTTTTACAATGTGCAGCAAAATGAATTGATGCAATCCACAGCTTAACATGATGAATATCTGATTACATCTTGCTATGACAGGAGACTCTGTGGTAGTTCTTAGATGTTTTCTTGCATGCCTAATGATCAAGCTGAATATTCATAAGACGGCAAGCTCATGGTGTTCTGATCACATCAGCCATAGATTTACTCCATGCTTACGTTCAGTACATGTTATGAGTCATTGTGTGCAGAAGCATTTGATAACAGCAATTTCTTTGCACGCTCCATATAGATTCATAAGAGGTTTACTTAGAAATACTTGTGCGTCCTAGTCGCATTGCGCTGTGAATAAGACGCATGTTCAACAAAAAGATGTCCAACGTTAGTGGGATTGTATGGGATCTGGTGTCTCACTCACGCCAGGCATCTCGTTCTGCTTGGTGTATTGAGGATAGATGTATGAGGATGCATCTTTACCTTTGTGGGGTTTTTGTTTTCAACCTAACTATGCTGTTAATGTTTTGTCGATGACTGGCTAAATGGCACTAGGGTGTCTGTATGTCACAGGTAAATGCTCTTTTGTAGGTTTTGAGTCCTAATTATTATTTTCAGATCACATGAAGTACAATAAAACTCATATAGAGTAATCTAATACAAGTTGAGTATCCCTTATCCAAAATGCTTGGGACCAGAAGTATTTTGGATATCGGATTTTTCCGTATTTTGGAATAATTGCATACCATAATGAAATATCATGGTGATGGGACCCAAGTCTAAGCACAGAATGCATTTATGTTTCATATACACCTTATACACACAGCCTGAAGGTCATTTTAGCCAATATTTGTAATAACTTTGTGCATTAAACAATGTGTGTACATTCACACAATATATTTGTTTCATATACACCTTATACACACAGCCTGAAGGTCATTTAATACAATATTTTTAATAACTTTGTGTATTAATCAAAGTTTGTGTACATTGAGCCAACAGAAAACAAAGGTTTCACTATCTCACTCTCTCATAAAATTCCGTATTTTGGAATATTTGGATATGGGATACTCAACCTGTAATAATATATACCAGTTGCATCATTTTTCCGACATCACTGTGTGTGTACTTAGAGATGCCATAGTTATCTCTCCCAAGTGTGATTTATACACTGACCTATATGCTTGCCAAGACACAGACATGCCCATGCGTTTCACCGGGATGCCATCATGTAACCGCCGCTTGGGATCCTGGCAGTCACCATGCCGACGCTGGAATCCCGAGCAATCACAATGTCAACAGTCAGTATGCCGACTGACAGGGACTATTCCCACTCCTTGGTGTCCACGATATTCTACTGTCGGGATCCCACCGCCGGGATCCCCTGTGCCGGCATCCCGTTACCAACCCGTTTCACCAACCGCAGCTGCTGCTGTCATTCTCTAATTTGATTGTATTAGACTTACTCACTTTTTAGGATTAAAAATCTGTTATTTTTATTTCTAACCTCTTGAACTACAACGCCTCCTTGGTTTTCTTGAATTTCAAGTGCATTCAGTATTGATTTTGGGCTTTTTATTATAATGTGTTGAAACCATTGACCAGAACCTATTCAATACTGTTCTCTCTGTTTAGTCTGATTGCAAAGTTCTTTGAGTTAAATCCGTTTGACAAATGGACAACGCGGGACAAAGTGGATCGAGTGAGTACAATAATATCGCCCTGTCCTCTACATGTATCATATATTTCTCCTGCAGGGTCCACAGGTTATCCACAGGATAACACTGGGATATGAGGTAGCGACAGCGGATTGGCACCAAATGATCAAAGCTTTCAGCCTCCCAGAATGCAACGGGCCCGTCCCTATATCCCGCCCTCTTGGCTCAAGCAATTTAGTTTTTTGTTTGGTGCCGACCATGGTCAATGGGCTGCTGGTTTTTAGCAGCCAAAAGTTTTTTTTATATTATTTTTATAGTCTTACTATATTGTTTCGAGCGTTCTTTCTAAAAAGCGTCTTATATATCGTGTACAGTGCTGTTTCGGCGGGCATCTGTGTAGGATGTATTAGCAAGTCCAGCAGACATTACCAGGCTGTGGATGGAGCACGGGAGAGGGTAAGGCATCGGTTCCGCTTAGTAGGGGAAACGCGAGACAGAGCTGCACTGTTTCGGGATGGAGACTACCGAACAGTCGCTAACGCAGTTGCCACCTTGAGTGCACCAGCGCTAGGCCTCAGAGATCATAGGCCCCAGGGGAGTAGTTTGAGGCCGCGATCCCTAGGGTTGATGACAGCAGTGGGGAGTAAGACGCTCCCTTGGTCGCCCCTCACCCCGGTTATGACCAGTCCTCTGAGTTTCTCGCCATGTACTAAGTTTCCGCTTCCGTCTGAGATGGTGTATTTAAAAGGACCCAGTCGCAGCATAGGCAGCTGTATGACTGGTTTGTCGGTGTTCACTTTGGCGTCTGTGTTCACTGTAGGTTCACGGACGATTGTGTACACTAACAGCGTCTGGATCCACTCAGCATTCACTAACATATTGATTGATCCTGGAAGCGGGATGAGTCTCCCTATATCCCACTCTCCTGAGCTGGGTGATACAGCACTAAGTCTCTATCTTTGGTACGAATAGTTGGATAAGTGCCTGATGCATATGAGTCTGTAAACTATTGCTGCTGTTTTCTTTCGCTGTACGATTGAATACGTTTAAACTCCTATAAAAGGTAATGCAGTAATATGTTTCTCCTACATACTTGAAATGTATCTGTAGTTGATTATGTGCTCGTATTGCTTATTATACTAATGTATAACCTGTTACTGCTTGCTAGTGTGATTTCTGACTTTACTATTTTCTGTCAATTTCTGTGTATTCCAATCCTCAATATTGGTGCAAAGCAGGGAGGGGTCGGATTGTATGTCACTTTAACGAATTTTAAAGTGATTGCATTCACAATTTGTTTAGTAACACTGTTAAAAGGTATATGATTTATTTATCTTGTCTGAAAGAGGCAAGGGTGAGGAGGATACACTCTCCACTGCAGCACCAACACTCATGTCATGTTTGTCTTGCAAAGCTGGGTTAACCTCTCAGGATTTGGTTCAAAATGGTTTATGTGCAAATTGTTTTAGCTTTCACCAAAGCCTCTTGAATAATCTGAGGCAGGCACAGGTTCAGGTTGAACCTCTATGGGCTACTTTTGCACAGACATTATCTAGTATAGCTGAGTGGATAATGCCAGCTCCTATACCAGGGATAGGTTACCCTTTACATGCAAAATTCCTCCTGGGGGTTATCACATCCAGTACAGGAATCGGCAGCCTCTCAACAGAAACAGGCTGAAAGGCCGGTGGTAAGTAAATCACATAGACATGAAACAACATCTTCACAGTCTACACTTGTTTCAGATGAGGACTTGTCGGAGGATGAGGACTCATCGCACTCCGCGTCTGCATACAGAGGCGAGGAGGAAGGCCTCAGCTCAGTGGACATTCCTGAGCTAATTAGTGCTGTGAAAGCCATTCTATCCTTAGAGGAGGCAGCATAGCCATTGTTAAAATCTAAGGCACCTGTGTTTAAACGTCCCAAAATAGTTAGGACTGAGTTTTCCGGGTCAGACCAGCTGACGGAAATTATGCAAGAGGCTTGGGTTACGCCCAGTAAGAAGTTTAGAATTCCAAGGAAATGGAATTCCCATTATCTTCCGGCTGGGGATTGTTTAAAAAGGGAGGTGGCTCCCAAAGTAGATACGCATGTCATTCGATTGGTGCGAAAAATCTACATTACCTCTGCCTTCAACATCATTAAATGGTGTCACGAATAGGAAAATGGGATTTTTGCTCTCTCGATGCCATTGAAAGGTCATCCTCCAATGCATCAGCCCAGGCTGCCACTGTTTTTGCCATCCAAGCCGAAGCCATGGCTGGTCTTATGATTGCCCCAGACAAGGAGAAAATGGTTTTAAGAAAACCATCTATATTGCACATATCAAACAGGCAGCTATTTTTATGGAAGAAGCAGCCTTGAATATGGGTACAATTGCCCCTCAGGCTTCAGCAGTAGCAGCTAGGTTTGGCTACGTACATGGAAAGCTGACTCAGAATCTAAGAAGGTTCTGGAGTCTTTTACCTTTTGCTGGAGATATTCTTTTTGGTAAAGAATTAAACAGTATTTTGGAGTCAGAAGCAGACTCCAAGAAAGTGAAGTTTCTTTCCACACATAAATCCAAGCCTAGATTTCCAGTGGCCCTTTCGTTCTTTAGGAAAAGCAAAAGGAAAGGGTTATGGCAAACGGTCTCAATCTGACAAGTCTGGTAACACTAAAAAGCATTGGGCTACCAGAGGGCTTCCAAATCAGAAGATAAACCATCAGCCTGATGGTGCAAGCCTCCACCTGGGGGACCCCAGGGTGGGAGGCTGACTTCTTCAGTTTGCACAGATCTGGCAGCAGTCTACCACAGATTCCTGGGTGCAAGAAGCGGTATCTCACGGTTATGCGTTTGCTTTCAAGAAACACCCTCTTCAAAGGTTTTCTTGTTCCTGCCAGTCTTCAGAGGAAACGAAGGCAAAGGCTGTGCAAGAGGCAGTTCAGAAGTGGCTTCAGTCAGGAGTGATAATTCCAGTTCCTCCTGCACAACGAGGACAAGGTTTTTATTCCAACCTTTTTCTAGTCCAGAAGCCAAATGGGTTGTTCCGGCCCATACTCAATCTCAATCTCAAAGTGCTGAACAAGTACATTTGGATGCGTCTTGTTTCTAATGGAGACTTTATGTTTCATTATTTTGGCCATGGAGCAGGAGGATTTTATGGTATCCCTGGATATCCAGGATGCTTACCTTCATGTTCCTATAGCACTGTCCCATCAGCGCTATCTCAGGTTTGCTATCCTCCAGCATCATTTTCAGTTTCAGGCCCTACAATTTGGACTGGCCACAGCTCCCAGAGTGTTCACCAAAATTATGGCAGGGGATAAGGATTTTTCCATACCTCGACGACTTATTAATCCTGGCGCAATCTCAGGAATTGCTTCAGTGTCATCTGCGGCAGACAATAGCTTGCTTGCAGAGACACGGTTGGCTCATAAAATGGGCAAAGGCATCCCTGGTTCCGTCACAACGGATGACTCATTTGGGGGCTGTGTTGGATTTGAGTCTTTGGAGAGTAATTTTACCTCTGAAGAAAATATCCAAAATTCAGTCAAGGATTCTGAAGCTACTACACAGTCTAAGGGTATCCATTCACACAGCAATGCATGTGATGGGGTTGATAGTGTCGACATTCGACATGGTGGAGTATGCTCAGTTCCATTCGAGGCCTCTGCAACGTCTGGTCCATTCCAAGTGGAATGGTTTTCATCAGACAATAAAATCGCAGACTATGGTCCTTCCTCTGGAAGTAAAGAGGTCATTAGCCTGGTGGCTTCAGGCATCCCATCTGGACAAAAGGATACCCTTTTGGATATCAGATTTGAAAATTCTGACAACGGATGCCAGTCTTCAGGGCTGGGGTGCGGTGTCAGGAAGGAGTTGCTTCCAGGGGCAGTGGACCAAGGAAGAGAGTTGCCTGCCAATAAATATATTGGAACTTTGGGCCATGTATATGGCACTGGCAAAGGACAGCCTTCAGGGGAAACCAGTCCAAATCCTCTCGGACAATGCAACAGCAGTAGCATACCTCAACCATCAGGGAGGAACTCGCAGCCAAAACGCAATGAAGGAGGTAACTAACACGTTAAGGTGGGCAGAACTTCATCATCCAGCCTTGTCCGCAGTGTTCATTCCGGGAGTCCTAAACTGAGAAGCTGATTTTCTCAGTTGAGACGCTGTTCATGCAAACGAATGGGCTTTTCACCCCAAGGTCTTCCAAATTCTGGTAAACAAGTGGGGGTTACCGGAGATAGATCTCATGGTGTACCATCAGAACAACAAAGTTCCTGCATACGGGTCAAGAACAAAGGATCCTAAAGCGATCTTTGTGGATGCCCTGTCAGTGAGATGGAACTTTTGTCTGGCCTGTGTGTTTCCACTTATCGCCCTGTTACCCAGGGTGATGCGAAAGGCAAAACAAGGGAGGGATGCCATGATACTAATAACTCCGGCTTGGCCCAGAAGACATCGGTACACAGATCTGCAGAGATTGTCAGTTGATCTCCAGATCTACTTGCTCAGGGTTCTTGCTATCACAAGCGCCTGGATCGACTGTCTTTGACGGCGTGGCTCTTGAGACTTTCATCCTGAAAGCAAGGGGATCCTCACAACAGGTAATTTAAACAATGCTCAGAGCAAGGAAACCTTCCTCAGCTCGCATTTATCACTGAATATGGCAAGCCTATATTCATTGGTGCAGTGACCGGAAATTTGATCCTAGGTCTAGAGTTTTCAGAGTGCTAGCATACCTTCAGTTGGGAATGGACAAAGATCTAAGAGTGGCTTCCCTGAGAGTGCAAGTGTCAGCGTTGTCTGTATGGTTCCAAAAGAAAATTGCTAACCTACAGGATGTGCGCACTTTTTTACAGGGAATGGTGCACATTCAACCTCCTTTTGTTCCTTCTACAGTGCCTTGGGACTTAACTTTAGTCCTAAAGGCTCTTCAAGTTGCCCCATTTGAACCACTAAAACAAGTGGATTTTAAATGGTTGACAGCTAAAGTTCTCTTTCTATTGGCTATTGCTTCAGCTAGAAGAGTTTCAGATTTAGGGGCATTGTTAAGTCTGATTTTTTTTTTTTATCCGGATAGAGCGGTTCTTAGAACCAAATCTGGGGATCTTCCCAAGGAGGTTTCTAAATTCCACCTTAATGAAGAAATTGTAGTCTCGGTCTTCCAGGGCCATCTTAAGAGCAGTGTAGGCCCCTGGGCACAGCAATGCGCTGGGGCCTCTAACCATCCTCCAGTGATAGGGGTAGGGGGTGCTATCAGTGGCAGCTTTGATGTACCACAGGCAGTAGGGGGTGTTCTATCTTCCACTCGGCATGTAAGACATAGAGCAGTAATTTTTGCTCATTACTCCTTTACTGAACAGATGAGGTTTAACTGTAGCAGGGGCATTGGGCTGAATGAAGGGGCCCCGGTACATGACTTCCAGAGTGGCGCTGGGTTTTTAATGGGTAGGGGTGGATAGTGGAGTGGGCTTAATATTCATAATTTTCTGGTGGGAGGGCAGCTTGCTTGACTGCAAATATATTAAGTTCCTGAAAATAGATTTCTAGGCTTTTAATGGGATAAAAAAACTAGAGAGTCCCACCTTTCAGTAGGCACTAGGGACTTGGGAATCCGAGTTCAGGAGCCAGAGCAATCCACCAAGGAAAATATAAAACTGCATACCAGGCGTGTGAAGCTGGAGCAGGGACCAGCTTCTTGAAGGCTGATATCTCTGGTTCTGGTCATAGTAGAGACAAGCTGCCAGTATCCACCAAAAGGGGAGATTTCCAGCTTTTGGTGTATAGCCATTTCAGAAGCGTACTCTCAAGCTGATCTCCCTGTCTCCGGCTAATGTCTCTGCTCATTCTACTTGTAAGGTAGGTCCATTATGGGCAGCACAGTGTGCTGTTTCCGCAGCATAGATATGTTAGGTAGACACATGGTCTCCATTAACACATTCATTAGACATTATGCCCTTGATACCTTTTGCCTCTCAGGACGCTGAATTCGGGCGAAGGATTCTCCTGTCCAATCAGGAGCGCTCCACCACTAAATTGCTTTGGGACATCCCAATATTATCCTGTGGATAACCTGTGGGCCCTGCAGAAGAAATACACGTTATGGTAAGAACTTACCGTTGATAACTGTATTTCTCCTAAGTCCACAGGGATCCCACCCTGACGCACCTGATTTGAGGATCCTTTTACTCGCTAACCTCTTCCTTCTTGTACGGAAGGGTGTGCATGTGTGTTCTTCTCACCTGATAAGGGCTCTTTATGATGCTCCTGCCTTGAGCTTTGGAAAAACAACTGATTTGCCTGAGTCAGGAGGCGGGGATATATAGACAGGCCCGTTGCATGCTGGGAGGCCGAAAGCTTTGACTGTATGGTGCAAATCCGCTGTTGCATCAGCATATCCCAATGTTATTCTGTGGACTTAGGAGAAATACCGTTATGAACGGTAAGTTCTTACCATAACATAAAATATATATATATATATATCAGCAAATAGAAAACCACAGCACTCGCCACCCCAGAAGCTGGGTGCAGTATCCGCACTCGCCACTAATGGGGTGGGGTGCATGTAGCCCATGGCCACCTACTCAAAAATATAGAAACAAAAAGTTCAGCACTCACCAAAGTGAGCTCACTTATCCTCACAACATCAATGAATAAATGATGGGGGTTTAGTTAGTGAATTGGCCAATGCACGGAAGCCTGCATACCGCTCCAAGGTACCCCACCTTCATGCAGGTCCTACACTATCACAAAATTAAAACCTGGCAACTGTATCACATAATATAACTGCAAATATGCCCACTTGGTGTAAGGTGTACCTGCCATGAACTGCATGGCTTTTAAAAGGTACACTCGTCACCTGACACTGGCTGATAAATTAGTGAAAGGCAGCTGACACAGGTTTAAGATAATTGGGGTGCATGAACAAAGTTTGTGGCCACAGTTAATGAGTTAACCAAGGATTAACCCTAAAATATACCAGCAAATAGAAAACCACAGCACTCGCCACCCCAGAAGCGGAGTGCAGTATCCACACTCGCCACTAATAGGGTGGGGTGCATGCAGGCTTCCGTTCATTGGCCAATTCACTAACTAAACCCCCATCATTTATTCATTTATTCATTGATGTTGTGAGGATAAGTGAGCTCATTTTGGTGAGTGCTGAACTTTTTGTTTCTATATTTTTGAGTAGGTGGCCATGGGCTACATGCACCCCACCCTATTAGTGGCGAGTGCGGATTCTGCACCCCGCTTCTGGGGTGGCGAGTGCTGTGGTTTTCTATTTGCTAGTATATTTTAGGGTTAATCCTTGGTTAACTCATTAACTGTGGCCACAAACTTTGTTCATGCACCCCAATTATCTTAAACCTGTGTCAGCTGCCCTTTAGTAAATTATCAGCCAGTGTCAGGTGACTAGTGTACCTTTTAAAAGCCATGCAGTTCATGGCAGGTACACCTTACACCAAGTGGGCATATTTGCAGTTATATTATGTGATACAGTTGCCAGGTTTTCATTTTGTGATAGTGTAGGACCTGCATGAAGGTGGGGTACCTTGGAGCGGTATGCAGGCTTCCGTGCATTGGCCAATTCACTAACTAAACCCCCATCATTTATTCATTGATGTTGTGAGGATAAGTGAGCTCATTTTGGTGAGTGCTGAACTTTTTGTTTATATATATATATATATATATATATATATATATATATAATATAATATAATATAATATAATTTTTTTTTAAAGAGCCACTAAAAGTGCTCACAAGTTTCAGGAGCCTGAATATCATCAGAACTGAATATAATTCTGGGAAAGTGTAATTGTGGATTCACACGGTCTCTGAATATCAACTGCCTGATAACAGAGAACAGTCGCTTACGTTACTGCGTAGCAAATGTAAATATGACGGTCCGCGGCTTAGATCCTGTTAAGATATGGGAACTCATACACTGATAATTGTGAATGTTATGAACAGCAGCTCTCTCTTATTAAATCCACTTCTGACCATTTCAATTTTCGTTCTGATCCATTTTAATGGTTTCCTTTTCAGAATACGTACTAATCATACGAGGGGATAAATGGGAAATACATATGTTTTACTAAACAGTTGGACATCTGGGATACAATTGAAACATTTTCCCATTTAAGCAGTACTATAAGTATCCAGTGATGTCACACTGGGTATCAATGGTTTTGGCCACCCCAACCTTGATGGGCAATCTGGAACTTAAATTTCCACAACAACTAAAAACAGCAGGTGGCCCCTTCTTATATTGCAGTAGTGGGAGATAAACCGTAAATGCAGCCTTGTATATAGTGTTACAAATCTATAATAAAAAAGCCTTTGCTCATTGTATATAGTGGTAAAGGTCGAACATAAGAGTAATAGCAAGTGTTGATGTTGTCTTCCCTAGTTCCACATTACAGACAAGAAGTTCCCTGATCTCCCCGGCCTAGAAGACCTCGGCATTGTTCCAACCCCTCTTGAGCAGAAGGCTATTGAGGTACTGCGCCGTCACCGTAAATACCGTTGGTTGGACGCCGAATTAGACGTGGTAAAGCCAGTCACCCCAGTGAACTATTAACGGCATTTCAGAGTATGAACCCAGTCACTTGTTCTTTATAAAGATGTGAGAATTCTGCATACACATCCCATGTACATAAATAAACTATTACAGTTGATGTACTCCGTGTTATTTATTTGCAGTTTTGCAATTTTGTTTTTTATTTGTTTATACATTTCTTTAAAAAAAGCAAGTGTAATGAAATTACTTAATTGTCTTACTTACTTACTTTACTTTCTTTATAAATTAGTAGCATGCTTGCTGAATAAAGGATGATGGTAAAATGGAGTATTTTGGGCACAGTTACCTGGTTGTCTGACTTTGGATATTGCTTCCATTCTACTTATTATTTCAGTGTGACTGCCCTAAATAAGACATGCTCTCTGTATACCACAAGCTTAACGGCTGTGGGTGAGATTTAACATAGTGTGGAGAGAGATAAAGTACCAACCAGTCAGCTACTAACTGTCATTTTACAGGCAGTCTTTGTAAAATGGCAGGAGCTGATTGGTTGGTACTTTATCTCTCTCCACACTTTAATAAATCTCCCCTGTGTGATTTACTGCTTATTAATGGGAGAAGATGAAATAAAAGTTGAACAGGCCATCTGTGTTAGGAGAGATATCTGAATGTTTGTGACAATAGCATGGGCAGATGGTATAATGGTTAGCATCACTGCCTCACAGTACTGAGGTCATGGGTTCGATTCCCACCATGACCCTAACTGTGTGGAGTTTGTATATTCTCCCCGTACTTGCGTGGGTTTTCTCCGGGTACTCCGGTTTCCTCCCACAATCCAAAAATATACTGGTAGGTTAATTGGGTCACAAAAAAATTAACCCTTACGTGACTGTGTGTACATGTGATAGGGAATATAGATTGTAAGCTCCACTGGGGCAGGGACTGATGTGAATGAGCAAATATTCTCTGTAAAGCGCTGCGGAATATGTGTGCGCTATATAAATAACTGGTAATAAATAAAATAATAATAGCACGAGTAACATAGCATATTAAGCTGCTGTAGTTGTAGTACCCGCTCTGACATACAGGTGGCAATGCAGAGTAATCTTTAACCATTGCTTATTACGTGAATGTACAAGATTGTTCTCTCTTCTCTAGAAGAAAGGATTGGAAGAAAATGAAATTATTGCTGCTGTTAGTGATTATCTCATACACTCTCATACGTTCAGCTAGGGTTCCCCCTCCTATAGAGAATAGGAGGAAGCAGTACTAGCCAATTTAATGAGGAGGATGATAACGGGAAAGACAGGCTGTTTTGTAAATGTTGTGTAGAGAATCCCAAGCCCTAAGCAGTCAGTACAATAAACCCCATGCCTGTATTTGTCAGTCTCTGAGGGGGCGGTGAGTGTAGACCTTTATTTAATAATGCGTCATGATTTAAGTGTTGTTAAGACACTTTCTTCCCCACACAGTGCAGCCTGGAGTAAAAGGGGAAATCTCCCTGCAAATGTCTGCAGGATTGAATTATGGGGGTAATTCAGATCTGATCGCAGCAGCAAATTTTGTTAGCAATTGGGCAAATCCATGTGCACTGCAGGTGTGGCAGATATAACATGTGCAGAGAGAGTTAGATTTGGGTGGGTTATATTGTTTCTCCTACGTCCTAGATGATGCTGGGGACTTCATAAGGACCATGGGGATAGACGGGCTCCGCAGGAGACATGGGCACTAAAAAGAACTTTAGATATGGGTGTGCACTGGCTTCTCCCTCTATGCCCCTCCTCCAGACCTCAGTTTGATACTGTGCCCAGAGGAGACTGGGTGCATTACAGGGAGCTCTCCTGAGTTCCTGAAAAGAAATAATTTTTGTTAGGTTTTTTATTTTCAGGGAGCCTGCTGGCAACAGGCTCCCTGCATCGAGGGACTGAGGAGAGAGAAGCAGACCTACTTAACTGCTAGGCTCTGCTTCTTGGGCTACTGGACACCATTAGCTACAGAGTGAGTCGGAACGCAGGTCTCTCCTAGCTGTTCGTCCTGGAGCCGCGCCGCAGTCCTCCTCACAGAGCCGGAAGATAGAAGCCGGGTGAGTATAAGAAGAAAGAAGACTTCAGAGGCGGCAGAAGACGTCAGATCTTCATAGAGGTAACGCTGAGCGCCATTGCTCCCACACAACACACACACAGCAGGCACTGTAAGGGTGCAGGGCGCAGGGGGGGCGCCCTGGGAAGCAATTTAAACCTCTGTTCTGGCTATATAGGACATATATGGGCTCTACACTGTATAGTCTAACATCCCCCGCCAGTTTTAAACGAAATTGAGCCGCTGAGGGGGCGGAGCTTGATCCTCAGCACTCACCAGCGCCATTTTCTCCACAGCACACCGCTGAGAAGCTGGCTCCCCGGACTCTCCCCTGCTGAACACGGTGGCGGAGGGTTTGAAAGAAGGAGGGGGGGGGGGGGGCACATAATTTGGCGCAGTGTTATATATTTAAGAAATAAAAGCGCTATCTGGGTAATTTTTTTCCCTGGGTCATTGGCGCTGGGTGTGTGCTGGCATACTCTCTCTCTGTCTCTCCAAAGGGCCTTGTGGGGGAACGGTCTCCAGATAGAGAATTCCCTGAGTGTGTGGTGTGTCGGTACGCGTGTGTCGGCATGTCTGACGCAGGAGGCTCTTCTAGGGAGGAGGTGGAGCAAATGAGTGTGGTGTCTCCGTCGGCAACGCCAAAACCTGACTGGTTGGATATGTGGAATGTTTTAAATGCAAATGTGAATTTATTGCACAAAAGGTTGGACAAAGCTGAGTCCAGGGACTGTAGCCCTGCCTTTCACTATGTCACAGGGACCTTCTGGGTCTCAAAAGCGCCCACTATCCCAAATAGTAGACACTGAAACCGACACGGATTCTGATTCCAGTGTCGATTACGTTGATGCAAAGTTGCAGCCAAAATTGGCTAAAAGTATTCATTATATGATTATTGCTATAAAAGAGGTGTTGCATATCACGGATGAACCCTCTGTCCCTGACACGAGGGTCCACATGTTTAAAGAAAAGAAACCTGAGGTAACCTTTCCTTTATCTCATGAGCTGAACGAATTATTTGAAAAGGCTTGGGAGTCTCCAGATAAACTGCAGATTCCCAAAAGGATTCTTATGGCGTATCCTTTCCCGGCTAAGGACAGGATACGGTGGGAATCCTCCCCAAAGGTCGACAATGCGTTGACACGCTTATCCAAAAAGGTAGCGCTGCCATCTCAAGATACGGCAACCCTCAAGGATCCTGCTAATCGCAGGCAGGAGACTACCTTGAAGTCTATTTACACACATACTGGTACCTTACTCAGACCGGCGATAGTGTCTGCTTGGGTTTGTAGCGCTTTAGCGGCGTGGACAGATACCTTATCTGCTGATATAGATTCGCTGGATAAGGAAACCATTTTATTGACCCTGGGTCATATTAAAGATGCTGTCCTATATATGAGAGATGCTCAGAGAGACATTGGCCTACTGGGTTCCAGAGCCAACGCTATGGCGATTTCGGCTAGGCGAGCCCTATGGACCCAACAATGGACGGGCGATGCCGACTCGAGGCATATGGAGGTTTTACCTTACAAGGGTGAGGAATTATTTGGGGAAGGTCTCACATACCTAGTTTCCACGGCTACGGCGGGTAAATCAACTTTTTTGCCTTATGTTTCCTCACAGCCTAAGAAAACGCCACATTATCAGATGCAGTCCTTTCGGTCGCATAAACCCAAGAGAGTGCGGGGATCTTCCTTTCTTGCCAGAGGTAAGGGCAAGGGGAAAAAGCTGCCAGCCACAGCTAGTTCCCAGGAGCAGAAGTCCTCCCCGGCCTCTACAAAATCCACCGCATGACGCTGGGGCTCCACTGAGGGAGTCCGCCCCAGTGGGGGCACGTCTTTGACTTTTCAGCCACGTCTGGGTTCAATCACAGGTGGATCCCTGGGCAATAGAAATTGTTTCCCAGGGTTACAAGCTGGAATTCGAAGAGGTGCCTCCTCGCCGGTTTTTCAGATCGGCCCTGCCGGCTTCTCCCCCAGAGAGGGAGATAGTGTTAAAAGCTATTCAAAAATTGTGTCTTCAACAAGTGGTGGTCAAAGTCCCCCTGCTGCAGCAGGGGATGCGGTATTACTCAACCCTGTTTGTAGTCCCGAAACCGGACGGTTCGGTCAGGCCCATTTTGAATTTAAAATCCTTAAACCTATACGTAAAAAGGTTCAAGTTCAAGATGGAGTCGCTCAGAGTGGTCATCGCCAGCCTGGAAGGGGGGGATTATATGGTGTCCCTGGACATAAAGGATGCATACCTTCATGTCCCCATATATCCGCCTCATCAGGCGTTCCTGAGGTTTGCTGTACAGGATTGTCATTACCAATTTCAGACGTTGCCGTTTGGGCTTTCCACGGCCCCGAGGATTTTCACCAAGGTAATGGCGGAAATGATGGTGCTCCTGCGCAAGCAGGGTGTCACAATTATCCCGTACTTGGACGATCTCCTAATAAAAGCGAGATCGAGAGAACAGTTGCTGAACAGCGTATCACTGTCCCTGAGGGTGTTGCAACAACACGGCTGGATACTCAATATCCCGAAGTCACAGTTGATTCCAACGACTCGTTTGCCCTTCTTAGGCATGATTCTGGATAGAGACCAGAAAAGGGTTTATCTTCCGATGGAAAAGGCCCAAGAACTCATGTCTTTGGTCAGGGACCTATTGAAGCCAACGAGGGTGTCGTTGCATCACTGCACTCAAGTTCTGGGAAAGATGGTGGCGACTTACGAGGCCATTCCATTCGGCAGGTTCCATGCGAGAACGTTTCAATGGGAGCTTCTGGACAAGTGGTCCGGGTCACATCTACAGATTCATCAGATGATCACCCTGTCCCCCAGGGCCAGGGTATCTTTCCTGTGGTGGCTGCAGAGTGCTCATCTTCTGGAGGGTCGCCGGTTCGGCATTCAGGACTGGGTTCTGGTAACCACGGACGCGAGCCTCCGAGGTTGGGGTGCAGTCACACAGGGAAGAAAAACTTCCAGGGAGTTGAGGGCCATATACAACGCCCTTCGACAAGCGGAAAATTTGCTTCGCGACCTACCGGTTCTGATCCAGTCAGACAACATCACCACAGTGGCCCATGTAAACCGCCAAGGAGGAACAAAAGAGCAGAGTGGCAATGGCGGAAGCCACCAGGATTCTTCGCTGGGCGGAAAATCATGTAAGCGACCTGACAGCAGTCTTCATTCCGGGAGTAGACAACTTGGAAGCAGACTTCCTCAGCAGACACAATCTACATCCCGGAGAGTGGGGACTTCATCAGGAAGTCTTCGCAGAGATTGCAAATCGGTGGGGACTGCCTAAGATAGACATGATGGTGTCACGCAAACGCTATGCTGCCTCCCACTGGGAGTGTATTTTAGCTTAGCAGAAGTGCGAACGAAAGGATCGCAGAGCGGCTACAAAGTTTTGTTTTTTTTGTGCAGTTTCAGTGTAGCTCAAAATCTACTCAGCGCTTGCGATCACTTCAGACTGTTCAGTTCCTGTTTTGACGTCACAAACCTGCCCAGCCACACCTGCGTTTTTCCTGGCACGCCTGCGTTTTTCCAAACACTCCCTGAAAACGGTCAGTTGCCACCCAGAAACGCCCACTTCATGTCAATCACTCTGCGGCCAGCAGCGCGACTGAAATGCTTTGCTAGACCCTGTGCAAAACTACATCATTTGTTGTGGCCGTACGACGCGCGTGCGCATTGCGTGGCACTGCTGTTTTTTAACCTGATCGCTGCGCTGCGAACAAATTCAGCTAGCGATCAACTTGGAATGACCACCATGGTTTTGCCCATTAGCTAACAAATTTGCTGCTGCGATCAGATCTGAATTAGGCCGTTTGTCTCTCCTGACCATGTCTTGCCTAAAATGGGCTTCTACAAACTTGGCAGCTGTGGTACTCCCAGCACTTGGAGCAGAGTAACCTCTGTTTACGGTGCATTGTGTGTCCTGACTTTTGTCACTAGATATATGTTGCATAGAGAGTGCACAATCCTGATGCATATAGCTTAGCACGAATATGGGCCGAATGTCTTAGCCCGCAATGTAATATTTATAAATGATTCGGTCCACTGGCTATCTTGCTTAGTCTAGGGCAGTAATACGAATGTGTCTAGGCGGATTATTTGCACCAAGTACAGTATAGGCTGGTGCAAGTGCACTGTAATGATAATGTGTATCAAACTAATTGGTGCCAATTACAGCTGAGTGGTTTCAATGAATATTAATGTAGCTGTATTTTCCAGTAACTTTATGTGCTGTGCTCGATCCTCTGTCTGCAGTGACTGACAGAATGACTAGAGGAAAATTGCTGGTGTCATCCTCCAATGACGTTCATGGAAGCCTATAGAAACCATATTTACAGCAGGTTTCAGCTGTGATTTTACTGCCATAATCGCAGCTGGGTAATCGCCGGTGTGACGCTGCTGTTTGGCAGCCTGTAGCTCTGCAGCTGCTGTGCTAAATCTCAGTGTATTTTTGCCATCAATGCTTCCCTTTTTACATGGAATATGACTGGTCAGAGCTCCTTGCATTCAATATTCCAGTATATCTATAGATTAAAAAAACAACAAAAAAACAACAGATGAGTGTTGATCATATTGTGAGAAGTGATGTGATTTGTATTAGTGAGGAGGTGAATAGTAAGAAGCTACAGACCGTCATATAGTGGAAGAAGCAGGGTCACTTAATCCCCCTACATTTTACATTTCATTCTCTTACATACTGTAACTGGAATGATTTCATCAAAATCACTATTCCTATTATACAAATTGCTTCCCCACTTCTGGAAACACAGCGTTATAGATATAAATAATCTATCTAGGCATTTAGCTGGAAGCTTAGTTACACATTTCTGCAGCGGCGTACACTGGGTTCCACGGGGATAACATCGGGGGTGTAGAGTAGGATCTTGATCCGAGGCACCAACAGGCTAAAAGCTTTGACTGTTCTCAAGATGCTCAGCGCTGCCTCCTCTATAACCCCGCCTCTGCACAGGAGCTCAGTTTGTAAGTTGGTGCCTGCAGTGCAGGACACTAACAGGCAGGGCTGCTCCAGCAGCCCTGAAAATAGCTTTTTAAAGAAGATAGAAGACTTCAAGGGCTGCAGCATAGGCACTCTTAGTGCTAGATGTCATTTTGACATCTCATGCTGCAGTTCCATCACCTCCCCCGGCGGCGCTGTATACTCCCGCTCCCTGGTTGCCGTGTACTTACAGCGGAGGGCTCCGGTCTCTTTCATGAGAGACACACACTCGCCGCAGCTAGGGAGGAGGTAAGAGGGTCCCCCAGGCGGGACCCGCTGCAAATCACGATCCGGCGCGGCCATTAGGAGACGGCCCGCGTGTGCTGGTGTGGACACTGTGTTGGTACAGGGACCCCACTAGACCACCAGGGCAGGGGCACAGGTCCGATTCTCCTATAATCTATTTTACTGAGGGCCGCAGTACCCGGTGGTGAAGTCCAGCAAGGGGATAAGGCTCTGACCTGTAGCCCCTCCCCCAGCCCCTGGAGCTGCATTTCTCTGTCTCCCTCACTCCCTGTCAGCTTTTGGCGCCATCACAACATGCTGAGCCGATTCTGGGACTGCTGGGCAATGTCTCCTCTGTAAAGCCGCCTGCATCATCAGCGCTGTGCATTTACAGGACACTTAAGTATTCTTCATGTCATTTAGACAGTGTTAGTTAAGAACAAGTGCATTACTACAGGGATATTTAGTACAAGTACCCTGTGATATACATCAAGTCTTTACTGTGCATTGTTATTTCTCTAACGTCCTAGTGGATGCTGGGGACTCCGTAAGGACCATGGGGAATATACGGGCTCCACAGGAGACAGGGCACTTTAAGAAAGAATTAGGAATACTGGTGTGCACTGGCTCCTCCCTCTATGTCCCTCCTCCAGACCTCAGTTAGAATCTGTGCCCGGACGAGCTGGGTGCACTTTAGTGAGCTCTCCTGAACTTGCTGTTAAGAAAGTATTTTGTTAGGATTTTTTATTTTCAGAGAGATCTGCTGGCAACAGACTCTCTGCTACGTGGGACTGAGGGGAGAGAAGCAGCCCTACTAACTGCGGATAGGTCATGCTTCTTAGGCTACTGGACACCATTAGCTCCAGAGGGATCGAACACAGGAATGCACCCTTGGTCGTCCGATCCCGGAGCCGCGCCGCCGTCCCCCTCGCAGAGCCAGAAGCCGGCGTGAGAAGCAAGAAGACTTCGAAAGCGGCGGCAGAAGACTCCAGTCTTCATATGAGGTAGCGCACAGCACTGCAGCTGTGCGCCATTGCTCCCACATTAAACCCGCACACTCCGGTCACTGTAGGGTGCAGGGCGCAGGGGGGGGCGCCCTGGGCAGCAATTAAGTACCTCTTGGCATAAAAGAGCATATATTCAGTTGGGCACTGTATATATGCATGAGCCCCCGCCATTATTGTACACAAAATCGCGGGACAGAAGCCCGCCGCTGAGGGGGCGGGGCTTCTTCCTCAGCACTCACCAGCGCCGTTTTCTCTCCACAGCTCCGCTGAGAGGAAGCTCCCCAGGCTCTCCCCTGCAGAAGCACGATAGAAGAGGGTGAAAGAGAGAGGGGGGGGGGGGCACATAAATTTGGCGTAAAAACAATGTATACAGCAGCTACTGGGTTAACACTACGTTACTGTGAGATTCCTGGGTCATATAGCGCTGGGGTGTGTGCTGGCATACTCTCTCTCTGTCTCTCCAAAGGGCCTTATGGGGGAACTGTCTTCAAATAGAGCATCCCCTGTGTGTGTGGTGTGTCGGTACGTGTGTGTCGACATGTCTGAGGTAAAAGGCTCCCCTAAGGAGGAGATGGAGCAAATATGTGTGTGAGAGGGTGTCTCCGTTGACAACGCCGACACTTGTTTGGATATGTGTAAGTGCTAAGGTGAATTTATTGCACAAAAGATTAGGGAACAGACAGGAAATCTACCCATGTCTGTCCCTGTGGCGCAGAGACCTTCAGAGTCTCACAATGCTCACTATCCAAAATAATAGACACTGATATCGACACGGAGTTTGACTCCAGTGTCGACTACGATAATGCAAAGTTACAGCCAAAATGGCAGAAAAGTATTCAATATATGATTATTGTAATAAAGATGATTTGCATATCACTGATGACTCATCTGTCCCTGACACATTTTAAGGGGAAGAAAGCTGAGGTAAATTTCCCTCCTCTCCTTAGGAAAAAGAGCGGGAATCTCCAGACAAGAGACTGCAGCTTCCCACAAAGAATTCTCAGGCAGTATCCTTTCCCCACTAGGGCCAGGATGTGATGGGAATCTTCCCCTAGGGTGTCACGTTTGCCCAAAAGGTAGCCCTAGCTATTCTCAGGGATCCTGCAGATAGCGTGCACATTTTGGTACACTACTCAGACCGGCGATTGTGTCGGCATGGGTTTATAGCGCTGTGGCGACGTGGACAGGTACCTTATCAGCAGAAATTGAGACCCTAGGATGTGTATATATATATATATATATATATATATATATATATATATATATATATATATATAATGTGTATATATAGAGATATATATATATATATAAATATTAAAGATGCTGTCTTAAGCGATATATATCATAAAACATGCCCAAAGAGACATGAGTATACTGGGTCCTAGAGGCAAAGCTATGTCGATTTCTGCTTGACGTATCCTGTAGAATATGCAATGGACAGATGATGCCAACTTAAGTGGCATATTAAAGGCTGACGATTGTGTGGAGAAGGGTTCTCGGACCTGGTCTCCACAGCTATAGCTGGTAATTCTGATATTTTGCCGTATATTCCTGCACAGCCTAGGAAAGCACGTCATTATCAAATGCAGCCTTTCGAACAAAGAAACAAGAAAGTCCGAGGTGCGTCCTTTTCTTGCCAGATGCGGGGGCAGAGGAAACCAGCTGCACAACACAGCTAGTTCCCAGGAACAGAGGTCCTCCCCGGCCTCTACGAAAATCCACCGCATGTCGCTGGGGCTCCACAGGCGGAGCTAGGCTCGGTGGGGGCACGCTTTCGTAAGTTCAGCCACAAGTGGGTTCACTCCCTGTTAGTTCCCTGGGCAATAGATATTGTGTCTCAGGGATACAAGCTGGACTTTGAGAAGATGCCTCCTCACTGACGGCCCTGCCGGATTCCCTCCCCGAGAGGGAAACCGGGTTAACTGCAATTCACAAATTGTATCTTCAACAGGTGGTTGTCAAGGTTCCCCTCCTTCAACAAGGAGGGGGTTATTATTCGACCATGTTGTAGTCCCGAAACCAGATGGTTCGGTCAGACCCATATTGAATTTAAAATCCCTGAACATATACTTGAAAAGTTCAAGTTCAAGATGGAATCGCTCAGAGCGGTTATCGCAAGGGAGGGGGACTTTATGGTGTCTCTTGACATAAAGGATGCTTACCTTCGTGTCCCCGTTTATCCACCTCATCAGGAGTACCTCAGATTTGGGGTACAGGATTGTCATTACCAATTCCAGACGTTGCCGTTTGGTCTCTCCACGGCACGGAGAATATTTACCAAGGTAATGGCAGTAATGATGGTGCTCTTGCGAAAGCAAGGAGTCACAATTTTCCCATACTTGGACGATCTCCTCATGAAGGCGAGGTCCAGAGAGCAGTTGCTGATTAGTGTAGCACGCTCTCGGGAAGTGTTACAACAGCACGGCTGGATTCTGAGTATTCCAAGGTCGCAGCTGATTCCTACGACGCGTCTGCCCTTCCTGGGCATAATTCTGGACACAGACCAGAAGAAGGTTTTTCTCCCGACGGAGAAGGCTCAGGAACTCATGACACTGGTCAGAGACTTCTTAAAACCAAAACGGGTGTCTGTGCATCACTGCACGAGAGTCCTGGGAGAGATGGTGGCGTCATACGAAGCCATTCCCTTCGGCAGGTTCCATGCAAGGACCTTTCAGTGGGATCTGTTGGACAAGTGGTCCGGATCGCATCTTCAGAGCCAGGGTGTCTCTTCTATGGTGGCTGCAGAGTGCTCACCTTCTCGAGGGTCGCAGGTTCGGCATTCAGGACTGGGTCCTGGTGACCACGGATGCAAGCCTCCGAGGGTGGGGGGCAGTCACACAGGGAAGAAATTTCCAAGGTCTGTGGTCAAGTCAGGAGACTTGTCTGCACATCAATATCCTGGAACTAAGGGCCATATACAACGCCCTAAGTCAAGCGGTGCCTCTGCTTCGCAACCAACCGGTGCTGATTCAGTCAGACAACATCACCGCAGTGGCTCATGTAAAACGCCAAGGCGGCACAAGGAGCAGGGTGGCGATGGCGGAAGCCACCAGAATTCTTCGCTGGGCGGAGAATCACGTAAAAGCACTGTCAGCAGTGTTCATTCCGGGAGTGGACAACTGGGAAGCAGACTTCCTCAGCAGGCACGACCTCCACCCGGGAGAGTGGGGACTTCATCAAGAAGTCTTCACAGATTACAAGTCGTTGGGAACGGCCACAGGTGGACATGATGGCATCCCGCCTCAACAAAAAGCTACAAATGTATTGCGCCAGGTCAAGAGACCCTCAGGCGATAGCTGTGGACGCACTAGTGACACCGTGGGTGTTCCAGTCGGTTTGTGTGTTTCCTCCTCTTCCTCTCATACCCAAGGTGCTGAGAATCGTAAGAAAAAGAGAAGTGAGAACAATACTCATTGTTCCGGATTGGCCAAGAAGGACTTGGTATCCGGAACTGCAAGAAATGCTCACAAAGGACCCATGGCCTCTGCCTCTCAGACAGGATCTGTTGCAACAGGGGCCCTGTCTGTTCCAAGACTTACCACGGCTGCGTTTGACGGCATGGCGGTTGAACGCCGGATCCTAGCAGAAAAAGGCATTCCAGATGAGGTTATTCCTACGCTAATAAAGGCTAGGAAGGACTTGACGGCTAAGCATTATCACCGTATATGGCGAAAATATGTTGCTTGGTGTGAGGCTAGGAATGCCCCTACAGAGGAATTCCAGCTGGGCCGTTTCCTTCACTTCCTACAGTCGGGAGTGACTTTGGGCTTAAAATTGGGGTCCATTAAGGTCCAGATTTCAGCCCTATCCATTTTCTTTCAAAAGGAACTGGCTTCTCTTCCTGAAGTTCAGACGTTTGTAAAGGGAGTGCTGCATATTCAGCCCCCTTTTGTGCCACCAGTGGCACCTTGGGATCTTAACGTGGTGTTGAGTTTCCTGAAATCACACTGGTTTGAGCCACTTAAAACCGTGGAGTTAAAATATCTCACGTGGAAGGTGGTCATGCTATTGGCCTTAGCTTCGGCTAGGCGTGTGTCAGAATTGGCGGCTTTGTCACATAAAAGCCCCTATCTGGTTTTCCATATGGACAAGGCAGAATTACGGACTCGTCCGCAATTTCTGCCAAAAGTGGTGTCATCTTTTCATTTAAACCAACCTATTGTGGTGCCTGCGGCTACTCGTGACTTGGAGGATGCTAAGTTACTAGATGTAGTCAGGGCTTTGAAGGTTTATGTAGCCAGAACGGCTAGAGTCAGGAAAACTGACTTTCTGTTTATCCTGTATGCATCCAACAAGCTGGGTGCTCCTGCTTCAAAGCAGACTATTGCTCGCTGGATCGGTAACACGATTCAGCAGGCTCATTCTGCGGCTGGATTGCCGCCTCCAAAATCAGTAAAAGCCCATTCCACAAGGAAGGTGGGCTCTTCTTGGGCGGCTGCCCGAGGGGTCTCGGCATTACAGCTTTGCCGAGCAGCTACTTGGTCGGGTTCAAACACTTTTGCATCCAACAAGCTGGGTGCTCCTGCTTCAAAGCAGACTATTGCTCGCTGGATCGGTAACACGATTCAGCAGGCTCATTCTGCGGCTGGATTGCCGCCTCCAAAATCAGTAAAAGCCCATTCCACAAGGAAGATGTGCTCTTCTTGGGCGGCTGCCTGAGGGGTCTCGGCATTCCAGCTTTGCCGAGCAGCTACTTGGTCGGGTTCAAACACTTTTGCAAAATTCTACAAGTTTGATACCCTGGCTGAGGAGGACATTGTATTTGCTCATTCGGTGCTGCAGAGTCATCCGCACTCTCCCGCCCGTTTGGGAGCTTTGGTATAATCCCCATGGTCCTTACGGAGTCCCCAGCATCCACTAGGACGTTAGAGAAAATAAGATTTTACTTACTGGTAAATCTATTTCTCGTAGTCTGTAGTGGATGCTGGGCGCCCGTCCCAAGTGCGGACTTCTTCTGCAATACTTGTATATAGTTATTGCTTACATAAGGGTTATGTTATGGTTGCATCAGGTTGGTCTGATGCTCTGTTGTTGTTCATACTGTTAACTGGGTAAGTTTATCACGAGTTATACGGTGTGATTGGTGTGGCTGGTATGAGTCTTACCCTGGATTCCAAAATCCGTTCCTTGTACTGTCAGCTCTTCCGGGCACAGTTTCCTTAACTGAGGTCTGGAGGAGGGACATAGAGGGAGGAGCCAGTGCACACCAGTATTCCTAATTCTTTCTTAAAGTGCCCTGTCTCCTGCGGAGCCTGTCTATTCCCCATGGTCCTTACGGAGTCCCCAGCATCCACTACGGACTACGAGAAATAGATTTACCGGTAAGTAAAATCTTATTATCTATATACCTATTTAGCTTTACTTAGTGGTACAGTCAGTGGTCGAAGTGGGGCGGTATGGTATACCGTCACTTCTTCCACTGACCCGGAAATGAGAAACTGAAAGTGCAGCAGGAGGCGAGGGAAGTGGCCATCCTGCTACACATGTTGCTCCCCGTCCCTGCGCGGCGGCTGTGTAGAGTGCTATACTAGCTCACAGCCGCTGCCAGCAGCTCACCGCTGCCAGCCACCAGCAACAAATTATGTAATGTTCCCCTGCTGTCACCTCTCTCCCTGTCGTTACCGTCCCTGTCCCTACTGTCACTCTCTCTCTCCCAGCTGTCGCTGTCGTCACTCTCTCCCTGCTGTCACTGTCACTCTCTCCCTGTCGTCACTCTCTCTCTCTCCCTGTCGTCACTCTTCCTGTCATCACTCTCTCTCCCTGTCGTCACACTCTCTCTCTCCCCCTGTTGTCACTCTCTCTCTCTCTCTCTCTCTCTCTCCCTGTCGTCACTCGGGCTGTCCCTGCTGTCACAATTTCAGCTCATTCAGTGTGCTATAATGTGAATGTCGGCTCATTCAGTGTGCTATAATGTGAATTTTGAATCATTCAGTGTGCTACAATGTGAATTTCGGCTCATTCAGTGTGCTACAATGTGAATTTCAGCTTGTACCGTGTGCTATAAGGTGAAAGGGGCACCAGTACTAGATAGTATAAGGGGTTCTACTACACTGGGCACGCCTCCTTTTTGGTGACCACGCCCCTTTTGTGGACCTCGTGCCATTACAGCCACATATTGTCCCTTCAGTTAATCCGCCATGGGCAGATACACTTTCCTCTCAATTACAGCAATTAAATCAGTCTCTGGCTAAGCAAAATCCTGACTCTCGCCCGTCTAAGACCAAGGGGTCATCTAAACTGGCCATTACTTCCTTGCAATCCACACGTTTCGGACACCTCATCTGATGAAGATGGCGCTTACACTGACCCTTCAGACATTGATGCAGATGCTTCTTATGGGAAATCTCTGACACACGTGGATGTTCCTGACCTCTTGGAGGCTGATTCTTCAAAGACGAAGAGCCTCCAGCTACCTCTGAGAAACCAGATAAGTTTAAACATCAGAAGGTTAATAAATTAGTTTTACCTCATTTTGACCGCTTGGTTGACATTCGTCAGGAATCCAGGAAAAATATTTGCTCTGTCTAAAAAGATGCTAGCCCGTTATCCCCTCGCTGCAGAGTTAAGTAAGAATTGGGAAACACCTAAGCCGGTGGATTCACAAGTCGCACGTCTGGTGGTGTCCTCTGCTCTGCCTGTTACTACCGTCATCTCGCTGAAGGAACCGATGGATAAGTGTGTGGAGGGTTGCTGGAAGTCCATTTACACTCTTGCTGGTGCTGTACATAGGCCCACTATTGCAGCCTCTTAGGCTGCTATGGCTATAGAGGCCTGGGTTTAGGAAGCGGAGCTACTGTCTGATTTTCCTTATTACAGCCTCTAATTATATTCAGGAGGCGGCATCTGATGCAGATATCCTGGCGGCCAAAGCGTCTACTTTGTCTATTCTGGCTCGCTGGATCCTCTGGTTGCGGTCCTGGTCCATAGATATGGACTCTAAAAAGACCTTGGAGGTGATCCCTTTTAAGGGAAACATTCTTTTTGTGGAAGATCTCAACAAGATTGTTACTGACTTAGCTTCAGCTAATACTGCATGTCAGCCTTCGGAGCCGAAGGAGAAGTACTAGGCAAAGAGTACTTCCTTTCGTTCCTTTCGACCTCCAGGTAAAGCAAAGGGTCAGGCGTACCCGAAACAGATTCGCACTTTCAAAAACCTCTGAGCCCAAACCTAAACGTGCCTGGGCTGCCCATCGGCCTGCTGCATGACGGGGCGGGCCTCCCCCAGGGGGATCCCAGGGTGGGAGGCCAACTTCTACGGTTTGCTCAGGCGTGGTTACAGACCACTTCGGACGCCTGGCTAAGGGAAGTCGTCACTCACAGATACGCCATCTCTTTCAAGAAACGTCCCCCACGCCAGTTTTGCTCACCAAAAGTCCCTTTGGATCAGGTAAAAGCAAAAACTCTCCATTTGGTGGTGCAATCTCTCCTGGATACAGGAGTGATAGTACTGGTGCCTCTGGCTCAGAGAGGCAGTGGGCACTATTCCATGCTGTTCCTAGTCCCGAAACCGAATGGGTCCTCTCGGCCTATTCCCAATCTCAAGCCTATGAACAAATATGTGAAATTTTCCAAATTCCGTATGGAAATGCTTCGCTCAGTTGTTCTGGCTTTGGAGCCCAAGAACTATATGGTATCCCTGGACATACAGGATGCTTACCTGCATATTCCTATTGCAGTGTCGCATCAGCAATACCTGCGGTTTGCTATTGGCAACCTACATTTTCAATTCCAGGCCTTACCTTTCGGTCTGACGCAGGCTGTCAGGGTATCAGTATCCTACCGTATCTGGACGACTTGTTGATCCTGGCGAACTCTCCATAGGTCCTCCTATGTCATCTGGAACTGACAGTCCAATTCCTGCAAGCTCACGTGTGGCTCATCAACTGGAAGAAATCTTCCCTGGTCCCTGCTCAGAGCATGATGCACCTGGGAGCACTATTGGACACCCACAACCAGCGGTTGTTTTTGTCCCCGGAAAAGATCCTGAAACTTCAGGACAAGATATGATGCTTCCTCTCTCGCCCAAGTGTGTCGATACATTTTGCAATGCAAGTACTAGGCCTCATGGTGTCGGCTTTCAACATGGTAGGGTACGCTCAATTTCATTCCCGCCCCCTGCAGAGGTTGATACTCTCCCAGTGAGACGGCCTGCCTCACCGGATCAGGACCCACATGATCTCCTTGACTCCGGAGGTCTGCTTGTCACTGAGCAGGTGGCTATAGGACCAGCAACTGAACAGGGGTCGTCCCTTCTGGATCTCCAACTGGGTACTTCTGATGAAAGATGCCAGTCTGCGGAGCTGGGGCGCGGTGTTGGAGCAACACTCTCTTCAGGGTCGGTGGACCAGGAAGGAATCTCTCCTCCCGATTAAAAATTCTGGAATTGCGGGCAGTGTTCAATGCGTTGACAATAGCCCTGCCTCTAGTACAGAACCGGCCTGTTCAAGTACATTCAGACAATGACACCACGGATGCGTACATAAATCATCAAGGCGGCACTCGATTCCACATGGCAATGAAGGAAGTATCAAAAATCCATCGTTGGGGCGGAACGCTATCTGCCAGCCATATCGGCAGTGTTCATTCCGGGAGTCTTCAACTGGGAAGCGGACTTCTTCAGTCGCCAGGACGTACACGCCGGAGAGTGAAGTCTTCATCTGGAAGTCTTTCAACTTCTAGTGGACAAGTGGGGCCTACCAGATGTAGACCTGATGGCGTCTCGACACAATAACAAGGTTTCGGTCTTTGGAACAAGGATAAGGGATCCTCAAGCAACGTTCGTGGACGCACTGGCAATTCCATGGAACTTTCGGCTGCCGTACGTGTTCCCTCCGGTGTCACTCCTGCCCAGAGTAATAAGGAAGTTCAAGCAAGAAGGAGGAATCCTACTAATGATCGCTCCAGCGTGGCCCAGACGGCATTGGTTCTCAGACCTTCAGGGTCTCTCGTTAGAACGTCCTCTTCTGCTTCCGTAACGACCAGACCTCCTTGTTTAGGGCCCCTGTGTCTACCAGGATTTGGCCCGGCTGACTTTGATGGCGTGGCTTTTGAAGCTTCAGTCCTGAGAGCCAAAGGTTTTTCTGAGGCGGTCATTCAAACTATGTTGAAGGCCCGTAAGCCGGCTTCTGCCTGGATTTCTCATAGGGTCTGGAATTCTTACTTCACCTGGTGTGCCGCTAAGAATTGTGATGCTTTCAAGTTCAGTACTGCCAATCTTTTAGCTTTTCTGCAACAGGGCCTGGACTAAGGCCTTCGTCTGGCCTCCCTCAAGGTTCATAATTCTGCCTTTTCGTTTTGGTTTCAGAGAAAACTTGCGACTCTTCCTGGTGTTCACACATTCACTCAGGGTGTTCTTCGGATTCAACCTCCCTATGTTTCTCCTGTGGCTCCTTGGGATTTGTCGGTTGTTCTGAATGCCCTACAAGAGTCTCCGTTTGAACCTCCTGAGTCTGTGGACCTCAAATGGCTTACGCTTTAGGTCTTGTTTTTACTGGCTATTGCCTCTGCTAGACGGGTTTCAAACTTGGGTGCCTTACCTGTGGATCTCACTTTCTGATTTTTCACCGTGACCGGGCAGTTCTTAGAACGCGCCCTGGTTATCTACCTAAGGTGGTGTCATCTTTCCACCTTAACCAAGAGATTGTGGTTCCGGCCCTTATCTCTCCTGATTTTTCCTCCAAAGAGCGGTCTTTGGATGTGGTACGGGCTCTCTATGTGAAGAGAACAGCCTCCATTAGAAAGTCTGATTCTCTCTTTGTACTTTTTGGTTTTCACAAACGTGGCTGGCCTGCGAATAAGCAGACCCTGGCCAGATGGATTAGAATGATGATTGCACAAGCTTATGTACAGGCTGGTCTTCCAGCTGCTACCATCAAAGCCCATTCTACTCGGTCTGTTGGACCTTCTTGGGCTGCCCGACGTGGTGCGACCCTTGAACAATTGTGCAAGGCGGCTACGTGGTCATCAGTGAACATGTTCATAAGGTTCTATGCCTTTGATACTTCCGCCTCCCAGGATGCCTCCTTTGGACCCCAGGTTCTTATGCCCGCTACAGTGCGTCCCCTCCCATGAGGAATTGCTTTAGGACATCCCCAATGTTATCCCTGTGGAACCCAGTGTACCCCGCTGCAGAAAAGGAGATTTATGGTAAGAACTTACCTTTGTTAAATCTCTTTCTGGGTTCACACAGGTCGCCCACCCTGACGCACTTAGCTTCTTTGGGTTTGTATGGCATCAGCCGCTGATACCTTCTCCTGTCGTGAGAGTGTGGTGTATGTGGCTACTAACCGTTGTCGTCTCTTTTACCTGCTACTGCATTGGACTGGTTAACAAAACTGAGCTCCTGTGCACGGAGGCGGGGATATAGAGGAGGCGGCGCTGAGCATCTTGGGAACAGTCAAAACTTTTAGCCTGTTGGTGCCTCGGATCAAGATCCTACTCTACACCCCGATGTTATCCCTGTGGAACCCAGTGTACCTTGCAGAAAGAGATTTAACAAAGGTAAGTTCTTACCATAAATCTCCTTTTCTAATTAGAAAAAAAAACTCAGCTGGACACTGATGCTCTGTAATCGGTTTCATCCAGCTCATTCAGTATTGTTACCATGGGTCTTCAACCTCTGTCCTCTAGCTGCTGAGGAACTACACATCCCCGCATGCCCTGCCTCAGTTTCAGCATGACTTAATAGCAAAACTGTGGCAGGGCATGCTGGGATGTGTAGTTCCACAGCAGCTGGAGGGCTGAAGAAGACCCATGCCGGTAATGAATCTACAGCCTCCTTGCTATAATAAATGGTGCAGGATATAACCTGGCAGCTCATCACTTACATGAGGATAAAATGATCTTCTAGCTCTGCTTACACCACTGGCTCAGCCACTGTTGGTGGTTGAGCATTTCACTGCTCTTTAGCGTTTATTCCGGCACTTCCTTGCGTTGTCAAGAGATGATCATTTATTACTCCTAAAGGCTTATGAAACCTGGAAGCTGGCCAGACAAAAATGTTCTAGTATTTCACTTCAGCTTACCAGTGTAGAGGGAAACTATGGGCCAGAGAGTAAATTGTAAAAGAAGATGCAGGTTCTGCAAGAATCTACCAAGTTAGATTAATGAATTTAATGAGTAGTCTCAATTCTTTATTTGAGAAAGTGAAATAAAAGGTGGCAATTAATATGTAGGGCCGGTGTCCAGAAAAGTAACTGCTGTGGGTGCAAAGGATGCTGTTGCTATGGGACTCCATTGTGCCTTCCTCATGCCCTGAGCTGGATTACGGGAAGTGCACTGGGGACATGTGACCGGATGTCCCCTGCCACCAATTGGAAATTTTTATATTTTCTCTAGCATCCATAAGGGATATTAGGGAATCTAGTACGATGGGGTATATACGGGGTCCAAAGGAGCCAGTGCACTTTAAATTTCTTCAACTGGGTGTGCTGGCTCCTCCCCTCTGTGCCCCTCCCACAGGCAGTTTAGAAAAAAGTGCCATCAGGAAAGGATGTACATCTCTGAGCTTTAGAGGCTTTTCTTCAATTACTTTTTCATGTTGGTTATTTTCGGTATGCTGTTTGGGCAACATTATACATGCACCGTGGGAGTTGGGGGGAGGGTGCGGTCACCAGCCTTACGAGGTGTAGAGCCGCTTCCCTGCTACAGGACCGCCGTCCTGAGGGGTTGTTCAGCGGGGCACTGCGCCTTGGCTGTCCCAGCCGCAGCACGCCGCACACCCCTAACACTGCCTGAAAGTGACATCTGTGGTGAGTACAAACCGGGGGTTTCCGCCAAGATCCCCTGTGTAGACTGGCACAAAACCGCTTAGACTAGCGCTTGTTGTGATGTTTTTAAGCTAAAAGGAGACTTTGCCAGTATAATATATCACTGTAGCGCCGGCGCCATTGGAGGGGGTGGAGCTACCTCAGCGCAGGACCAGAGGCTTTTTGGCGCCTTCCTCTGCTTACTGCAGGCATACTCAGCACACACAGCGCTTCCTGACTCCTCAGCCACGCTGGATATCTGGTACAGGGTGTAGCAAAGAGGGAGAGCCGCTAGTGTACACTATCTGGGTCCTCTACAGGACAAAATTTGTATAAATATATTTAGCTGACAGCCTCACTAGGGCTGTACAGCTAGGGGTTTGCTGGTGTCCTTCTCTATCTGTGTCTCCTCTCACATACAGTAGGGCAGGCTTGCAATATAACACTCTGGGTGTATGTGTATGTTATTGTGCTTACTGTGAAACATGGGTAAACATAAGCTGTGCAGTGTATGCCACACCAGATTCTGATTCTATTTCATGTGAACAACGCAGCCAATCTTCACAAATCAGTGAAGGGGCTGGGGGAGAGGGTCCAGAGCCCCATTGGCTAGGGTCTCTAAAACTATGATGTCAGATATGTCTCCAAGCTCACTGCTATTGTACAGAAACTCAGCTACTACAACAAGCTGTTGCAGATTTAGCTGCTAGGGCAGATGCAGCACAGCCCCCTTACCCCCCCCCCCCCCCCTCTCTCTCTCTCTCTCTCTCTCTCTCATGCAGGACCACAAAAGCGTTTACCTGCACTGCTCTCTGATACAGGAGGATGGGGAGGACTTAGACCCTGTTAGTGGGGATCTCGATTCTGCTCAGGATATTGAACCCCTAATTCTGGCTATACGGGACGTGTTAAAGCTCCCTCTAGAGGATGCTGCCTCACAGCAGTCGTTTTTCTTTATATAAAACAAACCGAATGTCACTTTCCCTGACTCTGCAGAGTTAGATGACCTATTCAAGCTGGCCTGGAAAAATTCAGGAAAAAAATTCCAAGTGTCCAAAAAAATATTTGCGCACTTTCCCATTTGCTCCTGAAGGTAGGAAATTTTGTGAGGAACCCCCAGGGGTTGATGTATCAGTCTCTCGACTGTCCAAAAAGGCGGTGCTGCCTGCCCCAGGCTCCTTTACCATGAAGGATCCTGGGGATAGGAAAATAGAGACTACACTCAAATCTACTTACATGGCAGCAGGTGTATCGCAAAGGCCGGTCATTGCGGGTTGCTGGATGACCCATGCCATTCATTTTTGGGCCACTCAAATTCAGGGGGGCCTCTCGGGGGATATACCCTTGGTCACTATGGTGATCTTCCTAAAACACATTCAGGACACTACACGTGTCCTCTGTGATTCGATCAAGGAGATGGGGAACATTAATGCTAGGACTTCTGCCATGGCAGTGTCGGTGCGCAGGGCCTTGTGGTTGCATCAGTGGATTGCGGACGCAGAATCCAAACGTAGTGTGGAATACCTCCCCTTTTCTGGGCAATGGCTCTTTGGGGTTGATTTGGATACCTGGATTTCCAAAGTTACGGCTGGGAAATCCACGTTTCTCCCCTCTGGGGCCCCGCCGGCGAGACGCTCCTACCCGGCGCCGTCTGTCCACTCCTTTCGGTCTCACAGATTTCGTTCTAAGGACAGAGGTGCCTACAATGCGACTAGAGGCACCAGAGGTAAGTCCAGAAAGCCTGCAAGCACCAGCTCTCAGGAACAGACCACCAGTTCCGCTTTCGCTAAGGCCTCAGCATGACGGTGCCCACCCACCCCGAGGGGATCTTGAGGTGGTACCTCGACTGCGTCACTTCAGCCGCGTCTGGGAGGCTTCTTGCTGGGATACCTTGGTCAGAGATCTTGTTTCTCAGGGCTACAAGCTGGAGGTCGACAGTACTCCTCCCCAATGATTTTTCAAATCTTACCAGCTATGGAGGATATGGAAGTTACGTTGCAACAGGCCATTCTAAAGTTGGTCCAGTCCCATGTTATTGTTCCAGTACCAATACCGCAACGCGGCAAGGGGTTTTACTCAAACCTGTTTGTGGTGCCAAAACCGGAAGGTTCGGTAAGACCCATTTTGAATCTCAAATCCTTGAATCCTTACTTGAAGGTGTTCAAATTCAAAATGGAATACCTGCAAGCAGTGATTGTGGGCCTGGAAGAACAGGAATTCATGGTCCCCTTGGATATCAAGGATGCCTACCTCCATATTCTGATTTGGCCGTCTCATCAGGTGTAACTGCGGTTTGCCCTGCTGGACAATCGCTTCCAATTCCAGGCACTGCCCCTTGGCCTGTCCACAGCTCCGAGGGTGTTCACAAAGGTGATGGCGGAGATGATGTTCCAACTCCAAGTCCAGAGAGTCAACATTGTTCCTTACCTGGACGACCTTCTGATCCAGGCAAGATCCAGGGAGCTTTTGTTGCTCCATATCGATCACACTATCCAACTTCTGTCACGCCATGGGTGAATCCTCAACTTACAGAAGTCCCATCTGGAGCCAACTCAGCAGCTTCTGTTCCTGGGAATGTTGATGGATACTGTGGGCCAGAAGGTGTTCCTACCAGAGGACAAGGCGAGAACACTTCAGGAGATGGTCCGCATGGTACTCCAACCTGCTCGAGTGTCCATCCATCTTTGCATAAGATTGTTGGGGAAAATGGTTGCCTCCTATGAGGCGATCCAATATGGCAGGTTCCATGCCAGAACTTTTCAGCTGGATCTCCTGAGCAAATGGTCTGGTTCACATCTTCAGATGCAACGGATGATACAGCTGTCGCCTCAGGCCAGAATTTCCCTCCTGTGGTTGCTGCAGTCCTCCAATCTACTGGAATTCAGAATTGGACCCTCCTCACGACGTATGCGAGTCTACAAGGATGGGGAGCTGTCACCCAAGGGGCGCAGTTCCAGGACAGGTGGTCAGCCCACGAAAGCCTCCTTCCAATCAACATTCTGGAACTTTGGGTGATCTACAATGCTCTGCTTCAGGCCTCTCCTCTGCTCAAGGATCACGCGACCCAGGTACAGTCGGACAACGCCACAGCAGTGGCGTATATCAATCGACAAGGAGGGACGAAAAGCAGAGCCTGCATGCGAGAGGTATCAAAGATACTCCTCTGGGCGGAAAAAAATACAAGAGCAATGTCCGCAATCTACAATCTGGGTGTGGACAACTGGGAAGTGGACTTCTTGAGTCATCACGATCTCCACCCGGGGGAGTGGGGTCTCCATTGGCAGGTGTTCCAGCAGGTCATCAACCGGTGGGACTGCCCACAAATAGACATGATGGCTTCTCATCTCAACAACAAACTTCCCTGGTATTGCTCATGAACCAGGAACCCTCAGGCGAGGGCAGTGGATACACTGGTGTCGCCTTGGCCTTACTGTCTGGTCGAAGACCCTTGGCCTCTACCACTAAGAAAAGATCTTCTTCAACAAGGACCGTTCGTCTACCCGAATTTACGGCGACTTTGTTTGACGGCATGGAGGTTGAACAGAAAATCCTAGCTGACGAGGGCCTTTCCAAGAAGGTTATTGCTATCATGGTTCATGCCAGGAAACCTGTGACGTCAAAACACTATCATCATACCTTGAGGAGATATGTCTCTTGGTGTGAGGAATGCACGTATCCACCTGCTGAGTTTCACTTGGGACGTTTCTTACGTTTCCTGCAGGCTGGTGTGAATAAAGGCTTACGTCTGGGTTCCATTAAGGTCCAGATTTCAGCCCTCTCCATTTTCTTCCATAAGAAATTGGCAGTGTTGCCAGAAGTTCAGACCTTCTTGCAAGGGGTACTCCACATCCAACCTCCTTTTGTGCTGCCTACGGCATCCTGGGCCTTGAATGTAGTGTTGGCATTTCTACAGTCCTCCTGGTTTGAACCTCTGATGACGGTAGAAGACAAGTACCTCACGTGGAAGACGGTGATGTTACTGGCCCTGGCTTATGCTTGACGTGTCTCAGAATTGGAGGTCTTGTCGTGTAACAGCCCATAATTGGTCTTTTACGAGGACAGAGCGGAGCTCTGGACTAGGCAGCAGTTCCTGCCGAAGGTTGTCTCTGCGTTTCACTTGAATCAGCCTATTGTGATTCTATCCAGTTCTAACGCTTCTGCTCCTCCGGAGGCATTGGATGCTGTGCGCGCCTTGCAGATCTATGTCAAGAGAACGGCTCAGATCAGAAAGACGGATTCTGTGTTCGTGCTCTATGATGCACAGAAAAAGGGTTGTCCTGCTTCAAAGCAGTCCATTGCTCGTTGGATTAGGCTTGCTATTCAGCAGGCCTATGTGTCAGTAGCCTTACCGGTTCCTAAGTCGCTGAAGGCCCACTCTACAAGATCAGTGGGTTCTTCCTGGGCGGTTGCCCGTGGAGTCTCGGCCTTACAACTATGCCGAGCTGCTACCTGGCCGGGGAAGAACACTTTTGTGAAGTTCTACAAGTTTGATACCCTGGTCAAAGAGGATACCCAGTTTGGGCAGGCGGTGCTGTAGCAGTCTCCGCACGTTCCCACACGTTCTGGAAGCTTTGGGACATCCCCATCGTACTAGATTCCCCAATATTCCTTATGGATGCTAGAGAAAATAGGATTTTAATTACCTACCAGTAAATCCTTTTCTCGTAGTCCATAAGGGATATTGGGCGCCTGCCTCAGTGCGTTGACTTTTCTGCAGGTTCTTGCTATGTAGTTACCTGTTTAGCTGTTGCTGTTGTTGTTGCCAGCCGTTGATGGTTGTTATATGTTAGTGGTGTGCTGGTATATAAATCTCACCACTCTTTGTTATCATATTTTCTTCTCTCATATATGTCCTTTCTCCTTCGGGCACGTTTTTACATATAACTGCCTGTGGGAGGGGGCATAGAGGGGAGGAGCCAGCACACCCAGTTGAAGAAATTTAAAGTGCACTGGTTCCTTTGGACCCCGTCTACACCCCATCGTACTAGATTCCCCAATATCCCTTATGGACTACAAGAAAATGATTTACCGGTAGGTAAATAAAATCCTATTTTCTCTGCTTCCAAATTTTAACAAACTGCTCTATTCGCAATAAGACAGTTGTGAACTTGGGAAACAAAAAGGTGATATAATGAATAAAGGGGACTGCTATGGGGCATGGACCTGTTTGGTTTTGCATTGTAAACGTTTGCTGCTTTAAAATAACTGTTCGAGTTCGGCCGGAGTCTCAGAGCTCCGGCCGTCTCGCAAGCCATTATACAGTATCTGACCCCTGGTATAAATCGAACTTCTCATTGTATGGCATGTCTTTTGCAAAACAAATGTTATTTTAAAAAGTACCACTTCAATTTCTAAAGCCACTTATACAACTAACTTCCTTCCTTAAGACTGGTAACATACTTGACATGCTTGGGTCAAAGTTTCAATTTCAAAGAATTGGAATTGGACGGTGCCAGCCGACTTTCTAAGCTTTCAGAGCAGCAGTTTGGCAACTTAGAGGAACATCCAGATCCTGCGATAAATAAAACCACTGGTCGCCAGTTCCGGTCTGCGTAACTAAAGCATGACCCTAAGAGCACACAGGCTAGAATTAACTGTCCACATGTCTTTCGCATATCGGTTACAATGCACTTTCCTGTGATCATTCCTGAGACTTCCTTTTGTCTCTTACCTTTTGTAGTGTAATACTGTATAATAATAAAGCAAAGGCTTTTCCTAAGGCTTGCAGGGATAAAATAGAAACTCTAAGGAATAACTTTTTTTATGTATATATACAGGTTAAAAATAAACTGATGTATAAGCAACATTTGACAAGAAACACTTATTTTATTGAAAGGAAATTGTTGCCATCTGCGCTGTGTTCTTACAAAAACATCTGGTTATTCGGCTATAAATTCCTACACTAGCAGTAAACGTTTCATTTACAAGTGTGTATGATATTCAGCACTATAGAAAATAATCGAACAACTTATTTCCTTTTATTTATTTTAATGTTATCTTGGCGTCTTTAAGGGCTATTTACTAAGAAGTCTTTATTCATGAAGCAGTGAAAAGTGTGAGAAGTTGTCCATGGCAACCAATCAGCTGCTCTGTATAATTTTATAGTATGCAAATTATAAATGTTACATCCATGCTGATTGGTCGCCATGGGCAACTTCTCTACCAGCTCACTTCTCCACCCTTTTCACTGCTTCATAAATAGACCCCATATTGTTTTGTGACGTCACATTCATACTTTTCAACTGCGCATATTTTTACTGTAAGCAATTTTGTGGGCTAAAATGGGGATATCTGCATTGGAGGAATTATTTATAAGTTCTTATGGGAGGAGTTAGGTGGGTTTTCATAGATAGTGAAGCTGTTCTGCACCTTGAAATGTGATCGGCAGACAAATCGGTGCATTTATACAAAAAGAGAGAACTTTCCTTCTCCCCGAAAGGGTTACTCGCATGAAACCAGACCTCCACCAAGTATGACCCCAATGTACTGTGTATAGTTTGCCACAGTAGTGCATGATGTTGGGCTACTCCTTTATTGAACAATTCTGCCTATTTTGCTTGCTGAAATAACATTTTAAAGTACCAGTGGCTATCTCTGGGATATTAACATGTTATTAGTACATAGGTAAAGGGATGTGCTGTGGTGATGCAATGGGGAAAGGGGTTATTTTTAAATATTAAAGGGTACATTACCCTTTAATATTTAAAAATAAAACTTTATCAAATCAGTAAAAATGGAAATGTAGGGGCGTGGCTTGGCAACGGACCGAGGTAGTTGTGCTGTGCTGGAGCTCCTGCCTAAAGGCCCATATAGACGGGAGAGAGACGTGCTGAGCGAACCGCCGCTCAGCACAGAGCGATGCGGGGGAGGATGGGGGACGCTCATTTCACCCAGCGGGAGAAATGAGCGACGTGCTAGATTGGCCTGCATGCAGGCCAATCTAGCACCGGCGATAGCGATGTGCGGGGCCGCGCATCGCTATCGCTGAGGTGGGTACACACGAGTCATCTGTGCTTAAAATCTAAGCAATCTAGTCAGATTTCTTAGATTTTAAGCATGGATCTCTCCGTGAGTACCCCCCTTAAGAATCTATTTCTTTACCTCACTGGCCCTGCTTGCTGCACGAGGAGACCCTTCTTAGCCTGTTAAGGCTCCCCTGCCCCGGGTGGACTGGTCTGAGGAGCCGGCGGGTGCCTCCTGCACCTGTGCGGGTTGCGGCCTATCTGCCTGGTCGGAGCCGAGGACTCTATTTTGGCGCTGGCCTGGACCGGAAGTGGAGCGCCCTGTGATCGCGGGCTGAAGCGACCTCCCTCCCCTTCCTCATACTGCTCCTGCATCTGCCTCCCGCCCGGCTGCCCCGAGCAGTGAGGTGCCCTGCTGGCCGCGGCTCCCAGAGAGGAGCTCCGTTGAGTGGCGCTGAACTCACAATAGTGCATCCGGGACCGGATGCACTCTGCCTGCATGAGGTCGACCCTGCGGCCGCCGGGATACTCACCGCTTCCACCAACGCATCTGCCCTCGCTGGCTGGGGCCTCAGGTACCTATGCTGCTGAAGCCCAATGTTAGGGGCTGGCGGCGCCATTTTGATTCCTAGAGAAGCGCATATACTGGGAGACGGCCTGTGGAGTGGCACTGCCCTGCACCCACCTCTGTCACTGGCTGTGGCAGTCGTTGGGAATCCTCTCCCCACTGCTTTTTTAAATATATTCTGGATACTCATACCAGTCACTGTTAGAGGGAGGGCATAACCTACAGTGGTCTGCAGCTGCCCTTATCCATTTGCACCTACCCAGCTTTTAGTCAGAGTGTACTGCGACCACTTTTCAAGTAAGGTGAGGCCTCGCCTCTTACACTAGATCTGCTGCCATCTGTTACCTGCCTCCTGATATCTCGCACCCACGATGATGCTGTTCCCCTCTGCAGGGAGCCCTCGCCTGTGCGGATGAAGCTTTTCTAACCCCATGTCGCTCCTTTTGTTTCGTGTAATGTCATAACAAGTATACCTTTAGTGGAGCTGTCCTTTCGTTTATATTTATACTACCGGAGACGCTTATCATACCTCACGTCTTCTTTGCATTATGCCTCCTAAAAAAGTGAAAGTCTCCAAGACTGCTTCTCAGGTTGCCTTCTTTAAACCGTCTCCTAAACCCTCTAAACTGCAAGCACCTAGAGCTCCCTCATCCAGGGGGCTTTCTCCTGCTTCGGCTTCTGGTAGTAGTACAGCCTCACCGGGTCCAGCCCCTGATGCGCTTACAGCTGGTACTATAAAGGGTCTGTTATCGTCCTTCAAAGATGAAGTAGCAGCAGAATTTAGAGCTTCCCTCCACATGTGCCAGCAGACTATAGACGGACTGGGTGGCCGGGACAAAGATGGAGGAGGTAGTTTGTTCTCACAATGCTCTTATTTCTTCCCACGATAAATTGGAAATGAAGGTCTCTCTTCTGCGGGATAAGGTGACGGAAATGGAGGATAGATCCAGAAGGAATAACTTGAAATTGAAAGGTGTCCCAGAGACTGTCTCTAATAGTTCTTTACATGATTATACTATTATGTTATTCCGGAAATTGGCCCCGACGTTTACATCTAGTGATCTCCTGATAGACCGTATACATCGCCTACCCAAGGCCAGAAACGCACCTGTTGATGTCACTAGGGATGTCCTGATGCGGATCCATTTTTCTCTGACGTCCTAGTGGATGCTGGGACTCCGTAAGGACCATGGGGAATAGCGGCTCCGCAGGAGACAGGGCACAAAATAAAAGCTGGTGTGCACTGGCTCCTCCCCCTATGACCCTCCTCCAAGCCTCAGTTAGATTTTTGTGCCCGGCCGAGAAGGGTGCAATCTAGGTGGCTCTCCTGAGCTGCTTAGAATAAAAGTTTAGTTTAGGTTTTTTTATTTTCAGTGAGTCCTGCTGGCAACAGGCTCACTGCATCGTGGGACTAAGGGGAGAAGAAACGGACTCACCTGAGTGCAGAGTGGATCGGGTTTCTTAGGCTACTGGACATTAGCTCCAGAGGGACGATAACAGGTTCAGCCTGGATGGGTCACCGGAGCCGCGCCGCCGTCCCCCTTACAGAGCCAGAAGAGACGAAGAGGTCCGGTGAAATCGGCGGCAGAAGACATCCTGTCTTCAGACTAAGGTAGCGCACAGCACCGCAGCTGTGCGCCATTGCTCTCAGCACACTTCACACTCCGGTCACTGAGGGTGCAGGGCGCTGGGGGGGAGCGCCCTGAGACGCAATATAACAGTATATACCTTAGGTGGCAAAAAAGAATACATCACATATAGCTCCTGGGCTATATGGATGTATTTTAACCCCTGCCATTTTTACACAAAAAAGCGGGAGATAAGGACGTCGTGAAGGGGCGGAGCCTATCTCCTCAGCACACAAGCGCCATTTTCCCTCACAGCTCCGCTGGAAGGACGGCTCCCTGACTCTCCCCTGCAGTCCTGCTTCAGAATCAGGGTAAAAAAGAGAAGGGGGGGCATTTTTGGCAGCAAATAACGATAATAACAGCAGCTATAAGGGAATAACACTTATATAAGGTTATCCCTGTATATATATATATATAGCGCTGGGTGTGTGCTGGCAGACTCTCCCTCTGTCTCTCCAAAGGGCTAAGTGGGGTCCTGTCCTCTATCAGAGCATTCCCGGTGTGTGTGCTGTGTGTCGGTACGCGTGTGTCGACATGTATGAGGAGGAAAATGATGTGGAGGCGGAGCAGTTGCCTGTGTTGGTGATGTCACCCCCTAGGGAGTCGACACCTGACTGGATGATTGTATTTAAACAATTAAGTGATAATGTCAGCAATTTGCAAAAAACTGTTGACGACATGAGACAGCCGGCAAATCAATTAGTGCCTGTCCAGGCGTCTCAGACACCGTCAGGGGCGCTAAAACGCCCGTTACCTCAGTGGGTCGACACAGACCCTGACACAGATACTGAGTCTAGTGTCGACGGTGACGAGACAAACGTAATGTCCAGTAGGGCCACACGTTACATGATCACGGCAATGAAAGAGGCATTGAACCTTTCTGACACTACAAGTACCACAAAGAAGGGTATTATGTGGGGTGTGAAAAAACTACCAATAGTTTTTCCTGAGTCAGAGGAAATAAATGAGGTGTGTGATAAAGCGTGGGTTTCCCCCGATAAAAAACAGCTAATTTCTAAAAAATTATTAGCATTATATCCCTTCCCGCCAGAGGTTAGGGCGCGTTGGGAAACACCTCCTAGGGTAGATAAGGCGCTCACGCGTTTATCTAAACAAGTAGCGTTACCGTCTCCTGATACGGCCACCCTCAAAGAACCAGCTGATAGAAGGTTGGAAAATATCCTAAAAAGTATATACACACATACTGGTGTTATACTGCGACCAGCAATCGCCTCAGCCTGGATGTGCAGTGCTGGAGTCGCATGGTCGGATTCCCTGACTGAGAATATTGATACCCTGGATAGGGACAATATTTTGTTAACTATAGAACATTTAAAGGATGCATTACTATATATGCGTGATGCACAGAGGGATATTTGCACCCTGGCATCAAGAGTATGTGCTATGTCCATCTCTGCCAGAAGAGCGTTATGGACGCGACAGTGGTCAGGGGATGCGGATTCCAAACGGCACATGGAAGTATTGCCGTATAAAGGGGAGGAGTTATTTGGGGCTGGTCTATCGGACCTGGTGGCCACGGCAACGGCTGGAAAATCCACCTTTTTACCCCAGGTCACTTCTCATCAGCAGAAAAAGACACCGTCTTTTCAAACTCAGTCCTTTCGTTCCCATAAGTACAAGCGAGCAAAAGGCCACTCCTTTCTGCCCCGGGGCAGAGGAAGAGGAAAAAGACTGCACCATGCAGCCGCTTCCCAGGAGCAGAAGCCCTCCCCTGCTTCTGCCAAGTCTTCAGCATGACGCTGGGGCTTTACAAGCAGACTCAGATATGGTGGGGGCCCGTCTCAAGAATTTCAACGCGCAGTGGGCTCACTCGCAAGTGGATCCCTGGATTCTACAGGTAGTATCGCAGGGGTACAAACTGGAATTCGAGGCGTTTCCCCCTCGTCGGTTCCTGAAGTCTGCTTTACCAAGGTCTCCCTCCGACAGGGAGGCAGTTTTGGAAGCCATTCACAAGCTGTATTCCCAGCAGGTGATAATCAAGGTACCCCTCCTGCAACAAGGAAAGGGGTATTATTCCACGCTGTTTGTGGTACCGAAGCCGGACGGCTCGGTGAGACCAATTTTAAATCTGAAATCCTTGAACACTTACATAAAAAGGTTCAAATTCAAGATGGAGTCACTCAGAGCAGTGATAGCGAACCTGGAAGAAGGGGACTATATGGTGTCTCTGGACATCAAAGATGCTTATCTCCACGTCCCAATATACCCTTCTCACCAAGGGTACCTCAGGTTTGTAGTACAAAACTGTCATTATCAGTTTCAGACGCTGCCGTTTGGATTGTCCACGGCACCTCGGGTCTTTACCAAGGTAATGGCCGAAATGATGATTCTTCTACGAAGAAAAGGCATTTTAATTATCCCTTACTTGGACGATCTCCTGATAAGGGCAAGATCCAGGGAACAGTTTGAAGTCGGAGTAGCACTATCTCAGGTAGTGTTACGTCAGCACGGGTGGATTCTAAATATTCCAAAATCGCAGCTGATTCCAACGACACGTCTACTGTTCCTAGGAATGATTCTGGACACAGTCCAGAAGAAGGTGTTTCTCCCGGAGGAGAAGGCCAGGGAGTTATCCGAGCTAGTCAGGAACCTCCTAAAACCAGGCCAGGTCTCAGTGCATCAGTGCACGAGGGTCCTGGGAAAAATGGTGGCTTCTTACGAAGCGATTCCATTTGGAAGATTCCATGCAAGAACGTTTCAGTGGGATCTACTGGACAAATGGTCCGGATCGCATCTACAGATGCATCAGCGGATAACCCTGTCGCCAAGGACAAGGGTGTCTCTCCTGTGGTGGCTGCAGAGTGCTCATCTACTAGAGGGCCGCAGATTTGGCATTCAGGATTGGATCCTGGTAACCACGGATGCCAGCCTGAGAGGCTGGGGAGCAGTCACACAGGGAAGGAATTTCCAGGGCTTGTGGTCAAGCATGGAAACATCTCTTCATATAAACATTCTGGAACTAAGGGCCATTTACAATGCCCTAAGTCAAGCAAAACCTCTGCTTCAGGGTCAGGCGGTGTTGATCCAATCGGACAACATCACGTCAGTCGCCCACGTAAACAGACAGGGCGGCACGAGAAGCAGGAGGGCAATGGCAGAAGCTGCAAGGATTCTTCGCTGGGCGGAAAATCATGTGATAGCACTGTCAGCAGTGTTCATTCCGGGAGTGGACAACTGGGAAGCAGACTTCCTCAGCAGACACGACCTTCACCCGGGAGAGTGGGGACTTCACCCAGAAGTCTTCCACCTGATTGTAAACCGTTGGGAAAAACCAAAGGTGGACATGATGGCGTCACGTCTAAACAAAAAACTGGACAGATATTGCGCCAGGTCAAGGGACCCTCAGGCAATAGCAGTGGACGCTCTGGTAACGCCGTGGGTGTACCAGTCAGTGTATGTGTTCCCTCCTCTGCCTCTCATACCAAAAGTACTGAGAATCATAAGAAGGAGAGGAGTAAGAACTATACTCGTGGTTCCGGATTGGCCAAGAAGGACTTGGTACCCGGAACTTCAAGAGATGCTCACGGACGAACCGTGGCCTCTACCTCTAAGAAAGGACCTGCTACTGCAGGGGCCTTGTCTGTTCCAAGACTTACCGCGGCTGCGTTTGACGGCATGGCGGTTGAACGCCGGATCCTGAGGGAAAAAGGCATTCCAGAAGAAGTCATCCCTACTCTGGTCAAAGCCAGGAAGGACGTAACCGCAAAACACTATCACCGCATTTGGCGTAAATATGTGGCGTGGTGTGAGGCCAAGAAGGCCCCTACAGAGGAATTTCAACTGGGTCGTTTCCTTCATTTCCTGCAAACAGGACTGTCTATGGGCCTAAAATTAGGGTCCATTAAGGTTCAAATTTCGGCCCTGCGATTTTCTTCCAGAAAGAACTGGCTTCAGTACCTGAAGTTCAGACATTTGTAAAAGGGGTGCTGCACATACAGCCTCCTTTTGTGCCTCCAGTGGCACCTTGGGATCTTAATGTGGTGTTGAGTTTTCTAAAGTCACATTGGTTTGAACCACTTTCCACTGTGGACTTAAAATATCTCACATGGAAGGTGTCGATGCTGTTAGCCTTGGCTTCAGCCAGGCGTGTGTCAGAATTGGCGGCTTTATCATATAAAAGCCCTAACTTAATTTTTCATTCTGACAGGGCGGAATTGAGGACTCGTCCTCAATTTCTACCTAAGGTGGTTTCTGCATTTCACATGAACCAACCTATTGTGGTACCTGCGGCTACCAGGGACTTAGAGGACTCTAAGTTGCTTGACGTTGTCAGGGCCTTGAAAATATGTTTCCAGGACGGCTGGAGTCAGAAAATCTGACTCGCTGTTTATCCTGTATGCACCCAACAAGCTGGGTGCTCCTGCTTCTAAGCAGACGATTGCTCGTTGGATTTGTAGTACAATTCAGCTTGCACATTCTGTGGCAGGATTGCCACAGCCAAAATCAGTAAAAGCCCATTCCACAAGGAAAGTGGGCTCATCTTGGGCGGCTGCCCGAGGGGTCTCGGCTTTACAACTTTGCCGAGCAGCTACTTGGTCAGGGGCAAACACGTTTGCTAAATTCTACAAATTTGATACCCTGGCTGAGGAGGACCTGGAGTTCTCTCATTCGGTGCTGCAGAGTCATCCGCACTCTCCCGCCCGTTTGGGAGCTTTGGTATAATCCCCATGGTCCTTACGGAGTCCCAGCATCCACTAGGACGTCAGAGAAAATAAGATTTTACTTACCGATAAATCTATTTTTCGTAGTCCGTAGTGGATGCTGGGCGCCCATCCCTAGTGCGGATTGTCTGCAATACTTGTATATAGTTATTGTTACAAAAATTCGGGTTATGATTGTTGTGAGCCATCTTTTCAGAGGCTCCTTTGCGTTTATCATACTGTTAACTGGGTTCAGATCACAAGTTGTACGGTGTGATTGGTGTGGCTGGTATGAGTCTTACCCGGGATTCAATATCCTTCCTTATTATGTACGCTCGTCCGGGCACAGTATCCTAACTGAGGCTTGGAGGAGGGTCATAGGGGGAGGAGCCAGTGCACACCACCTGATCCTTAAGCTTTTATTTTGTGCCCTGTCTCCTGCGGAGCCGCTATTCCCCATGGTCCTTACGGAGTCCCAGCATCCACTACGGACTACGAGAAATAGATTTATCGGTAAGTAAAATCTTATTTTTCCATGTGAAGGAGGCGCTATTAAAGGCGGCTCGGCCGTCCTCGGATACAGCAGAGGCGCTGGGCTCCCTTCAACTGTTTGGTGATTTTCTAGGGACACATTACTGAAACAACATTTCTTTCAACATGTTACCAGCGCTCTCAGGAGAGCCAACATTCCCTACCGCTGGGGATTCCCCACTAAATTGCTGATCTCAAAGGACAGCTCCACGATTGTTCTCACTAATGTGCCCGACGGCATGAAAATGTTGGAGAGATGGAACTTAGTCGACCCTTCAGACCGTGGCTCCCCTGCTCGCGGTCTTCAACAGGACTGGTTCTTGGCTGGATCGGGCTGATCTGTGCTGCGGTTTCTCTTAGCTCCGCTGCTGTAGACCTGCATTTAATGTTTGCTTAGTTCATTTTTTTTTTTACATGAGCGGAGAGAGAGATTTTTCTTTTTGAGTGAAGTTCCTTCTCCTACTACGACTTTATACATTGTTATGACTGTTGTTTATCATGTTTAGGTATTCAGGATTGAGGACCCTTCGTGCTTCCATATGCTGCCTGTTGGCTTGTTATTGCTTTTTCAAAGTGGACGATGGATCTTATCGTTGCTTTGGATGGTGCGGAGGGGCACCAACGGATGCCTTTTGGTTTTCATTTAGGTGCGACAGGGCTCTAGCCGCTAACCCCCATGTTTATTCTCCAGGCGACCATGGTATGATGCCTCTTTTGGCCCCTGGTGGGGTCAGTTCAGTTGTATTCTTTTTCCCTATATGTTAATTTGTATTTTATTTTCTTTATTTTGTTGTCCTATTGCCAACCCTTGTACTCTCTTATGTCACCTAGTATGTTTGTCATGTATCGCACCCTCTCTCCTCTCAATGTAGTTTCACTTAATGTTAAGGGCTTGAACCCTCCTCAGAAGAGGAAGCTTGCCCTTAACTACTTTCAAAGGCTCAAAGCACATATTGTCGTGGTCCAAGAGACCCACTTCAAAGGGGCAGCACCTCCCCTGTTTTGGAACTCTAAATTCCCCCATTGCTACATGGCTAATGGTCCGGAGAAGAAAGCGGGTGTAGCTATCTTGATCTCCCAACAGTGCTCATTCTGTGTCTTAGCCCAATATCCTGATCCCGAGGGGAGATACCTGATTTTGGTCGGGAAGTTAGACAATGTAGATGTCACCCTAGTGTCCTGCTATGCCCCCAACACTAGACAGTTGGCCTTTTGTAAAAAGTTTTTCTCAGTATTGCAGACAGAGTGCACTCTAGGTCCTGGGGGACTTTAATATGGTTCTTGATCCAAATATGGATAGGTCCAGGACGACAGTGTTACGTAGTCCCAAACGTCAAGATTTCGCTAAAGGTATTAGTAGATTGATAGTGGAATATGATCTTTATGACATTTGGAGGTCTCAACACCCTACGATGAGAGACTATTCCTTCTACTCACATGTCCATCGATCATATTCTCGGATAGATTTGGCCTTTTCCGACAGATGGACGTTACCTTCTATCAGCAAAATTGATATCTTTCCTATGACGTGGTCGGACCACTCTCCCTTGTTGTTAATGTGGGATAGAGGTAGAAGGAGGGTTGTCCCTGGGCCGTGGAGACTAGGATATGGTGCCCTCTCCCATCCGGAGGCTTGACAAGCTATTCAGCAGTCTGTGTCCCATTATGTTCGAGAAAATGACCCCAACGACACTTCGTTATTTAATCATTGGTGTTCTCTTAAGGTTGTCGTTAGAGGGTTGGCTCTACAAATTGCTGCGAAATTGAAGAGGGTCTATAAACGGACTTATGAACAAGCTGAACTGGAGGCTCTTGATTTGGAGAGGGCCCATAAAGTGACTCCGATTGACAAAACTCTGTATAGGCAACTCCTTCTAGCTCGGGAAAAAGTTAATTCCTTTTCATTGCGTGAAGTGCAGCGTAATATAGCCCGACTAAATCAGAAATTCTACGCCTTTGGCCATAAGGCCGGTCGGTTATTGGCTAGTAAATTGAGGTGATGAAAAGCCAGGGAGCGTGTGCACCATGTCTTTAATTCTCGAGGCGCTAAGATATCTGACCCGCACCAAATTGCCAACGCATTTGCGGAATATTATTCTAACCTCTATAATCTCCGGAATGATTTAGACACCCCCCAACCTTCTCAGGTAGATATTGATGCTTTCCTGCAATCCTTATCCCTTCCTTCTTTAGACTCTGCAGCCTGCCTGTCTCTAAGTTCCCCTTGGACTACAAATGAAATAGTAGCGACCATTGACTCGCTTCCGTCTGATAAAGCCCCTGGCTCAGATGGGTTCCCTGCTAACTTTTTTATAAATCTTTTAAAGCAGAGCTAGCTCCAGTTCTGTCGTCCGTGTATGGCGAAGCCACGTCGGTTGGGCGTTTCCCGAAGAAAATGCTCAATGCACGAATTGTGACCATTCCTAAACCTGGGAAATCCCCTTCCTCAGTGCAAAACTACAGGCCTATAACGGGGACGTCAAGATATATGCGAAAATGATCGCTAATCGTGTTTGCCCCTTTCTGTCTCAGCTTATTAAACCAGATCAAGTGGGGTTCATTCCAGGCAGGCAGGCTCCAGACAACACTCGCCGGTTTCTAGATGTAATGGATTACGGTGACTCTTGGGTCCCCTCTTCTAATTCTTTCTTTGGATGCCGAAAAAGTATTTGATAGGCTTCACTGGGGGTTTGTGCAGGCTGCGTGCGTTGCTTCGGATTTAGGGGAGGTTTACTGGACTCTATGCTTGCCTTGTATTCTTCCCCTTCGGCAACGGTTTCAGTCAATGGATGCCTTTCTACTAGCTTTAATATCACCAATGGTACGAGACAGGGTTGTCCGTTGTCTCCTCTCATATTTGCCTTAGCAATTGAGCCCTTGACGGAGAAGATGAGGCTGATGGCGGGCATTCATGATCCTATTATTGGTGATGTTTCTCACAAAATCAGTCTCTTTGCGGATGATATCCTCATGTTTAACGAGACCTGAGATTTCTCTCCATGCTCTACACCGAGTCTTGATTCAGTTTTCCGAGGTGTCATATTGTAATTTGAATACCTCTAAAACTGAGGCCCTTCCTCTGCATATTTCTACAGACTTATTACAGGAATTACAGGGTGATTTCAGTGATGCGTGGCAGTCTAAATCTCTCAAATATTTAGGTATTAACTTAGCTAGAGAACGCAATTTGATTGACTGCAACTATAAACCATTATTGCAGGCCTTTGAGACTCTGACCAAAGATTGGATGCTACATGAAGTATCCTGGTTGGGCCAAAAAGAATTAACCACCTGCGCTCCTTGCTGAAAATCAGGCTGCAGAAATTAAATGTGACTTCCACCAATCACTAAAACACAATATAAACACAAAACCAAATTCCTGCGCACTGATCAAGGGTATAAGGCACTCTGTGTTAGATGTCTATAGGTGTAAAACCTATCTAGGTTTAACTTTTAGAATAAATCCAGAGAAGTCCCAGTAAAGTCAATTGTAAAAGCAGTCAATATTCAGAGATTTTACAGTCAGTACTTGTACTGATCTCCCTTAATTATAGAAGATCAGAAAATTGAAGCAATGTCGCAATGAAATTTTGACAGTCAAAGATAAACTCTCTTATCTGGTCTCGTCCTAGGTCCTCCAACCAATTAGAAAAGGTAAACGTGGTAGAACTTGTACTCAGTCGGCCCCGTCGTTTTCAATTCTTTGTCAATGTCCTCAAATATGGTACATGAAAAACAAATAATGGGCAATCATAGTGCAGAATTATACAAGTTTATTTGGACATGTTTACAATTAAAAAATGACTTAGCATGCGTACCCTCAGTGACCTTCAGCGGAAGGCACAGTAATTGGCATATAGGGGTAATTAAGAAGCTTCCCCTATTAAGCTTTACCTTCACCGAGTCCTGGGCCGCAGTAAACACCAACGCGTTTCAACCGGTAAGGTCTTTGTCAAGGTGTCGTATTACAGCTGCTAAAATGGTGCTGCTGCCAAAGTTAATGTATCTTTACAGAGCAATCCCAAGACTTATCCCCAAGCCATTAGTCCACAAGTTTAATCAAACTCTACTCAACTACATATGGAAAGGCTCTAAGCCTAAAATTGCTAGACATACCCTTTCCCTTCCGAACCTTAGGGGAGGTGCTGCCTTCCCAGATCTCGAGGCTGTATACTGAGCCAAGTTAAAGACTGATTCCTATTAGGGTCCCCTAAACAGTGGGCTATTATTGATGGTTCCATGGTGTTCCCCTTTGGTCTCCCCGATCTTCTATGTATACCTGTTACGGTAACTCCTCGCCAGACTCACACCTGTAAGACGATAGCCACAACACTTCAGATTTGGCATAAATTTATATCCTCTCAGAGATTTCTCTACCCTTTTCAGAATTGTCCCCTTCTGCCATAGCTGCCCTGATACCTTCTTTAAACCTAGACATGTGGGCTGAAATGGGGGTGACCTCTTTGAAGGATGTGCTCCGAGTAGAGGGTCTAGTTCCTTTTTCTCACCTCTAGAGTACGGCCAATATTTCACCTCAGGATTTCTATAAGTATCTCCAGTTGAGACACTGGATTCAGAGTTTTATCTCATTCCCCTTGGCTAATTTAGCTTGCCCTCCCCTATTGTTATCTAAACTTAAATCATCAGCTCAGAGAGGTAATATCTCCTGGTGGTATCAGTTTTTACTGTCGGGACGGACCTATGGGAAACTACCCTCTTTGGTTAAATGGGAGAGGGACTTCTCCCGGGTATTGGCCGATGAGGACTGAGATGTCATTTTCCCACTTGCTTTAAGGTTTCCAAATGTGTTCACCATTCGGAGATGTTTTTAAGCTGCTACACAGAGCCTATTTCACTCCAGAGCGGCTGCATAAAATTTGGCCTACTCCCAGTTTTGCTGGAGGAATTGTGCCTTGATCTGAGATGTCTATCATGTTTTTTGGGCTTGCCCTGTCGTACAGCCACTCTGGAGGGAAATATTTTGGATGATCAGTGAAGTATTGGGATCCAATGTCCCTGCAGACCCCTTAACAGATTTGTTTCACTTTTTTCCAGGGCCACTATCCCAGGGAGATAGGTACCTCATGGGACATATTTTAATTGCCACCAAGGCCTCCATAGCCCAACTGTGGAAATCTCCTTTAATTCCTACACCTACGGCTATTTTAGATAAAGTCCACAGACACTATTTATTTGAAACGGCGGAGACGGCATATTCCTCCTCTGCCTCTTCCAATCATATGAAGTGGTTTAAGTGGAGTGAGTTCTGTGAGCGCATGGGACATTCTGTTATCTACAGTGCGCCCATAGACTTTACTGTTCTGGATTCCCCTGTAGAAAACTCCTGAGATAATGCTACTGAATAGGTATATGACGCCTTGTTTCCGTATTCCCTGACTCCATGATTGTGAGGCGGCTTTGTCCGTCTTTTCTCTTACTGTTATTACCTAGGTCTGGCAATTTTCTCCCCCCTCTCCCCCCTTCCCCCTCTTTTCTTTTACTTTTTTTCCATCTTTAAATTCATGTTTGATTGTATTTGATTTGTTGTATGCTACCGAGAATATAATGATAAAATCCAATAAAAATTATTGTAAAAAATAAATAAAATGGAAATGTAACATCTTTTAGGATTTCTCTTTGTACTTTGTATTCTATTGCTGAGTGAAAAGTGGGCCATGGTGTCACAGGCGCACCCACCCTCAGAACTTCTTCCAAGTCAGGCGGTCATGACGTTGGTGTTATGACAGTTACCCTAACACTAAAATATATTGGTCTGCCACCACCAAAGGTTTAGGGGCTCCTCCCACAGTGCCTTTTCGGTTACGCTTACAGTAAATACACTTTAAAAATCAGTAGCATGAGTGCCTCACAAGGCATTGGTTAAGAACACAGAGGTCAGAACGAGAAATTAAGTTTTAATTTCAAGAATAAGAATAACTTCAGAGCTTACAGTTACAAAAAAAAAGATAGTTACAGAGTATATATGACTATATTTAATAATACACACAGATTATGATTTTAGAGAGATATAAAAGGAATAAAGTTTCAGAAATTCCAGAGCTTACTAAAAAGACCTTAGGAGTTCCATTGTGGGGGCTTCACAGAGATCTCTAAATCCATCCATCGATATACATGTGTCAGACTTCAGTGAAACATTATTGAAATCTGTTAATGGTTTGTGTATTAGCCAGGCCCAGGTCTGTCTGTGTCGGGTGCCCAGGTCAACCAGTAAAGTAGAGCAAGCCCCCTCTTGCATACACCCATCGCTGAACCATGGGAGATTCATCAAAGAGCACCGTTTGCAGATCAGAGTTTGGCCACACCTCTTACCTTGCACCTGGGCAGCACCCTTGGTGGATGTGTTAACCTGTAAACTGTGAGGTTAGATACTGAACCAATATGCTTCCATGTGTTGAAAACTTATAGGGGACTTTTACCAATCTGCGATTTTCTGTGTGCAAACTGCCACTTTTTGCATGGAGTTCTCAGAACCATGGGGGTAATTCAGATTTGATTGCATCAGCAAATATGTTAGCAGTTGGGCAAAACCATGTGCACTGCAGGAAAGGCAGATATAACATGTGCAGAGAAAGTTAGATTTGGGTGCGGTGTGTTCAAACTGAAATCTAAATTGCAGTGTAAAAATAAAGCAGCCAGTATTTACCCTGCACAGAAGCAAAATAACACCCCCAAATCTAACTCCCTCTGCAAATGTTATATCTGCCACACCTGCAGTGCACATGGTTTTGCCCAACTGCTAAATTTGCTGCTGCTGCAATCAACTCTGAATTACCCCCCATATCCCAAGATTTGCTACTTATTATTATTATTATTATTATTATTATTAATAATAATAATAATTTATTTATTAAGAACCCAAAATAGTTTGTTATTTTATTATGGAACCGATATTAGTTTCTTATTTTAATATGGAAGTGATGAGATTTTTTTAAATGTATTACAGGGACCTGCAATACTTATTATGGCTAGTGATGTGCACCGGACATTTTTCGGGTTTTGTGTTTTGGTTTTGGATTCGGTTCCTTGTTTTGGATTCGGACGCGTTTTGGCAAAACCTCCCTGAAAATTTTTTGTCGGATTCGGGTGTGTTTTGGATTCGGGTGTTTTTTTACAAAAACCCCTCAAAAACAGCTTAAATCATAGAATTTGGGGGTCATTTTGATCCCAAAGTATTATTAACCTCAATAACCATAATTTACACTAATTTCCAGTCTATTCTGAACACCTCACACCTCACAATATTATTTTTAGTCCTAAAATTTGCACCGAGGTCGCTGGATGACTAAGCTAAGCGACCCAAGTGGCCGACACAAACACCTGGCCCATCTAGGAGTGGCACTGCAGTGTCAGACAGGATGGCACTTCAAAAAAATAGTCCCCAAACAGCACATAATGCAAAGAAAAAAAGAGGCGCAATGAGGTAGCTGTGTGACTAAGCTAAGCGACCCAAGTGGCCAACACAAACACCTGGCCCATCTAGGAGTGGCACTGCAGTTTTCTAGCGAGAGGATAAGTGCTTCCATCCTCATGTGAAGCTGAACCATTAGCCATGAACATAGGCCAGGGCCTCAGCCGTTCCTTGCCACTCCGTGTCGTAAATGGCATATTGGCAAGTTTACGCTTCTCCTCAGACGCTTTTAATTTTGATTTTTGGGTCATTTTACTGAACTTTTGTTTTTTGGATTTTACATGCTCTCTACTATGACATTGGGCATCGGCCTTGGCAGACGACGTTGATGGCATTTCATCGTCTCGGCCATGACTAGTGGCAGCAGCTTCAGCACAAGGTGGAAGTGGATCTTGATCTTTCCCTATTTTACCCTCCACATTTTTGTTCTCCATTTTTTAATGTGTGGAATTATATGCCAGTATCAATAGCAATGGCCTACTACTATATATACTGCGCACAACTGAAATGCACCACAGGTATGGATGGATAGTATACTTGATGACACAGAGGTAGGTAGAGCAGTGGCCTACTGTACCGTACTGCTATATATTGTATACTGGTGGTCAGCAAACTGTGCAAAACTGAAATGCACCAGAGGTATGGATGGATAGTATACTTCACGACACAGAGGTAGGTAGAGCAGTGGCCTTCTGTACCGTACTGCTATATATTATATACTGGTGGTCAGCAAACTGTGCAAAACTGAAATGCACCACAGGTATGGATGGATAGTATACTTTACGACACAGAGGTAGGTAGAGCAGTGGCCTACTGTACCGTACTGCTATATATTATATACTGGTGGTCAGCAAAATTATGCACTGTACTCCTACTATATACTACAATGCAGCACAGATATGGAGCGTTTTTCAGGCAGAGAACGTATAATACTGGTGGTCACTGGTCAGCAAAACTCTGCACTGTACTCCTCCTATATAATACTGGTGGTCCCCAGTCCCCACAATAAAGCAGTGTGAGCACAGATATATGCAGCACACTGAGCACAGATATGGAGCGTTTTTCAGGCAGAGAACGTATAATACTGGTGGTCACTGGTCAGCAAAACTCTGCACTGTACTCCTCCTATATAATACTGCTGGTCCCCAGTCCCCACAATAAAGCAGTAAGCACAGATATTTGCAGCCATCTGAATAAAACTGAGAGGACGCCAGCCACGTCCTCTCACTATCATTTCCAATGCACGAGTGAAAAATGGCGGCAATGCGCGGCTCCTTATATAGAATCCGAATCTCGCGAGAATCCGACAGCGGGATGATGACATTCGGGCGCGCTCGGGTTAACCGAGCAAGGCGGGAAGATTCGAATCTGCCTCGGAACCGTGTAAAATGGGTGAAGTTCGGGGGGGGTTCGGATTCCGACGAACCGAACCTGCTCATCACTAATTATGGCCACTATATGTAATGCACACTTGTGGTACTGCTAATGGTCAGCATGTACTTTGATCACAAGTGTGCATTATAAGTGGTGCCCACATCAGAAATACAGTGCATCCGGAAAGTATTCACAGCGCTTCACTTTTCTCTGGCCTTTGTAAGGTGTCAGATCTGCTTCCCCGCTGCAGGACCACCGTCCTGAGAGGTTGTTAGTTCCGCAGAGCACTGCGCCTTGGCGGTCGCTATCGCAGCACACCGCACACCCCTACCATGGCCTGAAGGTGACATCAGTGGTGAGTATAAACTGGGTGCCCCGTTATGGGGGTCCCCCGGTTCTTGGTGCGGCACAACGTGGGGGTGGCATATGGGACCCTCCACTGGGGACTTGCTATAGCCCCCCTGTGTACACTGGAAGCGGTAGTGCAATCTAACAGCCACTGTGATGTTTGCACATGAAAGGGAGACTTTGCCAGTATAAAGATTCTATGTAGCTCCAGCACCATTACAGGGGGCGTAGCTTATTAAGAGCGGGACCAGCGGCATTTTGGCAACTTCCTCTTCCTACAGCAGCAGCAACAAGGACACACAGCTCCTCCAGGCATACCGGGATACACAGGAAACTGGTACAGGGGTGTATAACAGGGGGAGAGCCGCTATTGTACACAATCTAGTGTCCTGAATAGGACAAGTGATCCGGTTTTTACTGTGATAAAAATATATTCAGTCTGCAGCTTTCCTAAATCTGACAGTCTAAGTCGGACAGGCTGGGGTGTGCTGTCCTCCTCTCACTCTAGGTCTCCATCTCACACGCAGTAAGGGCATACTTGTTATTGTACGTGTATGTGTGTGTGTGTGTGTGTGTGTGTGTGTGTGTGTGAGAGTTTTCCTTCTGTAATTATGGTCAAACACGCAATATGCAAGGTTTGTCACACCAGTTTCTCCCCTTCTACCACTGGTTCCCTATTGTGTGACCAATGCAGTCAGTCTTCCCAGGTTAGTGTGGAAACTGGAGGGGAGGGTCAGGAGCCATCCTGGCTCGGTGCCATAAAAACTATGATGGCAGACATGTCATCTCAGCTCAGTGCTAATAAACAGACAACACAACAAGTGCAACAGGCTGTTGCAGCCTAGCTGCTAAGGCTGATGAAAGACAGCCTCCCCTCCCTAGTTCAGGGCCACTTAAACGTGGCTAGCCCCCTCTTCTCTCAGAATCTGATGAGGATATTCAGGAGGAGGGGGAGGAATTGAAACCTGATATAGAAGATTCCACTTCTACACAGGTTATTGAGCCCCTCATTCTTGCTATCAGGGATGTATTAAAGATCCCTTTGAAAGATGCTGCTGCACCGCAGTTGTTTTTCCTAGCACAGAAAAAGCTCAACATCACCTTCCCTGATTCTCCGGAACTAAATGAGGTTTTTAAACAAGTCTGGAAAAATCCTGATAAAAGATATCAGGTTACAAGGAGGTTTTTACGCTCTTTCCCATTGATAATGCTGATTTAGATTACCGTATAACTTCACAATAATGGGTAAGAGACACAGTACGCAATTGGCGTATGGGGTACCGTAAGGGTACGTATTTAGCGTAGCATACGCTAGGCCGTGACCGAGACGCACATGCGGCACGCTCGCTCACAGCTTAATGCGTGGAGTCGAGCACGCTATAGGCGAGCGACTACCGTAATGCTACGCTATCAGCGTAGCGGACGCTCGAGACCACGAGGAGATCACGAGCGGCGCAGACGCTCACAAGATAACAATCAGTAAACCTTGAATGTAACACACAGAAAGGATATTCTTATACTGTAGACCTTGTACTGAAACACTGTAGCGATATAACTCTGCTTAACCTTGTTTACACTAAAGCTGTTTGAGCAATAGAGACGCTCCTATTACCCTCTGCAATATAATGAACACACAATACCGTGCTAAGGATCCAACACCTTTACTAACAAGCTTTTAGTTATATCGAAAAGGGGTAAAACAGTTACAAGTCATACACTACATACTAACATATAATTCTAACAGAATATCTAGACAGAAATATACAATAACGTTACAATCTTAAACTAAACAGAGAGAGAGAGAGAGAGAATGTGGCCAATACAAACAAAGAGCGAGATAATCACAGAGAATTACTTACATACACTGGGAACGATCGCAGCGCAGCCTGGTACCAGCCCCGAGTTAGTCAATATGAAAACCGTTTGTGGAGAGTGAGAGAGCTGTTCAGGCTGGCTGATCTTATATACACTGAGTACAGTATACTACAAAGGGACCTACAATCTCATTGTACATTGGACACAGGAATGTCTCCTCGCATCATATTTAAAGGTCATAGGTTAGTTTGAACAGGTGGGCTGTGACTATTTCAAACAGCTCAGGTGGGTGGGAATCTCCGGATTCCCGCCGCATGGATAATGAACTGCAAATATAGAATATGTCCAGAAACTACTAATGGCCATAACTATACGCAGGAGCGATTAATCTTTACCTAACCAGCACCGGATTATTGCTATAAAAATACTCTTTGGTTAGGTACCAGACACCACTGTTCAACCTTAATCAGACCCTTTGTACCACGCAAAGAGGGATTCCCAAGTCCGTGAACAAGTCACATTAACCAAACTTACAGTTATCATTAAGGGGAACATTATCTATAAAACGAGCTATTTGGTTCTATTATTAAACGATTGAGTCGCCCGCTAGACGCACACAAACTCTACCGTAAATGCACATACCACGCGCTCGAGCGCATGGCCGAGGCGCCATGCGCGGCTGCGAGTATCCGCACGCACGGGAGAGAATGTGCACGTGCAGCAGGCACGCGCATGAGGTGAATATATGGCAACGTGCAGCGTGATATTTTTCTGACTTTGACAGTCCACCCTTTGGCAGTCATCAATAACTGCCACTTCCTAAAACAGTTCAAAAAGAGAAAAATATATGTCATGTAAAAATACATTTCTATGATTGGGTAAGGGAGAAGAGAGGAAGGTGGGAAAAAGGTATGACCTAGTGAGATAGTAGAAGCATGTATGTATGAGTCCATGTTTGAGGGGTCATGTATCATCGTGCCGTACGTGTTTTAAATCAAGCTTCGAGGTATTGCGAAGTATACATTTGAATTCCTTCTTATCCCGTATTACGGGCCTGTGGATGGGCTGTCAAACTTTACCGAGCTCTTTTCGGCTTTTGGTTGCAACAAAATGGGGGAGCACATTTTAGTTGATGATACATGAATGGGGGGATTTGTGAGTGCTGATATCTGCGCCTATATTCCCTATCGACTATGTGTGTCATTACCTGAAGGTTGTAGAGATGAAGATAAGAAGCAATTATGGTAAATGCAGTCATAAACTATGTGAGTTTAATGTACATTTGCCGATTGAGGTCTTGTCTGACGTCTTGTCTCGATGTACATGTTGACTGTAGTCTCCCGATGCTTTTGCTATAATTGCTTGAGCAAAAAGCTTTCACAATGTCCATAGACTTACAATCTTTGAAGTGTTGGGCTATCGTAAAATTTTAGAGTCACTAGGGAAAATGGGGGTCTATGGCATTGTCCATCAATGGTCTGTGTAAAAGGTTGTCAAATTCTTCTTCCAAGCGGATGTCTTTGTACCTTGGAGGAAAACAAAGGAGAAACGGGTAAAAGAAACGGACCGTGGAATCACATTTTCATCACAACATTGTCTCTATTGTTGGGTCATACATCAAATTTGTTGTTGTTAGTACAGTGTCCTCGCTTCTTAAACTCATCACTCGGGCACTACGTTTACACTTTGTTAAAACCCGAACGCATCTAAATATCAGACCGACCAATATGATGACTCCCAGAATACACAAAAGAAATTTCCCTACATCCATGATAATACCTTGGGCCCATTCTCCTAAACCAGAGAACCAATTTCGTGGGTTCAACCATGACACCCAACTGGTCAGCTCATTACCCACAGCAGCAAGGGTGAGATTGTGTTTCCTTCGGAACTCCCATTTTAATTGTAAAATGTCATCCATCTTTTGGTCTATGACCTCGGCTGGGTCCTCCGTGCTGTTTGTAATGTACGTGCAGCACTTGATTCCATATTGAGTTGCCAGGGTTACACAATACCCGCCTGTCACAGCTGTGAGGTAATTGAGAATCATCCTATGCTGAACCAGTTCTGTTTTGTAGGCTTGTAACTCTTTCCCAGTGTACCTGAATGTGTCGTCATACATTTCGGTGATATTGTCTAATAAATTTGCAAGCGCAGATATATATTTATAATTTATCACTCCTCTAGCGGTACGAGTGATATCTAACGCGAGTAGGAATTGAATCCCGGTGGATTCATGGATCAGGTCAGAGGCTGAATGCTCTGTTCTTTCTATCAGGTGCCGTTTAACGATGTGCTCGTAATGAGTGTGAGTATAAGGAGCTTGGGCACTGCGGTGAATATCTTTCATTTTAGTGTGGGATATAGTCATTACCTCAGGCAGTACTTTTCCAATATAGCATAACCCTTCTGAGTTTTGGGCAAGCCACTTATACGCCTTCCTCCCGCATATGAAGTATGCATCATCGGGGAGAACATATGGGACGGAGTGTGACATAACCATATTACAGATTTTCCATGTGAACTCTCCTAACCCTAATTCTTCCATCTGTTTAGTACACATATCAGTTTGTACGATCTGTGCACAGTATCCTGGTGATACTTCTCCAACTCGCATGATCCTACTTCCTAAGGTGTACCTATACCGAAAGAATTTCCTATGGTCGATTATCTGGCGTATAAGTTCTGTGTCTATGGGCAATCTGTCGGCTCTATGTGAGAATGTCATGTTTTGATTACTCCATGACACTTCCCAATTTCCCGGCTTTCGGGGATTGGAAATGTTAAAGCACACTAAGGACCTATCCACATGATATTGGTGGAGCTTCAAACTAGGAGGACTAGAGATATTAAACCTCTTGTCCACCGGCCTCCCACCACTTAGCTCAAGTACCTCTCCTACCGTTAAAGGGAATGGTACTAATCCTGATTTGCTATGGCCTTGAGGTACTTGAGAGCATACCCAACAGTCTGTTTGATTTAACACTTTACCCACTAAGGAGTGATAGTCACTCAATGGATGCCGGTCCATGTGGACATTAAAACTGGACTGACATTTCTTTATGCACCCATCCTCAACTATATTGTCACAATGCCTACAGATGCAGTTCTCTTTAGCTAACAATCCTTCACAATTCCTTCTATTGTCAATGCTACCAGATCGTTTTCTGATACTCGCCTTTACTCGGAGATTATGTTGTTCTTGGAAATCTACGCCTGCATCCTGGTCATCAGAACCCATTCCTGATCCTTTCTCGACCTCCATGGTACTCTCACCGAAACAGACTGCTCTGGTCAACATCATGGTCAACAGGAAAATCCGGATCACAGTCTCTTGGGGCAAGTCCATCTTCGAGGAGAAAAAGGAGAAAAATAAGAAGGGGGAAAGGAAATAGGAGGGAGGTGGGAACTGGAGAAAATAACAAATGGGAAAAAGAAATCTGGCTTGACAAGCTTCCGGTCTTGTTATTCTCAGCGCTCAGGTGTCGTCTCAATCCTCCCTGAACAGACACTCTAGTGATACAACCTCTACCGTCTGTTCTTTATCACGGGACCTCTCTGGGTCAGTGACCTTTTTACAATGAGACGAATGGACCCAATCTCTCTCTTGGCAACCTTCAAAGCAGTTGTGCTGGTCAATAAGACTTGATATGGTCCTTCCCATCTGTCAATAAGGCAACCTGAGCGTAGAAAATTCCGTATCATTACATAATCCCCAGGTTCAATGTCATGACAATTACTGTCTGGCAAATCAGGAATCACCAACTTTAGATTATCATTCTGATTCCTCAATTGCTTACTCATCTTAACCAAGTACTTTACGGTTACTTCATTGTTACATTTCAAATCATCCTGGGGGTTAATCATAACATGGGGTTGTCGACCAAACAGAATTTCAAAAGGAGACAGATTAAGAGGGGACCTGGGAGTGGTTCTGATGCTGTATAATACGATTGGCAAAGCTTCAGGCCATAACAGTCCTGTTTCAGTCATTACCTTGCTCAATTTATTTTTAATAGTGCTGTTAACTCTTTCCACCTTTGCACTCGCCTGGGGGCGATACGGAGTATGCAGCTTACTATTAATTCCCATCAACTTACACATTGTTTGAAAGACTTCACCTGTAAAATGGGTACCCCTATCACTTTCAATTATTCTAGGGATACCGTACCTACACACAAATTCCTGCACAATTTTCTTTGCAGTAAATACAGCGGTATTTGCGGCCGCGGGCAATGCTTCAACCCAATTTGAAAATACATCAATACAGACCAAAACATACTTTAAATTTCTACAAGGTGGCAATTGTATGAAATCAATTTGTATTACCTGGAAAGGGCCATCTGTTGGAGGGATATGGGATGGCTCTGTCGGTATTGCCTTTCCGATATTCTTCCTCAAGCAGGTAAGGCATGTCATCGCTCTTTTACCCGCATGGGAAGAAAATCCTGGGGCGCACCAATAAGCTCTTACTAGCTTGCACATCCCTTCTTTGCCTAGATGAGTCAGCCCATGTGCTGCTTCCGCTAGACTTGGAAGGTATGCTCTTGGTGCCACTGGTTTACCATGTCCATCTGTCCAGAGTCCTGAGAACTCCTGGTCATATCCTTTTGACTTCCAAACTGCCTTTTCCTGTGGGGAACACAAATTTTGCATTTCACACAATTTCTGTGTGTTTACAGTATTAAATACCATCAGTCGTGTACTATCTGTTTGTATGGGGTTACTAGCTGCTGATTTAGCAGCTTCGTCTGCTCGGCTGTTACCAAGTGATACCGGGTCTTGGCTATACGTGTGAGCTTTACACTTGATAACAGCCACTCTGTCGGGTTCCTGTATCGCTGTTAGAAGTCTTTTGATGTGGGCTGCATGCGCTACGGGTGTGCCAGCTGCCGTCATGAAATTTCTGAGGCGCCATAGGGCTCCGAAATCATGGACTACTCCGAATGCGTACCTAGAATCTGTGTAGATATTGGCTGACTTGCCTTTAGCCAATTCACATGCTCTGGTCAGGGCAACCAGTTCAGCAACTTGTGCTGAGTGAGGTGGGCCTAGCGGTTCTGCTTCTATGGTACCTTGGTCATCTACGACTGCGTATCCAGTACACAAGTCTGCCGAGTCCGTCTGTCTGTGACAACTACCGTCAGTGTAGAAAGTAAAATCTACATCTTCCAGTGGGTTGTCACTGATGTCAGGCCTTGCCGTGAAATTTTGGGTCAAATATTCCATACAATCATGTGTGTCATCCTCTGTATTAAATCCTCCTTCACCATTATTCTCATCCCCCACCCTTTGTGCCTGTCCAGGCACACCTGGGAGATACGTTGCAGGATTTAATGCGCTGCATCTCCTTATGGTAATGTTTACGGGGGCCATCAATGCCAATTCCCATCTTGTAAACCGCGCTGATGAGACGTGTCTGGTTTGGGCAGAATTTAGTAAGGCTGACACTGCATGTGGTGTATGAATTGTGAGGTTGTGTCCTAGCACTACATCTTCGCTTTTTGTGACTAGCAATGCTATTGCTGCAACGCTTCGCAAGCATGTGGGGAGGGATCTAGCTGAGCGCTGTAGTAGGCTACCGGCCTGCTGGCATCACCATGCTTCTGGGTTAGGACACCTGCTGCGCAACCAGCACTCTCTGTTCCGTACAGCTCAAAGGGTTTCCCATAGTCAGGCATACCTAATGCTGGTGCCTGTGTTAGGCACTGTTTTAGTCTTTCAAATGCCATCTCGGATTCGTCTGTGCGCGAGATCCGATCAGGTTTACTTGATGAGACCATCTCCTGCAAAGGTAGGGCTAGTATGGAAAAACCTGGGATCCAGTTACGGCAATACCCACACATTCCTAAAAACGTTCTAATCTGTTGCTGGGTTTGTGGCAGGGTCATGTCACGAATTGCTTGAATTCTATCAGCGGTAAGGTGTCTCAGTCCTTGTGTTAGACAGTGTCCCAAATACTTCACACGAGTCTGGCATAATTGTAACTTGTCTTTGGAAACCTTGTGTCCTGTGTCTGAAAGATGAGACAGGAGCTGTTTCGTATCTCTCAGGGACGCTTCCAATGAATCTGAACACAGTAGTAAATCGTCCACGTACTGTATCAATACTGATCCACTCACTGGTTGGAAAGACTGTAAACAATCATGCAGAGCTTGTGAGAAAATACTTGGACTGTCTATGAAACCTTGGGGTAAGCGAGTCCATGTATATTGAACTCCTCTGTATGTAAATGCAAATAAGTATTGGCTGTCAGGGTGTAGAGGTACCGAGAAGAAAGCGGAGCAGAGGTCAATCACAGTGAAAAATTTGGCAGTGGGAGGGATTTGCATTAGGATGACAGCTGGATTTGGCACTACGGGGAATTGACTCTCAACTATTTTGTTGATCCCTCTTAGATCCTGCACTAATCTGTAATCCCTCCCCCCACTCTTTTTAACAGGGAAGATGGGACTATTTGCAGTGCTGGACGTCCTTACCAGAATGCCCTGTTGTAGCAAGCGCTCTATTACAGGGTAAACTCCTAACTCCACCTCTGGCTTCAGAGGATATTGTGGGATTTTTGGAGCTATCCTACCATCTTTTACTTGCACAACTACTGGGGCTACATTTGCCATCAATCCAGTGTCTTGTCCATCTTTGGTCCAAAGTGACTCCGGTATCTGGGAAATCATTTCTTCTACCTTGGACGGACACCTATTTATAGTAACGGTGTGTGACATTAATCTTGTTGGGGAGTCTAGCATATCCTGCGCTTCCTGAGCGTGGTTTTCGGGTATGTCCAAGAACACACCTTCAGGAGTACAGTATATGACGCATCCCATTTTGCACAGTAAATCTCTCCCTAAGAGATTAGTCGGAGCCGATGCAGCCAGCAGGAAAGAATGCTTGGTATGCAAAGGCCCTATCGTAATCTCTGCGGGTTTGCTTAAAGGGTAGTGCTGTACTACTCCTGTTACTCCCATGGCTGGAATTGTTTTACCAGTGGTTCTCATGCCCACGGTCGAATTTATCACTGACTTGGCCGCCCCCGTATCTACAAGGAAATTTAGAGATTTACCAGCTACATCAATTGTGACCTCGGGTTCACTTCCAAGGTTCGCAATTAATTTCACTGGCTGCAGATTACAGCTGTGGCCTCGCCCCTATGGTGCGTGGTGGCCTCCCTGTATTGCGCTGGCAGCTATTACCTGTGAAGGGGGTAAATGGGATCTATCAGTGACTTGCCAGTCTCTTTTTGGGGGATACCTTTTTGTTTCCCCTGCGTGTGGCTCATAACTCCGTCTCTGCGGTCCTTGCTCCCAATTTCGTGTGTCATGTCGTTGTCTAGGGGGTTGGTATGATCTTTGTGCATTCTTTGATTTACAGTCTCGTGCAAAATGTCCCTCTTTATGACAGTAATAACAAGTTACCACATTTGACTTACCCACAGGGGTCGGAGATTTATACAGAGATGGCCTTGTGGTCAGGGCCTGTATACTTACGGCCATTAACTTATCACTTTGTGACTCCCTGTGTCTGGTGATATTCCGTTCATGATCAACAGCAGCCTCTCTCAAAGTAGCCACCGACAGACCTCGCCAACATGGTTGGGTGGTCTGTTCCCTTGTCCTTAATACTTCTTTTAAACCTTCCATTAACACAGATACTGCTACTGCTCTATGATTTACATTTGTTGAAATGTCTTCTATGCCTGTATACTTAGCTATTTCCTGTAGTGCCCGATGAAAATAATCAGCAGCTGTTTCTTCCTCTTTTTGTTTGATGGAAAAATTTTTATTCCATTTGGCAACAGCTGGAAAATACTCTTTTAACTGTAAATTTATTCTCTTTACATTATCTTGGTTGTACACATCCGTAAGGGGTACATCTTCATCTAATTTACAGTCAGCTAAAAACCTTGCTGAGTCGACATTGGAGGGTAAACATGCCCTCAGCAATATCTGCCAGTCTTTGTTATTGGGCTCCACAGTATTTCCTAGATCTCTAATGTATTTCTGACTAGCAGCTAGATCTTTCCTAGGATCAGGGAATTCAGACACCATTGTTCTTAATTCCATTCGGGAAAAGGGGCAGTGCATGGCGATGTTTCTGACAGGAGTGATTCCTGATGTGTCAGTTTTCCCATTTGGCACTGCGATTACCCTAACGGGATTAAGTCCAATAACATCCTTCTGAGTAGATTCTACAACATGTGGTGAAATGGTTTCAGCATAGTGTATGGTGCCGTACTTACCAGATGATACGACCTCACCTGTCCCTCCGCTAGGGGGCTTTGACGCTAATCTTACGGGTTGGGCCGTGCCCACTGTTGTTTCTGCTATGGTGGCTGCTAGAGAGAGTGCCGATATTGTTGTTGGCTCATCCTCTTGATCACACTCCTGGGGAAAGTTTAAAACAGGGTACAGCTTGCACGGGTTAGTATTTGCATCAATAATCTTAGTCACATTATTCTTAACATTTATACAGTTACTAAGTGCATGTTTATCATTCACCAGTGTGCCATTCTCTGTGACCACCTGCTCTCCCGTTATGTATGGTGGCGGTGGCGCCGTGGCTATCAGTTTCTTGATAGGGTTAGATCCAGCCGCCTGAGCCAATCCTCTCTGTATTTCACCCTCCTGCTGCCATAACTGTAAATAGTCATAATGTTTGATTCGTCTCTTTGCAGATTTAATGAGACATATCCTTCTCCTTAGATTTTGCAACACATCTGGGCTAAAACTGCCTACCCGTGGGAACTTTTCCCCATCGTGCACAGTCATTCTTTCCCATTCATCGCACAAAACCTCTGTGTGTGATCCGTATTTCTCACACATTACATACCTTGCCGACCCGATTGGTCAGTTTACTAAGTCAACCCGAACCGAGGTTGATCGCCCCCTACCTGAACAACTGGCCCCCATCCTTGCAGGTGTTGCTTTCACTACCTCTGACCTTCAAATCAGGGTCTTCAGCGAACCCTTACAAAACCAAGATGTCCTGGGCAGGCCGGCGGCGAAGTTTACCGAGTACTCCACTCACTCGCCCACGTCGACCAATACGCCCACACACTGCCTTAGCGCTGGCGTACTCAACCTAGGGCCCCTGCGACCTGAACCTCTATTTACTGGAACATGTGGGTGTGATCCGAAGAGCACTTAACCCTTTCCAGTAACTATTGGTTGTTGGATAGTTCCCAAGTGACTAGCGAACTTCCCTTAAAATAAAAAAAATATTACACAAATCACGTTAGAATGTACAAATAGCGTTTATGACCCCTCTAGCGTACGCAAATGGTACTGGGTCAAGTTACTAACTAATGCACACAATTACGTGCGGTACAATCGTTCTGCACATAAGCAACTAATCTTATGTGCGGAGCGACCAGTGGAATCGAAAATTGTGGCTGCGAATTCCTTCAGCCTGAGCTTAATGGCCTATATGGGTATCGCACCAACCCTTTCTGGTGTTGTGCTACTCTTTATCTATAGCGGACTTCTTAGTCTGCTGTACCTGGACCTCCTGGTCTGTCTGGACCTCCTGGTCTGTGCTACAGTAGACCTCCTGGTCTGCTATACTCTAATGCTCTTTTTTAATGTTTAACAAGGGATGCCTCCCAAGCCACCATGCAGTCACTTACACGTATGTACCTTCACGAGAACTCGATTTCCTTTGGTTCAACCCCAAAAATTTTTAGAAACTTATATATATGTATACACACTCTTTCACCTCATATACACTTTACTTTCGTTTCTGCGCAGAAATCCCTTTCATTCAGTAACACAGTTCAGTCCAGATGAGTTGCAAATTAGAGAAGGATCTATTAGCTTAAAATTTTGGACACTGAAATTGACTTGCGCTATTATCGCGTTACCTCCTTTTAGCCTATTTAAAATAATACTATCGTGTGATTTGTATTATGTGGGCGTACCCAGACGCTCCGTTGCGTAATATACGCTCCGTGCGTCGACCCTTGCGTCGCGTACACTCGTTCTGCCCCTTGTTAGAGACACGTGTACGCAAGCCAGGTATGTCCACAGTAACACAACTAACACGTTTATCAATGTAAATGACCTTTAATTGTAATCATCTACTGAACACCACACAGAACTTCCTTGTATTTTAGGCAAGCCGTGTGCGTTTTTTACAAATTACTTCCTTACGTATTAATATTAACTTTTAACTACCAATAGCAACAAATCTTTCTCAGCACGTTATCAATTGTGAAATGGCAAACAGGAAGGTGATTTGTGAAAATACACAAATGAAAAGAGATACAGTTGTGTGTGTGCGTGCGTGTGTACGCAAAACAGAAATAAACAGTTTTAAAAACAATAGCGTATTGTTCTTACCTCCGGTTCCGGATCCCACCAGCACTCCTTCAATCTAGCGAAACAGACGCTTATCTAGTCAGCACTACTGTATCCCGATACGAAGGGATACTGCCTTCCCGCCCTTGCTGACGGATAACGTTTGTTTTCGCTAGTGCGGATATGTGGAGGACGGACGAGCCGCCAATTGATAATGCTGATTTAGATTACCTTATAACTTCACAATAATGGGTAAGAGACACAGTACGCAATTGGCGTATGGGGTACCGTAAGGGTACGTATTTAGCGTAGCATACGCTAGGCCATGACTGAGACGCACATGCGGCACGCTCGCTCACAGCTTAATGCGTGGAGTCGAGCACGCTATAGGCGAGCGACTACCGTAATGCTACGCTATCAGCGTAGCGGACGCTCGAGACCACGAGGAGATCACGAGCGGCGCAGACGCTCACAAGATAACAATCAGTAAACCTTGAATGTAACACACAGAAAGGATATTCTTATACTGTAGACCTTGTACTGAAACACTGTAGCGATATAACGCTGCTTAACCTTGTTTACACTAAAGCTGTTTGAGCGATAAAGACGCTCCTATTACCCTCTGCAATATAATGAACACACAATACCGTGCTAAGGATCCAACACCTTTACTAACAAGCTTTTAGTTATATCGAAAAGGGGTAAAACAGTTACAAGTCATACACTACATACTAACATATAATTCTAACAGAATATCTAGACAGAAATATACAATAACGTTACAATCTTAAACTAAACAGAGAGAGAGAGAGAGAGAGAATGTGGCCAATACAAACAAAGAGCGAGATAATCACAGAGAATTACTTACATACACTGGGAACGATCGCAGCGCAGCCTGGTACCAGCCCCGAGTTAGTCAATATGAAAACCGTTTGTGGAGAGTGAGAGAGCTGTTCAGGCTGGCTGATCTTATATACACTGAGTACAGTATACTACAAAGGGACCTACAATCTCATTGTGCATTGGACACAGGAATGTCTCCTCGCATCATATTTAAAGGTCATAGGTTAGTTTGAACAGGTGGGCTGTGACTATTTCAAACAGCTCAGGTGGGTGGGAATCTCCGGATTCCCGCCGCATGGATAATGAACTGCAAATATAGAATATGTCCAGAAACTACTAATGGCCATAACTACACGCAGGAGCGATTAATCTTTACCTAACCAGCACCGGATTATTGCTATAAAAATACTCTTCGGTTAGGTACCAGACACCACTGTTCAACCTTAATCAGACCCTTTGTACCACGCAAAGAGGGATTTCCAAGTCCGTGAACAAGTCACATTAACCAAACTTACAGTTATCATTAAGGGGAACATTATCTATAAAACGAGCTATTTGGTTCTATTATTAAACGATTGAGTCGCCCGCTAGACGCACACAAACTCTACCGTAAATGCACATACCACGCGCTCGAGCGCATGGCCGAGGCGCCATGCGCGGCTGCGAGTATCCGCACGCACGGGAGAGAATGTGCACGTGCAGCATGCACGCGCATGAGGTGAATATATGGCAACGTGCAGCGTGATATTTTTCTGACTTTGACACCATTTACCCCGGAAAGTTGGAAACATTGGGAAAACCCCCCAGCCGTAGATGTCTCAGTCTCCTGCCTCTCTAAGAAGGTGGTATTGCCAGCCCCTGGGTCCTTTCAGCTCAAGGACACTTGGGACAGGAAAATAGAATCTACACTAAAGTCTATTTACCCAGCGGCTGGTGTATCACAAAGACCTGTGATAGTGGGTTGCTGGATGTCTCATGCCATCCATTCCTGGGCGACTCAAATTCAAAAGGGCCTTTCGGGGGATATGCCCCTGGTCCTTACGGTGACCCTCATCAAACACATTCAGGACACTGCACGCGTGCTGTGTGACTCTCTCAAGGAGATAGGTACTATTAATGCTAGAACCACTACCATGGCAGTGTCAGCGCGCAGAGCTTTGTGGCTGCATCAGTGGATTGCGGACGTGGATTCCAAGTGCAGTGTTGAGTCTTTCCATTTCTCAGGGTAGTGGCTCTTCAAGGTTGAATTGGATACATGGACATATACCGCACGACAGATGCGAGTCTGAGAGGATGGGGAGCTGTCACCCAAGGATCTCCGTTCCAGGGCAGGTGGTTAACCCATGAAGCCCTTCTTCCCATCAACATTCTAGAACTTAGGGCGATCTACAATGCTCTGCTTCAGGCCTCTCCTCTGCTCAGGTATCGGGCGATCCAAGTACAGTCAGACAATGCCACAGCAGTGGCTTACATAAATCGCCAAGGAGGGACAAAAAGCAGAGCCTGCATGCGAGAGGTGTCAAAAATACTCCACTGGGCAAAAAGAAATGCAAGAGCAATGTCAGCAATCTTCATTCCTGGGGTGAACAACTGGGAAGCGGACTTCCTCAGTCACCACGATCTCCACCCGTGAGAGTGGGTTCTATACCCCCAGGCGTTTCAACAGATCATCGACTTGTGGGGCTGCCCACAGGTAGACTTGATGGCTTCTCGACTCAACAAGAAGCTTCCCTGGTATTGCTCAAGAACCAGGGACCCTCACGCGAGGGCAATAGACGCACTGACATCTCATTGGCCTTATCGGTTGGTCTACCTGTTTTCTCCGATTCCGTTGCTCCCGAGGGTGCTTAAACGAATCAGGAATCAGGGAGTCCAGGCAATTCTGATTGCCCCAGACTGGCCTCGGAGGTCGTGGTACACAAATCTTCTGGACATGTCCTTGGCCTCTGCCACTGAGAAAAGATCTTCTGCAATAAGGACCGTTCATCTACCCGGATTTACGGCGACTTCATTTGACGGCTTGGAAGTTGAGCGGAACATCCTAGCTTGCAAAGGCCTGTCCAAGAAGGTTATTGCAACCATGGTTCACGCCAGAAAACCTGTAACGTCAAAACACTATCATCGTATCTGGAGGAGATATGTCTTCTGGTGCGAGGAACGCACATATCCACCTGCAGAGTTCCACTTAGGATGTCTCTTATGTTTCATGCAGGCTCGTGTGGATAAGGGCTTACGTCTGGGTTCCCTTAAGGTCCAGATTTCAGCGCTCTCAATTTTCTTCCAGAAGACGTTGCCAGTGTTGCCAGAAGTTCAGACCTTCTTGCAGGGAGTTCTCCACATACAACCTCCATTTGTGCCGCCCACGGCACCCTGGGACTTGAATGTGGTGTTGGAATTTCTACAATCCTCCTGGTTTGAACCTTTGATGACAGTAGAAGATAAGTACGTCACGTGGAAGACTGTGATGTTGCTGGCCCTGGCTTCTGCTAGGCATGTCTCAGAATTGGGGGCCTTATCGTATAAAAGTCCCTACTTGGTCTTTTACAAGGACAGAGCTGAGCTCAGGACTAGACAGCAGTTCCTGCCGAATGTTGTCTCTGCATTCCACTTGAATCAATAAGTTGTAGTCGTGTCAAGTTCTGGTACATCTGCTCCTCTGGAGTCGTTAGATGCTGTGAGAACCTTGAAGATCTATGTCAAGAGAATGGCTCAGATCAGAAAGACGGATTCCTTGTTCGTGATATACGATGTGCTGAAAAAGGGTTGCCCTGCTCCGAAGCAGTCCATTGCTCATTGGATTAGGTTGACTATCCAACAGGCCTATGTGTCAGCAGCCTTGCCCATTCCACAGTCTCTGAAGGCCCACTCTACAAGATCAGTGGGGTCTTCCTGGGCGGCTGCCCATGGAGTCACGGCCTTGCAACTATGCCGAGCTGCTACCTGGTCAGGGAAGAACACCTTTGTGAAGTTCTACAAGTTTCATACCCTGGCCAAAGACGTGGCCCAGTTTGGGAAGGCGGTACTGCAGGGATTTTAATACCTACCGGTAAATCCCTTTCTCGTAGTCCATAAGGGATACCGGGCTCTCGCCTCAGTGCGTTGACTTCTCCGCAGGTTTTTTCTTTTCCAAGAGTTACCTGTTCAGCTGTTGCTGTTTTGTTCCAGCCGTTTCTGATTGTTTTATGTTATGGTGTGCTTGTGTGTGAATCTCACCACTCATTGTTCAATGGGATTCAAGTCTGGCCTCTGGCTGGGCCACTCAAGGACATTCACAGAGTTGTCCTGAAGCCACTTCTTTGATATATTGGCTGTGGGCTTAGGATCGTTTTACAGCTGAAAGATGAACTGTCGCCCCAGTCTAAGGTCAACAGCACTCTGGAGCAGGTTTTCATCCAGGATGTCTCTGTACATTGCTGCATTCATCTTTCCCTCTATACTGACTAGTCTCCCAGTTCCTGCCGCTTAATAACATCCCCACCGCATGTTGCAGCCACCACCATGCTTCACTGTAGGAATGGATGGTATTGGCCTGGTGATGAGCGGTGCCTGGTTTCCTCCAAACATGATTCCTGTCATTCACGCCAAAGAGATCAAACTTTGTCTCATCAGACCAGAGAATTTTGTTTCTCATGGTCTGAGAGTCCTTCAGGTGCACTTTGGCAAACTCCAGGCAGGCTGCCATGTGCTTTTTTACTAAGGAGTGGCTTCCGTCTAGCCATTCTACCATTCAGGCCTGATTGGTGGATTGCTGCAGAGATGGTTGTCCTTCTGGAAGGTTCTCCTCCCTCCACAGAAGAATGCTCTAGCTCTGACAGAGTGACCATCGGGTTCTTGATCACCTCCCTGACTAGAGCCCTTTTCCCCCGATCACTCAGTTTAGACGGTCGGCCAGCTCTAGGATGTCCTGGTGGTTCTGAACTTCTTCCTTTTACGGATGATGGAGCCACTGTGCTCATTGGGACCTTCAAAGCAGCAGATATTTTTCTGTACCCTTCCCCAGATTTGTGTCTCGAGACAATCCTGTCTCGTAAGTCTACAGACAATTCCTTTGACTTCATGCTTGGTTTGTGCTCAGACATGCACTGTCAAGTGTGGGACCTTATATAGAAAGGTGTGCCTTTCCAAATCATGTTCAATCAAATGAATTTACCACAGATGGACTCCAATTAAGCTGTAGGAACAGCTCAAGCATGATCAGTGGAAACAGTATGCACCGGCGTTTAATTTTTTATTTTTAATAAATTTGCTAACTTTTTTCACATTGTCATTATGGGGTATTGTGTGTAGAATTTTGAGAGAAAAGATGAATTTATTCAATTTTGGAATAAGACTGTAACATAATAAAATGTGGATAAAGTGAAGCGCTGTGAATACTTTCCGGATTCACCTCAATAATAAATAAAACACTATTGACCCCTTAATAAAGTAATAATTAGATATTGTACCCATAACAAAATATCTGGATTCTACAATTAATTAAAAGTCAGAAGTAGCTTTAAGAACTACAAATGCACAGTTACAGCAGAATCCATAAAATATATCTCAATTTTAAAGAGTTCTTAAGACTGCATAATTATCATTCAGATTATACAATCATTACTTAAACTTAAAATTCCCAAGGGTTGGGTGTATTCTGTAAAACATATGTGTCCATCTAGAGGTTCCATGTCAGAAAGCATTAATTAATTTCTTATATATAAATAATGCCCTATTATACATCATTATTATTAACTTTACATGTAACATAGCTCATAGATGATTAGAATCAGGGGTCTTCCTGCTGTTTTATAATTTTATTGAAAAAAAAGAAAGAAAATAAATTAGCTTTTCATATTTAAAAAAAATATACTGTAGTGAATAAAATTACTATAAAGCATCTGTTTTGTTAAGCTAGCACACAAATATACTATTTAAGCAATAACAAATACAATTTTTGTATTCTAAACAAAGACGTTTTGCTAGAATATGGCAAAATTGTAGTCATTCTATCAAATTTATAACATTTTAGCTTCCTTCATTTTATAGTATAATTTGGGGTTGTACAAATGTGAATATTTTGTCTGAATGCCAAAATATATATAAATCATTCCCTTTCCAATTCAGTAACATCATTTAATAGTGACAAAACAGAGAAAGCTGTGCTTTTATGGAAATTCCATTTTAAAGTGTTCATAAACTATATGTTTTACAACAGCTAATAATCCAATATAGACAATTCTCCAGATACACAATCGCTGGAACTGTAAAATCCAGCTACACAACATGGAAACCATAGCAACCACATACCTTAATGGGTTATAAATTAGTAGCTTATGGGTCTTTGGCTGGACTGACATTTGCATTTAATGATTCACAACTAAAATTGAATGAACTACATTTTTTTTCTAAAGAAACAGCATTTTGTCCTATTTTTCCTAACCACAAAAAAAACAAAAAATAAAAATAGATAAAAAAATAGCTCCAGTGTATAGCTGGCAAGACCGTAAATAATTGTATACATTAAGAGTACAGACATTCTATTTTGATTATTATCCCCCCTCCCCCCCAAAAAAAAGTTGAATTATAAACTTTATTGTTGCAGTGTATGCAATTTACAAATTTTCTACAATAATTGCCTCTTTCAGACATGTGACCCGAGAATCTGCTTAGCTCCATGACCCTGGTCCAGAGCAGGGTCGTGAACCCAGGGTTTGGGGTTTAATTCATGAAGCAGTGAAAAGAGTAGAGAAGTGAGCCAATGGAGAAGTTGCCCATGGCAACCAATCAGCTGTGAAGTAACATTTAATAAGTGCAATCTATAAAATTATACACAGCAGCTGATTGGTGGCCATGGGCAACTTCTCCACTGGCTCACTTCTCCACTCTTTTCACTGCTTCATGAATAGACCTGTTAGTACCACTTTGTTTCCTTTCAGGCATGCAGAAATTCTTGGATATAGCTGCATGGATGTATATGTGGTAGAACATGTTCTAGAACCCAGGTTCTTTAGCAGCAATTTTCAATAACTGACCAAGGGGGAGAGATACTATTGGAAGCTTTCTGCCTTCAGGGTTCATGCCTTTAGCTTAGTCTTTTTCTATGCCTCCAATTCCAGCAAACGTCGGACCCATGGAAGTGCTGTCTTACTCCCATTACTGTTACTAGCCAGTAATCCAGCCATTTGAATTCACTCTTGCAGTGCTTAAAGTGGTCCTAGACTGCAACAAAAGACGATGTGGCAGGATCTCTTCTATCATTCGCTCAACTCCAATCACAATTCTCCTTATCTTAAGGAGTTTTCTAAATTTCTACCATTAAGACAGTGGCTGATGGAAGTCACACCATCCCCTCACAGAATATCCCAATTCCTAAATATATCTGTGAACAAATAACTAAAAAAGAAAGTAGAGGGCGTATAACCAGGTGGTACAACATTGTTAACAATTCCCAAAACCCACAGAAACTCTCCTTCTAGGCTATATGGGAGGCTGACCTTTACGTGTACAATCTCACAGGAGGAATGGGGATTAGTTTTTCAAACTTGTTTTTGTCAAGGTGAATGTCCCATATATAATTATTCTATAAACTTCTACATCGCTTATATTTTATACCTGTGCAGTTACATGCCATGAGACCCTCTACCTCCAATCTATGTTGGCGCAACTATGGCAGTGTGGGAACCCTACTTCATATTTTCTGGTCTTGTCCTGCAATTATTAATCTATGGAAATCTGTATTTTCCCTTATTTCCAGAGTTCTGGGATTCTATGTAGCTATCTTGCTCCCAGTGATCGGTTTATAATGGGTCATATCCTTATATTAACAAAGATATTAATCGCTCTTCACTGGTGCACATCAATGGTCCCATCCCTAGATACTATTGAAAAGGCAGTACATTCCCACTATGAGTTTGAAACTGCTGGAGCAGTCTATTACTCTTCAGCCTCCTATCCCTTTCTGCGTGCTGTGACTATAAGTGTCTTGGGTATGGGACTCAGGGTCGGCAGTGTCTAGGTCGACACCTATTGGTCAACAGTGACTAGATTGACACAGGAAATGGGTCGACATGGCCATTAGGTCGACATGAACAAGGTCGAGATAATTTTTTTGTATTTTTGGTGTCGTTTTCTTGGTAAAGTGACAGGGAACCCCAATTAGTGCACCATGTCCCCTCGCAGCTTCGGCACAGGTTACCGTTCCCAAATGTAGTCCACGTGGATCATAAAGTATGAAAAAATTCAAAAAATGGGACAAAATGTGAAAAACTCATGTCGACCTAGTTGTGTCAATCTATTTCATGTGTCGACTAATAGGTGTCGAGCTTGACAGTGTCGACCTAGAGTCCGGATACCAAGTGTCTTGCATCTAATGTGACAGTTGATAATACATTTTAAATAGACCCATCCAATTAAGGACGCTGATCACCGTCCTACTTTAAAAGTCTATATACAACATCATTTTTTTTACAACATACACCTGCTAAAACTTGCACATTTTGTTTGCTTTACTATTATCGAGAGTGGACCATGCATGGTACTTTGTACAATATCATATTACAATATGTGTAACCCCATTCCTGTTCTTTTCCACCCTTTCCTTTTTTCTGTACCCTCCCCATATTCTTTGTATATTTGTAAACCCTTAATAAAAGTCAATATATTAAAAAAAAAAATGGTCATAGAGAGGTGGCGGAACTCACTCCCATAGCCCCCCCCCCCCCCCTTCCCCCTTGTGCCAGATACCAGATGCCACAACCCTAGTCCCTCTCCTTCTTGCCCACTACACAAAACATTTATCTTCTGCTGCACCGCTCTGTCACTCCCTGCATTGGCTGCCTGCATTGTTCTGATTTCCATATAAAATAATTCCATATAATTCTATTAACAAAATTTCACTAACATTCTCTTATCTCACATTATCTCACTGCTCGCCCCTTCACTCTGCACAAGATCTGCGTCTCTCATACACACGCATTACCTGCTCCCAGTCACGGTTCACATACATTTATGTTAATAACAGCATAGAGATCACTATGGAGAATACAGATAATAGTGTTTTAGACCACGATAAATTATTATTTATTATTAGACACAATTAATAAAATGTATTTTCTCTTACGTCCTAGAGCAGGCATTCCCAACCACGGTCCTCAAGGCACACCAACAGTGCAGGTTTTAGTGATATCTAGGCTTCAGCACAGATGGTTAAATCAAAATAACTGAGGTACTAATTAAGTCACCTGTGTTCAAGCCTGGATATCACTAAAACCAGGACTGTTAGTGTGCCTTGAGGACCGCGGTTGGGAAACTCTGTCCTAGAGGATGCTGGGAACTCCAAAAGGACCATGGGGTATAGACGGGATCCGCAGGAGACATGGGCACGCTATAAGACTTTGACTGGGTGTGCACTGGCTCCTCCCTCTATGCCCCTCCTCCAGACCTCAGTTAGATTCTGTGCCCAGAGAGACTTGACACACACTAGGGGAGCTCTCCTGAGTTTCTCTGAAAAGACTTTCTGTTAGGTTTTTTATTTTCAGGGAGACCTGCTGGCTACAGGCTCTCTGCTTCGTGGGACTGAGGGGAGAGAAGTCAGACCTACTTCTTCTGAGTTAAAGGCTCTGCTTCTTAGGCTACTGGACACCATTAGCTCCAGAGGGTTCGATCACTTGGTGCGCCTAGCTGCTTGTTCCCGGAGCCGCGCCGTCAACCCCCTCACAGAAGCCAGAAGAAAGAAGCCGGGTGAGTATATAGAAGAACAGAAGACTTCAGTGACGGCAGAAGACTTCAGTACCGAGGTAAAGCGCAGCGGTCGCGCTGCGCGCCATGCTCCCACACACACTTCTAACGGCACTTACAGGGTGCAGGGCGCAGGGGGGGCGTCCTGGGCAGCATGTTACTGAGGTACATACTGGCTAAAAGAGTTATATTATAAGTGCCTAGGCACTAATTATAAGCCCCATGCCAGTATAAAGATTCAAATTTGAGCGGGACTACAGCGCGCCGAGTTTGGGCGTGACTTAGCCCTCACAGCTTACCAGCGCCATTTTCTGTCTTCACAGACTGCAGAGAAGCTGGCCCGGACCTCCACTCTCCTGATCAAGTAACAGGGAGCAAAACGGGGGGGGGGGGGGGGGGGCACAGTAATTTGGTGCTATTATAACAGCGCAGAACATCTGATGCTTTCAGCATTGAAATAGGCGCTGGGGTGTGAGCTGGTAAACTCCCTCTGTGTTTCTCTAACAGGCTTCCCTGTGGGTCTGTCCCCTATAGCCAGTGTGTGTGCGTGTCGGTACAGTGTGTCGACTTAGAGATGTGCGGCTGGCGCTTTTCGTGTTTTGTGTTTTGGTTCTAATTCCACTTTCGTGTTTTGGCTTGGTTTTGCCAAAACCACCCTTTCGTGTTTTGGTTTTGGTTTTGGATCTGGATGATTTTTTTTTTAAAAACATAAAACAGCTAAAATCACAGAATTTGGGGGTAATTTTGCTCCTACGGTATTATTAACCTCAATAACAATCATTTCCACTCATTTCCAGTCTATTCTGAACACCTCACAATATTGTTTTTAGGCAAAAAGGTTGCACCGAGGTTGCTGGATGACAAAGCTAAGCAACACAAGTGGACAACACAAACCCCTGGCCCAACTAGGAGTGGCACTGCAGTGTCAGACAGGAGGGCAGATATAAAAAAAGGCCCCAAACAGCACATCATGCAAAGAAGAAAATGAATTGCAATGAGGTAGATGTATGACTAAGCCAAGCGACACAAACAATTGGACCATCTAGGCGCGGCACTGCAGTGGCAGACAGAAGGGCAGATATAAAAAAAAGGCCCCTAACAGCACATGATGCAAAGAAGAAAAAAAGGTGCACCGAGGTTGCTGAATGACTAAGCTAAGCGACACAACCACCTGGCCCATCTAGTTGTGTCACGCAGTGGCTGAATGTCGAGAGTGGGCGGCAATTGTTCGGTCCACTGACAGCATCTCCAGCACGCTCCAGTCACTTTTTAAAAAGTCTGCAATTGGTGGATTTATACGGCAGTACCCCAGGACTAATACACCAGTACCCCTGGACTCATACGGCAGTGTCACACAGGATAGCACTTTTCAAAAACTAGACCCCAAACAGCACCTCATGCAAAGATGTCGAAGAGGTGCAATGAGGTAGCTGTATGGCCAAGCGACACAAACAATTCCCACTGGAATTATTTGTCCAAATCACTGGAATTATATGTCCAAATCACTGGAATTAATTGGCAAGATCACTGGAATTAATTGGCAAGATCACTGTAATTAATAATTATACGTCCAAATCACTGTAATTATACGTCCAAATCACTGGAATTTATTGGCAAGATCACTGTAATTAATAATTATACATCCAAATCACTGGAATTATATGTCCAAATCACTAGAATTAATTGGCAAGATCACTGTAATTGTACGTCCAAATCACTGGAATTAATTGGCAAGATCACTGTAATTAATAATTATACGTCCAAATCACTGGAATTATATGCCCAAATCACTGGAATTAATTGGCAAGATCACTGTAATTAATAATTATATGTCTAAATCACTGGGATTAAGTGGCAAAATCTCGCTATCGCCTGCCTAGTGAAGTGGAATCTAGATGGGATTTGGTACCGGGGACACAATACCTCCATCAATTGTCTAAATCCCACTGCACTAATGGAGGATACCGGACGCACATGTAACACCAACATAAGTGTCAAGGCCTCAGTTATGAGGGCTTCCATCATCATGTGAAGTTGAACCACTAGTCATGAACATAGGCCAGGGCCTCAGCCGTTCCTTGCCACTCTGTGTCGTAAATGGCATATTGGCAAGTTTATGTTTCTCCTCAGACCATTTAAATTTCTGTTTTTGGGTCTTTTTTACTAAACTTTGGCTTTTTGGATTTTACATACCCTCTACTATCACATTGGGCATTAGCCTTGGCAGACGATGTTGATGGCATTTCATCATCTATGTCATGGCTAGTGGCAGCAGCTTCAGCACTAGGAGGAAGTGGTTCTTGATCTTTCCCTATTTTATCATCCAAATTTTTGTTCTCCATTATTTTTCTGGAGTTATATAACACAATATGCGGCACAGGAATGACTGATAGTTAATGCACAGGACACTACCACTGGTCTGATGCAGGACAACACAGCAACAATGTGAGGGACTTGTGGTTGTTATTATTATTATTATTATTATACGTCAGCAGTGGACATATAGCAGCAGCATATAAAACTGTGGCTGCCTGGTCACTGGAATGACTGATGGCCAGGACACTACCACTGGTCTGATTCGGGTGTAGTACGGGTGACCGGCGGTCTCCTGACCGCCAGTCACCTTACCGACGCCGGGATCCCGGCAGCATACCGACGCCGGGATCCTGGCGGGGAGGGGCGAGTGCAGCAAGCCCCTTGCGGGCTCGCTACGCTCGCCACGCTGCGGGCTCGGTGGCGACCTGCGGTCGCCACGGGTTCTATTCCCACTCTATGGGTGTCGTGGACACCCACGAGTGGAAATAGTCCCTGTTGGTCGGCATGCCGACCATCGGGATAGTGAGCCGTCGGGCTCACGGAGGAGGTCATGTGACTGTCGGTCAGCCGACCGGCGGTCACATGACTACCACCCGTCTGATTCAGCACAACACAGCAACACTGTGAGGGACTTGATGTTGTTATTATTATTATACGTCAGCAGTGGACATTTACCAGCAGTATATACCACTGTGACTGCCTGGTCACTGGAATGACTGATGGCCAGGACACGACCACTGGTCTGATGCAGCACAACACAGCAACACTGTGACGGACTTGTTGTTGTTGTTGTTGTTATTATTATTATTATTATTATTATACGTCAGCAGTGGACATATAGCAGCAGCGTATACCACTGTGACTGCCTGGTCACTGGAATGACTGATGGCCAGGACACTACCACTGGTCTGATACAGGACAACACAGCAACACTGTGAGGGACTTGTTGTTGTTATTATTATTATTATACGTCAGCAGTGGACATATAGCAGCAGCGTATACCACTGTGACTGCCTGGTCACTGGAATGACTGATGGCCAGGACACTACCACTTGTCTGATACAGGACAACACAGCACCACTGAAAGGGACTTATACAGCTACACTGGATATATGGCAGCAGAGGACACCACCACTGTGACTGGTCACTGGACTGATGCTGCACAAGACACTACCCCTGGTCTGATGCAAGACAACACAGCAAAAATGCAAGGGACTTATACAGCAGCCAGCAGCACTGGGGACATATAGCAGCAGAGGACACCTACACTGTGACTGGCTGGACTGATGCAGCACAATACACTGACTACACTGGACTGGACTGAGCAGCACAACACAGCACAAGACTCGCCACTCCACTTTCCCGCCCCCACACAGACACTGAGGACGGACACACGTCCTCTCACTACACTCTCTAGGACTGGAGTGAAAATGGCCGCGACGCGCGGCTCCTTATATGGAATCCAAATCCCGCAAGAATCCGTCAGCGGGATGATGACGTTTTGCCTCGTTCGGGTTTCCGAGTCAGGCGGGAAAACCAGAGCCGGGCTCGGAACCGGGTTCAGAGCGTGAAGTTCGGTACGGTTCGGTTCTCTGAGACCCGAATCCGCTCATCTCTACATTTTATATGTAATAATATGTCATTACCTTAGCGCTAGTATTTTACAGCACATGCATGTTTGTCTTTCATTGTAAAATAAAAAATTAATTTTACCTACTCTGAGAGTAGCTATGATGAGGTGTGACTTATGGATAATGATTTATACTGTATCTAACCCTATCTAGTGTGGACACAGTATTATTGCACAGATATATTCATGCTGATGCAGAGTGAGAACAACATTATCTTGTGTAGAGACAGGATGGATGAGGGCAGAGGCACTCTGATATATGCCATGTATGGAAGCTGAGAGCTGAATGAGGCTCGGGCACTGGGTGGCGTGGCCAAATCCAGGAGACATATCCACGCCCCCTTTGAAAGTGCAAGTGCGCTGCATACGGGAACATTTGGAATTAGTACTGTCGCATTTTTCCATGTGAAAGTAATGTGTAGGATCCAGACCAGGTTTTGGAAGCAGTAGCAGAATCCCAGGTGTGTGATCAGCAGCACCTGGGATCTCCTGATATAAGGGTTTCCAGGGCAGAGTCACCTTGCTCTTGATGGTGGACTAGCTACCCAAGTGATAGGCCGGGGTGTGTGGGTTAGACTAGGGACCACTGGAGCCTATCAAGAGTCTGCTATGCTGCGAGTGCCTGTATGCTACTGCCTGTAATACCGACTGCATATGGACTTAACTTGCTATGTGGTGACCTGCTGTGCAAAATAAACACCGAAGGTGTTCATATGAGTCCCCGTGTGTGTGATCCTTGTCACAGTACCCACCCACTGGCACTGAGTAAAGCAAGGTTGTGTTCACGCACTTGCGAACGGAAGCAGACACAGAGACCCTTGCAGGCCCGCCGACAGGAGGGGTCAAAGGGGACACCCGTACCAGGCCCTGATGTTCAGAAAAATGGGGCCTACCTTTCACTATGGGAGAGGAACCGCTTCAGACACCAACAGCAGGGGAGCAGCCATCAAGTAACCACTTTCTATAGCTTCCCTGCAGAGTCTAACAGGGGAGAGAATTGTTGTGTTGAGTCTTATGGCCAATATCATGTTTAATTAACAGAAGCCCAATACTTCTGAAGCAGGCAGTGTTTTATCCTTAATTGAGGTTATTGCGGATACACTGTAACATTAAAAAACAATGTAAGCACACTGAAAATTGGATTTATACAAAGTCTCACATAGTTAAAGATGAATAGGGAAACCCTGTCATAAAAATAATATAATAACTAATATTCTGATGTTAATAGCTTTAAATAAGGTGTGATACAGAGCCGGCCCTAATCAAAATGATGCCCTAGGCAAGATTTTGGCTGGTGCCCGCTAGCACCACCGCTAGTTCCACCTCTGACCCTGCATCCCCTTCCCAGCACCCAGAGCCAGCCCTAACCAATATGATGCCCTAGGCAAGATTTTGGCTGGTGCCCCCTAGCACCACCGCTAGTTCCACCTCTGACCCTGCATCCCCTTCCCAGCACCCAGAGCCGGCCCTAACCAATATGATGCCCTAGGCAAGATTTTGGCTGGTGCCCCCTAGCACCACCGCTAGTTCCACCTCTGACCCTGCACCTCTTTCCCAGCACCATCACCCCTCACCCATAGCAGTCCTTATTTTGGTGTTTTTACCCCCTATATTTTAAATAGGAACAGTTTGCACATTTGGCGCACAGCCCAAAAAGGGGTGTGTTTTTGCTGGCAAGGGGCATGGCCACACAATAGTAACCCCAATTCCAATTACGCCACACAGTGCTGCAACTTTATTCACATTTTATCATGCGATAGTGTCCATAATTCATATTACATCCCACAGTAGTATCACTTTACCTTATAAACGTTACTCCTCACAGTAGAGCCCCTTATTCACATTACATCACACTGAATTGCTCCTTATTCACATTACACCACACCACACCCTATTGCTCTGTATTCACATTAGACGACACAGTAGTGCCCTTTCTATACGCAACGCCACATAGTACAGCACCTTATACACATAATTCCACATATTAGTAATACATTTATACACAATTCCACACAGTAATGCCCCTTACACATATGAGACACATTAATGTCCTTATAAACAAAATGTGCCTTACACATTATGACAACCTTTATTAATGCCCTTTTACACATAATGTCCCTTACACATATACCGCACATTATTAATGCCCTTATAAACATAATGACACACATAGTGCCCCCTACACATTTGCTGCACATTATTCGTGCCCCTATACACATAATGACACATATACAGTAGTACCCTGTTACACATGTGCTGCACATTATTAATGCCCTTATACACCTAATGACACACATAGTGCCCCTTTACACATATGTTGCACATTATTAATGTATTTTTACATGACACACATAATGCTCCTTACACATATTCCAAACACTACTGCACAACCAACCCACTCACATGCACATAGCACTCACACTGCCACTAACACTGTGACCTCTGCCTCTGCTTGGATACAGATGTGTCCTCACAAATCTTGCATCAATGCTAACGTCGGGCACCTTTTTTTTTTTTCCTCCATCAATGATTTTTATTCAGATTTTTTGTTATGCAAAACAGGGGTACAGAAAGAAGAAAAGGGGGAGGAGGGGAAGGGGGAGCAGTAAATACATAGGAGAGACAATTTGTATACTTATACATACTTTTCAAAATTGATCAGACATGTATCAGAAGGAGTACAATGGACGTAATGCAATGGGGCGTACAGAATGAAGGCAAAAAGAAAAAGAAACATTGGATCCACAATAATGCAAGTTGCAACCAAGAGCCTCGAGCAATCTCAGGCTCAGGGAGAGGGGGTGTCTCCATCTAGGGGAGGGGTGTGGGGGTGAGTGTCCGGGGAGGAAGACCGCCTTACCAGGTTGGCTCCCTCACCCTCCGTGGTAAAGAGCAGCCAAGGCTTCCAACGCATTAGAGGGGACTTGGCAGAGAGGGAGCAAGGCATATACTCAGTCTCCATCAAGAATTGCTTCTGGATTTTATGTACGACTTTCATTAAGGGGGGGGGGGTATAGATTGTTTCCAATTCTGAGCCAAGGCCGCACAGGCTGCAAGGCAAATGTGGCCTAAAACGTATTGTAAATTAACACCCACGGAGCGCGGGTAGACATTTAGCAAAGCGATAAGGGGGGTGGGGGATAGAGTGAGTCCAAGTACTTTGTTAATTAGCCCAAACACCTCGACCCAATACAACTTGATAGAGGGGCAGGTCCAAAAAATGTGAAAAAGATGGCCCACCTCACCGCAGAGACGCCAGCAAAACTTCGAGCATGTAGGCCAAATCGTGTGCAGCCTATCAGGTGTGAGGTATAACCTGTGCAATAACTTGACGTGCATCTCGGAATGATTTAAGCATTTGGACATATTAAAGGATGACATAAAAATGTGTTGCCATTGAGGTTCGGTAAGTGTACAGCCAATATCTACCTCCCACCTGATTTGGGCTCTAGTTTTGAGAACGGGAACTAATGCTAGTAGTGTCTTGTACCAAAAGGAGATCTCACCCGCCGAGGTGTCCCCAGAAAGACGACCCAGGGCCTGAGACATAGTTGGGTGCATTGGGGAATGGGTAAGGTGTAGACTATTCCACCAATGTTGTATTTGATAGAATCTGAGCCTCTCAGATTCAGGCAAAGCAAAGCGTTCTTGTATGGTGGAGAAGGAGCTGAGCACAGGCCCATTGAACAGGTCTCCCAGTAGGCCGATCCCCCCAGAACGCCAACCTGACAAATTAAGATTAGGAATTAGGGCGGTTACTGTGCGTAGGGAAATTCGTGGGACTGTATGGAGGGGAGATGATAAGCCGATGGTCAGTTTATCCCAGACCTGTAGGGTGGCTCGAGTTGAGGGGAGAAGGCGGAGGTCCGTGGGTCGCATGGATTTGGGTAGCCAAAAGAGGTCCTTCAAGGGGAACCTGGGGCAGGCCAGTCCCTCCAGACACGTCCACTCCGAATGTGTATCACTAGTAATTGCTTTAATCTGAGCCAAGAGGCAAGCTTCTTGGTATAGAGAGAGGTTAGGCATGTCGAGGCCACCAACTCTCCTAGGTAATGACATCCTGGCGCGGGACAATTTAGGCGGTCGCAAAGCCCAGACATATTTGGTGAGGATAGTGGTAGCCTTGTCTAGATATTTCTTGGGGAAGACAAAGGGAATTGTACGAAACAGAAACATTAGTTTGGGAAGCAACGACATTTTAAAGGCGGCCAGGCGGCCCAGCCATGATATCTCATAATTGAGCCACGATTTGGTGGACAGTTGTAGCGCAGTCAGTAAAGGGGGGAGATTAACGTCAAATACAGAAGAGGAGGATGGGGGGATGTGAATACCCAAATACTTTATCGAGGTTGTTTGCCAATTGTAAGGGTATTTGGTGCGCAAAGAGGCCATGGAGTGGGCGAGATTTATAGGAAGGGCGTCAGTTTTAGTTGTATTTAATTTATAGTAGGACGCTGCAGAGGGCACCTTTTTTTTTAATGAAAATGCATCTTATTTGCATTGCTATGTGGCTAGGATGCACAAGCAGCTTCTGCTGATTAAACTGATATGCAGCATGCCTATATACTGTGTGAGACTGTGGCTGTATCTGCATATGAAATGTTACACACAGAATATAGGCATGCCGCATATCATTTTAATCAGCAGAAGCTGCTGATGCCCCTAGGCATATCAAATGCCCTAGGCAATTGCCTAGTTTGCCTATGCCTATGGCCGGCTCTGCCAGCACCATCACCCCTCACCCATAGCAGTCCTTATTTTGGTGTTCCCACCCCCTATATTTTAAACAGGAACATTGCGCACAACTGGCACACAGCCCAAAAAGGTGTGTGTTTTTGCTGGCAAGGGGCATGGCCACACAATAGTGCCCCCAGTTCAAATTATGCTACCCAGTAGTGCAACTTTATTCACAATTTATCATGTGATAGTGTCCATGTTACATCACACAGTAGTACCACTTTACCTTATATACGTTACTCCTCACAGTAGTGTCCCTTATTCACATTACATCACACTGAATTGCTCCTTATGCACATTACACCACACCATATTGCTCTTTATTCACACTAGACCACACAGTAGTGCCGTTTCTATATGTTACGCCACACAATAGAGCATCGTACACACATAATGCCACACATTAGTAATGCATTTATACACATAATACCACACAGTAATGCCCCTTACATATATGACACACATTATTAATGTCCTTATAAGCATTATGTGCCTTACACATTATGCCAAACTTTATTAATGCCCTTATACACTTATTGCCCCTTACACATAAGCCGAACACTATTACGCAACCAACCCACCCGCACACAGCACTCACATGGCCACTAACACTGTGACCTCTGCCTCTGCTTGGATACATTAAACAAAAGAATGGAGCACAGATGTGTCCTCATAAATCTTGCCTCAGTGCGCCATGCAGCAGGAGATGTCTGGCGTACGTCAGCTGGAAACTCTGCTAACGGCAGGTGCCTATTTTTGATGAAAATTTTACTTAGTTGCATTGCTATGTGGCTAGGATGCACATGCAGCTTCTGCTGATTAAAATGATATGCTGCATGCCTATAAACTGTGTGCGACTGTGGCTGTATCTGCATACGAAATGCTACACACAGAATATAGGCATGCTGCATATCATTTTAATCAGCAGAAGCTGCTTGTGCCCCTAGGCATGCCAAATGCCCTAGGCAGTTGCCTAGTTTGCCTATGCCCAGGACCGGCTCTGGTGTGATATCACATTTACCTTATGTCAGTCATGCAAAAGACAACAGGCACCTCAATCCAGTCCTAGCCAGTCTGGTGGGGGGAGGGGGGTCTGTGAGGTCATGCTGTGATGTCATAATTGTATCAACTGCCTATAGCTTGGCTTTGCTGCTGCCTCCCGCATTCTCCTTCAGAGACCTGGAAACACACACAGGTCACCAACTGCTCACCAGCAGCTTACTGGCAGCTCACCGGCAGGAGGAGAAATAACCAGCAGCAGATACCATTGAATAAGTGTAAGTAACTGGACAAAGACAAGGGCAGCTTGGTTAGATGTGGCAGCAGACATAGGGGCCCATTTATCAGCTATTATTCACCAACTGTCATAGCTGGTGATTATTTAAATAATACTATCATGTGTTTTATTTAAAATGTTTGTATTATACATGTTAGTTTATTATAGTGGTCACCTGAGACGTCGGAATGGGAAGGACAAGGGGGCAGCACGCCCCCCCAAACACAAGAGAGGCGCCACTATACTGGAGGAGCAATCGCCCTCATTCCGAGTTGTTCGCTCGCTAGCTGCTTTTAGCAGCATTGCACACGCTAAGCCGCCGCCCTCTGGGAGTGTATCTTAGCTTAGCAGAATTGCGAACGAAAGATTAGCAGAATTGCGAATAGAAATTTCTTAGCAGTTTCTGAGTAGCTCGAGACTTACTCTGCCATTGCGATCAGTTCAGGCAGTTTCGTTCCTGGTTTGACGTCACACACACACCCAGCGTTCGCCCAGACACTCCCCCGTTTCTCCAGACACTCCCGCGTTTTTCCCAGAAACGCCAGCGTTTTTTCGCACACTCCCAGAAAACGGACAGTTTCCGCCCAGAAACACCCACTTCCTGTCAATCACAGTACGCTCCCCAGAACGATGAAAAATCCTCGTTATGCCGTGAGTAAAATACCTAACTTTTGTGTAAAATAACTAACCGCATGCGCTCTGTGACTAATCGCAATATAGTGAAAATCGGCAACGAGCGAACAACTCGGAATGACCCCCCATGTGCGGTCAGGTGAAAGACCGCACACTGCATCCTCCATGCAGTGTGAGAGAGACGCTGATGTACTGGAAGCAGAGCTGGCACTAGCTGTAGGCAGACTAGGCAATTGCCGACGCTAGGGGCAGGCTCAGCTAACAGTGGTGGTCAGTGGGGCACCCGAACGTTGGCATCGCCGGCGGATCAGCTCTTGCACATCTGAGCAGAGCCGCATGTGAGAGCGCCGAGGCGGATGCATAGTCAGTCCTCTGGTTCGCGGCGTTGGGGAGTATGGGTAAGTCAGCTTCAGACTAGATGCTCCTTGCTGCCCCTAACAAATATGGCTAATGGGGAGGAGGGCTGCTGCACATGCCCAGCCACGACAGCTCCTCCTTCCATGGTCCTTTATGGAGTTAGTCGGACTCCGGGCACTTATCCCTCAGTCTCCTCCTCCTCCTCCTCCCTCCCCACTGCAAAGCAGCCTTACAAATGCAGGGGTGGACCGAACACAGCGCCCAGAATTGCTGCACTTTAAAAAAAGTAAGATATTTTACATTTATTCAAAAGTGTCCTGCAAATATAGGCAGGCTGCATATATGTATATATATATATATATATATATATATGTGTGTGTGTGTGTGTATATGTGTGTGTATATATGTCTATGTGTGTGTGTGTGTGTGTGTGTGTGTATATATATATATATATATATATATATAGGGGAGAGGCTGACTGATTCTGAGGTCTGACAGCGTGGCCGCAATCACCCTGCCTACATGACTGCTCTCTCCTGCTGCCATATTTTCTACATCCAGCCCTACTGCTGCACTCTTCTTTTCCATCCCTCCTTCCAAGAATGCCGATACGGGAGCAATGTCATCACGCTCTGCATTCTGGGAGCAGCTGCAGGGGAGAGAAGACGGAGGAGCATCAGCTGCAGCGCGTTGGGTGATGGCACGTAGTACTACTAAATGTAGCCGCACGCCCTCCCACCTGTTCTGCAGCCTAATTGCTCTGAGGAGGAGATTCAGCAGCTGTTTTTATGTTTTTGTAAAAATCATCCAGATGCAAAACCAAAACACGAAAGGGTGGTTTTGGCAAAACCATGCCAAAACCATAACACGGGAGGAGAATTAGAACCAAACACAAAACATAAAACACGAAAAGTGCCCACCGCACATTTCTATTGTAAATGCAATTCAAGGCATCTAACACTGTCTACTCTTCATCTTTCCCCACATTAGCACGATGCCTCCAAAATGGCTGATTGGATTTTGGGACTCCATCACTGCATGCTACCCTTGCAGGAAATATCGCAAGTGGTCTTCAAGGAGAAGAGACGCCCACGTGCCTCGCCCTACCGGGCATGAGGCAGAAGATCTGACTCCAAATGAGCAGGTGGATAATCTCAACTCTAATAGCAGTTTGGACAGGGAACAACGTCCCAGTGATAATGCCAACAATGATCCCCAGATTGCCCTCATATTGGAAAAATAAGAATTTACTTACCGATAATTCTATTTCTCGGGGTCCGTAGTGGATGCTGGGGTTCCTGAAAGGACCATGGGGAATAGCGGCTCCGCAGGAGACAGGGCACAAAAAGTAAAGCTTTATGATCAGGTGGTGTGTACTGGCTCCTCCCCCTATGACCCTCCTCCAAGCCTCAGTTAGGATACCGTGCCCGGACGAGCGTACACAATAAGGAAGGATTTATGAATCCCGGGTAAGACTCATACCAGCCACACCAATCACACCGTACAACCTGTGATCTAAACCCAGTTAACAGTATGATAACAGAGGAGCCTCTGAAAGATGGCTCCCTACAACAATAACCCGATTTAGGTAACAATAACTATGTACAATTATTGCAGATAATCCGCACTTGGGATGGGCGCCCAGCATCCACTACGGACTCCGAGAAATAGAATTATCGGTAAGTAAATTCTTATTTTCTCTATCGTCCTAGTGGATGCTGGGGTTCCTGAAAGGACCATGGGGATTATACCAAAGCTCCCAAACGGGCGGGAGAGTGCGGATGACTCTGCAGCACTGAATGAGAGAACTCCAGGTCCTCCTTAGCCAGGGTATCAAATTTGTAGAATTTTACAAACGTGTTCTCCCCCGACCACGTAGCCGCTCGGCAGAGTTGTAATGCCGAGACCCCTCGGGCAGCCGCCCAAGAAGAACCCACCTTCCTTGTGGAGTGGGCATTTACCGATTTTGGCTGTGGCAGGCCTGCCACAGAATGTGCAAGCTGAATCGTACTACAAATCCAGCGAGCAATAGTCTGCTTAGACGCAGGAGCGCCCAACTTGTTGGGAGCATATAGTATAAACAGTGAGTCAGATTTCCTGACTCCAGCTGTCCTTGAAATGTATATTTTTAAAGCTCTGACAACGTCCAACAACTTGGAGTCCTCCAAGTCGCTTGTAGCCGCAGGCACAACAATAGGCTGGTTCAGATGAAATGCTGACACCACCTTAGGGAGAAAATGCGGACGAGTCCGCAGTTCTGCCCTGTCCGAATGGAAAATCAGATATGGGCTTTTGTAAGATAAAGCTGCCAGTTCTGACACTCTCCTGGCCGAAGCCAGGGCTAGTAGCATGGTCACTTTCCATGTGAGATATTTCAAATCCACATTTTTTAGTGGTTCAAACCAATGAGATTTGAGAAAGTCCAAAACAACATTGAGATCCCACGGTGCCACTGGAGGCACCACAGGGGGCTGTATATGCAGTACTCCCTTAACAAAAGTCTGGACTTCAGGAACTGAAGCCAATTCTTTCTGGAAGAAAATCGACAGGGCCGAAATTTGAACCTTAATAGATCCCAATTTGAGACCCATAGACAATCCTGATTGCAGGAAATGTAGGAATCGACCCAGTTGAAATTCCTCCGTCGGAGCACTCCGATCCTCGCACCACGCAACATATTTTCGCCAAATGCGGTGATAATGTTGCGCGGTTACTTCCTTCCTTGCTTTAATCAAGGTAGGAATGACTTCTTCCGGAATGCCTTTTCCCTTTAGGATCCGGCGTTCAACCGCCATGCCGTCAAACGCAGCCGCGGTAAGTCTTGAAACAGACAGGGACCCTGCTGAAGCAGGTCCCTTCTCAGAGGTAGAGGCCACGGATCCTCCATGATCATCTCTTGAAGTTCCGGGTACCAAGTCCTTCTTGGCCAATCCGGAGCCACTAGTATCGTTCTTACGCCTCTTTGCCGTATAATTCTCAATACTTTTGGTATGAGAGGCAGAGGAGGAAACACATACACCGACTGGTACACCCAAGGCGTTACCAGCGCGTCCACAGCTATTGCCTGCGGATCACTTGACCTGGCGCAATACCTGTCCAGTTTTTTGTTGAGGCGAGACGCCATCATGTCCACCATTGGTCTTTCCCAACGGGTTACAAGCATGTGGAAAACTTCTGGATGAAGTCCCCACTCTCCCGGGTGAAGGTCATGTCTGCTGAGGAAGTCTGCTTCCCAGTTGTCCACTCCCGGGATGAACACTGCTGACAGTGCTATCACATGATTCTCCGCCCAGCGAAGAATCCTTGCAGCTTCTGCCATTGCACTCCTGCTTCTTGTGCCGCCCTGTCTGTTTACATGGGCGACTGCCGTGATGTTGTCCGACTGGATCAACACCGGTTTTCCTTGAAGCAGAGGTTCTGCCTGGCTTAGAGCATTGTAGATTGCTCTTAGTTCCAGAATGTTTATGTGAAGAGACGTTTCCAGGCTCGACCACACGCCCTGGAAGTTTCTTCCTTGTGTGACTGCTCCCCAGCCTCTCAGGCTGGCGTCCGTGGTCACCAGGATCCAATCCTGTATGCCGAATCTGCGGCCCTCCAATAGATGAGCACTCTGCAACCACCACAGAAGAGATACCCTTGTCCTTGGAGACAGGGTTATCCGCTGGTGCATCTGAAGATGCGACCCTGACCATTTGTCCAGCAGATCCCTCTGGAAAACTCTTGCGTGGAATCTGCCGAATGGAATTGCTTCGTAAGAAGCCACCATTTTTCCCAGGACTCTTGTGCATTGATGTACAGATACCTTTCCTGGTTTTAGGAGGTTCCTGACAAGCTCGGATAACTCCTTGGCTTTTTCCTCCGGGAGAAAAACCTTTTTCTGAACCGTGTCCAGAATCATCCCTAGGAACAGCAGACGTGTTGTCGGAATTAACTGGGATTTTGGAATATTCAGAATCCACCCGTGCTGCTTTAGCACTTCTTGAGACAGTGCTAGTCCCATCTCTAGCTGTTCTCTGGACCTTGCCCTTATTAGGAGATCGTCCAAGTATGGGATAATTAATACGCCTTTTCTTCGAAGAAGAATCATCATCTCGGCCATTACCTTGGTAAAGACCCGAGGTGCCGTGGACAATCCAAACGGCAGCGTCTGAAACTGATAGTGACAGTTCTGTACGACGAACCTGAGGTACCCCTAGTGTGAGGGGTAAATTGGAACGTGGAGATACGCATCCTTGATGTCCAAGGATACCATAAAGTCCCCTTCTTCCAGGTTCGCTATCACCGCTCTGAGTGACTCCATCTTGAACTTGAACTTTTTTATGTACAGGTTCAAGGATTTCAGATTTAGAATAGGTCTTACCGAGCCATCCGGCTTCGGTACCACAAATAGAGTGGAATAATACCCCTTTCCTTGTTGTAAAAGGGGTACCTTGACTATCACCTGCTGAGAGTACAGCTTGTGAATGGCTTCCAAGACCGTCACCCTGTCGGAGGGGGACGTTGGTAAAGCAGACTTCAGGAAACGGCGAGGTGGAGACGTCTCTAGTTCCAACCTGTAACCCTGAGATATTATCTGCAGGATCCAGGGATCCACCTGCGAGTGAGCCCACTGCGCGCTGAAATTCTTGAGACGACCCCCCACCGCCCCCGAGTCCGCTTGAGAAGCCCCAGCGTCATGCTGAGGCTTTTGTAGAAGCGGGGGAGGGCTTCTGTTCCTGGGAAGGAGCTGCCTGTTGCAGTCTCTTCCCCTTTCCTCTGCCTCGTGGCAGATATGAATATCCCTTTGCTCTCTTGTTTTTAAAGGAACGAAAGGGCTGCGGCTGAAAAGTCGGTGTCTTTTTCTGTTGGGGAGTGACTTGAGGTAAAAAGGTGGATTTCCCGGCTGTAGCCGTGGCCACCAAATCCGATAGACCAACACCAAATAACTCCTCCCCTTTATACGGCAAAACTTCCATATGCCGTTTTGAGTCCGCATCACCTGACCACTGTCGCGTCCATAAACTTCTTCTGGCCGAAATGGACATAGCACTTACCCGTGATGCCAGTGTGCAAATATCCCTCTGTGCATCACGCATATAAAGAAACGCATCCTTTATTTGCTCTAAAGACAGTAAAACATTGTCCCTATCCAGGGTATCAATATTTTCAATCAGGGACTCTGACCAAGCTACCCCAGCACTGCACATCCAGGCTGTCGCTATAGCTGGTCGTAGTATAACACCTGTATGTGTGTATATACTTTTTTGGATATTTTCCATCCTCCTATCTGCTGGATCTTTAAGTGCGGCCGTCTCAGGAGAGGGTAACGCCACTTGTTTTGATAAGCGTGTGAGCGCCTTGTCCACCCTAGGAGGTGTTTCCCAGCGCGCCCTAACCTCTGGCGGGAAAGGGTATAAAGCCAATAACTTCTTTGAAATTAGCAGTTTTTTATCGGGGGCAACCCACGCTTCATCACACACCTCATTTAATTCATCTGATTCAGGAAAAACTATAGGTAGTTTTTTCACACCCCACATAATACCCTGTTTTGTGGTACCTGTAGTATCAGCAATATGTAACGCCTCCTTCATTGCCAAAATCATATAACGTGTGGCCCTACTGGAAAATACGGTTGATTCGTCACCGTCGCCACTGGAATCAGTGCCTGTGTCTGGGTCCGTGTCGACCGACTGAGGTAACGGGCGTTTTACAGCCCCTGACGGTGTTTGAGGCGCCTGGACAGGTGCTGATTGATTGTCCGGCCGTCTCATGTCGTCAAACGACTGCTTTAGCGTTTTGACACTATCCCGTAATTCCATAAATAAAGCCATCCATTCTGGTGTCGACTCCCTAGGGGGTGACATCCCCATATTTGGCAATTGCTCCGCCTCCACACCAATATCGTCCTCATACATGTCGACACACACGTACCGACACACAGCAGACACACAGGGAATGCTCTTAAAGAAGACAGGACCCCACTAGCCCTTTGGGGAGACAGAGGGAGAGTTTGCCAGCACACACCAAAAGCGCTATATATGACAGGGATAGCCTTATAATAAGTGCTCCCTATATAGCTGCTTTAATATATATAATTTTGCCACAATTTTGCCCCCCCTCTCTTGTTTTACCCTGTTTCTGTAGTGCAGTGCAGGGGAGAGCCTGGGAGCCTTCCTGACCAGCGGAGCTGTGTGAGGAAAATGGCGCTGTGTGCTGAGGAGATAGGCCCCACCCCTTTTTCGGCGGGCTCGTCTCCCGCTCTTTAACGGATTCTGGCAGGGGTTAAATATCTCCATATAGCCCCCGGAGGCTATATGTGAGGTATTTTATGCCAAAAAATAGGTTTACATTGCTTCCCAGGGCGCCCCCCCCCAGCGCCCTGCACCCTCAGTGACTGCCGTGTGAAGTGTGCTGAGAGCAATGGCGCACAGCTGCAGTGCTGTGCGCTACCTTAAGAAGACTGAGGAGTCTTCTGCCGCCGATTCTGGACCTTCTTCTCTTTTCAGCATCTGCAAGGGGGCCGGCGGCAAGGCTCCGGTGACCATCCAGGCTGTACCTGTGATCGTCCCTCTGGAGCTAATGTCCAGTAGCCAAAGAAGCCAATCCATCCTGCACGCAGGTGAGTTCACTTCTTCTCCCCTAAGTCCCTCGTTGCAGTGATCCTGTTGCCAGCAGGACTCACTGTAAAATAAAAAACCTAAGCTAAACTTTTCTAAGCAGCTCTTTAGGAGAGCCACCTAGATTGCACCCTTCTCGGACGGGCACAAAAACCTAACTGAGGCTTGGAGGAGGGTCATAGGGGGAGGAGCCAGTACACACCACCTGATCATAAAGCTTTACTTTTTGTGCCCTGTCTCCTGCGGAGCCGCTATTCCCCATGGTCCTTTCAGGAACCCCAGCATCCACTAGGACGATAGAGAAATAAAAAATTAACAGCAGAGAAGAACCTGCTAGCGGAGGAAAACGACATTTTGAAAGCCAAGCTGGAACATCAATATAACACACTGATAGAGGTAGTGAAGATGATGGAGGAGATCACTGCCAGACTCCGCTTCTAAGGCCCAGTAGCTGACCAGAAAAACATGTTCCTTATCTTTATGCATTCACCTGTTAGAGAAGGTGGAAAATATGCTCTGAGAGATTTCTGTAATCTTCTAATTGAAAAGGAGTGACCTTTTTTTTTTGAAGACTGCACATATCTCTCAGTGTGTATTTTACTCCTTTTCTCCACTTCTCTAATAGGTGAAAGCATAAAGATAAGGATCATGTATATATGTCATCTTCTGGTTACAGCTAACTGTGGCTAAACTGTTTCCATCACATGCTCTGGTTTTTATATCTTGAACATCAATAAACAAACAGAGCAAAAGTATTGTCTTGAGTGCGTTCTTGTCGCCATTAAATTTATGTGTAGTGAGAAATGTATCTTGTATCTAGGTAAATTTATAACCAGACCTGGCGCTACCCGCTCATCAGAGGGATGCAAAGCAGGTAGGCGCCAGGCTGGAGAGGCGCTCTCCCTGCTCTGCATCCCTGTGTTGCGCTGCCCTGTGTCCCTCCTGCTGCTGGGACAGCTTAAGTCTTCCTCTCCTCTCCCGATCCCCTGTGACAGCGAGGGATATGTCTGTGGTTGCCCGAAAAGAGGCGGCTCTCCACAGACTGAGGGGCATGGCTACCCGGGCTGAGGGGGCGAGGCTACATGGGACAAGGCTGTTGCAGATCTGGCCAGCTAGACTCCAGTAAATGGATGCAAAAAGAGTGAGAGAAAGTGTGTGTGTGTGTGTGTGTGTGTGTGTGTGTGTGTGTGTGTGTGTGTGTGTGTAACTGTGTGCAGGGCCATCACTAGCGCTGTGCAGAGTGCTGCATCCACAGCACAATTGGCGGAGAGTTCACATCCATAGACGTGCGCACGGGATGTCAGGCACCCCGTCACACCACCTTGTCCGCCCTCAGTACTCTGTAGAGGCAGTGCACATGCGCCATCACACTTGCTCCCCCGGCCGGCTCACTGGTCATGCGCAACATCTCGCTAATATCACGAGATATCACAAGGAGCCGCTGCAGCCAGAGACAGAGCTGTTCCTGGCTGTAGTGTATGGGCAACATAATCTGCAGCTGTTGAAATCGATAGCTGTAGGTGACAGGACGGTCAGCGATGCCGACTGTTCATACATTGCCCCCACATATCAGTGTGCTCTATCTTTCAGATAGCAGCGCCAATATGGCCAGTGGCGCATAACGCCCATGTCACCACTACTGGGGGCATGATGTGGATAAGCAGCACTAGTACATGCTATGTAATGTGAATGAGATTGTGCTACTATGTGGCATAATTTGTGTGTACTGTGTGGCCACGCCACTTCCTTGTGAGCCCAAACCCTTTTTTTTCAGTGCGCGCCTTCCCTTTGCAAAGTATGGGAGGGTGAAAATTTATAGTTTGCAGAGGGGCGCCGAACATCCTAGCATCAGCCCTGTTTATAACTATGATAATTATTCATAGTATGACATGTCTGAGGCTGAGTGCTCCTCCCCGGAGGAAGTTGCTGGGGACACAGAGAAGGATTTGGGAGTGGCTCTGTCGGCACCGCTGACTGCTGATTGGGTGAATAGGTTGAGTACATTGAATGCAAATGTGGCGTTATTGACTAAACGGCTGGATAAATCAGATTCTCAGACACAAACGTGGAGAAAATCCATGGAGGACGCCTTATCTCAGGTACAAGGCCCCCTCAGGGTCACAAAAGCGTTAATTTACCCAATTAGCGGATACGGATACCGACACGGACTCTTATTCCAGTGTCGACTATCGTGAGGCCAGTTTACATCCAAAATTGGTTAAGATATTCAGTACATGATTGTGGCTATTAAAGATGTTTTACATATTTCTGAAGTACCTGCTGTTCCAGATACAAAGGTTTGTTTGTATAAGGGAAAGAAGCCTGTGGTGACGTTTCCACCCTCTCTTTGTGAAAAATCTTGGGAATCTCCTGATAAAAGGTGGCAGATTCCCAAGAGGATTCTTATGGCATATCCTTTTCCCTCTGACGACAGGGAAAAGTGGGAGTCATCTCCCAATGTGGACAAGGCTCTATCACGGCTGTCCAAGAAGGTAGCACTTCCGTCTCCTGACACTGCTGCCCTAAAGGACCCTGCGGATCGTAAGCAGGAAACGACCTTAAAGGCCTTTTATGTCACTACGGGTGCACTGCTCAGACCTGCCGTGGTGTCGGCATGGGTGAGTAGTGCTATTGCTAAGTGGGCTGATAATTTGGCATCTGACATGGATACCCTGGATAGGGATAACATTCTTTTGACTTTCGGTTATATCAGGGACGCTGCGGCTTACCTAAACGATGCGGCGAGGGATATTGGCCTCTTGGGATCAAGGGCCAATGCCATGGCAGTCTCGGCCAGGAGAGCGCTGTAGATTCATCAATGTAATGCTGATGCCGACTCTAAGGAAGCTGTGGAAGCTTTCCCATATAAAGGTAGTGTCTTGTTTGGTGACGGCCTCGCTGACCTGGTGTCTACAGCTACAGCGGGTAAGTCATCCTTTCTTCCTTATGTTCCTGCACAACAGAAAAAGGCACCCCATTATCAGATGCAGTCCTTTCGGCCTAATAAATACAAAAAAGGAAGAGGGTCATCCTTCCTTGCCTCTAAAGGTAGAGGAAGGGGAAAAAGGTCACCTGCTGTGCCAGGCTCCCAGGACCAGAAGTCCTCCCCGGCTTCTGCCAAGTCCACCACATGACGCTGGGGCTCCCCTACGGGAGTCCGTACCAGTGGGGGCGCGTCTCCGTCTCTTCAGTCAGGTCTGGTTTCACTCGGGCCTGGATCCTTGGGTGTTAGACATAGTGTCTTAAGGGTACAAACTGGAGTTTCAGGAGGTGCCCCCCCACCGATTTTTCAAATCGGCCTTACCAGTTTCTATCCCAGAAAGGGAAGTAGTGAGTGCGGCGATACAAAAGCTGTGTCAACAGCGTGTTATTGTCACGGTACCCCCGTCTCAACGGGGAGAAGGGTTTTATTCGAGCCTCTTTGTCGTACCAAAGCCGGACGGCTCAGTCAGACCGATCCTGAACCTAAAATACCTCAATCTGTATTTGAAAACTTTCAAGTTCAAGATGGAATATCTTCGAGCAGTGATCTCCAGTCTGGAAGGGGGGGATTTTATGGCGTCAGTTGACATAAAAGATGCCTACTTACATGTCCCAATATATCCTCCACATCAAGCTTTCCTGAGGTTTGCGGTGCAGGATTGTCATTACCAATTTCAGACGTTGCCGTTTGGTCTTTCCACGGCCCCGAGGGTCTTCACCAAAGTAATGGCGGAAATGATGGTACTCCTACGCAAGCAGGTTGTCACAATTATCCCGTACTTGGACGATCTCCTGATAAAGGCGAGATCAAAGGAGCAGTTGCTAAGAAACGTGGCACTCTCCCTGACGATTCTGCAACAACATGATTGGATTCTAAATTTGCCAAAATTGCAGTTGATTCCGACAACTTGGCTGTCTTTCCTGGGCATGATTCTGGACACGGAAATGCAGAAAGTATTTCTCCCAGTAGAAAAAGCTCTGGAAATCCAGACCATGGTCAAGAAGATTCTGAAACCGGCAAGGGTATCGATTCATCAATGCACTCGGGTGCTGGGCAAGATGGTTGCAGCTTACGAAGCCATTCCGTTTGGCAGGTTTTATGCCCGGGTGTTTCAGTGGGACCTGTTGGACAAGTGGTCCGGGTCTCACCTGCACATGCACCGGAAAATAAGTCTATCTTCCAGGACCAGAATATCTCTCCTGTGGTGGCTTCAGAGTTCTCACCTCCTAGAGGGACGCAGGTTCGGGATCCAGGATTGGGTCCTGCTGACCACGGATGCAAGTCTCCGAGGCTGGGGAGCAGTCACACAAGGGAGAAATTTCCAGGGAAAATGGTCAAGCCAGGAAGTGTGTCTGCACATAAACGTTCTGGAATTAAGAGCCATTTACAATGGCCTTCTGCAAGCGGAACACTTGCTTCGAGGTCTACCTGTCCTGATTTAGTCGGACAACATAACAGTGGTGGCGTACATAAACCGCCAACGCGGAACAAAGAGCAGAGCGGCGATGGCGGAGGCCACAAAAGTTCTCAGCTGGGCGGAAAAGCATGTGAGCACTCTGTCAGCGGTCTTCCTTCTGGGCGTAGACAACTGGGAAGCAGACTTCCTCAGCAGACACGATCTCCATCCAGGAGAGTGGGGTCTTCATCAAGAGGTTTTTGCAGAAGTGACATGTCGTTGGGGAATTCCTCAAATAGACATGGTGGCGTCTCACCTCAACAAGAAGCTTCCGAGATATTGTTCCAGGTCAAGGGACCCTCAAGCCAGTGCAGTGGATGCCCTGGTAACTCCGTGGGTGTTCCCTCCACTTCCACTCATTCCAAAAGTGTTGAGAATCATAAGAAGAACAAGGGTTCGGCGGTACTCGTTGTTCCAGATTGGCCACGGAGGGCCTGGTATCCGGATCTTCAGGAATTGCTCATAGAGGATCCCTGGCCTCTTCCTCTCAGAGAGGATCTGTTACTGCAGGGGCCTTGTGTCTTCCAGGAGTTACCGCGGCTGCGTTTAACGGCGTGGAGGTTGAACGCCAAATCCTAGCTCGAAAGGGTATTCCGGGGAAGTCATCCCCACTCTCCTCAAGGCTAGAAAGGAGGTCACGGCGAAGCATTATCACTGTATTTGGAGAAAGTATGTGTCTTGGTGTGAAGCCAAGACAGCTCCTACGGAGGAGTTTCAGCTGGGTCGTTTCCTCCATTTTTTGCAGGCAGACGTGGATGCAGGCATGAAATTAGGTTCTATTAAAGTGCAGATTTCGGCTATATCTATTTTCTTTCAAAAAGAATTGTCCGCCCTTCCAGAGGTTCAGACTTTCGTGAAGGGAGTGCTGCACATCCATCCTCCGTTTGTGCCACCCGTGGCACCGTGGGATCTTGACGTGGTGTTACAATTTCTTATGTCTCACTGGTTTGAACCTTTGCAAAAGGTTGTGTTGAAATTTCTCACTTGGAAAGTGGTCATGCTTTTGGCCTTGGCGTCCGCAAGACGGGTGTCGGAATTGGCGGCTTTGTCTTACAAGAGCCCCTATTTGATTTTCATGTGGATAGAGCGGAATTGAGAACTCGTTAACAATTTCTGCCGAAGGTGGTTTCTTCGTTTCACATAAATCAACCTATTGTGGTGCCTGTGGCTATGAATGCCATGGCAATGCCAAAATCTCTCGATGTCGTAAGAGCTTTGAATATTTATGTCGCAAGAACGGCTCAAATTAGGAAATCAGAGGCTCTGTTTGTCCTATATGCTCCCAACAAAATTGGGGCTGCTGCTTCCAAGCAGACTATTGCACACTGGATCTGTAATACGATTCGGCATGCCCATTCTACGGCTGGTTTGCCGTTGCCGAAGTCAGTGAAAGCCCATTCTACCAGGAAGGTGGGCTCATCTTGGGCGGCTGCCCGAGGAGTCTCGTCGCTTCAACTTTGCCGAGCGGCTACGTGGTCGGGTTCAAACACTTTTGCTAAGTTCTACAAGTTTGATACCCTGGCTGATGAGGACCTCATGTTTGCTCAATCGGTGCTGCAGAGTCGTCCGCACTCTCCCGCCCGCTCTGGAGCTTTGGTATAGACCCCATGGTCCTTTTGGAGTCCCCAGCATCCTCTAGGACGTAAGAGAAAATAGGATTTTAATACCTACCGGTAAATCCTTTTGTCCTAGTCCGTAGAGGATGCTGGGCGCCCGTCCTAGTGCGGACTGTTCCTTGCAGTTGTATTGATAGTTGTTGTTTTCGGTTACACGAAGGTTGTGTATCGATTATATTCAGCTTGTTGCTGTTTTTAGTTCATACTGTTAACTGGTATTGCTTGTAAACCATTTTATACGGTGTTTTGTGGTATGAGCTAGTGTGTTCTCACCCTTGGTTAATAAAAATCCTTTTCCTCGAAATGTCCGTCTCCCTGGGCACAGTTCCTATAACTGAGGTCTGGAGGAGGTGCATAGAGGGAGGAGCCAGTTCACACCCATTCAAAGTCTTATAGTGTGCCCATGTCTCCTGCGGATCCCGTCTATAACCCATGGTCCTTTTGGAGTCCCCAGCATCCTCTACGGACTAGGAGAAAAGGATTTACCGGTAGGTATTAAAATCCTATTATTGCCGCTATTCAGGGTTGCCGTGCGGAAGGTGAGCGGGAAACAATGAAGGGGAAGCTGAGGTGGAAGTGGGGAGGAACATATGAAGTGGGAGGTGAAAGGTGCAGGGCTGGTCCCGCATTAACTAGCCACACACTGTAGGCGCTGGAGGAAAGTGGAGAAGGGCTGTGGGGAGGGAGGAGGTTGAACAGCCACAAAGGGGATCTCCACCTGACACTGACCCATCACAAGCTAACCCATCAGCATCTCTAATGCTTGTTGGGGTACTGGGGGGTTGGGGCTGAGCTGCCCCCTTGACCGCCCCCTTCAAGCATTCCTTGAGAATTAACTTCTTCAGGCACCTTATCGTATTCGAGGACCACCCACATAACCTCCATTATTGATTCTGCCAACTTACCTTCTATACAGTACACACATACCTTTACATATTTTCTCTTTCTACACTCACACGCTGTACCCAGGCTAGCATTGTTGTGTAACTGGATCATACAGCCCAAAATCCTCTGCAATCTGGCTAGACTTGTATGATGTACACACATTATATCCCTCACACAGCTCTTCCCTCTGACACAGCTCCCCCCCCCCCCGACACATAGTAATCCTCACACAGCTCTGCCCACCAACACAGCTCTTCCCTCTGACACAGCTCCCCCCCCCCACCTCGACACATAGTAATCCTCACACAGTTCTGCCCCCCAACACAGCTCTTCCCCCCCGACACAGCTCTTCCCTTACACATCTCATCCCTCATGCAGCTCTTCCCGTCACATCTCATCCCTCATGCAGCTCTTCACCTGACACATCTCAACCCTCATGCAGCTCTTCTCCTGACACATCTCATCCCTCATCCAGCTCTTCCCCTGACACATCTCATCCCTCATGCAGCTCTTCCCCTGACACATCTCATCCCTCATCCAGCTCTTCCCCTGACACATCTCATCCCTCATGCAGCTCTTCCCCTGACACATCTCATCCCTAATCCAGCTCTTCCCCTGACACATCTCATCCCTAATCCAGCTCTTCCCCTCTCACATCTCATCCCTCATGCAGCTCTTCCCCTGACACATCTCATCCCTAATCCAGCTCTTCCCCTGTCACATCTCATCCCTCATGCAGCTCTTCCCCTGACACATCTCATCCCTCACGCAGCTTTTCCCCTGACACATCTTAACCATCATGCAGCTCTTCCCGTGACACATCTCATCCCTCACGCAGCTCTTCACCTGACGCATCTCATCCCTCATGCAGCTCTTCCCCTGACACATCTCATCCCTCATGCAGCTCTTCCCCTGACACATCTCATCCCTCATGCAGCTCTTCCCCTGACACATCTCATCCCTAATCCAGCTCTTCCCCTGTCACATCTCATCCCTCATGCAGCTCTTCCCCTGACACATCTCATCCCTCATGTAGCTCTTCCCATGACACATCTCATCCCTCACGCAGCTCTTCCCGTGACACATCTCAACCCTCATGCAGCTCTTCCCGTGACACATCTCATCCCTCACGCAGCTCTTCCCCTGACACATCTCATCCCTCATGCAGATCTTCCCCTGACACATCTCATCCCTCATGCAGCTCTTCCCCTGACACATCTCATCCCTCACGCAGCTCTTCCCCTGACACATCTCATCCCTCATGCAGCTCTTCCCGTGACACATCTCATCCCTCACGCAGCTTTTCCCCTGACACATCTCATCCCTCATGCAGCTCTTCCCATGACACATCTCATCCCTCATGCAGCTCTTCCCCTGACACATCTCATCCCTCATGCAGCTCTTCCCCTGACACATCTCATCCCTCATGCAGCTCTTCCCATGACACATCTCATCCCTCATGCAGCTCTTCCCCTGACACATCTCATCCCTCATGCAGCTCTTCCCCTGACACATCTCATCCCTCATGCAGCTCTTCCCATGACACATCTCATCCCTCATGCAGCTCTTCCCCTCACACATCTCATCCCTCATGCAGCTCTTCCCCTGTCACATTTCATCCCTCATGCAGCTCTTCCCCTGACACATCTCATCCCTCATGCAGCTCTTCCCGTGACACATCTCATCCCTCACGCAGCTTTTCCCCTGACACATCTCAACCCTCGTGCAGCTCTTCCCGTGACACATCTCATCCCTCACGCAGCTCTTCCCCTGACCCATCTCATCACTCACGCAGCTCTTCCCCTGACACATTTCATCCCTCATGCAGCTCTTCCCCTGACACATCTCATCCCTCATCCAGCTCTTCCCCTGACACATCTCATCCCTCATGCAGCTCTTCCCCTGACACATCTCATCCCTCATCAAGCTCTTCCCCTGACACATCTCATCCCTCATGCAGCTCTTCCCCTGACACATCTCATCCCCCATGCAGCTCTTCCCATGACACATCTCATCCCTAATCCAGCTCTTCCCCTGTCACATCTCATCCCTCATGCAGCTCTTCCCCTGACACATCTCATCCCTCATGTAGCTCTTCCCCTGACACATCTCATCCCTCACGCAGCTTTTCCCCTGATACATCTCAACCCTCATGCAGCTCTTCCCGTGACACATCTCATCCCTCACGCAGCTCTTCCCCTGACACATCTCATCCCTCATGTAGCTCTTCCCCTGACACATCTCATCCCTCATGCAGCTCTTCCCGACACATCTCATCCCTCACGCAGCTCTTCCCCTGACACATCTCATCCCTCATGCAGCTCTTCACTTGACACATCTCATCCCTCATGCAGCTCTTCCCCTGACACATCTCATCCCTCATGCAGCTCTTCCCCTGACAAATCTCATCCCTCATGCAGCTCTTCCCCTGACACATCTCATCTAGAGATGAGCGCCTGAAATTTTTCGGGTTTTGTGTTTTGGTTTTGGGTTCGGTTCCGCGGCCGTGTTTTGGGTTCGAACGCGTTTTGGCAAAACCTCACCGAATTTTTTTTGTCGGATTCGGGTGTGTTTTGGATTCGGGTGTTTTTTTCAAAAAACACTAAAAAACAGCTTAAATCATAGAATTTGGGGGTCATTTTGATCCCAAAGTATTATTAACCTCAAAAACCATAATTTACACTCATTTTCAGTCTATTCTGAATACCTCACACCTCACAATATTATTTTTAGTCCTAAAATTTGCACCGAGGTCGCTGTGTGAGTAAGATAAGCGACCCTAGTGGCCGACACAAACACCGGGCCCATCTAGGAGTGGCACTGCAGTGTCACGCAGGATGTCCCTTCCAAAAAACCCTCCCCAAACAGCACATGACGCAAAGAAAAAAAGAGGCGCAATGAGGTAGCTGTGTGAGTAAGATTAGCGACCCTAGTGGCCGACACAAACACCGGGCCCATCTAGGAGTGGCACTGCAGTGTCACGCAGGATGGCCCTTCCAAAAAACCCTCCCCAAACAGCACATGACGCAAAGAAAAAAAGAGGCGCAATGAGGTAGCTGTGTGAGTAAGATTAGCGACCCTAGTGGCCGACACAAACACCGGGCCCATCTAGGAGTGGCACTGCAGTGTCACGCAGGATGTCCCTTCCAAAAAACCCTCCCCAAACAGCACATGACGCAAAGAAAAAAAGAGGCGCAATGAGGTAGCTGACTGTGTGAGTAAGATTAGCGACCCTAGTGGCCGACACAAACACCGGGCCCATCTAGGAGTGGCACTGCAGTGTCACGCAGGATGTCCCTTCCAAAAAAACCTCCCCAATCAGCACATGATGCAAAGAAAAAGAAAAGAAAAAAGAGGTGCAAGATGGAATTGTCCTTGGGCCCTCCCACCCACCCTTATGTTGTATAAACAAAACAGGACATGCACACTTTAACCAACCCATCATTTCAGTGACAGGGTCTGCCACACGACTGTGACTGATATGACGGGTTGGTTTGGACCCCCCCCAAAAAAGAAGCAATTAATCTCTCCTTGCACAAACTGGCTCTACAGAGGCAAGATGTCCACCTCATCTTCACCCTCCGATATATCACCGTGTACATCCCCCTCCTCACAGATTATCAATTCGTCCCCACTGGAATCCACCATCTCAGCTCCCTGTGTACTTTGTGGAGGCAATTGCTGCTGGTCAATGTCTCCGCGGAGGAATTGATTATAATTCATTTTAATGAACATCATCTTCTCCACATTTTCTGGATGTAACCTCGTACGCCGATTGCTGACAAGGTGAGCGGCGGCACTAAACACTCTTTCGGAGTACACACTTGTGGGAGGGCAACTTAGGTAGAATAAAGCCAGTTTGTGCAAGGGCCTCCAAATTGCCTCTTTTTCCTGCCAGTATAAGTACGGACTGTGTGACGTGCCTACTTGGATGCGGTCACTCATATAATCCTCCACCATTCTATCAATGTTGAGAGAATCATATGCAGTGACAGTAGACGACATGTCCGTAATCGTTGTCAGGTCCTTCAGTCCGGACCAGATGTCAGCATCAGCAGTCGCTCCAGACTGCCCTGCATCACCGCCAGCGGGTGGGCTCGGAATTCTGAGCCTTTTCCTCGCACCCCCAGTTGCGGGAGAATGTGAAGGAGGAGATGTTGACAGGTCGCGTTCCGCTTGACTTGACAATTTTGTCACCAGCAGGTCTTTCAACCCCAGCAGACTTGTGTCTGCCGGAAAGAGAGATCCAAGGTAGGCTTTAAATCTAGGATCGAGCACGGTGGCCAAAATGTAGTGCTCTGATTTCAACAGATTGACCACCCGTGAATCCTTGTTAAGCGAATTAAGGGCTGCATCCACAAGTCCCACATGCCTAGCGGAATCGCTCCGTGTTAGCTCCTCCTTCAATGTCTCCAGCTTCTTCTGCAAAAGCCTGATGAGGGGAATGACCTGACTCAGGCTGGCAGTGTCTGAACTGACTTCACGTGTGGCAAGTTCAAAGGGCAGCAGAACCTTGCACAACGTTGAAATCATTCTCCACTGCACTTGAGACAGGTGCATTCCACCTCCTATATCGTGCTCAATTGTATAGGCTTGAATGGCCTTTTGCTGCTCCTCCAACCTCTGAAGCATATAGAGGGTTGAATTCCACCTCGTTACCACTTCTTGCTTCAGATGATGGCAGGGCAGGTTCAGTAGTTTTTGGTGGTGCTCCAGTCTTCTGTACGTGGTGCCTGTACGCCGAAAGTGTCCCGCAATTTTTCTGGCCACCGACAGCATCTCTTGCACGCCCCTGTCGTTTTTAAAAAAATTCTGCACCCCCAAATTCAAGGTATGTGCAAAACATGGGACCTCCTGGAATTTGCCCATATTTAATGCACACACAATATTGCTGGCGTTGTCCGATGCCACAAATCCACAGGAGAGTCCAATTGGGGTAAGCCATTCCGCGATGATCTTCCTCAGTTGCCGTAAGAGGTTTTCAGCTGTGTGCGTATTCTGGAAACCGGTGATACAAAGCGTAGCCTGCCTAGGAAAGAGTTGGCGTTTGCGAGATGCTGCTACTGGTGCCGCCGCTGCTGTTCTTGCGGCGGGAGTCCATACATCTACCCAGTGGGCTGTCACAGTCATATAGTCCTGACCCTGCCCTGCTCCACTTGTCCACATGTCCGTGGTTAAGTGGACATTGGGTACAGCTGCATTTTTTAGGACACTGGTGACTCTTTTTCTGAGGTCTGTGTACATTTTCGGTATCGCCTGCCTAGAGAAATGGAACCTAGATGGTATTTGGTACCGGGGACACAGTACCTCCAACAAGTCTCTAGTTGGCTCTGCAGTAATGATGGATACCGGAACCACGTTTCTCACCACCCAGGATGCCAAGGCCTCAGTTATCCGCTTTGCAGTAGGATGACTGCTGTGATATTTCATCTTCCTCGCAAAGGACTGTTGAACAGTCAATTGCTTACTGGAAGTAGTACAAGTGGGCTTACGACTTCCCCTCTGGGATGACCATCGACTCCCAGCGGCAACAACAGCAGCGCCAGCAGCAGTAGGCGTTACACGCAAGGATGCATCGGAGGAATCCCAGGCAGGAGAGGACTCGTCAGAATTGCCAGTGACATGGCCTGCAGGACTATTGGCATTCCTGGGGAAGGAGGAAATTGACACTGAGGGAGTTGGTGGGGTGGTTTGCGTGAGCTTGGTTACAAGAGGAAGGGATTTACTGGTCAGTGGACTGCTTCCGCTGTCACCCAAAGTTTTTGAACTTGTCACTGACTTATTATGAATGCGCTGCAGGTGACATATAAGGGAGGATGTTCCGAGGTGGTTAACGTCCTTACCCCTACTTATTACAGCTTGACAAAGGGAACACACGGCTTGACACCTGTTGTCCGCATTTCTGGTGAAATACCTCCACACCGAAGAGCTGATTTTTTTGGTATTTTCACCTGGCATGTCAACGGCCATATTCCTCCCACGGACAACAGGTGTCTCCCCGGGTGCCTGACTTAAACAAACCACCTCACCATCAGAATCCTCCTGGTCAATTTCCTCCCCAGCGCCAGCAACACCCATATCCTCCTCATCCTGGTGTACTTCAACACTGACATCTTCAATCTGACTATCAGGAACTGGACTGCGGGTGCTCCTTCCAGCACTTGCAGGGGGCGTGCAAATGGTGGAAGGCGCATGCTCTTCACGTCCAGTGTTGGGAAGGTCAGGCATCGCAACCGACACAATTGGACTCTCCTTGTGGATTTGGGATTTCGAAGAATGCACAGTTCTTTGCTGTGCTGCTTTTGCCAGCTTGAGTCTTTTCATTTTTCTAGCGAGAGGCTGAGTGCTTCCATCCTCATGTGAAGCTGAACCACTAGCCATGAACATAGGCCAGGGCCTCAGCCGTTCCTTGCCACTCCGTGTGGTAAATGGCATATTGGCAAGTTTACGCTTCTCCTCCGACAATTTTATTTTAGGTTTTGGAGTCCTTTTTTTTCTGATATTTGGTGTTTTGGATTTGACATGCTCTGTACTATGACATTGGGCATCGGCCTTGGCAGACGACGTTGCTGGCATTTCATCGTCTCGGCCATGACTAGTGGCAGCAGCTTCAGCACGAGGTGGAAGTGGATCTTGATCTTTCCCTAATTTTGGAACCTCAACATTTTTGTTCTCCATATTTTAATAGGCACAACTAAAAGGCACCTCAGGTAAACAATGGAGATGGATACTAGTATACAATTATGGACTGCCTGCCGACTGCAGACACAGAGGTAGCCACAGCCGTGAACTACCGTACTGTACTGTGTCTGCAGCTAATATAGACTGGTTGATAAAGAGAAGATGTCTATGTAACTATGTATGTATAAAGAAGAATGAAAAAAAACCACAGTTAGGTGGTATACAATTATGGACGGACTGCCTGCCGAGTGCAGACACAGAGGTAGCCACAGCCGTGAACTACCGTACTGTACTGTGTCTGCAGCTAATATAGACTGGTTGATAAAGAGAAGATGTCTATGTAACTATGTATGTATAAAGAAGAATGAAAAAAATCCACGGTTAGGTGGTATTACAATTATGGACGGACTGCCTGCCGAGTGCAGAGACACAGAGGTAGCCACAGCCGTGAACTACCGTACTGTGTCTGCTGCGACTGGATGATAAATGATATAAAAAATATATATATATCACTACTGCAGCCGGACAGGTATATATTATATATTATATAATGACGGACCTGCTGGACACTGTCTGTCAGCAGAATGAGTTTTATTTTTATAGAATAAAAAAAAAAAAACACACAAGTGAAGTCACACGACGAGTGTTTAACTTTTTCAGGCAATCACAATATAAGTATACTACTAACTATACTGGTGGTCAGTGTGGTCAGGTCACTGGTCAGTCACACTGGCAGTGGCACTCCTGCAGCAAAAGTGTGCACTGTTTAATTTTAATATAATATGTACTCCTGGCTCCTGCTATAACCTATAACTGGCACTGCAGTAGTGCTCCCCAGTCTCCCCCACAATTATAAGCTGTGTGAGCTGAGCAGTCAGACAGATATATAATATATATAGATGATGCAGCACACTGGCCTGAGCCTGAGCAGTGCACACAGATATGGTATGTGACTGACTGAGTCACTGTGTGTATCGCTTTTTTCAGGCAGAGAACGGATATATTAAATAAACTGCACTGTGTGTCTGGTGGTCACTCACTATATAATATATTATGTACTCCTGGCTCCTGCTATAACCTATAACTAGCACTGCAGTAGTGCTCCCCAGTCTCCCCCACAATTATAAGCTGTGTGAGCTGAGCAGTCAGACAGATATATATAATATTATATATAGATAATAGATGATGCAGCACACTGGCCTGAGCCTGAGCAGTGCACACAGATATGGTATGTGACTGACTGAGTCACTGTGTGTATCGCTTTTTTCAGGCAGAGAACGGATATATTAAATAAACTGCACTGTGTGTCTGGTGGTCACTCACTATATAATATATTATGTACTCCTGGCTCCTGCTATAACCTATAACTGGCACTGCAGTAGTGCTCCCCAGTCTCCCCCACAATTATAAGCTGTGTGAGCTGAGCAGTCAGACAGATATATATAATATTATATATAGATAATAGATGATGCAGCACACTGGCCTGAGCCTGAGCAGTGCACACAGATATGGTATGTGACTGACTGAGTCACTGTGTGTATCGCTTTTTTCAGGCAGAGAACGGATATATTAAATAAACTGCACTGTGTGTCTGGTGGTCACTCACTATATAATATATTATGTACTCCTGGCTCCTGCTATAACCTATAACTGGCACTGCAGTAGTGCTCCCCAGTCTCCCCCACAATTATAAGCTGTGTGAGCTGAGCAGTCAGACAGATATATATAATATTATATATAGATAATAGATGATGCAGCACACTGGCCTGAGCCTGAGCAGTGCACACAGATATGGTATGTGACTGACTGAGTCACTGTGTGTATCGCTTTTTTCAGGCAGAGAACGGATATATTAAATAAACTGCACTGTGTGTCTGGTGGTCACTCACTATATAATATATTATGTACTCCTGGCTCCTGCTATAACCTATAACTGGCACTGCAGTAGTGCTCCCCAGTCTCCCCCACAATTATAAGCTGTGTGAGCTGAGCAGTCAGACAGATATATATAATATTATATATAGATAATAGATGATGCAGCACACTGGCCTGAGCCTGAGCAGTGCACACAGATATGGTATGTGACTGAGTCACTGTGTGCTGTGTATCGCTTTTTTCAGGCAGAGAACGGATTATAAAGTAAACTGCACTGTCCTCACTAGTAAACTCTCTCCACTCAGTCTCTACACTTCTACAGTAACAGTACTCCTCCTAGTCAGCTCCAGTAAATCTCTCTCAGTCTCTTATAATCTAAATGGAGAGGACGCCAGCCACGTCCTCTCCCTATCAATCTCAATGCACGTGTGAACTGAAAATGGCGGCGACGCGCGGCTCCTTATATAGAATCCGAGTCTCGCGATAGAATCCGAGCCTCGCGAGAATCCGACAGCGTCATGATGACGTTCGGGCGCGCTCGGGTTAACCGAGCAAGGCGGGAAGATCCGAGTCGCTCGGACCCGTGAAAAAAAACATGAAGTTCTGGCGGGTTCGGATTCAGAGAAACCGAACCCGCTCATCTCTAATCTCATCCCTCATGCAGCTCTTCCCCTGACAAATCTCATCCCTCATCCAGCTCTTCCCCTGACACATCTCATCCCTCATGCAGCTCTTCCCATGACAAATCTCATCCCTAATCCAGCTCTTCCCCTGACACATCTCATCCCTCATCCAGCTCTTCCCCTGACACATCTCATCCCTCACGTAGCTCTTCCCCTGACACATCTCATCCCTCATGCAGCTTTTCCCCTGACACATCTCATCCCTCATGCAGCTTTTCCCCTGACACATCTCATCCCTCATGCAGCTCTTCCCCTGACACATCTCATCCCTCATCCAGCTCTTCCCCTGTCACATCTCATCCCTCATCCAGCTCTTCCCCTGACACATCTCATCCCTCATCCAGCTCTTCCCCTGTCACATCTCATCCCTCATCCAGCTCTTCCCCTGACACATCTCATCCCTCACGCAGCTCTTCCTCCTGACACATCTCATCCCTCACGCAGCTTTTCCCCTGACACATCTCATCCCTCACGCAGCTTTTCCCCTGACACATCTCATCCCTCACGCAGCTCTTCCCCTGACACATCTCATCCCTCACGCAGCTCTTCCCCTGACACATCTCATCCCTCATGTAGCTCTTCCCCTGACACATCTCATCCCTCACGCAGCTCATCCCGACACATCTCATCCCTCACGCAGCTCTTCCCCTGACACATCTCATCCCTCATCCAGCTCTTCCCCTGACACATCTCATCCCTCATGCAGCTCTTCACTTGACACATCTCATCCCTCATGCAGCTCTTCCCCTGACACATCTCATCCCTCATGCAGCTCTTCCCCTGACACATCTCATCCCTCATGCAGCTCTTCCCCTGACACATCTCATCCCTCATGCAGCTCTTCCCCTGACACATCTCATCCCTCACGCAGCTCTTCCCCTGTCACATCTCATCCCTCATCCAGCTCTTCCCCTGACACATCTCATCCCTCATGCAGCTTTTCCCCTGACACATCTCATCCCTCATGCAGCTTTTCCCCTGACACATCTCATCCCTCACGACGCTCTTCCCCTGACACATCTCATCCCTCACGCAGCTCTTCCCCTGACACATCTCAACCCTCACGCAGCTCTTCCCCTGACACATCTCATCCCTCATGCAGCTCTTCCCCTGACACATCTTATCCCTCACACAGTTCTCATACCTGACAAAGTTTATCTCTCACACAGATTTCTCCCCATTAACGCATTATTACCTCCCCTTTACACACCTTATCTCCAGTCATTCAGCTTATCTCCCCTTATGTGGCTCCCCCTTATGTAACGTATCTCCCCCCATTCAGCTCTTCCTTACCGCTCTCTTGCACTCCTCAGTTCTCCACCACTTGGAATCTGTTACTATCGCCGTCCGCTTGGCTCCTGTCTCACTCCTCCCAGGGTGTCGGTGGTGTCTCTCCCATGGCAGCACAGACAGATGCGCAACGACCATGTCACTGCAGCACAGACAGATGCGCAACGACCATGTCACTGCATTATCTTGTTACTACCACCGCCAATGTCCAGAGAAGGGGACTGGGGAAGGTCTAAGGGAGGCACTCTCTGTCTAGCACCTACCGTTGCACATTTCGGCAGTTCAGCGCACAATCTCAGTGACTCGCTGCATTCTCCTTCAATCCGGCAGCTGTGCCCGGGCAAGGTGGGCTGGCAGAGGCGGAACGTGTTCTACCTTCAAATTAAAGAATGCAGTTCCATCCCAAATTTGGCTAACTTTAACCCCTGCTCTCTTGCCCTTAGCTTACTCTGTAAAGTACTGTATAATGCCCATTGCCTGGTGACTAGAGTATAATACAGAAAGCATTCCCTGGTGGCCGGTGGACAACAGAGCTGACTCCTTGGGGGGCTTGTGTACAACACAATGCATTATCTGGTTATTATTAAGGTACAGTAAAGCTCATTCTGTGCCAGCCAGTGTATATCAGAAGCAGTTACCTGCTGGATGAGTAGACAATAGAGCTCATTTGCTACTGGTCCAGTGAACAATGCAAAGACCATTCTCCAATGGTATCAAATAAAAATGTTTTTTGATCAGTGTGATAGGCAATACCAGTGCGGGTGGCTGCCAATCATAAATAGATGAGCTACCCTGTCCACCACTATATAACTGAACCTAAGGATGACAGGTAAGCACAATATACATAACTAGTTACCAGCCCATCAAAATGATGGACCAACATAACAGTAATATCAGCGCCGCCAGCTGTGTGCGCCTGAATGGAGCAACACTTAAATTGCTCCGTCGGAAGCCATCTGGTGGCCACCAGCTTGCAAAACACTTGAATGGCCCTCATTGAGGTGAGGAGCAGCATTAGTCTTTTATTATATAGGATTTCATATTTTTTGTTAATATAAGAAGAAACATAGTAACATAGTATCTAAGGTTGAAAAAAGACAATTTGTCCATCGAGTTCAACCTATTGGTGGTCTCCTATGCAGTTTTCTTTTAGGACTAATTTTGCCTCATACTGATGTCAGCCGTTTTGTTTTAATGACAGCCATTGTGTTTTAATAAGTATAGTGTGTGACTAAGCACCATAACCCTGAATATCCTTACCGATTAGGAATTTAAATAACCCATTCTTAAAGGTGTTGACTGAGTCCGCCGTTACTACTTCCTCAGGCAGGGAATTCCAAACACGTTTTGTCCTTACTGTGAAAAAACCTTTTCGCCGCATTGTGTGGAATCTCCTCTCCTCTAACCTAAGCGAGTGCCCACGTGTCCTCTGAGCTGATTTTATAAAAAACAGGTCCCGTGCAAGCTCTGTGTATTGTCCCCTTATATATTTGTAGATGTTGATGATGTCCCCTCTTAATCTCCTCTTTTCCAGTGTAAACATGCCTAGCCTTGCAAGCCATTCCTCGTATTCCAGCATCTCCATTCCCTTAATTAGTTTGGTCGCCCGCCTCTGTACCTTTTCAAGCTCCAGGATATCCTTTTTGTAGTATGGTACCCAAAATTGTACACAGTATTCTAGATGTGGCCACACTAGTGATTTATATAAAGGTAGTATAACACTCTCGTCCCTGGCATCAATTCCCCGTTTTATGCATGCTAATATCTTATTAGCCTTCTTTGCTGCAGTCCTACTTTGGGTACTGCTACTTAGTTTGCTATCTATGTGAACACCCAAGTCTTTTTCCAGTACAGAATCCCCTAATATTACCCCATTTAGTATGTAGGTGTTGTTTTTGTTCTTGCTACTTTTGCAAACTTTTGGTGAAGGGGTGCCATGGGAAAAATACTGATACTCTAGAGTGCCATGATTCAAGAATGTTTGGGAATCACTGGATTGTAGAAAACAAAGTTGCGGCTGGAAGTAACTTGCCAATATACTGTTCCATAGGAGAAGATAATGCTAATTTGGACAATGAAAAAACTCAGGTGCTACAAATTAAATGAACAGCAACTATAATCAGACACAATAGACAAGATGTAATAGCGTCCGAGATTGCAGGAGGTGCGGGATGATGGGCGATGGACTTTTTTTTAAAGCGGCAGTTATTATCAAGGCATGGTTTTGCCTTGTAAATGACTGCCACTTTTTAAAAAAGTCAAAGATCGGCCGCATCGCGCACCTCCAGCCACCTCAAATTTTCTTTCCATTGTACCTGGCCCCTACACAGAATGGAGGCACCAGCAATAAGCACAGACTACCAGCACATTTGCTTCAGTTCAATTTTTCATTTAAATTATTCATTTTTTTCCTGCAAAATATTCCTTGTTTAACCTAATTTGTGTTTAATGTTCTCATAATTCTCTGCACGCTGGTAAGCATCTTCTTAGATTAGAATTATGAGTAGTTGAGGATCTCATATAGGTACTATTTAAAATAATAAGTGTCAATATTCTCATTCAGAGGGGTATATTTACAAAGGTGTGAGGTTTTTTTTAGAAGTGAAGATGTTGCCCATAGCAACCAATCAGATTCCACTTAATATTTATCTAGCTGCTTCTAGAAGATAATATAATCTTATTGGTTGCTATGGGCAACATCTCTACTTCTAAAAAACTTGCACCTTAGTAAATATAACCCAGCGAGAGAATTCAACAAGGTTAGGGTCAGGGGGCTGAATCCAGTGGTGTGCGGTGAGGTCAGTGGCTGGTGAGCACTACAGCCATAATGTCCGCCGAATCTGCCGATGACCCCTACTGCCGGCGAGCAAATGCCCGCTACTGCCCCTGGGTCGATGCCCGCTGCCACCGCCAATGGCTTACAAACTCGCCCACCATCAACTGACCCAGCCCTTCACCACTAATTTGCATCTCACTCCGATGCCGCCAATGCCCGCTGCCTGCCTGCTAATCATACTTGTGATATATTGTACATTTTTATAGAAAAAAAATTAGTGTTTGGGACTGGGAAGGGAGTGGGAGGAGGACATGAATGCTATTTTGTTGTCCAGGGCTTCCATTAACTTAATGGAAAAGGGTCTGAATGGGTGAAATTTTTTTTTTTTAAATGCGTGAGGTCCCCCCTCCTTAGTATAACCAGCCTCGGGCTCTTTGAGCCGGTCCTGGTTGTTTAAATACTGGGGAAAAATTGGACAGGGGTTCCCCGTATTTAGACAACCAGCACCGGGCTCTTAGTCCGGTCCTGGTTCCAAAAATACGGGGGTCCCCCGTATTTTTAAAACCAGCACTGGGCTCCACTAGCCAGGGACATAATGCCATAGCCGGGGGACACATTTATGTAGGTCCCTGCGGCCGTGGCATTACCCCCCCAACTAGTCACCCCTTGCCGGGGTTCCCTGGAGGAGTGGGGACCCCTTAAATCAAAGGGTCCCCCCCTCCAGGCACCCAAGGGCCAGGGGTGAAGCCGAGGCTGTCCCCAGCACCCCTGGGCGATGAGTGCCAGGCTGATAGCCATAAGAGTGTTAAAAAAAGAATATTGTTTTTTGTTGTGGAACTACAAGGCCCAGCAAGCCTCCCCCACTTGCTGGTACTTGGAGAACCTCAAGTACCAGCATGCGGGGAAATAACGGGCACGCTGGTACCTGTAGTTCTACTACAAAAAAAGACCCAAATAAAAACACAACATACACACCGTGAAATTAAAAATTTATTAGAACACACTTACACACTCACACATAATTACCTACATCCCACGCCGGTCACGTCCACTTGTCCAGTAGAATCCAATAGGGGTACCTGTAAAAATGAGAGAGAAAGAGATTACTTACCTACATCCCACGCCGATCATGTCCACTTGTCCAGTAGAATCCAATAGGGGCACCCGGCACCTGTAAAAATGAATGAAAATAAATACTTACAGAGGGAAGGGGAGGGAGAGAGAGAGAGAGAGATCAGGGTGTGGGGCTGCCCTTTACCAGGAACACGCCCGGCTCGCTCACTATCAGACAGCAGAGCTCCCGGCCCGTTGCTTAGTAACGGGACGCCTGGCAACAGAGTCTGAGCGCCGCATCCAGGCAGGAGGCGGCAGCGGAGGCTGCAGATCCGGGATCTGGAGGCGGAGAGGCCAGGTGGAGAGGTGAGCACTGCGGGGACTTAGCTGTGCAACATTTTGAGACAAGACAAAGAGAGAACTCACTGTTATCAGTGCCTCCCAAACGCATTTAAATTAGAGATGTGCACTTGAAATTTTTCGGGTTTTGTGTTTTGGTTTTGGGTTCGGTTCCGCGGCCGTGTTTTGGGTTCGACCGCGTTTTGGCAAAACCTCACCGAATTTTTTTTGTCGGATTCGGGTGTGTTTTGGATTCGGGTGTTTTTTTCAAAAAACACTAAAAAACAGCTTAAATCATAGAATTTGGGGGTCATTTTGATCCCAAAGTATTATTAACCTCAAAAACCATAATTTCCACTCATTTTCAGTCTATTCTGAATACCTCACACCTCACAATATTATTTTTAGTCCTAAAATTTGCACCGAGGTCGCTGGATGACTAAGCTAAGCGACCCTAGTGGCCGACACAAACACCGGGCCCATCTAGGAGTGGCACTGCAGTGTCACGCAGGATGGCCCTTCCAAAAAACACTCCCCAAACAGCACATGACGCAAAGAAAAAAAGAGGCGCAATGAGGTAGCTGTGTGAGTAAGATAAGCGACCCTAGTGGCCGACACAAACACCAGGCCCATCTAGGAGTGGCACTGCAGTGTCACGCAGGATGGCCCTTCCAAAAAACACTCCCCAAACAGCACATGACGCAAAGAAAAAAAGAGGCGCAATGAGGTAGCTGTGTGAGTAAGATAAGCGACCCTAGTGGCCGACACAAACACCGGGCCCATCTAGGAGTGGCACTGCAGTGTCACGCAGGATGGCCCTTCCAAAAAACACTCCCCAAACAGCACATGACGCAAAGAAAAATTAAAGAAAAAAGAGGTGCAAGATGGAATTGTCCTTGGGCCCTCCCACCCACCCTTATGTTGTATAAACAGGACATGCACACTTTAACCAACCCATCATTTCAGTGACAGGGTCTGCCACACGACTGTGACTGAAATGACGGGTTGGTTTGGACCCCCACCAAAAAAGAAGCAATTAATCTCTCCTTGCACAAACTGGCTCTACAGAGGCAAGATGTCCACCTCCTCATCATCCTCCGATATATCACCGTTACATCCCCCTCCTCACAGATTATCAATTCGTCCCCACTGGAATCCACCATCTCAGCTCCCTGTGTACTTTGTGGAGGCAATTGCTGCTGGTCAATGTCTCCACGGAGGAATTGATTATAATTCATTTTAATGAACATCATCTTCTCCACATTTTCTGGAAGTAACCTCGTACGCCGATTGCTGACAAGGTGAGCGGCGGCACTAAACACTCTTTCGGAGTACACACTTGTGGGAGGGCAACTTAGGTAGAATAAAGCCAGTTTGTGCAAGGGCCTCCAAATTGCCTCTTTTTCCTGCCAGTATAAGTACGGACTGTGTGACGTGCCTACTTGGATGCGGTCACTCATATAATCCTCCACCATTCTTTCAATGGGGAGAGAATCATATGCAGTGACAGTAGACGACATGTCCGTAATCGTTGACAGGTCCTTCAGTCCGGACCAGATGTCAGCATCAGCAGTCGCTCCAGACTGCCCTGCATCACCGCCAGCGGGTGGGCTCGGAATTCTGAGCCTTTTCCTCGCACCCCCAGTTGCGGGAGAATGTGAAGGAGGAGATGTTGACAGGTCGCGTTCCGCTTGACTTGACAATTTTCTCACCAGCAGGTCTTTGAACCCCAGCAGACTTGTGTCTGCCGGAAAGAGAGATCCAAGGTAGGTTTTAAATCTAGGATCGAGCACGGTGGCCAAAATGTAGTGCTCTGATTTCAACAGATTGACCACCCGTGAATCCTTGTTAAGCGAATTAAGGGCTCCATCCACAAGTCCCACATGCCTAGCGGAATCGCTCCGTGTTAGCTCCTCCTTCAATGTCTCCAGCTTCTTCTGCAAAAGCCTGATGAGGGGAATGACCTGACTCAGGCTGGCAGTGTCTGAACTGACTTCACGTGTGGCAAGTTCAAAGGGCAGCAGAACCTTGCACAACGTTGAAATCATTCTCCACTGCGCTTGAGACAAGTGCATTCCACCTCCTATATCGTGCTGAATTGTATAGGCTTGAATGGCCTTTTGCTGCTCCTCCAACCTCTGAAGCATATATAGGGTTGAATTCCACCTCGTTACCACTTCTTGCTTCAGATGATGGCAGGGCAGGTTCAGGCGTTTTTGGTGTTGCTCCAGTCTTCTGTACGTGGTGCCTGTACGCCGAAAGTGTCCCGCAATTCTTCTGGCCACCGACAGCATCTCTTGCACGCCCCTGTCGTTTTTTAAAAAATTCTGCACCACCAAATTCAAGGTATGTGCAAAACATGGGACGTGCTGGAATTTGCCCAGATTTAATGCACACACAATATTGCTGGCGTTGTCCGATGCCACAAATCCACAGGAGAGTCCAATTGGGGTAAGCCATTCCGCGATGATCTTCCTCAGTTGCCATAAGAGGTTTTCAGCTGTGTGCGTATTCTGGAAACCGGTGATACAAAGCGTAGCCTGCCTAGGAAAGAGTTGGCGTTTGCGAGATGCTGCTACTGGTGCCGCCGCTGCTGTTCTTGCGGCGGGAGTCCATACATCTACCCAGTGGGCTGTCACAGTCATATAGTCCTGACCCTGCCCTGCTCCACTTGTCCACATGTCCGTGGTTAAGTGGACATTGGGTACAGCTGCATTTTTTAGGACACTGGTGACTCTTTTTCTGAGGTCTGTGTACATTTTCGGTATCGCCTGCCTAGAGAAATGGAACCTAGATGGTATTTGGTACCGGGGACACAGTACCTCCAACAAGTCTCTAGTTGGCTCTGCAGTAATGATGGATACCGGAACCACGTTTCTCACCACCCAGGATGCCAAGGCCTCAGTTATCCGCTTTGCAGCAGGATGACTGCTGTGATATTTCATCTTCCTCGCAAAGGACTGTTGGACAGTCAATTGCTTGGTGGAAGTAGTAAAAGTGGTCTTACGATTTCCCCTCTGGGATGACCATCGACTCCCAGCAGCAACAACAGCAGCGCCAGCAGCAGTAGGCGTTACACACAAGGATGCATCGGAGGAATCCCAGGCAGGAGAGGAATCGTCAGAATTGCCAGTGACATGGCCTGCAGGACTATTGGCATTCCTGGGGAAGGAGGAAATTGACACTGAGGGAGTTGGTGGGTTGGTTTGCGTGAGCTTGGTTACAAGAGGAAGGGATTTACTGGTCAGTGGACTGCTTCCGCTGTCGCCCAAAGTTTTTGAACTTGTCACTGACTTATTATGAATGCGCTGCAGGTGACGTATAAGGGAGGATGTCCCGAGGTGGTTAACGTCCTTACCCCTACTTATTACAGCTTGACAAAGGCAACACACGGCTTGACAAATGTTGTCCGCATTTCTGTTGAAATACTTCCACACCGAAGAGCTGATTTTTTTGGTATTTTCACCAGGCATGTCAACGGCCATATTCCTCCCACAGACAACAGGTGTCTCCCCGGGTGCCTGACTTAAACAAACCACCTCACCATCAGAATCCTCCTTGTCAATTTCCTCCCCAGCGCCAGCAACACCCTTATCCTCCTCATCCTGGTGTACTTCAACACTGACATCTTCAATCTGACTATCAGGAACTGGACTGCGGGTGCTCCTTCCAGCACTTGCAGGGGGCGTGCAAATGGTGGAAGGCGCATGCTCTTCACGTCCAGTGTTGGGAAGGTCAGGCATCGCAACCGACACAATTGGACTCTCCTTGTGGATTTGGGATTTCGAAGAACGCACAGTTCTTTGCGGTGCTTTTGCCAGCTTGAGTCTTTTCATTTTTCTAGCGAGAGGCTGAGTGCTTCCATCCTCATGTGAAGCTGAACCACTAGCCATGAACATAGGCCAGGGCCTCAGCCGTTCCTTGCCACTCCGTGTGGTAAATGGCATATTGGCAAGTTTACGCTTCTCCTCCGACAATTTTATTTTAGATTTTGGAGTCCTTTTTTTACTGATATTTGGTGTTTTGGATTTTACATGCTCTGTACTATGACATTGGGCATCGGCCTTGGCAGACGACGTTGCTGGCATTTCATCGTCTCGGCCATGACTAGTGGCAGCAGCTTCAGCACGAGGTGGAAGTGGATCTTGATCTTTCCCTAATTTTGGAACCTCAACATTTTTGTTCTCCATATTTTAATAGGCACAACTAAAAGGCACCTCAGGTAAACAATGGAGATGGATGGATACTAGTATACTTATGGATGGACGAGCGACTGCCGACACAGAGGTAGCTACAGCCGTGAACTACCGTACTGTGTCTGCTGCTAATATAGACTGGATGATAATGAGATGAAATCAATGTATATATATATATAATATCACTAGTACTGCAGCCGGACAGGTATATATATTTATTATGTAATGACTGATGACGGACCTGCTGGACACTGTCAGCTCAGCAGCACCGCAGACTGCTACAGTAAGCTACTATAGTAGTATGTATAAAGAAGAAAGAAAAAAAAAAAAACCACGGGTAGGTGGTATACAATTATGGATGGACGAGCGACTGCCGACACAGAGGTAGCTACAGCCGTGGACTACCGTACTGTGTCTGCTGCTAATATAGACTGGATGATAATGAGATGAAATCAATATATATATATATAATATCACACTAGTACTGCAGCCGGACAGGTAGATATATTTATTATGTAATGACTGATGACGGACCTGCTGGACACTGTCAGCTCAGCAGCACCGCAGACTGCTACAGTAAGCTACTATAGTAGTATGTATAAAGAAGAAAGAAAAAAAAAAAAAAAACCACGGGTAGGTGGTATACAATTATGGATGGACGAGCGACTGCCGACACAGAGGTAGCTACAGCCGTGGACTACCGTACTGTGTCTGCTGCTAATATAGACTGGATGATAATGAGATGAAATCAATATATATATATATAATATCACACTAGTACTGCAGCCGGACAGGTAGATATATTTATTATGTAATGACTGATGACGGACCTGCTGGACACTGTCAGCTCAGCAGCACCGCAGACTGCTACAGTAAGCTACTATAGTAGTATGTATAAAGAAGAAAGAAAAAAAAAAAAAAACACGGGTAGGTGGTATACAAATATGGATGGACGAGCGACTGCCGACACAGAGGTAGCTACAGCCGTGGACTACCGTACTGTGTCTGCTGCTAATATAGACTGGATGATAATGAGATGAAATCAATATATATATATATATAATATCACACTAGTACTGCAGCCGGACAGGTAGATATATTTATTATGTAATGACTGATGACGGACCTGCTGGACACTGTCAGCTCAGCAGCACCGCAGACTGCTACAGTAAGCTACTATAGTAGTATGTATAAAGAAGAAAGAAAAAAAAACAAACCACGGGTAGGTGGTATACAATTATGGATGGACGAGCGACTGCCGACACAGAGGTAGCTACAGCCGTGGACTGCCGTACTGTGTCTGCTGCTAATATAGACTGGATGATAATGAGATGAAATCAATATATATATATATATAATATCACTAGTACTGCAGCCGGACAGGTATATATATTTATTATGTAATGACTGATGACGGACCTGCTGGACACTGTCAGCTCAGCAGCACTGCAGACTGCTACAGTAAGCTACTATAGTAGTATGTATAAAGAAGAAAGAAAAAAAAAAAACCACGGGTAGGTGGTATACAATATTATATATATATTATATACAATTATATATATATATATATATTAAACTGGTGGTGATTATTAAACTGGTGGTCAGGTCACTGGTCACACTCTCAGCAACTTGCAAGTAGTACTCCTAAGCAGACAATCACAATATATATTATACTGGTGGTCAGTGTGGTCACAATGGCAGTGTGGCACTCTGGCAGCAAAAGTGTGCACTGTACGTTATATGTACTCCTGAGTCCTGCTCTCAGACTCTAACTGCTCCCCACTGTCAGTGTCTCCCCCACAAGTCAGATATACATTATACAGTCACACTATCTATCTATCTATCTATCTATCTATCTATCTATCTATCTATCTATCTATCTATCTATCTATCTATCTATCTATCTATCTATCTATCACTTCAGCAAGTAGTAGTACTCCTCCTAATGCGCCCCAAAATTACTACTGTGTCTCTCTCTACTCTAGTCTCACTCTCTTCTCTATAAACGGAGAGGACGCCAGCCACGTCCTCTCCCTATGAATCCCAATGCACGTGTGAAAATGGCGGCGACGCGCGGCTCCTTATATAGAATCCGAGTCTCGCGATAGAATCCGAGCCTCGCGAGAATCCGACAGCGGGATGATGACGTTCGGGCGTGCTCGGGTTAACCGAGCAAGGCGGGAAGATCCGAGTCGCTCGGACCCGTGTAAAAAAACCTGAAGTTCGGGCGGGTTCGGTTTCCGAGGAACCGAACCCGCTCATCTCTAATTTAAATGCATCAAATTATTACAATTAAATAAAGAAGATACTTATGACACAGACTATGTGTCATAAGTATCTTCTTAGTATGATTTTAATAATTAATCACAGGGGGGCACTGCCTCCCCTACCTGCACGTCCCCGGCTGAAACATATTGGTGTATTAGGACACACTACCAGAGGCAGGACCGGCTCCAGGCCTACTAGCACCCTGAGCGAGAAAATTTCAAAACCCCCCCCCCCCCCCTTCCCCCATGTGCACGCTCCTGGAAAAGTGGTTGTGGCCTCCTGGAAGAGTGGGCGTGGTCTCGCAACATCATATTATAAATATGGGGGTAATTCCAAGTTGATCGCAGCAGGATTTTTTTTTAGCAGTTTGGCAAAACCATGGAGGTCATTCCGAGTTGTTCGCTCGCAAGGCGATTTTAGCAGAGTTGCTCACGCTAAGCCGCCGCCTACTGGGAGTGAATCTTAGCATCTTAAAATTGCGACCGATGTATTAGCAATATTGCGATTACACACCTCGTAGCAGTTTCTGAGTAGCTCCAGACTTACTCGGCATCTGCGATCAGTTCAGTGCTTGTCGTTCCTGGTTTGACGTCACAAACACACCCAGCGTTCGCCCAGACACTCCTCCGTTCCTCCGGCCACTCCTGCGTTTTTTCCCACACGCCCATAAAACGGCCTGTTTCCGCCCAGTAACACCCATTTCCTGTCAATCACATTACAATCGCCAGAACGATGAAAAAGCCGTGAGTAAAATTACTAAGTGCATAGCAAATTTACTTGGCGCTGTCGCAGTGCGGACATTGCGCATGCGCATTAAGCGGAAAATCGCTGCGATGCGAAGATTTTTACCGAGCGAACAACTCGGAATGAGGGCCCATGTGCACTGCAGGGGAGGCAGATATAACATATGCAGAAAGAGTTAGATTTGGGTGGGTTATTTTGTTTCTGTGCAGGGTAAATACTGGCTGCTTTACTTTTACACTGCAATTTAGATTGCAGATTTAACACACCACACCCAAATCTCTCTCTCTCTGCACATGTTATATCTGCCTCCCCTGCAGTGCACATGGTTTTGCCCAACTGCTAACAAAAATCCTGCTGCGATCAACTCAGAATTACCCCCCATATTTTCACCCCCCCTCTATGCACACAATTAGCAGCCTTATAGGCCCTACACACTGGCCGATTTTCTGAAAGATATGAACGATCTCGTTCATAAATGAACGAGAACTCGTTCATATCTTTCAGTGTGGAGACTCCAGCGATGAACGATGCGCGGCCCCGCGCTCGTTCATCGCTGGTCTCCCGTCGGCTGTGCATGCAGGCCAATATGGACGATCTCGTCCATATTTGCCTGCACTTCAATGCAGCTGCGTGACGGGGGGAGTGAAGAAACTTCACTCCCCCCGTCACTGCCCCCCCGCCGCCGGGTCGCTCGTCGGCCGTCGGGCACCTCGGCGGCGCATCGTCAAATGTGTAGGGCCCCTTACACATAACAGCCACAGTAGTGTTCCTTACACACAATGGGGGTAATTCTGAGTTGATCGCAGCAGGAACTTTGGTTAGCAGTTGAACAAAACCATGTGCACTGCAGGGGAGGCAGATATAACATGTGCAGAAAGAGTTAGATTTGGGTGGGTTATTTTGTTTCTGAGCAGGGTTAATACTGGCTGCTTTATTTTTACACTGCAATTTAGATTGCAGATTGAACACACCACACCCAAATCTAACTCTCTCTGCACATGTTAAATCTGCCTCCCCTGCAGTGCACATGGGGGGTAATTCTGAGTTGATCGCAGCTTCAAGTTTGTTAGCAATTGGGCAAAACCATGTGCACTGCAGGGGAGGCAGATATAACATGTGCAGAGAGAGTTAGATTTGGGTGTGGTGTGTTCAATCTGCAATCTAAATTGCAGTGTAAAAATAAAGCAGCCAGTATTTACCCTGCATAGAAACAAAATAACCCACCCAAATCTAACTCTCTCTGCAAATGTTATATCTGCCTCCCCTGCAGTGCACATAGGCCCTCATTCCGAGTTGTTCGCTCGCAAGTGAATTTTAGCAGATTTGCTCATGCTAAGCCGCCGCCTACTGGGAGTGAATCTTAGCATCTTAAAATTGCGAACGATGTATTCGCAATATTGCGATTACACATCTCGTAGCAGTTTCTGAGTAGCTCCAGACTTACTCGGCATCTGCGATCAGTTCAGTGCTTGTCGTTCCTGGTTTGACGTCACAAACACACCCAGCGTTCGCCCAGACACTCCCCCGTTTCTCCAGACACTCCTGCGTTTTTTCCGGAAACGGTAGCGTTTTTTCCCACACGCCCATAAAACGGCCTGTTTCCGCCCAGTAACACCCATTTCCTGTCAATCACATTACGATCAACAGAACGATGAAAAAGCCGTGAGTAAAATTCCTAACTGCATAGCAAATTTACTTGGCGCAGTCGCAGTGCGGACATTGCGCATGCGCATTAAGCGGAAAATCGCTGCGATGCGAAGATTTTTACCGAGCGAACAACTCGGAATGAGGGCCATGGTTTTGCCCAACTGCTAAAAATTTCCTGCTGCGATCAACTTGGAATTACCCCCAATGTCTCCAGTATAGTGCCAGCTACACATAATATCTACAGTAGTGCAGTGCCAGATAGACATGACGTGCCCCCAGAAGGGGCAGATAGACATGACATGCCCCGCAGCAGTGCCAGCTACACATGACATGCCCCGCAGCAGTGCCAGCTACACATGACATGCCCAGCAGCAGTGCCAGTTACACATGACATGCCCAGCAGCAGTGCCAGCTACACATGACATTTCCCCCAGCAGTGCCAGCTACACATGACATTTCCCCCAGCAGTGCCAGCTACACATGACATGCCCCCCAGCAGTGCCAGCTACACATGATATGCCCCCCAGCAGTGCCAGTTACACATGATAGTGTTCACTCTAGGATTTTTTTAGGGCAGGGTGCTGATCATGGGGAGGGCACATTTTTAAGTTAGAAAGGCAAAATTATGTACATACTGCAAAGCTTGAGGCTCGCCTGCCTACATACTAAATCATGGACAGTGTGTGCCGAAGGCGCGCAGCATAAATTTATGGGCGTTGCTTTGTGGGGAAGGGCGTGGCCACATAATAGTGGCAATTCGCATTACACCACACAGTAGTGCAGCTAATACACATTGCACCAGGTAGAACCTCCTATACACACTGCGACAGGTAGAGCACATTATACACTTTGCGCCAGGCAGAGCACTGAGACACATTGCCTAGCCACAAATGCCTAGCGGGAACACAACATGACATGCCCCACAGCAGTGCCAGCTACACATGATATGCCCCCCAGCAGTGCCAGCTACACATGATATGCCCCCAGCAGTGCCAGATACACATGATATGCCCCCAGTAGTGCCAGATAGACATAACATGCCCCCCAGCAGTGTCAGATAGACATGGCATGCCCCCCAGCAGTGCCAGCTAGACATGACATGCCCCCAGCAGTGCCAGCTACACATGACATGCCCCCCAGCAGTGCCAGGTACACATGACATGCCCCCCAGAAGTGCCAGCTACACATGATATGCCCCTTAGCAAAGCCAGCTACACATGACATGCCCCCCAGCAGTGCCAGATACACGACATGCCCCCCAGCAGTGCCAGATACACATGACATGCCCCCCAGCAGTACCAGATACATAAATGCCCCCACAGTGCCAGATATGCCCCCACAGTGCCAGATACATAAATGCCCCCACAGTGCCAGATATACCCCCACAGTGCCAGATACATAAATGCCCCCACAGTGCCAGATATGACCCCACAGTGCCAGATGTGCCCCCACAGTGCCAGAAACATCAATGCCCCACAGTGCCCTGCCCAATACATAAATACCCCCACACAGTGCCCGATACATAAATGATCCCACAGTACCTGGCACCTGCTGTGCTATGAGGGGGAGTGCTGGGCGGACTCTTGCTAAACTACAATGCGGTCTGTGCAGCGCCGGCGTCTGACATCAGACGCCGGCACCGCATAGCGCGCACAGAACAGTTTAGTCCGGGCAGCAGGCTGGCTCCAGGCACGAATATGTCGACGGCAGTGTGCGGCGCCCATTAAAGGTGGCGCCCCGCGTGGCCGCTCTATTCTAACATGCCTGGAGCCGGCCCTTACCAGAGGGTGTGACGAAAGCTGAGGTTGCCAACTGTCGGTGTTTTGCCCAGGTTACCATCTAAACACCAATGTGCACATTGAGGGTTGGTGTCTCATACCTAATTGACAGGAGTCCACCGGGCCGGATTATAAGCGGTGTGGATGGGCCGGTCGTTCAGGGACCCCCATACATTGGGAGCTCCCACACTGTGGCAAATTTTGCCCTGGCCTGGCCGACCCACTCTACCCCTACTTGGCCAGCTCCCGGGAGCAGGGCGCTGCAGTGCCGAGATTCACAGGTGTAAAGGGGGCGGAGCCTAATGCTGTGAAGTGTCCACCCCAATCAAGGACCTGTGCTGAAGCCTAGCCAGGTAGTGTCTCTCCCAGTCCCTCCCTCCCTCTCCCTCTATGTCCCAGATTTATCAAGCATTGCAGAGTGATAAATTGCACTGTGATAAAGTACCAACCAATCAGCTCCTAACTGTCATTTTTCAAACACAGCCTGCAACATGACAGTTAGGAGCTGGTTGGTTGGTACTTTATCACTCTCCAAGGCTTGATAAATCTTGGCCTCTATCACTCCCTCTCTCTCTTGCACTGCTCCCTCTCCATTTCTTTGTCTTACCCTCTTTCTGTCCCTGATGTACACACACGCTCTCTCTCTCTCTCTCTCCCTGATGTCCTCTCGCTCTCTATCTTTCTCCCTGACGCTTTCTCTCCCTGACACCCTCTCACCTCTCCTGCTCTCTCCCCTCCCCCCCCCTCTCTCTCTCTCTCCATCTTGCTCCCCTCTATCTGTCCCTCTTTATGTCCCTCTTTCTTTCCGACACACTCTCTTCTTCTCTCTTGGCCCCCCTCTCACTGTCTCTATCCCTCCCTCCCTACCTACCTACCTACCTGACACCCCCTCTCGCTCCTCCTCCCTCTCTCGCTCCCCCTCCCTCTCTCTCTCTTGCTCCCCCTCACTCTCTCTCTCTTGCTCCCCTCTCCCTGTCACTATCTCCCCACTCTCTCTCTCCCTGAGACACTCTCTTGTTCCCCCTCTCTCTCCCTGACACCCTCTGCCTCTCTCCTGCTCACTTCCCCTCCCTTTCCTCTCTCCCTGACACCCTGTCTCTCTCTCTCTCTCTCCGCTTTCTACCCCCTCTCATTCTCCCTGACACCTTAACTGTCTCTCATCCCTCTCTCTCTCCCTTTTTTCAACACCCTCTCTCTTTATTGTGCCTCTCTCTCCTCTTTCCTTCTCTGACACCCCCTCTTGCTCCCTTCTCTCCCTGACAACCTCTGTCTCTCTTGCTTCCCCCATTCTCTGATTTATACCTCATGAAGAAACTGCCGTTTGCTGTGGCAGAGAAATGCATTGAGGGCTACAGAGTTTGAGTGTCCGCCTTTGGGAATAAGCAGCAACTATCATTTGAAGTGGATACGTCCTCCCCCAGCCGCCCGCTGCGTTAGGAACTTTTAACAACTGACTGTCGCTTTGCAACAAGCCCCGTCAGCAGACTAGGTTTTGTGGACTCAACATTCCCCCCCCCCTCCCCCTGTATACCTACAGAGGGGGAAACGATCAGCTGTCTGGAGCTCATACGTCTGCACCGCCATCGACGGGAAAGTACGGTCATACCTGCAGCGGGTGAGAACTAATCTTTGGTCAGGGTGAGCATAACGTCTCCACTCCACTCTATTTACAGCTGTGGACTTCATGCTTTTAGGAAAAAATCCTTCCCACTGATTCTGGATTAACCACCCTTATACTATCACTATATGGACCTCATTTTATATTACATCTAAATTGCTATGCTTCATTCACTGCCATCTTAGATTGTTTTTATTGATTTTTATTTTTGGTTACAAATGTTTATGCAGTAATTATTGCTATTTTATGTGTATTCTTAATAAATTGCATATATGTTATTTTATAAGCGCTCCTTGTTTGAGTCTATACAAACATTACGCTATTCCCCCATTCTCTACCTGACACCCTCTGTCTCTCTCCTGCTCACTCCCCCTTCCTTTTCCTCTCCCCCTGACACCCTGTCTCTCTCCCTCTCTTTATCCTCTCTTTCTCTCCCCATCTCTCTCTCCCTGACACGCTTACTCTTTCTTTCTCCCCTCTCATCCCTCTATCTCTTTCTTCATCACCCTCTCCAGGGGCGGATTGGGAACAAAAAGCGGCCCTGGAAAAATTTGTACTAGTGGCCCCACATGGGCAGCACAAGAGGTGTAAGGTCTAGCCATGGGCCATGGCAGCAGCACCCTCCCCCCAAGACTTTCCAGATAGTGGGCATGTCCAGCATCAAGGGGAAGTTAAAAAGAAATAAAATTAAATATTATGAGCACATTATATGATACACCTTCAGAATTTAGGAAACTATATCATTCTTTAGAAAGATATATTTTCTTGCTTATTACACCAACCGTATTCCAGTCACTATTCACTCAATCTTATATGTCAACCAAGCAGGCAGAGAGAGCATACACTAGATCATCTGCAATCACAAGCTAAGTGGCAAAGTAATTTTCATATATGCAAATTATTTTGCATCTTATTCATTATGTCTATAAAAAGGACCACATGTCCTCAAACAAAACAGGCCCCACGGGTGCGTCGGCCCACCGGGAATCTTCCCTGTAAGCCCTATGGCCAATCCGCCTCTGCTCCTCTCTCTGTCTCTCTCCCCTCTTTCCTTCTCTCTCTGACACCCTCTCTCTCTCGCTCACCTTTCCCTTTCCCTGACACCCTCTCTCTCTCTCTTGATCCCCCTCTCTTTCCCTGACACCCTCTCTCTGTCCCACTTGCTCTCACTCCCTTTCCATCTCTCCCTGATACCCTGTCTCTCTCCCTCTCTCGCTCCCCTCTTTCTCTCCCCCCTCTCTCTCCCTGACACCCTAGTGCTCTCTCATCCCTCTCTCTTTTTTTCTTCATCACCCTCTCTACTGCTACTCTCTCTGTCTCTCTCTACCCCCTTCTCTCTCTTTCTCCAACACCCTCTCTATTGCTTACCTCTTTCTCTTATGCCCTCTTTCCCTGACATTCTCTCACACAAACATCCTCTGTCTCCCCCCCCCCCCCCCTCTCTTTCTCTCCCTGACGCTCCACCTTCTGCTGGCTACTGTCCAATGGCAGCATTGGGACATCAGTATTTTATGTTCGCAATGTTTCTGACAGCAGAAAACTGTCTCACTGGTATATGCAGTGTACTGTAGTATAGAGGCAGAAGGCTTAGTTGGGGAGGCCTACCTGGAATTTCCTTACATATCCTGGCGGGCCAATCTACCACCGATACTGCAGAGCTGTGCAGCCACAGGCCATATTGCCAGTCTATTATAAGAAATGAATTACACAATTGGGCTCACTGATTGGACAAATATACCACCAGCCCAGAAAGCAAATACCTCCGTGCCCCTCCCCCTGGCAAAGCACAATCTGGAAAATGCTAATGGATGCAAAGAGCAACCAAGTGTTTAATCAAAGTTAAAAAATAAAATATATTCATTTCCAAAGTTTCCATAATTTCTACAGTTGTAATATGAAATTGTAGCTTTTGGATAGTGTTTAATATTTCATTTGTTCTACCAGCATTAATCACAGATTGAAATATTCCAGGGCTGCGTGAAATAAAAGCAGTATACCAGGTGTGCCAGGATTGTCACGTAGATCTTTACTTGGATCATGATAATATATATTCTGGCTTGGATTGTTGGCTTGTATAGTAGCCATTTTCCATTTGTTTTTTATTACTTCAGTTTCTTCACCATCCAAGTTAAAATTTCATTAAGTTTTCCCTAGAAAGCAAGGTATTGCCAAGACAAGCGCAATAACATCTGCTTTTATTATAATCTCTACCACTTTAGTTTCTTTTGTTTTCATTAATAAAACAAAACTCATCTTATGAAGCAATAATATAACTTAAGGTGTACCTGTCATTAAAAATACAACGGTGGCAGCCATTTTTTTTTGGAGCTGAACCAATCCATTCACTTGGAACCAGTGACCCCAAAGAAGCACTGTAGGCAGGTGACCAGGGCCAGATTGGTGAAAAGGACATCAAAATGTAAGCAATGTAAGCAATGGTGGCACCCTCCCCATTTTACCAGATTTGTATTTCTTATGACTATAAACACATTAAACTCCTGATATATAACACATTTTGTTTAATAAAGATGGGTCTTAATGGAGGATTGGTGGAGCTCTGAGGTCATTGGTGACATGGGAAGCAGCTTAGAGAGGACACAAAAGTTTTATATATATATATATATATATATATATATAGAGAGAGAGAGAGAGAGAGAGAGAGAGAGAGAGAGATTACCAACATTTTTTTATATTTTAACACTCGACTACTCCACATGCTTACTAAGGCCTGGAAGTTACCTGCGGAAGTTATGCACGCCCACCCTGGCTCTCTATGTGGCAGGACCAGCCCTGATGACTGGAACCGGCCCTGGTACATCTATTTTTCTCTATTACTTGCCTAATAGTGACCTTATGTAACACTCATGTGCAAGTCACTCTTCCCTCATGCACCACTCCTTTCCTCGCTTATACACCATCACGCCTTTGTGGGTATGATGTCTGTATGGCACCCTGGAGACAGTTGTGTATGCCCCTTTAAAATACAAAAGTCATTTTTAGCAACCTGATGATTCATATGGCTGGCACAGTGGGGGGTTAAGGGACGGACCAGATCCAGATCACATGTCCCATTTGTTAGGTGGTAGCATTTGATAGGACAGAGATGGAGAGAGCAAGTGGAGTCTTGTGGCAAAAGAGGCTGTTGACACTTGTATAGTACAAGCCATTGAAGGAGCTGGATGTGTGTTAAGGAGCAGAGCAGGAGAGCTGAGTTGACGTGAACTGGGTGGTCACGCAAGGCGGTGGAGAGCAGTGCTGCACAGTTGAGGCAGTAGGGTGCTTCCGTGAGTGTGGAGGACCAGGAGAGCAGGCGTGAGACCGCATGAAGAGAAGGGGTGCAACCAGACCTTTAACTAAATACAGTACAGAGACACCACTTGTACGAAAAACTCCATAGAGACATTTAGTGATTAGATAAAGAGTTATTTATGTCCAGGTGATAATTTCTACAGAGGCAGTAGCTTGATAGAGATTTAGGATATATGAGCTCCAATGTATATTGCCTGTGAAGATTGGGACATTTTTGAGTATCAGGGATATTTAGAAATGTAGCAATTGATATTGAAAATTGTATTCTTAATCTCCTTTTTCACTGTTTTTCTTGCCAGTTCATTTTTCTTGGAATATGCATATATCTGTGATTAGATTGATTAAACAATTGAATTAATGAATGTTTCAGTGTATTGTGAGCTGTAGCTAAATTTGACATTTTTGTACTCTTCAGTCTTTGTAACTGTTTTGCTCATGTGCATTATTTTGATTATTCAACTCTTGCCATATAATTCATTACCATCTTTAATCCAGAAGTCTTTGAAGGCAAATAAAAAAGCTTCCTGTTGGAGATTGATGTCATTGAGTCACCGTTATGTATCAATCTATCCTACCTCTCTGAACCCGATCCAACAAACAAGGTATGGGGTGGGGGGGGGGGATCTTAGGAAAAGGGCCTAGCACAGGGGTAGCCAACCCTGGTCCTCGAGAGCTACCAACAGTTCACATTTTCCAGGTCTCCTCACAGAAGTAATTAGCTCCAAATGTGGATCTTTTAAAATGTGTCAGTAATGTCTACACCTGTGCACCTGCTAGGTGAGCTGGAAAACGTGAACTGTTGGTAGCACTTGAGGACCAGGGTTGGCTACCACTGGTCTAGCAACTAGCCACCGAACATCTGTGATACCTCTTCTAACCACTTAGGCACCTGCCAACCTGGGGTGTTACATCTGTATATAAAATAATGTTTAAATAGCCAGTATCCTCATAGAGTCTGTAAAGTTTAGAAATGTATTTTGCACTTTATACATTGTTATATTTGCACTATATCTGTACATACACTTTATGAGGAGCTGCAGTACCCTATACATAAAGGGTGGTGGTGGTAATAATAATAATAATAATAATAATAATAATTAATTCTAAGGTGATTCTGAAGTTGCCTGGAAAAAAATGAAAACAATATTAAAAGAAACACATGATCATTAACCTTAATTTATTATGAACTATTACCACTCTCACATTAGTTTAAGTCTTAAATGTAAGCTTATATCAAGCTTTAACAGAAATAATGTGTCACAACGGAGGGCTGGTGCTGACCAGGGGGAAGCCTCAGTTGTAGGGGCTGAGGTATATGTGTACCTGGGAGACAGTACAGGGTTCTTGGACATGCAGGGAACCTTTAGAACAAATGCCCGAAGGCGTGACCACGACAACAAGGGAAAGTTCAAAGGTTTTATTAAACACAGTTCAGAGGAATACTGATGACTTGGTACCGGTAATAGGAAACACAGTTCAGAGAAATACTTGGGATCGATGACGGAACACCGATGGTGACTTGGAATCGATGGCGGAACACCGATGGTTACTGGGGATCGATGGCGGAACACCGATGGGCACTTGGGATCGATGGCGGAACACTGATGGAGACTTGGGATCGATGACGGAACACCGATGGTTACTTTGGGATCGATGGCGGAACACCGATGGTTACTGGGGATCGATGGCGGAACACTGATGGAGACTTGGGATCGATGGCGGAACACCGATGGAGACTTGGGATCGATGACGGAACACCGAAGGTTACTGGCAGGGCAGAGCACCGCTGGAAGCTAGAAGCTGGAAGCTGGTGTCGGGTAACTTCCAGTCACAGGGTGCAATGTTGAGACACTGCAGAGTCAGGCTGTACTGCAGAGAAAGTCCATGGGAGAACTGCACACTGGAATCACTGAAGACAATTGAAGCACTGACATCTTTCCACCCCAGGAACAGGATATTTATACCTGCTGGGAAGCAGGGATTGGCTGGCTGATTAACCAGAGACCAGAGTGCAGCTGCTGTGTAATCAGGCTGAGAGCAGAGTGCAGCTGATAGGCTGAAAGTTAACATGTGATTAGGAAAACATGGCTGCGCCCATGGTAGCTTTTGGAGGGAAAGATTGTTTGTAACTTGAATGTGAGCTTTAACCATGAAGCTGCCAGAATCACAGTAAAGAGATTTGAGACAATGAGATGCAGCGTGCTGCACCCAGACAGTGCAGATGGAATCCAGGCTTGGAACACTGGGACAGTCTCAGGAGGCATTTGGAAGGTAAATACTGATAAGGAATTACCTAGATCGTGACAGCACCCCCTCCTTTAGGAGTGGCCCCAGGACACTTCTTATAAATTCTTTACCTGAACAAATGGAAGGATCTAGATTGAATCCTGATGAACTTGAACTGGCTGGGACCAGACGAGACTGTACCGGATCTATGGACGAGACCAAATTAAGTCCAAACAACCTTGAACCGGTTGAGACCGGCGGAGACTTTAGACCGACGGATAGGACCGGATTAGATCCGAAGGTATTGGAATCGGCTGGAACCGAAAGAGGCTGATCCGGACAGACGGATGGGACCGGATTGGTCCAGAAAAGCTTGAACCGGCTGGGACCGGAGGAGTCTTCGGATTGACGGTTGAATCAGCTGGAACTGAACTAGTCTTTGGACCTACGGATGGAAACGGATTGGGTCCAGAGATATCGGAATCGGCTGGAACCGAAGGAATCTTCAGACAGACGGATGGAACCGGATTGAGTCTAAAGACAGTTGAATCAGCTGGAACTGAAGGAGTCAGAATCCGGTTAGAACCGGAATGACTGGTATCCGAGTGTTCAGTTAGACCATCCTGGACTTGGTCCATGCTGGATGCCAACAGGGTGGTGCTCTCTGAAGATGGCAAACAGGAGTTCATAACTGCATCTGTAGCACAAAAATTTCCATCTGGGAACTTGGCTCTGGATACTTCCCTTGGGACTGAAACTTTGGTAACCCCTCCTGGGGTTGATGAATCAGACACCTCTCTCAGGGTTGTTTTCTCCAGCACCCCTCCTGGGGTTGACAGATCAGAAACTCCTTTTTGAGAAGACTCATATGCCCCTACTAGAGCTTGAACATTGGATACCCCTCCTAGGGCTGTAGACACAGACACCCCTCCTAGGGCTGTAGACACAGACGCCCCTCCTTGGGCTGTAGACACAGACGCCCCTCCTTGGGCTGTAGACACAGACGCCCCTCCTTGGGCTGTAGACACAGACGCCCCTCCTTGGGCTGAGTAAAGAGCATCATCATTCCAGGAAAGTTCGGACGCTAGGATCTGGTACTGTACCAGATATTTACCGACTGTTCGTGTCCCCTGACGTAGCCGGAGGATATCAGAGGAGGCAGAGGTCACACGACCTGGTTCATCAAAGATGCGCCTGAAGGTTGCCACGAAATCTGCATATGAAGAGAGCAGGGCATCAGACTTCTCCCATAGAGGTGATACCCAATCGAGGGCGGAGCCACTGAGGAGGGAGATGATGTAAGCAACCTTGGTGCGGTCAGTTGGGAAACTGCCAGGCTGTAACTCAAAATATATCTCACACTGATTTAGGAAACCCCGACAGGCTTTTGGGGAACAATCAAACTTGGCAGGTGTTGGTAAATGGAGACAAGGAGCAGAAACGGGAATGGTGGGTGGGGATACCACCAAAGGTACTGCAGTCGGCACACTGGACGCCCCTGAACCACGGAGGGTTACTTGTATTCCATCCAGCCGAGAGGAGAGGTCCTGGAGACAGTGGATCACATGGCCCTGTGCAGTCTCCTGACGTTCAAGGCAGGCTGCAAGTTCTTGCATCGGCCTGGTCGCTTGGACCTGGTCTCCGGCCGGATCCATTAGGTCAGTGCTTACTGTCACAACGGAGGGCTGGTGCTGACCAGGGGGAAGCCTCAGTTGTAGGGGCTGAGGTATATGTGTACCTGGGAGACAGTACAGGGTTCTTGGACATGCAGGGAACCTTTAGAACAAATGCCCGAAGGCGTGACCACGACAACAAGGGAAAGTTCAAAGGTTTTATTAAACACAGTTCAGAGGAATACTGATGACTTGGTACCGGTAATAGGAAATACAGTTCAGAGAAATACTTGGGATCGATGACGGAACACCGATGGTGACTTGGAATCGATGACGGAACACCGATGGTTACTTTGGGATCGATGGCGGAACACCGATGGTTACTGGGGATCGATGGCGGAACACCGATGGAGACTTGGGATCGATGACGGAACACTGATGGAGACTTGGGATCGATGACGGAACACCGATGGTTACTTTGGGATCGATGGCGGAACACCGATGGTTACTGGGTATCGATGGCGGAACACCGATGGGGACTTGGGATCGATGGCGGAACACCGATGGAGACTTGGGATCGATGACGGGACACCGATGGTTACTGGGGATCGATGGCGGAACACCGATGGTTACTGGCAGGGCAGAGCACCGCTGGAAGCTAGAAGCTGGAAGCTGGTGTCGGGTAACTTCCAGTCACAGGTTGCAATGTTGAGACACTGCAGAGTCAGGCTGTACTGCAGAGAAAGTCCATGGGAGAACTGCACACTGGAATCACTGAAGACAATTGAAGCACTGACATCTTTCCACCCCAGGAACAGGATATTTATACCTGCTGGGAAGCAGGGATTGGCTGGCTGATTAACCAGAGACCAGAGTGCAGCTGCTGTGTAATCAGGCTGAGAGCAGAGTGCAGCTGATAGGCTGAAAGGTAACATGTGATTAGGAAAACATGGCTGCGCCCATGGTAGCTTTTGGAGGGAAAGATTGTTTGTAACTTGAATGTGAGCTTTAACCATGAAGCTGCCAGAATCACAGTAAAGAGATTTGAGACAATGAGATGCAGCGTGCTGCACCCAGACAGTGCAGATGGAATCCAGGCTTGGAACACTGGGACAGTCTCAGGAGGCATTTGGAAGGTAAATACTGATAAGGAATTACCTAGATCGTGACATAATGCTCCTAACTATCTGTTTCTTGCAAATAATGCCTTGGGCATTACTTATGTAAGCAGCTGTGGTAGACTGAAGATTGTTAGACTGGCTTGACAGACATATTACACCCTATATCACACACAGTAATCCTCTTTACACATTATGCCATACAGTACTACCCCTTACACCTTATGTAACACTCAGTAATGCCCCTTACACATTATGCCACACACAGTAATCCCCCTTACACATTAAGCCACACAACACTACCCCTTACACCTCATGGCACACAGAGTAATGACCCTTACACATTATGCCACACAAGTAAAACCCTTTATACATTATTCCACACACAGTTATACCCCTTACACATTATGCCACACACAGTAATCCCCCTTACACATTATGCCACACAGTACTACCCCTTTCACCTTATGTCACACACAGTAATGACCCTTAACACATTATGCCACACACAGTAATGCTCTTCATACATTATGCCACACACAGTAGTGCCCCTTACACATTATGCTACACAGTAATGCCCTTACACATTATGCCACATCTGGCTCCAATTTGCTCACAGCCTGCCCAAGATTCAAAATGATGGTGGCGTTGCATCTCACATGGGTGCCTTCGGATGTGCCAGCTGTAATTAGCTGGTGGCCTGCACCAAATCCAATGGAATAGGTACATGCAGACTAAGCGCTACACTCCTCAGGGATTAGGGAAAGAGCAGCAGACCATGTAGGGGTATTTTATATAAGAAATTAATGTGGATAGGGGTGACAGGGCCACAAAGTTACTAACCAATGCTGTCCCATACATTTGATCAACTCACCAACTCCAGGTCTCTGCTGCTGGTGCCTGATATCCCAGTGAATGATGGACCACACACAATGGCATGGTGACTGCAGTGACTGCTAGGTACCACAAGATTTATTACAAGATCCTGGAGTCTCAGTGGGTATGCTGACCCGGCTGCTCTAGTATACCTACCAGAGAGGAGACTAGCTTGATTATTGTGAATAAAGTGTATGCACACCATATCCACAATGCTGCTGGCACTGCTGGCTGTCATACAGTTTGACAGGTGCAGTGGCAGCAATAGTAAATAGCAGCAGGGTCATTGCATGTCTGTCCATCTCTGAATCTAGTCAAGTGCATCTGTAGTAATAATAATGCTCTAATAATAATAATAATAATAATATGCATCTATACAGAGCTGTTTCTAACCAATTTGGCTACCAGTGCAAGATTTAAAAATGCGCCCCCCCTCATGACATTAAAAAAAATGTGCCACCCCCGTATTACAAAAAAACACCTTGTGCGCGCGCTCCTAGCAAGGGGACGTGGCCTCATTAGAATGGGCATGGCCTCATTAAAATAGGTGTGGCATCATCTGAAAAGACTATCTTACACCCCAGTTTTTGACCCTGTACCAACAGATCACGGCCACCATAGGAAAAAAATTTCTACCATATTAAGCCCCACACAGTAATGCCCCCTGCACCATATTATGCCACACACCGCAATGCCCTTGATACATTAAATCCCCACGTTACGGCAGGCAAGAGTCCCCATTTTCCACATTACACCAGGCAAGTGTCCCCATTTTCCACATTACGGCAGGCAAGTGTCCACATTTTACACATTACGCCAGGCAAGAGTCCCCATTTTACACATTATGGCAGGCAAGTGTCCCCATTTTCCACATTACGGCAGGCAAGTGTCCCCATTTTACACATTACGGCAGGCAAGAGTCCCCATTTTACACATTACGCCAGGCAAGAGTCCCCATTTTACACATTATGGCAAGCAAGTGTCCCCATTTTACACATTATGGCAGGCAAGTGTCCCCATTTTACACATTATGGCAGGCAAGTGTCCCCATTTTACAAATAATGGTAGTCAGAGTCCCCATCGAGAGAGATTGAGAGAGACAGAAAGTTACTATACTTACAGAGACGATCCCACTCTTCGACTCCTCTCCAGTCGCTCCTCGTGCTGGCCTCCTCTCCCTCTTCCTCTTCGTAACTTGGCTCCTCCTCCTCAGTACTCCGCTCGGGGGGGGGGGCGGAGTTTCGTGGAATGACGCGTTTCCGTTGTGACGTCACGACGCAACGGCGTCATTCCGCAAAACTCTGCCCCCCCAGTGGGGTACTCGGGAAGAAAGAGGAGGGGTAAGCAGGAGGCCACATTCAGTGCCGCGGCAGGCGCCCCATGCAATTGCACGGCTCGCCCGCCCCAAGAAACGGCCCTGCATCTATAATTATAATGATAATGCTCCTATTATAATAATTATAATTCACTGCTTGATTCACAAAGGGGGCAGCACACAAAACGATATAGCTGGATGAATTACAGTGTTACTGTGTACGTCTACTTTCGGCATTGGCAGCAGTATGGCAGCAGCACAATTCTGGCTGGCACAGTGACTCACATCACTAACACATGAGACTATGAGCTCCAACATATCCTCATTTTCCCTGGGTATCCCAAAGGAGAATCAAACTGCTCTTACAAACTGGATATCTCATTAGGTCAGCTCTGCAAACTAAAGCTGCAGCATTTGACATTGATGCAAAGCCAAGAGGATAAAATAGCCTACAGGAAAACCCTGCATGCCTGATACAAGAGGCCAGATAATATTAATATAACAAAAAGCAAGGGATGTTAATGTCATACTTGTTTACTCTCCCGGATTGACCCGGAGACTCACACATTTACGGGAGTTTCCCCCAGACTCCTGGGAGAGCAGTTTATCCCTTCTGAATCCCACCTGGGACGAGGACAGGGTAGGTCTAGTCCACAGAGGTACAGGTGAAATCCACTGTGGACCCCGCTGCCTGAGAAGACCCCAGCCCCTCCTCTAATATCAGGTTCTAGAACATGTACTCTATTAGAGGGTCAGTTAGGTAGAGCAGTAACATGGATGAGCATGTGTGCTTTCCTGTAAATCAAAATTAGTGGTTGGGTTAACCAATCTGTTTTCTTGTGTACAAATAACATTTACAATATAGGCCCTCATTCCGAGTTGATCGCACCAAGCAACTTTTTACTGCTGGTGCGATCAACTAATCTCTGCCTATGGGGGAGTGTATTTTAGCATAGCAGGGCTGCGAACACTTGTGCAGCCCTGCTATGCTAAAAAAAGTTTCACACAAAACAAGACTAGCCCTAGACCTACTTCCCCGTGCGACGGATCCAGCGATGCAGGTCCCGGCTTTGACGTCAGACATCCGCCCTCCGTTCGCCTGGACACACCTGCGTTTTTCTTACAACTCCCCGAAAACGGCTGGAAACAGTGAGTATCCGCCCCGGAACGCCTCCCGCCTGTCCATCTTCTTGTGATCGCCGCTGCGATCACATTTGTCTCTGGCGTCGGCGTTGCCCGGTGACGAGCGATGTGCGGCCCCTCAGGTCGTTAACGACCCTTGCTGTCAGCTGTGCATGCAGCTCAATTTGGACTGTCGTCCAAAAACTGCATACACGGCCCGGCTGCGGCATGATATCACTGAGAAATATCGTTTGCATATCGCTCAGTGTGTACGCACTGCCGCCTACCGCTCTGGGCCGGGAGGGGAAACACTAGGCGATGTCGCTCATAGAGCACATCGCCTAGTGTGTACCCACCTTAAGAATTTAGTTGTAAAAAAAAAAAAAAAACAACCAATACTTAAATCTTCCCAGTGGTAATAACTTCATTGAACATTTTTTTTTTTTAAATTGGCATGTATTTGGCTTTTACTAGGCCTAATGCAGGTTTCATTGAGTTTTAAACACTTGCTGATGTGTGCCGGGTCCCCTATCACATGTGCAGTGCATTAATGTTGTATACTGCATTATCAAGGCTGTGGTGTATAGTGCATAATTCAGTAGATTATACTGCATGAACTATCAGTATTTACTATGTATTATTAGATGGGCCAAGCCCATTCTCTGTAAGAGCCATGTTGTCTGCAAGCTATGTCCTGTCTAATGGTTGTCTAGCTATCTGTGGAGGCTGACCACACCCCTTAAGCATGACCCCTTTACCGCTGCATTCCCCCATTGGACTTTTGGCACCACAATAGGTTGGTTTATGTGAAAAGCAGAAACCACCTTTGGAAGAAAATGTTGGTGAGTTCGCAACTCTGCCCTATCTTCATGGAAAATCAGGTAAGGGCTCTTGTGAGACAAGGCTCCCAATTCCGACACCCGCCTTGTGGATGCCAATGCCAAAAGCATCACCACTTTCCAAGTGAGAAACTTCAACTCTATCTTTTGTAGAGTCTCAAACCAATCCGATTGAAGGAACTGCAATACCACGTTAAGGTCCCATGGTGCCACTGGAGGCACGAATGGAGGCTGGATGTGCAGAACCCCTTTCACGAAGGTCTGAACCTCTGGAAGAGAGGCCAATTGTTTTTGGAAGAACACTGACAAGGCCGAAATCTGGACCTTGATTGATCCCAATCGTAGGCCCGTCTCCACACCATCCTGCAAAAAAATGGAGAAAACGTCCTAAGTGAAACTCTTCCGTAGGAGCTTTCTTGGATTCACACCAAGACACATATTTTCTCCAAATACGGTGGTAATGTTTTGACGTTACTCCCTTTCTGGCCTGAATAAGGGTGGGGATGACCTCCTTAGGAATACCCTTCCTGGCTAGGATACGGCGCTCAACAGCCATGCCGTCAAACGTAGCCGCGGTAAGTCTTGGTACACACACACGGCCCCTGCTGCAGCAGGTCCTCCCGAGGAGGAAGAGGCCAAGGATCTCCTATGAGTAACTGCTGAAGATCTGGGTACCAATCCCTTCTTGGCCAGTCTGGGGCAATGAAGATTGCTCGAACCCTTGTCTTTCTTATGATCCTGAGTACTTTTGGGATCAGCGGAAGTGGAGGGAAAACATACACTGACGGAAACACCCACTGGGTCACCAGTGCATCCACTGCTACTGCTTGAGGGTCTCTCGACTTGGAACAGTATCTCTGAAGCTTCTTGTTGAGACGAGACGCCATCATGTCTATTTGAGGAACTCCCCAAAGACTGGTCACCTCTGCGAAAACTTCTTGGTGGAGGCCCCACTTTCCTGGATGGAGATTGTGTCTGCTGAGGAAGTCTGCTTCCCAGTTGTCTACTCCCAGAATGAATATTGCCGACAGAGCTTGCAGATGTTTTTCTGCCCAGCGGAGGATTTTTGTCGCCTCTGCCATTGCCACTCTGCTTTTCGTTCCGCCCTGCCTATTTATGCATGCAACTGCTGCTACATTGTCCGCCTGGATCTGCACGGGACGGTCTTGAAGAAGATGTACCACTTGTTGAAGGCCGTTGTAAATGGCTCTTAGCTCCAGAACGTTTATGTGAAGGCAGGTTTCCTGTTGTGACCAACATCCCTGGAAGTTTTCTCCCTGAGAGACTGCTCCCCAGCCTCGGAGACTTGCATCCGTGGTTACTAGGACCCAGTCCTGAATCCTGAACCTGCGTCCCTCTAGCAGGTGAGAGCTGTGCAACCACCACAGGAGCGAAATCCTGGTTTTTGACGACAGGATTATCTTTCTGTGCATGTGTAGGTGTGACCCCGAACACTTGTCCAACAGGTCCCACTGGAATACTCTGGCCTCGTAGGCCGCCACCATCTTCCCCAACAACCGAATGCACTGATGGATCGACACACTTGATGGTTTCAATATCTGTTTTACCATTTTCTGGATTTCCAGAGCCTTTTCCAGCGGAAGAAATACTCTCTGAACTTCTGTGTCCAGAAACATCCCGAGGAAAGACAACCTTGTCGTCGGTTCCAACTGTGACTTTGGGTAATTTATGATCCACCCGTGTTGTTGGAGTATTGACAGGGAGAGGGATATGTTTTGTAATAACTGCTCCCTGGATCTCACCTTTATCAGGAGGTCGTCCAGATAAGGGATTATATTGACTCTTTTCTGACGAAGGAGGACCATCATCTCCGCCATCACTTTGGTGAATACCCTCGGCGCCATGGAGAGACCGAAAGGTAACGTCTGGAATTGGTAATGGCAGTCCTGAATCGCGAATCTCAGATAAGCCTGGTGAGGAGGATAAATGGGAACATGCAGGTAAGCATTCTTTATGTCCACCGACACTAAGTAGTCCCCCTCCTCCAGACTGGCAATCACCGCCCGAAGTGATTCCATCTTGAACTTGAACCTTTTCAGGAAGAAATTCAGATCTTTTAGATTTAGGATCGGTCTGACCGAGCCGTCCGGCTTCGGGACAACAAAGAGGCTTGAATAAAAACCCCGCCCTTGTTGTGACAACGGTACCAGGACTATAACCTGGTCTTGACATAATTTTTGAATTGCCGCTGTTACTGCTTCTCTCTCTGGCGGAGAAGCTGGCAAGGTCGATTTGAAAAATCGGCATGGGGGAACGTCTTGAAACTCTAGTTTGTATCCCTGGGTACTATTTGCAACACCCAGGGATCCAGGCCAGACAGAATCCAATCCTGGCTGAAGAGTTTGAAGTGCCCCCACCCGAGCGGCCTCCCACAAGGGAGTTCCAGTGTCATGCTGGGGATTTGGCAGAATTAGGAGTAGACTTCTGCTCTTGGGAACCTGGAGCCGGTATGGGCTTCTTTACCCTTCCCCTTCCCCTACCTGCAAAGAAGGGGGAACCTCTCGCCTTTTTGTATTTATTGGGCCGAAAGGACTGCATTTGCGGGTGATAGGTATTTTTTGCCGGTGCAGGTGCAGAGGGCAAAAATGTTGACTTACCTGCGGTAGCCGCCGAGACTAACGCATCCAGGCCATCGCCAAATAAGGCCTCACCTTTATATGGGAGAGCCTCCATGTTTCTTTTGGAATCTGCATCCGCGTTCCACTGGCGAATCCATAACGCCCGCCTAGCCGATGCTGCCATGGTAGCGGCTTGTGAACTTAAGAGTCCAATATCCTTCATTGCTTCCAGCATGTAGGCGGCAACGTTCTTGATATTCCCTAACTTAAGGAGTATCTCATCTTTATCAATCGTGTCAATTTCTGAATGACACGCTTTCTGTGAGCAGTGTACCATTGGTAACATAAATGGATTTCAATGTCGTTTCCATTTTGCGGTCTGCCGGCTCTTTAAGAGAAGCCGTGCCAGAAGCAGGGAGAATTACCTTCTTTGTCAACCTGGAAAGTGCACTGTCTAACACAGGGGGTGACTCCCAGTTTTTCCTGTCTTCAACCGGGAAAGGATAAGCTATGTGAATCCTTTTGGGAATATGACATTTTTTATCAGGATTCACCCACATCCCTTCAAATAGAGCATTTAGGCCCTCATTCCGAGTTGTTCGCTCGCAAGCGGATTTTAGCAGATTTGCTCATGCTAAGCCGCCGCCTACTGGGAGTGAATCTTAGCATCTTAAAAATGCGAACGATGCATTCGCAATATTGCGATTACACACCTCGTAGCAGTTTATGAGTAGCTCCAGACTTACTCGGCATCTGCGATCAGTTCAGTGCTTGTCGTCCCTGGTTTGACGTCACAAACACACCCAGCGTTCGCCCAGACACTCCTCCGTTTCTCCGGCCACTCCTGCGTTTTTTCCGGAAACGGTAGCGTTTTTTCCCACACGCCCATAAAACGGCCTGTTTCCTCCCAGTAACATCCATTTCCTGTCAATCACATTACGATCGCCAGAATGATGAAAAAGCCGTGAGTAAAAATCCTAACTGCATAGCAAATTTACTTGGCGCAGTCGCAGTGCGGACATTGCGCATGCGCATTAAGCGGAAAATCGCTGTGATGCGAAGATTTTTACCGAGCGAACAACTCGGAATGAGGGCCTTAGTTCGTGTGAAGGAGGGAACGTGACTTTGGATTTATTTTCCTTACATAAATAAGCTTTCTCCTGAGGTACAGGAGTGCTTTCTGTAACCTCCAACACGTCCCTTATAGCCACAATCATATATTGTATACTTTTTGGCAATTTATGATCTATCTCTCTGGATTCACTATTGTCGACACAAGAATCAGAATCCGTGTCGGTATCAGTGTTTACAACATTTGCAAATGGTCTCTTATGTGACCCAGAGGGGCCTCCCGCATAAGGAATAACAGCATCCTGAAAAATCACATCTTCCACAGATTTTCTCCAGCATGCAGCCTTAGATTCAGACTTATCTAATCTACGGTTAATCAGATGCATACTGTCACGTAGCTCTTTCACCCATGCAGGCTCTTGGTGTGCCGGTAGCGCCACCACATTACAACTCTGTGTCCCTAAAATGGCTTCCCTGCCTCAGACATGCCTCACACGTGTACACCACACTCACAGACACACTGGGACTTATTTTGGGGACATACCCACAGTAAAATCTGTCAGAGAGACACAGGATAGGAGCAGCCAGTTCACAAACCCAGCGCCAGTATTGCCTGTGAACACAGTATGTCCACAGCCCAAAAGCACTTTTAAATAGTAATATACACTATCAAATGCACCACAATCGCTTTTTGCCCCCCCTTTATAGCACCCTGTACTTGTCAGAAGTGGAGGAGAGGACCGGCGTGTTCTCTGCAGCCAGAGGAGAGAGAGAATATGGTGCTGAGTAGTGTGCTGGTTGCCTGAGGAAGAAGCTCCGCCCCTCAGTATCCATGACAATATTTATACTGGCGGGGGTAGGGCTGTGCCAGCGGCATCTTATGCCCCTTTTAGCCAGTTTGAGGTATTTTTCTTGCTGCCCAGGGCACCCAGGGTGCCCCCCCCGAGCCCTGCACCCTGCAGTGCCTGTGTGTGTGGGCAGCAATGGCGCGCTGCGCTCCCGCCAGCCACGCCGCACCTCAGCCATCACTTACTTGATTGAAGATCATTCTTCTCATACTCACCTGTCTTCTGACTTCTAACTCTGTGAGGGGGGTGACGGCGTGCGGTGGGAGTGAGCATCTAGACACGGCTAGCGTTCAGTTCCCTTCAGGAGCTAATGGTGTCCTGTCAGCCAGAAACAGAGCCATGAAACTCTGAGGAAGTTGGTTCTGCTTCTGCCCCCTCAGTCCCACGAAGCAGGGAGTCTGATGCCAGCAGATCTCCCTGAAAATAAAAAACCTAACATAAGTCTTTTCAGAGAAACTCAGTAGAGCTCCTCAGAGTGCATCCAGTCGACCTGGGCACATTTCTAAAACTGAGGTCTGGAGGAGGGGCATAGAGGGAGGAGCCAGTTCACACCCAATGAAAAGTCTTTGGAGTGCCCATGTCTCCTGCGGGACGTATGAGAAAATCCTATAGCCACATCCCCTGTGATCTCCCAGAAGTGAGCCCCAAAAGTAGGCAAGTATGGTTACAATCAGGACCTGCCCAACTATTATATTGACTATTCTGACTTGTAGAGTGCTAGCCTCGGGGGGAGGTTTAGTAAACCTTAAGATGACAAGTGGAGACGTTGCCCATAGCAACCAATCAGATTACAGCTATCATTTATCTAGTTCATTCTATAAAATTATACATACAAGCTGATTAGTTGCTATGGGCAACACCTCCTCAACCTGTCCTCTTTAAAAGGTTGGATAAGGGAATGCTGGAACACAGAAACTACGGTCTGACAGAATCACACCTGAAGATTTAACTGAGGCCCCCTTTGCTGTTGTGATTGCAGTCTGGAGTGTCGCTCCTCATCCTGTGCCAGTGAGTAGCCCTTTGTTACCCAGTCAGGGGCGATGACCCTCAAGCTGGGTACACACAGGCATATATTTCGGCTGTTCTATTGAACGGCCGATATATCGCGGGTCTGTCGGCCAGTGTGTACGGGCGATAGGTCTGTGAACTCCGTCGTTCACAGACCTATCGCGTCGTCCCTTCTGCACCAGGGGCAAGTATATTGTTAGATATATTGGCACGTTGGTGTGTGTGCACGGGCAGTCAGCCGACCGCCCGTACACAAGCTGCAGCAGCCGGCTGTGACTGACAGCTGAACTGGGCGGGCCGGTGTAAATGCCCGCCCAGTTCGTGACGTCAGTCCCTGACGGATCGGGCAGTGTGTGTATGCACAGCACACTGCCTGATCCTGCTTTAGCTATATCTGCAGATCAATTGATCTGCAGATATATCGTTAGGTGTGTACCCAGCATCACACTAGATGTTTTTCTAGCAGAGATGGAGATTTGACTGGAATTCAACCTGGAAAATCTCCCGTGCCTTCAGAATGGCAACAAATATCCCAATCTCCTCATCTCTCCCAATCTCCTCAACTTCCACAGATGACAGGTGTGTTAATAAGTACAATCCTCGTCTCCTGATGCAGGCCCGCCACTGCACTCTCACTGACACATGCCAGGAGCAGCATCTCACTGCTCTAGTGACAGATTCTTTGAAAGAAGAATGAGGAAAGAGCACGTCTTTCTATTTTCATGCATTGAAGCTATAATTTTATAATCATATGTCTGCTCTGTAATGTGAAGAGCAATACTCCTGTCAGCTGGATCAAACAAATCCATTACTCTTCCTCCTGCTCTGTACAATTTGTGTTATGATCAATTTTATTTTCCATTTGCTTCTTGCTGTCTGGCACAGTGCAGGATGCTGCTCCTCAGAGCCCCCTGAGTGATGTGCTCTGCATTACATATCAAGAAGTGATGTAATGCCAGAAGTCACAGGGGCTGCTCAATTCTGGGTCTACTACACTGTAATACAGTCCTGCTGTGACTTAGCAGAAAACAAGATAGGTCAACTTTTAAAAGATAACCACAGAAAAGCTTAGATCCACTTACCTGGGGTGCAGTTTTGCCATGATCCCTAAAATCTCCAATGGTTCACCGCTACTCTCCTGTCATTTGCTAAGGTGGGTCTGTCCCAAACCTATACAGGTTGAGTATCCCATATCCAAATATCCGAAATACGGAATATTCCGAAATACGGACTTTTTTGAGCGAGAATGAGATAGTGAAACTTTTGTTTTCTGATGGCACAGTGTACACAAACTTTGTTTAATACACACAGTTATTAAAAATATTGTATTAAATGACCTTCAGGCTGTGTGTATAAGGTGTACATGAAACATAAATGAATTGTGTGAATGTAGACACACTTTGTTTAATGCACAAAGTTATAAAAAATATTGGCTAAAATTACCTTCAGGCTGTGTGTATAAGGTGCATATAAAACATAAATGCATTCTGTGCTTAGATTTAGGTCCCATTGCCATGATATCTCATTATGGTATGCAATTATTCCAAAATGCGGAAAAATCCAATATCCAAAATACCTCTGGTCCCAAACATTTTGGATAAGGGATACTCAACCTGTAGTAGCATTGTTCAAATTGTCAGCAGCAACAACATTAATACCTATTTGAAATTGAAAGTGTTTTTAGCAAACAGGAGAGGAGTTGTGTACCTTCAGCTAATTTGCCTGCCCCACGGCCCTTGCACTGAGTTAGCAGGCTACCTAGAATAGCACCCTGCAGCCAGTATCACTACTTCAGTCGTTTAGATGTTCCTAGCATTCTCCCTGCAACCTGTACAGCCGCCTGAAACATCCTGAGGATACTCTAGGCCAGTGGTTCTCAAACTGTGTAGCATGGCACCCTGGGGTGCTTCAGGGCACTTGCAGTGGTGCCTTTGGATTGGTGGTCCAGGGCCAATTAAAATTATTTATGGTCAATGTGCTAAAGTATTCACCCCCTTGACTTTTGACCTATTTTGTTACATTACAACCTGTAATTAAATTTTTTTTTTAAATCTGAATTCTCTGTGATGGATATGCACAAAATGGTGAAGTGAAATGAGAAAAATTTATATAAAAATTATTTTTATAAATAAAAATTTGTCAATTCACCCCCTTTGCTATGAAGACCCTCAAAAGGTCTGGTGCAACCAATTACCTTCAGAAGTCACATAATTAGTGAAATGAAGTCCACCTGTGTGCAATCTAAGTGTCACATGATCTCTCAGTATAAATACACCTTTTGTGGAAGGCCCCAGAGGCTGCAATACCACTAAGCAAGAGGCATTACACCATGAAGACCAAGGAGCTCTACAAACAAGTCACGGACAAAGTTGTTGAGAAGTACAGGTCAGGGTTGGGTTATAAAAAAATATCCAAATCTTTGATGATCCCCTGGAGCACCATCAAATCCATCATCTTCAAATGGAAAGAAGAACATGGTACCACAACAAAACTGCCAAGAGTGGGCTGGCCACCAAAACTCACAGACCGGGCAAGGAGGGCATTAATCAGAGAGGCAGCACAGAGACCAAAGGTAACCCTGAGGGAGCTGCAGAGTTTCACAGCAGAGACTGGTGTATATGCGCATGTGACCACAATAAGCCGTACACACCACAGAGCTGGACTTTATGGAAGAGTGGCCAGAAAAAAAGCCATTACTTAGTGTTAAAAGTAAGAAGGCAAGTTTTGAGTTTGCCAAAAGGCATGTGGACAACTCCCCAAATGTATGGAGGAAGGTGCTCTGGTCAGATGAGACTAAAATTGAACTTTTCGGCCACCAAGGAAAACGCTATGTCTGGCGCAAACCCAACACATCCCATCACCCCAAGAACACCATCCCCACAGTGAAACATGGTGGTGGCAGCATCATGCTGTGGGGATGTTTTGCAGCAGCAGGGACTGGGAAACTGTTTTGAGGGAAAGATGAATGTTGCAAAATACAGGGATATTCTTGAGCAAAACCTGTTTCAGTCTGCCTGTGATTTGAGACTGGGACGGAGGTTCACCTTCCAACAGGACAATGACCTGAAGCATTGTGCTAAAAAGCAACACTCGAGTGGTTTAAGGGGAAACATTTAAATGTGTTGGAATGGCCAAGTCAAAGCCCAGATCTCAATCCAATTGAGAATCTGTGGTCAGACTTGAAGATTGCTGTTCACAAGCTGAAACCATCCAACATGAAGGAGCGGGAGTAGTTTTGCCTTGAGGAATGGGCAAATATCCCAGTGGCAAGATGTGGCAAGCTCATAGAGACTTATCCAAAGCGACTTGCAGCTGTAATTGCCACAGAAGGTGACTAGTTATGCACGCTGAAGTTTTCTGTTATTTTGTCCTATTTGTTGTTTGCTTCACAATAAAAAAAAAACATCTTCAAAGTTGTAGGCATGTTATGTGAATGAAATGATGCAAACCTTCAAACAATCCATTTTAATTTCAGGTTGTGAGGCAACAAAATATGAAAAATGCAAAGTGAGGGTGAATACTTTAGCAAGGCACTGTAGTAGGCCAAACCAGTGCTGGTGGCTGCTAATCATAAAATACTTGGACAAACAGAAGAAAATCGCGTCCCTCACCACACAATCGAACCCAAGGATGACATATAAACACAATTTATTTAATTTAACATTTCTTTCTAAATGTCTCAGTAACAAACTTTTGGCCCTGGGGTGCCATGAAAATATTTCTGATACTCTAGGGCGCTGTGATTCAAAAAAGTTTGGGAACCACTGCTCTAGGCAGTGCCAAACTTCCTGCTGCGTCAGCCCCGCCCCCTTGTTATAACATCATGCACTCGATGGGTGTGGCCGGAACAGGGCTCAGTGCCGGCCTGTTATGGTGTGCCTTTGAGTTACCCAAATTTACAAACTTTTTTCTTAAATAGTACTTTAAACACCCCAAAATCCACTGTAACTAGTCTTTGGTTAGTTGGTTATATACCATAGTTGCCTACCCTCCTGCATTCTGTAGGAGACTCCCTGAATAGTCCAGCAATATCCCTGATTGCGCCTTACACCCATTTAAGTAGTTTTTACATTCTTGGGGGAAAAAAAGAAATCAGAGATACATGCATTCAAATGGGCTCATCAGTGCCATTTCCCTGCGTTGGTTATAAGGCACAATGATCCCTATAGCTACATGTATTTTAAATAAGGTTTCTCGTGGCCACTTACAGTTTATGGAACTTCTTGTAAAATGCAATACATGAACAATTCCTGTAAAAAATGTGTCTTTTTTTAACAAGTAGATCTTACTAACTGGGGCTCATTTGCATTTGGATATAAGCAGTGCTTAAAGTGGTCCTAGAGAGGTGGTAGAACCTCCCCCCCCCTCCCCCCGTCGTCCATGTAATAAAGGTATTTCACAAAAGGGGCATGGTCTCAAAAACAAAGGGGTGTTGTCACACAATAGTATCCCCAATTAAAATTATGCCACACAGTAGCACAATCTTGTTCACATTATACCACATAGTAGTGTCCCTTATTTATGTTATGACACACATTAGTGCCCCTTATACACAAAGCCTACAGTAGTAGCACCCCTAATACATATAATGCCCACAGTAGTAGCACCCCTAATACACATAATGCCCACAGTAGTAGCAACCCCTAATACACATAATGCCCACAGCAGTAGCGCCCCTTGTATAATGCCCACAGTAGTAGTGCCCCTTATATAGATCCCATAGTAGTGGTGCCCCTTATGTCCCCAGGAGTGATGCCCCTTATGAAGTGCCCCCTTTACACTGCCCTCATTAGTAGTGCCCCCAGTGGCAATGCCCCTTAATGGTAATGCCCCTGTGTAGTATTGCCCCCAGTAGTAATGTCACCTGTAGTAATTCCCCCAGTCATTTAGCCCCTTGTAGCTTAGCCCCAGTAGTTATGTCCCCAGTAATTTAGCCCCCAGTGGTAATGCCCCTGCAGTTATAACCCCAGTAGTTTACCACCCCTTTACTTTAGCCTCCCTGTAGTTTAGCCCTCATGTAGTTTGCCCCATGTAGTTTAGCCCCCCTGTAGTTTAGCCCACAGTGGTAATGCCCCCTGTAGTTATAGCCCCTGCAGTTATGTCCCAGAAGTTTAGCCCCCCAGTAGTTTAGCCCCCATGTAGTTTGTCCCCATGTAGTTAGCCCCCAATAGGTCAGCTGCCCTGTAGTAAGGCCCCCAGTAGTTTAGCCCCTTTAGTTTAGCCCCCATGTAGTTTGTCCCCAATAGTTTAGCTCCCCTGTAGTTTAGCCCCCTTGTAGTTTAGCCCCCCAGTAGTTTAGCCCCTGTAGTTATGCCCCAGTTGTTTAGCCCCCCTGTAGTTTTTCCCCCAGTAGTTAGCCCCCATGTAGTTTGCCCCCTTGTAGTTTGCCCCCAGTAGATGTGCTGCTAATACACTCACACGTAAAAAAAAAAAATACTCACCAAGCCCCGCTCCCGCGTCCGACCGCTGTGGTCCTTTCAGCGTCAGCTCCTCAGCACTATGGGAGAGATGTCATGACGTCTCTACAATAGCGCAGTAGCGCACACTACAAAGCCGGAAGCCGGAGCTCAGTAGTGAGCTCCTGCAGTCGGCTTCCGCTGTGGAGAGGGAGCCAGGCGCCCGCTGGTAACACAATTTCAGCGGGCGCCCAGCATCTCCCTGCGGCGCCGGGCACACACCGGGTTAGGTGAGCTGGAGGAGGCATAACTGCATTCCGTCTCCAAGTGGAACTGACGGAACGCAGTTCCGCCCTGTTCCGGCTCACTTTAACACTTGGATATGTCATATTTATGACAAGCCTCTCAGATGTAGCAGCACACGTCCACGCTGATAGGTGTTACTTTTACATCTCCCTGAAATGCTTTTTCAAAAGTAGGCAAGTACTGTATGTTATATACACTGTCACTATCTAGCAGAGTATACTGTATGTAATGTTACTGAAGTCTTTTTAAAAGGCTCAGAGTATACAGTATATTCCTCATGGACATAGGTGTGCGCAGGGGGGGTGCCTGGTGCGCACAGGCACCCCCTAATGTCTGGCACCCCGATCTCACGTGCCTGATGCAGCGATCGCCGAGCAGGCTGATTACTGTCCCCTCTGTCTACCCTGTCAGGACTACATTACTGACCGGACGCCTGGGTTAATCAAGGATGCTACCGCCCACCCGCCACATACCCACCTCTCTCCTTCTATGTTATGCCAACGCCAGACACTGATGAGGATCAACATGCAGCCAGCGTTCCTCTTAGGAAGACAAATTCAAAACTGGCAGGCGGCCGGCAGCAGCATTGACACGTCACTCGTTTTTCCAGCAGCAGCAGTACTAGTCTGCGACTGTCAGTGTCAGTGAGTGACTGACTTGTAAGTAAGCTGCTGCAGCTTGCAGGGGAAAGAGAGGGGAAGCCAGACCAGGCTGAGGAGGAACAGTGTAATTGCAGTGAGTGCCATCAGGGGTGTTTGTTTGGTGCACACCACAACATCTGAAAATGTATCTGCTTTATTAGGATTGGCACAAGGGTGGATATTTTATATTGCGTTAACGTCAATAGATGGTGCTAACACGCTCAAAAGGTGGTGCTAGACACACCCCTCCGACGGTGCACCCCCTAATAAAATGTGCTGCGCACGCCTATGCTCATGGATGCAAATAGCGATTTTTACTAGAGATGTGCACCGGAAATTTTTCGGGTTTTGTGTTTTGGTTTTGGATTCGGTTCCGCGGCCGTGTTTTGGATTCGGACGCATTTTGGCAAAACCTCCCTGGAAATTTTTTGTCGTATTTGGGTGTGTTTTGGATATTTTTTTCATAACCCCCTCAAAAACAGCTTAAATCATAGAATTTGGGGGTCATTTTGATCCCATAGTATTAATAACCTCAATAACCATAATTTACACTCATTCCCAGTCTATTCTGAACACCTCACACCTCACAATATTATTTTTAGTCCTAAAATTTGCATCGAAGTCGCTGGATGACTAAGCTAAGCCACCCAAGTGGGCTGCACGACACCTGGCCCATCTAGGAGTGGCACTGCAGTGTCAGACAGGATGGCACTTAAAAAAATTGGCCCAAAACAGCACATGATGCAAAGAAAAAAAGAGGTGCACCAAGGTCGCTGGATGGCGGAGCTAAGCGACCCAAGTGGCCGGCACAAACACCTGGCCCATCTAGGAGTGGCACTGCAGTGTCAGACAGGATGGCACTTAAACAAATAGTCCCCAAACAGCACATGATGCAAAGAAAAAAAGAGGTGCACCAAGGTCACTGGATGGCGGAGCTAAGCGACCCAAGTGGCCGGCACAAACACCTGGCCCATCTAGGAGTGGCACTGCAGTGTCAGACAGGATGGCACTTAAACAAATAGTCCCCAAACAGCACATGATGCAAAGAAAAAAAGAGGTGCACCAAGGTCGCTGGATGGCGGAGCTAAGCGACCCAAGTGGCCGGCACAAACACCTGGCCCATCTAGCAGTGGCACTGCAGTGTCAGACAGGATGGCACTTAGAAAATTGGCCCCAAACAGCACATGATGAAAAGAAAAAAAGAGGTGCACCAAGGTCGCTGGATGGCGGAGCTAAGCGACCCAAGTGGCCGGCACAAACACCTGGCCCATCTAGGAGTGACACTGCAGTGTCAGACAGGATGGCACTTAAAAAAATTGGCCCCAAACAGCACATGATGCAAAGATAAATAAAATAAAAAAAAGAGGTGCAAGATGGAATTGTCCTTGGGCCCTCTCACCCACCCTTATGTTGTATAAACAGGACATGCACACTTAAACAAACCCATCATTTCAGCCACAGGGTCTGCCACACGACTGTGGCTAAAATGACTGGTTGGTTTGGGCCCCCACCAAAAAAAGAAGCAATCAATCTCTCCTTCCTCAAACTGGCTCTACAGAGGCAAGATGTCGACCTCATCATCATCCTCCAATTCCTCACCCCTTTCACTGTGTACATCCCCCTTCTCACAGAGTATTAATTCGTCCCCACTGGAATCCACCACCACAGGTCCCTGTGTACTTTCTGGAGGCAATTGCTGGTAAATGTCTCCACGGAGGAATTTATTATAATTCATTTTGATGAACTTCATCTTCTCCACATTTTGTGGAAGTAACCTCGTACGCTGATCGCTGGCAAGGTGACCGGCTGCACTAAACACTCTTTCGGAGTACACACTGGAGGGGGGGGGGGGGGGGGCAACTCAGGTAAAATAAAGCCAGTTTGTGCAAGGGCCTCCAAATTGCCTCTTTTTCCTGCCAGTATACGTACGGACTGTCTGACGTGCCTACTTGGATGCTATCACTCATATAATCCTCCACCATTCTTTCAATGGTGACAGAATCATATGCAGTGACAGTGGACGACATGTCAGTAATTGTTGGCAGGTCCTTCAGTCCGGACCAGATGTCAGTTTTTGCTCCTGACTGCCCTGCATCACCGCCAGCGGGTGGTTTTGGAAATCTGATCCTTTTCCTGGCAGCTCTAGTGGCGGGAGAAAATGAAGAAGGAGCTGTTGGCGGGTCACGTTCCGCTTGACTTGACAAGTGTCTCACCAGCAGGTCTTTGAACATCTGCAGACTTGTGTCTGCCAGAAAGAGAGATACAACGTAGGCTTTAAACCTAGGATCGCGAGCACGGTGGCCAAAATGTAGTGCTCTGATTTCAACAGATTGACCACCCGTGAACAGCGCCGTCTTTTCGTATGGGCTCAATGGGCTCTTTCCCAAGGACCCCAGGGGTAAAAGGGCCCTAGGCTGATAGCTGAGGGTCCCCTCTTTCCAGGGGTACCAGATTTTTGAAAATCGGCCCTGTGGAACGGGAGATATCCGACTTCAAAGCAGTGGTCCCCATCCAAGCCTGTTAATTGTTCTTACCAGCCAGATATCTCGGATTCTGTCTGGCTTAGAGTTTTTCTGAGGATATTGTCCAAAAGCTGGGACTCTCCCCTTTCAGTGGACCTGGTCGCTTGTCTCTACTATGCCCAGAACCAGAGATATCAGCCTTCAAGCAGCTGATCCCTGCTCCAGCTCCACACACTTAATATGTAGTTTTATATTTTTGTTGGTGGATTGCTCTGGCTCCTGAACTCTGATCCCCAAGTCCCCAGTACCTCCTGAAAGGTGGGACTCTCTAGTTTTTTCTATCCCTTTAAAGCTAAGAAATCTATTTCCAGGAACTGGAGATATCTGCAGGAAAGCAAGCTGCCCTGACCCCCGGAAAATGTTGAATATTAAGCCCACTCCACTATCCAACCCTCCTTTGTGTATTAAACACCCCCTACTACCCTGGAAGTCACGTACCAGGACCCCTTCATTCAGCACAATGTCCCCTTCTACAGTTTAGTGTTCTCCTTCCCGTCCCATCTGTGCAGTAAAGGAGTAATTAGCAGAAATTATTTCTCCAGGTCCTACATGCTGAGCGAAAGATAGAACACCCATACCCCCCGCGGGACATCAAAGCTGCCACTTATAGCAACCCGCACCACTGATGGTTGGATAGGGGCCCCAGTCCATTGCTGTGCCCAGGGGCCTACACTGCTGTTAAGACGGCTCTGCTCGTGAATCCTGGTTAAGCGAATGAAGGGCTCCATCCACAAGTCCCACATGCCTAGCGGAATCACTCCGTTTTAGCTCCTCCTTCAATTTCTCCAGCTTCTTCTGCAAAAGCCTGATGAGGGGAATGACCTGACTCAGGCTGGCAGTGTCTGAACTGACTTCACGTGTGGCAAGTTCAAAGGGTTGCAGAACCTTGCACAACGTTGAATTCATTCTCCACTGCGCTTGAGTCAGGTGCATTCCCCCTCCTTTGCCTATATCGTAGGCAGATGTATAGGCTTGAATGGCCTTTTGCTGCTCCATCATCCTCTGAAGCATGTAGAAGGTTGAATTCCACCTCGTTACCACCTCTTGCTTCAGCTGATGGCGGGGCAGGTTCAGGAGTGTTTGCTGGTGCTCCAGTCTTTGGCACACGGTGGCTGAATGCCGAAAGTGGCCCGCAATTCTTCGGGCCACCGACAGAATCTCTTGCACGCCCCTGATGTTTTTTTAAATAATTCTGCACCACCAAATTCATTGTATGTGCAAACATGAGACGTGCTGGAATTTGCCCACATGTAATGCACGCACAATATTGGTGGCGTTGTCCGATGTCACAAATCCCCAGGAGAGTCCAATCGGGGTAAGCCAATCTGCAATGATGTTCCTCTGTTTCCGTAAGAGGTTGTCAGCTGTGTGCCTCTTATGGAAAGCGTGATACAAAGCGTAGCCTGCCTAGGAACGAGTTGGCGTTTGCGAGATGCTGCTACTCAGAGGCGGAACTAGCGCCAGTGCAGGCAGTGCCTTGCACTGGGGCCTGCCTCTGTCAAGGAGCCCAAAGCCAGAGCGGCATGTAATGAGTCAAACTGACTCATTACATGCCGCCTGGCTACCGCTGTGTGCCACCGCCGAGGAGAGGATGCGCACCGGCTACGGAGGGTGAGGAGGAGGAGGGTGGAGGAGGGAGCCGCAGCAGCGCTGTGTCATTGGTAGAAGCGCTGCTGCTGCTGGCCCTCTCCTTTACCATAGGCTGCCCTCCGCCGCTGTGAATGCTGGGATGCGCATCGCATCCCAGCATTCACAGCGGCGGAGGGCAGCCTATGGTAAAGGAGAGGGCCAGCAGCAGCAGCGCTTCTACCAATGACACAGCACTGCTGCGGCTCCCTCCTCCACCCCCCTCCTCCTTCTTCTCCCCTGCCAGAAGCTGCAAGAGGAGCATGGGTTGCGTACGTCCAGGTCCTTTGCACGAAGGCAACATAGACACAACGAGGAGCCTGAGCCAGCGGAAACGGTAAGTATACCTATTATATCTATCTATCTATCTATCTATCTATCTATCTATCTATCTATCTATCTGTCTGTCTGTCTGTCTGTCTGTCTGTCTGTCTGTCTGTCTGTCTATCTATCTATCTATCTATCCTGTTTGCCATAATGTGTAAAAAATGGGACGCTGTCTGCCATAATGTACAAAAAATGGGACGCTGTCTGCCGTAATGTGCAAAAAATGGGACGCTGTCTGCCGTAATGTGTAATAAATGTGACGTTGTCTGCCGTAATGTGCAAAAAATGGGACGCTGTCTGCTGTAATGTGCAAAAAAATGGGACGCTGTCTGACGTAATGTGTAATAAATGGGACGCTGTCTGCTGTAATGTGCAAAAAACGGGACGCTGTCTGCCGTAATGTGTAATAAATGGGACGCTGTCTGCCGTAATGTGCAAAAAATGGGACGCTGTCTGCCGTAATGTGCAAAAAATGGGACACTGTCTGCCGTAATGTGTAATAAATGGGACGTTGTCTGCTGCAATGTGCAAAAATTGGGACGCTGTCTGCCGTAATGTGTAATAAATGGTACGCTGTCTGCCGTAATGTGTAATAAATGGGACGTTGTCTGCCGTAATGTGCAAAAAATGGGACGCTGTCTGCCGTAATGTGCAAAAAATGGGACGCTGTCTGCCGTAATGTGTAATAAATGGGACGTTGTCTGCTGTAATGTGCAAAAAATGGGACGCTGTCTGCCGTAATGTGCAAAAAATGGGACGCTGGCTGCCGTAATGTGCAAAAAATGGGACGCTGTCTGCCGTAATGTGTAATAAATGGGACGTTGTCTGCCGTAATGTGCAAAAAATGGGACGCTGTCTGCCATAATGTGTAAAAAATGGGACGCTATCTGGCGTAATGTGCAAAAAATGGGACGCTGTCTGCCGTAATGTGCATAAAATGTGACGCTGTCTGCCGTAATGTGTAATAAATGGGACGTTGTCTGCCGTAATGTGCAAAAAATGGGACGCTGTCTGCCGTAATGTGTAATAAATGGGACGCTGTCTGCCGTAATGTGCAAAAAATGGGACGCTGTCTGCCGTAATGTGTAAAAAGGGGACGCTGTCTGCTGTAATGTGTAAAAAAGGGACGCTGTCTGCCGTAATGTGTTAAAAGGGGACGCTGTCTGCCGTAATGTGTAAAAAAGGGGACGCTGTCTGTCGTAATGTGTAAAAAGGGCACGCTGTCTGCCATAATGTGTAAAAAGGGGACACTGTCTGCCGTAATGTGTAAAAAAGGGGAAGCTGTCTGCCATAATGTGTAAAAGGGTCTCTACCTGGTGTAGTGGTAGTACCGTGCGGCGTAATTTGAATAATGGAGACTACTGTGCACCGTTATATGAATTGGTATTATTTTGTGGCCACACCCCTTCCCCACGAAGCCACGCCCCTGTTTTTTTTGCGCGCCTGCGGCGCACACTGCCTCTGTTTTACATAGAGGAGCGGGGCTCCGATGCCGTTTCTTGCACACAGCACTAAAATGACTAATTACGGCATTGTTGCTAGGTATCCATTTCCCTGGCCCTGAGCAGGTCCCCCTCACCAGATCCTCTCCAGGGGTGAGGCGGTGGACTTAGATGGGGGGGGGGGACCCAAAGCATTTTGTCGCACATGGGCCCACCGCTCGCTAGTTCCGCCACTGCTGCTACTGGTGCCACCGCTGCTGCTGTTGCTGCGGGAGGCAATACATCTACCCAGTGGGCTGTCACAGTTATATAGTCCTGAGTCTGCCCTGCTCCACTTGTCCACATGTCCGTGGTTAAGTGGACATTGGGTACAACTGCATTTTTTAGGACACTGGTGAGTCTTTTTCTGATGTCTGTGTACATTCTCGGTATCGCCTGCCTAGAGAAGTGGAACCTAGATGGCATTTGGTACTGGGGACACACTACCTCAAGAAATTCTCTGTGAACTAACGGCGGATACCGGACGCACGTCTAACACCAACACAGCTGCCAAGGCCTGAGTTATCCGCTTTGCAACAGGATGACTGCTGTGATATTTCATCTTCCTCACAAAGGACTGTTGGACAGTCAATTGCTTACTAAAAGTAGTACAAGTGGTCTTCCGACTTCCCCTCTGGGATGATGATCGACTCCCAGCAGCAGCAACAGCAGCGCCAGCAGCAGTAGGCGTTACACTCAAGGATCCATCGAAGGAAACCCAGTCAGGAGAGGACTCGCCAGACTTGCCAGTGACATGGCCTGCAGGACTATTGGCGTTCCTGTCTAAGGAGGAAATTGACACTGAGGGAGTTGGTGGTTTGCACTGGGAGCTTGGGTACAAGAGGAAGAAGGGATTTAGCTGTCAGTGGACTGCTTCCGCTGTCACCCAAAGTTTTTGATCTTGTCAATGACTTCTGATGAATGCGCTCCAGGCGACGTATAAGGGAGGATGTTCCTAGGTGGTTAACATCCTTACCCCTACTTATTACAGCTTGACAAAGGCAACACATGGCTTGACACCTGTTGTCCACATTTCTGTTAAAATAATTCCACACTGAAGAGGTTTTTTTTTTTTTGTATTTTGACCAGGCATGTCAATGGCCATATTCATCCCACGGACAACAGGTGTCTCCCCGGGTGCCTGACTTAAACAAACCACCTCACCATCAGAATCCTCCTGGTCAATTTCCTCCTCAGCACCAGCAACACCCATATCCTCATCCTGGTGTACTTCAACAGTGACATCTTCAATTTGACGATCAGGAACTGGACTGTGGGTGCTCCTTCCAGCACTTGCAGGGGGCGTGCAAATGGTGGAAGGAGCCACCTCTTCCCGTCCAGTGTTGAGAAGGTCAGGCATCGCAACCGACACAATTGGACTCTCCTTGGGGATTTGTGATTTAGAAGAACGCACAGTTCTTTGCTGTGCTCTTGCCAACTTAACTCTTTTCATTTTTCTAGCAGGAGGATGAGTGCTTCCATCCTCATGTGAAGCTGAACCACTAGCCATGAACACAGGCCAGGGCCTCAGCCGTTCCTTGCCACTCCATGTCGTAAATGGCATATTGGCAAGTTTACGCTTCTCCTCAGACACTTTTAATTTAGATTTTTGGGTCACTTTACTGAACTTTTGTTTTTTGGATTTTACATGCTCTCTACTATGACATTGGGCATCGCCCTTGGCAGACGATGTTGATGGCATTGAATCGTCTCTGCCATGACTAGTGGCAGCAGCTTCAGCACTAGGTGGAAGTGGATCTTGATCTTTCCCTATTTTACCCTCCAAATTTTTGTTCTCCATTTTTTAATGTGTGGCATTATATATCAGTAATATATCAATAGCAAGGGCCTACTGTACTGTACTACTATATATATCTGGTGGTCCCCAAAATGCTGCACTGTACTACTATACTGCTCACAAACAATGCAGCACAGATATGGATACTTGAAGTGACACGGAGCTGCAAGATACAGCAATGGCCTACTGTACTGTACTAATATATCTGGTGGTCCCCAAAATGCTGCACTGTACTACTATACTGCTCACAAACAATGCAACACAGATATTGATACTTGAAGTGACACGTAGCTGCAAGATACAGCAATGACCTACTGTACTGTACTAATATATCTGGTGGTCCCCAAAATGCTGCACTGTACTACTATACTGCTCACAAACAATGCAGCACAGATATGGATACTTGAAGTGACACGGAGCTGCAAGATACAGCAATGGCCTACTGTACTGTACTACTATATATATCTGGTGGTCCCCAAAATGCTGCACTGTACTACTATACTGCTCACAAACAATGCAGCACAGATATGGATACTTGAAGTGACACGGAGCTGCAAGATACAGCAATGGCCGACTGTACTGTACTACTATATATATCTGGTGGTCCCCAAAATGCTGCACTGTACTACTATGCTGCTCACAAACAATGCAGCACAGATATGGATACTTGAAGTGACACGGAGCTGCAAGATACAGCATTGGCCTACTATACTGTACTAATATATCTGGTGGTCCCCAAAATGCAGCACTGTACTACTATACTGCTCACAAACAATGCAGCACAGATATGGATACTTGAAGTGACACGGAGCTGCAAGATACAGCAATAGTAACATAGTATCTAAGGTTGAAAAAAGACAATTGTCCATCGAGTTCAACCTATTTGTGGTCTCCTATGCACGATTATTTTGTATAAAATTTTGACTGAAGTTGATGACTGCCGTTACGTTTTACCCCTCTTTTTTATAATAACCATAGTGCGTGACTATGCCCCGTAACCCTGGATATCCTTATCCATTAGGATTTTATCTAACCCATTCTTAAAGGTGTTGACTGAATCGGCCATTACAACTCCCTCAGGCAGGGAATTCCAAACATGTATCGTCCTTACCGTAAAAAAGCCTTTACGCCGTATTGTGCGGAATCTCCTCTCCTCTAACCTGAGCCACAAGTTCTCTGTGTTGATCTAACCAAAAACAGGTCCTGCGCAAGATCTGTATATTGTCCCCTTATATATTTGTAAATGTTGATCACTTCCCCTCTTAATCTCCTCTTTTCCAGTGTAAACATGCCTAGTCTTGCAAGCCTTTCCTCGTATTCCAGCGTCTCCATACCCTTAATTAGTTTGGTCGCCCGCCTTTGAACCTTTTCTAGCTCCAGGATATCCTTTTTGTAGTAAGGTGCCCAGAATTGTACACAGTATTCAAGGTGTGGCCTCACAAGTGATTTATATAATGGGAGTATAATACTCTCGTCCCTAGCATCAATTCCCCGTTTTATGCATGCTAATATCTTATTAGCCTTCTTTGCTGCAGTCCTACTTTGGGTACTACTGCTTAGTTTGCTATCTATGAGGACACCTAAGTCCTTTTCCAGTACAGAATCCCCTAATTTTACCCCATTTAGTAGGTAGGTGTTATTTTTGTTCTTTTTACCACAGTGCATTACCTTACACTTGTCTGTATTGAAGCACATTCTCCATTTCGCTGCCCAAGCTTCTAGTTTAACTAAGTCGTTCTGAAGCGACTCAGCATCCCCCTCCGCATTTATAACTTTACACAATTTGGTATCATCTGCAAAATTTGACACCATGCTCTCTAGACCTTCTGTTAGGTCGTTAATGAAAATATTGAACAATAGCGGTCCTAATACTGAGCCTTGCGGCACACCACTTAGCACTTCAGTCCAAGTTGAAAAAGATCCATTAACCACAACGCGCTGCTCCCTATTATTTAACCAGTTTTTGACCCAAGTGCATATTGTGCACCCTAGCCCTGATTCTTGTAGCTTGTAGATAAGTCTCATGTGTGGTACAGTGTCGAATGCTTTGGCAAAATCTAAAAAGATTACATCCACCTCTTTACCGTGATCTAGGTTTGCGCTTACTGTTTCATAAAAGCCAAGTAAGTTAGTTTGACAGGATCTGTCCTTCATAAACCCATGTTGATCCTTTTAATGACCTTATTGACTTCAAGGAACTTCTGAATACTATCTCTTAGAATACTGATAAAGCTAAATATTTATCTTACTTAAAACCCTTTTAAGAGGTCTAAGAACACTGTACGCTATTAACGTATGGAATACCGTAAGGGTACGCACGTTGCGTAACAATCGCTTAGCCGTAGTCGAGACGCTCAAGCGCCACGTTCGCTCACGGCCAAGAGATCACTGGCAGGCACGCTATTGGCTGCCGACTAACGTAATGATTCGCTATAGCGTAGCGGACGCTCGGGACCACGAGGAGATCACCAGCGGCGCAGACGCTCACAATGTTAAACTTTTATAACTATACCATAAAACAGTGTATTATGCAGTAAACCTTGGTGTAGTGATAAGATGAGAATGCAACACTGTGTAAGCGGGTTTACACTAAAGCTGTTTGAGCGATAGAGACGCTCCTATTACCCACTGCAATATAATGAACACACAATACCGGTCTAAGGGTCTAACGCCTTTTAAGGAAATGAATGAACGTTCAAAAAGAGTAATACAATACAAGTCATACACTACCAATATAACATAGACTACCTAACCAGATAACTACACATGAAATACAATATCAGTACAATAACTATATAAGAGAAACGAGAGAGAAAGAGAAGAGAGAGAGAGAGAGATATGGCTCACAATAACAAGAAAGACAATATGATTGCGGAGAAAAACTTACGCACAAAGGGGAACGATCGCATGCGCCTCTGGATATCCAGCTCCCGATTATCAGCAATGAGAACCGTTGAAGAGTGAGAGCTGGATATGATCGGTTTGTCTATTTATGCCCCACACACAATACAATTTAATGGTCCCTACAATCTCATTGTTCATTGGACACAGGAATTCGTCTTCGCATTATAACAAAAGGTCATAGGTTGATTCATACAGGTGGGCTGTGTCTACTTCCAACTGCTCAGGTGGGTGGGAAACTAGGTTTCCCGCCGCATGGATAAGTAAGTGCAAATAATAGTAAATGGACATAAACTTCTTATGTCCATAACTATTCGCACGAGCGATTAATCCGCTTCAAACCAACACCGGAATATTGCTAATTAAAAACTCTTCCGATGGATACTAAACACCACTGTATGACTCATGTCTGACCCTTCGTAGCAAACAAAGAGGGATCTCTATGTCCATGAACATGCTATATTAACTAAACTTTCAGAATCTATCAAAGGGACCATAATCTATAAAATACATTATATAGTTAAAATATGTTACGAACGAGTCGCCCGCCAGACGCACATAAACTCTACCGTAAATGCGCACACTGTGCGCCCGCGGGTGCACGCAACAGCGAGTATGCGCACGCACGGCAGGGCTCATGAACGTGCAACAGGCACTCGCATGAGGTGCAAATATGGCAGTGTGTAGCGTGATATTTTTCTGACTTTGACAGTCCACCCTTTGGCAGTCAACAATAACTGCCACTTCCTAAAACATTTCAAAAAGAGAAAAATATATGTCATGTGTAAATATTTCTATGGTTGGGTAGGGGAGGAGAGGAGAAGGTAGGAAAAGGGTATGACCTAGTGAGATAGCAGAAGCATGTGTGAATGAATCCGTGTTTGGGGGGTCATGTATAATCGTGCCGTACGTGTTTTAAATCAAGCTTTGAGGTATTGCGAAGTATACATTCGAATTCCTTCTTATCCCGTGGTACGGGTCTGTGGATGGGCTGTCAAACTTTACCGAGCTCTCTTCGGCTTTTGGTTGCAACAAAATGGGGGAGCACAATTTAGTTGATGATACATGAATGGGGGAATATGTGAATGCTGATATCTGTGCCGGTATTCCCTATCGACTATGTGTGTAATTACCTGAAGGTTGTAGAGATGAAGATAAGACACAATTATGGTAAATGCAGTGGTATTCTATGTCAGGTTAATGAACATTTGTCGGTTGAAGTCTTGTTCGGTGTCTGTTGAATGCAGTCTTCTTTGGGCTTTTGCCAAAAGGTGTGGGCAAAAAGCTTTGTCAATGTCCATAGACTTACAAAAGTGTTGGGCTAGTGTAATTTTAAAATTTCTAGGGAAACTGGGGGTCTATGGCATAGTTCATCAAATATCTGTGTATAAGGTTGTCAAAACTTCTTCTTTAATCCATCAGTTGTCTGTATACAGGGTCATCAAATTCCTCGTCCAAAGTGGGTCTTTTTACCTTGGAAAAAACGGAAAAACAGGTGAAAGAAACGGACCGTATAATCGCATTTTCATCACATCATTGTCTCTACCGTTGGGTCATAAATCAAATCCATTGGAATTACAATTTCCTCACTCCTTAAACTCATCACCCTAGTACTTCGTTTACACTTCGTTAAAGCCTGACCGCATCTAAATATCAAGCCAATCGATATGACAACACCCAAGATACATAGAAGAAACTTCCCTACATCCATTATGACTCCTTGAGCCCATTCTCCTAAACCAGAGAACCAATTTTGCGGGTTCAACCATGACACCCAACCAGTCAGCTCATTACCCACAACAGCAAGGGTGAGATTGTGTCTCCTGCGAAATTCCCACTTTAATTGGAGAATGTCGTCCATCTTTTGGTCTATGACCTCGACCGGATCCTCGGTACTATTCGTAATATATGTGCAGCATTTCACGCCGTACTGCGTTGCCAGTGTGACACAATATCCACCTGTCACTGCCGTGAGATAATTGAGAACCATTCTATGCTGAACCAGTTCTGTTTTATAAGCTTGAAGCTCTCTTCCAGTATACCTAAAAGTGTCATCATACATTTCTGTGATATTGTCTAACAAATTTGCGAGCGCAGATATGTATTTATAATTCAACACTCCTCTGGCGGTGCGAGTGATGTCTAACGCAAGTAAAACCTGAATCCCGGTGGATTCATGGATCATGTCAGAGGCCGGATGCTCTGTTCTTTCTATCAGGTGCCGTTTAACTACGTGCTCGTAATGAGTGTGAGTATAAGGAGCTTGGGCAACACGGTGTATATCTTTCATTTTGGCATGTGATACAGTCATTACCTCAGGCAGTACTTTTCCAATATAACACAATCCTTCAGAGTTTGGGGCAAGCCACTTATACGCCTTCCTCCCGCATATGAAATATGCATCATCGGGGAGAACATATGGGACGGAATAGGACATAACCATATTACACATCTTCCATGTGAAATCTCCTAACCCTAATTCTCCCATCTGTCTAGTACACGTATCAGTTTGTACGATATGTGCACAGTATCCTGGTGATACCTCTCCAACTCTCGTAATCCTACTTCCTAGGGTATACCTATATCGGAAAGATTTTTCTCTACTGGCTATGTGGCGTATAAGCTCTGTATCTGTCGGCATTCTATCTGCTCTATATGAAAAGGTCATGGTTTGGTTACTCCATGACACTTCCCAATTTCCTGGCTTTCGGGGATTGGAAATGTTAAAACATATTAGGGATCTAGCCACATGATATTGGTGGAGCTTCAAACTAGGAGGACTGGAGATATTAAACCTCCTGTCCACCGGCCTCCCACCACTTAGCTCAAGTACCTCCCCTATCGTTAAAGGAAATGGTACTAAGCCTGATTTACTATGGCCTTGAGGTACTTGAGAGCATACCCAACAATCTGTCTGATTTAACACATTACCCACTAAGGAGTGATAGTCACTCAATGGATGCCGGTCCATGTGGATATTAAAACTGGATTGGCATTTCTTGATACACCCATCCTCAACTACATTGTCACAGAGCCTACAGATACAGTTTTCTTCGGCTAACAATCCTTCACAATTCCTTCGATGGTCTATGTTATCGGATCGTTTTCTGATACTCGCCTTTACTTGTTGGTTAAGTTGTTCTTGGAAAACTACGCCTCCATCTTTGTCATCAGAACCCATTCCAGAACCTTTCTCGACCTCCATGGTACTCTCGCCGGAACAGACTGCTCTGGTCAACATCATGGTCAACAGGAAAATCCGGATCACAGTCTCTTGGGGCAAGTCCATCTTAGAGGAGGAAATGGAGAAAAATGAGAAGGGGGAAAGAAATAATTGAGGGAGATGGGATGGGAAGTGGAGAAAAACAATAAAAGGGAGCAGGGAATCGACAATTGCTTTCGATCTTGTGATTTTCAATGCTCAGGTGCCGCCTCAGTCCTCCTGGAACAGACACTCCAGTGATACAACTTCCTCTACCGTCTGTTCCTTATCACGGGACCTCTCTGGATCAGCAACCTTCTTACAATGGGACGAATGAACCCAAGTCTCTCTCTCGGCAACCTTCAATGCTGTAGTGCTAGTCAATAAGACTTGGTATGGTCCTTCCCATCTGTCAATAAGGCAACCTGAGCGTAGAAAATTCCGTATCATTACATAATCCCCAGGTTCAATGTCATGACAATAACTATCTGGTAAATCAGGAACCACCAACTTCAAATTATCATTTTGATTCCTTAGCTGTTTACTCATGTTAATCAAGTATTTTACAGTCACTTCATTGTTACACTTCAAATCATCCTAAGGGTTAATCATAACATGCGGTTGTCGACCAAACAAGATTTCAAAGGGAGACAGATTAAGAGGGGACCTGGGAGTGGTTCTGATGCTGTATAGTACAATGGGTAAAGCTTCTGGCCATGTCAATCCTGTTTCTGCCATAACTTTGCTCAGTTTATTTTTAATAGTGCTGTTCACTCTTTCCACCTTCGCACTCGCCTGTGGACGGTATGGAGTGTGCAGCTTGCTATCAATTCCCATCAACTTACACATTCCTTGAAAGACATCACCTGTAAAATGGGTACCCCTATCACTTTCAATTATTCTAGGGATACCATATCTACATACAAATTCCTGCACAATTTTCTTAGCAGTAAACATAGCGGTATTTGTGGCCACAGGAAATGCTTCGACCCAATTTGAGAACACATCTATACAAACAAGTACATATTTCAAATTTCGACAAGGGGGTAATTGGATAAAGTCAATCTGTATTACCTGAAAAGGTCCGCCTGTAGGTGGGATATGAGATGGTTCTGTTGGTATTGCCTTTCCGATATTCTTTCTCAAACAGGTAAGGCATGACATTGCTCTCTTACCTGCATGGGATGAAAATCCTGGGGCGCACCAATATGCTCTTACCAACTTACACATTCCCTCCTTGCCCAGATGAGTCAGCCCGTGTGCTGCCTCAGCTAAACATGGAAGATATGCTCTGGGGGCCACTGGTTTACCTTGTCCATCCGTCCAGAGTCCTGAGGACTCCTGGCCATATCCCTTTGCCTTCCAGACTGCCTTTTCCTGTGTGGAACACAAATTTTGCATTTCACACAGCTTCTGTGTGTTGATGGTATTAAATACCATCAGTTGTGTGGTGTCTGTCTGTCTGGGGGTACCAGCTGCTAACTTAGCAGCTTCATCTGCTCGGCTGTTACCAAGTGATACTGGGTCTTGGCTATATGTGTGTGCTTTACACTTGATAACAGCCACTCTGTCGGGTTCCTGTATCGCTGTTAGAAGCCTTTTGATGTGAGCTGCATGCGCTACCGGTGTACCAGCTGCCGTCATGAAATTTCTGAGGCGCCGTAGGGCTCCGAAATCGTGGACTACCCCGAATGCGTATCTAGAGTCGGTGTAGATATTGGCTGACTTGCCCTTAGCCAATTCACATGCTCTGGTTAGGGCGACCAGTTCAGCAACCTGGGCTGAGTGAGGTGGGCCTAGCGGTTCAGCTTCTATGGTGCCTTGGTCGTCTACGACTGCGTATCCAGTACACAAGTCTCCCGAGTCTGACTGTCTGTGACAACTACCGTCAGTGTAGAAAGTAAAGTCTACATCTTCTAGTGGGTTGTCACTGATGTCAGGCCTTGCCGTGAAATTTTGGGTCAAATATTCCATACAATCATGTGTGTCATCCTTTGTATTAAATCCTCCTTCCCCATCACTCTCATCCTCCACCCTTTGTGCCTGTCCAGGCACACCTGGGAGATATGTTGCAGGATTTAATGCACTGCATCTCCTTATGGTGATGTTTACGGGGGCCATTAGTGCCAATTCCCATCTTGTAAACCGCGCTGATGAGACGTGCCTGGTTTGGGCAGAATTTAGCAAGGCTGACACTGCATGTGGTGTATGAATTGTGATGTTGTGACCTAGCACTACATCTTCGCTTTTCGTTACTAGCAATGCTATCGCAGCAACGCTTTGCAAGCATGTGGGGAGGGATCTAGCTGAGCGCTGTAGTATGCTACCGGCCTGCTGGCATCACCGTGCTTTTGGGTTAGGACGCCTGCTGCGCAACCAGCACTTTCTGTTCCGTACAGCTCAAAGGGTTTCCCATAGTCTGGCATACCTAATGCTGGTGCCTGCGTTAGGCACTGTTTAAGTCTCTCAAATGCCATCTCGGACTCGTCTGTGTGCGAAATCCGATCAGGCTTGTTTGAGGAAACCATCTCCTGCAAAGGTAATGCTAGAATGGAAAATCCTGGGATCCAGTTACGGCAATACCCACACATTCCTAAAAACGTTCTGATCTGTTGCTGGGTTTGTGGCAGAGTCATGTCTCTAATTGCTTGAATTCTATCAGCGGTCAGGTGTCTCAGTCCTTGTGTTAGACAGTGTCCCAAATATTTTACTTTAGTTTGGCATAATTGTAACTTGTCTTTGGAAACCTTGTGTCCTGTGTCTGAAAGATGAAACAGGAGCTGTTTCGTATCCTTCAGGGATGCTTCCAATGAATCAGAACACAGTAGTAAATCATCCACGTACTGTATCAATACTGATCCACTCTCTGGTTGGAAAGACTGTAAACAATCATGCAAAGCCTGGGAAAATATACTTGGACTGTCTATGAAACCTTGTGGTAATCGAGTCCATGTGTATTGGACTCCTCTGTATGTAAATGCAAACAAATATTGGCTGTCAGGATGCAGGGGTACCGAAAAGAAAGCGGAGCAGAGGTCAATAACAGTGAAAAATTTCGCAGTGGGAGGGATTTGCATAAGGATGACAGCTGGATTTGGCACTACGGGGAACTGACTCTCAACTATTTTGTTAATCCCCCTTAGATCCTGCACTAGCCGGTAACCCCTCCCCCCCACTCTTTTTCACAGGAAAGATGGGACTATTGGCAGTGCTGGACGTTCTTACCAGAATGCCCTGTTGTAGCAAGCGCTCTATTACGGGATACACTCCTAACTCCACCTCTGGCTTCAGAGGGTACTGTGGGATTTTTGGAGCTATCCTACCATCTTTTACTTGTACAACTACCGGAGCTACGTTTGCCATTAATCCAGTGTCCTGTCCATCTTTTGTCCAAAGTGACTCTGGTATCTGGGATGTCATTTCTTCTACTTGGGATGGAGTCCTATTTGTCATAATGGTATGTGACAGTAATTTTGATGGGGAGTCTAACATGTCTCGCACTTCCTGAGCGTGATTCTCAGGTATGTCCAAGAATACACCTTCAGGAGTACAATAAATGACGCACCCCATTTTACACAATAAGTCTCTTCCCAGGAGATTAGTCGGTGCCGATGCAGCCAGCAAAAAGGAATGTTTGGTATGTAAAGGCCCTATTGTAATCTCGGCTGGTTTGCTAACAGGGTAGTGCTGGACTACTCCCGTTACTCCTATGGCTGGAATTGTCTTACCAGTGGTTCTCATGCCCACTGTCGAATTTATCACTGATTTGGCCGCCCCCGTATCTACAAGAAAGTTTAATGATTTACCAGCTACATTTATTGCAATTTCGGGTTCACTTCCAAGACTTGCAATCAATTTTACTGGCTGCAGATTACAGGTATGGCCACACCCCTATTGGGTATGGTGACCTCCCTGAATCCCGCTGGCAGCAACTACTTGTGAAGGGGTTAAATGGGAACTGCCAGAAGTTTGCCAGTCTCCTTTTGGGGGATATCTTTTTGTTTCCCCTGTATGTGGCTCATAACTCCGTCTCTGTGGACCCTGATCCCAATTTCGTGTGTCATGTCGTTGTCTAGGGGGTTGGTATGATCTTTGTGAATTTTTCGCTCTACAGTCTCGTGCTATGTGTCCCTGTTTATGACAAAAATAACATGTTACCACATTTGACTTACCCACAGGGTTTGGTGATCTATACAAAGGCTGCTTTGTGGTCAGGGCCTGTATACTTACGGCCATTAACTTATCACCTTGTGACTCCCTGTGTCTGGTGATATTCCGGTCGTGATCAATAGCAGCCTCTCTCAAAGTAGCCACCGACAGACCTCGCCAACATGGTTGCGTGGTCTGTACCCTTGTCTTTAATGCTTCTTTTAAACCATCCATTAGCACAGATACTGCTACTTCTTGATGATTTGCATTGGTCCTAATGTCCTCTATGCCAGTGTATTTTGCCATTTCTAATAGTGCCCGGTGAAAATACTCAGCAGCTGTTTCTGACTCTTTTTGTTTAATGGAAAAAATTCTATTCCATTTGGCTACCGCTGGGAAATACTCCTTTAACTGTAAATTTATTCTTTTTACATTGTCTTTGTTGTACACATCTGTAAGGGGTACATCCTGATCCAATCCACAGTCAGCTAAAAATTGAGCTGAGTCGACATTGGAGGGTAAACATGCCCTCAGCAATATCTGCCAGTCTTTGTTATTTGGCTCTACAGTATTTCCTAGGTCTCTGATGTATTTCTGGCTAGCAACTAGATCTTTCCTAGGATCAGGGAATTCAGACACTATGGTTCTTAATTCCATTCTGGAAAATGGGCTATACATGGCAATGTTCCTAATGGGAGTGACTCCTGTAGTGTCCGTTTTCCCATTTGGAACAGCTATTACCCTAACGGGAGCAAGTTTAATAACCTCATTCTGATTAGATTCTACAGCCTGTGGTGAAATGGTTTCAGCACAGTGTAAGGTGCCGTACTTACCCGTTGATACGACCTCACCTGTCCCTCCGCTAGGGGCCTTTGTTACTAATCTTAAGGGTTGGGCCGTGCCTACTGTTGTCTCTGATATGGTGGCTGCTAGAGAGAGCGCCGATATTGTTGATGCTTCGTCTTCTTGATCACACTCCTGGGGAAAGTTCAAAACAGGGTACAACTTGCACGGGTTAATACTTGCATTGGTTAACTTATTAACATTTACACAGTTGCTAAGTGTTTGTTTGTTACACCCTAATGCGTCATTCTCCGCAACCAATTTCTCTCCTGATATGTATGGTGGCGGCGGGGCCGTGGCTATCAGTTTCTTGATAGGATTAGATCCCGCCGCCTGAGCCAATCCTCTCTGTATTTTACCCTCCTGTTGCCATAGCTGCAAATAATCATAATGTTTGATTCGTCTCTTTGCTGATTTAATGAGACATATCCTTCTCCTCAGATTTTGTAACACTTCTGGGCTAAAGCTGCCTACTCTTGGGAACTTCTCCCCGTCATGTACCGTCATTCTCTCCCATTCATCACATAAAACTTCTGTGTGTGAACCGTATTTTTCACACATTACGTACCTTGCCGACCCGATTGGTCGGTTCACTAAATCAACCCGAACCGAGGTTGATCGCCCCCTTCCTGAACAACTGGCCCCCATAATTTGCAGGTGTTGCTTGCTCTACCTCTGACCTTTATATCAGGGTCTTCAACGAACCCTTACAAAAAACCAAAATATTCAAAGATAGGTTGACGGTGGTGGTTTACCGAGTACCCCACTTACTCGCCCACGCCGACCAATACGACCTCCACACTGATATAGTGCTGGCGTACTCGACCCAGGGCCCCTATGTACCTTTGTTTACTGGAACATGTGAGTGTGATCCGCAGAGCATTAACCCTTTCCAGTAACTGTGGGGTTGTTGGATAATTCCTGAGTGACCAGCGAACTTCCCTTTTAAAAATAAAAAATTACACAAATCACGTTAGAATGTACAAATAGCGTTTATGACCCTTTTCGTACACAAATGGTACTAGGTCAGGTTACTAACTAATGCACACAATTACGTGCGGTACAATCGTTCAGTACATAAGCAACTAATCTTATGTACGGAGCGACCAGTGGAATCGACATTCAGCAGCTGCGAATTCCTTCAGCCTGAGCTTTATGGCCTATATGGGTTCCGCCCCAACCCTTCTTGGTGTTGGGCTACTTGACTCTATAGCGGACTTCCTTGTCTGCTGTACCTGGACCTCCTGGTCTGTTATGCGACCTCCTGGTCTGCTACAGTATGACCTCCTGGTCTGCTACACTCTAATGCTCTTTATATGTTTAACAAGGGATGCCTCCCTAGCCACCATGTATGTCACTTACACGTATGTACTTTCACGAGAACTCGATGATTTCTGTGGTTCAATCCCCAAAATTGTAAAAACTTATATAATTGCAAACACTCACTCACCACATGTACACTTTTGTTTCTATTTCTATTTCTGCGCAGAAATTTCTTTCCTTTAGACCAGATGTGTTGTAAATTGGAGAAGGATCTATTAGCTTAAATTTCGGACACTGAAATAGACTTGCGCTATTTATCGCGTTGCCACCTCTTCGCCTGCTAAAATAACACTTATCGTGTGATTTGAGTTACGTGGGCGTACCCAGACGCTCCGTTGCGTAATATACGCTGCGTGCGTCGGCCTTTGAGTTGCGTGCGTGAGTCTCAGCCTTTTGTTAGAGACACGTGTACGCAATGCAGATATCTACCGTAACACAACTAACACGTTTATCAATGTAGATGATCCTTGATCATCTACCGAGCACCACACCAATCTCTCCTTGTATCTTTAGGTAGAGCTGCGTGCGTGCTTTTGCAATTTATCCCTTAATGTATTACTTTTACACTTTAACTATGAAATAGCGACAAATCTCTCTTAGCACGTTTATCAATTTTAAAATGGCAAACAGGAGAGTGATATATGAAAATACACGAATAAAAAGAAATGCAGATATGCGTGTGTGCGTACGCAAGATAGAAATAAACAGTTTTAAAAGACACTCGCGTGTTGTTCTTACCTCCGGTTCCGGATTCCCTCAGCACCCTTTACTAAGCGAAGCAGACGCTTATCCAGACAGCACTGCGAGGAATATGATCTCCCGCCCTTTGCTGATGGATAATGTCTGCTGGAATTACCTAGCAGAGATATGTGAAGGACGGACGAGCCGCCAATTGATAAAGCTAAATATTTATCTTACTTAAAACCCTTTTAAGAGGTCTAAGAACACTGTACGCTATTAACGTATGGAATACCGTAAGGGTACGCACGTTGCGTAACAATCGCTTAGCCGTAGTCGAGACGCTCAAGCGCCACGTTCGCTCACGGCCAAGAGATCACTGGCAGGCACGCTATTGGCTGCCGACTAACGTAATGATTCGCTATAGCGTAGCGGACGCTCGGGACCACGAGGAGATCACCAGCGGCGCAGACGCTCACAATGTTAAACTTTTATAACTATACCATAAAACAGTGTATTATGCAGTAAACCTTGGTGTAGTGATAAGATGAGAATGCAACACTGTGTAAGCGGGTTTACACTAAAGCTGTTTGAGCGATAGAGACGCTCCTATTACCCACTGCAATATAATGAACACACAATACCGGTCTAAGGGTCTAACGCCTTTTAAGGAAATGAATGAACGTTCAAAAAGAGTAATACAATACAAGTCATACACTACCAATATAACATAGACTACCTAACCAGATAACTACACATGAAATACAATATCAGTACAATAACTATATAAGAGAAACGAGAGAGAAATAGAAGAGAGAGAGAGAGAGATATGGCTCACAATAACAAGAAAGACAATATGATTGCGGAGAAAAACTTACGCACAAAGGGGAACGATCGCATGCGCCTCTGGATATCCAGCTCCCGATTATCAGCAATGAGAACCGTTGAAGAGTGAGAGCTGGATATGATCGGCTTGTCTATTTATGCCCCACACACAATACAATTTAATGGTCCCTACAATCTCATTGTTCATTGGACACAGGAATTCGTCTTCGCATTATAACAAAAGGTCATAGGTTGATTCATACAGGTGGGCTGTGTCTACTTCCAACTGCTCAGGTGGGTGGGAAACTAGGTTTCCCGCCGCATGGATAAGTAAGTGCAAATAATAGTAAATGGACATAAACTTCTTATGTCCATAACTATTCGCACGAGCGATTAATCCGCTTCAAACCAACACCGGAATATTGCTAATTAAAAACTCTTCCGATGGATACTAAACACCACTGTATGACTCATGTCTGACCCTTCGTAGCAAACAAAGAGGGATCTCTATGTCCATGAACATGCTATATTAACTAAACTTTCAGAATCTATCAAAGGGACCATAATCTATAAAATACATTATATAGTTAAAATATGTTACGAACGAGTCGCCCGCCAGACGCACATAAACTCTACCGTAAATGCGCACACTGTGCGCCCGCGGGTGCACGCAACAGCGAGTATGCGCACGCACGGCAGGGCTCATGAACGTGCAACAGGCACTCGCATGAGGTGCAAATATGGCAGTGTGTAGCGTGATATTTTTCTGACTTTGACAATACCTTCCAATACTTTCCCCACTATAGATGTAAGACTAACTGGTCTATAATTACCTGGTTCAGCTTTACTTCCCTTTTTGAATATAGGCACTACTTCCGCTATACGCCAGTCTTTGGGAACCATACCTGATATTACTGAATCCTTAAAGATCAAAAATAGCGGTTTTGCAAGTTCAGAGTGAAGCTCCATTAGAACCCTTGGGTGAATACCATCGGGACCTGTGACTTATTAATCTTTAAATGTTTTAATCGGTCACAGACTACTTCCTCACTTAAATAAGTACCTATCAGTGGGATATTCTCATTATTGAGATTATGTGTTAGTTCCTGAATTGGGTCCTCTCTAATAAATACTGTTGAAAAAAACTAATTTAGTGTGTCCGCTATATCATTATCATTTTTGCTTGGGGATTCGCTTTGCTTTCCTTTGCTACTAGTTTTTCAGTTTTTACTTTAGCCGCTCTTATTTCCTTTTTGCATATTTTGTTACATTCCTTATAGTGCTGAAATGACTCTGCTTCCCCGTCAGATTTGTATTTTTTTTAAATGCTCGCCTTTTCTTGCCCATAAGTTCCTTTATCTTTTTGTTAAGCCATATCGGTTTATGATTTTTATTCCTTTTTTTGCTGCTCGTAGGAATAAATTTGAGTGTATTTTTAGCTAGCAGGAATTTTAATACCTCCCATTTCTCTGTAGTATTTTTTCCTAAAAACAAACCTTCCCATTCAATATCCCTGAAAAATACCCTCATCTTTTCAAAATTCGCTTTGCTAAAGTTTAGAGTACTAGTTGAGCCAGTATAAGGCTGTTTATGAAAACTGATATTGAATGTGACCATATTGTGGTCGCTGTTTCCTATGGGTTCCCCTACTATAATACCTGATACCAAATCCCCATTGTTTGTTAATACCAGGTCTAAGATTGCATTGTACCTAGTTGGAAATATGGCCTACTGTACTGTACTACTATATATATCTGGTGGTCCCCAAAATGCTGCACTGTACTACTATACTGCTCACAAACAATGCAGCACAGATATGGATACTTGAAGTTACACGGAGCTGCAAGATACAACAATGGCCTACTGTACTGTACTACTATATATATACTGGTGGTCCCCAAAATGGTGCACTGTACTACTATACTGCTCACAAACAATGCAGCACAGATATGGATACTTGAAGTGACACGGAGCTGCAAGATACAGCAATGGCCTACTGTACTGTACTACTATATATATCTGGTGGTCCCCAAAATGCTGCACTGTACTACTATACTGCTCACAAACAATGCAGCACAGATATGGATACTTGAAGTGACACGGAGCTGCAAGATACAGCAATGACCTACTGTACTGTACTACTATATATATACTGGTGGTCACCATAATGCTGCACTGTTCTACTATACTGCTCACAAACAATACAGCACAGATATGGATACTTGAAGTGACACGGAGCTGCAAGGTACAGAAATGGCCTACTGTACTGTACTAATATATCTGGTGGTCCCCAAAATGCTGCACTGTACTACTATGTAGTATACTGGTCACACAACAATGCAGCAGATATTGAGCACTGATCATCAGAATACTGTCTAGAACGGAGTCTGACACGGAGCTGCAAGATACAGCAATGGCCTACTGTACTGTACTACTATATATATCTGGTGGTCCCCAAAATGCTGCACTGTACTACTATGTAGTATACTGGTCACACAACAATGCAGCAGATATTGAGCACTGATCATCAGAATACTGTCTAGAATGGAGTCTGACACGGAGCTGCAAGATACAGCAATGGCCTACTGTACTATACTACTATAATACTGGTGGTCACCACAATGCAGCACACTGAGCACCGATATTTGCAGCACACAGAGCACATATATTGAGCTTTTCAGGCAGAGAACGTAGCCACGTCCTCTCCGCTCAATCTCCAATGCATGAGTAAAAATGGCGGCGACGCATGGCTCTTTATATGGAATACGAATCTTGCGAGAATTCGACAGCGGGATGATGACGTTCGGCCTCGTTCGGGTTAACCAAGCAAGGCGGGAAGATCCGAGGCTGCCTCGGACCCGTGAAAAACACGTAAAGTTCGGGGGGGGTTCGGATCTCGACGAACCGAAACCGCTCATCTCTAAGTTTTACCAAACAGCGCATGTGCAGAAGCGAGTTCATGCATTTGATTTGTTTATGATTGATTCTGAGTCAGACGGATCTTACTCTGTGTAAATGGCCAGTGACTGGGCAACAACTTGGCGGCAGCACGCAAGAGATCTGTCTTGAGGAAGATACACAAAAAAACCCCAGTCACTTTGTGTCTGACTCAGGCCGCTAGCCTCCAGACCACTGCCATGTTGCCCTCCAGTATCAGCAGTTCTATAAGCCCTGAAGTTACAGTATTCACACCAGCGATGGTGAAAGGACTGAGGTGGAGCAAATGGCGCACAATGGGGACAGACTGACAGAGAAGCTGGAACACAGATAAGTAAAACAGATCATTACCATTCTTTCAGCATTTGTATTTTTTTGCATCATATACTTAAGCAGTGCATGTAGCTGGGAAGGCTTTGTTTGCGAGAACTTCCCTTTGTTTAGTACAAGCTAGCGGCACTTTGGTATGTACAGCGATCCACAGTTTACATTCGTGTACACTGAGACCTGCACAATATAGGTGTAACCGGCATCTTTCTCCACTATTTTGGCTTCATTTCAAAAGTTCTTCCATATAAAAATATGTTTTGATTGTATTTCTTTACAAATGAAAATATTTTTCAGCATATGTAAAATCACTTGGTTCTTTATAAAGAGACGCTGTATCCCAGTGATGGGCAATACGTAGCTCTAGGACCACGTGCAGCCCTCAGAGCCGTCCCTGAGGCTCCAGTCTCTAGCTCCTTCCTGCTTTACTGTCAGACTATTTGTTATAGCTCGTAGCATTTCTTTACAATACTTGTTGATGTCTTATTACATATGGGCTTCTCTTTCTTTGATTAAATGTATTGTTTTAGTTAATCACTAAGATGAAAAGTAATGGGTCTAATTCAGATGTGGTTGCAATGATGCACTAATGTGGTAATGCAGAAGGGTCTGATATACGTAGACCGCTCCTGCATGCATTAGTGATCCAGCGCGGTTTACTAGGATGCAGCATCGAATCACCTGTGACACCATCGGCCATCTGCGTAACTGCACGGGGTCACGCAGGCCGACTGCCACAACTCCAACGAAGAGGCCAGGAAATCTCGATCTCCGACGGAAATCCTGGCCATGGCACTCCCCTGTTGCTATCCCATTCCCCTCCCAAACGGCTATAGACTGTCAATCACTTGACATGTGCAGCTGTTCTGCTTCTGACTACAAGAAAATGGGTACTATGTGACATGGGAAGCAGGTATGTCGGGACCTGACTCAGGCCCAATGCATGGCACTTTTGAAGGTTAGAGGGTCGCTTATGTTGCCCCTATAATATCCTATTACTATGCTCCATTGGAGATTACCATCAAAGGGTCTACTATCAATGGTCAGAATTGAAGGTGCCATCTGTCTTTTACATCGATGTAAGAAAACCTTTGATGTAGAGATGAGCGGGTTCAGTTCCTCGGAATCCGAACCCGCCCGAACTTCAGGTTTTTTTACACGGGGCCGAGCGACTCGGATCTTCCCGCCTTGCTTGGTTAACCCGAGCGCGCCCGAACGTCATCATCCCGCTGTCGGATTCTCGCGAGGCTCGGATTCTATCGCGAGACTCGGATTCTATATAAGGAGCCGCGATGCTCCATTTTCACACGTGCATTGAGATTGATAGGGAGAGGACGTGGCTGGCGTCCTCTCCGTTTAGAGTGACTAGAGTACTAGAGAGAGACACAAATTTTGGGGAGCATATAGGAGGAGTACTACTTGCTGCTGATAGTGTGACCAGTGACCAGTGCCACCAGTTTAATTAATCCGTTCTCTGCCTGAAAAAAAACGATACACAGTGTGACACAGTCACACATACCATATCTGTGCTCAGCCCAGTGTGCTGCATCATATACTGTATATCATTATCTGACTGCTGAGTGCTCACTGCTCACACAGCTTAATTGTGGGGGAGACTGGAGAGCAGTTATAGCAGGAGTACATTTAAGTACAGTGCACACTTTTGCTGCCAGAGTGCTACTGCCAGTGTGACTGACCAGTGACCACTGACCACCAGTATTGTGATTGTCTGCTGACCACCAGTATATTGTGATTGTCTGCCTGAAAAAGTTAAACACTCGTCGTGTGGTGTTTTTATAAACGCATTCTGCAGACAGTGTCCAGTAGGTCCGTCATTACATAATATATACCTGTCCGGCTGCAGTACTAGTGTGATATATATATATTTTAATTTTATCTCATTATCATCCAGTCTATATTAGCAGCAGACACAGTACGGTAGTCCACGGCTGTAGCTACCTCTGTGTCGGCAGTCGCTCGTCCATCCATAATTGTATACCACCTACCCGTGTTTTTTTTTTTCTATCTTCTTGATACTAGTAGCTTACTTTAGGAGTCTGCAGTGCTGACAGACAGTGTCCAGCAGGTCCGTCATTACATAATATATACCTGTCCGGCTGCAGTACTAGTGTGATATATATATATATTTTAATTTTATCTCATTATCATCCAGTCTATATTAGCAGCAGACACAGTACGGTAGTCCACGGCTGTAGCTACCTCTGTGTCGGCAGTCGCTCGTCCATCCATAATTGTATACCACCTACCCGTGGTTTTTTTTTTCTATCTTCTTGATACTAGTAGCTTACTTTAGGAGTCTGCAGTGCTGACAGACAGTGTCCAGCAGGTCCGTCATTACATAATATATACCTGTCCGGCTGCAGTACTAGTGTGATATATATATATATTTTAATTTTATCTCATTATCATCCAGTCTATATTAGCAGCAGACACAGTACGGTAGTCCACGGCTGTAGCTACCTCTGTGTCGGCAGTCGCTCGTCCATCCATAATTGTATACCACCTACCCGTGGTTTTTTTTTTCTATCTTCTTGATACTAGTAGCTTACTTTAGGAGTCTGCAGTGCTGACAGACAGTGTCCAGCAGGTCCGTCATTACATAATATATACCTGTCCGGCTGCAGTACTAGTGTGATATATATATATATTTTAATTTTATCTCATTATCATCCAGTCTATATTAGCAGCAGACACAGTACGGTAGTCCACGGCTGTAGCTACCTCTGTGTCGGCAGTCGCCCGTCCATCCATAATTGTATACCACCTACCCGTGGTTTTTTTTTTCTATCTTCTTGATACTAGTAGCTTACTTTAGGAGTCTGCAGTGCTGACAGACAGTGTCCAGCAGGTCCGTCATTACATAATATATACCTGTCCGGCTGCAGTACTAGTGTGATATATATATATATATTTTAATTTTATCTCATTATCATCCAGTCTATATTAGCAGCAGACACAGTACGGTAGTCCACGGCTGTAGCTACCTCTGTGTCGGCAGTCGCTCGTCCATCCATAATTGTATACCACCTACCCGTGGTTTTTTTTTTTCTATCTTCTTGATACTAGTAGCTTACTTTAGGAGTCTGCAGTGCTGACAGACAGTGTCCAGCAGGTCCGTCATTACATAATATATACCTGTCCGGCTGCAGTACTAGTGTGATATATATATATATTTTAATTTTATCTCATTATCATCCAGTCTATATTAGCAGCAGACACAGTACGGTAGTCCACGGCTGTAGCTACCTCTGTGTCGGCAGTCGCTCGTCCATCCATAAGTATACTAGTATCCATCCATCTCCATTGTTTACCTGAGGTGCCTTTTAGTTGTGCCTATTAAAATATGGAGAACAAAAATGTTGAGGTTCCAAAAATAGGGAAAGATCAAGATCGACTTCCACCTCGTGCTGAAGCTGCTGCCACTAGTCATGGCCGAGACGATGAAATGCCAGCAACGTCGTCTGCCAAGGCCGATGCCCAATGTCATAGTACAGAGCATGTAAAATCCAAAACACCAAATATCAGTAAAAAAAAGGACTCAAAAATCTAAAATAAAATCGTCGGAGGAGAAGCGTAAACTTGCCAATATGCCATTTACCACACGGAGTGGCAAGGAACGGCTGAGGCCCTGGCCTATGTTCATGGCTAGTGGTTCAGCTTCACATGAGGATGGAAGCACTCAGCCTCTCGCTAGAAAAATGAAAAGACTCAAGCTGGCAAAAGCACAGCAAAGAACTGTGCGTTCTTCGAAATCCCAAATCCACAAGGAGAGTCCAATTGTGTCGGTTGCGATGCCTGACCTTCCCAACACTGGACGTGAAGAGCATGCGCCTTCCACCATTTGCACGCCCCCTGCAAGTGCTGGAAGGAGCACCCGCAGTCCAGTTCCTGATAGTCAGATTGAAGATGTCAGTGTTGAAGTACACCAGGATGAGGAGGATATGGGTGTTGCTGGTGCTGGGGAGGAAATTGACAAGGAGGATTCTGATGGTGAGGTGGTTTGTTTAAGTCAGGCACCCGGGGAGACGCCTGTTGTCCGTGGGAGGAATATGGCCATTGACATGCCTGGTCAAAATACCAAAAAAATCAGCTCTTCGGTGTGGAAGTATTTCAACAGAAATGCGGACAACATTTGTCAAGCCGTGTGTTGCCTTTGTCAAGCTGTAATAAGTAGGGGTAAGGACGTTAACCACCTCGGAACATCCTCCCTTATACGTCACCTGCAGCGCATTCATAATAAGTCAGTGACAAGTTCAAAAACTTTGGGCGACAGCGGAAGCAGTCCACTGACCAGTAAATCCCTTCCTCTTGTAACCAAGCTCACGCAAACCACCCCACCAACTCCCTCAGTGTCAATTTCCTCCTTCCCCAGGAATGCCAATAGTCCTGCAGGCCATGTCACTGGCAATTCTGACGAGTCCTCTCCTGCCTGGGATTCCTCCGATGCATCCTTGCGTGTAACGCCTACTGCTGCTGGCGCTGCTGTTGTTGCTGCTGGGAGTCGATGGTCATCCCAGAGGGGAAGTCGGAAGACCACTTGTACTACTTCCAGTAAGCAATTGACTGTCCAACAGTCCTTTGCGAGGAAGATTAAATATCACAGCAGTCATCCTGTTGCAAAGCGGATAACTGAGGCCTTGACAACTATGTTGGTGTTAGACGTGCGTCCGGTATCCGCCGTTAGTTCACAGGGAACTAGACAATTTCTTGAGGTAGTGTGCCCCCGTTACCAAATACCATCTAGGTTCCACTTCTCTAGGCAGGCGATACCGAGAATGTACACGGACGTCAGAAAAAGACTCACCAGTCTCCTAAAAAATGCAGTTGTACCCAATGTCCACTTAACCACGGACATGTGGACAAGTGGAGCAGGGCAGGGTCAGGACTATATGACTGTGACAGCCCACTGGGTAGATGTATGGACTCCCGCCGCAAGAACAGCAGCGGCGGCACCAGTAGCAGCATCTCGCAAACGCCAACTCTTTCCTAGGCAGGCTACGCTTTGTATCACCGGTTTCCAGAATACGCACACAGCTGAAAACCTCTTACGGCAACTGAGGAAGATCATCGCGGAATCGCTTACCCCAATTGGACTCTCCTGTGGATTTGTGGCATCGGACAACGCCAGCAATATTGTGTGTGCATTAAATATGGGCAAATTCCAGCACGTCCCATGTTTTGCACATACCTTGAATTTGGTGGTGCAGAATTTTTTTAAAAACGAGAGGGGCGTGCAAGAGATGCTGTCGGTGGCCAGAAGAATTGCGGGACACTTTCGGCGTACAGGCACCACGTACAGAAGACTGGAGCACCACCAAAAACGCCTGAACCTGCCCTGCCATCATCTGAAGCAAGAAGTGGTAACGAGGTGGAATTCAACCCTATATATGCTTCAGAGGTTGGAGGAGCAGCAAAAGGCCATTCAAGCCTATACAATTGAGCACGATATAGGAGGTGGAATGCACCTGTCTCAAGCGCAGTGGAGAATGATTTCAACGTTGTGCAAGGTTCTGCTGCCCTTTGAACTTGCCACACGTGAAGTCAGTTCAGACACTGCCAGCCTGAGTCAGGTCATTCCCCTCATCAGGCTTTTGCAGAAGAAGCTGGAGACATTGAAGGAGGAGCTAACACGGAGCGATTCCGCTAGGCATGTGGGACTTGTGGATGGAGCCCTTAATTCGCTTAACAAGGATTCACGGGTGGTCAATCTGTTGAAATCAGATCACTACATTTTGGCCACCGTGCTCGATCCTAGATTTAAAACCTACCTTGGATCTCTCTTTCCGGCAGACACAAGTCTGCTGGGGTTCAAAGACCTGCTGGTGAGAAAATTGTCAAGTCAAGCGGAACGCGACCTGTCAACATCTCCTCCTTCACATTCTCCCGCAACTGGGGGTGCGAGGAAAAGGCTCAGAATTCCGAGCCCACCCGCTGGCGGTGATGCAGGGCAGTCTGGAGCGACTGCTGATGCTGACATCTGGTCCGGACTGAAGGACCTGCCAACGATTACGGACATGTCGTCTACTGTCACTGCATATGATTCTCTCCCCATTGAAAGAATGGTGGAGGATTATATGAGTGACCGCATCCAAGTAGGCACGTCAGACAGTCCGTACTTATACTGGCAGGAAAAAGAGGCAATTTGGAGGCCCTTGCACAAACTGGCTTTATTCTACCTAAGTTGCCCTCCCACAAGTGTGTACTCCGAAAGAGTGTTTAGTGCCGCCGCTCACCTTGTCACCAATCGGCGTACGAGGTTACTTCCAGAAAATGTGGAGAAGATGATGTTCATTAAAATGAATTATAATCAATTCCTCCGTGGAGACATTGACCAGCAGCAATTGCCTCCACAAAGTACACAGGGAGCTGAGATGGTGGATTCCAGTGGGGACGAATTGATAATCTGTGAGGAGGAGGATGTACACGGTGATATATCGGAGGATGATGATGAGGTGGACATCTTGCCTCTGTAGAGCCAGTTTGTGCAAGGAGAGATTAATTGCTTCTTTTTTGGTGGGGGTCCAAACCAACCCGTCATTTCAGTCACAGTCGTGTGGCAGACCCTGTCACTGAAATGATGGGTTGGTTAAAGTGTGCATGTCCTGTTTAACAACATAAGGGTGGGTGGGAGGGCCCAAGGACAATTCCATCTTGCACCTCTTTTTTCTTTAATTTTTCTTTGCGTCATGTGCTGTTTGGGGAGTATTTTTTTGAAGGGCCATCCTGCGTGACACTGCAGTGCCACTCCTAGATGGGCCAGGTGTTTGTGTCGGCCACTAGGGTCGCTTACCTTACTCACACAGCTACCTCATTGCGCCTCTTTTTTTCTTTGCGTCATGTGCTGTTTGGGGAGTGTTTTTTGGAAGGGCCATCCTGCGTGACACTGCAGTGCCACTCCTAGATGGGCCAGGTGTTTGTGTCGGCCACTAGGGTCGCTTATCTTACTCACACAGCTACCTCATTGCGCCTCTTTTTTTCTTTGCGTCATGTGCTGTTTGGGGAGTGTTTTTTGGAAGGGCCATCCTGCGTGACACTGCAGTGCCACTCCTAGATGGGCCAGGTGTTTGTGTCGGCCACTAGGGTCGCTTATCTTACTCACACAGCTACCTCATTGCGCCTCTTTTTTTCTTTGCGTCATGTGCTGTTTGGGGAGTGTTTTTTTTGGAAGGGCCATCCTGCGTGACACTGCAGTGCCACTCCTAGATGGGCCAGGTGTTTGTGTCGGCCACTAGGGTCGCTTAGCTTAGTCATCCATCGACCTCGGTGCAAATTTTAGGACTAAAAATAATATTGTGAGGTGTGAGGTGTTCAGAATAGACTGAAAATGAGTGGAAATTATGGTTTTTGAGGTTAATAATACTTTGGGATCAAAATGACCCCCAAATTCTATGATTTAAGCTGTTTTTAGTGTTTTTTGAAAAAAACACCCGAATCCAAAACACACCCGAATCCGACAAAAAAAATTCGGTGAGGTTTTGCCAAAACGCGGTCGAACCCAAAACACGGCCGCGGAACCGAACCCAAAACCAAAACACAAAACCCGAAAAATTTCAAGTGCACATCTCTACTTTGATGGCCATCACAGAGCAGGCACTGACTGTAAAACAGCTGGCAGTGATACACACAAGTGTTGGTCCAATCAGGGAAAGGGAGTGGGGCTATGTAGGCCACACCAGGGGCGGAACTAGATCTGTGTTTCTCAACTTGGGGGAGGAAAATAAAACCATTGTCACCCTGTCTGTCACCGCTTGTACTGCCACACGCTTGGCTCTGGAACATGCGTAATAAGACACAAGATACGCTCCGCAAGTGAGAATACGTCCATCACTACAACAGCTCCTTTATTTACCTTTAATATTTTTTTTCCATATAATTAAGTTATTGGAAGCTTGATCTGAAATCCAATTCCCCCACTAATGGATCTTGGCTTTGTCTTAGAAATATAAAAAACCTGGCTGAGATATTGTTGTTTGCAAGATAGATACTGACGTGTTCCTAGTAATGAAGAAGAAATCTAACAACTCTGCTGTGGATTGTATATACTGTTTTTATACATTTCTTCCTATATAAATAGATTGTAGTATATATCCCATTTTACATCCCTGACATCCCCTGTTATAGCTAGTGACTTGTAACATTTACCACTTCTCATCAAAAAAGGGGTTCATATATAAAAGCTTGGAGAGAGATAAAGTGGAGAGAGTGCCAAAAGATGTTTGAAACGGGTTGGGATTGATATCCCGGTGGTCGGGTAGCCGATGGTCAGAATACTGATCGCGGCATCCCCATGAAGAGAATCTCAACAGGGGGAAGATAAGTATACTTATCTTCCCGTAATAGCCCCGTAACCAGTGGTCGAAGTGGGCTGGTATGCGGTGGTATGGCAAACCAGGAAGTCTTTTTTTTTATTGAGTTAAAGAGTGTGCAGCAGGAGGCGAGGCAAGTGGCCAGCCTGCTGCACATAAAGGATGCTGCTCCTATTCCTGCCTGGCGCCCACGCTGACTAGGCGGCTGCGTAGAGCGATGGACATGTGGGGCTCTAGGCTCTCTGCCGTTCACAGCCGCCCGCCGCTCACTTCTGACCACCGCTTGTCGCTCACCGCCGATGACCACAAATGGCGGTGGTCAGAGAGACCTCACCGCCACCGCACCGAAGTGCTCCTTCTCACTGCCACCACATCTGCTGCCCATGGGTTCCTTCGCCGCCGCCTACACCTCTGCACAGCCTCTGTCACTCTCCCTATCACTGCTGTCACTCTCTCTGTCCCTGCTGTCACTTTCCCTGTCCCTGCTGTCACTCTGCCTGTCCCTGCTGTCACTCTCCCTGTCCCTCTGTCACTGCTGTCACTCTCCCTGTCACTTTTGTCACTCTCCCTGTCCCTGCTGTCACTCTTCCTGTCCCTGAATTGTGGATCATTCCGTGTGGCATATTGTGAATTTTGGCTCATACTGTGTGGCATATTGTGGATTTTGTCTCATACTGTGTGGCATGTTGTGAATTTTGGCTCATTCCGTGTGGCGTAATGTGAATTTTGGCTCATACTGTGTGACATATTGTGAATTTTGGCCCATCCCGTGTGGCATAATGGGAATTTTGGCTCTGTGCGAATTTTGGCTCATTCAGTGTGGCATAATGGGAATTTTGGCTCATTCTGCGTGGGATAATGTGTAAGGGGCACCAGTGCTAGATAGTATAATGGGTCTTGCTATTGTGGTCCATAATGTGTATATGTTGTGGTACACTACAATTATGGACATGCCACCTTTTGAGTGAACACGCCCCTTTTTGAGTGCCACGCCCTTTTTCCAGAGCATGCACGCATAATTACAACCTTCACTTTTCCATACCCCCACTTCAAAATTCCCACTTCCACCACTACCCATAACCATAACCCTCCCTTTCCGCAGCCTAACCCTTCCTGGGAGTGCCTACACCAAAGCCACCCTTCCCCCAGCCTATACCTAACCCTCCCTCCCCGCAGCATAACCCTAACCCTCCCCTCACAGCTTAAATCTAACATTTCCCAGGCGGCTTACCTGTCAGATGGGCTGGCACAAGCTTGTTTGTGATTCTGGTGGTCGGAACTCCAGCGCTGGTATTGTGAACCTAGTTGGGATGCCGGTGTCAGCATTCCGAGTAATGTTGGTATTCTGGCATCGGTATTTCGACTGCCAGGATCCCAACCTGACCTGATCCCGTTTCAAACACAGCCTGTAAAATGGCATTTAGGAACTGACTAGTTAGTACTTTATCTCTCTCCACTTTATCTCTATTCAAGCTTTGATAAACCTATCCTAAAGTCTGTCGAGTTGGGTGGCTTAAAGGTGGTCTATAATAAGCCAGCTATGGGTGTGGTTTACTGATAGGTGTAAGTAAGGCAGTTATGGTGAACATGTGGCATCCTTCCTCCAGGTGGACTTTATATTATTTTTACAGATACGTCTGAATTTTCTTCTCTCATATTCCTCATTTTAGTAGCCATAATCAGGGCCAGATTAACAATGGGGCTGATGGAGCTATAGCCCCAAGCCTCCACATAATAATAGGCCCATGATGATGATGACCAGCCACTAGCTGACCACATGGTTGGCCATTATCGTAAGTATCAAAATTGCATTTTGATTTTTCACTCAAAATGATGCAACTTTTGTACTTTTAGCTATTTAGGGAGACATTCTGGCATAAAGTGTACCGAGTCTACATGCCTACATGTTATTGGGCAAACCTCCTCCACTTCTTATGATAGGCTCTTAAACATTTTCATCCCCAGGAGTCCCTTAATCCGTCCCTGAAATTAAAAGGTATCTCTACTGGTGATCATGAAGAGCCAGTCAATCATGTCCAATGAATACACTGAGAAGAAAGAGGCGGAGGAGAAAAACCTTACGCAGCTCCCTCAATCCATCCAGAGGCGTGTTATGAAATAAGGAGGTCCGTATGCAATATGTTTGCAGCACCTGTGTGGAAGATAGAAAAGACTTGGTACAATGTCAGAGGCTTTGCAATCTTCTACTTAGTTGCAAGCACACACTGAGAGCTTCAGAAATAAAACTACCGCCTGCCCTTTTGGGTAATTTAGAATTTCAAAGTGGAGAAGCTTCACACTTATTCTCCCTCTGACTGTCCCTTGGTATCACCAGTCTCCAGGACCTATTAGGCCCTACCCATAGACCGCTTACACATTCCGAGGCTGTGGATAAATATTGACTTCTTCCACAGCATAGGTTTTCCTATATTGAGGCTACACAGTATCTTAGGGAGGTTCTGTCCAAATTGTACCTGCCCAATCTAACTAACACATTAGATACGCATGTTTCTACTGGGACTTAGTCTACTTCCATTTTTTATTTTAGAAATAGGCCAGACATTGACCCAGAAACTTCCAGGTATGTGGACATGGGCTGTCTGCCTGCCTGCTACTTTTTTTTATCTACCTTTCCACTCTAAATATGCTGCCCTCTAGTGTTTATCAGTTTATCAGGACTTGGCGTTCACAATTCTGCAACAGAGCTACCTCTTACTCAGCACTTCAAATATCCAAAATATCAGACTGAGGAGGCAGTACTTTTATGTTGCTTTTGGAAATGCCACCATATATGATGATTTTGGGAGACCCTTGCCTCCTTTGATAACTCCATTCTAAACATTCTCTTCTGTGGTTCTACTGTGTGAGCTGTCTTTGAATACCTAGCTGTCAACCTACCATCCTGAAGACAGACAGGAAACTGCTAATGGATTTAGCGCCAGTTTGCCGCAAAGCTATTCTACAGTAGTGCATCCTAAATGAAGCTCCCTTGTTGGAGTTAGCCAGAAATAGACTCCTGGCTATTTTTAATGCTAGGAATGAGATATTCATACCCTCCCTTCCCTTGCCCAACTAAGTGGGCTCTCAAACACTGCTTCTAATACAGAACATGGTACTCATCAATTATTGGCTGACCACCTCCCTGCATACTTGTCTACTCTACCAGAATGGCTGGGAGGCTCCCAAAAATCTGGTGGCACTCCCTGCCATCCAGAAGAGTCTCCTGGAGTCAGCTTACACCCAACCACCTTCCCCTGCACCTACCCACACCATCCCCCTTGAGTGCCCACTCACCCCTGTAGCCACACCATATGAAGGAAGAGTGGGCGGGCAATGATGCAGTTTGCTCTTAATAGTGTTAGCATAGCCCTGCCCAGACTTTTCAATGCTGGTAAGGTGGGCATTAGTTTTATTAGTATGTACATTGGTGTTACCAGAAAAAGCAATTACCTGGACAGGGAATGGGTAATCAAAAGCCCTTTCATCTACAGTATGGTTGCATATAGATGACTTGGAGCTGGTTAGATTGTATATGAAAGCCATTTTTGGGCACTGAAAACAACAGAGGTATTCAAACTGCAGTCTGACCAAAAGGTGTGCAGGAACAAAGACCAAAATCATACATTATCTGTCTTCACATAAATTTATATTTCTACAAAAGCTGGGAGCTATTGCAATGTTTGTGTGCTCGTTAGAGGTGATTTAGGGCACCTGGGATCTATAGTTTGGGAAAAACGTGGTATATAACAAATTAAACATTCCAGAGCAGTCTTGTTTACAATCACTTTATAGCTAACAAAAACTAGAGATTAGTGTGGCTACTACACAGGGGAAATCATGTACAGTTATTTGTACTTAGGTTAAAAGTTGTATTGGCAGTCTTGGCATGGGCCCTGGATTACTGTATTAACTGCCCAGACAAATTGCAACACATTTGTCTGTGTATTCTGTAACTCATTTTATGTATATTGTTTTTGTAGTTAAGCATATTACTAATTTTTGTTAAAAAAAAGTGTTCCTATTATAATACATGATCCAGAACCCAGCCTTTTAAGAAGCTATTAGCTCACTAAAGTTAAGCTATAACTGCTATTTATTGCTACAAGCAGGGGGGAGAGTGCCAGTTTGTGTTGTAGAGACTGTACAATTGTAAGTGTTTAGGGACCTAACCTGTGGGCTGTGGCCCCTTTTATTTAGATGGGTGGTAGCAAGCAAGAGAGGTATATGATATAATGGGCACAGTAATAGAATATTCTTGTATAAACCCTGAACTTTGTGATACGCTAATGGATTTCCCCCTGATGGTTAAAGACCATAGACCCTCGAAGGTCAACCTGTTGATGGCCATCCCAACTGAACAGTGTTCAGAGTGAGGGTTAAACAGCAGAGCCTTTTTGGGACTCCTGCTCCAGAAACACCAGCGGTCTGATGAGACCCAGAATCACTGTGCCCATTACTAGGAAGCAGGATGGACCGTGGGTCACCAGGTCCAGTAAATGAAAAGTGGATGCCGGTGTTAGCATTACACAATATGTAATAGATTACATACACATGCCAAATGCTACAAAAATTCAATCAATTCGTTGAAGTAGGTGACCATTTAAGTTCCAAAACTCACAAACAATGTCAACATAATCACTACTGCTCTTAAGTGAAAGTAATTTTCTTATACATACTTAAACTGTTTGAAAAGATACAAATAACAACCAGTAAATTATGTTATAATCTTACCATCATACAAAGGTATTATAGAACACTTTTATTTTCTGAAGGTGAAAGCTTGGTTCTTATCTTGCAGGATGATTACCTGTCATTGCCAGTGTCCTTGAAAGGAATAATTCCCAAGGAAACTGTCTGTAGGCGGAACAATCATGATTTTTTTTTTTGAGCTATAGGTTTCAATGTCACCGCAACAAAAACGTGTAGACATTAAGAATTCTGTCTTATAGAGATATATTAGAAATATTATTTGTCCTTCCCAAATGGCAGGCGGATGACATTGCCTACAGTGGTCAGGGAACAAAAAAGGTTAGAAAGGACATTTTTTTGGCTTTTTATTGTTCATACATAAAGCAAATGGTCCTCAGCATAGTTCTACGTTGGCAGCACACATGGCCACTTGACCCGAACATGAATAATGAAGACCTTGTTGAATGCAGGCTGCATTTGTGGTCAGCGAGTGACAGCACACTGTGAAGATCTATTAGCTCCTGCATGAGCGTCCCACATAGGGCCTGATTCAGTGGCGCAGGCAATGTTGATGTTTGCACAGTTCAATGATTATTTGCTTCTGCGCATGTGCAAAAAAGTTCAGAAAACCCCTGCGGTGCATGCGTTACCCTAACTGCAGGCCTGGTTCAGATTTGGGTGCAACTTCGGTGGTGTCGCAATTAAGCAATTTTTGGTAGCCTGCTCATGCGTTGTGGCCGCAGTGCGCACGTGTCAAGGTACCTTTACGATGCTGCTTACAGTGAAGAATCAGTCACAAAGTGGTAGGAATATTTCTGCTGTCCTATTTGATTGGAGAAAAATCTGAATATAGGTAGATACGCCTTATGTGGTTTACTCTCCCTTCAGCGCTTTTGTAACTCTACAAACAGGTAAAAACAGGGGGAAAAATGTATTCCTTAGGATGTATTCCTTAGATAATAGAAGGGGAAAACAGGGATTTTTCTCCAATCAAATAGGACAGCAGAAATATTCCTTCTTGCCACTGCATTATTCAAATGGCATTTTAAATGTTTTAATGTTTCTTGTTTTCTCTTACGTCCTAGAGGATGCTGGGGTCCATATTAGTACCATGGGGTATAGACGGGTTTACTAGGAGCCATGGCACTTTAAGACTTTAATAGTGTGGTATGGCTCCTCCCTCTATGCCCCTCCTACCAGACTCAGTTTAGAAAATGTGCCCGGAGGAGCCGGTCACAGCTAGGGGAGCTCCTATAGCGTCTTTGGTTTTTTGTTGTTGTTTTTTTTCTCAAGAGTAACAGGCACAGGAAGGCTGCTGGCAACAGTCTCCCTGCATCGTGGGACTTGGGGGGGGGGGGGGGGGGGGAGTAGTGTCCAACCATCAGAGGTTAATGACCACTATCTCCGCTGACAGGACACTGAGCTCCTGAGGGTGTTGACCGTTAGCCCCTGAGGCGACCGCTCACTCCCGCAGCATGCCGCCACCCCCTAGCAGAGCCAGAAAATCGCGGTGGTGAGTGTGTCACCGATGACCCGACAAGCGGGGAGACGGTGTTAATGGTGGCAACAGGGTGGGAGCACAGTTCTGACACTGCGCTCCGGAGGCTCAGCTGTACACAGGTGCGGCGCTGTGAGGGGCGCCCTGGGCCAGCGCTATACCCTACAAAACTGGTCACTCAGGCTATCAGGGACATATGTACTACTGCTAGCGCCATTACCTCAGGCCAGTATAAACATCCAAAGTGCGGGCTTCTCAGAGCGGACCCAGCAGCTCACCAGCGCCATTTTCTCCCTGCAGAGCCACACTCTGAGATGTTGACAGGGAGCGCTGACCCTCCATGACTCCAGCTGTCCTGTGCAGTACCAAGGGGATTGTAGAATGGGGGGAGACTATCTAATACTGTGTAGTTCTATTAAGGGTACACAGTCAGAGCCAGGTAGTTATTCTGTAATTGCCTACTGAGGTGCTGTGTGTGCTGGCTCCAAGCTCTGTGTTTCTCTGAAGGTACTCGGGGGAAACTGTGTCTGACATTTTCCTGTGTGTGTGTGTGTGTGTGTGTATGCAAATTTCTCACATAACCATGTCCAGGGACTGTGTCTTGTGTGGCAGAATATGTATCTTCTCCAGAGGAATCTATTCCATGTACACAGGAATGTAATATTGTGTCTCAGCCTTCTGAAGCCGAACCCCAGTGGGTAGCTTTAATTAAAGGAATGATATTCCAGATTTCTACTATGATTGCGCATTATGAGACTGAATCACAGATTTTAAAACAATCTGTGGAGGTTTTGTCTGGTTCCATTCCCACTACCTCAATATCTCCTGGTGTATCCAAGAAACGTGCGCTTGCTCCGATTATGCAGGTCGACACGGACACCGACTCTGACACGGCAGAGGGTGATGCAGATATGCGGGGGGTGAGGCTTCCCTGGCAAGAGGGGTACAACTCATGATTGAGGCTATTAGGGATGTGTTACAAATTACTAACAAACCACCTGAACAGGTAGAGGAGGCTTACTTTACAGACCATAAGACCATAAGGCCTCCCTGACCTTCCCTGCGTCTAAGGAATTAAACGCATTATTTGAAAAATCCTGGGAAAATCCGGAGAAAAAATTCCAGATTCCAAAGAGGGTTCTTGTGGCTTTTCCTTTCCCTGAGGATGATAGGAAAAAGTGGGAAAATACGCCTATAGTAGACGCTTCTGTATCTAGACTGTCTAAAAAGGTGGTTTTACCTGTCCCGGGGTCTACCGCTTTGAAAGAACCGGCAGACCGCAAGATTGAAACTACGCTCAAATCCATATACACTGCTTCAGGAGTGGCACTAAGGCCCACTAATGCCTGTGCATGGATTTCTAAAGCCATAGTAATGTGGTCAGGCACATTACTAGAGGACTTAGATTCTATGGATAGAAGTGACATTGAATTGTTTTTACGTAATATACAGGATTCTGCGGGTTTCATGGTGGAGACCATGAAGGACCTGGGTAATCTGACTGCAAGGACATCATCCATGGCTGTCTCAGCACACAGGGGACTCTGGCTACGCCAATGGTCTGCAGACGCGGAATCCAGAAGAAGTGTGGAGAACCTACCCTTCACAGCTCAGGCTCTATTTGGGGAAGCATTGGATGCATGGATCTCCATGGCAACCGCCGGTAAGTAAACCTTTCTTCCCTCAGCCTCTCAGTCGGCGAAGAAACCTGTTTCTACGTCCTCTGTGCAGTCCTTTCGGTCTGCAAAAGCTAAAAATCCAAGACTCCTACCACTTTCTTCAGATGTGTGCGAGCAAAATCCAAAAACCGGCATCTGCAGGTTCCCAAGACCAGAAACCTGTCTCTGTGTCCTCAAAATCCCTAGCCTGACAGTGCACCTCCCTGCCTGGAGAATGGGCAGGTGGGAGCGAGGCTCAGACGTTTCAGTCACGTCTGGGTGTCATCCAGTCTGGATCCCTGGGTATAGGATATTGTGTCCCAGGGGTACAAACTGGAGTTTCAAGAGCTCCCACCCCACAGGTTCTTTAAATCAGGACTGCCAGCTTTGCTGACAGAAAGGGCCATCCTTCAGGAAGCCATTCACAAATTGGAAAGGTCAGATGTAATTGTTCCAGTTCCACCTCATCTGGTAAACCAGGGTTACTATTCAAACCTGTTTGTGGTACCGAAACTGGATTGTTCGGTCAGGCCAATTTTGAACCTGAAGTCACTAAAGCCTTATCTGAGGGAATTCAAGTTCAAAATGGAGTCTCTAAGAGCAGTGATCTCAGGACTGGAGGAGGGAGAGTTTCTGGTGTCCTTGGATATCAAGGATGCGTACCTCCACATTCCGATTTGGCTGCCACACCAGGTTTATCTCAGATTTGCGCTGTTGGACTGTCACTATCAGTTCCAGGCACTGCCATTCGGCCTCTCTCCACAGCACCGAGGGTGTTCACCAATGTAATGGCAGAGTTGATGATTCTCCTCCGCAGGCAGGGGGTTAATGTAATTCCTTATCTGGACGATCTGCTGATAAAGGCATCTTCCAGGGAAAGGTTATTGCAGTCCATTGCTCTCACGACTCGACTGCTCAGGGAATATGGATGGATCCTGAATCTTCCAAAGTCACATTTGGAGCCGACAAGGAGATTGTCTTTCCTGGGGATGATCCTCGACATGGAAGTGCAGAGGGTATTTGACGGCATGAAGGTTGAATGCCAGATATTACCTCGGAAGGACATTCCGAGCAAGGTTATTCCTACCCTGATACAGGCTAGGAAAGGAGTAACGTCTAAACATTACCATCGCATATGGAAAAAGTATGTATCTTGGTGTGAATCCAAGAAGTTTTCTACGGTGGAATTTCAACTGGGACGGTTTCTCCTCTTCCTGCAAGCAGGTGTGGATATGGGCCTGAGTTTGGGATCCATAACGGTCCAAATTTCGGCCTTATCCATTTTCTTCCAGAAACAACTGGATTCCCTCTCTGAGGTTCAGACTTTCTTGAAAGGGGTTCTGCACACCCAGCCTCCTTTTGTGCCACCTACGGCACCCTGGGATCTTAACGTGGTGTTACAGTTCCTCCAATCGGATTGGTTCGAGCCTCTACAGGAGGTTGAGGTCGGGAAGGCTGTCACTTTGTTGCCCTTAGCTTCTGCTAGACGTGTGTCAGAGTTGGGTGCTTTGTCTTGTAAAAGCCCCTACTTGATCTTCAATGAAGATAGAGCTGAGCTCCGGACAGAATAGATAGAGAGATAGATAGATAGATAGATACAGTAGATACTTACCATCTCTCCCCGCTGGCTCAGGCAGTCAGGCTTCTTGGTGCAGGCTTCATGCAGCAAATCCCGGGCAAGGGAGAAGAAGGAGGAGGGAGGGGGACTGGAGCCGCAGCAGCACTATGTAATTGGTGGTGGCGCCGCTGCAGCTGTTCCTCTCCTCCCGCATTGGCTGCCCGCCACCGCTGTGAATGCTGGGATGAGGGAAGCGCATCCCAGCATTCACAGCAGCGCCGTTCAGCCAATGCGGAAGGAGAGGGACAGCTGCGGCGGCGCCACCACCAATTACATAGTGCTGCTGCGGCTCCAGTCCCCCTCCCTCTTCCTCCCCTGCCCCGGAGCTGCTCCTCTTCTCTTCTCCTCCGGCCGCAGCGCACACAGCACAGGCGGCTTGTAATGAGTAAATTTGACTCATTACAAGCCGCTAACATGTTGCCCGTTGCGCCCTCAGGGTGACTGCACTGTGTGCCAGGCACACCTGGAACACACGTAGTTACGGCTCTGACCACCACATATACACACACAGTACACACTACACACACAAAGTACACACACAGTATACACTATACACAAACCCACCACCACATATATACACACAGTACACTCTACACACATTCAGTACACGCACACACACACACACACACACACACACACACACACACACACACACACACACACACACACACACACACACACACACACACACACACACCACAACTGTATACCCACATTAATCAAGAAGCCATCATTACACTTCCAGGCTATTTGCTGTGGGCCTATTTTCAATGGGGGCCTGGAGCTGCAGCTCCATCTGCCCCATTGTTAATCCAGCCCTGCCTAACCCTACCTCCCTGCAGCCTAACCCTATCCCTCCCACCTTAGTGCCTAACCCTAACCCTCCTTCCCCACAGCTTAACCCTAACCACCACCCCCTGCAGCCTAACCTAACCCTACCTCTAGTGCCTAAACCTAACCCCCACTCCCCGCAGCCTAACACTAACCCTCCCTCTAGTGCCTATACCTAACCCCCACTCCCCGCAGCCTAACACTAACCCTCCCTCTAGTGCCTAAACCTAACCCCCACTCCCCGCAGCCTAACACTAACCCTCCCTCTAGTGCCTAAACCTAACCCCCACTCCCCGCAGCCTAACACTAACCCTCCCTCTAGTGCCTAAACCTAACCACAACCCGCTGCAGCCTAACCTAACCCTCCCTCTAGTGCCTAAACCTAACCCCCACTCCCCGCAGCCTAACACTAACCCTCCCTCTAGTGCCTATACCTAACCCCCACTCCCCGCAGCCTAACACTAACCCTCCCTCTAGTGCCTAAACCTAACCCCCACTCCCCGCAGCCTAACACTAACGCTCCCTCTAGTGCTTAAACCTAACCCCCACTCCCTCTAGTGCCTAACACTAACCCTCCCTCTAGTGCTTAAACCTAACCCCCACTCCCTCTAGTGCCTAACACTAACCCTCCCTCTAGTGCTTAAACCTAACCCCCACTCCCTCTAGTGCCTAACACTAACCCTCACTCTAGTGCCTAAACCTAACCCCCACTCCCCGCAGCCTAACACTAAGCCTCCCTCTAGTACTTAAACCTAACCCCCACTCCCTCTAGTGCCTAACACTAACCCTCCCTCTAGTGCCTAAACCTAACCCCCACTCCCGCAGCCTAACACTAACCCTCCCTCTAGTGCCTAAACCTAACCCCTACTCCCCGCAGCCTAACACTAACCCTCCCTCTAGTGCCTAAACCTAACCCCCACTCCCGCAGCCTAACACTAACCCTCCCTCTAGTGCCTAAACCTAACCCCCACTCCCGCAGCCTAACACTAACCCTCCCTCTAGTGCCTAAACCTAACCACCACCCCCTGCAGCCTAACACTAACCCTCCCTCTAGTGTCTAAACCTAACCCCCACTCCCGCAGCCTAACACTAACCCTCCCTCTAGTGCCTAAACCTAACCCCCACTCCCCGCAGCCTAACACTAACCCTCCCTCTAGTGCCTAAACCTAACCCCCACTCCCGCAGCCTAACACTAACCCTCCCTCTAGTGCCTAAACCTAACCACCACCCCCTGCAGCCTAACACTAACCCTCCCTCTAGTGTCTAAACCTAACCCCCACTCCCGCAGCCTAACACTAACCCTCCCTCTAGTGCCTAAACCTAACCCCCACTCCCGCAGCCTAACACTAACCCTCCCTCTAGTGCCTAAACCTAACCCCTACTCCCCGCAGCCTAACACTAACCCTCCCTCTAGTGCCTAAACCTAACCCCCACTCCCGCAGCCTAACACTAACCCTCCCTCTAGTGCCTAAACCTAACCCCCACTCCCGCAGCCTAACACTAACCCTCCCTCTAGTGCCTAAACCTAACCACCACCCCCTGCAGCCTAACACTAACCCTCCCTCTAGTGTCTAAACCTAACCCCCACTCCCGCAGCCTAACACTAACCCTCCCTCTAGTGCCTAAACCTAACCCCCACTCCCGCAGCCTAACACTAACCCTCCCTCTAGTGCCTAAACCTAACCCCCACTCCCCGCAGCCTAACACTAACCCTCCCTCTAGTGCCTAAACCTAACCCCCACTCCCCGCAGCCTAACACTAACCCTCCCTCTAGTGCCTAAACCTAACCCCCACTCCCCGCAGCCTAACACTAACCCTCCCTCTAGTGCCTAAACCTAACCACCACCCCCTGCAGCCTAACACTAACCCTCCCTCTAGTGCCTAAACCTAACCCCCACTCCCGCAGCCTAACACTAACCCTCCCTCTAGTGCCTAAACCTAACCCCCACTCCCCGCAGCCTAACACTAACCCTCCCTCTAGTGCCTAAACCTAACCCCCACTCCCCGCAGCCTAACACTAACCCTTCCTGGCATACTTATAATCAGGATGGCAGCAGTTGGGATTCTGGCACAGGCACAGCGATTGAAGTAGGGATCCCAGCCTAGGTCTTCTGACCTGCATTTATCACTAATCTGTCTCCACTATATCACTTTTTAAGGCACAATACATTTGGGCCATGCTTCCTAATGAGTAGTTTGTTTATGCCTGTTTTAGGCAACTCATTTCAACTTTGCTAATGATTTATTTTTAGGAATGCTTTTAAAATGATATCTCTTTAAATACTTGTACCCCTCCACCCCATCTTTCCCCTTTTACTTCCTTCCTACCTTATGTGGGTTGGGTATGATTGCTGGCTTTCGGGAAGCCGGCGGTCAGAATACTGACCGTAGCATCCTGATGATTAGAATCCTGACAGAGGAGGGTAAATATACTTACCTTCCCCTCCGAACTCCCTTTCTTTAGCCTAAACCTAATCCCCCCCTTCCCCGAAGCCTAACCCTATAAACTCCCCCACCCCCACTCCGGCGCCTAACACTCCCTGGGGGGTGCCTAAACTTACCCCTCCCCCCCCCTCCCCTCAGCCTGAAACTAACCCCCCTGGGGATCCCCCTTATGCTGGGTACATACTTATCCAATCCTCGACTCCCGACCGACCGGTTCATAGGACACTGAACAAGTGCATAGACAATGACATGGATTGGATGGAGAATCTACTAGCAGGTATGCAGTAGCGGATTGTATATAAACTGCCTGATCTGCTAAGGACTGGACAAGTGTTTACCTAGCTTTACTTTTTCTACAAAAAACAAGGTGAAAACAAAACTATTATTATTATTTTTGAAGAATATTCCTTGCTGTTTTATATGCAAAAGCTTCCTCAAGCAATACAAAGTAAAACAAAACAAATGAAACAAACTATATTAACTTTCCAAGACATAAAACAGCACATGCATTTCTAAGTTATATATTTGCAAATTAAACTAATTTAGTTAATTGAATTCAGTATTACCAAAGTATGGCTGCCAGTGCCTACATTTTGGAAAGTCTTTAAAGTGAAATTATATTTCAGGATATCATACCAGTAAATAACTACTAATAAATCTTCAATTTTATATTTTAATATTTCTATATTTCATTAGAACAAAATGAGAGCTACATTTGTGCAATAAAAAAAGACACGTACAGATCAATCATTCCAACTTGAATAAAAGTATCTCAGCCCTATCAGATCTCATCAGTATGAGACATGACGCTATTCAGACATTTGAAAGGAAAATGTCACGGGTTGCTATGGTTACACTGCATGCCGTCATTTTACCATACTTCACGTTTAAACAATAGAGTTTGGACCATGTGATTTGCACTGGAATTCATTTGGGAATAATATAAAGTGGAAAAACAGAAGATGAGCGATGTGCCAGTAAAAAGCAAAAGAAGAGGTTTAATAGGTAGCCTTACAGCAGGCAGGAAGTGATTCCCCGTGTTCCAGTTCTACCAATAACATAGCCTACGTGAACGTGAAAATAAAATATATAAGCAAACGTGTCAAAAACAGACTGAACCAAAATGTGTTACATTCTTCTAGAAATAAATACATAAATAAGGTGTCAACTCTAAGGTCGGGATTTACTAAAGGAAAAATGCGGTAAAATCCCTGGTTTTGGTGTTTATATCATATTTTCAAATGTACTAAGACCCGTCCGGCCGCTTATCGACGCAACGGGTATCGCCAGCTTTTTATGGCGATACCCTATAGAAGCCTATGGCTTCTTTCTGCATCCCACCCCGCAGCGCCGCTTACGCCGTCCCCGCATTCCAGCCTCCCCGTCGCAGTCCCGTATCCCAGCCTCCTCCTGCCCCAGGAACTAGTGATGAGCGGGTTCGGTTTCCGAGAAACCGAACCCCCCCGAACTTTACCCTTTTTACACGGGTCCGAGCCATACTCGGATTCTCCCGTATGGCTCGGCTAACCCGAGCGCGCCCGAACGTCATCATCCCGCTGTCGGATTCTCGCGAGATTCGGATTCTATATAAGCAGCCGCGCGTCGCCGCCATTTTCACACGTGCATTGAGATTGATAGGGAGAGGACGTGGCTGGCGTCCTCTCCGTTTATATAGTTATAGTTAGTTGATCTGATTGCTACTGCTTAGCTTATTGTGGGGAGGATTGGGGAGCAGCTGTTAGGAGGAGTACAGTGCAGAGTTTTGCTAGTTTTTTTTTTATCCGTTCTCTGCCTGAAAAAAACGCTCCATACCATATCTGTGCTCAGCCTCAGTGTGCTGCATGATATATCTGACTGTGCTGAGTGCTCACACTGCTTAATTGTGGGGGAGACTGGGGAGCAGCTATAGCAGGAGTACAGTGCACAGTTTTGCTGACAGTGACCACAAGTATACGTTTGTCTGCGTGAAAAACACTCCTGTGGTGTCTTTTTTTCTTTATACTATAAGTATAAACGCAGTCTGCTGACAGTGTCCACCAGGTCCATTATACTGTATATAGCAGTACGGTAGGCCACTGCTGTACCTACCTCTGTGTCTTCAGTCACTCGTCGTCATACATAAAGTATACTATCCATCCATCTACATTGTATACCTGTGGTGTCTTTTTTTCTTTATACTATAAACGCAGTCTGTGGTGTCTTTTTTTCTTTATACTATAAACGCAGTCTGCTGACAGTGTCCACCAGGTCCATTATACTGTATATAGCAGTACGGTAGGCCACTGCTGTACCTACCTCTGTGTCTTCAGTCACTCGTCGTCATACATAAAGTATACTATCCATCCATCTACATTGTATACCTGTGGTGTCTTTTTTTCTTTATACTATAAACGCAGTCTGCTGACAGTGTCCACCAGGTCCATTATACTGTATATAGCAGTACGGTAGGCCACTGCTGTACCTACCTCTGTGTCTTCAGTCACTCGTCGTCATACATAAAGTATACTATCCATCCATCTACATTGTATACCTGTGGTGTCTTTTTTTCTTTATACTATAAACGCAGTCTGCTGACAGTGTCCACCAGGTCCATTATACTGTATATAGCAGTACGGTAGGCCACTGCTGTACCTACCTCTGTGTCTTCAGTCACTCGTCATCATACATAAAGTATACTATCCATCCATCTACATTGTATACCTGTGGTGTCTTTTTTTCTTTATACTATAAACGCAGTCTGCTGACAGTGTCCACCAGGTCCATTATACTGTATATAGCAGTACGGTAGGCCACTGCTGTACCTACCTCTGTGTCTTCAGTCACTCGTCGTCATACATAAAGTATACTATCCATCCATCTACATTGTATACCTGTGGTGTCTTTTTTTCTTTATACTATAAATGCAGTCTGCTGACAGTGTCCACCAGGTCCATTATACTGTATATAGCAGTACGGTAGGCCACTGCTGTACCTACCTCTGTGTCTTCAGTCACTCGTCGTCACACATAAAGTATACTATCCATCCATCTACATTGTATACCTGTGGTGTCTTTTTTTCTTTATACTATAAACGCAGTCTGCTGACAGTGTCCACCAGGTCCATTATACTGTATATAGCAGTATGGTAGGCCACTGCTGTACCTACCTCTGTGTCTTCAGTCACTCGTCGTCATACATAAAGTATACTATCCATCCATCTACATTGTATACCTGTGGTGTCTTTTTTTCTTTATACTATAAACGCAGTCTGCTGACAGTGTCCACCAGGTCCATTATACTGTATATAGCAGTACGGTAGGCCACTGCTGTACCTACCTCTGTGTCTTCAGTCACTCGTCGTCATACATAAAGTATACTATCCATCCATCTACATTGTATACCTGTGGTGTCTTTTTTTCTTTATACTATAAACGCAGTCTGCTGACAGTGTCCACCAGGTCCATTATACTGTATATAGCAGTACGGTAGGCCACTGCTGTACCTACCTCTGTGTCTTCAGTCACTCGTCATCATACATAAAGTATACTATCCATCCATCTACATTGTATACCTGTGGTGTCTTTTTTTCTTTATACTATAAACGCAGTCTGCTGACAGTGTCCACCAGGTCCATTATACTGTATATAGCAGTACGGTAGGCCACTGCTGTACCTACCTCTGTGTCTTCAGTCACTCGTAGTCATACATAAAGTATACTATCCATCCATCTACATTGTATACCTGTGGTGTCTTTTTTTCTTTATACTATAAACGCAGTCTGCTGACAGTATCCACCAGGTCCATTATACTGTATATAGCAGTACGGTAGGCCACTGCTGTACCTACCTCTGTGTCTTCAGTCACTCGTCGTCACACATAAAGTATACTATCCATCCATCTACATTGTATACCTGTGGTGTCTTTTTTTCTTTATACTATAAACGCAGTCTGCTGACAGTGTCCACCAGGTCCATTATACTGTATATAGCAGTACGGTAGGCCACTGCTGTACCTACCTCTGTGTCTTCAGTCACTCGTCGTCATACATAAAGTATACTATCCATCCATCTACATTGTATACCTGTGGTGTCTTTTTTTCTTTATACTATAAACGCAGTCTGCTGACAGTGTCCACCAGGTCCATTATACTGTATATAGCAGTATGGTAGGCCACTGCTGTACCTACCTCTGTGTCTTCAGTCACTCGTCGTCATACATAAAGTATACTATCCATCCATCTACATTGTATACCTGTGGTGTCTTTTTTTCTTTATACTATAAACGCAGTCTGCTGACAGTGTCCACCAGGTCCATTATACTGTATATAGCAGTACGGTAGGCCACTGCTGTACCTACCTCTGTGTCTTCAGTCACTCGTCATCATACATAAAGTATACTATCCATCCATCTACATTGTATACCTGTGGTGTCTTTTTTTCTTTATACTATAAACGCAGTCTGCTGACAGTGTCCACCAGGTCCATTATACTGTATATAGCAGTACGGTAGGCCACTGCTGTACCTACCTCTGTGTCTTCAGTCACTCGTCGTCATACATAAAGTATACTATCCATCCATCTACATTGTATACCTGTGGTGTCTTTTTTTCTTTATACTATAAACGCAGTCTGCTGACAGTGTCCACCAGGTACATTATACTGTATATAGCAGTACGGTAGGCCACTGCTGTACCTACCTCTGTGTCTTCAGTCACTCGTCGTCATACATAAAGTATACTATCCATCCATCTACATTGTATACCTGTGGTGTCTTTTTTTCTTTATACTATAAACGCAGTCTGCTGACAGTGTCCACCATGTCCATTATACTGTATATAGCAGTACGGTAGGCCACTGCTGTACCTACCTCTGTGTCTTCAGTCACTCGTCGTCATACATAAAGTATACTATCCATCCATCTACATTGTATACCTGTGGTGTCTTTTTTTCTTTATACTATAAACGCAGTCTGCTGACAGTGTCCACCAGGTCCATTATACTGTATATAGCAGTACGGTAGGCCACTGCTGTACCTACCTCTGTGTCTTCAGTAACTCGTCGTCATACATAAAGTATACTATCCATCCATCTACATTGTATACCTGTGGTGTCTTTTTTTCTTTATACTATAAACGCAGTCTGCTGACAGTGTCCACCAGGTCCATTATACTGTATATAGCAGTACGGTAGGCCACTGCTGTACCTACCTCTGTGTCTTCAGTCACTCGTCGTCATACATAAAGTATACTATCCATCCATCTACATTGTATACCTGTGGTGCCTTTTAGTTGTGCGCATTAAAATATTGAGAACAAAAATGTGGAGGTTAAAAAAATAGAGAAAGATCAAGATCCACTTCCACCTCGTGCTGAAGCTGCTGCCACTAGTCATGGCCGAGACGATGAAATGCCATCAACGTCGTCTGCCAAGGCCGATGCCCAATGTCATAGTACAGAGCATGTAAAATCCAAAACACAAAAGATCAGTAAAAAAATGACCCAAAAATCAAAATTAAAAGCGTCTGAGGAGAAGCGTAAACTTGCCAATATGCCATTTACAACACGGAGTTGCAAGGAACGGCTGAGGCCCTGGCCTATGTTCATGGCCAGTGGTTCAGCTTCACATGAGGATGGAAGCACTCATCCTCTCGCTAGAAAAAAGAAAAGACTTAAGCTGGCAAAAGCACTGCAAAGAACTGTGCGTTCTTCGAAATCACAAATCCCCAAGGAGAGTCCAATTGTGTCGGTTGCGATGCCTGACCTTCCCAACACTGGACGGGAAGAGCTTGCGCCTTCCACCATTTGCACGCCCCCTGCAAGTGCTGGAAGGAGCACCCACAGTCCAGTTCCTGATAGTCAAATTGAAGATGTCACTGTTGAAGTACACCAGGATGAGGATATGGGTGTTGCTGGCGCTGGGGAGGAAATTGACAAGGAGGATTCTGATGGTGAGGTGGTTTGTTTAAGTCAGGCACCCGGGGAGACACCTGTTGTCCGTGGGACGAATATGGCCATTGACATGCCTGGTCAAAATACAAAAAAAAATCAGCTCTTCGGTGTGGAATTATTTCAACAGAAATGCGGACAACAGGTGTCAAGCCGTGTGTTGCCTTTGTCAAGCTGTAATAAGTAGGGGTAAGGACGTTAACCACCTCGGAACATCCTCCCTTATACGTCACCTGCAGCGCATTCATCATAAGTCAGTGACAAGTTCAAAAACTTTGGGTGACAGCGGAAGCAGTCCACTAACCACTAAATCCCTTCCTCTTGTAACCAAGCTCCTGCAAACCACACCACCAACTCCCTCAATGTCAATTTCCTCCTTACCCAGGAAAGCCAATAGTCCTGCAGGCCATGTCACTGGTAAGTCTGACGAGTCCTCTCCTGCCTGGGATTCCTCCGATGCATCCTTGAGTGTAACGCCTACTGCTGCTGGCGCTGCTGTTGTTGCTGCTGGGAGTCGATCGTCATCCCAGAGGGGAAGTTGGAAGACCACTTGTACTACTTCCAGTAAGCAATTGACTGTCCAACAGTCCTTTGGGAGGAAAATGAAATATCACAGCAGTCATCCTGCTGCAAAGTGGATAACTGAGGCCTTGGCAGCCTGGGCGGTGAGAAACGTGGTTCCGGTATCCATCGTTAATTCAGAGCCAACTAGAGACTTGATTGAGGTACTGTGTCCCCGGTACCAAATACCATCTAGGTTCCATTTCTCTAGGCAGGCGATACCGAAAATGTACACAGACCTCAGAAAAAGAGTCACCAGTGTTCTAAAAAATGCAGTTGTACCCAATGTCCACTTAACCACGGACATGTGGACAAGTGGAGCAGGGCAGACTCAGGACTACATGACTGTGACAGCCCACTGGGTAGATGTATTTCCTCCCGCTGCAAGAACAGCAGCGGTGGCACCAGTAGCAGCATCTCGCAAACGCCAACTCGTTCCTAGGCAGGCTACGCTTTGTATCACCGCTTTCCAGAATACGCACACAGCTGAAAACCTCTTACGGCAACTGAGGAAGATCATCGCAGAATGGCTTACCCCAATTGGACTCTCCTGGGGATTTGTGGCATCGGACAACGCCAGCAATATTGTGCGTGCATTACATCTGGGCAAATTCCAGCACGTCCCATGTTTTGCACATACCTTGAATTTGGTGGTGCAGAATTTTTTAAAAAACGACAGGGGCGTGCAAGAGATGCTGTCGGTGGCCAGAAGAATTGCGGGCCACTTTCGGCGTACAGGCACCGCGTATAGAAGACTGGAGCACCACCAAAAACACCTGAACATGCCCTGCCATCATCTGAAGCAAGAGGTGGTAACGAGGTGGAATTCAACCCTCTATATGCTTCAGAGGATAGAGGAGCAGCAAAAGGCCATTCAAGCCTATACATCTGGCCACGATATAGGCAAAGGAGGTGGAATGCACCTGACTCAAGCGCAGTGGAGAATGATTTCAACGTTGTGCAAGGTTCTGCATCCTTTTGAACTTGCCACACGTGAAGTCAGTTCAGACACTGCCAGCCTGAATCAGGTCATTCCCCTCATCAGGCTTTTGCAGAAGAAGCTGGAGACATTGAAGGAGGAGCTAAAACAGAGCGATTCCGCTAGGCATGTGGGACTTGTGGATGGAGCCCTTCATTCGTTTAATCAGGATTCACGGGTGGTCAATCTGTTGAAATGAGAGCACTACATTTTGGCCACCGTGCTCGATCCTAGATTTAAAACCTACGTTGTATCTCTCTTTCCGGCAGACACAAGTCTGCAGAGGTTCAAAGACCTGCTGGTGAGAAAGTTGTCAAGTCAAGCGGAACGTGACCCGTCAACATCTCCTCCTTCACATTCTCCCGCAACTGGGGGTGCGAGGAAAAGGCTACGAATTCCGAGCCCACCCGCTGGCGGTGATGCAGGGCAGTCTGGAGCGAGTGCTGACAAATGGTCCGGACTGAAGGACCTGCCAACGATTGCTGACATGTCGTCTACTGTCACTGCATATGATTCTCTCACCATTGAAAGAATGGTGGAGGATTATATGAGTGACCGCATCCAAGTAGGCACGTCAGACAGTCCGTACGTATACTGGCAGGAAAAAGAGGCAATTTGGAGGCCCTTGCACAAACTGGCTTTATTCTACCTAAGTTGCCCTCCCTCCAGTGTGTACTCCGAAAGAGTGTTTAGTGCCACCGCTCACCTTGTCAGCAATCGGCGTACGAGGTTACTTCCAGAAAATGTGGAGAAGATGATGTTCATTAAAATGAATTCTAATCAATTCCTCCGTGGAGACATTCACCAGCAGCAATTGCCTCCAGAAAGTACACGGGGACCTGAGATGGTGGATTCCAGTGGGGACGAATTAATAATCTGTGAGGAGGGGGATGTACACAGTGAAAGGGGTGATGAATCGGGCGATGATGATGAGGTGGACATCTTGCCTCTGTAGAGCCAGTTTGTGCAAGGAGAGATTGATTGCTTCTTTTTTGGTGGGGGCCCAAACCAACCAGTCATTTCAGTCACAGTCGTGTGGCAGACCCTGTCGCTGAAATGATGGGTTCGTTAAAGTGTGCATGTCCTGTTTATACAACATAAGGGTGGGTGGGAGGGCCCAAGGACAATTCCATCTTGCACCTCTTTTTTCTTTCATTTTTCTTTGCGTCATGTGCTGTTTGGGGAGTATTTTTTTGAAGGGCCATCCTGCGTGACACTGCAGTGACACTCCTAGATGGGCCAGGTGTTTGTGTCGGCCACTTGGGTCGCTTATCTTAGTCACACAGCTACCTCATTGCGCCTCTTTTTTTCTTTGAGTCATGTGCTGTTTGGGGAGTATTTTTTTGAAGGGCCATCCTGCGTGACACTGCAGTGCCACTCCTAGATGGGCCAGGTGTTTGTGTCGGCCACTTGGGTCGCTTATCTTAGTCACACAGCTACCTCATTGCGCCTCTTTTTTTCTTTGCGTCATGTGCTGTTTTGGGAGTATTTTTTTGAAGGGCCATCCTGCGTGACACTGCAGTGCCACTCCTAGATGGGCCAGGTGTTTGTGTCGGCCACTTGGGTCGCTTATCTTAGTCACACAGCTACCTCATTGCGCCTCTTTTTTTCTTTGCGTCATGTGCTGTTTGGGGAGTATTTTTTTCAAGTGCCATCCTGTCTGACACTGCAGTGCCACTCCTAGATGGGCCAGGTGTTTGTGTCGGCCACTTGGGTCGCTTATCTTAGTCACACAGCTACCTCATTGCGCCTCTTTTTTTCTTTGCGTCATGTGCTGTTTGGGGAGTATTCTTTTGAAGGGCCATCCTGCGTGACACTGCAGTGCCACTCCTAGATGGGCCAGGTGTTTGTGTCGGCCACTTGGGTCGCTTAGCTTAGTCACACAGCTACCTCGGTGCAAATTTTAGGACTAAAAATAATATTGTGAGGTGTGAGGTGTTCAGAATAGACTGAAAATGAGTGGAAATTATGGTTATTGAGGTTAATAATACTATGGGATCAAAATGACCCCCAAATTCTATGATTTAAGCAGTTTTTTAGGTTTTTTTGAAAAAAACACCCGAATCCAAAACACACCCGAATCCGACAAAAAAATTTCGGTGAGGTTTTGCCAAAACGCGTTCGAACCCAAAACACGGCCGCGGAACTGAACCCAAAACCAAAACACAAAACCCGAAAAATTTCCGGTGCACATCACTAGGTATAATACACCCCAGAAAAATACAATGAAACATAATGGTGCGACCACCGGTCGGTACTGCATAACCCTGAGTCCTAGCTGCAGTTGCACCCTATCGCTGCTTACACTTCCCAATCCTATCCCTGACCCAGTGGCGGAACTAGAGAGTGGCGAACCTAGGTGCATATGCACCCCCCAGCACCTACAGCCTGATTTTGAGTGGGCCACTCTGAAAAGTACGGGAGATTTAGGGGACCAAACATTTGAGTTTTAATATAACACAAGTAGATTTTAAAATGTAAACATGTGCCGTCAGAGCCAAATCTGCCTCTTTCTATGGCATCAGTGCGCCCCCTCCGCAGGACACCAGCACTTGTCACACATGTGCCCATGCTCACCAGTTACTGACAGTATGAGCCAAAATTCACATTACGTCACACGGTATGAGCTGAAAGTCACATTACGTCACACGGTATGAGCCAAAATTCACATTACGTCACACGGTATGAGCTGAAATTCACATTACGTCACACGGTATGAGCCAAAATTCACATTACATCACACAATATGGAGCCAAAATTCACATTACGCCACACGGTATGAGCCAAAATTCACATTACGTCACACGATATGAGCCAAAATTCACATTACATCACACGATATGGAGCCAAAATTCACATTACGCCACACGGTATGAGCCAAAATTCACATTACGTCACATGGTATGAGCCAAAATTCACATTACATCACACGGTATGAGCCAAAATTCACATTACATCACACGATATGGAGCTAAAATTCACATTACGTCATACAGTATGAGCCAAAATTCACATTACGTCACACGGTATGAGCCAAAATTCACATTACATCACATGATATGGAGCCAAAATTCACATTACGTCACACGATATGGAGCAAAAATTCACATTATGCCACACGGTATGAGCCAAAATTCACATTACGTCACACGGTATGAGCCAAAATTCACATTACGTCACACGGTATGAGCCAAAATTCACATTACATCACACGGTATGGAGCCAAAATTTGCATTACATCATACGGTATGAGTCTCACCTATATTTCTATATGCTAATACTAAAAGAGAGGTGGTGCTACCATACCAATCTCGTCATATATATTCAGTATATACATATATATATATATATATATATATATTTATGTTTTTATTTTTTTATTTTTTTTTACTAAAAAGGAAAGACTGAGATCTAAAAAAAAACAAAAAAACAGATCTGTGGGTGTGCTCATGGAAATTTATATATATATATATATATATATATATATACACTGCACATGTGCAGTTTGCCGCAACTGGCAAACTGTGCTGGGTCCGGGTCTGAATGACCTCCTACATCACTACACTAAATATCCCTTATACGCAGCACATCACTACACTAAATATCCCTTATACGCAGCACTACATCACTACACTAAATATCCCGTATACGCAGCACTACATCACTACACTAAATATCCCTTGTACGCAGCACTACATCACTACACTAAATATCCCTTATACGCAGCACTACATCACTACACTAAATAGCCGTATACACAGCACTACATCACTACACTAAATATCCCGTATACGCAGCACTACATCACTACACTAAATATCCCTTATACGCAGCACTACATCACTGCACTAAATATCCCTTATACGCAGCACTACATCACTACACTAAATATCCCTTATACGCAGCACTACATCACTACACTAAATATCCCGTATACGCAGCACTACATCACTACACTAAATATCCCATATACGCAGCACTACATCACTACACTAAATATCCCTTATACGCAGCACTACATCACTACACTAAATATCCCTTATACGCAGCACTACATCTCTACACTAAATATCCCTTATACGCAGCACTACGTCACTACACTAAATATCCCTTATACGCAGCACTACGTCACTACACTAAATATCCCTTATACGCAGCACTACGTCACTACACTAAATATCCCTTATACGCAGCACTACATCACTACACTAAATATCCCTTATACGCAGCACTACATCACTACACTAAATATCCCTTATATGCAGCACTACATCACTACACTAAATAACCCTATAGACCACCCTAAATCACTACAATACATCCCCCCTATACAGCACACTATGGGCCTAATTCAGTATGAGTTGTAGTTTTGCGAGAAATCGCAAAACTACAACTCAATTCTCTAGCATGCGGGGGGCGCCCAGTACAGGGCTAGGCCACCCCGCATGCCGGGTCCTCCCCAGCCGCTCGCATCTTAAGGGTAGCCCCTGCCTTTGCAGGGGTCACAGCGGCTGTGTGTGACGTCGCGCAGTTGCCCAGGCCCACCCCACAAATGGTCCAAATGGTCCAGACATGACTCCATTGTCTAGACCGCGCCCCCACAATGCTGCAACACTGCCTCCAAAATGCTGTGTCGCCACCCTCGCCAGGACTTAGATTGCAATCGCGTGTGATGTTATGTTAATATTAGAGATGAGCGCCTGAAATTTTTCGGGTTTTGTGTTTTGGTTTTGGGTTCGGTTCCGCGGCCGTGTTTTGGGTTCGAACGCGTTTTGGCAAAACCTCACCGAATTTTTTTTGTCGGATTCGGGTGTGTTTTGGATTCGGGTGTTTTTTTCAAAAAACACTAAAAAACAGCTTAAATCATAGAATTTGGGGGTCATTTTGATCCCAAAGTATTATTAACCTCAAAAACCATAATTTACACTCATTTTCAGTCTATTCTGAATACCTCACACCTCACAATATTATTTTTAGTCCTAAAATTTGCACCAAGGTCGCTGTGTGAGTAAGATAAGCGACCCTAGTGGCCGACACAAACACCGGGCCCATCTAGGAGTGGCACTGCAGTGTCACGCAGGATGTCCCTTCCAAAAAACCCTCCCCAAACAGCACATGACGCAAAGAAAAAAAGAGGCGCAATGAGGTAGCTGTGTGAGTAAGATTAGCGACCCTAGTGGCCGACGCAAACACCGGGCCCATCTAGGAGTGGCACTGCAGTGTCACGCAGGATGGCCCTTCCAAAAAACCCTCCCCAAACAGCACATGACGCAAAGAAAAAAAGAGGCGCAATGAGGTAGCTGTGTGAGTAAGATTAGCGACCCTAGTGGCCGACACAAACACCGGGCCCATCTAGGAGTGGCACTGCAGTGTCACGCAGGATGTCCCTTCCAAAAAACCCTCCCCAAACAGCACATGACGCAAAGAAAAAAAGAGGCGCAATGAGGTAGCTGACTGTGTGAGTAAGATTAGCGACCCTAGTGGCCGTCACAAACACCGGGCCCATCTAGGAGTGGCACTGCAGTGTCACGCAGGATGTCCCTTCCAAAAAAAACCTCCCCAATCAGCACATGATGCAAAGAAAAAGAAAAGAAAAAAGAGGTGCAAGATGGAATTGTCCTTGGGCCCTCCCACCCACCCTTATGTTGTATAAACAAAACAGGACATGCACACTTTAACCAACCCATCATTTCAGTGACAGGGTCTGCCACACGACTGTGACTGATATGACGGGTTGGTTTGGACCCCCCCCAAAAAAGAAGCAATTAATCTCTCCTTGCACAAACTGGCTCTACAGAGGCAAGATGTCCACCTCATCTTCACCCTCCGATATATCACCGTGTACATCCCCCTCCTCACAGATTATCAATTCGTCCCCACTGGAATCCACCATCTCAGCTCCCTGTGTACTTTGTGGAGGCAATTGCTGCTGGTCAATGTCTCCGCGGAGGAATTGATTATAATTCATTTTAATGAACATCATCTTCTCCACATTTTCTGGATGTAACCTCGTACGCCGATTGCTGACAAGGTGAGCGGCGGCACTAAACACTCTTTCGGAGTACACACTTGTGGGAGGGCAACTTAGGTAGAATAAAGCCAGTTTGTGCAAGGGCCTCCAAATTGCCTCTTTTTCCTGCCAGTATAAGTACGGACTGTGTGACGTGCCTACTTGGATGCGGTCACTCATATAATCCTCCACCATTCTATCAATGTTGAGAGAATCATATGCAGTGACAGTAGACGACATGTCCGTAATCGTTGTCAGGTCCTTCAGTCCGGACCAGATGTCAGCATCAGCAGTCGCTCCAGACTGCCCTGCATCACCGCCAGCGGGTGGGCTCGGAATTCTGAGCCTTTTCCTCGCACCCCCAGTTGCGGGAGAATGTGAAGGAGGAGATGTTGACAGGTCGCGTTCCGCTTGACTTGACAATTTTGTCACCAGCAGGTCTTTCAACCCCAGCAGACCTGTGTCTGCCGGAAAGAGAGATCCAAGGTAGGCTTTAAATCTAGGATCGAGCACGGTGGCCAAAATGTAGTGCTCTGATTTCAACAGATTGACCACCCGTGAATCCTTGTTAAGCGAATTAAGGGCTGCATCCACAAGTCCCACATGCCTAGCGGAATCGCTCCCTTTTAGCTCCTTCTTCAATGCCTCCAGCTTCTTCTGCAAAAGCCTGATGAGGGGAATGACCTGACTCAGGCTGGCAGTGTCTGAACTGACTTCACGTGTGGCAAGTTCAAAGGGCATCAGAACCTTGCACAACGTTGAAATCATTCTCCACTGCACTTGAGACAGGTGCATTCCATCTCCTATATCGTGCTCAATTGTATAGGCTTGAATGGCCTTTTGCTGCTCCTCCAACCTCTGAAGCATATAGAGGGTTGAATTCCACCTCGTTACCACTTCTTGCTTCAGATGATGGCAGGGCAGGTTCAGTAGTTTTTGGTGGTGCTCCAGTCTTCTGTACGTGGTGCCTGTACGCCGAAAGTGTCCCGCAATTTTTCTGGCCACCGACAGCATCTCTTGCACGCCCCTGTCGTTTTTTAAAAAATTCTGCACCACCAAATTCAAGGTATGTGCAAAACATGGGACGTGCTGGAATTTGCCCATATTTAATGCACACACAATATTGCTGGCGTTGTCCGATGCCACAAATCCACAGGAGAGTCCAATTGGGGTAAGCCATTCCGCGATGATCTTCCTCAGTTGCCGTAAGAGGTTTTCAGCTGTGTGCGTATTCTGGAAAGCGGTGATACAAAGCGTAGCCTGCCTAGGAAAGAGTTGGCGTTTGCGAGATGCTGCTACTGGTGCCGCCGCTGCTGTTCTTGCGGCGGGAGTCCATACATCTACCCAGTGGGCTGTCACAGTCATATAGTCCTGACCCTGCCCTGCTCCACTTGTCCACATGTCCGTGGTTAAGTGGACATTGGGTACAACTGCATTTTTTAGGAGACTGGTGAGTCTTTTTCTGACGTCCGTGTACATTCTCGGTATCGCCTGCCTAGAGAAGTGGAACCTAGATGGTATTTGGTAACGGGGGCACACTGCCTCAATAAATTGTCTAGTTCCCTGTGAACTAACGGCGGATACCGGACGCACGTCTAACACCAACATAGTTGTCAAGGACTCAGTTATCCGCTTTGCAGTAGGATGACTGCTGTGATATTTCATCTTCCTCGCAAAGGACTGTTGAACAGTCAATTGCTTACTGGAAGTAGTACAAGTGGGCTTACGACTTCCCCTCTGGGATGACCATCGACTCCCAGCGGCAACAACAGCAGCGCCAGCAGCAGTAGGCGTTACACGCAAGGATGCATCGGAGGAATCCCAGGCAGGAGAGGACTCGTCAGACTTGCCAGTGACATGGCCTGCAGGACTATTGGCATTCCTGGGGAAGGAGGAAATTGACACTGAGGGAGTTGGTGGGGTGGTTTGCGTGAGCTTGGTTACAAGAGGAAGGGATTTACTGGTCAGTGGACTGCTTCCGCTGTCACCCAAAGTTTTTGAACTTGTCACTGACTTATTATGAATGCGCTGCAGGTGACGTATAAGGGAGGATGTTCCGAGGTGGTTAACGTCCTTACCCCTACTTATTACAGCTTGACAAAGGGAACACACGGCTTGACACCTGTTGTCCGCATTTCTGGTGAAATACCTCCACACCGAAGAGCTGATTTTTTTGGTATTTTCACCTGGCATGTCAACGGCCATATTCCTCCCACGGACAACAGGTGTCTCCCCGGGTGCCTGACTTAAACAAACCACCTCACCATCAGAATCCTCCTGGTCAATTTCCTCCCCAGCGCCAGCAACACCCATATCCTCCTCATCCTGGTGTACTTCAACACTGACATCTTCAATCTGACTATCAGGAACTGGACTGCGGGTGCTCCTTCCAGCACTTGCAGGGGGCGTGCAAATGGTGGAAGGCGCATGCTCTTCACGTCCAGTGTTGGGAAGGTCAGGCATCGCAACCGACACAATTGGACTCTCCTTGTGGATTTGGGATTTCAAAGAACGCACAGTTCTTTGCGGTGCTTTTGCCAGCTTGAGTCTTTTCAGTTTTCTAGCGAGAGGCTGAGTGCTTCCATCCTCATGTGAAGCTGAACCACTAGCCATGAACATAGGCCAGGGCCTCAGCCGTTCCTTGCCACTCCGTGTGGTAAATGGCATATTGGCAAGTTTACGCTTCTCCTCCGACAATTTTATTTTAGGTTTTGGAGTCCTTTTTTTACTGATATTTGGTGTTTTGGTTTTGACATGCTCTGTACTATGCCATTGGGCATCGGCCTTGGCAGACGACGTTGCTGGCATTTCATCGTCTCGGCCATGACTAGTGGCAGCAGCTTCAGCACGAGGTGGAAGTGGATCTTGATCTTTCCCTAATTTTGGAACCTCAACATTTTTGTTCTCCATATTTTAATAGGCACAACTAAAAGGCACCTCAGGTAAACAATGGAGATGGATGGATTGGATACTAGTATACAATTATGGACGGGCTGCCGAGTGCCGACACAGAGGTAGCCACAGCCGTGAACTACCGCACTGTACTGTGTCTGCTGCTAATATATAGACTGGTTGATAAAGAGATAGTATACTCGTAACTAGTATGTATGTATAAAGAAAGAAAAAAAAACCACGGTTAGGTGGTATATACAATTATGGACGGGCTGCCGAGTGCCGACACAGAGGTAGCCACAGCCGTGAACTACCGCACTGTACTGTGTCTGCTGCTAATATATAGACTGGTTGATAAAGAGATAGTATACTCGTAACTAGTATGTATGTATAAAGAAAGAAAAAAAAACCACGGTTAGGTGGTATATACAATTATGGACGGGCTGCCGAGTGCCGACACAGAGGTAGCCACAGCCGTGAACTACCGCACTGTACTGTGTCTGCTGCTAATATATAGACTGGTTGATAAAGAGATAGTATACTCGTAACTAGTATGTATGTATAAAGAAAGAAAAAAAAACCACGGTTAGGTCACTGGTATATACAATTATGGACGGGCTGCCGAGTGCCGACACAGAGGTAGCCACAGCCGTGAACTACCGCACTGTACTGTGTCTGCTGCTAATATATAGACTGGTTGATAAAGAGATAGTATACTCGTAACTAGTATGTATGTATAAAGAAAGAAAAAAAAAACACGGTTAGGTGGTATATACAATTATGGACGGGCTGCCGAGTGCCGACACAGAGGTAGCCACAGCCGTGAACTACCGCACTGTACTGTGTCTGCTGCTAATATATAGACTGGTTGATAAAGAGATAGTATACTCGTAACTAGTATGTATGTATAAAGAAAGAAAAAAAAACCACGGTTAGGTGGTATATACAATTATGGACGGGCTGCCGAGTGCCGACACAGAGGTAGCCACAGCCGTGAACTACCGCACTGTACTGTGTCTGCTGCTAATATATAGACTGGTTGATAAAGAGATAGTATACTCGTAACTAGTATGTATGTATAAGGAAAGAAAAAAAAACCACGGTTAGGTCACTGGTATATACAATTATGGACGGGCTGCCGAGTGCAGACACAGAGGTAGCCACAGCCGTGAACTACCGCACTGTACTGTGTCTGCTGCTAATATATAGACTGGTTGATAAAGAGATAGTATACTCGTAACTAGTATGTATGTATAAAGAAAGAAAAAAAAACCACGGTTAGGTGGTATATACAATTATGGACGGGCTGCCGAGTGCCGACACAGAGGTAGCCACAGCCGTGAACTACCGCACTGTACTGTGTCTGCTGCTAATATAGACTGGTTGATAAAGAGATAGTATACTACTAATATTATATACTGGTGGTCAGGTCACTGGTCACTAGTCACACTGGCAGTGGCACTCCTGCAGCAAAAGTGTGCACTGTTTAATTTTAATATAATATTATGTACTCCTGGCTCCTGCTATAACCTATAACTGGCACTGCAGTACAGTGGCGTAAGTTCGTCCCAGGTGCCCGGAGGCAAGATAAATGTTGGTGCCCCCCCTTCCCATGCCGACTCTTTGTAAAACAAATTTGAACCTGATTTACGGTTATACAGGCAACAAAAATGCAAGTAAGCATAGATCACCATGAAGGCACAGATTACCGTTCCTATCGTAGTCCACGTGGATCGTTAAGTATGAAAAAGTTAAAAATAAAATAAAATGTGAAACTCATGTCGACCTTTTGACCAGTTGACCTAGCACATGTTGACCTAGAAACCCTATCGACCTTCCAACCCTGTCGACCTAAACATTGTCGACCTAGACACTGTCGATCTAATGATCCACACCGGATTTTTCCAAATTATGCATGTACAGTAGCACAGAAAGAATATAAATGTCCCACTTAATTCCTGGCTACTGGTGCTATAGCAGTCTATGATAGTTTTCAGTAACACAAATTTTGATGGCAGATAACCACTTGGCCCATCTAGCCTGCCCATGTACACACACACTTGGGTTCATTTTTGTTGAGTGACAATGAACCTACCAGTATATTTTTTGATTGTGGGAGAAAACCCACACAAGCATGGGGAGAATATACAAACTCCACACAGTTAGGCTCATGGTGAGAGTAAAACCCATGACCTCAGTGCTGCAAGGGAGTAATGTTATCCATTACACCGTCCATACTGCCCATTACAACATCCATACTGCCTGTAACTTACATTTTTAAAGTGGAAGTTCCATATAGACAAATTACATCACAGTAACACCCAGCCAGCGCTCTGCCTACAGGCAAGTAGAATGGACTTGAAGATATACAAATAAGTGGCCAGTCTGGCATTGAGAGGTCAAGCAAATAGGAGATCAACACAAAGAGCAATGTGCAATGGAAGGGGACTGAGAATTGGGGACAGTGTGAAATGTTCATACGCTAGCCATGGTCTAAGCTGTGTTTACTGTCTGGGAGCCGCATGCATTTATGATATATATATATAGATAGATAGATAGATAGATAGATAGATAGATAGATAGATAGATAGATAGATAGATACACAGCAAATGACCCAGCACTCCCGTATACCAGAGCTTTAGACACCCGGTGCCTCCGAAAGAGTAATGTGTATACAGCGAACAGCTGTGCGGCACTCAAGGCAATAATGACAGAACTCCAATAATGCTGGTAGACTACCAGCATTATTGGAGTTCTGTCATTATTGCCTTGAGTGCCACACCGCTGTGTGTGTGTGTGTGTGTGTGTGTGTGTGTGTGTGTGTGTGTGTATGTATGTATGTATGTATGTATATATATATAGTGTTCACTCTAGGATTTTTTTAGGGCAGGGTGCTGATCACGGGGAGGGCACATTTTTCATTCGTGAGGGCACATTTTTAAGTTAGAAGGGCAAAATTAGGTACATACTATAATGCTTGGTGCTCCCATTCCTATAGGTGAAAGCATGGACAGTGCGCGCCGAAGCAAAAATTTAGGGGCGTTGTTTCGTGGGGAAGGGGCGTGGCCACATAATAGTACCAAATCACATTATACCACACAACAGTGCCGCTTATACACATTGCACCAGGTAGAACCTCCTATACACACTGCGCCAGGTAGAGCACGTTATACATATTGCGCCAGATAGAGCACGTTATACACATTGCACCAGGTAGAACCTCCTATACACACTGCGCCAGGTAGAGCACGTTATACATATTGCACCAGATAGAGCACGTTATACACATTGCACCAGGCAGAGCACTGAGACACACTGCACCAGGGAGAGAACACTGAGGCACATTGCACCAGGGAGCGAACACTGAGGCACACTGCACCAGGGATAGAGCACTGAGGCACATTGCACCAGGGAGAGAACACTGAGGCACACTGCACCAGGGAGAGAACACTGAGGCACATTGCACCAGGGAGAGAACACTGAGGCACATTGCACCAGGGAGAGAACACTGAGGCACATTGCACCAGGGATAGAGCACTGAGGCACATTGCACCAGGGAGAGAACACTGAGGCACATTGCACCAGGGAGAGAACACTGAGGCACATTGCACCAGGGAGAGAACACTGAGGCACATTGCACCAGGGAGAGAACACTGAGGCACACTGCACCAGGGAGAGAACACTGAGGCACACTGCACCAGGGAGAGAACACTGAGGCACATTGCACCAGGGAGAGAACACTGAGGCACATTGCACCAGGGAGAGAACACTGAGGCACACTGCACCAGGGAGAGAACACTGAGGCACATTGCACCAGGGAGAGAACACTGAGGCACACTGCAACAGGTAGAGAACACTGAGGCACACTGCACCAGGGAGAGAACACTGAGGCACACTGCACCAGGGAGAGAACACTGAGGCACACTGCACCAGGGAGAGAACACTGAGGCACATTGCACCAGGGAGAGAACACTGAGGCACTTTGCACCAGGGAGAGAACACTGAGGCACATTGCACCAGCGAGAGAACACTGAGGCACATTGCACCAGGGAGAGAACACTGAGGCACACTGCACCAGGGAGAGAACACTGAGGCACATTGCACCAGGGAGAGAACACTGAGGCACACTGCACCAGGGAGAGAACACTGAGGCACACTGCACCAGGGAGAGAACACTGAGGCACACTGCACCAGGGAGAGAACACTGAGGCACACTGCAACAGGGAGAGAACACTGAGGCACACTGCAACAGGGAGAGAACACTGAGGCACACTGCAACAGGGAGAGAGCACTAGGAGGAAAGGGAGGACGGGCACAGGGCCGATGCAGAGCGGCACTCACCGTTGCAGAGGAGAGCGCTGTGCCGGGTCAGCGGGGCCGGTCTCTTGATGCTGACAGCGGAGCCCAGGTCAGCGCACAGCGCCATGGTGAGGGGGAATCAAACCATGCCGGAGGACTGGCGGGAGACACCACAGGCTCTGATTGGCTGCTCCTCCCCGCTGCACGCTGACCCTGTCTCCGCCTTCAGCTGAGAGATATCAGCGCGGCGGGGGGGAGAAGTGACAGCACGGCGGGGGGAGAAGTGACAGCACGGCGGGGGGAGAAGTGACAGCGCGGCGGGGGGAGAAGAGCAGTCCTTAGCAGGGCGGGCACAAACGGGCAGGGCGGCATTCTGTCACTCAAAAAAGGGGCAGGGCGCAGCGCCCTGCGAAAGAAGCTTAGAGTGAACACTATATATATATATATAAATCCACTTTGTCCGGCTCTCCCTTTAAGCTGGTTGCTGCAGCAGGTGCCCAAACAGAAGGATTACACAAAATAGCAGCAGGTTCAGCACTCATAGTGACTCACACACAGGTACACTGGTGGCAGGGTTAATGGCCATCAGTGTACCTGTGTGTGAGTCACTATGAGTGCCGAACCTGCTGCTATTTTATGTTTATGTGTCAAACCCCCCCCCCCTCTCTCTTTCCGAAAGTGCTTGCATTTTTACATACTGAGTGTAGGGTACTTTACAGGAGTCCACGCTCCTGACTGTGACAGCTCCGCTATCCCGCACTACCACTCTCTCCTGGCGGCTCTTTTCTTATGTGTCCTGGCGGGCGGCTGCTCTGGGTCGCGGGAGGATGTCACGTGACATCTGCGACCCAGGCCAGAGCACACAGCAGCAGACAGCACAGAGAGGAGGAGGAGCGAGCGCCGCTGATGCTGATAGCGCTGCGCTCGCTCGTTCGTTCGTCAGCTGCTGCTCCTCTAGCAGCTCCTGCTGCACTACAGAAACGTATCGTGTGAACGGAACGGGGGACAACGGAGCAGCTGTAGGCGCCGTGCCCCCTTCATGGCCAGGAGCCCGGCGGCAACAGACTCCGCTGTCTCCGGGAGTTCCGCCCCTGCTGCAGTAGTGCTCCCCAGTCTCCCCCACAATTATAAGCTGTGTGAGCTGAGCAGTCAGACAGATATATAATATATATAGATGATGCAGCACACTGGCCTGAGCCTGAGCAGTGCACACAGATATGGTATGTGACTGACTGAGTCACTGTGTGTATCGCTTTTTTCAGGCAGAGAACGGATATATTAAATAAACTGCACTGTGTGTCTGGTGGTCACTCACTATATAATATATTATGTACTCCTGGCTCCTGCTATAACCTATAACTGGCACTGCAGTAGTGCTCCCCAGTCTCCCCCACAATTATAAGCTGTGTGAGCTGAGCAGTCAGACAGATATATATAATATTATATATAGATAATAGATGATGCAGCACACTGGCCTGAGCCTGAGCAGTGCACACAGATATGGTATGTGACTGAGTCACTGTGTGCTGTGTATCGCTTTTTTCAGGCAGAGAACGGATTATAAATAAAAGTGGTGGTCACTGGTCACTATCAGCAAAACTCTGCACTGTACACTACTGAGTACTCCTAATGCTCCCCAAAATTAGTAAATCAAGTGTCTAAACGGAGAGGACGCCAGCCACGTCCTCTCCCTATCAATCTCAATGCACGTGTGAAAATGGCGGCGACGCGCGGCTCCTTATATAGAATCCGAGTCTCGCGATAGAATCCGAGCCTCGCGAGAATCCGACAGCGTCATGATGACGTTCGGGCGCGCTCGGGTTAACCGAGCAAGGCGGGAAGATCCGAGTCGCTCGGACCCGTGAAAAAAAACATGAAGTTCTGGCGGGTTCGGATTCAGAGAAACCGAACCCGCTCATCTCTAGTTAATATGATTGTGGAATTTATTTGATTTATTGACCTTAATAAATTTAGATACAAGAGACAATTTCTATATATGATATTTACTTTATTGAAGATATAGATATCTGTGCAAAATAGATATATACACATGGAGAGCATCGGTTCACTCTTTATACACAGTGTCACTCTTTCACGTATTTAACAATTTCACAAACAATAGGCAATTTTAATAAAAGTAATAAGACACTTAAGACACTTTTCTGTCCTGTGAATCATACGCCAGTGGACCATCACTAGCCAGAGCTCTCACACTCACCTGCTACCACCCAGATACTACTGCGGGCTACAGCACTGGTTCATCAGTAGATAGAGCTCTCACACTGGCCTGCTACCACTATTAATGTGGACTACATCCCTTGCTTATCAGTAACCAGAGCTCTCACACTCGCCTGCTACCACCCAGATACTAGTGCAGACTACAGCAATGGTTCATCAGTAGATAGAGATATCACACTGGCCTGCTACCACCCAGATACTAGTGCGGACTACAGCAATGGTTCATCAGTAGATAGAGACATCACACTTGCCTGCTCCCACCCAGATAGTAGTGTGGACTACAGCAATGGTTCATCAATAGATAGAGCTCTTACACTTGCCTGTTCCCACCCAGATAGTAGTGCGGACTACAGCAATGTTTCATCAGTAGATAGACATATCACACTCGCCTGCTCCCACCCAGATACTAGTCCGGTCTACAGCAATGGTTCATCAGTAGATAGAGATATCACACTCGCCTGCTACCACTCAGATACTAGACAGGACTACAGCAATGGTTCATCAGTAGATAGAGATATCATACTCACCTGCTACCACCCAGATACTAGTGCGGACTACAGCAATGGTTCATCAGTAGTTAGAGCTCTCACACTCGCCTGCTACCACTCAGATACTAGACAGGACTTAAGCAATGGTTCATCAGTAGATAGAGATATCATACTCACCTGCTACCACCCAGATACTACTGCGGACTACAGCACTGGTTCATCAGTAGATAGAGCTCTCACACTGGCCTGCTACCACTATTAATGTGGACTACATCCCTTGCTTATCAGTAACCAGAGCTCTCACACTCGCCTGCTACCACCCAGATACTAGTGCAGACTACAGCAATGGTTCATCAGTAGATAGAGATATCACACTGGCCTGCTCCCACCCAGATACTAATGTGGACTACAGCAATGGTTCATCAGTAGATAGAGATATCACACTCGCCTGTTCCCACCCAGATAGTAGTGCGGACTACAGCAATGGTTCATCAGTAGATAGAGATATCACACTGGCCTGCTCCCACCCAGATACTAGTCCGGTCTACAGCAATGGTTCATCAGTAGATAGAGATATCACACTTGCCTGCTCCCACCCAGATACTAGTCTGGACTACAGCAATGGTTCATCAGTAGTTAGAGCTCTCACACTCGCCTGCTACCACTCAGATACTAGACAGGACTACAGCAATGGTTCATCAGTAGATAGAGATATCATACTCACCTGCTACCACCCAGATACTAGTGCGGACTACTGATAATGCTGATTTATCCTTAGGAATGAAAGCTATACCTTAAACACACCTTAAATAAACTTTAACCTGGAGCCGCTGCTGCCGCTGTACTTAATACACACTTTACGTACTTTGTACGCTATTAGCGTACAAAGTCCAGTGCTGTGTACGGACTTAGCGTATAAACGCCGCGCTGACGGTACAAAGTACTCACAGCGCGTACACACCCAGAGATACACTTTAAACCTTTTACAGCAATGCAATGCAATGATAATACACTTTAAACCTTAGCAGGGCAATGAAGACACAACACCAGATTGTAATTAAACCGCTGGGTTCTGACACCACAAGGTATTATTGCTGAAAGGGGGTTACAATACAAATAATACAATGCAATATAACAGAGTAAATGGCTACATTCAATGTTACATACGTGAGTGGATTCGCTTGCGCTACCCGGTCCGGTCCTCCGTCATCTGATAGATAACGTTGTGAGTCTTGTGTCTGACCAGGCCTGCAGTAGGCTCTCTTTATACAATTCTTCCAAAAAGCAATACAATAGATACTGTAATCTCTTTGTCCATTGGACACAGGAATGCACATTTACAGTACAGGAGAGGTCATAGGTCGGTTTGAATAGGTAGGCGATGTCTTTCCGAACTGCTCTTGTGGGTGGTCTCCTCTGGATTCCCGCCGCATACATAATGTACAGTAAATACAGTTTATATCTATATTCTGCTCCTGCACATAACTATCCACAGGAACATGCGATCTTTCTCAAACCAACACCGGAATGTCACCCTTAAAATACCCTTCAGCTGGATACCAAACACCACCTTATAACCTTGTTCTGTCCCCTCCTATTCTGTAAAGGTGAATCCCTTTGTTCTGAAACCATTTAAACTGCTGTTATTTTCTGATGTGGTGCAGGGAGGCTATGTGTACATTGTGCACTATTTGGATTAAATATGTAATGTGTTTTGATTGCTTTCCATGCGTTCATAAACTCTACCGTAAATACCCATACCACACGCTAATGCGCAGGACCGCGGGAGCGATCAATCGCAAACTGCAAATATGTGCACGCACGACAGAACAAGTACACACACGGAGGCCATCTGTGTTTAGTTTGTACGTGATGTGTGTACTGCAATATTTTTCGACTTTGACACTACCGAAATAGTTCATCAGTAGATAGAGATATCACACTCGCCTGCTACCACCCAGATACTAGTGCAGACTACAGCAATAGTTCATCAGTAGTTAGAGCTCTCATACTCGCCTGCTACCACCCAGATACTAGTGCGGACTACAGCAATGGTTCATCAGTAGATAGACATATCACACTAGCCTGCTCCCACCCAGATACTAGTGTGGACTACAGCAATGGTTCATCAGTAGCTTGAGATATCACACTTGCCTGCTCCCACCCAGATACTAGTGTGGACTACAGCAATGGTTCATCAGTAGATAGACATATCACACTAGCCTGCTCCCACCCAGATACTAGTGTGGACTACAGCAATGGTTCATCAGTAGCTTGAGATATCACACTAGCCTGCTCCCACCAAGATACTAGTGTGGACTACAGCAATGGTTCATCAGTAGCTTGAGATATCACACTTGCCTGCTACCACCCAGATACTAGTGTGGACTACAGCAATGGTTCATCAGTAGATAGAGCTCTCATACTCGCCTGCTACCACCCAGATACTAGTGTGGACTACAGCAATGGTTCATCAGTAGCTTGAGATATCACACTTGCCTGCTCCCACCCAGATACTAGTGTGGACTACAGCAATGGTTCATCAGTAGATAGAGCTCTTACACTTGCCTGCTACCACCCAGATACTAGTGCAGACTACAGCAATGGTTCATCAGTAGTTTGAGCTCTCACACCCACCTGCTCCCACTCAGATACTAGTGCAGACTATACCAGTGGCCCATCAGTAGCCAGAACTCTCAAACTGGCCTGCTCCCACCTGTATTCTAGTGCAAGAAATGCTACCGGACCATCAGTAGCCAGATCTCTGACACTCACCTGCTTCCATCTGGATACTAGTGTGGACTGTGACACTGGACTGCTATAACCCAGAGCTATCACACTTGCCTAATTCTATCTGAATACTAATGTGGACTACTCCAACAGGCCAGAGCTCTCTTACTCTCATGTAATATGTTAGGTAAATTATCTACAAACAAATCCCATATTATTTCACTCAGGCAGTACCTTATAATGCATCTTTTTAGTAGAGATGAGCGGGTTCGGGTTTTACTCGGGTCTCCAAATGGCATCTTATTGGCTATCCAAAGCAAGAGACATCCGTGAGCCAATAAGATGCCGTTTTGAGAACTGAGTAAATACGAGTAAAACTGAAACCGCTCATCTCTTCTTTTTATTGCATAACTTTATCAAAATCATTTGGTGGTATTAGAGGAGATTTCTTTATAAAACAACTTATTTGGATCTCAAAATAACATAGTGCTTGATATACATAGAGCCAAATGGAAATCATACATAGTTAATGAATAAGGGGTCTATTTACTAAGCCTTGGATGGAGATAAAGTCGCTGGAGATAAAAGTACCAGCCAATCACCTCCTAACTGACATTTTTCAAACACAGCCTGTGACATGGCAGTTAGGAGCCGATTGGCTGGTGCTTTATCTCCAGTGACTTTATCTCCATCCAAGGCTTAGTAAATAGACCCCTAAGTCTCTTAAAACATATTTATTTATTTATTATATTTATGTATTTAAGTCAGATTTCATGCGACTGCGCCGTCCCACCCTGACCCCCCGTTTTTGATGAGGAGATCCATTCTGCAGATGTGCATAATATAATGTTTAAATATTTTGATAAATACTTTTTAAACTTTATGAAATAAAATAAATTTTAAAAAACAATGTTATTAACATTTTTGAAGGGAAAAATCATCAGTTAAGTGGTTTTTTAAAGAAGCATAAGGACATAATTTTTTCACTTTCAAAACAAAGGGCCTAAGTCAGTATGGATCATTAATCTGAGAAATTGCAGTTGTTTGCGAGTAGATAGGCGCCACCCTGACAGAAAGGAAAACGACCCCATGCAAATTTGCGAGTGCATCACAGATCACTATCCAATCGCAGATGCATACGCAAATCCCAAAACATCATAGAATCTTTGCCGTCTAAGCAAATGAGAGTAGGTCTGAGGCTGCCACTAATCTGAGACCGGCAAACGCTACGCAGTTGTTCTATAATTGCTCCATTTTTTAATTCTTTAATTAGCGATTCACGATGAATTAGGTCCAATATCAATTACTGGTAACCTTATACATACAAGCATTGGATGTACTAAAGAAATGGAGATATTGACTACCTAATAAGTGCTAATTATTTCCAATGTTATGTTATTTGGTAAATTTTTCTCTAAATAATAGACTCAAATAAGTGGATATCGAGTTCAGCTAAATGGTGCTCAGATATAAGAAGCCAAACTGTGCTCAAGAACTATTGATACTAGGGGTAAATTTACTAAAAATCGTGTTTGTGCCGATTTGATGGGAGTTTAATCTCGATTTTTATTGGTCGTATTTTACTGCAACTTGTTGAAATCATCTACGCAAATTTACTAAGCTGCCGAGTTTTCTATGTTCGTATTTTCCAATGTCGATGTGAATCATATTGTCGGGTTGTGTTTTACGGGAGTGATTAGTAAAACACTGCCAGACATAACACATTGAAGCCCGGCCGGATCAGTGAGATCCGTGCAGGGCTTCATTGTGTACTAGATGAGGTGTTGAAAGAGTTAAAAATGTAAAAAAAAATTGCATGGGGTCCCCCCTCCTATGTATAACCAGCCTCGGGCTCCTTGAGCCAGTCCTGGTTGTAAAAATACAGGGGGGGGGGGAATTGCGTAAGGTCCCCCCATAATTAAACAACCAGCACCGGGCTCTGCGTCCGGTCCTGGTTCAAAAAATATGGGGGACAAAAGATGTAGGGGTCCCCCGTATTTTTCAAACCAGCATCGGGCTTCCCTAGCCAGAGAGATAATTCCACAGCCGGGGAACACTTTTATATAGGTCCCTGTGGCCGTGGCATTACCCCCAACTAGTCACCCCTGGCTGGGGTACCCTGGAGGAGTGGGGACCCCTTAAATCAAGGGTCCCCCCCTCCAGCTACTCAAGGGCCAGGGGTGAAGCCCGAGGCTATCCCCCCCATCCGTGGGCGGTGGATGTGAGGCTGATAGCCTTTGTGTAAAAAATTGAATATTGTTTTTTGTAGGAGAACTACAAGTCCCAGCAATCCTTCCCCCCCAGCTGGTACTTGGAGAACCACAAGTACCAGCATGCGGGGAAAGAACGGGCCCGCTGGTACCTGTAGTTCTACTACAAAAAAATACCCCCAAAAAAACACCACACACACCGTGGAAGTAAAGCTTTATTTTACATAAATGCACACTTACACACTCACATACTTACCTATTATCCAACGGAGCACCTCGGTCCCCTTGTCCCGTAGAATCCACGGTGAACCTGTTAAAAGATGCCCAAAATACCTATTATCGGTGAAGATCTGTCCTCCTCAGTCCATGTAGCATCCAGGGGGTTAAAAAACAAACAAACCGACAAATCCCGAACCCACGCACTAAAGGGGTTCCATGTTTACACATGAAACCCCTTTTTCCGACTGCCGGGACCCCCCATGACTACTGTCACTGGAGATCCCGCCAGCCAGTTAGGGAGTGCCACGTCATGGCGCTCTCCTGATTGGCTGTGTGCTCCTTGTCTGTCAATCAGGCTCAGCGCAGCGGCTAGAATGGAGGATCGCGGTCCTCCATTCTAGCCTATGATGGGGACTTTGCGGTCTGTGGTTAACTGCAAAGTTAATTGGGATCACCCACAACACTGCCGATAGTTGTGCTTAGTAAATTCCAGAGATGACACTTAGAAGAAAAAATCAAACCCAGACAAAATCGGAACTTTAGTAAATATACCCCTATGTATAAGTGCTGACTAGCTCCATTAATAAGGAGACTTTCCCCTAGTGATACATCTGTGTAGGTGAATGACGATCTTATTGGCTCTGATACAGGAGCTAAAGTGACTCTATCACATGAGAACCGATTATTCAGGTTATCACAATTATAAGATCGAGAAACGGTTTAAGATTTATTTATATTTTCTAGATGCTGTTATGTGTTATTATACTATTGCTTAATATGCCACCATATGTGATTTATTTTAGATATTTTGGATACTTACCTGTGATAATGGCATTATTTTCCTAATAATATGAATATTTGTTCATACTATGAATAATTATCACAGTTATAAACAGGGCTGGTGCTAGGATGTTCGGCGCCCCTCTGCAAACTATAAATTTGCACCCTCCCATACTTTGCAAAGGGAAGGCGCGCACTGAAAAAAAAGGGTTTGGGCTCACAAGGAAGTGGCGTGGCCACACAGTACACACAAATTATGCCACATAGTAGCACAATCTCATTCACATTACATAGCATGCACTAGTGCTGCTTATCCACATCATGCCCCCAGTAGTGGTGACATGGGCGTTATGCGCCACTGGCCATATTGGCGCTGCTATCTGAAAGATAGAGCACACTGATATGTGGGGGCAATGTATGAACAGTCGGCATCGCTGACCGTCCTGTCACCTACAGCTATCGATTTCAACAGCTGCAGATTATGTTGCCCATACACTACAGCCAGGAACAGCTCTGTCTCTGGCTGCAGCGGCTCCTTGTGATATCTCGTGATATTAGCGAGATGTTGCGCATGACCAGTGAGCCGGCCGGGGGAGCAAGTGTGATGGCGTATGTGCACTGTGCACTGCCTCTACAGAGTACTGAGGGCGGACAAGGTGGTGTGACGGGGTGCCTGACATCCCGTGCGCACGTCTATGGATGTGAACTCTCCGCCAATTGTGCTGTGGATGCAGCACTCTGCACAGTGCTAGTGATGGCCCTGCACACAGTTACACACACACACACACACACACACACACACACACACACACACACACACACACACACACACACACACACACACACACAGACATACACACACACACACACACACACACACACACACACACACACACACACACATATATATACATATATGCAGCCTGCCTATATTTGCAGGACACTTTTGAATAAATGTAAAATATCTTACTTTTTTTTAAAGTGCAGCAATTCTGGGCGCTGTGTTTGGTCCACCCCTGCATTTGTAAGGCTGCTTTGCAGTGGGGAGGGAGGAGGAGGAGGAGACTGAGGGATAAGTGCCCGGAGTCCGACTAACTCCATAAAGGACCATGGAAGGAGGAGCTGTCGTGGCTGGGCATGTGCAGCAGCCCTCCTCCCCATTAGCCATATTTGTTCGGGGCAGCAAGGAGCATCTGGTCTGAAGCTGACTTACCCACACTCCCCAACGTCGCGACCCAGAGGACTGACTATGCATCCGCCTCGGCGCTCTCACATGCGGTTCTGCTCAGATTTGCAAGAGCTGATCCGCCGGCGATGCCGACGTTCGGGTGCCCCATTGACCACCACTGTTAGCTGAGCCTGCCCCTAGCGTCGGCAATTGCCTAGTCTGCCTACAGCTAGTGCCAGCTCTGCTTCCAGTACATCAGCGTCTCTCTCACACTGCATGGAGGATGCAGTGTGCGGTCTTTCACCTGACCGCACATGGGGGGGTCATTCCGAGTTGTTCGCTCGTTGCCGATTTTCGCTATATTGCGATTAGTCGCTTACTGCGCATGCGCAAGGTTCGCAGAGCGCATGCGGTTAGTTATTTTACACAAAAGTTAGGTATTTTACTCACGACATAACGAGGATTTTTCATCGTTCTGGTGAGTGTACTGTGATTGACAGGAAGTGGGTGTTTCTGGGCGGAAAACTGGCCGTTTTCTGGGAGTGTGCGAAAAAACGCTGGCGTTTCTGGGAAAAACGCGGGAGTGTCTGGAGAAACGGGGGAGTGTCTGGGCGAATGCTTGGTGTGTTTGTGACGTCAAACCAGGAACGAAACTGACTGAACTGTACGCAATGGCTGAGTAAGTCTCGAGCTACTCAGAAACTGCTAAGAAATTTCTATTCGCAATTCTGCTAATCTTTCGTTCGCAATTCTGCTAAGCTAAGATACACTCCCAGAGGGCGGCGGCTTAGCGTGTGCAATGCTGCTAAAAGCAGCTAGCGAGCGAACAACTCGGAATGAGGGCGATTGCTCCTCCAGCTAAGTGGCGCCTCTCTTATGTTTGGGGGGGCGTGCTGCCCCCTTGCCCTTCCCATTCCGACGTCTCAGGTGACCACTATAATAAACTAACATGTATAATGCAAAAATTTTAAATAAAACACATGATAGTATTATTTAAATAATCACCAGCTATGACAGTTGGTGAATAATAGCTGATAAATGGGCCCCTATGTCTGCTGCCACATCTAACCAAGCTGCCCTTGTCTTTGTCCAGTTACTTACACTTATTCAATGGTATCTGCTGCTGGTTATTTCTCCTCCTGCCGGTGAGCTGCCAGTAAGCTGCTGGTGAGCAGTTGGTGACCTGTGTGTGTTTCCAGGTCTCTGAAGGAGAATGAGGGAGGCAGCAGCAAAGCCAAGCTATAGGCAGTTGATACAATTATGACATCACAGCATGACCTCACAGACCCCCCCTCCCCCCACCAGACTGGCTAGGACTGGATTGAGGTGCCTGTTGTTTTTTGCATGACTGACATAAGGTAAATGTGATATCACACCAGAGCCGGTCATGGGCATAGGCAAACTAGGCAACTGCCTAGGGCATTTGGCATGCCTAGGGGCACAAGCAGCTTCTGCTGATTAAAATGATATGCAGCATGCCTATATTCTGTGTGTAGCATTTCGTATGCAGATACAGCCACAGTCGCACACAGTTTATAGGCATGCAGCATATCATTTTAATCAGCAGAAGCTGCATGTGCATCCTAGCCACATAGCAATGCAACTAAGATAAATTTTAATCAAAAATAGGCACATGCCGTTAGCAGAGTTTCCAGCTGACGTACGCCAGACATCTCCTGCTGCATGGCGCACTGAGGCAAGATTTATGAGGACACATCTGTATCCAAGCAGAGGCAGAGGTCACAGTGTTAGTGGCCATGTGAGTGCTGTGTGCGGGTGGGTTGGTTGTGTAATAGTGTTCGGCATATGTGTAAGGGGCAATAAGTGTATAAGGGCATTAATAAAGTTTGGCATAATCTGTAAGGCACATAATGCTTATAAGGACATTAATAATGTGTGTCATATATGTAAGGGGCATTACTGTGTGGTATTATGTGTATAAATGCATTACTAATGTGTGGCATTATGTGTGTACGATGCTCTATTGTGTGGCGTAACATATAGAAACGCACTACTGTGTGGTCTACTGTGAATAAAGAGCAATATGGTGTGGTGTAATGTGCATAAGGAGCAATTCAGTGTGATGTAATGTGAATAAGGGACACTACTGTGAGGAGTAACATTTATAAGGTAAAGTGGTACTACTGTGTGATGTAACATGGACACTATCACATGATAAATTGTGAATAAAGTTGCACTACTGGGTAGCATAATTTGAACTGGGGGCACTATTGTGTGGCCATGCCCCTTGCCAGCAAAAACACACACCTTTTTGGGCTGTGTGCCAGATGTGCGCAATGTTCCTGTTTAAAATATAGGGGGTGGGAACACCAAAATAAGGACTGCTATGGGTGAGGGGTGATGGTGCATCACACCTTATTTAAAGCTATTAACATCAGAATATTAGTTATTATATTATTTTTATGACAGGGTTTCCCTATTCATCTTTAACTATGTGAGACTTTGTATAAATCCAATTTTCAGTGTGCTTACATTGTTTTTTAATGTTACAGTGTATCCGCAATAACCTCAATTAAAGATAAAACACTGCCTGCTTCAGAAGTATTGGGCTTCTGTTAATTAAACATGATATTGGCCATAAGACTCAACACAACAATTCTCTCCCCTGTTAGACTCTGCAGGGAAGCTATACAAAGTGGTTACTTGATGGCTGCTCCCCTGCTGTTGCTGTCTGCCGCGGTTCCTCTCCCATAGTGAAAGGTAGGCCCCATTTTTCTGAACATCAGGGCCTGGAAGGGTCTCTGTGTCTGCTTCCGTTCGCAAGTGCGTGAACACAACCTTGCTTTACTCGGTGCCAGTGGGTGGGTACTGTGACAAGGATCACACACACGGGGACTCATATGAACACCTTCGGTGTTTATTTTGCACAGCAGGTCACCACATAGCAAGTTAAGTCCATATGCAGTCGGTATTACAGGCAGTAGCATACAGGCACTCGCAGCATAGCAGACTCTTGATAGGCTCCAGTGGTCTACCCACACCCCCCCGGCCTATCACTTGGGTAGCTAGTCCACCATCAAGAGCAAGGTGACTCTGCCCTGGAAACCCTTATATCAGGAGATCCCAGGTGCTGCTGATCACACACCTGGGATTCTGCTACTGCTTCCAAAACCTGGTCTGGATCCTCCACATTACTTTCACATGGAAAAATGCTATCTCTGCCACAGTACTAATTCCAAATGTTCCCGTATGCAGCGCACTTGCACTTTCAAAGGGGGCGTGAATATGTCTCCTGGATTTGGCCACGCCACCCAGTGCCCGAGCCTCATTCAGCTCTCAGCTTCCATACATGGCATATATCAGAGTGCCTCTGCCCTCATCCATCCTGTCTCTACACAAGATGATGTTGTTCTCACTCTGCATCAGCATGAATATATCTGTGCAATAATACTGTGTCCACACTAGATAGGGTTAGATACAGTATAAATCATTATCCATAAGTCACACCTCATCATAGCTACTCTCAGAGTAGGTAAAATTAATTTTTTATTTTACAATGAAAGACAAACATGCATGTGCTATAAAATACTAGCGCTAAGGTAATGACATATTATTACATATAAAAAGTAGAGATGAGCGGATTCGGGTCTCAGAGAACCGAACCGTACCGAACTTCACGCTCTGAATCCGGTTCCGAGCCCGGCTCTGGTTTTCCCGCCTGACTCGGAAACCCGAACGAGGCAAAACGTCATCATCCCGCTGACGGATTCTTGCGGGATTTGGATCCATATAAGGAGCCGCGCGTCGCGGCCATTTTCACTCCAGTCCTAGAGAGTGTAGCGAGAGGACGTGTGTCCGTCCTTAGTGTCTGTGTGGGGGCGGGAAAGTGGAGTGGCGAGTCTTGTGCTGTGTTGTGCTGCTCAGTCCAGTCCAGTGTAGTCAGTGTATTGTGCTGCATCAGTCCAGCCAGTCACAGTGTAGGTGTCCTCTGCTGCTATATGTCCCCAGTGCTGCTGGCTGCTGTATAAGTCCCTTGCATTTTTGCTGTGTTGTCTTGCATCAGACCAGGGGTAGTGTCTTGTGCAGCATCAGTCCAGTGACCAGTCACAGTGGTGGTGTCCTCTGCTGCCATATATCCAGTGTAGCTGTATAAGTCCCTTTCAGTGGTGCTGTGTTGTCCTGTTTCAGACCAGTGGTAGTGTCCTGGCCATCAGTCATTCCAGTGACCAGGCAGTCACAGTGGTATACGCTGCTGCTATATGTCCACTGCTGACGTATAATAATAATAATAATAATAATAACAACAAAACTTTACTGTTATCATTCAGGGTGCTGGGGAAACAATTGCTTTTTTTCTTGTTCAGAAATACCCCTTCCTTTCGAGCACCTGAATGATATCACTAAGCTAATTGAGCATTTACCAATCTATATGTCTGTTGTGAGAGGCAGAGAGGTTCCTGCATTAGGAGGAGGTGCAGGCCCTGACATGCCACATGGAGCATTATGGGGTTGCTCCAAGGTAGGTAGCTCTTAGCTTAGACATATTGTAGTAAGGAGCCATTATCATGTGGCTCCTTGCTGGTTAATATTAGACCCAGATTGGGGTAATGTAGGTGTGAGGTGTGGTGCCTCTGGACTGGCTGAGCTGGATGGCTTTAGTGTGGCATACCTTTACATTCTATTAACACTTTTCACTTATTAATTTTCTAACACTATTTCTCTATTTTAATTACATTTCATGTTTGTATCACCCCCTCTATAGCTTCGGCTTCCTAAATACTAATTTATTAACACTATAGTTTTTTACACTGGCATGCCACGCTGGGCTTTCTGGCTCATTCTGGTGTTTTGGGGTGCCACACTCTGCACCTAGATATAGCGCTAGGGACCCCAAATATACAGAGAGGCCTTGATGCGGCTTTGGGGCTTAACCACACATTTGCGCAAATATGTGTAACGAAGATCTCTGAATTCTATTATCATGTGGGATTTATATCTGGTTACTGTTATCATTCAGGGTGCTGGGGAAACAATTGCTTTTTTTCTTGTTCAGAAATACCCCTTCCTTTCGAGCACCTGAATGATATCACTAAGCTAATTGAGCATTTACCAATCTATATGTCGATTGTGCTGCATCAGACCAGTGGTAGTGTCCTGGCCATCAGTCATTCCAGTGACCAGGCAGTCACAGTGGTATACGCTGCTGCTATATGTCCACTGCTGACGTATAATATTAATAACAACAACAAGTCCCTCACATTGTTGCTGTGTTGTCCTGCATCAGACCAGTGTAGTGTCCTGTGCATTAGCCATCAGTCATTCCTGTGCCGCATATTGTGTTATATAACTCCAGAAAAATAATGGAGAACAAAAATTTGGAGGATAAAATAGGGAAAGATCAAGAACCACTTCCTCCTAGTGCTGAAGCTGCTGCCACTAGCCATGACATAGATGATGAAATGCCATCAACATCGTCTGCCAAAGCCAATGCCCAATGTGATGATAGAGGGTATGTAAAATCCAAAAAGCCAAAGTTCAGTAAAAAAGACCCAAAAAAAGAAATTTAAATGGTCTGAGGAGAAACATAAACTTGCCAATATGCCATTTACGACACAGAGTGGCAAGGAACGGCTGAGGCCCTGGCCTATGTTCATGACTAGTGGTTCAGCTTCACATGATGATGGAAGCCCTCACAACTGAGGCCTTGACACTTATGTTGGTGTTAGATGTGCGTCCGGTATCCGCCATTAGTGCAGTGGGATTTAGACAATTGATGGAGGTATTGTGTCCCCGGTACCAAATCCCATCTAGATTCCACTTCACTAGGCAGGCGATAGCGAGATTTTGCCACTTAATCCCAGTGATTTGGACATATAATTATTAATTACAGTGATCTTGCCAATTAATTACAGTGATTTGGGCATATAATTTGTCAAAGTCAGAAAAATATCACGCTACACACTGCCATATATGCACCTCATGCGAGTGCCTGCTGCGTGTGCATGAGCCCTCCCGTGCGTGCGCATACTCTCAGTTGCGTGCACCCGCAGGCGCACGGTATGCGCATTTACGGTAGAGTTTATGTGCGTCTAGCGGGCGACTCAATCGTAACATATTTTAGTCATATAATGTATTTTGTAGATTATGGTCCCTTTGATAGAATCTGAAAGTTTAGTTAATGTAGTATGTTCGGGGACAAAGAGATCCCTCTTTGTTTGATACGAAGGGTCAGACAGGGGTTACACAGTGGTGTTTAGTATCCATCGGAAGAGAATATAATTAGCAATATTCTGGTGTTGGTTTGAAGCGGATTACTCGCTCGTGCGTATAGTTATGGACATAAGAAGTTTATGGACATTTACTATATTTGCACTTTATTACCCATGCGGCGGGAAACCCAGTTTCCCTCCCTCCTGAGCAGTTTGAAATAGTCACAGCCCACCTGTATGAACCAACCTATGACCTTTTGTTATAATACAGAGACGAATTCCTGTGTCCAATGAACAATAAGAATGTAGGGACCATTGTACTGTACTGTGTGTAAGTGTATATAAAGACAAGCCGATCTGGGCCAGCTCTCTACTCTCTTCAACGGTTCTCATTGCTGATAATCGGGAGCTGGATATCCAGAAAGGCGCTCGCGATTGTTTCCCCTGGTGCGTAAGTTCTCTGCAACCATATTGTCTCTTATTTAATGTTATAAGCCATTCTCTCTCTCCTTCCCCTCCTTTAAATGTAATTGTATCTTTATTGTATTTTATGTGTAGTTATCCGGTTAGGTATTTTATGTTATCTTGGTAGTGTATAACTTGTATTGTATTATTCTTTTGCGATTGACGTTCATTCATTTCCTTAAAAGGCGTTAGACCCTTAGACCGGTATTTGAGTGTTTATTATATTGCTAAGGGGTTCTCAGAGCGTAAGAATCGCTCATACAGCTTTCTAACTAACAAGGTTACACTGTGTTGCATTTACACCTTATCACTGCACAAGGGTTTACAGTATAAGTACATTGTTTATGGTATAGTTATAAAGGTTTAACACTGTGAGCGTCAGCGCCGCTTGTGATCTCCTCGTGGTCTCGAGCGTCCGCTACGCTGATAGCGTATCATTACGTTAGTTGGCAGCCTATAGCGTGCTTGCCTTTACGCTCTAAGCCGTGAGCGAACGTGACGCTCGTGCGTCTCGTCCACGGCTAAGCGTTCGTTACGCTACGTGCGTACTCATACGGTATTCCATACGCCAATTGCGTACTGTGTTCTTTAACCTTTTAGAGTGTTTTATACAAGGTATAGAATAGGCATTGTCAATTGGGGACTCGCCCGCTCTTCACATATCTGCACTAGGTAATTCCAGCAGACATTATCGGTCAGCAAAAGGCGGGAGGTAATATTCCTCGTAGTGCTGACCAGATAAGCGTCTGCTTCGCTTAGTAAGGAGTGCTGAAGGAATCCAGAACAAAAAGGTAGGAACAGTATGTTATTATCTTTTAAAACCTGTTTAGTTTCTGTTTTGCGAACGTAAGCAACAGGGCAGTTTCTTGGGGCAGGCGAGCAGTGCAACCGCACTGGGCGCCCGCCGCGGCACTATCTGTGGCTCCCTGCTTCCCCCTCCTATTTCTCCCCGAGTAACCCGCTCGGGGGGCGGAGTTTCACGGAATGACGCGGTTGGGTCGTTACGTCACGACGCAACCCTGTCACTCCGTGAAACTCCCCCCCCGCGCGGAGTACAGAGGGGGATCCAAGTTAGGTAGAGGGAAAGGCCGGCGCGAGGAGCGACTGGTGAGGCGGGCCGAAGAGCGGTAATCGCCTCTGTATGTATTCTCTCTCTCTCTCTCTCTCTCTCTCTCAATGTGTAAAATGGGGACACCTGCCGTAATGTGTGAAATGGGGACTTTTGCCTGCCGTAGTGTGGGGATTTAATGTATCAAGGGCATTGCGGTGTGTGGCATAATATGGTGCAGGGGGCATTACTGTGTGGGGCTTAATATGGTAGAATTTTTTTTCCCTGTGGTGGTCGTGATCTGTTGGAGCAGGGTCAAAAACTGGATTGTGAGGTAGTCTTTTCAGACGAGGCCATGCCCATTTAAATGAGGCCACACCCATTTAGATGAGGCCACGCCCCTTGCCGGGTGTGCGCACAAGTTGTTTTTTTTAATCTAGGTGTGTGGGGGGGGCATTTTTTAATGTCATGGGGGGCGCATTTTTAAATCTCGCACTGGGAGCCAAATTTGCTAGAAACAGCCCTGGTAAGCAATAAGCATACACATCTGTATTTCTTGTTTAGTATTGTTTTCGTGCCTCATTCTCCTGATTGCCACATGTGTTGAGACATTTGTTGTTATTAATAGTTAAAAGTAATATTTAAGGGAATAATTGTAAAAGGCACGCACACAATCTCGCCTAGAATACAAGGGAGATTTGAGTGGTGGTCAGTGAAGGATTACTGTTAAAGATCATTCACATTGATAAACGTGTAGTGTGTAACTGTGGACGTACTTGGTCTGTGTACACGTGTCCTTACAAGGGCAGGGCGTACGCAGCAAGGAGCGTGTATTACGCAACGGAGCGTACGGATACGCCCACATGATACAAACCGCACAATAGTATTGTTTAGTAAGCGATAAGGAAATAACGCGAAAAATAACACAAATCTATCTCAAATCCAAAAGTTTAAAAGTTAAAAGAAAAAGACTTTCTCTGTTGCAATTCTTCTGGGTTAGACTATTACTGAATGAAAGGATTTCTGCGCAGAAATAAAAATTAAAGTGTACCTGTGGTAAGAGTGTGTGTATATATAAGATTTCTCTTTTATTACGGAAGTGGGAACCATAGGCCAGTAGAAAGAGATACACCAGCGAGAGTGATATCGTGGGGTGGCTTGGGAGGCGTCCCTTGCTAGACTCGACACATTTATGAGCAGTAGAGTCTGCTGTACATAACAGACCAGGAGGTCACAGACCAGGAGGTCACAGAACAGGAGGTTCAGGTACAGCAGACTAGAAGTAGAGAAGCACAACCGAAGAGGATTGGTGCTAGACCTATATAGGCCAAAGAAGCTCATTGCTGAAGGAATTCGCAGCCGAAATTTTCGATTCCACTGATCGTTCCGCACATAAGATTAGTTGCTTATGTGCAGATACGATTGTACCGCATGTGATTGTGTGCATTAGCGTGTCTTAAATTCAAAAGAATGCTACTTGCACATTGTTAACGTGATTTGTGTAATTTTTTTATTTTAAGGGAAGTAGCCTGATCACTCAGGGACATTCCAGCGACTGATACTTGCTGGGGAGGGTAAGACACTCCCACACGCCCGAGCAAGTAGACGTACTTAGGTGCCCTAGGCTGGGTACGGAACCTCTGGGAACTTTGGTCGCCGTATTGGCCAGCGTGGACGGGAGTTAAGTGGGCGGACTTCGGAGCAAAACCCCCACCGCAGCCTTACCCCGAACATTTTGGTTTTCTGTGAGGGTTGCCGGAGACCCTGACTGGAAGTCAGAGGTAGTGAAAGCAACGCCTGCAGAGATGGGGGCCACTTGTTCAGGTAAGGGGCGATCAACCCAGGTTCAGGTTGATTTGGTAAACCGACCAATCGGGTCGGCAAGGTATATCATGTGTGAGAAATATGGTCATCACACAGAAATGTTGTGCAATGAATGGGAGAGGATGACTGTGCATGACGGGGAAAAGTTTCCCCGGGTAGGTAGTTTTAACCCAGAAGTGTTACAGAATTTAAGGAGAAGAGTTTGTCTGATTAAGTCTTCAAAAAGGCGTATTAGACATTATGATTATTTAACATTGTGGCAACAGGAAGGTGAAATACAAAGGGGGTTGGCGCAAGCCACTGGATCTAACCCTATCAGGAAACTGATAGCCACTGCTCCCCCACCACCATACATACCTGGAGAGAAATTGGTTGCAGAGAATGGCACTCAGGGTCATGTTAAATGTGTAGAAGTTAAGGATAATGTAACCAAAGTAATTAATGCTAACACTAATCCGTGCAAGTTGTACCCTGTTTTGAACTTTCCCCAGGATTGTGACCAAGAGGATGAGCCCACAACAATATCAGCACTCTCCCTAGCAGCCACCATATCAGAAACAGCAGTAGGCACGACTCAACCCGTAAGATTAGCATCAAAGGCCCCTAGCGGAGGGACAGGTGAGGTTGTATCGACTGGTAAGTACGGCACCATACACTATGCTGAAACCATTTCACCACATGTTGTAGAATCTACTCAGAATGATGTTATTGGACTTAATCCTGTTAGGGTAATAGCAGTGCCAAATGGGAAAACTGAAGCTTCAGGAGCAACTCCTGTCAGGAACATCGCCATGCACTGTCCCTTTTCCCGAACGGAATTAAGGTCAATGATGTCTGAATTCCCTGATCCTAGGAAAGACTTAGTTGCATGTCAAAAGTATATTAGGGAACTAGGAAATTCTGCAGAGCCAAATAACAAAGATTGGAGGACAGTTTTGAGGGCATGTTTACCCCCCAGTGTTGATCCGTTAAAGTTTATCGCTGATTGCAAGTTAGATGAGGAAGTACCACTAACAGACGAGTATAATCAGGATAATGTAAAGAGAATCAACTTACAGTTAGGGGTATATTTTCCTGCAGTTGTAAAGTGGAATAAAATCTTTACCATAAAACAAAAAGAAGGTGAATCCACACCAGAGTATTTTCACCGGGCTCTGCAGGATATGGCTAGGTACACTGGTATAGATGACATTAAAACTAATGTACACCACAGGGAAGTAGCTGTTTCAGTATTAATGGACGGTCTAAAAGAGATTTTAAGGAATAGAATACAAACCACTAGGCCTGATTGGAGAGGTATGTCGGTGGATGCATTGGGAGAGGCTGCTGCTGGGCATGATCGGAATATCATCAGACACAGGGAGTCACAGAGTGATAAGTTAATGGCTGTGAGCATACAGGCCCTCACTACCCGGCCACCTCAGCCCAGAACTGTGACACCTGTGGGTAAGTCAAGAGGTATAAAATGTTTTAGTTGTCATAGAGAGGGACACATGTCACGTGATTGTAAAGCAAGACAAATACAAAATTCATATCAACCCTATAGACAACGAACTGATACGAGACACTGGGATCAAGGACCGAAGGGGCGGAGCTATGAGCCACATGCTGGGGAAACAAAAAGGTATCCCCCAAGAAGAGACTGGCAAATCTCTGATAGTTCCCATCTACCCCCACCACAAGTAATTGCTGCCAGCGCGATTCAGGGAGGTCACCATACCCAATAGGGGTGTGGCCACACCTGTAATCTGCAGCCAGTGAAATTGATTGCAAGTCTTGGAAGTGAACCCGAGATCACAATTGATGTAGCTGGTAAATCATTAAATTTCCTTGTAGATACGGGGGCGGCCAAATCAGTGATAAATTCGACAGTGGGCATGAGAACCACTGGTAAAACAATTCCAGCCATGGGAATAACGGGAGTAGTACAACACTACCCTGTTAGCAAACCAGCAGAGATTACAATAGGGCCTTTGCATACCAAGCATTACTTTTTGCTGGCTGCATCGGCACCGACTAATCTCCTGGGAAGAGATTTACTGTGTAAAATGGGGTGCGTCATTTATTGTACTCCTGAAGGTGTATTCTTAGACATACCTGAGAATCACGCTCAGGAAGTACGAGACATGCTAGACTCCCCATCAAAATTAATGTCACAGACCGTTATGATAAATAGGAGTTCATCCCAGGTAGAAGAAATGACATCCCAAATACCAAAGTCACTTTGGACTAAAGATGGACAAGACACTGGATTAATGGCAAACGTAGCTCCAGTAGTTGTGCAAGTAAAAGATGGTAGGATAGCTCCAAAAATCCCACAATACCCTCTGAAGCCAGAGGTGGAGTTAGGAGTGTACCCCGTAATAGAGCGCTTGCTACAACAGGGCATTCTGGTAAGAACATCCAGCACTGCCAATAGTCCCATCTTCCCTGTGAAAAAGAGTGGGGGGAGGGGTTACCGGCTAGTGCAGGATCTAAGGGGGATTAATAAAATAGTTGAGAGTCAGTTCCCCGTAGTGCCAAATCCAGCTGTCATCCTTATGCAAATCCCTCCCACTGCGAAATTTTTCACTGTTATTGACCTCTGCTCCGCCTTCTTCTCGGTACCTCTGCACCCCGACAGCCAATATTTGTTTGCATTCACATACAGAGGAGTCCAATACACATGGACTCGATTACCACAAGGTTTCATAGACAGCCCAAGTATATTTTCACAGGCTTTGCATGATTGTTTACAGTCTTTCCAACCAGAGGGTGGATCAGTATTGATCCAATATGTGGATGATTTACTACTATGTTCAGATTCACTGGAAGCGTCCCTGAAAGATACGAAACAGCTCCTGTTTCATCTTTCAGACACAGGACACAAGGTTTCCAAAGACAAGTTGCAATTATGCCAGACTAAAGTAAAATATCTGGGACATTGTCTGACACAAGGACTGAGACACCTGACCGCTGATAGAATTCAAGCAATTCGAGACATGACTCTGCCACAAACCCAGCAACAGATCAGAACATTTCTAGGAATGTGTGGGTATTGCCGTAACTGGATCCCATGGTTTTCCATTCTAGCGTTACCTTTGCAGGAGATGGTCTCCTCAAACAAACCTGATCGGATTTCGCATACAGACGAATCCGAGATGGCATTTGAGAGACTTAAACAGTGCCTAATGCAGGCACCAGCATTAGGTATGCCAGACTATGGGAAACCCTTTGAGCTGTACGGAACAGAAAGTGCTGGTTGCGCGGCAGGCGTCCTAACCCAAAAGCACGGTGATGCCAGCAGGCCGGTAGCATACTACAGCGCTCAGCTAGATACGGTAGCGCGATCCCTCCCCACATGCTTGCGAAGTGTTGCAGCGATAGCATTGCTAGTTACAAAAAGCGAAGATGTAGTGCTAGGACACAACCTCACAATCCATACACCGCATGCAGTGTCAGCCTTGCTGAATTCTGCCCAAACCAGGCACGTCTCATCAGCGCGGTTTACAAGATGGGAATTGGCATTAATTGCCCCCGTAAACATCACCATAAAGAGATGCAGTGCATTAAATCCTGCAACATATCTCCCAGGTGTGCCTGGACAGGCACAAAGGGTGGAGGATGAGAGTGATGGGGAAGGAGGATTTAATACAGGAGATGACATGCATGATTGTATGGAGTATTTGACCCAAAATTTCACGGCAAGGCCTGACATCAGTGACAACCCACTGGAAGATGTAGATCTTACTTTCTACACTGACGGTAGTTGTCACAGACAGACGGACTCGGGAGACTTGTGTACTGGATACGCAGTCGTAGATGACCAAGGCACCATAGAAGCAGAACCGCTAGGCCCACCTCACTCAGCCCAGGTTGCTGAACTGGTTGCCCTGACCAGAGCATGTGAATTGGCTAAGGGCAAGTCAGCCAATATCTACACCGATTCTAGATACGCCTTCGGGGTAGTCCATGATTTCGGAGCCCTATGGCGCCTCAGAAATTTCATGACGGCAGCTGGTACACCGGTAGCGCATGCAGCTCACATCAAAAGGCTTCTAACAGCGATACAGGAACCCAACAGAGTGGCTGTTATCAAGTGTAAAGCACATACATATAGCCAAGACCCAATATCACTTGGTAACAGCCGAGCAGACGAGGCTGCTAAGTTAGCAGCTGGTACCCCCAGACAGACAGACACCACACAACTGATGGTATTTAATACCGTCAACACACAGAAATTGTGTGAAATGCAAAATTTGTGTTCCACACAGGAAAAGGCAGTTTAGAGGGCAAAGGGATATGGCCAGGAGCCCTCAGGACTCTGGACAGATGGACAGGGTAAACCAGTGGCACCCAGAGCATACCTTCCAAGTTTGGCTGAAGCAGCACATGGGCTGACTCATCTAGGCAAGGAAGGGATGTGCAAGTTGGTAAGAGCATATTGGTGCGCCCCAGGATTTTCTTCCCATGCGGGAAAGAGAGCAATGTCATGCCTCACCTGCTTGAGGAAGAATATCGGAAAGGCAATACCAACAGAACCATCTCATATCCCACCTACAGGCGGTCCTTTCCAGGTAATACAGATTGATTTCATACAATTACCCCCTTGTCGAAATTTGAAGTATGTACTAGTTTGTATAGATGTGTTTTCAAATTGGGTCGAAGCATTTCCTGCGGCCACAAATACCGCAATGTTTACTGCTAAGAAAATTGTACAGGAATTTGTGTGTAGATACGGTATCCCTAGAATAATTGAAAGTGATAGGGGTACCCATTTTACAGGTGATGTCTTTCAAGGAATGTGTAAGTTGATGGGAATTGATAGTAAGCTGCACACTCCGTACCGCCCCCAGGCGAGTGCGAAAGTAGAAAGAGTGAACAGCACTATTAAAAATAAATTGAGCAAAGTTATGGCGGAAACAGGATTGACATGGCCAGAAGCTTTGCCCCTTGTATTATACAGCATCAGAACCACTCCCAGGTCCCCTCTTAATCTGTCCCCTTTTGAAATTCTGTTTGGTCGACAACCGCATGTCATGATTAACCCTCAGGATGATTTAAAGTGTAACAATGAAGTGACTGTAAAGTATTTGGTTAAGATGAGTAAACAGCTAAAGAATCAGAATGATAATTTGAAGTTAGTGATTCCTGATCTGCCAGATAGTAATTGTCATGACATTGAACCTGGGGATTATGTAATGATACGGAATTTTCTACGCTCAGGTTGCCTTATTGACAGATGGGAAGGACCATACCAAGTCTTATTGATTAGCACGACAGCATTGAAGGTTGCCGAGAGAGAGACTTGGGTTCATTCGTCCCATTGTAAGAAGGTTGCTGATCCAGAGAGGTCCCGTGATAAGGAACAGACGGTAGAGGAAGTTGTATCACTGGAGTGTCTGTTTCAAGAGGACTGAGACGGCACCTGAGCATTGAGAATAATAAGATCGGAGGCAGTTGTCGATTCCCTGTTCCCTTTTATTGTTTTTCTCCACTTCCCATCCCATCTCCCTCAATTGTTTCTTTCCCCCTTCTCATTCTTCTCCATTTCCTCCTATAAGATGGACTTGCCCCAAGAGACTGTGATCCGGATTTTCCTGTTGACCATGATGTTGACCAGAGCAGTCTGTTCCGGCGAGAGTACCATGGAGGTCGAGAAGGGTTCTGGAATGGGTTCTGATGACAGAGATGGAGGCGTAGATTTCCAAGAACAACATAATCACTGAGTAAAGGCGAGTATCAGAAAACGATCTGGTAGCATTGACAATAGAAGAAATTGTGAAGGATTGTTAGCTGAAGAGAACTGTATCTGTAGACTCTGTGACAGTGTAGTTGAGGATGGGTGTATCAAGAAATGCCAATCCAGTTTTAATATCCACATGGACCGGCATCCATTGAGTGACTATCACTCCTTAGTGGGTAAAGTGTTAAATCAGACAGATTGTTGGGTATGCTCTCAAGTACCTCAAGGCCATAGCAAATCAGGATTAGTGCCCTTCCCTTTAACTATAGGGGAGGTACTTGAGCTAAGTGGTGGGAGACCGGTGGACAGGAGGTTTAATATCTCCAGTCCTCCTAGTTTGAAGCTCCACCAATATCATGTGGATAGATCCCTAGTATGTTTTAACATTTCCAATCCCCGAAAGCCGGGAAATTGGGAAGTGTCATGGAATGACCAAACCATGACCTTTTCATACAGAGCCGATAGAATGCCTACAGATACAGAACTTATACGCCACATAGCCGGTAGCGGAAAATATTTCCGATATAGGTATACCCTAGGAAGTAGGACCATGAGAGTTGGAGAGGTATCACCAGGATACTGTGCACATATCGTACAAACTGATACGTGTACTAAACAGATGGGAGAATTAGGGTTAGGAGATTTCATATGGAAAGTGTGTAATATGGTAATGTCCTACTCCGTCCCATATGTTCTCCCCGATGATGCATATTTCATATGCGGGAGGAAGGCGTATAAGTGGCTTGCCCCAAACTCAGAAGGGTTATGTTATATTGGAAAAGTACTGCCTGAAGTAATGACCGTATCCCACACTAAAATGAAGGATATTCACCGCAGTGCCCAAGCTCCTTATACTCACACTCATTACGAGCACATCGTAAAACGGCACCTGATAGAAAGAACAGAGCATCCGGCCTCTGACCTGATCCATGAATCCACCGGGATTCAATTCCTAATCGCGTTAGATATCACTCGTACCGCCAGAGGAGTGATAAATTATAAATATATATCTGCGCTTGCAAATTTATTAGACAATATCACTGAAATGTATGATGACACATTCAGGTATACCGGAAGGGAGCTCCAAGCTTATAAAACAGAACTGGTTCAGCATAGGATGATTCTCAATTATCTCACAGCTGTGACAGGCGGGTATTGTGTTACCCTAGCGACTCAGTATGGAATAAAGTGCTGCACATATATTACAAACAGCACCGAGGACCCGACCGAGGTCATAGACAAAAAGATGGATGACATTTTGCAATTAAAATGGGAGTTCCGAAGGAAACAACACAATCTCACCCTTGCCGCTGTGGGTAATGAGCTGACCAGTTGGGTGTCATGGTTGAACCCACGAAATTGGTTCTCTGGTTTAGGAGAATGGACTCAAGGAATTATCATGGATGTAGGGAAATTTCTTTAGTGTATTCTGGGTGTCATCATATTGATCGGTCTGATATTTAGATGCGTTCGGGTTTTAACAAAGTGTAAACGTAGCGCCCGAGTGATGAGTTTAAGAAGTGAAGATACAGTAATAACAACGACTGATTTGGTTTATGACCCAACGATAGAGACAATGTTGTGATGAAAATGTGGTTCCATGGTCCGTTTCTTTCATCCGTTTCTCCTTTGTTTTCCTCCAAGGTACAAAGACATCCGCTTGGAAGAAGAATTTGACAACCTTTTACACAGACAACTGATGGACTATGCCATAGACCCCCATATCCCTAGTACCTTTAATTTTACGCTAGCCCAACATTTTTTGTAAGTCTATGGACATTGAGAAAGCTTTTGCTTGCATTGTTGGCAAAAGCCTAAGGAGACTACAGTCAACATGTACATCGAGACAAGACAAGACAAGACAAGACACAAGACAAGACCTCAATCGGCAAATGTATATTAAACTCACATAGTTTATCACTGCATTTACCATAATTGCTTCTTATCTTCATCTCTACAACCTTCAGGTAATGACACACATAGTCGATAGGGAATATAGGCACAGATATCAGCACTCACATATCCCCCTATTCATGTATCATCAACTAAAATGTGCTCCCCCATTTTGTCGCAACCAAAAGCCGAAAAGAGCTCGGTAAAGTTAGACAGCCCATCCACAGACCCTTAATACGGGATAAGAAGGAATTCAAATGTATACTTCGCAATACCTCGAAGCTTGATTTAAAACACGTACGGCACGATGATACATGACCCCCCAAACATGGATTCATACACACATGCTTCTGCTATCTCACTAGGTCATACCGTTTTCCCACCTTCTCCTCTTCTCCTCTACCCAATCATAGAAATGTATTATACATGACATATATTTTTCTCTTTTGAACTGTTTTAGGGAGTGGCAGTTATTGGTGACTGCCAAAGGGTGGACTGTCAAAGTCAGAAAAATATCACGCTACACACTGCCATATATGCACCTCATGCGAGTGCCTGCTGCGTGTGCATGAGCCCTCCCGTGCGTGCGCATACTCTCAGTTGCGTGCACCCGCAGGCGCGCGGTATGCGCATTTACGGTAGAGTTTATGTGCGTCTAGCGGGCGACTCAATCGTAACATATTTTAGTCATATAATGTATTTTGTAGATTATGGTCCCTTTGATAGAATCTGAAAGTTTAGTTAATGTAGTATGTTCGGGGACAAAGAGATCCCTCTTTGTTTGATACGAAGGGTCAGACAGGGGTTACACAGTGGTGTTTAGTATCCATCGGAAGAGAATATAATTAGCAATATTCCGGTGTTGGTTTGAAGCGAATTACTCGCTCGTGCGTATAGTTATGGACATAAGAAGTTTATGGACATTTACTATATTTGCACTTTATTACCCATGCGGCGGGAAACCCAGTTTCCCTCCCACCTGAGCAATTTGAAATAGTCACAGCCCACCTGTATGAACCAACCTATGACCTTTTGTTATAATACAGAGACGAATTCCTGTGTCCAATGAACAATAAGAATGTAGGGACCATTGTACTGTACTGTGTGTAAGTGTATATAAAGACAAGCCGATCTGGGCCAGCTCTCTACTCTCTTCAACGGTTCTCATTGCTGATAATCGGGAGCTGGATATCCAGAAAGGCGCTCGCGATTGTTTCCCCTGGTGCGTAAGTTCTCTGCAACCATATTGTCTCTTATTTAATGTTATAAGCCATTCTCTCTCTCCTTCCCCTCCTTTAAATGTAATTGTATCTTTATTGTATTTTATGTGTAGTTATCCGGTTAGGTATTTTATGTTATCTTGGTAGTGTATAACTTGTATTGTATTATTCTTTTGCGATTGAACGTTCATTCATTTCCTTAAAAGGCGTTAGACCCTTAGACCGGTATTTGAGTATTTATTATATTGCTAAGGGGTTCTCAGAGCGTAAGAATCGCTCATACAGCTTTCTAACTAACAAGGTTACACTGTGTTGCATTTACACCTTATCACTGCACAAGGGTTTACAGTATAAGTACATTGTTTATGGTATAGTTATAAAGGTTTAACACTGTGAGCGTCAGCGCCGCTTGTGATCTCCTCGTGGTCTCGAGCGTCCGCTACGCTGATAGCGTATCATTACGTTAGTTGGCAGCCTATAGCGTGCTTGCCTTTACGCTCTAAGCCGTGAGCGAACGTGACGCTCGTGCGTCTCGTCCACGGCTAAGCGTTCGTTACGCTACGTGCGTACTCATACGGTATTCCATACGCCAATTGCGTACTGTGTTCTTTAACCTTTTAGAGTGTTTTATACAAGGTATAGAATAGGCATTGTCAAATTCCAGTGATTTGGACGTATAATTATTAATTACAGTGATCTTGCCAATTAATTCCAGTGATTTGGACGTACAATTACAGTGATCTTGCCAATTAATTCTAGTGATTTGGACATATAATTCCAGTGATTTGGATGTATAATTATTAATTACAGTGATCTTGCCAATAAATTCCAGTGATTTGGACGTATAATTACAGTGATTTGGACGTATAATTATTAATTACAGTGATCTTGCCAATTAATTCCAGTGATCTTGCCAATTAATTCCAGTGATTTGGACATATAATTCCAGTGATTTGGACGTATAATTCCAGTGATTTGGATGTATAATTCCAGTGGGAATTGTTTGTGTCGCTTGGATATACAGCTACCTCATTGCACCTCTTCGACATCTTTGCATGAGGTGCTGTTTGGGGCCTAGTTTTTGAAAAGTGCTATCCTGTGTGACACTGCCGTATGAGTCCAGGGGTACTGGTGTATTAGTCCTGGGGTACTGCCGTATAAATCCACCAATTGCAGACTTTTTAAAAAGTGACTGGAGCGTGCTGGAGATGCTGTCAGTGGACCGAACAATTGCCGCCCACTCTCGACATTCAGCCACTGCGTGACACAACTAGATGGGCCAGGTGGTTGTGTCGCTTAGCTTAGTCATACAGCAACCTCGGTGCACCTTTTTTTCTTCTTTGCATCATGTGCTGTTAGGGGCCTTTTTTTTTATATCTGCCCTTCTGTCTGCCACTGCAGTGCCGCACCTAGATGGTCCAATTGTTTGTGTCGCTTGGCTTAGTCATACATCTACCTCATTGCAATTCATTTTCTTCTTTGCATGATGTGCTGTTCCACTTGTGTCGCTTAGCTTTGTCATCCAGCAACCTCGGTGCAACCTTTTGGCCTAAAAACAATATTGTGAGGTGTTCAGAATAGACTGGAAATGAGTGGAAATGATTGTTATTGAGGTTAATAATACCGTAGGAGCAAAATTACCCCCAAATTCTGTGATTTTAGCTGTTTTTATGTTTTTTTTTTAAAAAATCATCCAGATCCAAAACCAAAACCAAAACACGAAAGGGTGGTTTTGGCAAAACCAAGCCAAAACCAAAACACGAAAGTGGAATTAGAACCAAAACCAAAACACAAAACACGAAAAGCACCAGCCGCACATCTCTAGGAACACAGCCGACTGTACTTCCAGCTGCAGGGAGGAGGAGGAGGAGCCCGGGACTGACTACAGACGTCATCTCCTAGTGCTGGGAGGTGACAGAGACCACAGCAAACATTCTTACTTGGCGGCGCAGGTAACGCAGGGGGCAGCTCTTACCGCATTGTGATACTTATTGCATATGTTAGTATATATGCGATAAGTATCAATGCGGAACGTGGCGTAATGTTACCGCCGTCTTAGTACATCCCGTCCTAAATGAGCTACTAAGGCACTCATTTATCGCGCCTTGGAGAGTGAAAATTGCAATGTGATAAAGTACTAACCAATCAGCTCCTAACTGTCATTTTTCAAACACAGCCTGCGACATGACAGTTAGGAGGTGATTGGCTAGTACTTTATCACCATGCAGTTTATCACTTTCCAAGGATTGATAAATCTGGATCCAAGGGGGACATGTACTAAGCAGTGATAAGCGTGGAGAAATGAGCCAGTGGAGAAGTTGGCCATGGCAACCAATCAGCTGCTCTGTATAATCTGAAAATATCTCACAAAGTAGACGTGATTCCGCACCAGTATTCTGAAGGTTCCAAGAGATAATTCATAATAATAATAATACTACAGTACCAGAATAACATCTAATATGCACGTATGATTCGTGTTGTAATTATAGGGTCTGGTGGTGCACCCAGAGTCAGAAACAAACTAGGAAAAGAGGAAAATACAGAAGACTCTTGTGTGGGTTCACTCTTTTTTTATATGTATATGTTAATATGAAGATATTAAGACATAACTTTTATTTTTTAATTATTCTAAGAAAAAATCCACACTTGTGTTATCCACCACAATTAATTAATTTACATTCTGTATTGCTACATACAATTATGATGCAGCCCACCAGCTTCTCTGAAAGATGCCATATCTGTTGATGTGGCTGATCAAACTGTACAGGTTGGGGTGTGTATAGGCCACAACCAGTGTTACAATCTTTAAAGAAAATTGGAAATGTTCTGGTTAGTCTATATTGGTAGACTCCAGGAGGGATGTAGACACTATTGCTCTACATCCTGTTCCTATCCAACCAAGCTCTGCTTGTATTAATAGGACCTCAGAGGGTCAATGTACCAAGATGTTAGGAGGAGTATAGATCCTTATTGGTATTGGACCAATTGAATCTATGACATATCAAGAGAGACGGTACGGAAGGTAGGCAAAAGAAATGATTGAAGGAGAAAGTGGTGATCCTGCTGTTGGTTTAGAGACGAGAAGGTCACGAATTACAACACCGGGTATTCTCTGGGGGTCACCCTCACAGAGAATATAAATACTTATTTTTTCCAAACAGAGTGATCACGGAATATACACAGTATTGCCAGTTAATCTGACCTATGTTTAATTATTCTTATTCATATATTTTTTTGATGACATTCTGGTTGTGATACCAATTTGATATCTATATATTGTTCTGAATCAAAGTGACCACGGAATATATTGCCAGTCAATCTGACCTATACCTAGTTTCTGACAATTTTGATAATTCTGTATTTGATACCAGAGGATATCTGTCATCATTTTTTCACTCAGTCTCCTCTTCTCTCTTCCCCCTCTCTCTCTTTGTTCCTTTCCTCCCTTTCCTCCTTATACATCTGCAAACTTTTCGCTTAGTTTACCCTTGCAGCTCCCAAGGGGGTAATTAATGAAGTCTGAGAATGGTGTTATTTAACGTGAATTCATTATTTCAACATAGGTAACTGCAATATTATTATTATTTTGTATTTATTTGATGCTACAAAGGCTCTGCAGCACAGTACATAGGGGGTAGTTCAGAGGTGATCGCAGCAGCAAATTTGTTAACAGTTGGGAAAAACCATGGGGGTCATTCCGAGTTGATCATAGCTTTGCTAAATTTAGCACAGCTACGATCAGGCACTCAGACATGCGGGAGGATGCCCAGCCAGTGTCGGACTGGGGCATTAAGGGCCCACCGGGCGAATGCTGTTGTAGGGGCCCGTGTTTAAGGGTGTGGCCAGGCTCCAGTGGGAGTGTGACCAGCAACCACAGAGGTTCGGCTAACCATTACAGAGTACATGTTCTGTGCCTCTTGGTAAATGTATAATAAACCAAATTCTTGTGAAGTATAATGTAACATATGTATAATGCATAATTTAACTAGGCTAGAGTCTGGAACCTGATCCCTAGAGGAGGAGGAGGGCCCACAGGTAGTGGGGCCCACCGGTGGTTTCCCCCGTTCCCCTGCAGGCCATGCAGGCCAGTCCGCCCCGCATATCAGTGCCCCCCCCCCCCTTCCACACACACACAGAAGTGCAAAAGCATCACACATCGGCGATGCTTTTGCATTTCTGGAGTACTGGCTGTCTGGGAGAGCCTCTTCGCTGCCCGGGTCGCAGCGGCTGCGTGTGATGTCACGCAGCCGCCGCGGCCCACCCCCCAACGGTCCGGCCACGCCTGCATTGGCCAGACAACGCCCCCTAAACGGCGGCTTAACGCTGCCGTCCAGCCCCCTCCCGCCCATCGACCACCTCTGCCTGTCAATCAGGCAGAGGCTATAGCTAGGCAACGACAGCCTTCGGCCGTCTGGCATGTGCCAGCGCACTGCGGCGGCGCACGCGCAGTACTGACCCGATCGCACCGCTGCGATAAACTGCAGCGTGCGACTGGGTCAGAGTGACCCCCATGTGCACTGCACGTGTGGCAGATATAACATTTTCAGAGAGAGTTAGATTTGGGTGGGTTATTTTGTTTCTGTGCAGGGTAAATACTGGCTGCTTTATTTTTACACTGCAATTTAGATTTCAGTTTGAACACAATGTGTGCGGCTCTGCTAAGCATGACAAATGGAACTCAAGATATTTTATTAATAAGTACTTACCGCTTGTTCAGTCAAAGTAAATATCCATAGAGTACAATAGAGCATTTGAAAAAAATGAGTTTGTGCGAATGGAGCAATTTGGAACAAAGCAATTCTCAGCAGTGGAATTATCCTGTTTTATTCAAATGAAATCTCTACAAAATAGCAAAATATGAATTGTTTTTAAATATAATCATTGTTTGAAATAACTGTTCCTTTGAAGTGAACCGTTGCTAAGATAAACGCTATGATTGTGGAGTTTGTTGCAATGGGAAACATAGTCTAGTATAAAATTTTGTGTGATATTAGCTATAGTTGAACATTGCTTTGTATTCAGTTAGAAATTAATGGATTCATTTAACGATAATTATTATTTTGCTTCTGTGCAGGATGAATTTTAATGAAATACAATACTGTACAGTAAATTACCCCCTCTGATGTCACAGATGTAATTGCTGTATATGGAAAGTACTTGGTAAAAGGCTACTAGGGGCCAAATGTAATAGAGTGACAGTTTAAAAAAGTGAGAGATTTGGTAAGGTTTTGCAGATTTTTTAAAAGTGGCAATCATTTACACAGCAAGATCAACCTGGTTTTGCAGTGTAAATGATTGCCACTTTAAAAAAAACTGCAAAACCTTACCAAATCTCTCACTTTCTGAAACTCTCACTCTATTACATTTGGCCCTCGATCTCTCCACATACAGAAGTTTCATCAATGACCAGGGGCAGTGGCAGGGGGGGTCAAAGTGGACACCTGTACCGTGCCCCAAGGATCAGAGGGGCCTCAAGAATACGTCGCTTAGTGCTCGGCAGGGATGTGAGCCGTCTTGTCTAAACAGGGCAACAAGCTGTAGGCGGTAAGGGCGCGGCCTCAGAGTGACACAAGCCTCTCACACACAGTGACTGTGCGCCCGCTCTTCCGGGTCCAGCTCTGTGGCATGCACTTACGGGACATGGCAACAGCTCAACTGGCTAGGATTCCTGTACCCTGCGCCGGCCTCTTCTGGTGGGGGTGAGGGCCACATGGTAACTGCTGTGCGGCGTTCGGGTTTGGATACTGGGGATTGCAGCGCAGGTGAGTCTCTCCCCGGAGTAGGAGTGGATTGGTGAGGGGATACAGGGCTTTGGGATGAGGTGGGGAAGCTGGGAATGCAGCATGGACTCATTGGGGAGAGACAGACTGTGGGGTGTGTGGGAGAAAGGAGAGAGGGAGACACAGACTGTGGTGTGTGGGGGTGAGGAAGAAGAGATATACATATTTATATATGCGTATAAATAAAGATATATATACATATATACAGTGGTTGAAGTGGAAATTTTGAAGTGGGGGTATGCAAAAGTCAAGGACACAATTATGCGCGCGTGCTCCAGAAAAGGGGGCATGGTCACCCAAAAGGGGCGTGGTCACCCAAAATGGGGCGTGGTCACTCAAAAGGGGGCATGGTCACCCAAAAGGGGCCGTGTCCAGTGTAGTAGAACCCCTTATGCTATCTAGTACTGGTGCCCCTTTCACCTTATAGCACACGGTACGAGCCGAAATTCACATTATAGCACACGGTACGAGCCGAAATTCACATTATAGCCCACGGTACGAGACGAAATTAACATTATAGCACACTGAATGAGCCGAAATTCACATTGTAGCACACTGAATGAGCCGACATTCACATTATAGCACACTGAATGAGCCAAAATTCACATTCACATTGTAGCACACTGAATGAGCCGAAATTCACATTATAGCACACTGAATGAGCCAAAATTCACATTATAGCACACTGAATGAGCCGAAATTCACATTGTAGCACACTGAATGAGCCGGAATTCACATTATAGCACACTGAATGAGCCGAAATTCACATTGTAGCACACTGAATGAGCCGAAATTCACATTATAGCACACTGAATGAGCCGAAATTCCCATTATAGCACACTGAATGAGCCGAAATTCACATTATAGCACACTGAATGACCTGAAATTGTGACAGCAGAGACAGCCAGGGTGACGACAGGGAGAGAGAGAGTGACGACAGGGAGAGAGAGTGACGACAGGGAGAGAGAGTGACGACAGTGACAGCAGGGAGAGAGTGACAGCAGTCAGAGAGAGAGTGACGACAGGGAGAGAGAGAGTGACGACAGGGAGAGAGAGTGACGACAGGGAGAGAGTGACGTCAGGGAGAGAGAGTGACGACAGTGACAGCAGAGAGAGAGAGAGTGACAGCAGGGAGAGAGAGTGACGAAAGGGAGAGAGAGTAACGACGGAGAGAGAGTGATGACAGTGACAGCAGGGAGAGAGAGTGACGACAGTGATAGCAGGCAGAGAGAGAGAGTGACGACAGTGACAGCAGGGAGAGAGAGAGTGACAGTAGGGACAGGGACAGTAACGACAGGGAGAGAGGGTGAGAGCAGGGGAACATTACCTGACTCATTTGTTGCGGCTGGTGGCTGGCGGCGGTGATCGGTGGGCAGCTGGCGTCGGTGAGCAGCGGGCGGCTGGCGGCGGCGGTGAGCGGCTGTGAGCGAGTACAGCGCTCTACACAGCCGCCGGCCGCCGAGCAGGGACGGGAGCAACATGTGCAGCAGGATGGCCACTTCCATCGCCTCCTGCTGCACTTAATTTCCGGGTCAGTGGAAGAAGTAGCGGTATACCATACCGCCCCACTTCGACCACTGCATATATATATATATATATATATTTCTTTATTAGCAGATTCTTATATAGCGCAGCAAATTCCATGGCACTTTAATTAATATACAGTATATATATATATATATATATATATATATATATATATATAGAGCAGTAGGCTACGAAATACTCGAAGCAAACAGCGGCACTCAGGGTCTTGTGAAAAAAGATTCAAGTGTATTCAATCACTTCATATGGATTATATGGAGTGATTGAATACACTTGAATCTTTTTTCACAAGACCCTGAGTGCCGCTGTTTGCTTCGAGTATTTCGTAGCCTACTGCTCTATCCCATTCCGTCAGAGGGCACCTGGGCACCCGTGCGCTATACAGAGGGAGTGCCGGTCCACCCACTACAAGCTATATATATATATATATATAGATTGTAAGCTTGCGAGCAGGGCCTTCCTACCTCTGTGTCTGTCTGTCTTTGCCCAGTTTTGTTCTGTAACTGTTGCTCTACTTGTAAAGCGCAACGGAATATGCTGTGCTATATAAGAAACTGCTAATAAATAAATAAATAAATAAATAAATAAATAAAATAAATAATATATATATAGCGCTACTGCAGAGCCATTGGTAATCCTTGAGAAAGTACAGACACGTATGAAGCGCTTTGGAGATCAGTATGAGCTGCCGGCAAGAGATCCCCTCCCCGTTCGTTTACGGGCGGAGCCCAGTCGGCGGCGTTCTGGCACGTCTGCCCTGGAACGAGTGGAACAGCTGCACTGGACACAACAGACCCTGGCTGCCTAGAATCCCGCAGATGTCATTGGAGGCAGCGATAGTTAGGGCAAGTGCCAGTGCTTACACGTGCATATGTGCGGACGGGTGGTCTTCAGTATGCCGACTGACGGGATCCCGGCGCACAGTATACTGACGCCGGGATCCCAACAGCCGGCATACCGACACTTATTCTCCCTCGTGGGGGTCCACGACCCCCCTGGAGGGAGAATAAAATAGCGCCACTGTGCCCGTAGCGTGGCGAGCGCAGCGAGCCCGCAAGGGGCTCATTTGCGCTCGCCACACTGTCGGTAAGCCGGCGGTCGTGCTCCCGGTGCCGGTATGCTGGTCGCCGGGAGCCCGACCGCCGGCATACCATAGTGAACCTGTGCGGACTGATGGCCTAATTAAGCATGGATTGCAATTGCAAAGCTGCTCGCATAGCAATGCAATGCAGTAGGAGGTGTATAAACACCTCCTTGCTGCATTTGCTATCACAGAGCTGTGACAGCATTGCAGCCTGGGATCAAACATCACCACCATTGGTGGCGATGTTCATGTGCGACAGCAAGATGAGAAAGCTTCAGCTTAATCAGGCTTGCCATCGCAGTGCAGCTTGTGAGGCCAAGGAAACGGCATCTCATGGGACAGTCCTTGGCCTTGTCACTCCTAGAAAATGGGGGCAACACCCCATCCCTCCCCCCGAATGCCTCTGCCTGTCAATGGGGTAGAGACATTCGCAATCAAATGAGTCCTGCGCATTGACTATCGGGAAACTGCTTGTTGGACCGCTTATGCAATCCATCCTGAATTAGGCCCTGAGAATTGAGGACAGCGGCATTACCATTAATCCTGCCGCGTCCGGCCACCACTTTACACTTATGGAGGAAGCTATGAACATCTCATACTAACTCTCTTTTCCCTACAGGTGCCACTGTTCATTAGCATACACACACTTTTAGCGCTCATCTATGCTTTATTACAATACCTAATTATTGAGCTGCAGGTAGCACAGCTGCAATTTGATTATATCAGTCACACTGCAACCTGTGGAGACAGGGTGGGCTTGTTGGCTCTAAAGGGCCGTACTGACGGGGAGATTTCCCCAGAGATGTGGTGCTGAGCGGTCTAACACAGACTCTCCCCCCACTCAGCACAGCGCGATGTGCTGAGCGAGGGGGATGACGGACACTGGGGGCCGCTAATTTCACCCAGCGGTTAAATTAGCGACCTGCTAGATTGTGCCTGCATGCAGGCCAATCTATCACCGGCGATAGCCGGCACCCCTACACACGGAGCGATGTTCAGCTAATTTCTAAGCAATCTAGTCAGATTGGTTAGAAATTAGCTGAACATCGCTCCGTGTGTACCCCCCTTAAGAAGTAGAGCACTGGCCAGAGCATCCTAAGGATGCTCCACTCAGTTCCCAAGGCTGCAGGGTGCTAGTTCGGAGCATCCATTGAACGCTCCAGTCGGCTTTGCAGTAGTGCTGCTGGCTGCAATCCTGCAAGCCACATTCAGATGCCATGGGGCAGCGATGGTGGCTCCCTGTGTAACAGCACTGCTTGCACACCCATAATTATGGCGCTGTCTTCTTCTGTCTGTTAGTACACAGTTTATTTTATAACTGTTCTATTACTGCTTTGTTCCCAATTGTAAAGTGCAAGGAAATATGCTGGTGCTATACAGTATATGTAATAATAATGGGTTGGGTGTGGGATACCGGCGGTTGGGATCCCAGTGGTCAGCATACCAACAACGGGATCCCGGCCGCCAGAATGCTGCGCTCGCCATGCTGTAGGCTCGGTGGCTCGCTGGGCGTGCCACAGGTTCTATTCCCACTCTATGGGTGTCATGGACACCCACGAGTGGGAACAGCTCTAGGCCCCCTGCCGGCATTCTGGTGGCCAGGGTCCCGTTGACGGTATGCTGACCATCAGGATCCCGAACGCCGGGATAGTGACTACATCCTGCAAAATACTACAGACACTTTTGCCATTAATGTTATGTCCAAATGATTGTTTTGGGAGTTTATATGGCATGTATTGATTTCTAAAACAACCCCATAATGATATACGAACAAGGGGTCTTATTCATGTTTGTAAGTAAAGCAAAAAAAGCAAGCAACTGGGCAAAACCATGCTGCACTGCATGTGGGGCAGATGCATACTTACCGACTTTGTGGCTGCTCTCTCCGGGAGAGAGCAGCCATGTCGACTCAGCAGGGGGCGGGGCAGGGCAATGATGGGCAGAGGGGGGCGGAGGCGGAGGTAGAACGGGTGTGGGATGGAGGCAGTACGGGGGCATGGTTGGCGAGGCGCACCCTCCCACCCACCCCCGCTCTGTATTACCGATATTACAGGCATTATTCTGCAGGGGGTGTGGCTGTGATGACGCAATGCAAGAAGAATCCCATCATCGACTGCCCGGGCCGCCCACTTTACTCACTAAGTGGGCAGCCGGTCAGGGGGATACCGCAAAAATCGGGAGACTTGCCTGCTCTTCTGGAGATGGGTTAAGGGGGGCGGGAGAGTCACCCGATTTTCGGGAGCCTGACGGCCATTCTGGGAGAGTAGGCAAGTATGGGCAGATGTAACATGTGCAGAGAGAGTTAGATTTGGGTAGGGCGTGTTCAAACTGAAATCTAAATTGCAGTGTAAAAATAAAGCTGGCCAGTATTTCTGGGCTACATGCAAAAGCAGCCTGTATTTACCCTGCACAGATGCGATATAACCAACCCCAATCTAAATCTCTGCATGTTACGTCTTCCCCACCTGCAGTACAACATGATTTTGCTCAATTGCTTGCTTTTTTGCTTTACTTACAAACATGCATCAGGCCCAATGCTCATGCAGCCATATAGAGCACTTTCCCACATTCCTAGCTCCGTATAACTTGTCTATTGTTTAGAGGAGGGTGGATTATAGAGAAAATACAGGTGGAGTAAGATTTGTTGCAGTGAGCGCTGTAACACAGTTAAGAATCAGTGGATTATCCATGCTATTTATCCAGGGCTCTGATTACTTCACCTGTGAATAGTAGAGATGTGCGGCGGGCACTTTTCGTGTTTTGTGTTTTGGTTCTAATAACACTTTCGTGTTTTGGTTTTGGCTTGGTTTTGCAAAAACCACCCTTTCGTGTTTTGGTTTTGGATCTGGATGATTTTTGAAAAAACATAAAAACGGCTAAAATCACAGAATTTGGGGGTAATTTTGATCCTACGGTATTATTAACCTCAATAACATTAATTTCCACTCATTTTAAGTCTATTCTGAACACCTCACACCTCACAATATTGTTTTTAGGCCAAAGGTTGCACCGGGGTGTCTGTATGACTAAGCTAAACGACACAAGTGTGCGGCACAAACACCTGGCCCATCTAGGAGTGGCACGGCAGTGTCAGACAGGAGGGCTGATATTAAAAAAAGGCCCCAAACAGCACATGATGCAAAGAAGAAAAAGAGGTGCACAGAGGCTGCTGTATGACTAAGCCAAGCGACATAAGTGTGCGGCACAAACACCTGGCCCATCTAGGAGTGGCACTGTAGTGTCAGACAGGATGGCACTTTTCAAAAACTAGGCCCCAAACAGCACCTCATGCAAAGATGTAGAAGAGGTGCAATGAGCTAGCTGTATGACTAAGCCAAGCGACACAAACAATTGGCCCATCTAGGATTGGCACTGTAGTGGCAGACAGGAGGGCAGATATCCAAAAAAAGGCCCCAAACAGCACCTCATGAAAAGATGTAGAAGAGGTGCAATGAGGTAGCTGTATGACTAAGCCAAGCGACATAAACAATTGGCCCATCTAGGAGTGGCACTGCAGTGGCAGACAGGAGGGCAGATATTTTTAAAAAAAGGCCCCAAACAGCACATGATGCAAAGAAGAAAAAAAAGGTGCACCGAGGTTGCTGTATGACTAAGCTAAGCGACACAACCACCTGGCTCATCTAGTAGTGTCACGCAGTGGCTGAATGTCGAGAGTGAGCCGCAATTGTTCGGTCCACTGACAGCATCTCCAGCACGCCCCTGTCATTTTAAAAAAATTCTGCAATTGGTGGACTTATACGGCAGTACCCCAGGACTAATACAACAGTACCCCTGGACTCATACGGCAGTGTCAGACAGGATGGCACTTTTCAAAACTAGGCCCCAAACAGCACCTCATGCAAAGATGTCGAAGAGGTGCAATGAGGTAGCTGTATGACTAAGCCAAGCGACACAAACAATTCCAACTGGAATTATATGTCCAAATCACTGGAATTATACGTCCAAATCACTGGAATTAAATGGCAAAACCACTGGAATTATACGTCCAAATCACTGGAATTAAATTGCAAAATCATTGGAATTATACGTCCAAATCACTGGAATGATATGTCCAAATCACTGGAATGAGGAATCAAATGGCAAAATCACTGGAATTATACATCCAAATCACTGGAATCATACTGCAAAATCACTGGCATTATACTGCAAAATCACTGGAATTATACGTCCAAATCACTGGAATTAAATGGCAAAATCAGTGGAATTATATGTCCAAATCACTGGAATTATACGTCCAAATCACTGGAATTATACATCCAAATCACTGGAATTAAATGGCAAAATGGAGGCTGAGGGCTTCCATCGTCACGTGAAGCTGAACCACTAGTCATGAACATACTGTAGGCGAGGGCCTTAGCCGTTCCTTGCCACTCCGTGTCGTAAATGGCATATTGGCAAGTTTACGTTTCTCCTCAGATGATTTCAATTTCTTTTTTGGGGTCTTTTTACTGAACTTTGGCTTTTTGGATTTTACATGCCCTCTACTATCACATTGGGCATCGGCCTTGGCAGACGACGATGGCATTTCATTTTCTATGTCATGGCTAGTGGCAGCAGCTTCAGCACTAGGAGGAAGTGGTTCTTGATCTTTCCCTATTTTATCATCCAAATTTTTGTTCTCCATTATTTTTCTGGAGTTATCTAACACAATATGTGGCACAGGAATGACTGATGGCTGATGCACAGGACACTACCACTGGTCTGATGCAGGACAACACAGCAACACTGTAAGGAACTTGTTGTTCTTGTTGTTGTTATTATTATTATTATTATATGGCAGCAGGGGACATATGGCAGCAGAGTATACCACTGTGACTGCCTGGTCACTGGAATGACTGATGGCTGATGCCCAGGACACTACCACTGGTTTGATGCAGGACAACACAGCAACACTGTAAGGGACTTCTTGTTATTATTATTATTATACGGCAGCAGTGGACATATGGCTGCAGAGTATACCACTGTGTCTGCCTGGTCACTGGAATGACTGATGGCTGATGCACAGGACACTACCACTGGACTGATGCAGCACAATACACCACCACTGAACTGATGCAGCACAGCAAAGCAGCAATGGACATATGGCAGCAAGAGGACACATCCACTGTGACTGATTGGTCACTGGAATAACTGATGGCTGATGCACAGGACACTACCACTGGTCTGACGCAGCACAATACACCACCACTGAACTGATGCAGCACAACACAGCAGCAATGGACATATGGCAACAAGAGGACACAACCACTGTGACTGCCTGGTCACTGGAATGACTGTTGGCTGATGCACAGGACACAACCGCTGGACTGATGCAGCACAATACACCACACTGAACTGATGCAGCACAACAAAGCAGCAATGGACATATGGCAGCAAGAGGACACCACCACTGTGACTGGACAAATACAGCACAAGACACGGACACTGAGAGAACGGAGACACGTCCTCTCTGTACACTTTCCAATGCCATAGTGAAAATAGCAGCGACGCGCGGCTCCTTATATGGAATCCAAACCCTGCGAGAATCTGACAGCGGGATGATGACGTTTTGCCTCGTTCTGGTTTCCGAATTAGGCGGGAAAACCCGAGCCTGACTCGGATCCGGGCTCGAATGGTGAAGTTCGGTAGGGTTCGGTTCTCTGAGAACCGAACCCGCTCATCTCTAGTGAATAGCAAAGGACAGAGGTTATCAAACACGGTCCTCAAGGCACCCAGCAGTCCAGGTTTTAGGTATCTCCATGGCTCAACACAGATAGATAAATCAAATTTACTGAGGTGCTAATTAAGGCACCTGTGGCCAAGCATGGATAAACTTAAAATCTGGACTGTTGGGTTGCCTTGAGGGCCGCGTTTGAGAACCTCTGGCATAGGGCATTTCAGTCAAATATAAAAATAAAATAATTTGGTTTTTACAATAGGCTGTACCTCATTTACATATGCAGAGCATGACTTTGTGTGTCAATAAGTGTTTTCTAAACTTCTATTATTAGGACAAAAATTTCTGGATTACATTCTATGAAGCACAATCCCTATTTTGTGTTATTTACACCCATATTATTGCTCTTTTGTACAGTGTGTATTGTTAGATGAAGAATTCACCAGCGCCATGATGACAAGGTACATTAGCGCATTTATAATGGCGTATCTGCTTTTGTTAACAAAAGTACGAATGATAGAAGAAAGTAATTGTTACAAAGCACATATACAAAGCAACAGAAGCTTTATTGATCTTTCCTATACAGGCAGTACTGGTGCCAAGTGTGCAGGCCCTGGCTAAAGGCCCCCATCCACTAGGGAGTTTTATCTCAGCAATGAGTTGGATCCTTTTTTCCTGCAATCTGGCTGGGAGCTTCCCAGGAGCCCTTCAATTGCGATTTGCTACTTGAGTGTATTTTTTACATGTGATTTATCTCATGTCTAATGTTATTAAACCTATTTCTGTGTGACTGAGATAAATATAACGTGCAGCACGTGTGAACTGCGATTGCGATGGGAGACACACGGGAACGCGCTTTGCATCGCAATCGCACGAAAAGGACATGCAATGTGACACTTTTCATGCAATCCGTCTCAATCGCATTAAAACCGGCCATATCGCACTAGTGGACTGTGTCCCTCTTAAAGGTGTTTAGCTCGGTTGGCTCCTTACTTCAGTGTAATCTTAATATATACATCCTCTGCATTTATCTCTGTCCACTTTATCTCAATCCAAGACTTAGTAAATAGACCCCTATTAGTTTGTTTTGAATGACATTTGTAAGTTAGCATCACAAGTTGCAAATGATTCATGCTTAGAACTGCTGAATTTAGGGCCTAATTCTGAGTTGATCGCAGCAACAAATTTGTTAGCAGTTGGGCAAAACCATTATGAATGTCAAATTGATTTCTCACAAATATTTAAAATGCCCGCTCTAATATATATTGTAACCTGCACCACTTACTACCATATACGATAAAAGTGCGCTGTACATCGCAAAACACTGTATCCCATAAGAGAAAACAATACACTCACACATTATCTGAGTTCCAAAGCTCATTGATGTATATATTTGTTGTTAAAAGGATATGGATTCAATATATATTACAAAGTACAGTATACGTATAGTTTCATGAATACAACTCACACAGTAAACAGTTAGAACATAGTTAAAACACAGTTACATATAGTTACAGTTAAATGCCAGCGATACAATTACCAGGTCTTTCTCATATAAGTTTGTCCCTCCATACGACTCTCTCTTCCTCTCTTTCCTCTGTAAAATCATGCAAGACCTCCATCTCTGTCTGAGTCCAAAAAGCAAGTGGGCTCCAGTGTAATCAATATGTTATCAAGTTTCTGGGGGAGGGGACTCATGAGTCACCAGTTTCTTTGCATATGCTGATCAGGTTCAGCCCTGTTCACTGTATCATTCATTGTTCTAACAAAGTGATTTTAGCTTTTATACATTCAATCATAACTATCCGCTGCAATGTCCTACAACTTAATAACAAGTATCAAATTAATCTACACACCAATCTGCTTGTTTTAAAAGTAAACATGACAGGTGTATCTGGTTCCGTTCAAATAATACACATTCATGACATTAATTCATTAGGTGATTTTAAATCACCATGATGTCTGGCGCTTGATATTATTATAATTATGTACTGTATGAAATAAGTGTTGAATCCATTTCTGTGGCATGTCCGTGTAAATGCGTGTGTTACCATATATTGCTGTGCTCGCTGCGCATATTTGCAAGTATAGCGACTTAAATGTGTGTGGTTTGTATGTTCTCTTTATGTAATTTTTTTGACTTTGACAGTCCACCCTTTGGCAGTAAACAATAACTGCCATCAATTATTAACATAAGAAAAAAATATTTCATACCATTATCGGTGACCTAGACACAAGTATGTATGCATTTCGCAAATCAGACACTTGACTATATTTGGAGAAGACAGGGAGGAGGACGAGACATCCTCTATATGCACTCGGCGGCCACGGGACCACTGGTTGGGTGTGGGACAACATTCAACCTATAGAGTATGCTGGGACAGTGCTTTGGCCTATAATGTCTGATTTGCGGCAAACATTTCACACATACATGTACCTACGTCTTTGTACACTGATGTTTGGATTCTATTGAGGTTCTGCTGGGTAGGTGAAAAAGACACAAACAAATCGTGACAGTGACATATAAAAATTTTTGTGATCTACATATTCCTATCATTTTCTGAACATTGTTTCCATTTCTGGAACGTATGCTAGGTCTGTTTAATCATTGAACAAGGGTTATAAGTAGTGTCCTTCCTAAATAACATAAACCTTTGGAGTTCGGGGAGAGCCACTCAAACCTTTTTTCCACATATGTTAGTGAGCTCTTTATCTGCAGTGTGTGAATAGCCATTGTCTGACTGTTCCTGATTACCTCTGAACTCCATAACTACTAGGCCTTTGATTTTCTCTGACTTTAACAAACTGATCGGCTAATCCTGGGATCCTATAAGGAGATCACTCCTTCCTACAGAACCAGTTCCAGTCCCACACTCGACTCCTCATAAAAAAAACCTAGCAAAAATAGAATATCCTGAAAGAAAATGTTTGTCAGCGGGAAAGAGAGAAAAGAGAAATAGAACAAAACAACTCTTGTTCATAACAAATCAATTACAATGACTGGTCTTTCTGCAGTCCTTTAGTATGCTCAGGTAGTGTCCAACAGTGCCGTCTCTCAGTCTTCACGGAACAGAGTCTCTGGTGATACGAGGTTCTCTTTGCCTTGCTCTTTGAATACACAGTTCACTTGGGACACACAGTTCACTTCAAACACACAGTTCACAAACTCGATGAATGTGAGCAATAAACTACTTTGTCACGAGTTCTCTCCGGGTCAGCGACCTTCTTGCAGTGGGACGAGTGGACCCAAGTCTTTCTTTCGGCGACCTTTAGTGCTGTCAACAAATCTTGGTATGGTCCTTCCCACCTGTCTATTAGGCAACCTGAGCGTAAGGGCAATCACACAGTCTCTTGGTTCATAATCAATACAGTTAGCATTTGGCATACCAGCAATCAACAGTTTCAAGTTCTTTTGTCAAGTTCTCAAATGCTGGCTCATCAACAGGGTACTGTACTGTCACCTCATTGGTGTATTTCTGATCATTGTGCGGATCAATCATGACATGAGGTTGTCTTCCAAAAACAACCCAACAAGACACAAATACCAAAACAAAAACAAATTTCGAAGAGGATGATTCGTTGAGTGAAGATCTGGGAGTGGTTCAGAAGCTACATAATACTAGTGGCAGTATCTATGATCACAATAGTACAATTTCAAGCTTTGCTCTTACTTCCAGGGGTATCCTTATCTACACACAAATTTCTGCACAATTTTTCTTTGCGGTAAACACAGCAGCATCCGTGGCGTCAGGAAATGCCTCTACCCAGTTTGAGAAAACATCAGTGCACACCAATACATAACAATAATTCCTAAAGGGTGTTAACTGTACGCAGTTGATTTGTATTTCCTGAAAAGATCCGTATGCAGGAGGGATATGGGATGGCTCTGTTGGTTTTGCTTTACCAATATTCTTCCTCAAGCAAGTAAGACAGGTCATTGCTCTCTTACCTGCATGAGAATAGAATCCTGGCGCACACCAGTAGGCTCTCAGCCTGTACCTACCCTCTTTGCCTAGATGAGTCAGACCATGTGCCACCTCAGCTAGACTTGGAAGGTATGCTCTGAGGGCTACTGGCGTACCGTGTCCACCTGCCCACAGTCCTGAGGACTCCTGGCCATACCCCTTTATCCTCCAGACTGCCTCTTCCTGCAGGGAACACACATTTTTGTATCTTAATTTAACTATCGTGTGTTTGCAATGTAGAGTACCATGAGCATAACTCAAAAAGAAAAAAAAGACCAAAGAAACATCTCTAGAGGAGAGAAGGAAGAAGAAAATGGAAACAGAAAATGACAGGTTTGCCATTCACCAACAGGCATATCAGTGTCTATACAAAATTTACCTTCACCAGTATTCCCATTCTCCACCCTTTGTGCATGAGAAGGCACACTGCAGTAATACTGGTGTTATCGTGCTGTTGAGATATACTGGGTTTGGGCAGAACTCTGAAGGACCTAGGCATGTGGAGTTTGAACTGTACTTGGGTCCATGTATTGTACCATTCTGTGTGAACGCAAAAGATGAAGAGGAAACTGTAGAGAAACAGAATAGAGGTTGGTGACAGATGAGTTTTGTAGAGGTGAAGAAGATTTTATAAAAATTTGACAACTGGATTGGGCACTACGGGGAAGTGATTCTCTACTTGGTCTACTCCCCTTAAAAAAACATTTCTGTGTGTCTTATCTCTACTGGGACTATCCCAGCCATCAATCCAGTGTCCTGTCCATCCTAAGTTCATAGGGAACCCGGTATCTGTGAGTTAATTTCCTCTACCTGTGATGGACATGCATCTAGAACAGCGAAATGTAACATTAGTAAGTTGCATTTATTCTGTTCTTCCCATTAACCGAATCTGTGTTTTCTATATGGCTCGTGATTCTTTACTATATGTCCCTTGGTCCCGTCTATGTGTTTAATAATGTGGCTTGTGTTTTCTGTCTAGGGGATCTATATTGACTATGTGTCCTACTACTCCTCCTACAATCTCTGGCAAAATGCCCTTCCTTCCTACAAGTGTAACATATTATTGACCATTTGGGATCTGGGGTTTGGACTGATGGGTCTTTCCTGTTTGTGCCAGTATACTTACCGTCCTCAACCTCTCCACCTGTTGTTCTCTGCGCCTAACACTATTCTTGTGATGTTCAATAGCACACTATCTAAGATTAGCTACTGTGACCTTTCCAATTTTGCAAAGAAGTCTGCACCCTGACACTCAATGCCTTATTGAGCCCGTCCATTTGCACAGAGACAGCCACCTCCCATTTGCCGAATTAGTGTTTACCAGTCGTCTTATCCAGATGGAGAGTTTTCTATTACTGCAAGAGACAAAAACAAAAAAAAGTTTAACAAGCTTCTAGGTCATGCAAAGTATTCATTCAAACATTCTCATCCCGTATTAAGGGTCTGTACATGGTCCATCAAACATTTCCGAGCTCATCTTTACTAGGGGCATTACTAGGAACGAATAATTCTTATATGGTAACTGAAAGAAATACCCTGGGGTTACCTTGTCTCTGCCAGCTTTCCTGCTGGCAAATACTAATGTGCGGACAGGTTTTTCTCCATTTCTGACGTTACTTTCTTGATTTTTTTTTGTTTAATTTTTGGATTTTACTATATATGTACACGAATGATACCATACTTACCTGTTCCACTGGTCTCAGCCACTTCCCCCACAGGCTACTGCTCTTCTTTTACCGGTTGGATACTCCTCTGAGTGCATGAGAAATGGCTGAAAACGATCAGGTCACCTTCTCCTCCTAAATAAAACTTCAACATTCATTAGTATATATATAGGTTACAGTCATATTTTTCATATTTTTTTTATTATTTTCTATAGTTTGTACGCTGGCCGTAACTGCTTCCACATCTACATAAGGCGGTGTACCTGCATTCTCTTTTTTTCCTCTTCCTACTTATTTATTGTTGCTACAAGTTCAAACAGTTCTTATATTTCCATTCTTGTCTTATATGACTTTGGTTAAACATACCACCTGCAATACCTTTGGCTCAAACTCACCAAACCCTCTTGCTGTCACAGGTTTAAACAATTTGTATGTCTGACCCTTTGTTTTCGGGATTTTATCAGACATATTCTTATCCTTAAATTCTGCAATACCTCTGGTTTAAAACTGCCTACCTTAGGGAATGGTTCCCTATCTCCCGCAGTCATACGTTCCCATTCATTGCATAAAACTTCTGTGTGTGGTCCATGCTTCTCATACATTATGAACCTCGCTGACCCCCATGGGCCGCGGTGTGTCAACCTGAAACCTGGTTGAACGTCCCTTACTTGAGCAACTGGCCCCCATATTTTGCAGGTATTGCCCTTTCGGCTAATCCCACAAAAAAACAAAATACTCAATGTAAGGCAACGGTGAAAGTTCTCTGAGCGCTCTTCACCCACTCACCGCCCACGTTGGCCAGTACTACCATACACTGTCGATAGCGAAGGCAATGTACCCAACTTAGGGCCCCTATGTAACCTCTATTTACTGGAAGTTTCTGGGAATAACTTACCCTTTCCAGTAAATATAGGCCGTTGGAGATCTCCTGAGAGAGGCCAGCGAAAACTCCCTAAACCTTTATTATACACAAATCACGCTTGTGTATGCTATATACAGCGCTAATGATACCGCGATTTTATGCAAAGCTCGTAAAAATGTTATCACGTTGCGCTAAATATTGCACCAACGAACGCGCGGTCCAATCGCACAGCGTATAGGTACTTGTTACTTATCCGCCGTACGACCACTGGAATCGAATCACAAGCTGCGAAACCTCAGCCGGAGCGTATTAAAAAAACAACTAAATGGGTAAACCTTCGCTAACCCCCTGGGCCGCGGTACTCTAACACAATTGCCTACCTTGCTCCTTTGTACTTAAATCTATATTAACATGAGTCAGCTGCCTCACGCCACCAAGTCTCCACTCACTTGATGTACCACTCGACGGGATCCCGAATTCCCTGGGTCCACTACGTTCTTTGTTACGTTCGCTCACTCACGTTCGCTCACTCAAATACACTTTGTTTTTTTTTCTGTACAGAAAATTATCTTTCATTCAGATAAACAGCTTTACTCCCAGAGGCAATACAGTAAAAAAGGTTTTATTTAAACTAAATCTTGGAAACCGAGCAATTTGTGCTAATGTAGCGTGACTACTGTCCCGCCCCTAAACTAAACAATGCTATTGTGTAATTTGTACTTAGTGGTCGTACCCTTACGCACGTTGCGTAAACACGCGACCGTGCGTATGTCTTTACGTTGCGTACGCAGTCGCGTACTTTGTCCGAGACACGTGTACAAAAACCGTACGTCCGCAATAGTACAAATCCCACACTTCTATAAATGTAAGCGATATTACCTATAATCGCTCACTTAACACAACACAGTTTCTTTCTGTATAAACCTTTTTAACTAGGCCAGACTGTGTTTCTGTTTTTACGTTTACTTACTTAAATATTTATTTTAGTTTTAACTATATAGCAACAAATATCTCCGGTTTCACACAGATCTATAATGACTCTAGCAACAATCAATAATTTAAATGATATGATTCAGATTGGATAGCCATCTTGCAGAACATACATTGATATAAACACCCACATAATTATAATAATATTGTATATATGTATCATTCACTGGTCTCCTCTGAAACTCATTTACCCATTTAGTGCTTCTAATTTGCATATCAAAGCTGTGTGCTTTTGACTGCCTGTTCAAGAGGTTGTTCACTGCTAAGAAAAAGCAGTTACACAGGTTAATTAACATTTCAATGGCTATCTTATAGCAAGCAGAGTTACCTAAATCCTAGAGGTAAAAGAAAAAAAGAAAAAACTTTGTTTTTTTATCTGTGTGTACTTCTTACATCAAGTATTCATCTCACTATTAACTTTCACTAAGCCCCATTGAAACTATTTGTAATTGACTATGGCATGGGTTAAATAAATGCATTGGCAACTCATAAATTGTGTTTCATGTGACAAAGGAAAGCTGATTATTCTTGAGCAGACTGAAAATCAGCCATTTAGAAAAATGACCTTCCCAAATGGCCGCTGCTCCTCCCCCTTCCACATCCATGAGGGTTACACAAAATGGTGGACAGGCCATGTGGTTAGTCCAAAATGGAGGACCTACCATGCGGCTTCCTTTGTCACAAAGAAATCACACACCATGCAAGCACCTGAAGTTATTTTAGGCCTGAGTTAAAAAAAAACACTATATCAAGGCTATTGCAGCAACTTTTAAACGTGCTTTTAACCCTACTTAACAGATAAGCAATCCAATCTGAATCAAACACAATATGACTTATTTGAACCTTGTTTTGCAATAATAAAAATACATTTTAGCATCTTAAATATTATGAGAAATGCATTGTCCCTTAAATTTCATATCAGCATCTTACTAATAACACAACACAATACACGTGGATGTGATTTGTCAGCATTTTGCGATGCGTCCATCATTAGCCGGTCGATCACAGCCGCGTTTGTAATGTACAGTGCATCATTAATAACGTGATATCCCGTGAGAGCCCCCATCTATGAATGCCAAATTGATTTCTCACAAATATTTAAAATGCCCGCTCTAATATATATTGTAAATGCCTGCACCACTTACTACCATATACGATAAAAGTGCGCTGTACATCGCAAAACACTGTATCCCATAAGAGAAAACAATACACTCACACATTATCTGAGTTCCAAAGCTCATTGATGTATATATTTGTTGTTAAAAGGATATGGATTCAATATATATTACAAAGTACAGTATACCTGTAGTTTCATGAATACAACACACACAGTAAAAAGTTAGAACATAGTTAAAACACAGTAATACCCCTTTTCCACTAGCTGTTTTTACCCGTGTTTTTGCACGGGGGCGCGCATCGACACAGATTTTTAGTAGGTGGAAACGGGTCAACACGGGTTGAGTGACCCGGGAATCCAACCCGGCTATTTACCTGGGTAGAACACGGTAATGACACGGATAGCGGTGCAGTGGAAACGGTCATTACACGTGTTTTCAGACCCGAGTAACGCTCTGAGACGCTGATTGGCTGCTTCTGGGGCACTGGAAGATGATGTCATCCCTGGGAGACACGCTGGGCACATGCAGGCACCGCAGCAGCAAACAACACTACGCTGGGCACATGCAGGCATTGAGGCAGCTTGCAAACAAAACACTCTGAAGTCGCGCTGGGTACATGTACATACAGATATTTTTATTGCAGCAGCTTCCAAACAAACAAACAGACAATATACAGCAGCAGAAGCTCCAGCACAGCAACATGGCTAGCCATACCTGGTCAGACACAGAGATCAAAGAGCTGCTTAATATTCGGGGAGAGGAAGAAATAAGAAGGCAGGTGACTGGAACAGTTAAGGATGCTATCGTCTACAAGAACATATCCCTTATGCTGGCAGAAAGGGGCATCCAAAAAACCCAGCAACAAGTCGTTAACAAATTGAAGGCACTACGCAGACAATTCACCAAAGTACACGACCATAACCGCAAGAAAAGTGGTGCTGGGCGTATGGAATGGCCATATTATGACCTATGCTATAGTGTCTTCGGCAAAACTGCGATAACAAATCCCATAGCACTATCGTCATCCAGCTCTGCCAGTCGCCAGATGTCAGTCGACGAGGACTGTGACGAAACACAGCACAGCCTTCCCAGCTCACAATGCAGCCCATCATCCCCGCTGCTTATATCGGACAGCAGTTTCGAAGACTCGACCATCAATGATGATTCCATCAGTGCCACTATTGAGGACGTACCACAGTCTCAGGCGGAGACGTCGCAACCCCCCAAGACCACGACTTTGCGCTCAAATAGTAAGTATTACCATTACAAATACAGTTGCAGCAGTCCCTATATGTAAAGGCATGGTAATGTTGCAGAGTATAGCTAGTGTGCAGGTGGGAGAAGGCCACAAACACGTATATGCTACCACTGCTATTTTTTTATAGAATCATGGTAATGTTGCAGAGTATAGCTAGTGTGCAGGTGGGAGAAGGCCACAAACACGTATATGCTACCACTGCTATTTTTATATTGTTGCTTACATTCTGTTTCATCTCCTTCACAGTCTACAACGTTCCACAGCGGAAAAAGAAACTGAACAAAACAGAACAAACGGTCAAAGCAATGAAGTCCATTATCGTGGATCACCTGCGTGAGGCAGATAGTGAGCTCAATGCCCAGGAAGATGCACGGCTTGAGAGATTTCTTGCGTCAGAAAAAGAAATGCATCAAACTTTTATGAGTCAGTTAATGACCATGCATGATAGGCAGATGACATTTTTTGAACGCACGTTTGCACGTACCATAGGGAATACCACACAAACACAACAGCAAGACACAGCCTACCCACAGCACCCATATGGTCCATACAACTATGAGCCTCCCTCAAATCCCCCAACACAAATCCCGCAATCCTCAGAATTTCGGGTATATAGACAACTGCCTTAGAGCAGCGGGTTATAAAACAATGTTTGTGTTTTAAGGTTCTGTTTGCACTGTATCCTCAACCCTGATACATACAAATGCAAACATTATTTTGATTTTACAGAGTGCCCTGTTGGCACTTTAAACTTTTATATTGTTACCTCAGAAAATGGGCAGTGGGATCCAGATATCGGGGCTACCTTTTTATATTGTTACCTCAGGAAATGTGCGGCAGTGTGATCCAAATATTGGGGGTAACCCGATACCTGCCAAACCAAACATTAGGTTTTTTTTTTACAGAGTACCCTGTTTGCACTTTACTCTTTTACCTCAGGCCAGGTGTCTTCACCATGTGGCCCTCTAGCTGTTGTGGAAACACATAGCAACACATGCTGGTACATGTTGTTCCACAACAGCTGGAGGGACACATGTTGAAGCCCCCTTTGCTTTATGTGGAATTTTACAGTGACATGTTTGCACTTAAATATTTTATATTGTTACCTCAGAAAATGTGCGGCAGTGTGATCCAAATATTGGGGGTAACCCGATACCTGCCAAACCAAACATTAGGGTTTTTTTTTTACAGAGTGCCCTGTTTGCACTTTACTCTTTTACCTCAGGGCAGGTGTCTTCACCATGTGGCCCTCTAGCTGTTGTGGAAACACATAGCAACACATGCTGGTACATGTTGTTCCACAACAGCTGGAGGGACACATGTTGAAGACCCCTTGCGTTATGTGGAATTTTACAGTGACATGTTTGCACTTAAATATTTTATATTGTTACCTCAGAAAATGTGTGCCAACTGTTTAAAAGAAAAAATATAATAACAACTTTTGAACCAAATTTTTATAACTGAAAAACGAAATAAACAAAAATTGTTTGCACACAAAAACTTGTCTGTCTTCTCTACTGCAACATTGTTTGAAGATTAGCTGCAATGGTGGCCCTTATGCACTCGCTGGCAGCGTCATGCCCCCCCCACCAAGCCTGGTGCATCATGTACAGCGACCCCCGCCCCATGATCATGTATATTCCACTCGGGGAGAAAGTTTTCCTTTTGAATCTCACATATGTTATGGAGAATGCAGCAGGCCGCTACTATATCTGGCATTTTTTTCAAGTCCACATCATTCCTCTTCATGAGGCAGCGCCAGCGTCCTTTTAAACGCCCAAACGCATTCTCCACTGCCATACGGGCCGAACTTAGGGCATGGGTATATGATGTCTGTTCGGGGGATAAGTGAACATGCTGGGTGTAGCCCTTCATTAGCCAGCGCTGTAATGGGTATGCTGCATCACCAATGAAATGTACCGGGATGTCCACACCATGTACGATCACCGATTTCTGTTAATAAAACATTAATATTATTACAGAGGTAAAACTTGACTATTGGTTTATGGGCAAACATTTCAGTTTAAGTAGTAAATAATCTTACCTCTCGAGGGAAAAGCCATCCACCAAGCTTGTCCTCAGCAATACTGTAAAGATCGGAGTTGGCGAGAACCCTTGCATCATGTGACCGTCCGGGCCACCCTATGAAGACATCTGTGAAACTAAAAATAAAGGTTTATGCATTATCATAAAACAGGCCAAGTCTATTTCAAACACATTAGTGAAACAGTGCTTACCAGTATTTGTGGTCCACTACCGCTTGCAGAACAATGGAATGCCAACCCTTACGATTGTAATAGTCTGCTGGGTTGTCACGGGGGGCGATGATGGGGATGTGGGTCCCATCTATGGCACCAGCACACTGTGGGTAGCCACGCTTCTTAAACCCTTTTATAGTCTCATCTAGCCGCTGTCCTTGTGGCAGGGAAATAAAGCGATGGTACATGGTATCCAGCAATGCCCGCGTGACCTGGTAGACAATCTTGCAGACCGTGCCAATCCCTACTCCAAATAAACTGGAAACTGTGCGATACTCTCCAGGGGTAGCATACCACCAGAGAGCAATCGCTAATCTCCTGGCTGGCTCAATGGGTTTACGGAACCTGGTGGTCTGCATGGTTATTGCGGGGGACAGTAGTTCCAAAACATACTCGAATGTAGCGCGAGACATCCTGAAGTTTGCCATCCACTGCTCCTCCTGATATGCTAGAATAGTCTGCATGAATGCTTCCCCATGTCTGCGATCTCTCATCCACATTCTTCGGCTTGGTGTACAGTTCATTGTTATGAGAGAAATAACAACAGTGGATGATATACGCGCTCTCCTCCTTTTCAAATATTTGCGTCGATAGGTAGCCCTCTCTGCAAAGAATTGAGCTCTCCTTCTCCAGCTCTGCAGTAGGTAGCACAAGGTGAAAAGCTGCATCAAGCTGTCTGTAGCAGAAAGCAGCAGTAAACTGCAAACAGTCTGCGACTCCATGCTAGACACAGCTACTGCACCGGCGTCCATTGCTGCAATGCTGTGAGCAGGCCCCACCCCTCTGTTTTGGTCCTTTTGATGACATCATCTTGATGAGACAGTAAAAAGTCCATTTGTAATGACAGCAATAGGCTTTTACAGAGCTTACCCGGGTTAGGTGGAAACAGATCAGACACAGGAATAACCCGTGTCGAAGTGTAGTGGAAACGGGGCAGCCGACACGGGTTGTAACCGTGTTAAACATCCCGGATCGGACACGGTACGTAGGTGGAAAAGGGGTATAACATATAGTTACAGTTAAATGCCTCTGTAAAATCATGCAAGACCTCCGTCTCTGTCTGAGTCCAAAAAGCAAGTGGGCTCCAGTGTAATCAATATGTTATCTAGTTTCTGGGGGAGGGGACTCATGAGTCACCAGTTTCTTTGCATATGCTGATCAGGTTCAGCCCTGTTCACTGTATCATTCATTGTTCTAACAAAGTGATTTTAGCTTTTATACATTCAATCATAACTATCCGCTGCAATGTCCTACAACTTAATAACAAGTATCAAATTAATCTACACACCAATCTGCTTGTTTTAAAAGTAAACATGACAGGTGTATCTGGTTCCGTTCAAATAATACACATTCATGACATTAATTAATTAGGTGATTTTAAATCACCATGATGTCTGGCGCTTGATATTATTATAATTATGTACTGTATGAAATAAGTGTCGAATCCATTTCTGTGGCATGTCCGTGTAAATGCGTGTGTTACCATATATTGCTGTGCTCGCTGCGCATATTTGCAAGTATAGCGACTTAAATGTGTGTGGTTTGTATGTTCTCTTTATGTAATATTTTTTGACTTTGACACCATGTGCACTGCAGGGGGGACAGATATAACATGTGCAGAGAGAGTTAGATTTGGGTGGGGTGTATTCAAACTGAAATCTAAATTGCAGTGTAAAAATAAAGCAGCCAGTATTTACCCTGCACAGAAACAAAATAACCCACCCAAATCTAACTCTCTCTGCAAACGTTATATCTGCCACACCTGCAGTGCACATGGTTTTGCCCAACTGCTAACAAACTTGCTGCTGCGATTAACTCAGAATTACCCCCATAGTTCAGAACACAAATTGGTTTCAAGACATTGGGCCTTATTCAGTACTGGTTGTAATTTTGCTTATATTGCAAATGGCCGCTTTTCAGCCGTTTGCGCATGTGCGGACTTGATAGCGCACGTGGGCGGGCATTCACATTGTGATTGCATCCCATTAGGATGCGATCTCAATGTCAGTGACAGGCGGCGGGCGTTCGGGGGCAGTGAGACGGCGTTGGGGGGGAGGGCAGCAGGAAACGCAGACTTGTCATGGCCATTTGAAGTCGCCTGCTGTTCCTGTGATAGGAAACATGGTGACGGTGTACAGGGGGGCTTTCACTAACTGCCAATTTTTGCAATGTGATCGCAATTGGATTGTGATTGCATTGCTGGGCGGCACTTAACATGCTGGGCAGATTGTAAGCAGTAGCAGTTTTGCATATAACAGGTCAATGAGTAACAGCCTTGCAATTAAAAAATCCAAATGCAGCTAGTTTTGTAGGTAAAGAGCACATCCTGTTCCTGCCCCTTAGACTGACACTTACATGTTAGTTCTGTCCCACATGCACATAAAGGTTTCTTTATTCTGTATAGGACCCAGAGGAGGATGAAATGCCAACTGTAACAAAGTCAGATGGTCAGAAACACAGCGTCTCCTCACAGGTTCATGTGTCCTTTTCTTTGCAAGCTGTGAATGACTCCAACACGTTTCCGGGAGTCCTCTCACCTTTGTCAAGAAGACTTTGTTACAGATGGCATTTCATCCTCCTCCGAGTCCTATACAGAATAAAGATACCTTTATGTGCATGCGGGATAGAACTAACATGTATGTGTCAGTCTGAGGGGCAGGAAAATGGGATTTTCAAGATTATGCATTTTATCCACTAAAGATACCTTTATATGTATGTGAGTAAGAATTGGAATGTAAGTGTAATTTCAAAGCACGCGAGAAGCTTGCAGCACTTTGATGGATGTTTCAGGGTAAACTTCACCTACATATAGTGAAGTCAGAAGCGCTGGTTACTGGTTTTATTTATTCATGTAGCAGTTTTGCTATTTTAGCAAACTGCTACTGAAGCTGAATGAGGGCCATTATGTTTACGTTAGTGTACAGTATATTACATGTGTGATGCGCTACATACAGTGTAAATGCTGTCTGTTATTTTAATGTTTGATTTTACACTATCAGGGATAAATTAGCTAAGAGCCAGACATGAGGTATTGCCAAAATCATTATAAAACATTGCTGGCTTGATTTTGAGGTGAATAGATCTCTTTGTACGGATCTAAATAGTGAGCTTTTTGGATATTCTGAGTCAGACGGATCTTGCCCGGATCTCTTGAGTGAAATGGGCATTTCTGGATGGCAACTGAGTGGCGATAATGCAATTGCACTGAACTGCTCCTATACAGACAATGGCGCTAGATGTAGATGGTGCTATTCTGAGTCGCGAATACAGCAAAGTGAAGCTAGTTTTTGATGGATCTCTTGCACCTGTGGACAGAAAGACAGTGAATGGAGCAACTTCCTGCTGGAAGGCCTACACATCCTGCATAAGCTCTACAGAACCTGCCATTAGCATGGTATCTGGATGGTAGATCGACAGTACTTAGGTCGACAGTCAATATGTCGACCACTATTGGTCAACAGGGACAATGTCGGCATGGTAAAATGGTTGACACATTAAAATGGTCAATAGAGGACAAGTTGACATGACTTATTTACAACTTTTTCATACTTTACCATCCACATGGACTATGATTGGGAATAGTAACCTGTGCCGAGGGCAGCGGTAGCGGAGCAAGACACCTTGTCTGCAGCCGCTCGCCATGCAAGGGGACACGGTGCACTAATTGAGGTTCCTGGTCATGTTACGCAAAAAATACCTCCAACACCTTTTCATGTGTCGACCTGTCATGTAGCGCCCATTTCCAAGTGTTGACTATTCCCATGCCGACCAATAGTGGTCAACCTACTGACTGTCGGCCTTAGCTAAGTCGACCCTTTGAACCATAACTCAATAAAGATGGTAGTAAATCAGGCTTCCGCAGAATCACAAAACACAGCCAGTCAGATGCAGACCCTGCCTTTATAAATCTCACTTGACGTGAATGGTGGCAGAACTGCTTGTTCCGAGTGGTACCATTTTGCATTCTCATTGCCCAATCTCTCAAGAGATTAGACTAGCCTCTTGAATTCTGCTCTTCCTCATTGTAGTGTGCTGTCTGTGGGCTTGATGATACATGTTCATGGTCCTGCCCCCACCTGACAACTGCTAATCTCACCTTCCACCTGCACATGCCCTCTTGTCTTTTAAAATGTAAGATGTTTATTTTGGTTATTTATTATTGTCTCCAATAGAAGGCAGTTTTTAATAATATGAATTGCCTATCTGAAAGCCAAAGGGTCGTAAAAACAAATTTGGAACCCTACGTGACATTAGCCTTTATTGGCACTATGTAGTTGTTGTTCTTCTTCTTTATAGGTCTTTCCTATACAAGCAGTCCTGGGAAGCTTCTTTTTGATGGATGTCTTACACCTGTGGTCAGAAGTGACTGTTCAATCTTAATCCTTCTGGATCTCTCTGCAGCCTTTTATAGTGTGGATCATGGACTTCTGATTGAGCGTCTGAAAAATTTCTGTAGACTGGATGGCTCAGTAAGTTGGTTCAAATAATTTCTCACAGGTCACAGAGAGTTTAGTCTGGATTATACGCATCGTCAACAGTGCTACTGCAATTTGGTGTCCCACAAGGTTCTATATTATCTCCCATGCTTTTTGCAGTATACATGCTACAAATGGGTAAAATAACCATACACCATGGCCTTGTCTACCACTGCTATGCAGATTATACTCAACTGTACCTGTCCTTTGCTCCAGGTACTGAGAACCCAATAACAACCCTAAATGGCTGTCAAGCTGAACTCCAGGAGTGAATGAGTGCCAGCTGGCTATGATTGAATCCTGATAAAACAGAGGTCTTTATGATATCAATATCAAAGGACAAGACTGCAGCATAGCCAACCAAATGGACTTACACTTGGGGATTCAGAATTACAAAGCACAGATCATGTACGGAATCTTGGCGTTGTCCTGGATGGTGGCTTGACACTTGAACATCAGATATCAGCCACAATCAAATCCTCATTCTTTCACCTGAGGTACATAGCCAGAATCAAGCACTTAATTCCCTCAGAAGATCTTCCAAAAGTTATATATGCATTTGTATCATCTCGATTAGACTACTGCAATGCCCTCTACCTTGGTCTCCCAGAAAAAGAATTGCACCGCTTACAGCTGGTACAAAACGCAGCTGCTAGGCTGTTATCCAACGAGCCCCATTTCAGCCACATATTGTAACACTCATTCTCTACATCCTCCACTGGCTGCCTGTTAGAGAGCAAATTGTCAAGATTGTCTTACTGACTTTCAAAGCCCTACATGACCAGGGCCCTAGGTACCTGAAGTAGCTTCTGATTCCTTACTGTCCCACTTGATTACTGCGATCTGTAGATGAAGGACTAGTAAAGGAACCTAGAATCTCCTGTAATTCATCTGGGGATCATGCTTTTAGCCATGCGGCTTCGACTTTATGGAACTCACTTCCCCGCACAGTGCGAGAGGCCCCCACTTTGAATCCTTTAAAACGAGACTCAAAATGTTTCTGCTTACTCAAGCATTCCCTAAATTGTCCTTTTAGTATCTTCACGCTCTCTGTATTTTCTGAAAGCTTTTCTATACTTCATTGTTCTTGTACTGTACTATGGGGCTAATTCCCTGACATGCGGTTGGCCGCCCAGAACAGGGCTAGCCCGCCCCGCATTTCAGGCCCTGCCCCGTCGCACAAGTACAAAAGCATTGCACAGCGGCAATGCTTTTATACTTGAAGAGTTGCTCCCCACCAGCGCAGCTCCTGCGTGCTGTCAGGGAGCTACCCGTCGCTGTGAGGGTCGCAGCGGCTGCGTGTGACATCACGCAGCCGCCGCGGGCTGCCCCCCCAACGGTCCGTGCACGTCTGCCCTAAATGGCGGCCAAATGCCGCCGGCCCGCTTCCTTCTGCCCAGCGACTGCCTCTGCCTGTCAATCAGGCAGAGGTGATCGCAGGGCTGAGAGAGCTGTCGGCTTTCTGGCATGCGCCGGCACACTGCGGTGCCGGCGCATGCGCAGTTCAGACCTGATTGTTGCTGTGCAAAAACGCACCGTAGCGATCAGGTCTGATTTAACCCCAATGTTCATTTTATCTATTAAATGCCTTGAGTACTATTGGAGAAAGAGTGCTATATAAATACAATTATTACTATAATAATTATCATTCTTTTTTTATACATGGCATCATCAAGTGTCCGTAGCACCATACAAGGTACAATGATATCAACAAATAATATAATATTACAAGGTTCAAACAAACGTTACTCAAGGAAAAATCAAACAATGAGACAATTTTACGAAGTGAGTGACAGTTATTAACAATCTCTAATGCCATGGGAAGGTAGACAGAGAGGATCAGAGTTACTGTGAGTGGGAGTGCACCGGAGACTAGAATAGTGCAGGTTAGGAACCTAGAGGGTGTGGGGCCCTGCTCGTGATACAATATCTTGCATATAGTTTATCAAAGTTAAAACTTAACTGTCTGATAATTTGCTTCACTGCTGCGCCACCTTTACCCTCATGTGCCAAGCTATGTGTCTAGGATTAGTATATCAGGCAGCACGGATGGTGTAATGGTTAGCAATACTGCCTCACAGCACCTAAGACATGGGTTTGATTCCCACCTTGGCCCTAACTGTGTGGATTTTGTATATTCTCCCCGTACTTGCGTGGGTTTCCTCCAGGTACTCCAGTTTCCTCCCACAATCCAAAAATATACTGCAAGGTTAATTGGTTCTTAACAAAATTGATCTTAGTGTGAATGTGTGTGTGCGTAAGTAGATTGTAAGCTCCCCTGGGGCAGGGACTGATATGAATGCTCAAATATTCCCTGAAAAAGTGCTGCAGAATATGGGGCTGATTCAGACCTGATCGGTGCTGTGCGTTTTCGCTGCGCTGGCTGGGAGCTACTCCTGAAGTACAAAAGCATCGCCGCTGTGCGATGCTTTTGTACTTGTGCGACGGGGCAGGGACTGACATGCATGTCAGTGTGACTGACCATAGATGTGCTAAATATAGCACATCTACGATCAGGTCTGAATTAGCCCCTATGTGTTTGCTATATAAATAACTGGTAATAATATATCATCAAGAATTTAAGGCTAAGATTAGATAAGTTGAAGGCTGCATAAGCCTGAAGCCATATAAGAGCCCAATTTTTTGTGATTGGTTGTTTGTGACTAAGCAGTTGCTAGGCAGATCAGTGTGTTCTTGGGTATTTTCCTATAGGATTATAGGGCTGTCCATCAAGGGTTTAGGGGTTGGTCTTGGAATAATACATAAGCCATGGTCATGTGACTCAGCTTCCTCTTGCCATTTTGGAATGGCCCAGGAAGGCTGAGTACTCCTTACAGTTATTATCCTTGTTGTTAATTCTGCTGTATGTTGTTTTCCCTGTGCGCTATGCTTCCCCCCCTCTCCCCACCGGCTTTAGACTTATTTCCTTGCCCTGTGCTCCCGCTCCCCACGCCGCTAGACAGCCAGGTCTGCTCTCCTCCCCACCCCTCCCCTCCTCCCTTGCCGATTTGCGGGGTTCCCGAGCTTCCGGGGCTCTCTTTCACGGAGCTCGTCCTCCCCCTGTCCCCGTCCCGGCGCCTGGCGTGGCGCGATGGGGCGGACCGCTGCGGCCTTCGCTTCTCCCCCGGCTCTCTCCGGCCGGGGGATGCGATGCGCATGACGCATCGATCGTACGTGGCGGCCGACCGCGGGGGTCACCCCCGGCGGCCGTGGGGGCTGCAGGCGGCGCAGTATTTCGGCCTGGCTTCTCCGGGCGCTTCCCCGGCCTCCTCCCCTTTGCTCCAGCGCCGCTTGGTGCCTGCGGCCCGGGACGGGCGGCGGGAGGAGGGGGGCGGGTCCTGGGGGCCGTGGTTGAGCCGGGGCTGCAGCTGTTTCAGCGTGCACCCGGTCCTGCTACAGTGTTGCTGTCTGGGTGCTCCCCCATGTTGTGGGGGCTGGTTTGGAATTTAATTTTAAGGTTACTTATTGTTCCTGTTAGGGGGGGGTCCCCCACTGGGGGTGGGGTGGTCTGATGGCCGGGGCGCCCTGGGGTTTGCGGGCGGTTTTCCGCTGGAGGCCGCGGGTGCGGAGGGCAGCTCCCTTTCCGGGCCCCGTCCGCTAGGCTCGTCTGGGTTTTTTCACCTGCGTTGCCCCCCCCCCCCCCCCCGTTTTTCAGGTCGGGATGTTCTGTCCTCCGCCCTCCCCATTTCCCTGTATGCACGGGTCCGTACGGTTAGGGTGGGGGCGGCGCAGCTCCTACGGCGGCATCGTCCCACCGCCTGGCCCCCTCCCACTGTGCCTCCTAGGTTTTTTCCTTTTTGGGTTATTCCCCCCCCCCCCCATGGCTTTCGTCCTATACCATTGGGGACGCCCCGCGGGTCATGTCTGCCCTTCTGCCGCGACTTCCTCCCTGCCATGCGGGGGGCCCCGTCTCCCCGGCCCGCTGTCCCGCCTCCCTCCGGTTTGCGGCGTGTGACTTGCCCCCCCCCTCCCGCCTGTGCCGCCTGTTGCGTGGTCGAAGCACGGGCGCTTCCTGCGCTTGTTGTCCCCTCTGTTTTGTCTGCGCAGGTGTCGACGGGTCCGTGGGTGTCAGGGTTTCGGCGCGGAAGAACAGGAGGCTGAGGAGGGACACGGCTGCAGCGGCAACGGAAGACGCACCGCCGCGGCCGTTGGCGGTGGAGGCGGCTGATGGTGTTCCAGGTCCTTCAGACATCGGTGAGCATGCTGTTGTTTTTCCTTATTGTTACAGTATTCTTTTAACCTCTGTAGTGTTCCTCTGGCTCTCCTTGGCGCCCGCGTTGGTGGGCTAGGCTCATTGCGCGGCGTGAGGCGTTAGGCGTCTCGGAATGGGATGGCGGCGACGGCTTCGGTCCCCTCCGCCCCCCCCTGCGGTTCGCGGAGAGGGCAGGCGAGGGGGGGCATTGGGTTTTACCTGCCTAACGTCCTCGCATGGTGCAGTAGTTGTGTTAGCGCACGAGATTTAAATCCAAGGTTTACGCTCGGGATGATTACGACGTGAAGGCCATCGGGTAACGTCAATTTCTTCGGGTTGTGTTTGGGGGTCGCCCGGCAGGCCGGACCGCACAGTGGGGTCCCAGACCGCGGGACCCTTGCAGTTGGCGTTTCTGTTTTGCACTCCCTGGTAGGGGGGGGGGGGTTTCGCTTAGGCAAGAGCTAGTACACCATAGGTCTACTCCCGTGTTCGTCACTCCTGCAAATTTGCTAGGCCTGTCTCCCGTCCAGAGACGGTGCCCCAGCCGCGAGCGGTTGTTGTAAGTCCGCGCACGCTTCCCCGCATCAGGTCCGGCGGAGGGTGGTCGCCGAAACGGCTTGGGGCTCGTGTGGGCCCTATGCCGTTTTTTCCTCTCTTCCCGGCTTGTGCATCTTCCCTGTGGGTTGGTGCCAGGGACCCCGGGCTAGTGCCGCCTTAGCCTACATTTGTCGTATCTTCAGGGTTTTTTTCTTTTCATGCTCCATTTCCGAGACCGGGCGTGGGGTGAGATTAGTCTTTTAGGGACTTTGCGTTTTGGGTTCCGTGAATATGGGCCGGGTACCTCCTTTTGGTTAACTTAGATGTTGGGTCGTGTTTGCGCCGCTTCCCCTGCGTACCTATCACCACCAATTTTTCAGGCCGCGATTAGGGGCCTGTTTTTATGCTGACAGGTTGGTGCCCTGAGTTTTTCTGTCTCATGTGCCTTTTTTGAGAAATGCTGCACTTTCTTGCGTTGGTTCGTACGGTCCGGATCCGGCCCCTTCGGTGTTTCTCGCTACAGGGACTATTTTCTCTTCATGGGTCTGGGAGGCATTTTGGTTTGCAGCCATCCTTATGTAGGTGGCCAGGTCTTTGTCAGGGTCCTGGGGGATCACGTTGCCCCGGTACGCGGCTAGGGCCCTACCGGTTGCCTGAGGTTTCAGGGGTTGGCGCTGGGCACAATTGCGGGTTGCTGTCGCCTCCCCACTGACAAGGTTCCTACACTTTTGTGGTTTTATTACGGCTGCTGGGGGTAACGCGAAGTTCGGTTTAAGCGGGTACAGTTGTTAGCCCCTCCCCTTTGGCGAGCAGGTTTATCACCATGGGTGGCATAGTTTGCAAGAATCCTAAGGGCCCCTGCGGGTTTCGACCAGGTAGCGTACATCAGTTTCCCTTCCCGCTGGATCAGAGATGTTTGGGTGGATTTGGTCTTCATTCCTATAGTTTTTACGGGGAGGTTGTTGTGGCCTCCTCCTCCTTCTTCCCTACGGTCCCCCCAGGCTTTGCGGCTGTTGCGACATCTGCGTGGCTGCTGCGGTGCAGTTTTACCATCCCGCTCCGGAGTCGGAATGGGTTGGTGGAGGCTTTGTCTATTTGCAGTTTGATGAGTGCCGCGAGTGTGTTCCGGGGGTGGCGTCATAAGGTTTCCTCATGCCCGTCTTCTAGCGGGTGGATTGTCCAGGTGGGTTGGCTACTCGGACTGGGCATGTGCTGGCTCCTTCCTTGTTTGGGGCGTCTGCGGCGTCCTGGTGTTTTTTCAGTAGGTTGGTTACAGCGGGTGTGTCCCTGGTAGACGGTTTGATGGTTTTCCTGTGCGAGCTTTATGTGGGAGGGAGGTCCTGGACGGCGATGTCTCCTGCCTTTGCGGGCATTTCCTTCCGTTCTAGGCTGCGCGGGCTGGTGGACCCCGCCTGGTCTTTCGTTAGCACTTTAGGGTTGGGGATAGGCGCCCCGCGCCTGCGGATACACGTAGGCCTGCTACGTGGAAAACTTTGGCGGAGTTGCTGGGTGTGCTGCCTCCTGTCGCCGAGTTGGTGTGGGAGGTGGCCCCGGTTTAGATTAGCCTTTGCTTTGGCTTTCTTCTGGGTTTTGCGGGTAAGCGAGGGGTGGCGAGCAGCAGGCATTTTGGGATGCCGGGACCTTTCTGTGTAACGCGGGTTGCAGGGTGGTCGGTTGCTCTGCAGGATGGTGTGATCCGAATCGGATCAAGCAGCTGGGGGTCGCTGAATGTCCTTGGAGGCCCGGGAGGTGGTGGGTGTCTGCCCGCTGCGCCTGGTGCATGAGTATAGATGGGCCTCCGGGGGGGGGGCGACCAGTTGCTGATACGGGCGCTCGCTGGTCCTCGCACTAAGGTACAGTGTTGCTGCTGTGTTTGGATTCACAGGGGCCTCCACAGCAGCTATTCAGGAGCTGGGCCGTTGGGGGTATACTTCTTAGGTCCTATTCCTTGCGGGTTGGGGTGGCTACCATGCGGCAGCCACAGGGTCCTCCTCGGCTGCTGTTCAGGAGTCGGCCCTTTGGCGGTATACTTCTTAGGTCCTGTTCCTGGCGGATGGGGGGGGGGGGGGGGGCTGCCATGCGACAGCCACAGGGGCCTCCACAGCAGCTATTCAGGGGCTGGGCCGTTGGAGATGTACGTCTTAGGGCCTATTCCTTGCGGAGTGGGGTGGCTATCTTGCGGCAGCCACGGGGTCCTCCTCGGCAGCTGTTAAGGAGCAGGGCTGTTGGGGGTATGCTTATTATAGGTCCTATCCCCGGCGGACTGGGGAGGCTGACCATGCGGCAGCCACAGGGTCCTCCACAGCAGCGGTTCAGGAGCAGGGTCGCTGGGGGTATGCTTGTTGCAGGTCCTGTTCCTGGCGGATTGGGGTGGCTACCATGCGGCAGCCACAGGGTCCCCCTCGGCAGCGGTTCCGGTGCTGGGCCGTTGGAGGTATACTTTTTAGGTCCTGTTCCTTGCGGATTGGGGAGTCTGCCATGCGGCAAACCCAGGGTCCTCCACGGCGGTTGTTCAGGAGCTGGGGCGTTGGAGGTTTACTCCTTATAGGTCCTATTCCTTGCGGATTGGGGTGGCTGCTGTGCGGCAGTCACAGGGTCCCCCACGGCAGCGGTCCAGGAGCTGGGGCGTTGGGGGTGTACTTCTTAGGTCCTATTCCTTGCGGATGGGGGTGGCTACCATGCGGCAGCCACAGGGTCCTCCGCGGCAGCTATTCAGGAGGTGGTCCGCTGGAGGTATATTTGTTTTTTAGGTCCATTCCTTGTGGATGGGGGTGGCTGCCGTGCGGCAGACATAGGGTCCCCCTCGGCAGCTATTCAAGGGGTGGTTCGTTGGAGGTATACTTCTTAGGTCCTATTCCTTGCGGATGGGGGTGGCTACCATGTGGCAGCCACAGGTTCCTCCGCGGCAGCTATTCAGGAGGTGGTCCGCTGGAGGTATATTTGTTTTTTAGGTCCATTCCTTGCGGATGGGGGTGGCTACCGTGCGGCAGCCACAGGGTCCTCCACGGCAGCTATTCAGGAGGTGCTCCGTGGAGGGATGCTTACTATAAGCCTTCTGCATATGGATGATGTTTAGTTGCGCCTGTTGTGCTAACCCAAAAACTTGTTTACCCGTCGGTTTTCGAACGGGTAGCGTTCAGGAATCGAGGGTGTGAAGTGAATTTTTTAATTTCCTCCGAGGGGGCCTAATTACAATTGGCTCATCTAAGGTCCACGGGAGGTTTTTTGAGTTTTCTCCTTCACTTGGGTTAATTCTGTTATCTGTCACTTGGTTTTCCTATGTGATGTATGTCAGTGTGATGATTTTAGGGTGTTTTTCTTTTGCAGCCGTCGATGGTTTGAACAGGAATGGCTGGTTTGGCCACTCTTACATTTTTGGGCGGCAGGGCATTACTTGGCGCATAGGACAGCTGAGGTTTTGGGTTATGGCTTTTAGGTGGTCGGGCATCCTCTGCTTGTACTGCGTCAGCCGCAGTTTCGACAAGGGGGAAGGCGTTCGTCTTCTCCGGCTGGAGTTTTTGCAGGTTTTGTCTTACCTGGGGTTTTGGTCCTTTCAGTTAGCTGTCTTCTTTTCCTGGTTTTTATTGGTTTGGATGGCGGGGCGGTTTGTTAAAGCTTTGTGGCGGGAAGTCGCTACCAACCAGCGGCCAGATGGGCATAAGTGGTCATTGTGGGGCACCCTCTTTAGAAGGACGGCAGATGTGTCCTTACCTTGCGGTTGGACATTTAGACGTTCCCCTGCGGGAACCGAACGTTTGCCAGAGAAAAGAGTGGTGAGTCCTGCACAATGCGGGTTATGCAGGGAGGAGGCGGGGTTTGGGTACTCCCCTCCTTGGTGGTTGGATTTCATCCAAGGGACTGGAGCTGGTGTCTGGTAGCGACTGGTCCTTTGCCATCCTCCAATATAAAATCAATCCAATTACAATTATAGTTTAAAGAACAGGTCAGCGATTAATAAATATCGTCTGACCTTTAACTACAGCTAACCGTGTCCGTGTCGTTATTTTAGTGTGTCGATTATTTTAGTGATAAGCTAGCTTAAAGAAGTGTTTATGTCAATCGCAATAAAATTATGGGCGCCTTATATTATTCCGGTGGGATTGGAAAACAAGGGTTATACTTAATGACTTTGAAATTCTAAAAGCTCATTCGGAACGTTAAGGTTTTATCTCCAATACACACGTGAAGTGTGAAAATGTTGCTTGAAAGTAAATAAATAAAAAATGACTTGATGTACCAGTGTGATCACTGGAGACTGTCGCTGATATAGAGAAGGGCTTGTTTGCTTTCTTGTAGCTAACTAGTTAATATGTTTTTAGTTTCTTGTTAGAGACGTGCATTTGTGCTTTTCAATCGATGACGTCAAAGGAAACAACAAATTCAACAGTCGGGATGGAATTAGCTGAATGTGAGCAGTGGGAATAGGCTGCGTAAAATGGGAATGTTTATTTAGGGAACAGAGAGACTGGGATGAGAGGTCGTACTTCACACTGGTCACTATAACTCACAAGTTCTTGCCAAAAGTTATTTATATACAAATTATTGCTAAAATACAATCAAATTCAGTCATCAATAAATGTCATGAAGTATCTGTATCCACTAACAGACTCTACTCTCATTGGTGCACACATGCTGAATGGGGATGTTACTGACATCCTTGTGTACGGGATAATGACTGTCAGAATACTGGCCCTGGAATCCTGACAGTTATCAGAATGCTGTCGCCACAATCCTGACAGCTGGAATCCCGAATGTAAGTATGCCGGGAGAGTTAAGATTGGACTATTGGGGGGAGGGTTAGGCTGCCAGGGGGGGTTAGAGTTAGGCTGTGGGGAGGAAGGTTTAGGGTTAGGCTGTGGGGTGGTTAGGGTTAGGCTATGGGGAGGGAGGTTTAGGGCTAGGCTGTGGGGTGTTAGAGTTAGGCTGTGGGGAGGGAGGTTTAGGGTTGGGCTGTGGGGTGGTTAGGGTTAGGCTGTGGGGAGGGAGGGTTAGGCTGCGGGTAGGGAGGGTTAGAGGCAGAGCCAGCCATAACAAATTTGATGCCCTAGGCAAGAATTTGGCTGTTGCCCCTAGCACAGCTACTAGTTCCACCTCTGAACCATCCCTCTCCCAGGCAGGGCCGGCTCCAGGCACGTTCCATAGGAGCAGCCTCACGGGGCGTCTGGCTGCTAATGTACCCAGCAGTAGCGTGCCGCCCTCCAGTGGTGTCAGCTAATTCACCCACTGCATGCCCGCCGACTACCACTCACCCCTCCTTCCCTGGACAAATGAACAGCCACTGCTGATGGTACTCCCCCACCAGACTCCCGCTGGAGGCTGCAGCTGTGGACAAAAGCCCCCCCCAACATCCTCGCTGGAGGCTGTGTCCGCCTGTCAATGCAATCTTTTGTTAATATATGGCCCCTGCCAGAGGAGTGCTCTACGGTGTCTGACACTTAATTGCAATAGCAAGCAGGCACTAGGACCTGGCGTGGCTCTGCAGGGAGCCATGACCTCTGATCTGGCGCTTCACCAAGGCATCTTTGCTCCCCATCCTGCTCCCTGTCACCAGGCTCCGGGGTTACCGCAGCGCGGGTGCAATCATGAGCTAGTCCGAGCTCCCCTTCCTTGACTGCCGCCTCCGCTGCCACAGTGCCGGGCACCTGCACTTCTGATGCTCCTGTGTCACCGCCATACTGCACTCACTCATGTTTGTTGTCCACAACTCGGCAGCCGATACTGTGCGGTCTGCGCCGCCGCTGACTGGGGAGCATGAAAGGGATGGTCATCGACCATCGATGATTCAAAATCATCGATGGTCTATGACCAATGGTGACTACTTTTACCACCGATGGGGGAGAACCAGATGGATTCCCACAATCGATGATAAAGAGCTATAGAATTTTTTTTCCCCTCTCCATGTTGTTGGGTACACAGATCATAGCTCCACCCCCTGACACCCATGAAGCCACACCCCTGGGCCCTGATTGGCAGCAACCCGCTCAACACTAAAGTATCGGTGAGCATTGATGGGTGAAACCATCGATGGTTCCCTTACAGATGATTTCCCACCATCAAGGTTATCCATCAATGGTACCATCGATGGACAATTCACCGATTGCCATCCCTAGAGCACGTTGTCCCAGAAGCAGTGAGATAGCAGCAGTGCTTCCCTGCCGCCCTGGCCTTCCCAGCACTCTACTCTCGGCTTGTTGGCTACTCCTGAGATGGCCTGCGTGGTCTTCATTTTCCTCTCCCGGTCCAGCGTCCTGCCGGCAGGGTGAGACAAGCCGACACTGAACCAGGGATCATCATCCAGCTGTCTACTGGGACTGGACAGTGGGATAGGATGTGTGGCCAGGCATCGAGTAAGACCCTGGGGATCTGGCTGTGCACTTGTAATATATTCATACATGGGAAGAGTGCAAGCAGCCATGGGTACCGAGGGAGAGCACACTGCACTAACACTAAGGCCCTCACAGTCCTGTCCTAATAATACCTCACTCCCTGCACTCACAACCATGTCCTCATATAGACCTTTCTGCACTCACGGCCCTGTACTAATGCCACCGTCATACCCTGACTCGGGGGTGCTTTACAATTGCACTTTTTTTTTCATAGCAATAGCTGCAGAAATCGACAAACACACCCCTCACTGCGAGCAAAATCGTAAAGGCATCTTGACACATGCGCAGTCAGCCAGTAATCACTCACTTGTGTGAACATCAGCTGCAGCACGCAATCATGAATTAGGCCCATATACAGTAGTGCTATGGATTGTTTGAGGAAGGGGGGCCAAAATCGGTGTCTTGCCTAGGGCCCCATGTGATCTAAATCCGCCTTTGGCGCCCGGCAATTTTAAATGTGGAGCCGTCCGTCAGCCCATAAGAGCTTGTGGACTGTAAACGGCGGCTACTGATTGGCTGCCGGACCACAAACTTTGATTGGCTAACAAGCTGGCACCATATATCAAATGGCCACAGCCTGCCAGAGTCTTGGACATCAGTGAGGGGCAGGAGAGGCACACGCTGCGCTCTCCTCCCCTCTCATCCCCTTAGACACCCATCTGCGGTGGCCGAGGCACAACAGCTGTGAGCACTACAGCCCTCCTCCCCTAAGACACAGAGCAGCAGTAGCAGAAGCACAGCAGTGGTGAGCACTACAGGGGGCATAACTTGTAACTGTCACTACAGGGGGCATTACGTGTAACTGGTACTACAGGGAGCATTACGTATAACTGGCACTACAGGGAGCATTACATGTAACTGGCACTATATGGGGCATTACGTCTAACTGGCACTATTGGGGGCATTACGTATAACTGGCACTACAGGGGGCATTGCTTGTAACTGGCATTATACTGGGGCATTATTTGTAACTGGCATTATACTGGGGCATTAGGTGTAACTGGCACTAACCTGGGGCATTAGGCATAACTGGCACTATACTGGGGCATTATGTGTAACTGGCACTATACTGAGGCATTATGTGTATCTGGCACTAAACTGGGGCATTATGTGTAACTGGCACCACACTAGCAGTATTACGTGTAACTGATACTATACTTGGAGCATTATGTGTAACTCGCACTATGCTGAGGCATTATGTGTATCAGATATTATATTTGGAGCATTATGTGTAACTGGCACTATACTGAGGCATTATGTCTAACTGGCACTATACTGGGGCATTACATGTAACTAATACTATACCTGGAGCATTATGTGTGACTGGCAGTATACTGGGGCATTATGTGTAACTGGCACTGTACTGGGGCATTACGTGTAACTGATACTATACTTGGAGCATTATGTGTGACTGGCAGTATACTGATGCATTATGTGTATCTGGAACTATACTGGGGCATTATGTGTAACTGGCACTATCCTGGGGCATTACTTGAATCTGATACTATACTTTGGGCTTTATATGTAAGGCTGCCAATTGTGTGTGTTGGGGGGATAATATGGTATATATATTTATAATTTGATAACAAAATATATAGTTGTGAGGCCACTCCCACTTCCCCAGGAAGAAAGGGGGGGGGGCTTAAAATCTTGCTCAGTGTGCTAGTAGGCCTGCCCTGCTCCCAGCACAGCGCCCATCATCCAGCAGCACAGATCATAGCAGCTAAGGATGGATTGGGATCTGGTTTGCAGGAAAGCTGGGACATTTGATACCAGACTGTGGAGCAGATCTGGTTTGCAAGAAAGCCGGGACACAGCTACAGTACTTGATACCAGACTTTGGAGCTGGTCTGGCTTGCAGGAAAGCCAGGACACAGCTACAGTACTTGAGCTCTGTACTGTGGAGCTGGACAGGTTTGTGGTATAGCCGGGACATGGCTACAGTACCTGAGCAAAAGACTGTGGAGCAGGACAGGTTTGCGGATTAGCCGGGACATGGCTGCAATTCATGTGCACCGGAATGTGGAGGACGTCCGGTTTGCAGGATAGCCAGGACACAGCTATAATACTAGAGCACCAGACAGTGGAGCAGGTCTGGTTTTCTGGATAGCCGGGACACAGCTAATTGGATGGAGTCAGTAAGCGCAAGGTGGTACTGCACTATAGTCCTCAGGCAGGATACTGGTTCAGGAGAACACTGCAGGAGCTTTAGCAGGGCTATGGCCAACAACAAAACACTGACAACAGGTAGTGCCCTTGCATTAGGGTTCTTATACTGTACCTCTGGCTCTCCAGTGATTGGTTAGGGAAATCACCTGACTGCTGTCTGACTGTCGATTGTGGCATCCGGCGCCGACTCCACATGGGACAGTGACAGCATCACAATTAGTGATGTGCACCGGAAATTTTTCGGGTTTTGTGTTTTGGATTTGGATTCAGTTCCACGACCGTGTTTTGGATTCGGACGCATTTTGGCAAAACCTCCCTGAAAATGTTTTGTCGGATTCGGGTGTTTTTTTACAAAAACCCCTCAAAAACAGCTTAAATCATAGAATTTGGGGGTCATTTTGATCCCATAGTATTATTAACCTCAATAACCATAATTTCCACTCATTTCCAGTCTATTCTGAACACCTCACACCTCACAATATTATTTTTAGTCCTAAAATTTGCACCGAGGTCGCTGGATGGCTAAGCTAAGTGACCCAAGTGGCCGACACAAACACCTGGCCCATCTAGGAGTGGCACTGCAGTGTCAGACAGGATGGCAGATTTAAAAAATAGTCCCCAAACAGCACATGATGCAAAGAAAAAAAGAGGTGCAATGAGGTCGCTGTGTGACTAAGCTAAGCGACCCAAGTGGCCGACACAAACACCTGGCCCATCTAGGAGTGGCACTGCAGTTTTCTAGCGAGAGGATGAGTGCTTCCATCCTCATGTGAATCTGAACCACTAGCCATGAACATAGGCCAGGGCCTCAGCCGTTCCTTGCCACTCAGTGTCGTAAATGGCATATTGGCAAGTTTACGCTTCTCATCAGACGCTTTTAATTTTGATTTTTGGGTCATTTTACTGGACTTTTGTAGTATACTTGACGACACTGAGGTAGAGCAATGGACTATTGTACCGTACTGCTATATATATACTGGTGGTCACAGCAACATTCTGCACTGTCCCTTCCTACTTACTGCACACAACTAAAATGCAGCACAGGTATGGATGCATAGTATACTTGACGACACAGAGGTAGAGCAGTGGACTACTGTACCGTACTGCTATATATATACTGGTGGTCACAGCAACATTCTGCACTGTCCCCTCCTACTATATACTGCGCACAACTAAAATGCAGCACAGGTATGGAGGCATAGTATACTTGACGACACAGATGTAGAGCAGTGGACTACTGTACCGTACTGCTATATATATACTGCTGGTCACAGCAACATTCTGCACTGTCCTCCTACTATATACTACAATGCAGCACAGATATGGAGCGTTTTTCAGGCAGAGAACGTAGATATTTTCAGCACACTGAGCACAGATATTTGCAAGCACACTGAGCACAGATATTTGCAGCACACTGAGCAGATATTTGCAGCACACTGAACACAGAAACTGAGAGAACGCAGCCACGTCCTCTCGTTATCATCTCCAAAGCACAAGTGAAAATGGCGGCGACGCGCGGCTCCTTATATAGAATACGAATCTCGCGAGAATCTGACAGCGGGATGATGACGTTCGGGCGCGCTCGGGTTAACCGAGCAAAGCGGGAAGATTCGAGTCTGCCTCGGAACCGTGTAAAATGGGTGAAGTTCGGATCCCGAGGAACCGAACCCGCTCATCACTAATCACAATACTGCACACAGAAGGGCTTGCATATACTCTGTAAACAAGCACACAAGTAGTTACCAGCTAGTCTGAGAACACTGCTGCAATCTGGAGACTACACAGGTGTACAATCAGTCTGGGAAATTGCAGCAGCAGTAGAAGCTGAAATCTGTAGTAATGCTGAAGGAATCCTGAAAACACTGCAGGACAAGAGGTAAGGTATAAGGAATTGGCTCAATCAGGGGCTCAATCACTTACTTTGAAGGCTATACTCAGATTGAATTTCTGAACCTGCCATAGAGATATGCAAAGTTTTATTGTGCGAAACAATGGTGACATGTAAAAATGCATGAGTCACTACTGCAGCTACGGACGCACACGGTGGGTACCTCAGTTCTAGCATGTTTATATGAGTGAATGTACAGTACCTCAGGGAAGGGATTTGTAGCTATATAAAGTCACAGACCACAAACAGATGCAGCCGCATTTGCCTCTGCCTCTGAATCATAGCCCTAATGGTTTTTTTATGAACCATAAAAAGTGCATCTATGAAATCCTTATGTGTGCAAGTGCACTTACTTGTCTGCTTAGCACATGTCAAGTGTGGTAATAGGGGCAGTGTACTACAGAGGAACCATGGTTGTTAGCTGTTAAGCCAAGGTAAACCATGCTTTTGCAGGATAGAAAATGCTTGTCTTACCTGCTTGATAGACTTCAGCGCATTTCTCCTCTGCTGCCTGGTGCAGGCTGAAGCACGTGACTGATCAAACAGAACAGTTGTGAGGAATTCCCTTAAGAAGGCAGGTGTTGTTTTCCTGTTAGTCTGGGAGGAGGGAGAGTCTAAAGTATAAAAAGAATGCTGGGACATTTATCTGTATGACCGATAATGGAAAAGCTGGCCAGTGGCTAGAGAGAAGGTCTCTGTTAGAAAATAGGGCAGTTTGGTACGTCTCCGTGTGAAGCTGAGAACCTTTGTCAAAGGCTCATATGAACATGAGCTGTATGTTGGTTGAACTGTATGTTGGTTACTGCAGTCATCCTAACAAAAATAAACTAGGGATGAGTGGGAGATCTGAACCCCCCTGGAAATGAGTTTTGACTAGTGGTAAGCTCCACTAGGGCAGAGGCTCAATAACAATAAATTCACTGCACAGTCCTGCTTAGTACTGTACCGCACCTACCCAAACTCAACTTGCCTGATCCAGGGCTGCTGTGGGGGCTCACGAGATAAAACATTTAAGGGGCTGCTTTATTTAAAAATAAAATATGAATAAAAAAACAAGACACACAGGTATGATCACATGTGTGTAACTGGGAGCTGTGAAAAAATTAAAATAAGGCATCTGCTGCAAAATATATAAATAAAAATGCAATAAAAAAAATGAAAAAAAAGAAACCCACGAGATCTTCACAAAATAAGTCTCCAGACTATGTGGAGGGAAAAATATCCAATCTTGATCCTGTGGTATAAAACTGTTTATCTGCATCCCAGCATTAAATCCGAGATTATCATTGTCACGATCCTAGGCACGGTGATTCCCCAGATATGCCAATCTGTGAATCCCTGCCACATGACACCATTACTGGATACCTAAGTGCGTTGCGTTAATTTCAACACTGTCACTGCCACCAGCCAAAGTACAAAACGTTTAGGGTATGATCCAAGGCAAACATGGATTTTGCCTGAACCCAGAATTATTAACATTCTGGTAACGCCTCTTTCAGAGAGTTGGGTTGGATATACAACAGAAAACCAGTGCTAAAATTAGATTTTAATTTAAGTAAAACACTTCAAAGCTTATGCTACAGAAAAGAAAGTTACAAGATATAATGATAAAAAGTCAAAGTCAAAGTAAAGACAGTTTCAAGAAAAATAAAAAATAGGGAGATAAAACCCACTGACCCTAACACATGCAGAGTGGAACGATGGGATGAAGTGAAGCCTCTTCAGATATTAGGGACATTACAGAGCCAGGATGCTTCTCCTGACTCGCTTCTTTGATAATGCACACTTTGCAGTCTGTGTTTCTCCTATTTAAAACTCAGGCTGCCCGTTCAACCCACGTCCCTCTGAAAAGTTTGTTTTTAACCCTTCCAAAGCCAGAGAAGGTATCGAGTGTCAGCTCATACTGGGCTACCCAGCCACTCGCTCAGGGGTGAAGGCCTTATCTTCTAATCGCCTTTGAAGCTCTGGCCATGGTTTTTGTATAAACAAATGGCCAGTTCTGAGCAGACACAGACCAGGAAGGGCTTAACACCTTTCTGGCCCTAGCTCTGATTCTGGGGTAATTAAACTACTGTAGCTCTGGTCAGGAGGAATTTCACACCTGAGTAGCCAGTGTGTCTCTGAGTTCTTTGGCTATAATGAAATGCCAGCAGATTAATCAAGCTTCAACCATTTGACATGCAAAGACAGTTATCACACACTGGTACATTGATACATCGAGCATAACATTGATATCACATACATTGATTTTAACAGGCCTATTTCTACCTGAAATAGCCTGGTTCATGACAATCGTAATCCCTGAAAATGGGTAAGGGGGTACAAATTCGGAGGCTTTGGCCCCTAGTTTTTCAGTTTGTCCAGTAATGTGGTATTTATACATTTGCTTGGTTAAAGTCCTTTCTGTTCCACACCAATATAGGAGTGGAGGTGAAAGCCTGTGTGTTGTTTTCTGATTGCGTGTGCCTCTCTAATATTTAATCACCTTCTTGACACTGTCCTCTTTCTCTTGCCTCTTCTCATAATGTGAAAAGTCATCAAATATGGAGGTGGTATGTTTGTAGCTAGCTATGATTCTGAGAACTTGGTGAGCTTTTTCTAATGGGACAACCTGTCGCTGAAATGATGGGTTTATTAAACTGTGCATGTCCTGTTTAAACAACATAAGGGTGGGTGTGAGGGCCCAAGGACAATTCCATCTTGCACCTCTTTTTTTTCTTTGCATTACTGTATGTGCTCTTTGGGGCTTAGTTTTTAAAAGTGCCATCCTGTCTGCCACTGCAGTGCCACTCCTAGATGGGCCAGGTGTTTGTGCCGCCCACTTGTGTCGCTTAGCTTAGTCATCCAGCGACCTCGGTGCAACCTTTTGGCCTAAAAATAATATTGTGAGGTGTTCAGAATAGATTGGAAATGAGTGAAAATTAATGTTATTGAGGTTAATAATACTGTAGGAAAAAAACAACCAAACAAACAAATTCTGTGATTTTAGCTGTTTTTACGTTTTTTCAAAATATTTCAGATCCAAAACCAAAACCCGAAAAGGATGGTTTTGGCAAAACCAATCCAGATCCAAAACACGAACGGAGATCCAGATCTAAAACCAAAACACAAAACCCGAAAAGTGGTGCCCTACATAGCTTAGTTATCACACAAGATACAGTCTACTTTACAATTATTTTAACTTTCCTCTGTTATAGTTTAACGGGGTTACGTATCCAGCTGAAACGCACATAGTGGGATGAGTGAAGATGTCCCTACAAAGTCCATCCTACTAACATTTTAGGTGCACCCCAGCTACTAATATAATGATTTCCATCTTAATTTAATAATGAGTATGAGAGGACTGTTTATCACAGGAGGCACAAATGTGTGTTTAAACACCTTTATTATATCAGGTCAGAGGACGTCTAGAAGGGAACGTCTCATAAAGCATCCCATTATAGGATGAAATCAGATTTCCTGATGATGGACCGACAGGCAGGGATGTCAGGCAATCGCCCCATTATTAAGGTGGGAAGGCATTGTAAGGTTCCAACACAGTTTTGATGATTACCTCCAGTAGTGTAAATAATCTTTAAAATGCATAGAAAGGGTAAGCGGTTACAATACCGCTAGTATGGTTTCCGGCAATCAGTATACTGACAGCAGGATCCTGACTAGCGATGAAATGCTGACACCGGAATCCCGTTGCCACAGGCTTTTCTCCCTCTATGGGTGTCCACGACACCCATAGAGGGAGAATATAATCTGCAGCGAGCGCAGCGTGCCATCATGCCCGCAGCATGGCGAGCACAGAAAGCCCGCAAGGGGCTTTCTAGCACTCGCCCCATTGCCGGCATACCAGTGGCCAGGATCCCGCTGTTGGTATACTGACTCCAGCCGCCGGTTTTTCATACCGCTCCTGTTAGACAGGTATCTCTGAGCTAGGGGCTCCTCCCAGTGGTGGGATTCAGCTGGTTTGCACCGGTTCTGCAGAACCGATACCTAATGTTAGGTATGATTTTGGGAACCGTTTGCTAATGAGCTCCGTCAGGGCTATATTTGCACCAGAACGCCATTCCGAATGGTGTTCCAGAACCAGTGGCGGAGCCCTCTGTCATTGCATGAGCTGCTGCTTGCACACCCGCCCGCCCGCCAGCACAGACCGGCGACTGCAACAGGGCTGAGCGTCTCTGTTTGTGTACCACTGCAGAGTTCCTCCGCGCCCTGTGCTGCTGACTGTTACGCACACCAGTGCTAACAGGAGTATACTGGTGTATGAACAGAGAGGGAAGCGAAGCAAACGAACTCACAGACAGTATAACATAACATACACAGGAGGTGATGGAATAACTAATAAACACAAAGTGAACGGAGAAGCCCAAAGGCTCAGGAATTGGGTGTCTCCCTTGTGTCAGGAATGCTCAGATGGAATAGAGCGGACAATGAAGCGATGTGTAGTGATTTAACATGTGGAGCACCTGAAATGATGTTGCTAAGAGCAACAGAAAAAACCCCAAAGGGTTACCAACGGGTGTGGGAATAAACTCCTTGGTCAGAGATAGAGATATAGACACAAGGAGAGTATCCACAATCCTAACCCCCACTTGCAGGGCACAGGTTCAGCTTACTGCCACTAAACTGACACCTGGACGCCCTGCACAGTGAGGGAGGATTAAGCAAGCAGGTCTGAGAGTACAGCCGCAAACCTGCTGGGTTCACAGAATAGCAAAAGAACCCCAGCAGGTCAAACAACTGACTCCAGTCTTACTGCTAGGTCCGGATTGGCAGAATGAAGTACCGAATCCCAAGGCCTATTCGCAGTAAGCAACAAGTAAATACAAAGTCACACAGTACTAGCTAACTCTCTGGAACTGACTAACAAACAAAGATTCAGCAGCATTTGCCTAGCCTGAGAGGATGGTTTATATAGCAGGTGCTGTCCACGCCCCACTCAGACCTCACAGACTGTGAGCACAAAACCAGCGCCGGATTCCCTGCCGTGCACAGAGCCTGTAACCACTACACAGTAAAAACCCGGACCGGAGTATCAGCTGCGCTCAGGTTACTTCGCTAACACTTGCCTCCCGGTTGCCATGGCGACGTGGCAGCACAGAGCAGGAGATCCTAACAGTACCCCCCCTCTGACGAGGGGTCAAAGAACCCCTACCACCGGGTTTATCGGGGAACTGCGAGAAGAAAGAGCGTATCAGTCTGGGGGCATAAAGATCACAACTGCGCACCCACGACCGCTCCTCCGGGCCATACCCCTTCCAGTGCACCAAAAATGACAGCCGACCCCGAACCATCTTGGAGTCAAGAACCCTTTCAACCACAAACTCCCTCTGACCCCGTATCAGAAGAGGAGAAGGTCTTCCACTGGAAGAAGGATTACTAACCGCCAGTTTTAAAAGGGAACAATGAAATGTTTTATTGATACCCAATGAACGGGGCAGATCTAACTGAAATGCCACCGGATTGATAACCCTGGTGATCTTATAAGGGCCGATGAACCGGGGGCCAAACTTATGAGATGGCTGTCTCAACTTCAAATTCTTGGTGGACAACCAGACGAAGTCTCCTAATTTGAAGCTGCAGGGTCTTCTCCGCTTATCAAAAACCCTTTTGGTCACTAATGACACAGACACAAGGGCTTTCTTCACTTTCCTCCAAATACCCCTAAGGACTGAAACAACAGAGGAACCACCAGACGTGGAATCCAGGGGGTCAAAAGAATTGGCCTTAGGATGATGCCCATACACACAAAGGAAGGGAGAGATCCCTGTAGCAGAGTGAGCCGCGTTGTTATAGGCAAACTCCGCCATGGACAGATGAGCAACCCAGTCAGTATGACACTTGGAGACATAACACCTGAGGAACTGCTCCAAGGACTGGTTCACCCTCTCAGTCTGCCCATTAGACTGTGGATGGTAGCCTGACGACAAGCTCACAGAAATATGGAGATCAGAACAAAATGCCCTCCAGAATTTGGCCACAAACTGGGATCCACGGTCAGAGACCACATCAAGTGGCAACCCGTGGAGGCGCACAACATGCTGCATAAATAACTCAGACAGGCGTCTGGCCGATGGCAACCCAACCAGTGGAACGAAATGCGCCATCTTCGAAAACCTGTCAACGACAACCCAAATGGCTGTCATCCCCGAGGATTTGGGCAAGTCCACCACAAAATCCATGGAAATGTGGGTCCATGGCTTAGACGGAATAGAGAGTGGATGTAATGGGCCGACAGGAACCCCTCTAGGAGTTTTATTTCGGGCACAAACGTCACATGCCCGAACCCACTGATCCAAATCCCTAGCCACCGAGGGCCACCACACCGCCCTAGACAGCAACTCCCGAGTTCTGGCAATACCCGGATGCCCTGCTGACCTCTTGGCATGGAATTCCAGGAACACTCGCTGTCTTAACCTAGGAGGCACAAACAAGAGACCTACCGGAAGGTCTGGAGGAGCCTGCTCCTGTGCTCTAAGGACTAATGATAAGAGGTCCTGGGTAATGCCCACTTTAATACATGATGGGGACACAATGGGCAATGGCTCCTCGGTGGTCTCTTGAACTGGAGCAAAACTCTGCGAGAGCGCATCAGCCTTGATGTTTTTTGACCCAGGGCGATATGTTATCAAAAAATTAAAGCGAGCAAAAAACAAAGCCCATCGTGCCTGCCTGGGATTGAGCCGCTTCGCTGACTCTAAATATGCCAGATTCTTATGGTCGGTGAGAATTGAGACCACAAACTTAGCCCCCTCAAGCCAGTGTCTCCACTCTCCGAGTGCATCCTTTATAGCCAACAATTCCCGGTTACCCACATCATAATTCATCTCGGCAGACGAAAATTTACGGGAAAAGTAAGCACAGGGATGAAGGCGATTATCAGAAACCCCCATCTGACAGAGCACTGCCCCAATACCTATCTCAGAGGCATCCACTTCTACCACAAAAGGACGCTCTGGATCTGGGTGTCGCAGCACCTTGGTCGAGACAAATGCCCTTTTGAGACGGGCAAAGGCCGCTTTGGCCTCACAAGACCAGTGAGCAACATCCGCCCCTTTCTTAGTGAGTGCCACCAAGGGGGCCACTATAGACGAAAATCCAGCGATAAACCGTCTATAAAAATTCGCAAAGCCCAGAAAACGCTGAAGCGCCTTCAAACTAGTGGGCTGCACCCAATCCAGGACTGCCTGTACCTTAGAACCCTCCATTTGGAAACCTTCTGAGGAGATAATATACCCTAGAAATGCAATTTGCTGGACTTCAAACTCGCACTTCTCCAGCTTCACCCCAAGCTGGTGGTCTCTGAGTTTCTGGAGGACTAAGCGTACATGCTTCCGATGTTCCTCCAGGGAATGAGAGAAGATTAGGATGTCATCTAGATAAACAACTAAGAATCTATCCAAATATTCCCTGAGCACATCGTTCATGAATTCCTGGAAGACTGCCGGGGCATTAGAGAGCCCAAAGGCATCACCAAATATTCATAATGCCCTGAGTGGGTATTAAAGGCAGTCTTCCATTCATCCCCCTCTCTTATTCGGATCAGATTGTAAGCACCGCGTAGGTCAATCTTAGAAAAAATGATGGCAGTACGAAGCTGGTCAAACAAAACCGAAATGAGAGGCAGTGGGTACGAGTTTTTAATCGTGATACGGTTCAATTCCCTGAAATCGGTGCAGGGTCGCAACGAACCGTCCTTTTTACCCACGAAAAAGAACCCCGACCCAACTGGGGACTGTGAGGGTCTGATAAATCCCTTAGCCAAGTTCTCCTGAATGTACTCTGCCATAGCCTGAGTCTCAGGACGTGACAGGGAGTACAACCTGCTCTTGGGAAGCTTAGCATCCGGCAACAAATCAATGGCACAGTCATAGGGGCGATGGGGAGGTAGTACCTCCGCAACTTTTTTGGTGAACACATCCGCAAAATCTGCATAACATCCTGGCAAACTTAGCTGCGAGAGCCTGACTGGAAGGCTCAAGCAACTCCTGAAACAATCACTACCCCAACTAAGAATCTCCCCAGAGACCCAGTCAAATTGAGGGTTATGGGCCCTTAACCAGGGTAACCCCAAAACCAATGGGGCAAAAGAACAGACAGTCACATAAAAAGACAATTTTTCAGAGTGTGTGGCTCCAATAAACAAAGGAATTTGGCTGGTGCAGGAGGTAATTTTACCCTGGGACAATGGTTCCCCGTTTAACCCACAGATCTTAATCTTTGATGCCAAAGGTACTGAGGGAACAGAGTGTTCCAGGGCGAATTGACGGTCCATGAAAACCTTATCGGCCCCACTGTCAACAAAGGCCTCAGTCTTGACAGTTTGACCGAGGATCTCCAAAGTCACCGGAATGAGAAAAGTATTTTTAGGAAATTCTGACTTCTGGCCTGACAGGATATTTCCCATCACCCTCAGGCCCTGAAGTTTTCCGGTTTTTCTGGGCATGATACTACAACATGACCTTTATTCCCACAGTACAAACACAAACCCTGCTGTCTCCTCCGCGTCTTCTCACGCGAGAAGAGGCGGGTAGCCCCAATCTGCATAGGCTCCTCGGAATATTCCTCAGAGTCTGAGGTTCCCTTGGGAAAAAAGGAAACTGCGGTCTCCCTTTCAAGCCTATGCTCTCTCAGCCGTCTATCCACCCGGATGGATAACTGCATGAGCTGATCTAAGCTATCAGGCGAGGGATATTGTACCAGTTGGTCCTTTATCTGGTCAGAAAGGCCCCTTCGGTACTGGTTTCTCAGGGCTGGGTCATTCCACTGGGTATCGTGAGCCAACCTCCGAAACTCCGTACTATAAACCTCAGCTGGCCGTCGCCCTTGCTTAAGAACCGTAATCTGAGCCTCGGCTGAAGCCATCTTGTCAGGGTCATCATACAAAATGCCCAGTGCCGTAAAAAAAGCATCAACACTTTTAAGTGACGGACAGTCAGGCTGTAACCCATATGCCCAGACCTGTGGGTCTCCTTGTAGCAAGGAAATCACCATGCCCACCCGCTGAATCTCCGACCCAGAAGACTGGGGCCTAAGCCTGAAATAAAGCTTACAGCTCTCCTTGAAACAAAAGAACTGCGAGCGATCTCCAGAAAAACGATCCGGGAGATTTACTTTCGGCTCCTTAACCCCTGAACTTGCCGCTGCTGCTGCGGGAGCTCCGCTAGCGGCCTGCGGGGTGTTCATTTTAATGGACATCTCATTAAATTGTCGAGTCAGGACCTGTACCTGCTCCATATTCCCACAAAATTTCAACAGGAGTAGGGCTGCTGAATATGTTACGCACACCAGTGCTAACAGGAGTATACCGGTGTATGAACAGAGAGGGAAGCGAAGCAAATGAACTCACAGACAGTATAACATAACATACACAGGAGGTGATGGAATAACTAATAAACACAAAGTGAACGGAGAAGCCCAAAGGCTCAGGAATTGGGTGTCTCCCTAGTGTCAGGAATGCTCAGATGGAATAGAGCGGACAATGAAGCGATGTGTAGTGATTTAACATGTGGGGCACCTGAAATGATGTTGCTAAGAGCAACAGAAAAAACCCCAAAGGGTTACCAACGGGTGTGGGAATAAACTCCTTGGTCAGAGATAGAGATATAGACACAAGGAGAGTATCCACAATCCTAACCCCCACTTGCAGGGCACAGGTTCAGCTTACTGCCACTAAACTGACACCTGGACGCCCTGCACAGTGAGGGAGGATTAAGCAAGCAGGTCTGAGAGTACAGCCGCAAACCTGCTGGGTTCACAGAATAGCAAAAGAACCCCAGCAGGTCAAACAACTGACTCCAGTCTTACTGCTAGGTCCGGATTGGCAGAATGAAGTACCGAATCCCAAGGCCTATTCGCAGTAAGCAACAAGTAAATACAAAGTCACACAGTACTAGCTAACTCTCTGGAACTGACTAACAAACAAAGATTCAGCAGCATTTGCCTAGCCTGAGAGGATGGTTTATATAGCAGGTGCTGTCCACGCCCCACTCAGACCTCACAGACTGTGAGCACAAAACCAGCGCCGGATTCCCTGCCGTGCACAGAGCCTGTAACCACTACACAGTAAAAACCCGGACCGGAGTATCAGCTGCGCTCAGGTTACTTCGCTAACACTTGCCTCCCGGTTGCCATGGCGACGTGGCAGCACAGAGCAGGAGATCCTAACAGTACCCCCCCTCTGACGAGGGGTCAAAGAACCCCTACCACCGGGTTTATCGGGGAACTGCGAGAAGAAAGAGCGTATCAGTCTGGGGGCATGAAGATCACAACTGCGCACCCACGACCGCTCCTCCGGGCCATACCCCTTCCAGTGCACCAAAAATGACAGCCGACCCCGAACCATCTTGGAGTCAAGAACCCTTTCAACCACAAACTCCCTCTGACCCCGTATCAGAAGAGGAGAAGGTCTTCCACTGGAAGAAGGATTACTAACCGCCAGTTTTAAAAGGGAACAATGAAATGTTTTATTGATACCCAATGAACGGGGCAGATCTAACTGAAATGCCACCGGATTGATAACCCTAGTGATCTTATAAGGGCCGATGAACCGGGGGCCAAACTTATGAGATGGCTGTCTCAACTTCAAATTCTTGGTGGACAACCAGACGAAGTCTCCTAATTTGAAGCTGCAGGGTCTTCTCCGCTTATCAAAAACCCTTTTGGTCACTAATGACACAGACACAAGGGCTTTCTTCACTTTCCTCCAAATACCCCTAAGGACTGAAACAACAGAGGAACCACCAGACGTGGAATCTAGGGGGTCAAAAGAATTGGCCTTAGGATGATGCCCATACACACAAAGGAAGGGAGAGATCCCTGTAGCAGAGTGAGCCGCGTTGTTATAGGCAAACTCCGCCATGGACAGATGAGCAACCCAGTCAGTATGACACTTGGAGACATAACACCTGAGGAACTGCTCCAAGGACTGGTTCACCCTCTCAGTCTGCCCATTAGACTGTGGATGGTAGCCTGACGACAAGCTCACAGAAATATGGAGATCAGAACAAAATGCCCTCCAGAATTTGGCCACAAACTGGGATCCACGGTCAGAGACCACATCAAGTGGCAACCCGTGGAGGCGCACAACATGCTGCATAAATAACTCAGACAGGCGTCTGGCCGATGGCAACCCAACCAGTGGAACGAAATGCGCCATCTTCGAAAACCTGTCAACGACAACCCAAATGGCTGTCATCCCCGAGGATTTGGGCAAGTCCACCACAAAATCCATGGAAATGTGGGTCCATGGCTTAGACGGAATAGAGAGTGGATGTAATGGGCCGACAGGAACCCCTCTAGGAGTTTTATTTCAGGCACAAACGTCACATGCCCGAACCCACTGATCCAAATCCCTAGCCACCGAGGGCCACCACACCGCCCTAGACAGCAACTCCCGAGTTCTGGCAATACCCGGATGCCCTGCTGACCTCTTGGCATGGAATTCCAGGAACACTCGCTGTCTTAACCTAGGAGGCACAAACAAGAGACCTACCGGAAGGTCTGGAGGAGCCTGCTCCTGTGCTCTAAGGACTAATGATAAGAGGTCCTGGGTAATGCCCACTTTAATACATGATGGGGACACAATGGGCAATGGCTCCTCGGTGGTCTCTTGAACTGGAGCAAAACTCTGCGAGAGCGCATCAGCCTTGATGTTTTTTGACCCAGGGCGATATGTTATCAAAAAATTAAAGCGAGCAAAAAACAAAGCCCATCGTGCCTGCCTGGGATTGAGCCGCTTCGCTGACTCTAAATATGCCAGATTCTTATGGTCGGTGAGAATTGAGACCACAAACTTAGCCCCCTCAAGCCAGTGTCTCCACTCTCCGAGTGCATCCTTTATAGCCAACAATTCCCGGTTACCCACATCATAATTCATCTCGGCAGACGAAAATTTACGGGAAAAGTAAGCACAGGGATGAAGGCGATTATCAGAAACCCCCATCTGACAGAGCACTGCCCCAATACCTATCTCAGAGGCATCCACTTCTACCACAAAAGGACGCTCTGGATCTGGGTGTCGCAGCACCTTGGTCGAGACAAATGCCCTTTTGAGACGGGCAAAGGCCGCTTTGGCCTCACAAGACCAGTGAGCAACATCCGCCCCTTTCTTAGTGAGTGCCACCAAGGGGGCCACTATAGACGAAAATCCAGCGATAAACCGTCTATAAAAATTCGCAAAGCCCAGAAAACGCTGAAGCGCCTTCAAACTAGTGGGCTGCACCCAATCCAGGACTGCCTGTACCTTAGAACCCTCCATTTGGAAACCTTCTGAGGAGATAATATACCCTAAAAATGCGATTTGCTGGACTTCAAACTCGCACTTCTCCAGCTTCACCCCAAGCTGGTGGTCTCTGAGTTTCTGGAGGACTAAGCGTACATGCTTCCGATGTTCCTCCAGGGAATGAGAGAAGATTAGGATGTCATCTAGATAAACAACTAAGAATCTATCCAAATATTCCCTGAGCACATCGTTCATGAATTCCTGGAAGACTGCCGGGGCATTAGAGAGCCCAAAGGCATCACCAAATATTCATAATGCCCTGAGTGGGTATTAAAGGCAGTCTTCCATTCATCCCCCTTTCTTATTCGGATCAGATTGTAAGCACCGCGTAGGTCAATCTTAGAAAAAATGATGGCAGTACGAAGCTGGTCAAACAAAACCGAAATGAGAGGCAGTGGGTACGAGTTTTTAATCGTGATACGGTTCAATTCCCTGAAATCGGTGCAGGGTCGCAACGAACCGTCCTTTTTACCCACGAAAAAGAACCCCGACCCAACTGGGGACTGTGAGGGTCTGATAAATCCCTTAGCCAAGTTCTCCTGAATGTACTCTGCCATAGCCTGAGTCTCAGGACGTGACAGGGAGTACAACCTGCTCTTGGGAAGCTTAGCATCCGGCAACAAATCAATGGCACAGTCATAGGGGCGATGGGGAGGTAGTACCTCCGCAACTTTTTTGGTGAACACATCCGCAAAATCTGCATAACATCCTGGCAAACTTAGCTGCGAGAGCCTGACTGGAAGGCTCAAGCAACTCCTGAAACAATCACTACCCCAACTAAGAATCTCCCCAGAGACCCAGTCAAATTGAGGGTTATGGGCCCTTAACCAGGGTAACCCCAAAACCAATGGGGCAAAAGAACAGACAGTCACATAAAAAGACAATTTTTCAGAGTGTGTGGCTCCAATAAACAAAGGAATTTGGCTGGTGCAGGAGGTAATTTTACCCTGGGACAATGGTTCCCCGTTTAACCCACAGATCTTAATCTTTGATGCCAAAGGTACTGAGGGAACAGAGTGTTCCAGGGCGAATTGACGGTCCATGAAAACCTTATCGGCCCCACTGTCAACAAAGGCCTCAGTCTTGACAGTTTGACCGAGGATCTCCAAAGTCACCGGAATGAGAAAAGTATTTTTAGGAAATTCTGACTTCTGGCCTGACAGGATATTTCCCATCACCCTCAGGCCCTGAAGTTTTCCGGTTTTTCTGGGCATGATACTACAACATGACCTTTATTCCCACAGTACAAACACAAACCCTGCTGTCTCCTCCGCGTCTTCTCACGCGAGAAGAGGCGGGTAGCCCCAATCTGCATAGGCTCCTCGGAATATTCCTCAGAGTCTGAGGTTCCCTTGGGAAAAAAGGAAACTGCGGTCTCCCTTTCAAGCCTATGCTCTCTCAGCCGTCTATCCACCCGGATGGATAACTGCATGAGCTGATCTAAGCTATCAGGCGAGGGATATTGTACCAGTTGGTCCTTTATCTGGTCAGAAAGGCCCCTTCGGTTCTGGTTTCTCAGGGCTGGGTCATTCCACTGGGTATCGTGAGCCAACCTCCAAAACTCCGTACTATAAACCTCAGCTGGCCGTCGCCCTTGCTTAAGAACCGTAATCTGAGCCTCGGCTGAAGCCATCTTGTCAGGGTCATCATACAAAATGCCCAGTGCCGTAAAAAAAGCATCAACACTTTTAAGTGACGGACAGTCAGGCTGTAACCCATATGCCCAGTTCTGTGGGTCTCCTTGTAGCAAGGAAATCACCATGCCCACCCGCTGAATCTCCGACCCAGAAGACTGGGGCCTAAGCCTGAAATAAAGCTTACAGCTCTCCTTGAAACAAAAGAACTGCGAGCGATCTCCAGAAAAACGATCCGGGAGATTTACTTTCGGCTCCTTAACCCCTGAACTTGCCGCTGCTGCTGCGGGAGCTCCGCTAGCGGCCTGCGGGGTGTTCATTTTAATGGACATCTCATTAAATTGTCGAGTCAGGACCTGTACCTGCTCCATATTCCCACAAAATTTCAACAGGGGTAGGGCTGCTGAATATGTTACGCACACCAGTGCTAACAGGAGTATACCGGTGTATGAACAGAGAGGGAAGCGAAGCAAATGAACTCACAGACAGTATAACATAACATACACAGGAGGTGATGGAATAACTAATAAACACAAAGTGAACGGAGAAGCCCAAAGGCTCAGGAATTGGGTGTCTCCCTAGTGTCAGGAATGCTCAGATGGAATAGAGCGGACAATGAAGCGATGTGTAGTGATTTAACATGTGGGGCACCTGAAATGATGTTGCTAAGAGCAACAGAAAAAACCCCAAAGGGTTACCAACGGGTGTGGGAATAAACTCCTTGGTCAGAGATAGAGATATAGACACAAGGAGAGTATCCACAATCCTAACCCCCACTTGCAGGGCACAGGTTCAGCTTACTGCCACTAAACTGACACCTGGACGCCCTGCACAGTGAGGGAGGATTAAGCAAGCAGGTCTGAGAGTACAGCCGCAAACCTGCTGGGTTCACAGAATAGCAAAAGAACCCCAGCAGGTCAAACAACTGACTCCAGTCTTACTGCTAGGTCCGGATTGGCAGAATGAAGTACCGAATCCCAAGGCCTATTCGCAGTAAGCAACAAGTAAATACAAAGTCACACAGTACTAGCTAACTCTCTGGAACTGACTAACAAACAAAGATTCAGCAGCATTTGCCTAGCCTGAGAGGATGGTTTATATAGCAGGTGCTGTCCACGCCCCACTCAGACCTCACAGACTGTGAGCACAAAACCAGCGCCGGATTCCCTGCCGTGCACAGAGCCTGTAACCACTACACAGTAAAAACCCGGACCGGAGTATCAGCTGCGCTCAGGTTACTTCGCTAACACTTGCCTCCCGGTTGCCATGGCGACGTGGCAGCACAGAGCAGGAGATCCTAACAGTACCCCCCCTCTGACGAGGGGTCAAAGAACCCCTACCACCGGGTTTATCGGGGAACTGCGAGAAGAAAGAGCGTATCAGTCTGGGGGCATGAAGATCACAACTGCGCACCCACGACCGCTCCTCCGGGCCATACCCCTTCCAGTGCACCAAAAATGACAGCCGACCCCGAACCATCTTGGAGTCAAGAACCCTTTCAACCACAAACTCCCTCTGACCCCGTATCAGAAGAGGAGAAGGTCTTCCACTGGAAGAAGGATTACTAACCGCCAGTTTTAAAAGGGAACAATGAAATGTTTTATTGATACCCAATGAACGGGGCAGATCTAACTGAAATGCCACCGGATTGATAACCCTGGTGATCTTATAAGGGCCGATGAACCGGGGGCCAAACTTATGAGATGGCTGTCTCAACTTCAAATTCTTGGTGGACAATCAGACGAAGTCTCCTAATTTGAAGCTGCAGGGTCTTCTCCGCTTATCAAAAACCCTTTTGGTCACTAATGACACAGACACAAGGGCTTTCTTCACTTTCCTCCAAATACCCCTAAGGACTGAAACAACAGAGGAACCACCAGACGTGGAATCCAGGGGGTCAAAAGAATTGGCCTTAGGATGATGCCCATACACACAAAGGAAGGGAGAGATCCCTGTAGCAGAGTGAGCCGCGTTGTTATAGGCAAACTCCGCCATGGACAGATGAGCAACCCAGTCAGTATGACACTTGGAGACATAACACCTGAGGAACTGCTCCAAGGACTGGTTCACCCTCTCAGTCTGCCCATTAGACTGTGGATGGTAGCCTGACGACAAGCTCACAGAAATATGGAGATCAGAACAAAATGCCCTCCAGAATTTGGCCACAAACTGGGATCCACGGTCAGAGACCACATCAAGTGGCAACCCGTGGAGGCGCACAACATGCTGCATAAATAACTCAGACAGGCGTCTGGCCGATGGCAACCCAACCAGTGGAACGAAGTGCGCCATCTTCGAAAACCTGTCAACGACAACCCAAATGGCTGTCATCCCCGAGGATTTGGGCAAGTCCACCACAAAATCCATGGAAATGTGGGTCCATGGCTTAGACGGAATAGAGAGTGGATGTAATGGGCCGACAGGAACCCCTCTAGGAGTTTTATTTCGGGCACAAACGTCACATGCCCGAACCCACTGATCCAAATCCCTAGCCACCGAGGGCCACCACACCGCCCTAGACAGCAACTCCCGAGTTCTGGCAATACCCGGATGCCCTGCTGACCTCTTGGCATGGAATTCCAGGAACACTCGCTGTCTTAACCTAGGAGGCACAAACAAGAGACCTACCGGAAGGTCTGGAGGAGCCTGCTCCTGTGCTCTAAGGACTAATGATAAGAGGTCCTGGGTAATGCCCACTTTAATACATGATGGGGACACAATGGGCAATGGCTCCTCGGTGGTCTCTTGAACTGGAGCAAAACTCTGCGAGAGCGCATCAGCCTTGATGTTTTTTGACCCAGGGCGATATGTTATCAAAAAATTAAAGCGAGCAAAAAACAAAGCCCATCGTGCCTGCCTGGGATTGAGCCGCTTCGCTGACTCTAAATATGCCAGATTCTTATGGTCGGTGAGAATTGAGACCACAAACTTAGCCCCCTCAAGCCAGTGTCTCCACTCTCCGAGTGCATCCTTTATAGCCAACAATTCCCGGTTACCCACATCATAATTCATCTCGGCAGACGAAAATTTACGGGAAAAGTAAGCACAGGGATGAAGGCGATTATCAGAAACCCCCATCTGACAGAGCACTGCCCCAATACCTATCTCAGAGGCATCCACTTCTACCACAAAAGGACGCTCTGGATCTGGGTGTCGCAGCACCTTGGTCGAGACAAATGCCCTTTTGAGACGGGCAAAGGCCGCTTTGGCCTCACAAGACCAGTGAGCAACATCCGCCCCTTTCTTAGTGAGTGCCACCAAGGGGGCCACTATAGACGAAAATCCAGCGATAAACCGTCTATAAAAATTCGCAAAGCCCAGAAAACGCTGAAGCGCCTTCAAACTAGTGGGCTGCACCCAATCCAGGACTGCCTGTACCTTAGAACCCTCCATTTGGAAACCTTCTGAGGAGATAATATACCCTAGAAATGCGATTTGCTGGACTTCAAACTCGCACTTCTCCAGCTTCACCCCAAGCTGGTGGTCTCTGAGTTTCTGGAGGACTAAGCGTACATGCTTCCGATGTTCCTCCAGGGAATGAGAGAAGATTAGGATGTCATCTAGATAAACAACTAAGAATCTATCCAAATATTCCCTGAGCACATCGTTCATGAATTCCTGGAAGACTGCCGGGGCATTAGAGAGCCCAAAGGCATCACCAAATATTCATAATGCCCTGAGTGGGTATTAAAGGCAGTCTTCCATTCATCCCCCTCTCTTATTCGGATCAGATTGTAAGCACCGCGTAGGTCAATCTTAGAAAAAATGATGGCAGTACGAAGCTGGTCAAACAAAACCGAAATGAGAGGCAGTGGGTACGAGTTTTTAATCGTGATACGGTTCAATTCCCTGAAATCGGTGCAGGGTCGCAACGAACCGTCCTTTTTACCCACGAAAAAGAACCCCGACCCAACTGGGGACTGTGAGGGTCTGATAAATCCCTTAGCCAAGTTCTCCTGAATGTACTCTGCCATAGCCTGAGTCTCAGGACGTGACAGGGAGTACAACCTGCTCTTGGGAAGCTTAGCATCCGGCAACAAATCAATGGCACAGTCATAGGGGCGATGGGGAGGTAGTACCTCCGCAACTTTTTTGGTGAACACATCCGCAAAATCTGCATAACATCCTGGCAAACTTAGCTGCGAGAGCCTGACTGGAAGGCTCAAGCAACTCCTGAAACAATCACTACCCCAACTAAGAATCTCCCCAGAGACCCAGTCAAATTGAGGGTTATGGGCCCTTAACCAGGGTAACCCCAAAACCAATGGGGCAAAAGAACAGACAGTCACATAAAAAGACAATTTTTCAGAGTGTGTGGCTCCAATAAACAAAGGAATTTGGCTGGTGCAGGAGGTAATTTTACCCTGGGACAATGGTTCCCCGTTTAACCCACAGATCTTAATCTTTGATGCCAAAGGTACTGAGGGAACAGAGTGTTCCAGGGCGAATTGACGGTCCATGAAAACCTTATCGGCCCCACTGTCAACAAAGGCCTCAGTCTTGACAGTTTGACCGAGGATCTCCAAAGTCACCGGAATGAGAAAAGTATTTTTAGGAAATTCTGACTTCTGGCCTGACAGGATATTTCCCATCACCCTCAGGCCCTGAAGTTTTCCGGTTTTTCTGGGCATGATACTACAACATGACCTTTATTCCCACAGTACAAACACAAACCCTGCTGTCTCCTCCGCGTCTTCTCACGCGAGAAGAGGCGGGTAGCCCCAATCTGCATAGGCTCCTCGGAATATTCCTCAGAGTCTGAGGTTCCCTTGGGAAAAAAGGAAACTGCGGTCTCCCTTTCAAGCCTATGCTCTCTCAGCCGTCTATCCACCCGGATGGATAACTGCATGAGCTGATCTAAGCTATCAGGCGAGGGATATTGTACCAGTTGGTCCTTTATCTGGTCAGAAAGGCCCCTTCGGTACTGGTTTCTCAGGGCTGGGTCATTCCACTGGGTATCGTGAGCCAACCTCCGAAACTCCGTACTATAAACCTCAGCTGGCCGTCGCCCTTGCTTAAGAACCGTAATCTGAGCCTCGGCTGAAGCCATCTTGTCAGGGTCATCATACAAAATGCCCAGTGCCGTAAAAAAAGCATCAACACTTTTAAGTGACGGACAGTCAGGCTGTAACCCATATGCCCAGACCTGTGGGTCTCCTTGTAGCAAGGAAATCACCATGCCCACCCGCTGAATCTCCGACCCAGAAGACTGGGGCTTAAGCCTGAAATAAAGCTTACAGCTCTCCTTGAAACAAAAGAACTGCGAGCGATCTCCAGAAAAACAATCCGGGAGATTTACTTTCGGCTCCTTAACCCCTGAACTTGCCGCTGCTGCTGCGGGAGCTCCGCTAGCGGCCTGCGGGGTGTTCATTTTAATGGACATCTCATTAAATTGTCGAGTCAGGACCTGTACCTGCTCCATATTCCCACAAAATTTCAACAGGAGTAGGGCTGCTGAATATGTTACGCACACCAGTGCTAACAGGAGTATACCGGTGTATGAACAGAGAGGGAAGCGAAGCAAATGAACTCACAGACAGTATAACATAACATACACAGGAGGTGATGGAATAACTAATAAACACAAAGTGAACGGAGAAGCCCAAAGGCTCAGGAATTGGGTGTCTCCCTAGTGTCAGGAATGCTCAGATGGAATAGAGCGGACAATGAAGCGATGTGTAGTGATTTAACATGTGGGGCACCTGAAATGATGTTGCTAAGAGCAACAGAAAAAACCCCAAAGGGTTACCAACGGGTGTGGGAATAAACTCCTTGGTCAGAGATAGAGATATAGACACAAGGAGAGTATCCACAATCCTAACCCCCACTTGCAGGGCACAGGTTCAGCTTACTGCCACTAAACTGACACCTGGACGCCCTGCACAGTGAGGGAGGATTAAGCAAGCAGGTCTGAGAGTACAGCCGCAAACCTGCTGGGTTCACAGAATAGCAAAAGAACCCCAGCAGGTCAAACAACTGACTCCAGTCTTACTGCTAGGTCCGGATTGGCAGAATGAAGTACCGAATCCCAAGGCCTATTCGCAGTAAGCAACAAGTAAATACAAAGTCACACAGTACTAGCTAACTCTCTGGAACTGACTAACAAACAAAGATTCAGCAGCATTTGCCTAGCCTGAGAGGATGGTTTATATAGCAGGTGCTGTCCACGCCCCACTCAGACCTCACAGACTGTGAGCACAAAACCAGCGCCGGATTCCCTGCCGTGCACAGAGCCTGTAACCACTACACAGTAAAAACCCGGACCGGAGTATCAGCTGCGCTCAGGTTACTTCGCTAACACTTGCCTCCCGGTTGCCATGGCGACGTGGCAGCACAGAGCAGGAGATCCTAACAGTACCCCCCCTCTGACGAGGGGTCAAAGAACCCCTGCCACCGGGTTTATCGGGGAACTGCGAGAAGAAAGAGCGTATCAGTCTGGGGGCATGAAGATCACAACTGCGCACCCACGACCGCTCCTCCGGGCCATACCCCTTCCAGTGCACCAAAAATGACAGCCGACCCCGAACCATCTTGGAGTCAAGAACCCTTTCAACCACAAACTCCCTCTGACCCCGTATCAGAAGAGGAGAAGGTCTTCCACTGGAAGAAGGATTACTAACCGCCAGTTTTAAAAGGGAACAATGAAATGTTTTATTGATACCCAATGAACGGGGCAGATCTAACTGAAATGCCACCGGATTGATAACCCTGGTGATCTTATAAGGGCCGATGAACCGGGGGCCAAACTTATGAGATGGCTGTCTCAACTTCAAATTCTTGGTGGACAACCAGACGAAGTCTCCTAATTTGAAGCTGCAGGGTCTTCTCCGCTTATCAAAAACCCTTTTGGTCACTAATGACACAGATACAAGGGCTTTCTTCACTTTCCTCCAAATACCCCTAAGGACTGAAACAACAGAGGAACCACCAGACGTGGAATCCAGGGGGTCAAAAGAATTGGCCTTAGGATGATGCCCATACACACAAAGGAAGGGAGAGATCCCTGTAGCAGAGTGAGCCGCGTTGTTATAGGCAAACTCCGCCATGGACAGATGAGCAACCCAGTCAGTATGACACTTGGAGACATAACACCTGAGGAACTGCTCCAAGGACTGGTTCACCCTCTCAGTCTGCCCATTAGACTGTGGATGGTAGCCTGACGACAAGCTCACAGAAATATGGAGATCAGAACAAAATGCCCTCCAGAATTTGGCCACAAACTGGGATCCACGGTCAGAGACCACATCAAGTGGCAACCCGTGGAGGCGCACAACATGCTGCATAAATAACTCAGACAGGCGTCTGGCCGATGGCAACCCAACCAGTGGAACGAAATGCGCCATCTTCGAAAACCTGTCAACGACAACCCAAATGGCGGTCATCCCCGAGGATTTGGGCAAGTCCACCACAAAATCCATGGAAATGTGGGTCCATGGCTTAGACGGAATAGAGAGTGGATGTAATGGGCCGACAGGAACCCCTCTAGGAGTTTTATTTCGGGCACAAACGTCACATGCCCGAACCCACTGATCCAAATCCCTAGCCACCGAGGGCCACCACACCGCCCTAGACAGCAACTCCCGAGTTCTGGCAATACCCGGATGCCCTGCTGACCTCTTGGCATGGAATTCCAGGAACACTCGCTGTCTTAACCTAGGAGGCACAAACAAGAGACCTACCGGAAGGTCTGGAGGAGCCTGCTCCTGTGCTCTAAGGACTAATGATAAGAGGTCCTGGGTAATGCCCACTTTAATACATGATGGGGACACAATGGGCAATGGCTCCTTGGTGGTCTCTTGAACTGGAGCAAAACTCCGCGAGAGCACATCAGCCTTGATGTTTTTTGACCCAGGGCGATATGTTATCAAAAAATTAAAGCGAGCAAAAAACAAAGCCCATCGTGCCTGCCTGGGATTGAGCCGCTTCGCTGACTCTAAATATGCCAGATTCTTATGGTCGGTGAGAATTGAGACCACAAACTTAGCCCCCTCAAGCCAGTGTCTCCACTCTCCGAGTGTATCCTTTATAGCCAACAATTCCCGGTTACCCACATCATAATTCATCTCGGCAGACGAAAATTTACGGGAAAAGTAAGCACAGGGATGAAGGCGTTTATCAGAAACCCCCATCTGACAGAGCACTGCCCCAATACCTATCTCAGAGGCATCCACTTCTACCACAAAAGGACGCTCTGGATCTGGGTGTCGCAGCACCTTGGCCGAGACAAATGCCCTTTTGAGACGGGCAAAGGCCGCTTTGGCCTCACAAGACCAGTGAGCAACATCCGCCCCTTTCTTAGTGAGTGCCACCAAGGGGGCCACTATAGACGAAAATCCAGCGATAAACCGTCTATAAAAATTCGCAAAGCCCAGAAAACGCTGAAGCGCCTTCAAACTAGTGGGCTGCACCCAATCCAGGACTGCCTGTACCTTAGAACCCTCCATTTGGAAACCTTCTGAGGAGATAATATACCCTAGAAATGCGATTTGCTGGACTTCAAACTCGCACTTCTCCAGCTTCACCCCAAGCTGGTGGTCTCTGAGTTTCTGGAGGACTAAGCGTACATGCTTCCAATGTTCCTCCAGGGAATGAGAGAAGATTAGGATGTCATCTAGATAAACAACTAAGAATCTATCCAAATATTCCCTGAGCACATCGTTCATGAATTCCTGGAAGACTGCCGGGGCATTAGAGAGCCCAAAGGCATCACCAAATATTCATAATGCCCTGAGTGGGTATTAAAGGCAGTCTTCCATTCATCCCCCTCTCTTATTCGGATTAGATTGTAAGCACCGCGTAGGTCAATCTTAGAAAAAATGGTGGCAGTACGAAGCTGGTCAAACAAAACCGAAATGAGAGGCAGTGGGTACGAGTTTTTAATCGTGATACGGTTCAATTCCCTGAAATCGATGCAGGGTCGCAACGAACCGTCCTTTTTACCCACGAAAAAGAACCCCGACCCAACTGGGGACTGTGAGGGTCTGATAAATCCCTTAGCCAAGTTCTCCTGAATGTACTCTGCCATAGCCTGAGTCTCAGGACGTGACAGGGAGTACAACCTGCTCTTGGGAAGCTTAGCATCCGGCAACAAATCAATGGCACAGTCATAGGGGCGATGGGGAGGTAGTACCTCCGCAACTTTTTTGGAGAACACATCCGCAAAATCTGCATAACATCCTGGCAATCCTGGCAAACTTAGCTGCGAGAGCCTGACTGGAAGGCTCAAGCAACTCCTGAAACAATCACTACCCCAACTAAGAATCTCCCCAGAGACCCTGTCAAATTGAGGGTTATGGGCCCTTAACCAGGGTAACCCCAAAACCAATGGGGCAAAAGAACAGACAGTCACATAAAAAGACAATTTTTCAGAGTGTGTGGCTCCAATAAACAAAGGAATTTGGCTGGTGCAGGAGGTAATTTTACCCTGGGACAATGGTTCCCCGTTTAACCCACAGATCTTAATCTCTGATGCCAAAGGTACTGAGGGAACAGAGTGTTCCAGGGCGAATTGACGGTCCATGAAAACCCCATCGGCCCCACTGTCAACAAAGGCCTCAGTCTTGACAGTTTGACCGAGGATCTCCAAAGTCACCGGAATGAGAAAAGTATTTTTAGGAAATTCTGACTTCTGGCCTGACAGGATATTTCCCATCACCCTCAGGCCCTGAAGTTTTCCGGTTTTTCTGGGCATGATACTACAACATGACCTTTATTCCCACAGTACAAACACAAACCCTGCTGTCTCCTCCGCGTCTTCTCACGCGAGGAGAGGCGGGTAGCCCCAATCTGCATAGGCTCCTCGGAATATTCCTCAGAGTCTGAGGTTCCCTTGGGAAAAAAGGAAACTGCGGTCTCCCTTTCAAGCCTATGCTCTCTCAGCCGTCTATCCACCCGGATGGATAACTGCATGAGCTGATCTAAGCTATCAGGCGAGGGATATTGTACCAGTTGGTCCTTTATCTGGTCAGAAAGGCCCCTTCGGTACTGGTTTCTCAGGGCTGGGTCATTCCACTGGGTATCGTGAGCCAACCTCCGAAACTCCGTACTATAAACCTCAGCTGGCCGTCGCCCTTGCTTAAGAACCGTAATCTGAGCCTCGGCTGAAGCCATCTTGTCAGGGTCATCATACAAAATGCCCAGTGCCGTAAAAAAAGCATCAACACTTTTAAGTGACGGACAGTCAGGCTGTAACCCATATGCCCAGACCTGTGGGTCTCCTTGTAGCAAGGAAATCACCATGCCCACCCGCTGAATCTCCGACCCAGAAGACTGGGGCCTAAGCCTGAAATATAGCTTACAGCTCTCCTTGAAACAAAAGAACTGCGAGCGATCTCCAGAAAAACGATCCGGGAGATTTACTTTCAGCTCCTTAACCCCTGAACTTGCCGCTGCTGCTGCGGAAGCTCCGCTAGCGGCCTGCGGGGTGTTCATTTTAATGGACATCTCATTAAATTGTCGAGTCAGGACCTGCACCTGCTCCATATTCCCACAAAATTTCAACAGGAGTAGGGCTGCTGAATATGTTACGCACACCAGTGCTAACAGGAGTATACCGGTGTATGAACAGAGAGGGAAGCGAAGCAAATGAACTCACAGACAGTATAACATAACATACACAGGAGTTGATAGAATAACTAATAAACACAAAGTGAACGGAGAAGCCCAAAGGCTCAGGAATTGGGTGTCTCCCTAGTGTCAGGAATGCTCAGATGGAATAGAGCGGACAATGAAGCGATGTGTAGTGATTTAACATGTGGAGCACCTGAAATGATGTTGCTAAGAGCAACAGAAAAAACCCCAAAGGGTTACCAACGGGTGTGGGAATAAACTCCTTGGTCAGAGATAGAGATATAGACACAAGGAGAGTATCCACAATCCTAACCCCCACTTGCAGGGCACAGGTTCAGCTTACTGCCACTAAACTGACACCTGGACGCCCTGCACAGTGAGGGAGGATTAAGCAAGCAGGTCTGAGAGTACAGCCGCAAACCTGCTGGGTTCACAGAATAGCAAAAGAACCCCAGCAGGTCAAACAACTGACTCCAGTCTTACTGCTAGGTCCGGATTGGCAGAATGAAGTACCGAATCCCAAGGCCTATTCGCAGTAAGCAACAAGTAAATACAAAGTCACACAGTACTAGCTAACTCTCTGGAACTGACTAACAAACAAAGATTCAGCAGCATTTGCCTAGCCTGAGAGGATGGTTTATATAGCAGGTGCTGTCCACGCCCCACTCAGACCTCACAGACTGTGAGCACAAAACCAGCGCCGGATTCCCTGCCGTGCACAGAGCCTGTAACCACTACACAGTAAAAACCCGGACCGGAGTATCAGCTGCGCTCAGGTTACTTCGCTAACACTTGCCTCCCGGTTGCCATGGCGACGTGGCAGCACAGAGCAGGAGATCCTAACACTGACTACTCCTCTCCCTAGTGTCCCGAGTCCTGACATGAGCAGTAAGCATGTCAAGACACTGAGAGAGGGTGAGCCGGGTGCGGAGAAACTCTGCAGTGCTACACAGAGACGCTTGGCCCTGTTGCAGTCTGTGCTGTCAGGTATTAGTTAATATTTTTTCATTAATATTTTAAAACTCTTTCTTATAACAAAATCTAGTTTTGTGTACCTCTTTTATTGTTCTTATTTGAGTATTAAATGCATGAATTATTAAACTACATGTCCAGCTTTTGGTATACTTAAAATGGTTATTAGGACATAGAACCTGTTGTTAATTTATTTGAATCCCACTACAGTCTAATAGTGTAGACTGGGAGCAGATGGAACATGAGATACCCAGACTTATGGTGCCCATACACTTGTGCGATGCCCCGCAACGCGACATCGCGGGGCATCGCACCGGCAGTTCAGATGTGATGAAATCACAACTGAACTGCCAAAGTGATTATCATGCGATAGATCGCATGGTAATCACGTGATGGGCATGTCACCGCCGAGTTGGAGTGGCCCCCAGCCGCTCCCGGTAGGTGCCCATCAAACATCGCAGTGCGATTTATTGCATGTGTTTTAAAAAACACATGTGATCGCACTGCGATGCGAGAAATATTAAGTGCAGCACACACTATCATGAGAAGCGACATTCAAGTGGTGTGCCCGCGCATCGCGTCTCATGGTACCTTAAATGTGCATACAATCCTTCGATTTCTCTCACAGATGTGGTCGAAATCGAAGGATAGCACCTAATATCGCACAAGTGTATGGGCACCATTAGACGTTGAATAATCAGTATCTGTATCAGCGCAATGTGTATGTGTGCGTTTATCAGTTTTGGAGTATCTTCAAATCAATGGCTTCACTAGGGCTGGTGCCACCCAGGAAACTTAATGGACCCATATAGGGGGCATGGCCCTGTGGGAAAGAGAACATTGCCCCATTTTCATCACTCTGGGGGGGTGTCCAGCACTCCCGGAGATGCTGGGCTGCCCACAGAGACTCTCCCCACACTGGAGTCTCCTTCACAGTGACCGGAAGGCGGGTGTTGCACTATGATGTTAACTCGAATGTTGTCATCCAGTGCGGTCTGCACCCCCCTAGTGATACTACAAATCAATATTGATGTATGAATGGCACCCGCAAATGATGTGGGAAATATGTGTATACAGGCTTGAGGGTGTAGCAGAGTTTCTGTAGTCACAGCAGATGTCTTAAAACTATTAGCAGTCCAATAACTTAATCAGTGAGTGGTTTTATAGAAGATAAAGCAGGTACAGCCGTACTCACTGTTATACACATTATTAGATGGAGCGGAGTAGGGTGTCGTCCAGCTCACCAGCCGGTGAGTGTATGTATGTGCCGGGTAGCGGTGCAGGATGCTGGAAAATGTTGTGGATCAGCAGGTAATTGCAGATCTTTCTGGAGCTAAGTGACAAGACTGCTGTCCTCACACAGTCACAAGATGGCATCACACATGCTCAGTAGTAGTCTTGGTGGCCATCTTGGTTCAGGGAATGAAGCTACCCTTGAGGAGTAGCAACATTGACTCTGCAGTAGACCACTCCACTTTCAACAATTCAAGGAGCTGGCTCATCAGTGCACATGCAAATCTACAGGAGTAATTCAGTATTGCTCAGGTGTGGGGACAGCTGCTCTGTGAGCCCTACCTAAACATGTATACTGCCAGATTCCTCCAGGCAGTGACCTGAGTTCATGCATGTGCACAGTGATGTCTAGCGAGGTGGTTGTTTTGCAATCGGATCTCCTAGTTCAAATAGAATGGAATGGAGCTCAGCCAGTTAGCACCATCTGAAGATTACATCAGTTTCTGTAGTCATACAACTTCTGTTCTGCAAGTTATGCAGAAGATATCTAGGCTATCCCTGGGCTATGTCCTGTATACCTGAATGATGAACAGGTCAAATTCTTTAGTTTGCTAAAACAAAATGAAGAAACTAAGGTTTCCTATTGACTATATCATTATATCCAGGGTCATTTTGATAGCATTTTAGACCCAGGGCAAAGCAATGCCCTGGGGCCACTACCTACCAATTCATGGGAATAAATAAAAAAAATCATAACTTGCCCCTCCTGCAGCCCAGCGCCGTTTCTCCACATGCTTTCATACAGTGAATGTCAGTCAGCACTCTGATTATTGGATCATTTCAGCCATCCACCAATCAGTATGCTCACAACCATACACTGTCAGGCTGCAGGTTGAGAGGCAGGTAGAGAATTCTACACTCTGATTGGTTGATATCTCTAGCCATCCACCAATCAGCATGCTAAAAGCCATTCACTGTCTGGCTGCAGGCTGGGAGGCAGGTAGAGAATGCTGCTGCCTAGCTGCTGTAATTGTGTGCAATTCACGGTAATGGGGGAGTGGTTACTCAAGCACAGGTGTGTCTTTACCGTGTCTTTGTACGTGAGCAGTGAATCTCAATACAAATCCTTGTGACTGCGACAACTGCATATTTTTGCAGATCCACTCAGTGGCGTAAGTTCAATCTAGATGCCCAGAGGCAAAATAGACAATGGTGTGCCCCTCCCCTCGTTCACATACTGTCACATATGCACACCCACACAGTCACACACACATAGCCACATATGCACACACAGCCACACACACACATAGCCACATATACACACACAGTCACATATGCACACGCAATCTCATATACGCAGACGACCACATATGCACACATACAGACACATATACAGTACACAGTCACATATACACAGGCATTAACATACAGTATACACACACAGTCACATATACACATACAGTCACATACAGTATTCACACAGTCACATATATACAGTATACACAGACAATCAGATACAGTAACCACACAGTCACATATACAGTTGTATACACACAGACAGCCATATATACACACACAGTCACATATACAATCACATATACACAGACAGCCACACAGTATACACACACAGTCACATACAGTTTACTGTACACACACTGTCACACACACACAAAGTCACTAGTGATGTGCACCGGACATTTTTCGGGTTTTGGGTTTTGGTTTTGGATTCGGTTCCGCGGCCGTGTTTTGGATTCGGCCGCGTTTTGGCAAAACCTCCCTGAAAATTTTTTGTCGGATTCGGGTGTGTTTTGGATTCGGGTGTTTTTTACAAAACCCCCCTCAAAAACAGCTTAAATCATAGAATTTGGGGGCCATTTTGATCCCATAGTATTATTAACCTCAATAACCATAATTTCCACTCATTTCCAGCCTATTCTGAACACCTCACACCTCACAATATTATTTTTAGTCATAAAATTTGCACCGAGGTCGCTGAATGACTAAGCTAAGCGACCCAAGTGGCCGACACAAACACCTGGCCCATCTAGGAGTGGCACTGCAGTGTCAGACAGGATGGCAGATTTAAAAAATAGTCCCCAAACAGCACATGGTGCAAAGAATAAAAGAGGTGCAATGAGGTAGCTGTGTGACTAAGCTAAGCGACCCAAGTGGCTGACACAAACACCTGGCCCATCTAGGAGTGGCACTGCAGTGTCAGACAGGATGGCACTTCAAAAAATAGTCCCCAAACAGCACATGATGCAAAGAAAAAAAGAGGTGCACCAAGGTCGCTGTGTGACTAAGCTAAATGAGCCAAGTGGCCGACACAAACACCTGGCCCATCTAGGAGTGGCACTGCAGTGTCAGACAGGATGGCAGATTTAAAAAATAGTCCCCAAACAGCACATGGTGCAAAGAATAAAAGAGGTGCAATGAGGTAGCTGTGTGACTAAGCTAAGCGACCCAAGTGGCTGACACAAACACCTGGCCCATCTAGGAGTGGCACTGCAGTGTCAGACAGGATGGCACTTCAAAAAATAGTCCCCAAACAGCACATGATGCAAAGAAAAAAAGAGGTGCACCAAGGTCGCTGTGTGACTAAGCTAAATGACCCAAGTGGCCGACACAAACACCTGGCCCATCTAGGAGTGGCACTGCAGTGTCAGACAGGATGGCAGATTTAAAAAATAGTCCCCAAACAGCACATGATGCAAAGAAAAAAAGAGGTGCACCAAGGTCAGGGACGGATCTAGACTTTTCTTTTAGGGGGGGTGGTTTACTGTTTAATCTTGACTCCTCTCCTCTCTAGTCCCAACTCCTCCCATTTTCAATCCTAACTCCTCCTCTCTCAATTCCTGAAAAACTGAACTTTTTGAGTGAGACTGAGATAGTGCTTTGTGATTGTTCTATGTACATGTTACTGTGCTGTGGGGTAATTGTATTTATTAGCCCTAGTACCCACACACCTGCAAGTGAGGGGCATATGCTCTATAACCCTTGCTCTCCTGGCTCCTCTGTGCTGCTGTGGTATAGGCTACAGGACAGCGTTCTGCCTCAGGCTCTCCCTGGAGAGCTCTCTTCAGCTCAAAAGTGGGTGTGGCTATGACTGTGTTAGGGGGGGCGGTCGCCCCCTTCGACCACCCCCCCCCCTTAATCCGGCCCTGACCAAGGTCGCTATGTGACTAAGCTAAGCGACCCAAGTGGCTGACACAAACACCTGGCCCATCTAGGAGTGGCACTACAGTTTTCTAACGAGAGGATGAGTGCTTCCATCCTCATGTGAATCTGAACCACTAGCCATGAACATAGGCCAGGGCCTCAGCCGTTGCCACTCCGTGTCGTAAATGGCATATTGGCAAGTTTACGCTTCTCATCAGACGCTTTTAATTTTGATTTTTGGGTCATTTTACTGAACTTTTGTTTTTTGGATTTTACATGCTCTCTACTATGACATTGGGCATCGGCCTTGGCAGACGACGTTGATGGCATTTCAACGTCTCGGCCATGACTAGTGGCAGCAGCTTCAGCACGAGGTGGAAGTGGATCTTGATCTTTCCCTATTTTACCCTCCACATTTTTGTTCTCCATTTTTTAATGTGTGGAATTATATGCCAGTAATATATCAATAGCAATGGCCTACTGTACTGTACTGCTATATATTATATACTGGTGGTCAGCAAAATTATGCACTGTCCTCCTACTACTGAGCACAACAACTAAAATGCACCACTGGTATGGATGGATAGTATACTTGACGACACAGAGGTAGGTAGAGCAGTGGACTACTGTACCGTACTGCTATATATTATATACTGGTGGTCAGCAAAATTATGCACTGTCCTCCTACTACTGCGCACAACAACTAAAATGCACCACAGGTATGGATGGATAGTATACTTGACGACACAGAGGTAGGTAGAGCAGTGGACTACTGTACCGTACTGCTATAATACTGGTGGTCACTGGTCAGCAAAATTCTGCACTGTCCTCCTACTATATACTACAATGCAGCACAGATATGGAGCGTTTTTCAGGCAGAGAACGTAGATATTTTCAGCACACTGAGCACAGATATTTGCAAGCACACTGAGCACAGATATTTGCAGCACACTGAGCACAGATATTTGCAGCACACTGAACACAACTGAGAGAACGCTGCGGCGACGCGCGGCTCCTTACATAGAATACGAATCTCGCGAGAATCCGACAGCGGGATGATGACGTTCGGGCGCGCTCGGGTTAACCGAGCAAGGCGGGGGAATCCGAGTCTGCCTCGGACCCGTGTAAAATGGGTGAAGTTCGGGGGGGTTCGGATTCCGAGGAACTGAACCCGCTCATCTCTAACAGTCACATATACAGACAGCCACATATGCACACACAGTCATATACTGTATACAGACAGACAGATACAGTATGCACACAGTTACATATACACAGACAGTCACATATACACAGTCACATATACACACAGTCACACACACACACACACACACACACACACACACACACACACACACACACACACACACACACACACACACACACACACACACACACACACACACACACAGTCACAGAGCCAGATACAGTATATAGTCACATAAGCACAGCCGGCCACATATACACACACAACACATTTACACAGACAACCACATATGCACCCACACATTGTCACATATACACACAGACTCACATATACACAGACAGCCACATATGCACACACAGTGATATACTGTATACAGACAGCCAGATACAGTATACACACAGTCACATATACACAGTCGCATATGCACAGTCACATATGCACACACACAGTCACATATATACATACACAGAGGCACTTATGCCCACACAGTCACACATACACACAAATTCACATAGGCACACACACAGCCACATACAGTATACACACACACACACACACACACACACACACACACACACACACACACACACACACACACACACACACACAGAGTCACATATCCAGACAGCCAGATACAGTATATAGTCACATAAGCACAGCCAGCCACATATACACACACAACACATTTACACAGACAACCACATATGCATCCACACACTGTCACACACACACACACACACACACGCACACGCACACGCACACACACACACACACACTCACATATACACAGACAGCCACATATGCACACACAGTTATATACTGTATACAGACAGCCAGATACAGTATACACACAGTCACATATACACAGTCGCATATACACAGTCACATATGCACACACACAGCCACATACAGTATACACACACACACACACACACACACACACACACACACAGACACACGCACGCACGCACGCACGCACACACACACACACACACACACACACACACACACACACACACACACACTCACATATCCAGACAGCCAGATACAGTATACAGTCACAAAAGCACAGCCAGCGACATTTACACACATAAACAGCCACAGAATGTTAAAACATCTCCTATATATTAGCCCTGTGACTCGGTGCCTGGCCTTCTAACGCTGGGTGGAGTCACAGCGGTGGGCGGAGTCACACAGCCTACCCACCACATGTGCAGCAAGTCTCTGCTCCTGCTGTCTGTCCATCTACCCCCTCCGTCATCAGCAACTCGGACTCCCTGGCTGCGGTGCCGGGCAAACAACTGCTGCTGCCACTGGCATTCACGTTAGGAGTGACCGGTGGCGCATTAGAATGCTTCATAGTCCTCCCTGCGCCGCGTACACAGACCCGCCGCCTCCACGCTCATATAGACACGGTGACAGGGGGGTCAGAGGCGCCCCGGTGATGAAGTATACAGTATTACAATTGCCGCCCGCCGCCTCACTTTAGCCTGTCACTTCGTTCGGGTCGTGCCGCTGCCCCTGCCCTTCACCACCGGAACTACTGCAGATGCCAGCCCTGCGGTGTGCACACTACCCGCAGCATCCCGCCGGCGCCGAACACGGGGGGGGGGGGGTGAAGGGAGAGGAGAGGGCTAGGGAGGAGGACACACGCCAAAGTACCAGCGTTTCTGCTGTGACAGGAGCCGAGTGAGATAAGCCTCTGCAGCACTTGGCTCCTGCCACAGAGAAGAGCCGGCACACACACTCCAGTCTCCGGGGGCTGCCAGCATCTACAGGCAAGCTGGACACCCCCCCGGAGCAAGAGAGAACGCCCCTTTTCAAATTAAGCCACGCCCCATTTCCAGCCGTCGCACGGCATGAGTGTGAGGGGGGGATGCATATATAAATGCATGTGTATGTATTAGTGATGAGCGGGTTCGGTTTCTCGGAAACCGAACCCCCCCGAACTTCACGCTTTTTACACGGGTCCGAGGCAGACTCGGATCTTCCCGCCTTGCTCGGTTAACCCGAGCGCGCCCGAACGTCATCATCCCGCTGTCGGATTCTCGCGAGACTCGGATTCTATATAAGGAGCCGCGCGTCGCCGCCATTTTCACACGTGCATTGAGATTGATAGGGAGAGGACGTGGCTGGCGTCCTCTCCGTTTAGAATAGAAATAGATAGTGAGAGTGAGACACTTGATTTACTGGAGCTTAGGAGTACTCAGAGAGTGCAGAGTTTACTAGTGACTGATCAGTGACCACCAGTGCAGTTTTATTATTTTCTCTGACGTCCTAAGTGGATGCTGGGGACTCCGTCAGGACCATGGGGAATAGCGGCTCCGCAGGAGACAGGGCACAAAAGTAAAAGCTTTAGGATCAGGTGGTGTGCACTGGCTCCTCCCCCTATGACCCTCCTCCAAGCCTCAGTTAGATTTTTGTGCCCGGCCGAGAAGGGTGCAATCTAGGTGGCTCTCCTAAAGAGCTGCTTAGAGTAAAAGTTTTGTTAGGTTTTTTTATTTTCAGTGAGTCCTGCTGGCAACAGGCTCACTGCATCGAGGGACTTAGGGGAGAGAAGTGAACTCACCTGCGTGCAGGATGGATTTGCTTCTTAGGCTACTGGACACCATTAGCTCCAGAGGGAGTCGGAACACAGGTCTCACCCTGGGGTTCGTCCCGGAGCCGCGCCGCCGACACCCTTGCAGATGCCGAAAAGTGAAGAGGTCCAGAAACCGGCGGCAGAAGACTTTTCAGTCTTCATAAGGTAGCGCACAGCACTGCAGCTGTGCGCCATTGTTGTCAGCACACTTCATAGCAGCGGTCACTGAGGGTGCAGGGCGCTGGGGGGGGCGTCCTGGGCAGCAATGATAGTACCTTATTCTGGCTAAAAATACATCACATATAGCCCCTGGGGGCTATATGGATGTATTTAACCCCTGCCAGGTCTCAGAAAAACGGGAGAAGAAGCCCGCCGAAAAGGGGGCGGGGCCTATTCTCCTCAGCACACAGCGCCATTTTCCCTCACAGAAATGCTGGTGGGAAGGCTCCCAGGCTCTCCCCTGCACTGCACTACAGAAACAGGGTTAAAACAGAGAGGGGGGGCACTTATTTGGCGATATGTATATATATAATAAAATGCTATAAGGGAAAAACACTTATATAAAGGTTGTCCCTGTATAATTATAGCGTTTTTGGTGTGTGCTGGCAAACTCTCCCTCTGTCTCCCCAAAGGGCTAGTGGGGTCCTGTCCTCTATCAGAGCATTCCCTGTGTGTGTGCTGTGTGTCGGTACGTGTGTGTCGACATGTATGAGGACGATGTTGGTGAGGAGGCGGAGCAATTGCCTGTAATGGTGATGTCACTCTCTAGGGAGTCGACACCGGAATGGATGGCTTATTTAAGGAATTACGTGATAATGTCAACACGCTGCAAGGTCGGTTGACGACATGAGACGGCCGGCAAACCAATTAGTACCTGTCCAGGCGTCTCAAACACCGTCAGGGGCGTTAAAACGTCCTTTTACCTCAGTCGGTCGACACAGACACAGACACGGACACTGACTCCAGTGTCGACGGTGAAGAAACAAACGTATTTTCCTTTAGGGCCACACGTTACTTGTTAAGGGCAATGAAGGAGATGTTACATATTTCTGATACTACAAGTACCACAAAAAAGGGTATTATGTGGAGTGTGAAAAAACTACATGTGGTTTTTCCTGAATCAGATAAATTAAATGAAGTGTGTGATGATGCGTGGGTTTCCCCCGATAGAAAATTATTGGCGGTATACCCTTTCCCGCCAGAAGTTATGGCGCGTTGGGAAACACCCCTTAGGGTGGATAAGGCGCTCACACGCTTATCAAAACAAGTGGCGTTACCGTCTCCAGATACGGCCGCCCTCAAGGAGCCAACTGATAGGAGGCTGGAAAATATCCTAAAAAGTATATACACACATACTGGTGTTATACTGCGACCAGCGATCGCCTCAGCCTGGATGGGCAGCGCTGGGGTGGCTTGGTCGGATTCCCTGACTGGAAATATTGATACCCTTGACAGGGACAGTATTTTATTGACTATAGAGCATTTAAAGGATGCATTTCTATATATGCGAGATGCACAGAGGGATATTTGCACTCTGGCATCAAGAGTAAGTGCGATGTCCATATCTGCCAGAAGATGTTTATGGACACGACAGTGGTCAGGTGATGCAGATTCCAAACGGCACATGGAAGTATTGCCGTATAAAGGGGAGGAGTTATTTGGGGTCGGTCCATCGGATCTGGTGGCCACGGCAACAGCTGGAAAATCCACCTTTTTACCCCAAGTCACATCTCAGCAGAAAAAGACATCGTCTTTTCAGCCTTAGTCCTTTCGTCCCCATAAGGGAAGAAGACTGCAGCAGGCAGCCCATTCCCAGGAACAGAAGCCTTCCACCGCTTCTGCCAAGTCCTCAGCATGACGCTGGGGCCGTACAAACAGGTGCGGTGGGGGGTCGTCTCAAGAGTTTCAGCACGCAGTGGGCTTACTCGCAAGTGGACCCCTGGATCCTACAAGTAGTATCCCAGGGGTACAGATTGGAAATTCGAGACGTCTCCCCCTCGCAGGTTCCTGAAGTTTGCTTTACCAACGTCTCCCTCCGACAGGGAGGCAGTATTGGAAACAATTTACAAGCTGTATTCCCAGCAGGTGATAATCAAAGTACCCCTCCTACAACAAGGAAAGGGGTATTATTCCACACTATATTGTGGTACTGAAGCCAGACGGCTCGGTGAGACCTATTCTAAATCTGAAATATTTGAACACTTACATACAAAGGTTCAAATCAAGATGGAGTCACTCAGAGCAGTGATAGCGAACCAGAAAGAAGGGGACTATATGTGTCCCTGGACATCAAGGATGCTTACCTCCATGTCCCAATTTGCCCTTCTCACCAAGGGTACCTCAGGTTCGTGGTACAAAACTGTCACTATCAGTTTCAGACGCTGCCGTTTGGATTGTCCACGGCACCCCGGGTCTTTACAAAGGTAATGGCCGAAATGATGATTCTTCTTCAAAGAAAAGGCGTCTTAATTATCCCTTACTTGGACGATCTCCTGATAAGGGCAAGGTCCAGAGAACAGTTGGAGGTCGGAGTAGCACTATCTCAAGTAGTTCTACGACAGCACGGGTGGATTCTAAATATTCCAAAATCGCAGCTGTCTCCGACGACACGTCTGCTGTTCCTAGGGATGATTCTGGACACAGTCCAGAAAAAGGTGTTTCTCCCGGAGGAGAAAGCCAGGGAGTTATCCGAGCTAGTCAGGAACCTCCTAAAACCAGGCCAAGTGTCAGTACATCAATGCACAAGGGTCCTGGGAAAAATGGTGGCTTCTTACGAAGCGATTCCATTCGGCAGATTCCACGCAAGAACTTTTCAGTGGGATCTGCTGGGAAAATGGTCCGGATCGCATCTTCAGATGCATCAGCGGATAACCCTGTCTCCAAGGACAAGGGTGTCTCTTCTGTGGTGGCTGCAGAGTGCTCATCTACTAAAGGGCCACAGATTCGGCATTCAGGACTGGGTCCTGGTGACCACGGATGCCAGCCTGAAAGGCTGGGGAGCAGTCACACAAGGAAAAAATTTCCAGGGAGTGTGATCAAGTCTGGAGACTTCTCTCCACATAAATATACTGGAGCTAAGAACAATTTACAATGCTCTAAGCTTAGCAAGACCTCTGCTTCAAGGTCAGCCGGTATTGATCCAGTGGGACAACATCACGGCAGTCGCCCACGTAAACAGACAGGGCGGCACAAGAAGCAGGAGGGCAATGGCAGAAACTGCAAGGATTCTTCGCTGGGCGGAAAATCATGTGATAGCACTGTCAGCAGTGTTCATTCCGGGAGTGGACAACTGGGAAGCAGACTTCCTCAGCACGACCTCCACCCGGGAGAGTGGGGACTTCATCGGGAAGTCTTCCACATGATTGTGAACCGTTGGGAAAGACCAAAGGTGGACATGATGGCGTCCCGCCTGAACAAAAAACTGGACAGGTATTGCGCCAGGTCAAGAGACCCTCAGGCAATAGCTGTGGACGTTCTGGTAACACCGTGGGTGTACCAGTCGGTGTATGTGTTCCCTCCTCTGCTTCTCATACCTAAGGTACTGAGAATTATAAGACGTAGAGGAGTAAGAACTATACTCGTGGCTCCGGATTGGCCAAGAAGGACTTGGTACCCGGAACTTCAAGAGATGCTCACAGAGGACTCATGGCCTCTGCCGCTAAGAAGGGACTTGCTTCAGCAAGTACCATGTCTGTTCCAAGACTTACCGCGGCTGCGTTTGACGGCATGGCGGTTGAACGCCGGATCCTAAGGGAAAAAGGCATTCCGGAAGAGGTCATTCCTACCCTGGTCAAAGCCAGGAAGGAGGTGACAGCACAACATTATCACCACATGTGGCGAAAATATGTTGCGTGGTGTGAGGCCAGGAAGGCCCCACGAAGAAATTTCAACTCGGTCGATTCCTGCATTTCCTGCAAACAGGAGTGTCTATGGGCCTCAAATTGGGGTCCATTAAGGTTCAAATTTCGTCCCTGTCGATTTTCTTCCAGAAAGAATTGGCTTCAGTTCCTGAAGTCCAGAAGTTTGTCAAGGGAGTACTGTATATACAACCCCCTTTTGTGCCTCCAGTGGCACTGTGGGATCTCAACGTAGTTCTGGGATTCCTCAAATCACATTGGTTTAAACCGCTCAAATCTGTGGATTTGAAATATCTCACATGGAAAGTGACCATGACGTTGGCCTTGGCCTCGGCCAGGCGAGTGTAAGAATTGGCGGCTTTGTCTCACAAAAGCCCATATCTGATTGTCCATTCGGACAGTGCAGAGCTGCGGACTCGTCCCCAGTTTCTCCCTAAGGTGGTGTCAGCGTTTCACCTGAACCAGCTTATTGTGGTACCTGCGGCTACTAGGGACTTGGAGGACTCCAAGTTGCTAGATGTTGTCAGGGCCCTGAAAATATAGGTTTCCAGGACGGCTGGAGTCAGGAAAACTGACTTGCTGTTATCCTGTATGCACCCAACAAACTGGGTGCTCTTGCTTCTAAGCAGACGATTGCTAGTTGGATGTGTAGTACAATTCAGCTTGCACATTCTGTGGCAGGTCTGCCACAGCCAAAATATGTAAATGCCCATTCCACAAGGAAGGTGGGCTCATCTTGGGCGGCTGCCCGAGGGGTCTCGGCTTTACAACTTTGCCGAGCTGCTACTTGGTCAGGGACACACCCTGGCTGAGGAGGACCTGGAGTTCTCTCACTCGGTGCTGCAGAGTCATCCGCACTCTCCCGCCCGTTTGGGAGCTTTGGTATAATCCCCATGGTCCTGACGGAGTCCCCAGCATCCACTTAGGACGTCAGAGAAAATAAGAATTTACTTACCGATAATTCTATTTCTCGTAGTCCGTAGTGGATGCTGGGCGCCCATCCCAAGTGCGGATTGTCTGCAATACTTGTACATAGTTATTGTTACAAAAATCGGGTTATTATTGTTGTGAGCCATCTTTTCAGAGGCTCCGCTGTTATCATGCTGTTACCTGGGTTCAGATCACAGGTTGTACAGTGTGATTGGTGTGGCTGGTATGAGTCTTACCCGGGATTCAAAATCCTTCCTTATTGTGTACGCTCGTCCGGGCACAGTATCCTAACTGAGGCTTGGAGGAGGGTCATAGGGGGAGGAGCCAGTGCACACCACCTGATCCTAAAGCTTTTACTTTTGTGCCCTGTCTCCTGCGGAGCCGCTATTCCCCATGGTCCTGACGGAGTCCCCAGCATCCACTACGGACTACGAGAAATAGAATTATCGGTAAGTAAATTCTTATTATTTAATATAATCCGTTCTCTGCCTGAAAAAAAACGATACAGTATACCATATCTGTGCTCAGCCACAGTGTGCTGCATCATCTATGTATATCTGACTGTGTGCTCACTGCTCACACAGCTTAATTGTGGGGGAGACTGGGGAGCAGTTATAGCAGGAGTACATATATTTAACAGTGCACACTTTTGCTGCCAGAGTGCCACTGCCAGTGTGACTGACCAGTGACCAGTGACCACCAGTATATTGTGATTGTCTGCCTGAAAAAGTTAAACACTCGTCGTGTGGTGTTTTTATTCTATAAACGCATTCTGCTGACAGTGTCCAGCAGGTCCGTCATTATATAATATATACCTGTCCTGCAGTAGTGATATATATATATATTTTATATCATTATCATCCAGTCTATACTAGCAGCAGACGCAGTACGGTAGTCCACGGCTGTAGCTACCTCTGTGTCGGCAGTCGCTCGTCCATAATTGTATACCTACCTGTGGTGGCTTTTTTTTTTTCTATCTTCTTCATACTAGTAGTTAACTTTAGGAGTCTGCAGTGCTGACAGTGTCCAGCAGGTCCGTCATTATATAATATATACCTGTCCGGCTGCAGTAGTGATATATATATATATTTTTTATATCATTATCATCCAGTCTATATTAGCAGCAGACGCAGTACGGTAGTCCACGGCTGTAGCTACCTCTGTGTCGGCAGTCGCTCGTCCATCCATAATTGTATACCACCTACCTGTTGTGTTTTTTTTTTCTATCTTCTTGATACTAGTAGCTTACTTTAGGAGTCTGCAGTGCTGACAGTGTCCAGCAGGTCCGTCATTATATAATATATACCTGTCCGGCTGCAGTAGTGATATATATATATTTTTTATATCATTATCATCCAGTCTATATTAGCAGCAGACGCAGTACGGTAGTCCACGGCTGTAGCTACCTCTGTGTCGGCAGTCGCTCGTCCATCCATAATTGTATACCACCTACCTGTGGTGTTTTTTTTTTTTCTATCTTCTTGATACTAGTAGCTTACTTTAGGAGTCTGCAGTGCTGACAGTGTCCAGCAGGTCCGTCATTATATAATATATACCTATCCGGCTGCAGTAGTGATTTATATATATATTTTTTATATCATTATCATCCAGTCTATATTAGCAGCAGACGCAGTACGGTAGTCCACGGCTGTAGCTACCTCTGTGTCGGCAGTCGCTCGTCCATCCATAATTGTATACCACCTACCTGTTGTGTTTTTTTTTTCTATCTTCTTGATACTAGTAGCTTACTTTAGGAGTCTGCAGTGCTGACAGTGTCCAGCAGGTCCGTCATTATATAATATATACCTGTCCGGCTGCAGTAGTGATATATATATTTTTTTTATATCATTATCATCCAGTCTATATTAGCAGCAGACGCAGTACGGTAGTCCACGGCTGTAGCTACCTCTGTGTCGGCAGTCGCTCGTCCATCCATAATTGTATACCACCTACCTGTTGTGGTTTTTTTTCTATCTTCTTGATACTAGTAGCTTACTTTAGGAGTCTGCAGTGCTGACAGTGTCCAGCAGGTCCGTCATTATATAATATATACCTGTCCGGCTGCAGTAGTGATATATATATATTTTTTATATCATTATCATCCAGTCTATATTAGCAGCAGACGCAGTACGGTAGTCCACGGCTGTAGCTACCTCTGTGTCGGCAGTCGCTCATCCATCCATAATTGTATACCACCTACCTTTTGTGTTTTTTTTTTCTATCTTCTTGATACTAGTAGCTTACTTTAGGAGTCTGCAGTGCTGACAGTGTCCAGCAGGTCCGTCATTATATAATATATACCTGTCCGGCTGCAGTAGTGATATATATATATTTTTTATATCATTATCATCCAGTCTATATTAGCAGCAGACGCAGTACGGTAGTCCACGGCTGTAGCTACCTCTGTGTCGGCAGTCGCTCGTCCATCCATAAGTATACTAGTATCCATCCATCTCCATTGTTTACCTGAGGTGCCTTTTAGTTGTGCCTATTAAAATATGGAGAACAAAAATGTTGAGGTTCCAAAAATAGGGAAAGATCAAGATCGACTTCCACCTCGTGCTGAAGCTGCTGCCACTAGTCATCGCCGAGACGATGAAATGCCAGCAACGTCGTCTGCCAAGGCCGATGCCCAATGTCATAGTACAGAGCATGTAAAATCCAAAACACCAAATATCAGTAAAAAAAGGACTCAAAAATCTAAAATAAAATTGTCAGAGGAGAAGCGTAAACTTGCCAATATGCCATTTACCACACGGAGTGGCAAGGAACGGCTGAGGCCCTGGCCTATGTTCATGGCTAGTGGTTCAGCTTCACATGAGGATGGAAGCACTCAGCCTCTCGCTAGAAAAATGAAAAGACTCAAGCTGGCAAAAGCACAGCAAAGAACTGTGCGTTCTTCGAAATCACAAATCCACAAGGAGAGTCCAATTGTGTCGTTTGCGATGCCTGACCTTCCCAACACTGGACGTGAAGAGCATGCGCCTTCCACCATTTGCACGCCCCCTGCAAGTGCTGGAAGGAGCACCCGCAGTCCAGTTCCTGATAGTCAGATTGAAGATGTCAGTGTTGAAGTACACCAGGATGAGGAGGATATGGGTGTTGCTGGCGCTGGGGAGGAAATTGACCAGGAGGATTCTGATGGTGAGGTGGTTTGTTTAAGTCAGGCACCCGGGGAGACACCTGTTGTCCGTGGGAGGAATAGGGCCATTGACATGCCTGGTGAAAATACCAAAAAAATCAGCTCTTCGGTGTGGAAGTATTTCAACAGAAATGCGGACAACATTTGTCAAGCCGTGTGTTGCCTTTGTCAAGCTGTAATAAGTAGGGGTAAGGACGTTAACCACCTCGGAACATCCTCCCTTATACGTAACCTGCAGCGCATTCATCATAAGTCAGTGACAAGTTCAAAAACTTTGGGCGACAGCGGAAGCAGTCCACTGACCAGTAAATCCCTTCCTCTTGTAACCAAGCTCACGCAAACCACCCCACCAACTCCCTCAGTGTCAATTTCCTCCTTCCCCAGGAATGCCAATAGTCCTGCAGGCCATGTCACTGGCAATTCTGACGAGTCCTCTCCTGCCTGGGATTCCTCCGATGCATCCTTGCATGTAACGCCTACTGCTGCTGGCGCTGCTGTTGTTGCTGCTGGGAGTCGATGGTCATCCCAGAGGGGAAGTCGTACTCGTAAGACCACTTTTACTACTTCCACCAAGCAATTGACTGTCCAACAGTCCTTTGCGAGGAAGATGAAATATCACAGCAGTCATCCTGCTGCAAAGCGGATAACTGAGGCCTTGGCATCCTGGGCGGTGAGAAACGTGGTTCCGGTATCCATCATTACTGCAGAGCCAACTAGAGACTTGTTGGAGGTACTGTGTCCCCGGTACCAAATTGTTATGATTCCCGTACTCCAGACCAGAGGAGATCTTTATGGCAGAGGTCTGAGTACTGGAAAGATATGCTGGTACGGGAGCAGGAAAGCCTAGTAACCCCTGGCGCCCTAACTCCGTTGTCTCGCCCGTGTTATCAGAAATCCCCTGCGAGACTATGGTTGCTTGAGCCCATGGCAGCCGCGTTCGAAGGGCGGATTATGTCTGCCCAACCCCGATGCCCCCTCAGGTCTTAATGGGAGACAAAGGGAAATCCGAGACAGGGTGATAACAAGGGGCCCTCTGACTAAGCAACCAGGCCAGGGGTTACAAGCTATCTAACTTAAACCAAAAGTATGTGCGGACAAACCGCCAGGGAAAAGGACAACCAAAGATCCACTGATCCGTTACTCCTATCCAGCACCGCTGGATACCAGAGTGGATTTGTGGGAGCGGAATCCTCCGCAAAAGCTCCAGAACACAATAAACTAAATAATAAATAGTAAGCGGTCAAGCCGCAACACACGGCTACGCCGTGACTCACGAACACCACAGGATGTTAAAGGTGCTCGGTCGGACTCCAGGAATAGATGACAAATTCCGAGTACTGGATCACTGAGGACAGGAACAACCGGGTTGAGCAGGACTGGAAACTCTCTGTAACTGACACAGCAAACAGGAAGCTATCACCGGCGTCTGTGAGAAGTCCTGAGAGTGCTTAAATTTGGGAGCCCTCCAATCATGATCCAGACAGGGTAATCGTAATCACATAATGATGCCGTGCAGCTGCATGCTGCACGGCCAGAATACACAAGCACTGATTAATTAAGACCCAGCAACGGGGAACGCGGTCTGACCGTGGCGTCCCCGTTGCTAGGGTCTGAGCGGCTCCGTGCGCCCGGCGTCTAGCGTTGCTAGGGAGCCGGCGGCTGTCTGCCTGCGGCGTCCCTAGTTGCTAGGCGCCGGGCCGCACTGACGGGCGGACCCTCGGCGCCTAACAGTACCCCCCCCTTGAGGAGGGGTCAAGGAACCCCTAAGGCCAGGTTTCTGAGGAAATTCTCGAAAAAATGCCCTTTTGAGCCTCGGGGCATGGAGATCCTCATCCAGGACCCAAGACCTTTCTTCTGGACCATAACCTCTCCAATGTACCAAAAAATAAAGCCGACCCCGGGACAACTTGGAATCGAGAACCTTCTCCACTAAGAACTCCTGCTGACCCTGTACATCTATTGGTGATTTCCCCTGAGAGATCTTGCGAGGAAATCTACTGGACGAAACATATGGTTTTAACAAGGAGCAATGGAAGGTATTTCCGATCCGTAAAGTTTTTGGTAAACGTAACCGGAAAGCCACTGGATTGACTTTTTTGATAATATGAAATGGTCCAATAAATTTAGGACTCAATCTGGCTGAGGTTTGTCGAAGTTTAATGTTGCGAGTCGACAACCATACCCTATCTCCAACTTTAAAAGTGCACGGCCGCCGGAGCCTGTCAGAAAATTTTTTCTCCCGAAATGCCGCTTTTCTGAGAGCCAGGTGCACTTTTCTCCAAATGAGTTTGAGATGAGAGGTCAAGGTCAGTGAGGAGACAGAGGAATGTTGAAAAAAGGAATTAGCTCTGGGGTGAAAACCAAAAACTGTAAAAAATGGAGATACATTGGTGGAGGAATGACAGTCATTTTGGAGTTTGGCCGAATACAAACGCAAATATTGTTTTAATGATTGATTAACTCGCTCAGTCTGCCCGTTGGATTGGGGATGGTAGCCAGACGTTAAAGATAATTTCATCTTTAATGAGGCACAAAAAGACTTCCAAAATTGTGCAATGAATTGTGGACCCCGATCAGAAACAATATCAGTGGGTAACCCATGGAGTCTGAAAACATGGCGGAGGAACAAGACTGCCAATCCCTGGGCAGATGGCAATCGGGGAAGAGCAATGAAATGGGCCATTTTGCTAAAACGGTCCACTACCACCCATATGACTCGGCATCCGGCTGACAGAGGGAGGTCCACCACAAAATCCATGGAAATATGAGACCATGGCCTAAGAGGAACATTCAAGGGCATAAGTTGACCGATAGGCAAGGAACGGGGAACCTTATGCTGTGCACAGACCTGACAAGAAAAAACAAACTCCTTAGTGTCTTTGGAAAGACCAGGCCACCATACCGAGCGGGAAACTAATTCAAAAGTTTTAGCGATCCCCGGATGCCCGGCAACCTTGCTATCATGAAACTCCGTCAAAACCGTTGCTCTCAAAAACTCGGGAACATAAAGACGACCAGCAGGAGTATTTCCAGGAGCTTGATGTTGAAGCTGCTTTAACTGGGTAAATAAATCTTGTGTGAGACCTGCCCGAATGACTGAAGACGGAAGTATGGGAGTAACAGGACTGTTGTCTTGAACTGGAAGAAAACTGCGTGACAGGGCATCTGCCTTGGTATTCTTGGAACCTGGCCTGAAGGTGATAATGAACTTGAAACGAGTAAAAAATAAAGCCCACCGAGCTTGCCGGGCATTCAGCCGTTTAGCTGATTCAATGTATTGAAGATTTTTGTGATCAGTCAAAACTGAAATGGTATGAGTGGCTCCTTCAAGCCAATGCCTCCACTCCTCGAAAGCCCATTTAATAGCCAGTAATTCCCGGTTACCAACATCGTAGTTGGATTCAGCAGATGAGAATTTCCTGGACATAAAGGCACAAGGATGTAATTCCAGGGAATCCGGATCCTTCTGAGATAGGATAGCCCCTACTCCAACCTCCGAGGCATCAACCTCAACAATGAAAGGCAATTCTGGGTTGGGATGTCTGAGGACCGGGGCTGAGACAAAGGCTTGTTTCAAGGCCTGAAAAGATAACTCCGCTTCACGTGACCAGTTGGTAGGATCTGCTCCCTTTTTAGTCAGTGCCACAATGGGAGCAACTAGGTCAGAGAAAGAGTGAATAAATCTTCTATAGTAATTCGCAAACCCTAAAAAGCGCTGAATTGCTTTTAAATTGGTGGGTTGCGCCCAACTAAGGATGGCTTGGAGCTTCTTTGGTTCCATACAGAATCCCCGAGGGGAAATAATGTACCCTAAAAAGGATACCTCCGTGACATGAAATTCACACTTCTCCAGCTTGGCATATAGGTGATTTTCACGTAATTTTTTTAGAACCTGACGCACCTGGGTAACATGTTGTTCAATAGAGTCAGAATATATCAAAATATTGTCTAAGTAGACTACAACGAATCTTCCAAGAAATTCACGGAGCACATCGTTAATGAGATCCTGGAAAACTGCCGGAGCGTTGGACAGGCCGAATGGCATAACCAGATACTCATAGTGGCCCGATTGAGTACTGAATGCCGTTTTCCACTCATCCCCTGACTTGATTCTGATGAGGTTATATGCTCCTCTCAGGTCAATCTTAGAAAAAATCACAGCCGAACGTAGCTGATCAAAGAGGACAGAAATCAGCGGCAAAGGGTAAGTATTCTTTACTGAGATTTTATTCAAGGCTCTAAAGTCAATGCAAGGTCTGAGTGATCCATCCTTCTTCTCCACGAAGAAGAAGCCTGCACTTAAAGGGGATTTAGATGGCCTGATAAATCCTTTCCCTAGGCTTTCTTTAACATACTCATTCATGGCCACAGTTTCAGGTCCGGACAATGCATATAACCTTCCCTTAGGCAAAGTGGCACCAGGAATTAACTCGATAGCACAATCATAAGGCCTATGGGGAGGCAGAATATCCGCATTGCCCTTGGAAAATACATCAACAAAATCCTGGTATTCCACAGGAATGGGTGCGGGAATGACAGCAGCTATTCTGATGGGAAGCGTAATACATTCCTTATTACAGATGGTACCCCATTGTAAGATCTCCCCCGACTGCCAATCAATGATGGGATTATGAAAGGCCAGCCAAGGGTGACCCAGAACCACAGGAACTGCTGGGCAATGGGTAAGGAAAAACTCAATCTTTTCAGAATGCAGAGCTCCTACCGAAAGTAGAACAGGAGGTGTACAGAGAGAAATAACCCCATTGGACAAGGGACTCCCATCTAAACCATGCATGGTGATACACCTACCCAAGGCTAACTGAGGAATACCTAAGGCCTTAGCCCATGTTAAATCCATAAAGTTCCCTGCAGCTCCACTGTCCACAAAAGCCGAGACCGAGGAACAGAGGCTGCCAAAGGAAACTTTAGCTGGAACCAACAGTGAATTATTTGAGGAGATAAGCTGCAGACCAAAGTGAACCCCCTCACAACTCACTTGGTCGAGGCGTTTCCCGACTTGTTCGGACAACTACGGGCAAAATGTCCCTTACCCCCACAGTATAAACAAAGACCAGAATTTAGCCTTCTGGTTCTTTCTTCAGGAGACAGTTTGGAGAGGCCTATCTGCATGGGCTCCTCTATGTCCACAGGAATGGAAAGAACACAAGGAGAAGACCCGACAGATGCTCCTTTTTCAGCCCTCCGCTCTCTGAGACGACGATCAATCTTAATAGAGAGCTCCATGAGTTTATCGAGAGTCTCAGGAGCGGGATACTGAAGGAGACTGTCCTTTATAGACTCGGATAAGCCGAGGCGAAACTGACTGCGCAGGGCTGGGTCATTCCATCCACAGTCGTTCGACCAACGGCGAAACTCCGTACAATAAATCTCTGCGGGATTCCTACCCTGTCTGAGAGCACGCAACTGACTCTCGGCGGATGCCTCTCTATCAGGGTCGTCATACAATAGCCCTAAAGACCCCAGAAAGGCGTCTACAGACAATAAAGCCGGATCGTCTGTCTTTAAGCCAAAAGCCCAGGTCTGAGGATCCCCCTGTAGCAAAGAAATAATAATTCCTACCCGCTGAGATTCTGTACCTGAGGAGACTGGTCTTAAACGAAAATACAGTTTACAAGACTCTTTAAAATTAAAAAACTGCTTTCTATCCCCAGAAAAACGGTCAGGCAGATGCATTTTTGGTTCAGGAATGACCCTCGGGGAAGTCCGTAACAGATCTTCCTGTGACCTCACCCGAAGGGACAGATCTTGAACCATCTGAGTAAGCTCTTGAATCTGGCTAACTAAAAGCTGGCCATGATTTGGCCCAACACCGGAGGGATTCATGAGGCTGACAAATCTCCCAACAGAATAAGGGAAAAAATTAACTCCTGTTTAATTTTAAATTTTAGTCTGGCCGGTGATAATGTTATGATTCCCGTACTCCAGACCAGAGGAGATCTTTATGGCAGAGGTCTGAGTACTGGAAAGATATGCTGGTACGGGAGCAGGAAAGCCTAGTAACCCCTGGCGCCCTAACTCCGTTGTCTCGCCCGTGTTATCAGAAATCCCCTGCGAGACTATGGTTGCTTGAGCCCATGGCAGCCGCGTTCGAAGGGCGGATTATGTCTGCCCAACCCCGATGCCCCCTCAGGTCTTAATGGGAGACAAAGGGAAATCCGAGACAGGGTGATAACAAGGGGCCCTCTGACTAAGCAACCAGGCCAGGGGTTACAAGCTATCTAACTTAAACCAAAAGTATGTGCGGACAAACCGCCAGGGAAAAGGACAACCAAAGATCCACTGATCCGTTACTCCTATCCAGCACCGCTGGATACCAGAGTGGATTTGTGGGAGCGGAATCCTCCGCAAAAGCTCCAGAACACAATAAACTAAATAATAAATAGTAAGCGGTCAAGCCGCAACACACGGCTACGCCGTGACTCACGAACACCACAGGATGTTAAAGGTGCTCGGTCGGACTCCAGGAATAGATGACAAATTCCGAGTACTGGATCACTGAGGACAGGAACAACCGGGTTGAGCAGGACTGGAAACTCTCTGTAACTGACACAGCAAACAGGAAGCTATCACCGGCGTCTGTGAGAAGTCCTGAGAGTGCTTAAATTTGGGAGCCCTCCAATCATGATCCAGACAGGGTAATCACATAATGATGCCGTGCAGCTGCATGCTGCACGGCCAGAATACACAAGCACTGATTAATTAAGACCCAGCAACGGGGAACGCGGTCTGACCGTGGCGTCCCCGTTGCTAGGGTCTGAGCGGCTCCGTGCGCCCGGCGTCTAGCGTTGCTAGGGAGCCGGCGGCTGTCTGCCTGCGGCGTCCCTAGTTGCTAGGCGCCGGGCCGCACTGACGGGCGGACCCTCGGCGCCTAACACAAATACCATCTAGGTTCCATTTCTCTAGGCAGGCGATACCGAAAATGTACACAGACCTCAGAAAAAGACTCACCAGTGTCCTAAAAAATGCAGTTGTACCCAATGTCCACTTAACCACGGACATGTGGACAAGTGGAGCAGGGCAGGCTCAGGACTATATGACTGTGACAGCCCACTGGGTAGATGTATGGACTCCCGCCGCAAGAACAGCAGCGGCGGCACCAGTAGCAGCATCTCGCAAACGCCAACTCTTTCCTAGGCAGGCTACGCTTTGTATCACCGCTTTCCAGAATACGCACACAGCTAAAAACCTCTTACGGCAACTGAGGAAGATCATCGCAGAATGGCTTACCCCAATTGGACTCTCCTGTGGATTTGTGGCATCGGACAACGCCAGCAATATTGTGTGTGCATTAAATCTGGGCAAATTCCAGCACGTCCCATGTTTTGCACATACCTTGAATTTGGTGCTGCAGAATTATTTAAAAAACGAGAGGGGCGTGCAAGAGATGCTGTCGGTGGCCAGAAGAATTGCGGGACACTTTCGGCGTACAGGCACCACGTACAGAAGACTGGAGCACCACCAAAAACGCCTGAACCTGCCCTGCCATCATCTGAAGCAAGAAGTGGTAACGAGGTGGAATTCAACCCTCTATATGCTTCAGAGGTTGGAGGAGCAGCAAAAGGCCATTCAAGCCTATACAACTGAGCACGATATAGGAGGTGGAATGCACCTGTCTCAAGCGCAGTGGAGAATGATTTCAACGTTGTGCAAGGTTCTGCAACCTTTTGAACTTGCCACACGTGAAGTCAGTTCAGACACTGCCAGCCTGAGTCAGGTCATTCCCCTCATCAGGCTTTTGCAGAAGAAGCTGGAGACATTGAAGGAGGAGCTAACACAGAGCGATTCCGCTAGGCATGTGGGACTTGTGGATGGAGCCCTTAATTCGCTTAACAAGGATTCACGGGTGGTCAATCTGTTGAAATCAGAGCACTACATTTTGGCCACCGTGTTCGATCCTAGATTTAAAACCTACCTTGGATCTCTCTTTCCGGCAGACACAAGTCTGCTGGGGTTCAAAGAACTGCTGGTGACAAAATTGTCAAGTCAAGCGGAACGCGACCTGTCAACATCTCCTCCTTCACATTCTCCCGCAACTGGGGGTGCGAGGAAAAGGCTCAGAATTCCGAGCCCACCCGCTGGCGGTGATGCAGGGCAGTCTGGAGCGACTGCTGATGCTGACATCTGGTCCGGACTGAAGGACCTGACAACGATTACGGACATGTCGTCTACTGTCACTGCATATGATTCTCTCCCCATTGAAAGAATGGTGGAGGATTATATGAGTGACCGCATCCAAGTAGGCACGTCAGACAGTCCGTACTTATACTGGCAGGAAAAAGAGGCAATTTGGAGGCCCTTGCACAAACTGGCTTTATTCTACCTAAGTTGCCCTCCCACAAGTGTGTACTCCGAAAGAGTGTTTAGTGCCGCCGCTCACCTTGTCAGCAATCGGCGTACGAGGTTACATCCAGAAAATGTGGAGAAGATGATGTTCATTAAAATGAATTATAATCAATTCCTCCGTGGAGACATTGACCAGCAGCAATTGCCTCCACAAAGTACACAGGGAGCTGAGATGGTGGATTCCAGTGGGGACGAATTGATAATCTGTGAGGAGGGGGATGTACACGGTGATATATCGGAGGATGATGATGAGGTGGACATCTTGCCTCTGTAGAGCCAGTTTGTGCAAGGAGAGATTAATTGCTTCTTTTTTGGTGGGGGTCCAAACCAACCCGTCATTTCAGTCACAGTCGTGTGGCAGACCCTGTCACTGAAATGATGGGTTGGTTAAAGTGTGCATGTCCTGTTTATACAACATAAGGGTGGGTGGGAGGGCCCAAGGACAATTTCATCTTGCACCTCTTTTTTCTTTCATTTTTCTTTGCGTCATGTGCTGTTTGGGGAGTAGTTTTTGGAAGGGCCATCCTGCGTGACACTGCAGTGCCACTCCTAGATGGGCCAGGTGTTTGTGTCGGCCACTTGGGTCGCTTATCTTAGTCACACAGCTACCTCATTGCGCCTCTTTTTTTCTTTGCGTCACGTGCTGTTTGGGGGGTGTTTTTTGGAAGGGCCATCCTGCGTGACACTGCAGTGCCACTCCTAGATGGGCCAGGTGTTTGTGTCGGCCACTTGGGTCGCTTATCTTAGTCACACAGCTACCTCATTGCGCCTCTTTTTTTCTTTGCGTCATGTGCTGTTTGGGGGGTGTTTTTTGGAAGGGCCATCCTGCGTGACACTGCAGTGCCACTCCTAGATGGGCCAGGTGTTTGTGTCGGCCACTTGGGTCGCTTATCTTAGTCACACAGCTACCTCATTGCGCCTTTTTTTTTCTTTGCGTCATGTGCTGTTTGGGGGGTGTTTTTTGGAAGGGCCATCCTGCGTGACACTGCAGTGCCACTCCTAGATGGGCCAGGTGTTTGTGTCGGCCACTTGGGTCGCTTATCTTAGTCACACAGCTACCTCATTGCGCCTCTTTTTTTTTTTGCGTCATGTGCTGTTTGGGGGGTGTTTTTTGGAAGGGCCATCCTGCGTGACACTGCAGTGCCACTCCTAGATGGGCCAGGTGTTTGTGTCGGCCACTAGGGTCGCTTATCTTAGTCACACAGCTACCTCATTGCGCCTCTTTTTTTTCTTCTTTGCGTCATGTGCTGTTTGGGGAGTAGTTTTTTGAAGGGCCATCCTGCGTGACACTGCAGTGCCACTCCTAGATGGGCCAGGTGTTTGTGTCGGCCACTTGGGTCGCTGAGCTTAGTCATCCAGCGACCTCGGTGCAAATTTTAGGACTAAAAATAATATTGTGAGGTGTGAGGTGTTCAGAATAGACTGAAAATGAGTGGAAATTATGCTTATTGAGGTTAATAATACGTTGGGATCAAAATGACCCCCAAATTCTATGATTTAAGCTGTTTTTTAGGGTTTTTTGAAAAAAACACCCGAATCCAAAACACACCCGAATCCGACAAAAAAAATTCGGGGAGGTTTTGCCAAAACGCGTTCGAACCCAAAACACGGCCGCGGAACCGAACCCAAAACCAAAACACAAAACCCGAAAAATTTCCGGTGCTCATCACTAGTATGTATGTTGAGGAGGGGGGCTAGGGTGGTTGGGAGGGGAGGGTCCCAAGCTATCACTGTACAGGGCCCCAAGTATTCAGTTGCCACCCCTGTGCACGCCACATTCCAACGCTGCCTCCCTCCATCCCCAGAGGCTCTAACTCCACAACACACGGCCGGCCCGACAGCCCAGAGACGGGGGATTAAACGGACAGAGTGCGTGATACTGTGGAGGGAGATATCTCTGGACGCTGCACCAATTTCACAGGTGAGAGTGCATCGCTGTGAGTGTCGGGGGCAAACTGGGAGCCAGGAGAGAGCAATGCCACCCCGGTCTACCCTTCTGGTGTCCACCCCCTCCACTACTTTCCATGTTCTCTTCATCAGCTTCCTCACTGGGGACTCCCCTACCTACTGTCCCGCGTCTCTGTATGCCCTCCCTACCGCCCGCATCTCTGTATCCCCTCCCTACCACCCCGCATCTCTGTATCCCCTCCCTACCGCCCTGCGTTTCTGTATTCCCGCCCTGCGTCTCTGTATCCCCTCCCTACCGCCCCGCGTCTCTCTGTCCCCTCCTTACCACCCTGCCTCTCTGTATCCCCTCCCTACCACCCCGCATCTCTGTATCCCCTCCCTACCGCCCCGCATCTCTGTATCCCCTCCCTACTGCCCTGGTCTCTGTATTCCCGCCCTGCATCTCTGTATCCCCTCCCTACCACCCCGCATCTCTGTATCTCCTCCCTACTGCCCCGCATCTCTGTATCCCCTCCCTACTGCCCTGCATCTCTGTATTCCCGCCCTGCGTCTCTGTATCCCCTCCCTACTGTCCCGCGTCTCTGTATGCCCTCCCTACTGCCCCGCTTCTCTGTATGCCCTCCCTACCGCCCAGCCTCTCTGTATCCCCTCCCTACCGCCCTGCATCTCTGTATCCCCTCCCTGCGTCTCTGTTTACCCTCCCTACCGCCCCTCTGCATCCACCCCCCCTCTCCCGCATCTACAGACTCCCTGCCTCATCTGCGCCCCCCCCCCCACCTGCTACATTCTGTACATTGTGCCCTGCAGCCACTCTTCACGCCATCGCAAGGGGCTACGCCCCCCTCACCATCGGACGCCCTTTCGTCGTGCAATTTTTAACCACTAACAAACCTAGGAATGCAGGTAATACTCCATATAATACAAATATTGAACCTCAGCAAGGCGGGCTGGGGTTAAGGGGCGTAGCCCCTTTCGACGGTGTGAAGAGCGCCCGCAGGGCGCGATGAAGCACCTAGTTAATACAATATCCCCATTTTTATTCTTTTTTGGGCCACATAGTTACATACGCCCAGGGCCGGCGACAGGGAGGGTCAAGGGGGCACCTGTACCGTGCCCCAAGGATCAGAGGGGCCCCAATTATACACTGCTTAGTGCCTGACAGGGATGAGAGCCGTCTTGTTTAGATAGGGCAGCAAGCTGTAGGCGGTGTGGCTGCAGCATTAGAGTGACAGGAGCCTCTCACACACAGTGATTGTGTGAAACAGTATGTGCTCTTCCATGTCCAGCTCGGTTGCAGTCAGTTACAGGACAAGCCAGCAGCACCGCTGGCCAGGTTTCCTGTGCCCTGCGCTGGCCTCTTCTGGTGGGGTGTGAGGGCTGCATGGTTCCTGCTGTGCGGCCTTTAGTTCTGGATACTGGGGAGTGCAGCACTGTGACGTCCGCTACCAGAGCACCATCACCAAGTCACACAGCAAAAGGTGCCAGCGTGCTGATGCTGACGGGCGCTGCTCTTGGCGGCTCCCGAGTCCTCGCCTCTCACTCACAGCAGATGCAAGCGGAACGGGAAACAATGGAGGAGGTGCCCCCTGTATGGCTGGAGCCCGGCAGCAACTGACTCCATTGTCTCCGGCAGTTCCACCACTGCATCCACTGCATACAAATTGGCAGCTATGGAGGCATCAGTGTACACCTCTGAATCGGTCCCAGTGTGGCCCACTGCTGATAGCTCTGCTAAATGTACATAGAAGTGTAATATCGCTATAAAGTGGGTTCGTACCTGAAGTTCTGTCATTTTCGTGGTCAGCCATATCCATTCTTCAATGATGTCAAGGCCAGCGACTATTCTTCCCGTCACTTGTGAGGCTGGGGCAGAAGGACCAGGGGGACCCCGGAAGGACAACCCAAACACAATATACTCAAAGACCACTACACATGGAGGCGGTGACAACCATTTATTGCACTGAAAATATCAGTCACCGCTATAACTCAATTCTCTTTTGGATCAATTGCATAGGTTGAACATCAACACAATACCCTGCTTCTTTCCCTGTCTATAACAGTGTTCACAGTTTAGATTTCTCTAAAGTATAACTATGACTGGATCAAACAATCAAATATTTCACATGCAATAACAATCATTTGGAGGGTAACGTTATCTTAGGATAAGGAATGTCCTGGCAGTAATGTGGGAGCACCTCCTAAACTGTCCAGTTAATGGCGCTGTATGCCGGGCACTAATGTTCAGTTCCTGCGCCACAGTCCGCGTTTGCGGTCAGCATCTTTTTTAACAGAACACTTGTATCCTAACGGTGGACTCCTGGGCAGACGTCGGTGGACGTAAGGTAAGTATCTGTAGGAAGGTGTGCGGATCGGACTGCTTGTAGTAGAGATGAGCGCCTGAAATTTTTCGGGTTTTGTGTTTTGGTTTTGGGTTCGGTTCCGCGGCCGTGTTTTGGGTTCGAACGCGTTTTGGCAAAACCTCACCGAATTTTTTTTGTCAGATTCGGGTGTGTTTTGGATTCGGGTGTTTTTTTCAAAAAACACTAAAAAACAGCTTAAATCATAGAATTTGGGGGTCATTTTGATCCCAAAGTATTATTAACCTCAAAAACCATAATTTACACTCATTTTCAGTCTATTCTGAATACCTCACACCTCACAATATTATTTTTAGTCCTAAAATTTGCACCGAGGTCGCTGTGTGAGTAAGATAAGCGACCCTAGTGGCCGACACAAACACCGGGCCCATCTAGGAGTGGCACTGCAGTGTCACGCAGGATGTCCCTTCCAAAAAACCCTCCCCAAACAGCACATGACGCAAAGAAAAAAAGAGGCGCAATGAGGTAGCTGTGTGAGTAAGATTAGCGACCCTAGTGGCCGACACAAACACCGGGCCCATCTAGGAGTGGCACTGCAGTGTCACGCAGGATGTCCCTTCCAAAAAACCTGAACCACTAGCCATGAACATAGGCCAGGGCCTCAGCCGTTCCTTGCCACTCCGTGTGGTAAATGGCATATTGGCAAGTTTACGCTTCTCCTCCGACAATTTTATTTTAGGTTTTGGAGTCCTTTTTTTACTGATATTTGGTGTTTTGGATTTGGCATGCTCTGTACTATGACATTGGGCATCGGCCTTGGCAGACGACGTTGCTGGCATTTCATCGTCTCGGCCATGACTAGTGGCAGCAGCTTCAGCACGAGGTGGAAGTGGATCTTGATCTTTCCCTAATTTTGGAACCTCAACATTTTTGTTCTCCATATTTTAATAGGCACAACTAAAAGGCACCTCAGGTAAACAATGGAGATGGATGGATTGGATACTAGTATACAATTATGGACGGGCTGCCGAGTGCCGACACAGAGGTAGCCACAGCCGTGAACTACCGCACTGTACTGTGTCTGCTGCTAATATATAGACTGGTTGATAAAGAGATAGTATACTCGTAACTAGTATGTATGTATAAAGAAAGAAAAAAAAACCACGGTTAGGTGGTATATACAATTATGGACGGGCTGCCGAGTGCCGACACAGAGGTAGCCACAGCCGTGAACTACCGCACTGTACTGTGTCTGCTGCTAATATATAGACTGGTTGATAAAGAGATAGTATACTCGTAACTAGTATGTATGTATAAAGAAAGAAAAAAAAAACCACGGTTAGGTGGTATATACAATTATGGACGGGCTGCCGAGTGCCGACACAGAGGTAGCCACAGCCGTGAACTACCGCACTGTACTGTGTCTGCTGCTAATATATAGACTGGTTGATAAAGAGATAGTATACTCGTAGCTAGTATGTATGTATAAAGAAAGAAAAAAAAACCACGGTTAGGTGGTATATACAATTATGGACGGGCTGCCGAGTGCCGACACAGAGGTAGCCACAGCCGTGAACTACCGCACTGTACTGTGTCTGCTGCTAATATATAGACTGGTTGATAAAGAGATAGTATACTCGTAACTAGTATGTATGTATAAAGAAAGAAAAAAAAACCACGGTTAGGTGGTATATACAATTATGGACGGGCTGCCGAGTGCCGACACAGAGGTAGCCACAGCCGTGAACTACCGCACTGTACTGTGTCTGCTGCTAATATAGACTGGTTGATAAAGAGATAGTATACTACTAATATTATATACTGGTGGTCAGGTCACTGGTCACTAGTCACACTGGCAGTGGCACTCCTGCAGCAAAAGTGTGCACTGTTTAATTTTAATATAATATTATGTACTCCTGGCTCCTGCTATAACCTATAACTGGCACTGCAGTAGTGCTCCCCAGTCTCCCCCACAATTATAAGCTGTGTGAGCTGAGCAGTCAGACAGATATATAATATATATAGATGATGCAGCACACTGGCCTGAGCCTGAGCAGTGCACACAGATATGGTATGTGACTGACTGAGTCACTGTGTGTATCGCTTTTGTCAGGCAGAGAACGGATATATTAAATAAACTGCACTGTGTGTCTGGTGGTCACTCACTATATAATATATTATGTACTCCTGGCTCCTGCTATAACCTATAACTGGCACTGCAGTAGTGCTCCCCAGTCTCCCCCACAATTATAAGCTGTGTGAGCTGAGCAGTCAGACAGATATATAATATTATATATAGATAATAGATGATGCCGCACACTGGCCTGAGCCTGAGCAGTGCACACAGATATGGTATGTGATAGAGATGAGCGCCTGAAATTTTTCGGGTTTTGTGTTTTGGTTTTGGGTTCGGTTCCGCGGCCGTGTTTTGGGTTCGACCGCGTTTTGGCAAAACCTCACCGAATTTTTTTTGTCGGATTCGGGTGTGTTTTGGATTCGGGTGTTTTTTTCAAAAAACCCTAAAAAACAGCTTAAATCATAGAATTTGGGGGTAATTTTGATCCCAAAGTATTATTAACCTCAAAAAACATAATTTACACTCATTTTCAGCCTATTCTGAACACATCACACCTCACAATATTATTTTTAGTCCTAAAATTTGCACCGAGGTCGCTGTGTGAGTAAGATAAGCGACCCTAGTGGCCGACACAAACACCGGGCCCATCTAGGAGTGGCACTGCAGTGTCACGCAGGATGTCCCTTCCAAAAAACCCTCCCCAAACAGCACATGACGCAAAGAAAAAAAGAGGCGCAATGAGGTAGCTGACTGTGTGAGAAAGATAAGCGACCCTAGTGGCCGACACAAACACCGGGCCCATCTAGGAGTGGCACTGCAGTGTCACGCAGGATGTCCCTTCCAAAAAACCCTCCCCAATCAGCACATGATGCAAAGAAAAAGAAAAGAAAAAAGAGGTGCAAGATGGAATTATCCTTGGGCCCTCCCACCCACCCTTATGTTGTATAAACAAAACAGGACATGCACACTTTAACCAACCCATCATTTCAGTGACAGGGTCTGCCACACGACTGTGACTGATATGACGGGTTGGTTTGGACCCCCCCCAAAAAAGAAGCAATTAATCTCTCCTTGCACAAACTGGCTCTACAGAGGCAAGATGTCCACCTCATCTTCACCCTCCGATATATCACCGTGTACATCCCCCTCCTCACAGATTATCAATTCGTCCCCACTGGAATCCACCATCTCAGCTCCCTGTGTACTTTGTGGAGGCAATTGCTGCTGGTCAATGTCTCCGCGGAGGAATTGATTATAATTCATTTTAATGAACATCATCTTCTCCACATTTTCTGGATGTAACCTCGTACGCCGATTGCTGACAAGGTGAGCGGCGGCACTAAACACTCTTTCGGAGTACACACTTGTGGGAGGGCAACTTAGGTAGAATAAAGCCAGTTTGTGCAAGGGCCTCCAAATTGCCTCTTTTTCCTGCCAGTATAAGTACGGACTGTGTGACGTGCCTACTTGGATGCGGTCACTCATATAATCCTCCACCATTCTATCAATGTTGAGAGAATCATATGCAGTGACAGTAGACGACATGTCCGTAATCGTTGTCAGGTCCTTCAGTCCGGACCAGATGTCAGCATCAGCAGTCGCTCCAGACTGCCCTGCATCACCGCCAGCGGGTGGGCTCGGAATTCTGAGCCTTTTCCTCGCACCCCCAGTTGCGGGAGAATGTGAAGGAGGAGATGTTGACAGGTCGCGTTCCGCTTGACTTGACAATTTTGTCACCAGCAGGTCTTTCAACCCCAGCAGACCTGTGTCTGCCGGAAAGAGAGATCCAAGGTAGGCTTTAAATCTAGGATCGAGCACGGTGGCCAAAATGTAGTGCTCTGATTTCAACAGATTGACCACCCGTGAATCCTTGTTAAGCGAATTAAGGGCTGCATCCACAAGTCCCACATGCCTAGCGGAATCGCTCCGTGTTAGCTCCTTCTTCAATGCCTCCAGCTTCTTCTGCAAAAGCCTGATGAGGGGAATGACCTGACTCAGGCTGGCAGTGTCTGAACTGACTTCACGTGTGGCAAGTTCAAAGGGCATCAGAACCTTGCACAACGTTGAAATCATTCTCCACTGCACTTGAGACAGGTGCATTCCATCTCCTATATCGTGCTCAATTGTATAGGCTTGAATGGCCTTTTGCTGCTCCTCCAACCTCTGAAGCATATAGAGGGTTGAATTCCACCTCGTTACCACTTCTTGCTTCAGATGATGGCAGGGCAGGTTCAGTAGTTTTTGGTGGTGCTCCAGTCTTCTGTACGTGGTGCCTGTACGCCGAAAGTGTCCCGCAATTTTTCTGGCCACCGACAGCATCTCTTGCACGCCCCTGTCGTTTTTTAAAAAATTCTGCACCACCAAATTCAAGGTATGTGCAAAACATGGGACGTGCTGGAATTTGCCCATATTTAATGCACACACAATATTGCTGGCGTTGTCCGATGCCACAAATCCACAGGAGAGTCCAATTGGGGTAAGCCATTCCGCGATGATCTTCCTCAGTTGCCGTAAGAGGTTTTCAGCTGTGTGCGTATTCTGGAAAGCGGTGATACAAAGCGTAGCCTGCCTAGGAAAGAGTTGGCGTTTGCGAGATGCTGCTACTGGTGCAGCCGCTGCTGTTCTTGCGGCGGGAGTCCATACATCTACCCAGTGGGCTGTCACAGTCATATAGTCCTGACCCTGCCCTGCTCCACTTGTCCACATGTCCGTGGTTAAGTGGACATTGGGTACAACTGCATTTTTTAGGACACTGGTGAGTCTTTTTCTGACGTCCGTGTACATTCTCGGTATCGCCTGCCTAGAGAAGTGGAACCTAGATGGTATTTGGTAACGGGGGCACACTGCCTCAATAAATTGTCTAGTTCCCTGTGAACTAACGGCGGATACCGGACGCACGTCTAACACCAACATAGTTGTCAAGGACTCAGTTATCCGCTTTGCAGTAGGATGACTGCTGTGATATTTCATCTTCCTCGCAAAGGACTGTTGAACAGTCAATTGCTTACTGGAAGTAGTACAAGTGGGCTTACGACTTCCCCTCTGGGATGACCATCGACTCCCAGCGGCAACAACAGCAGCGCCAGCAGCAGTAGGCGTTACACGCAAGGATGCATCGGAGGAATCACAGGCAGGAGAGGACTCGTCAGACTTGCCAGTGACATGGCCTGCAGGACTATTGGCATTCCTGGGGAAGGAGGAAATTGACACTGAGGGAGTTGGTGGGGTGGTTTGCGTGAGCTTGGTTACAAGAGGAAGGGATTTACTGGTCAGTGGACTGCTTCCGCTGTCACCCAAAGTTTTTGAACTTGTCACTGACTTATTATGAATGCGCTGCAGGTGACGTATAAGGGAGGATGTTCCGAGGTGGTTAACGTCCTTACCCCTACTTATTACAGCTTGACAAAGGGAACACACGGCTTGACACCTGTTGTCCGCATTTCTGGTGAAATACCTCCACACCGAAGAGCTGATTTTTTTGGTATTTTCACCTGGCATGTCAACGGCCATATTCCTCCCACGGACAACAGGTGTCTCCCCGGGTGCCTGACTTAAACAAACCACCTCACCATCAGAATCCTCCTGGTCAATTTCCTCCCCAGCGCCAGCAACACCCATATCCTCCTCATCCTGGTGTACTTCAACACTGACATCTTCAATCTGACTATCAGGAACTGGACTGCGGGTGCTCCTTCCAGCACTTGCAGGGGGCATGCAAATAGTGGAAGGCGCATGCTCTTCACGTCCAGTGTTGGGAAGGTCAGGCATCGCAAACGACACAATTGGACTCTCCTTGTGGATTTGGGATTTCAAAGAACGCACAGTTCTTTGCGGTGCTTTTGCCAGCTTGAGTCTTTTCAGTTTTCTAGCGAGAGGCTGAGTGCTTCCATCCTCATGTGAAGCTGAACCACTAGCCATGAACATAGGCCAGGGCCTCAGCCGTTCCTTGCCACTCCGTGTGGTAAATGGCATATTGGCAAGTTTACGCTTCTCCTCCGACAATTTTATTTTAGGTTTTGGAGTCCTTTTTTTTCTGATATTTGGTGTTTTGGATTTGACATGCTCTGTACTATGACATTGGGCATCGGCCTTGGCAGACGACGTTGCTGGCATTTCATCGTCTCGGCCATGACTAGTGGCAGCAGCTTCAGCACGAGGTGGAAGTGGATCTTGATCTTTCCCTAATTTTGGAACCTCAACTTTTTTGTTCTCCATATTTTATAGGCAGAACTAAAAGGCACCTCAGGTAAACAATGGAGATGGATGGATTGGATACTAGTATACAATTATGGACGGACTGCCACGGTTAGGTGGTATAAAAAAACCACGGTTAGGTGGTATATATTATAATAATAATACAATTATGGATGGACGGACTGCCTGCCGACTGCCGACACAGAGGTAGCCACAGCCGTGAACTACCGCACTGTACACTGGTTGATAAAGAGATAGTAGTATACTCGTAACAACTAGTATGACACTATGACGACGGTATAAAGAATGAAAAAAAAACCACGGTTAGGTGGTATATATTATAATAATAATACAATTATGGATGGACGGACTGCCTGCCGACTGCCGACACAGAGGTAGCCACAGCCGTGAACTACCGCACTGTACACTGGTTGATAAAGAGATAGTAGTATACTCGTAACAACTAGTATGACACTATGACGACGGTATAAAGAAAGAAAAAAAAATACCACAGTTAGGTGGTATATATTATAATAATAATACAATTATGGATGGACGGACTGCCTGCCGACTGCCGACACAGAGGTAGCCACAGCCGTGAACTACCGCACTGTACACTGGTTGATAAAGAGATAGTAGTATACTCGTAACAACTAGTATGACACTATGACGACGGTATAAAGAAAGAAAAAAAAATACCACAGTTAGGTGGTATATATTATAATAATAATACAATTATGGATGGACGGACTGCCTGCCGACTGCCGACACAGAGGTAGCCACAGCCGTGAACTACCGCACTGTACACTGGTTGATAAAGAGATAGTAGTATACTCGTAACAACTAGTATGACACTATGACGACGGTATAAAGAATGAAAAAAAAACCACGGTTAGGTGGTATATATTATAATAATAATACAATTATGGATGGACGGACTGCCTGCCGACTGCCGACACAGAGGTAGCCACAGCCGTGAACTACCGCACTGTACACTGGTTGATAAAGAGATAGTAGTATACTCGTAACAACTAGTATGACACTATGACGACGGTATAAAGAATGAAAAAAAAACCACGGTTAGGTGGTATATATTATAATAATAATACAATTATGGATGGACGGACTGCCTGCCGACTGCCGACACAGAGGTAGCCACAGCCGTGAACTACCGCACTGTACACTGATTGATAAAGAGATAGTAGTATACTCGTAACAACTAGTATGACACTATGACGGTATAAAGAATGAAAAAAAAACCACGGTTAGGTGGTATATATTATAATAATAATACAATTATGGATGGACGGACTGCCTGCCGACTGCCGACACAGAGGTAGCCACAGCCGTGAACTACCGCACTGTACACTGGTTGATAAAGAGATAGTAGTATACTCGTAACAACTAGTATGACACTATGACGACGGTATAAAGAAAGAAAAAAAAATACCACGGTTAGGTGGTATATATTGTAATACAATTATGGATGGACGGACTGCCTGCCGAGTTCCGACTGCCGACACAGAGGTAGCCACAGCCGTGAACTACCGCACTGTACTGTGTCTGCTGCTAATATAGACTGGTTGATAAAGAGATAGTATACAATACATACAACAATATACTACTATACTGGTGGTCAGGCACTGGTCACCACTAGTCACACTGGCAGTGGCACTCCTGCAGCAAAAGTGTGCACTGTTTAATTTTAAATTAATATAATATTATGTACTCCTGGGGGCTCCTGCTATAACAACCTGCAGTGCTCCCCAGTCTCCCCCACAATTATTATAAGCTTTGCCTTTTATACATTGATGTGCAGCACACTGGGCTGAGCTGAGTGCACACAGACTGAGTCACACTGTGTGACTGGCTGCTGCTGTGTATCGTTTTTTTTCAGGCAGAGAACGGATATAGCAGAGAACGGATATATTATATTAAAATAAATAAAAGTTAACTAACAACAACTGCACTGGTCACTGTGGTAAACTCTGTCTGACTCTGCACAATCTCTCTCTCTCTTCTAATCTAATTTCTAATGGAGAGGACGCCAGCCACGTCCTCTCCCTATCAATCTCAATGCACGTGTGAAAATGGCGGCGACGCGCGGCTCCTTATATAGAATCCGAGTCTCGCGAGAATCCGACAGCGTCATGATGACGTTCGGGCGCGCTCGGGTTAACCGAGCAAGGCGGGAGGATCCGAGTCTGCTCGGACCCGTAAAAAAAACATGAAGTTCGTGCGGGTTCGGTTTCAGAGAAACCGAACCCGCTCATCTCTAGTATGTGACTGAGTCACTGTGTGCTGTGTATCGCTTTTTTCAGGCAGAGAACGGATTATAAATAAAAGTGGTGGTCACTGGTCACTATCAGCAAAACTCTGCACTGTACACTACTGAGTACTCCTAATGCTCCCCAAAATTAGTAAATCAAGTGTCTAAACGGAGAGGACGCCAGCCACGTCCTCTCCCTATCAATCTCAATGCACGTGTGAAAATGGCGGCGACGCGCGGCTCCTTATATAGAATCCGAGTCTCGCGATAGAATCCGAGCCTCGCGAGAATCCGACAGCGTCATGATGACGTTCGGGCGCGCTCGGGTTAACCGAGCAAGGCGGGAAGATCCGAGTCGCTCGGACCCGTGAAAAAAAACATGAAGTTCTGGCGGGTTCGGATTCAGAGAAACCGAACCCGCTCATCTCTAGCTTGTAGTACAACACAGCAATAATGGTCAACGGTATTAACCGTGTTTGTATTCCACAACAAAGGTAAGGCAGGGGAAATCAAGTCGCTTCGGGTGTAGTGCCCTATGTGTGGACCCTGATATCATGGCCACGGGGTGCTTGTATCAACGTGAGAGGCTCCCGCTGACCGCCTCTAAAGCTCTGGCTGCAGTCTCTTCTATATGTTGCTGGTTAACTGGTGGGATATGGGTTGGAGCGGCCTGGCTTGTAGAATGGTGAGGGGAAGGTACTATTGTGTCACAAATTCGGGGGTTGTGGATAAAGGTACCTGTGTGTGTTGCTGGCTCCTGCCAGTCAGATCATCCTGCGGCTCTCCATCCGGTCCTGTGGCTCCATTATCTGCCCGCAGTGTAGTGAACGGGCAGCTCCAGCCGTCTCCCTAGTTCCTGCGTCCGCCTCTCTGCTCTGTGCGGCGGCTGGTGGCTCTGCTCGAGGGTGTACGGTGACGGCTATCACACTGGCAGCGTCTCGCTCTCTGACGCTCCCCACAGCGGCTCTCTCCTTCTGCGCGCGGTCAGCGCGTCCCTCCGCTGCCGCTGATCCCCGCAGCGTCTCGTCTCCCAGCCACCACTGGACACAGCTGCTTCCCTTCCTCAGCGCGGCGGCTCTCTCCTCCCGCGCGCGGTACCGCTGCACCCTCCTATATCCCTCGGTTTCTCCTCCTTTTTCTTCCCGCATCCTCCGTCCTCCAATCCCCATCCCCAGGGCTTCCTGCTGTCCAGGATCCGGGCCGTTGCTAGGCAACCGGAGAGGGGATTTTTAACACTGTCAGCACCTGCCCAGCTGACAGAACTCCTCAGGCAGCTCTGACTGCGGTTAAGGCCATGATGGGGTTAGTAGTGGTATCCCAAACGTGGGTACCACATGTGTCCCTGGTGGAAGGATGCGTGTCCTCACGCATAAGTCAGTAAGCCAAAGTCTCTCAATTCAGGAATAACGTTAAACAGGTGCAAATGAATCATGTATAACCATACAAAGAAACAATTAACAGTTTACTCTCTATACCTTAAAGGCGGGACGCCTTGTGTGCTACGTGCCGACCTTCTGGCCTCAACTATGGGAAGATCGCTCTCGCTAGGAGCGGTAACTAGGTTAGGCCGATCCAGGCTTTCAAGAGGCCTGTCAAACACTGGGTCTGGAGCTACAGGTGGGGCTGCGTTCGGTGGTGGTAGGCCACCCATAAACACTAAGAGTTCCATGGGATCATGTAAGGGTATGCTCCCCAGGGTCTCCCGTCCCTCTGCCACAGGTGGATCTGCACTCCTCGTCGGTAACTCTACGGTACAGAGCTTGAGTCGGTCTCCCGGTACAATGCTGACTGGACCTTCCAGGCCCTTACGGATCTTGTAGGTATATTGTTCGCCCTCAGGAACACTGACCACGACATACGGGCAACTCTCCCACATAGCGTCAAGCTTGCTGGTGTGGTGATTTCGTTTCTTCCAGATGATAATGCTGAAATATCCTTAGGAAAGAAAGCTATACCTTAAACACATCTTACATACACTTTACCATGGAGCCGCTGCGGCCGCTGTACTTAACACACACTCTGCGCTCTTTGTACGCTATTAGCGTACAAAGTCCCGTACAGCGTACGGACTTCGCCTACAAACCCCGCGCTGACGGTACAAAGTACTCACAGCGCGTACACACCCAGAGATACACCACAAACCCTGAACAGTTATGCAATGCAATGAAAATACGCTTTGAACCTTAGCAGGGCAATGAAGACACGACACCAATTGTGATTTTACCGCTGGGTTCCGACACCACAGTGGATTATTGCTAAAAGGGGGGTTACAATACAAACAATACAATATAATATAACAGAGTAAATGGCTACATTCAATGGTACCTACGTGAGTAGATTCGCTTGCGCTTCCCGGCCCGGTCCTCGGTCATCTGATAGATAACTTTGTGAGTCTTGTGTCAGACCAGGCCTGCAGCAGCTCTCTTTATACAATTCTTCCAAAAAGCAATACAATAGATACTGTAATCTCTTTGTCCATTGGACACAGGAATGCACATTTACAGTACAGGAGAGGTCATAGGTCGGTTTGAATAGGTAGGCGATGTCTTTCCCAACTGCTCTTGTGGGTGGTCTCCTCTGGATTCCCGCCGCATACATAATGTACAGTAAATACAGTTTATATCTATATTCTGCTCCTGCACATAACTATCCGCAGGAACATGCGATCTTTCTCAAACCAACACCGGAATGTTACCCTTAAAATACCCTTCAGCTGGATACCAAATACCACTTTATGACCTTGTTCTGTCCCCTCCTATTCTGTAAAGGTGAATCCCTTTGTTCTGTTACCATTTAAACTGTTGTTACTTTCTGATGTGGTGCAGGGATACTATGTGTACATTGTGCACTATTTGGATTAAATATATAATGTGTTTTGATAGCCTTCCATGCGTTCACAAACTCTACCGTAAATACTCATACCACGCGCTAATGCGCAGGACCGCGGGAGCGACCATACGCAAATTGCGGATATGCGCACGCACGACAGAACAAGTGCACGCAGGGAGGCCATCTGTGTGTAGTTTGTACGTGATGTGTGTACTGCAATATTTTTCGACTTTGACAGTCCACCCTTTGGCAGTCACCAATAACTGCCACTATCTAATCACTAAACAGAAAAATATCTATACAATATCTGCAGAAGCTTTGATGATCGGAGAGAGTTGTAGGTGGGAAATGTATGGCCTAGTGGGATAGTAAAAAGCATGTATGTATGAATCCATGTCTGAGGGGCATGTATCATCGTGCCGTATATGTTCTAAATAAGCTTTGAGGTATTGCGAAGTATACATTAAATCCTTCTCATCCCGTACTAAGGGTCTGTAAATGGGCCAACAAACACTACCGAGCTCTTTTCGGCTTCTTGTTCCAACAAATGGGTACACATTTATTTGAAGATACATGGAGGGGGAACATATGTGAGTGCTAGTATGTGGATATCACCTGTTGACTATGTGTGCCATCAACTGGAGGTTGCAGAGATGAAGATAAGACACATATCTAAAATACATTCACATAAACATTTTTGGGTAGGGCTGATGTCTTTTCCGCATTGATGTATCTGGGCAGAGGGGGAAACAAAAGAAAAACGGGTGAAAGAAACAGGCCATGAAATTAATTTGCAATCCTTATCATAACACTGTCTCTATGGATGGGTCATAAATTAAATCTGCTGCTATAACAGACTTATCAACTTTGTGCCGTGCTTGCGCCGCGTCAGAATTCGAACACACCTAAATATCAAACCAATAATTAGGACGACTCCCAGGATACAAAGGAGAAACTTCCCTACACTCATAATAACATTTTGAGCCCACTCTCCTAAACCTGAGAACCAATTTCGTGGGTTCAACCATGAGACCCAGCCGGTCAGTTCATTACTCACAGTCGCCAAGTTAAGGTTGTGTTTCCTCCTGAACTCCCACTTCAACTGCAAGATATCGTCCATCCTTTGATCGATAATGTCCGTTAGGTCATCAGTAATGTTCGTAATATACGTACACCACTTCACCCCATTTTGAGTTGCCAGAGTAACACAGTACCCACCTGTCACGGCTGTGATATAATTTAGGACCATCCTGTGCTGAATCAGTTCCTTCTTGTAAGCTTGTAACTCCCTTCCCGTATACCTGAAGGTGTCGTCATACATCTCAGTGATATTATCTATCAAGTTCGCTAGCGCATGGATATACCTATAATTTATAATTCCTCTGGCAGTACGGGTGATGTCTAATGCGAGAAGGAATTGAATCCCGGTGGATTCGTGGATCAAATCAGAGGCTGCGTGATCTGTCCTATCTATGAGGTGTCTCTTGATAATGTGTTCATAGTGAGTATGAGTATAAGGAGCCTGAGCACTGCGGTGAACGTCTTTCATCTTATCATGGGTTATGGTCATGACCTCTGGCAGTACTCTCCCAATATAACACGATCCCTCTGAGCTCGGGGCAAGCCACTTGTACGCCTTCCTCCCACATATGAAATAGGCATCATCTGGGAGAACATAGGGGACAAAATATAACATCACCATATTACAAACTTTCCAAGTGAAGAAACCCATCCGTAGTTCTCCCATCTGCTCAGTACAAGTATCGGGCTGGATGATATGAGCACAGCACCCTGGCGATACTTTTCCAACCCACATGGTCTTGCTTCCACGAGTATACCTATACCGGAAATACCTCCCACTGTTGGCTATTTGGCGTACAAGTTCAGAATCTATGGGTATCCTATCAGCTCTGTGTGAAAAGGTAATTGTCTGGTTATTTCACGTCACTTCCCAATTTCCCGGTTTTCAGTAGTTGGAAATATTGAAACATAATAAGGATCTGTCTACATGATACTGGTGGAGCTTCAAACTAGGGGGCCTAGAAATATTGAATTTCTTGTCCACCGGTCCACAGTCCCGAGGATTCCTGTCCATATCCCTTTGACCTCCAGACTGCCCTTTCCTGTAATGAACACAAATCTTGCATTTCGATGTGTTTAACTGTTGTGTATTATCAGTTGTGTGAAGTAAACCGTCTGTGGAAAGTGAAAAGAGAGGGGAAATAATAAAAAGAAAATTTGTCAGATTTGCGTTCACCATCAGGCTGTCACACCATCATGCATATCGGTGTCTATGCACAGTCTCCCTTCACCAGTATTCTCATTGTCCACCCTTTGTGCATGACCAGGCACACTGCGTTAATACTGGTGTCCCTATGCTGGTGAGATATACTGGATTTGGGCAGAGCTCTGAAAGACCGAGTAGGCATGTGGCGTTTGAACTATAATCCTGTAAGTGAACGTAAGAGATGAAGAGGAAACTTTGAAGACAAATCACATAGAGTTTAGTAACAGATAAGTTTGTAGAGGCAAAAAATATTTTACAAAATTTGACATCTGGATTGGGCACTACGGGGGAATGATTCTCTACTTGGTCTGCTCCCCTAAAAGAAATTCTATGTGTGTTATATCTCTACTGGGACTATCCCAGCCATCAATCCAGTGTCCTGTCCATTCTAAGTTCATAGGGAACCTGGTATCTTTGAGATAATTTCCTCTACCTGTGATGGACATGCATCTAGAACAGTGAAATGCAACATTGGTCTTCGTGGGTATCCAACATATTTTGTGATTCCTGGGTGGGAGCACTCTATATGTATACCATCTCTAACAAAACTCCTGTTAAGTTACTTAGAGGTCACTTATGCTAGAGAGAGAAGCAAAAGTTTAGAGACCTCCTCCTAACCCCAGCAAGTTCTGTCAAAAGGGTAAAGTTGCATTTATTCTGTTCTTCCCATTAACCGAATCTGTGTTCTCTATATGGCTCGTGATTCCTTACTATATGTCCCTTGATCCCGTCTATGTGTTTAATAACGTGGCTTGTTTTCTCTGTCTAGGGGTCTATATTGGCTATGTGTTCTACTACTCCTACAATCTCTGGCAACATGCCCTTCCTTCCTACAAGTGTAACATATCCTAGGTCCTTTCTTACTATCCGTGTTTTGGGGTTTAGGTCGATGAGACTTTGGTGTAAGAGCCTGTATTCTTTCAATCCTCAGCCTCTCCTCCTGCAGTTCTCTACGCCTAGCAATATTCTTATGGTGTTCAATCGCGCACTCTCTAAGGCAAGCTACTGTGGCCCCTCTCCAATCAGGCAAAAATGTTTGTACCCTGTCCCTTACTGTCTTATTGAGTCCGTCCATTAGCACAGAAACAGCCACTTCCCCATAATTCGCATTATTCCCTGTATCTGATACCCCAATCTATCTATCCATTCTTTGCAGGGCCCGATGGAAATATTCAGATGTTATTTCATTTTCCCTCTGCTTATGGAGAAAATTCTTCTCCACTCAATGGGGAAACACAGCTCTAGTTGCCTATTAATTCGTTCTATATTTTCCTGATTGTTTCTGTCAGTCATAAGACTATCCGACTCTAATCTACAATCAGTGATACATTTTTAGGTGTCAATATTAGGGGGTAGGCACGCTTTCAAAACTATCCGCCAGTGTGTGTTTGTCGGTCCATACGCATTACCCAGATCTCTGATAAATTTCTGACATCTGGCTAAATGCTTCCGAGGGTCGGGGAATTCTGAAATGATTGATCGCAGATCATCTCTGGGCCACGGGCAATACATTGCATTATTCCTGGTGAGGATTGCTCCCTGACTATCGGTTCCCCCATTGGAAGTTACTATTTCCAAGACAGGGTGTAATTCTACCATTCCGTTCCTAATCTGTTTACTGTGAGGTGTTGTTGTCTCTGTGCAATGAACTGTCTCACACTTACCGGTAGCTGTGACCTCACTAGTTCTTTCATTGGGGAATATTGTTACTGCTCTACCTGGTTGGACAGACCCCACCTGAGTGTCCTGCAAAGTGACTGCTTGGAGAAGAGCTGGAATTTGGCTGTGACCTATAACCTTGAAAAGACTTCAAAACAGGATACATCTTGCAAAAATTAGGGTTAATACATTGTTTTTGCATACTACTATCATTTACGGATATACCATTGACTGTAGCCATCTCTTCCCCTTCGACCTGTGTCGACACTGGTGTGTTTGTGTTCTCATTCCCGCTAGGTTTTGAACCTGATTTGCGAATTTGTTCTCTTTGCATATCCCCCTCCTGTTGCCATAATTTTAAACAATCACTATGTCTAATCCTTTGTTTTCTGGATTTAAGAAGACATATTCTACTGCTTACATTCTGCAGTACCTCTGGTTCAAAGCTGCCAACCCTAGGGAATGGTTCCCTATCATTGTTAGTCATACATACCCACCTATTGCATAAAACTTCTGTGTGTGAACCATATTTTTCACACATGATAAACCTTGCTGAGCCTTTTGGCCACAATTCTACTTGAACCCTGTCTAAACGTCACTTACTTGAGCAACTGGCTCCCATATTTGTGGGTCTCTTCTAATAATTTTTAAAAATTCCCACAAACACCAAAATACTCAATATAAGTAGACGGTGGAAGTATACCCGAGCGCCTTCCACTCGCTCTCGCCCACGCTGGCCAGTACAACGATACACTGTTGGTAGCGGATCGCAATGTACCCGACTTAGGGCTCCTATCAGACCTTACACCGTAATTTCTTTCGGTGGAAGTTCTGTTTGGAATATTTTCCTGAGAGAGGCAGTGAAAATTTCCTTTTCGGTATCTTTCAACTGGAATTGTTTGTAGGGTGAAAAACAGAGAAATTAGATAACTATCTTTCACCCTTTCCAGTGAAGCCCACCAGGGAGATTTCCCGAAGTTATCAAAGAAAAACCCCTTTGTCTATACAATCACGTATGCGTATACTCTTCCACAGCGCATATGACACAATAATATCACGTTGCGCTGTGCAGAACAAACGGACATGTGATGCAATAGCACAGCCTATAGATACTAGTTATCTATATGCCCTACGATTGCTGTAGACCACCTAGCCTAGACCACTTCAGACCACTAAGAGTTGTATGGGATACCACTCAGTCCACTAAGACCACCTAGTTAATAACGCAGGGTTGCGAACCCTACGCCACCGGGCCTCTACTAACCCAGTGTGTCCACCTAGACCACCTAGCTTAGACCACTTAGACCACTTCAGTTCTTGGGTTCAGTATCCACTCACTCCTGCATTCGCTCACTCAAATACACTTTATTTTTTTCTGTACAGAAAATTAGGATTCATTCAAGTTGGCAGCTTTACCCCCAGAGGCAATAAAAAAAAAATTTATTTATACAAAATTTTGTTTTTATACTAAATTTCTTTAGAAACCGGGTGGTTTGGTGCTATTGTAGCGTGGCTACTGTCCCACCTTTAAACTAAACGAACCTATGGTGTGGTTTTATTATGCGCGCACAACCCTATGCAAGCTTGCGTAATTACGCAACCGTGCGTACCTCTATGCCACGTGTGCGGCCTTGCGCTACGTGCACGTTTTTGTACGCTGTCCTCACGTTCCGTACCACGTATATCAATGTGCGTACGCAATAAAACAGATCACACAACTTCTATAAATGTGAGCAATAAAACTACTATTGCCCACTAAACACAACACAGTTTCTTTCTGTATAAACCTTTACAACTAGGCCAGACTGTGTTTGTGCTTTACGCTTACTTCCTTAAATATTTATTTATTTATTTATTTTTTAACTATATAGCAACAAATATCTCCGGTTTCACACAAGTCTAAATGAATCTAGCAATCTGAATGTTATGGCAACAATGTGAGAGAGTATGCAGAGTATGGGTGCTGTGTACGGTTTTGGCGCCAAAAAGAAATTCACAGATTTTAAATAGCTTTTTTCCTGTTTACCTTACGGGTTCTACCAGCATCTCTACAAATCATACAGAGCAGACGCCATCTAATCAGCAATCAAGCAGGGTTTTCAGCATCCATCAACCAAGAAAAGGATACATAGGATACTTTCTGACCACCCTTTTGCTGATAGATGAAGTCTGCTGTGACCTGTTAGGTAGTAAGTATGTGGAAAACCGGAGAGCCCCAATTGATAATGCTGAAATATCCTTAGGAAGGAAAGCTATACCTTAAACACACCTTAAATACACTTTACCATGGAGCCGCTGCGGCCGCTGTACTTAACACACACTCTGCGCTCTTTGTACGCTATTAGCGTACAAAGTCCCGTACTGCGTACGGACTTCGCGTACAAACGCCGTGCTGACGGTACAAAGTACTCACAGCGCGTACACACACAGAGATACACCACAAACCCTGAACAGTTATGCAATGCAATGAAAATACGCTTTAAACCTTAGCAGGGCAATGAAGACACGACACCAATTGTGATTTTACCGCTGGGTTCCGACACCACAGTGGATTATTGCTAGAAGGGGGGTTACAATACAAACAATACAATATAATATAACAGAGTAAATGGCTACATTCAATGGTACCTACGTGAGTAGATTTGCTTGCGCTTCCCGGTCCGGTCCTCGGTCATCTGATAGATAACTTTGTGAGTCTTGTGTCAGACCAGGCCTGCAGCAGCTCTCTTTATACAATTCTTCCAAAAAGCAATACAATAGATACTGTAATCTCTTTGTACATTGGACACAGGAATGCACATTTACAGTACAGGAGAGGTCATAGGTCGGTTTGAATAGGTAGGCGATGTCTTTCTCAACTGCTCTTGTGGGTGGTCTCCTCTGGATTCCCGCCGCATACATAATGTACAGTAAATACAGTTTATATCTATATTCTGCTCCTGCACATAACTATCCGCAGGAACATGCGATCTTTCTCAAACCAACACCGGAATGTTACCCTTAAAATACCCTTCAGCTGGATACCAAACACCACCTTATGACCTTGTTCTGTCCCCTCCTATTCTGTAAAGGTGAATCCCTTTGTTCTGTTACCATTTAAACTGTTGTTACTTTCTGATGTGGTGCAGGGATACTATGTGTACATTGTGCACTATTTGGATTAAATATGTAATGTGTTTTGATAGCCTTCCGTGCGTTCACAAACTCTACCGAAAATACTCATACCACGCGCTAATGCGCAGGACAGCAGGAGCGACCATACGCAAATTGCAGATATGCGCACGCACGACAGAACAAGTGCACGCAGGGAGGCCATCTGTGTGTAGCTTGTACTTGATGTGTGTACTGCAATATTTTTCGACTTTGACACAGACAAGGTCTCCAGTCTTCAATGCCTCCGGTCAGATGTGGGCATTGTAGTTCATCTCCTGGCGATGCTGGACATGCTCCACTCTTTTTGTTACAATTTCTCGGGCAGCTTCTATCCTCCGCTGGTGCTCACGGACCCAGTTGGTCTTTGGGTCGACGGGAGGGCCCACAGCAGGGACTAATTCCAGGTCCTGGGGTAATTTGCCTTGTTGGCCAAACATGAGGTAGTACGGCGTGAAGCCAGTAGAGCAATGTTGTTGTAGAGATAGGTTAATTCGGGAAGTATGGTCGGCCACTTGGTGCGATCTTCTGCCGCCAGGCTCCGGAGCATCCCGATGAGGGTTTGGTTAGCTCGTTCACACAATCCATTCCCCTGTGGGTGATAGGCTGTTCTCCGAGCTTTTTGACAGCCGTAGTAGGAACACAGTTCGTGAAACAGCTGTGACTCAAAGGCAGGGCCTTGGTCGGTCAAGATGCAGTCTGGATACCCTTAGGGCCTGGCAAAGTGCTTCAAAAACAGTTCGGCAGTGGTTTTAGCAGTGAGGTCTTTGGCCGGGACGGCTACTAGGAATTTACTGTAATGGTCCGTTATCGTAAGAGCATACAGATATCCAGTGGTGCTCGGCTCCAATTTCACATGATCCAGGGCAACAATCTGTAGTGGATGTTGACTCCTAATGGGGTGCAGAGGGTCCTTTGGGTAGCGTTGGCCTGCCTTTTCCTTGTGCGTGGTACACAGTCACGGCACCATCTTTCCACATCTTCTCGCATGTCCACCCAGAAGTACCGTGTGCGTAGGATGGCTTCAGTCTTCTGAGTGCTGAAGTGTCCGGATTTGTCATGGTAGGCCGTGAGCAGCAGAGTGGCTTGATCTTTAGAGACAACCACCTGAGTGACTGGTTGGTGAGTACTCTGATCTATGCTGGTACGTACTAGGATCCCCTCCTCCAGGTAAATGCGGTCCCTATGCTGTAGTAACTTGATCAATTCCGGGTCAGCTTTGGCCCGTTAGACCCGGGTCAACTGGCGTCGCTGGCACATCAAGGCCACAAGTTCCCTCAGCACTGGACTCTTCTGCTGCTTTTCGCGCCAATCGACTGTGAGAGCATCCAGTAGGGCGTTTTCCATCTGTGGAGGCCTGGTGATGGATAGGGGGTCCGACGTGACCGTTCGTCCCTTTCGAGAGACGTTAAACACCGGGGTTTCGACATCCTCATCCACATCTCTATCTTCCTCCGCAACATCTACAGTGAGTAATCGGGAGAGGGCGTCAGCGTTCCTGTTGGACTTACCAATTCTGTAGGATACGGTGTACCGGAAATTTGCTAGTCGGGATACCCATCTCTGTTCAAGAGCTCCGAGCTTAGCGGTAGACAGATGAGCTAGCAGGTTATAATCCGTCATGATGACGAACGGCGTGGCGGTCAGATAATGTTTAAACTTCTCGGTGACGGCCCAGATGAGGGCGAGCAACTCCAACTTAAAGGCGCTGTAATTATCACAGTTCCGCTCAGTCTTGCGGAGGCCCCGGCTGGCGTATGCGCCCGTCCTGCACCTGGGAGAGCACGGCCCCTAGCCCCTGGTGACTGGCGTCTGTATACCCTTGAAATGGTTGTTCATAATCGGAATAGGCCAATAAAGGGGCTTCGATTAAGGACGTCTTCAACTGTTGAAAAGCTCGCTGTTGTTCCTCTCCCAACATACCAAGGGCGACCCTCTTCGCTCATGACCTGATTGGCCTTGAAGTAATTCATGCAACCGGGCCACCATCGTGGCAAATTGTTCAATGAAGCGCCTATAGTAGTCTAGGAATCCCAAATAACTTCGGACATCTCTGATGGTCTTGGGGACTGGCCAGTCCTGAACGACTCTGATCTTCTCCGGTTCAGGCATTACGCCCTCGGCGCTGATGACATGTCCAAGATACTGGACTTTGGGCTTGATCAGGTGACATTTGCTCGGTTTAAGCTTCAGGCCGCAGTTGGTCAATTGTTGGAACACTTCTTCCAAATGTCGCAGATGGTCCTTGTATTTACTTGAGAAGATTATCACATCATCGAGGTACAACAAGACCATCTCGAAGTTGCAGTGTCCGAGACAGTGCTCCATGACGCGCTGGAAGATGGGCGGGGCGTTGCAGAGCCCGAATGGCATCCCCATAAATTCGAATAAGCCCATTGGCATAGTGAAGGCCGTCTTCTCGATGTCTTCAGGGGCCATTTGGACCTGCCAGTAGCCGCTGGTGAGGTCCAGTGTGGAGAAATACGCTGCCGTCTTTAAGGCCGTCAGAGATTACGCGATTCGGGGAAGCGGATAGGTGTCCTTGTGAGTTGCAGCATTGAGCCTGCGATAATCTACGCAGAAGCGCAGACTACCGACTTTCTTCTTTACTATCACCAGTGGAGCGGCCCATGGGCTGTGGCTTTCACGGATGACTCCAGCCTCTTTCATCTCCACGATCATGTTCCTCACTGGCTGGTACATGGCTGGAGGGAGGGGTCGGTGTCGTTCCTTGATAGGAGGGGTTGTCCCCGTGGGGATGTGATGATACACTTCGTCCGCTTGCCCAAAATCAGAAGGGTGTTGGCTGAATGCAGCAGCGTTGCGTCGCACAATCTGTAATACTCCATCTCTTTTATCAGTGGGGGTGTCACCATCACCGATCTGGATCCCGGCCCACCATGGGGGTTCTTCCTCAGTCGCCGACGTTTCTCTGTTTGCCGCTCCTGATTGAGCCACGGTTACACCCTGTCCCACGATGTCTTGGAAGTCGATCCAACTGACCTTCGCCACCGGACAGTACAGTACTTGTAGAGTCTGATGGCATATGAGTGTGGGTTCAGAAGACGGACTGATACCCTCCCGTGTACCACTTTGACTAGTGTCCTCGCCACAGCGAACGGCTGTTGTCCATCCCAGTCACAGGGTTCCACCAGAGCCTCGTAGTCTCTCCCCCCCGGACCAATTCTTGTTTTGCACCACACCACTTGCTCAGAGTTCGGTCTCAGCAGAACAGGTTTGCGGTCGGTGATTCGGGCCTTTCCAATCTCACCCTGCCCATTAACGAATTTCCTTTGGCCCTCTAGCACTTTGACGGTCTGTTGCAGGGCCTTTCGTTCCTTAGGGGCCGCGGTCTTCATCTCGTGTCATAGGGCTTCTACTAGTTCCTCTGGACAGTTTCTCAGAATGTTCATGCCCAGGATCACGGGTGGCAAGTGCGTGCTGGGCGCGGTGGTGATGAGGTATCCTTGGCGGGTCAAGGCGGCGTTCCCTACTTCCACGTTGGCTTCCCAGTAGCCTTGGAAGGCGATGGGTTGTCCATTGCTGGCTAGAAGATGGAGCCACATAGCGGGTGGGGACACAATGGTGGCTTCATCCCAGTGTTGAAGGAACTCCGTGAGTTGGATTGTAGAGACTTGTGAGCCCGTATCCAAGAGAGCCGGTATCCCGATCCCATTGATGCGGATGTTCAGGTGAGGGCACTCTCCTACATACTGGGGCCACCAATCCCGTGACGGCGGACCTGTCAGTGGTTCTCCTCCCGAGGGTCGGTCCCTTGCCTCGGGGTCCCCCCGTTTAAAGGGTCAAGCGGGCAGTTCCGTTCGATGTGTCCGCTCTGGTGACAACCCCTACAAATCGGTCGACCCTGTAGATCAAACCTATCTCATTACCTCCCATCAAGGGTGGCTTCTTCCACCGCGTTCCTGACGCCATTCTCTGCGTTGGCTTCCACTTGGTTCTTTGCCGAGTTCTTCTAGCCTCTGGCTCATCCGGGACAGGCTGAGCGTCACTTCTGACATCTGTCGATTCAGGGCTTCGATAGGGTCTGGCCCTGGTGGGGCCTGTGCCTGCTGAATGACTGCCCCCGCTCGGGTGGTGGCATCTACATTTTTGTATGGAGGGGTGCTCTGGAGGCTTTCTTTGTCCACTTTCCTTGGTGCCTCGTCGTCTTCAGTCCCGTCGCCCTGATTCAATCCTAATATCTGTAGAACATCTTCTTTAAACGCAGAGAAAGAACTGTCTGGCTTTTGGCGTCTCCACATTTGTAATTGTGACCGAATTGCTTCGCCTTGCGCTCCCTCAATAAGTAAATTAATTAGGGTGTCATCGGTCAGTCCGACATCCAGTGGGTCCAGTGCTTGTACAGCCCTCAAGGCTTCCTGTAGGCCTAGTGCAAATTCCCGTAAAGATTCACCTGGTCGTTGCTTTCTCGCGTACAGACGGCTCTTTAGTTCTGCTACCGTTTTGCATTCAAATATGTTCCTTAATTTCTGGAGTATACAATCTGCACTCTTCTTCTCATTATCCTCCCATGCTTCTACTTCCCTCAGTGCTGGGCCTGTTAATTGTCCCGTCAGGATCTCTACTTTTTGTTCTTCCGTGAGTGTATATAGGCGAAACATGGGGAGCATATTGTCTCTGAATGCCTTGAACGTACTTGAGCCAGGGACTTGCTTCCCTGCGTATGTCGGCAACCATGGGGCCCCAAAGTAATATGGCATGGTGATAGGCGATGCAGTTGCTCCTGTCGGGTTTCCGGGTGCCGCTGGTGGTTGTCCCTGTCCCGAGGACGACTCAGAAATGTCTGGGTTCGACATCTTGAAACGATCCTGTTCGCGGACGCCAAGTGTAATATCGCTATAAAGTGGGTTCGTACCTGAAGTTCTGTTGTTTTCGTGGTCAGCCGTATCCACTCTTCAACGATGTCGAGGCCAGCGACTATTCTTCCCGTCACTTGTGAGGCTGTGGCAGAAGAACCAGGGGGACCCCAGAAGAACAACCCAAACACAATATATTCAAAGACCACTATACATGGAGGTGGTGACAACCATTTATTGCACTGAAAATATCAGTCACTGCTATAACTCAATTCTCTTTTGGATCAATTGCATAGGTTGAACATAAACACAATACCCTGCTTCTTTCCCTGTCTATAACAGTGTTCACAGTTTAGATTTCTCTAAAGTATAACTATGACTGGATCAAACAATCAAATATTTCACATGCAATAACAATCATTTGGAGGGTAACGTTATCTTAGGGTAAGGAATGTCCTGGCAGTAATGTGGGAGCACCTCCTAAACTGTCCAGTTAATGGCGCTGTATGCCGGGCACTAATGTTCAGTTCCTGCGCCGCAGTGGGCGTTTGTGGTCAGCGTCTTTTTTAACAGAACACTTGTATCCTAACGGTGGACTCCTGGGCAGACGTCGGTGGACGTAAGGTAAGTATCTGTAGGAAGGTGTGCGGATCGGACTGCTTGTAGTACAACACAGCAATAATGGTCAACGGTGTTAACCGTGTTTGTATTCCACAACAAAGGTAAGGCAGGGGAAATCAAGTTGCTTCGGGTGTAGTGCCCTATGGGTGGACCCTGATGTCATGGCCACGGGGTGCTTGTATCAACGTGAGAGGCTCCCGCTGTCTGCCTCTAAAGCTCTGGCTGCAGTCCCTTCTATATGTTGCTGGTTAACTGGTGGGATATGGGTTGGAGCGGCCTGGCTTGTAGAATGGTGAGGGGAAGGTACTATTGTGTCACAAATTCGGGGGTTGTGGATAAAGGTACCTGTGTGTGTTGCTGGCTCCTGCCAGTCAGATCATCCTGCGGCTCTCCATCCGGTCCTGTGGCTCCATTATCTGCCCGCAGTGTAGTGAACGGGCAGCTCCAGCCGTCCCCCTAGTTCCTGCGTCCGCCTTTCTGCTCTGTGCGGCGGCTGGTGGCTCTGCTCGCGGGTGTACGGTGACGGCTGTCACACCCGCAGCGTCTCGCTCTCTGGTGCTCCCCACAGTGGCTCTCTCCTCCTGCGCGTGGTCAGCGCGTCCCTCCGCTGCCGCTGATCCCCGCAGCGTCTCGTCTCCCAGCCACCACTGGACACAGCCGCTTCCCTTCCTCAGCGCGGCGGCTCTCTCCTCCCGCGCGCGATACCGCTGCACCCTCCTATATCCCTCGGTTTCTCCTCTTCCTTTTTCTTCCCGCGTCCTCCGTCCTCCAATCCCCATCCCCAGGGCTTCCCGCTCTCCAGGATCCGAGCCGTTGCTAGGCAACCGGAGAGGGGATTTTTTAACACTGTCAGAGCCTGCCCAGCTGGCAGGACTCCTCGGGCAGTGCTGGCTACGGTTAAGGCCATGATGGGGTTAGTAGTGGTATCCCAAACGTGGGTATCACAGAAGAATTATATGGGGGTCCCTTAAGGTACAGAATCAGGGGTCCTAGGAGAGGTACATGTCTGAAAATGTATATGTGAGATCAAAAGGCATGTGACGCTTGAACGTGTGAGCCCATTGCATTACATTGCCAACGGGTATTTAGATCACTTTACTGTCTTCAAAACTGTCCATTGCTGCCATGGGGGGAGGAGGGGGAGAGGGGGGGGGGGGGAGAATTTCAGCATTGAATCAGTCTTTACTGAAAATGACTGGTGCATGGACAACAGAAGTACGGAGACAATGTATACTTTGTCTGAGCCACGACAACTAGATGGGTTAACACCTGCTGATAATTATAGGTTTATCTGTTATACAAAGATCTGTTATCTGTTCCTTCCTCAGAGTCCTGCGTCTTGTCTTATAAACAGTATGTGTGACACGAGTGTTCAGAGAGAGATACCGGACCCTATTATTGCCAGCCATTTACGCTGAATCTGCCTTTGTAAGTCCCCAATTAAGGCTAACTGTGAGCACCATCTGCTTATGTGTGCTGCGGAATCAGCTCTGGAGCACATACAGGCGGAAGGTACTGTGTTACTCACTGATGCCATATTAAGCCATCAACAGCACTAATATAAAGATGCAAGTGGCACAGGTGCTATATCTGATATAGAACTAAATGTATTGTAGAACTAAAAACATGCAATTATCACTGCGAGTCTGCAGCGGTGAAATATCAGTCGCAAAGGTATTTAAGAAAAAAATAAAACTTATATATATATATATATATATATATATATATATATATATATTACTTGTATCATGAAGCACACCAGAAAATAATTGGTTAATACAAATGATTTATAAATAATAAAGTCAAGAAACATACAAAGATTAATCATGTACAATATATAAATAACAAATAAACATAATAAACTCACAAGAGAAGCGTATAAAATATCTATTGAATATATAGCTGCATGGGGAAATGAATGATCCGGAGTATAATACTTATCAGAATCTCGCAGGTTGATGGTAAAGTAGCAGCAGGTGGGACAATCCAAAACAGTAAACCAGTAGTTGATTATCTTGTCAGTACAGTAATTTAGGAGGTGTGAAGATATCCTGCTCCAGCTGTGTATGGGTCCTTGATCAGAGAAATGGTCGGGAACCAATATCTTTGTAAATGTGCCGTGATTAGATTCTGCACAGGGCCACAAAGAGTAATGGCCCTCATTCCGAGTTGATCGCTCGCTAGCAGTTTTTAGCAGCCGTGCAAACGCACAGTCGCCGCCCACGGGGGAGTGTATTTTCGCTTTGCAGGAGTGCGAATCCTGTGCAGCTGAGCGGCAGCAAACACATTTTGTGCAGAACAAGGCCAGCCCTGTAGTTACTTATTCTGTGCGATGATTGCTGCAACGAATGACACGGTAATGATGTCAGATACCCGCCCAGCAAACGCCCGGCCACGTCTGCGTTTTTCCAAACGTTCCCAGAAAACAGTCAGTTGCCAACCAGACAGTGGCGTAACTACTGCCCCCGCAGCCCTCGCGGTGGCTTGGGGGCGAGGGGCTGCGGGTGCGCCGCCACTGATTTAGCGCAGATTGACATGCGGACGAGCGTCCGCATGTCAATCTGTTCTCACTAACCCTCCATGCTGTAAGGAGGGACACGGAGGGCACAGCGCGCGGCTCTCCTGTGTCCCTCCTGCGTCTCCGGCGGGTCTAATAAAGGAAGTGCCGTTCATGAGCTCTGATTGGCTCACGAACCGGCACTTCCAAAACAGCGGGGGAGCGCGGGGGGGGGGGGGGGGCACTGGGGGAGCATATGTGGCACTGAGGGGGCATATATGGCACTGGGGGGTGTATGTGTACCTGGCACATTGGGGGGGGGGGGCTATATTTGGCACTGGGGGCATGTGAGTACCTGGCACTGTGGGGGAATATCTGGCACTAGGGGCATATGTGGCACTGGGGGGGTATATGTGTATCTGGCACATGGGGGGGCTATATTTGGCACTGGGGGCATGTGAGTACCTGGCACCGTGGGGGAATATCTGGCACTGGGGACAAATGTGGCACTGGGAGCACAGCCCTAGCACCAAGCACTATCCCCTAGCAATGAGCATGACACCCAGTGCATGAAACCCCTGGCAACGAGCATGACACCCAGTGCATGAAACACCTGGCAACAAGCATGACACCCAGTGCATGAAACCCCTGGCAACGAGCATGACACCCTGAGCATGATAACCCCTGGCACCGTGCATGGAACCAAGAGCATGAAACCCCTGGCAACGAGCAGGTAATGTAAAAGTAATTAGAAGCCTTACTGTAGGACTTAATGTGTAATGGGCATTACGGTGTGTGGCATAATGTATCACGGACATTGCGGTGTGTGTCATAATGTGTCACAGGCATTACGGTGTGTGGCATACTATATCACGGGCATTGTGGTATGTGGTATAATGTCTCAGGGGCATTGCAGTGTGGCATAATGTATAACGGGCATTGCGGTGTGTGGCATAGGGTATAACGGGCATTGCGATATGTGTCACAGGCATTACGGTGTATGGTATACTATATCACGGTCATTGTGATATGTGGTATAATGTCTCAGGGTCATTGCGGTGTGTGGCATAATGTATCACGGACATTGTGGTGTGTGTCATAATGTGTCAGGCATTACGGCGTGTTGTATACTATATCACGGGTATTGTGGTATGTGGTATAATGTCTCAGGGTCATTGCAGTGTGGCATAATGTATAACGGGCATTGCGGTGTATGGCATAGGGTATAACGGGCATTGCGGTATGTGTCAGGCATTACGGTGTGTTGTATACTATATCACGGGCATTGTGGTATGTGGTATAATGTCTCAGGGTCATTGCAGTGTGTGTCATAATGTGTCACAGGCATTGTATGTATTATAATGTATCAAGGGCATTGCAGTGTGTGGCATAATGTATCACGGACATTGCGGTGTGTGTCATAATGTGTCACAGACATTGTATGTGCTATAATGTATCAGGGGCATTGTAGTGTGTAGCATAATGTATAACGGGCATTGCGATTCCTGTCATAATGTGTCACAGGCATTACGGGGTGTGGCATAATGTGTCGGGGGCATTACGGTGTGTGCATATTGTGTCATGTGCATTATTGTGTGTGGCATAATGTCTAAGGGCCATTGCAGTATGTGACATAATGTATACTGGGCATTACTATAAGGAGGAAAAATGACAAATAATGTGTGGGGCATGAATCAGGATTATTTTTCTTTCCTGTGGTGGCTAACGTCTGGGCGTGCAGGTTGCAAAACTGGGGTATAAGGTAGTCTTTTCCTGCAATGCCACGCCTCTTTATGCAAAGCCACACCCATTCCAACTAAGCCACACCCCCTTTTACGGCGCGCGCGCATGTTTGTCCCTTTAATGGTGCCAATTATGGGGGATGGGGCAAAGAATTTTTTGGCTTTGGGGAGAAAAATTTCTAGTTACGCCACTGCACCCAGAAACTCCCATTTCCTGTCAATCTCCCTGCATTCGCCAGTGCGACTGAAAGCGTCGCTACAACCTGTGCAAAACCACAATGCTCTTTGTACCCGTACGACACGCGTGCTCATTGCGGTGCATACGCATGCGCAGTTTTGCCGTTTTTTTTAATGATCGCTACGCAGCGAACAACGGCAGCTAGCGATCAACTCGGAATGAGGGCAAATGTACTATGGGCCTAATTCCTGTTTGCATGAAATGAACGATGTTCCACTGAGCAATTATCGTCAGACTGCGCATGTGCTGCGATCACATTGAGCATGGGTCAAGGTGCTGCTGCGATCTCACTCATAATCAGGATTTCATGGCAAAGTTAGGCGGTGACCATTTGGACAGTGGTTGCAAAAAGGCAGGCATGTCATGGACGTTTTTGGGGCATGTATCTACCGTCAGTTGTGGGCTCGTACATACAAAAACATAGTGCCTGTGTCATTACTGCCTTGCCCAGACTGCATAGCATAGGCCCAATGTTCCTCGTTTTTGCGTATAGTCTGTGAATGTGTACAAAGTTGTGAATGAGTTTTTGATAGTTCCAGTGGGCATCTGTCTTCATTTCTGGGTGGCGGCTTCACTTGCTAAAATTAGCAATTCCATAGCCTAGAAAATTGCAATGACATTTGTATACAAACATGAATTAGACCCCAATGCTTATTCGGACCACTAAACCATCCAACACCTGCGAATAAAACCCTGTCCGGATCAGATTTCTGTCCATGATAGATGAATGCAGCTATGGAAATAGTGAGCAGTGGGTCCAAATGGAGGGAGGGAGGTCTCAGTCAACAATGTGTTTCGTTTCGTAAACTCTAAATATTTTCAAGACTGTTGGATTTCCATACTTTTATCCTGCATCTAATACTGTTTGCAACTGTTACTTTACTAGCAGAAGTTTAACCTGAACATGGCGTTCAAATGAACTAAAAAAAATTATATTTCGTTGCATAGAATTAAAATATATATAATAAATAAATAAATACGAACATTAAATATAAATAAAAAATATCTGTACAAAAATGTATGTAGATAATAAACATGTTGTAGAAACAAATAAATCCTTTTGATCTCAGCTCTGAGCACAAACTGAAGAACCCTGAAGAAATGGGACTCACCGGAATGTGAAAAACATGGAACATTATGAATCATAATCCACATTTTTCTTTGCACCTTTTTTTTTGCTATAATGAAGAACTCAGCACAATGACAAAAGCATGTTGAATGAAGGTTGCATGTAGACCTTGAGCAGCCCTCATCCTTTATACATGACTTCGCCTACAAAGGCATCTCGCCTAAAACATTGACTTTGCTTAATTGTTCTTAGTACAGGAGAATCTGCAGCGTTTTATATTGTCTGTTTGTGTAGGCTATTAGCAATCTCACGGTTATATCCGCCTTTTCTTTGCCCACGCTCTGTCATCTTTTTGGATCTGTTTAATATAATCATGAACCCACTAAATGACATCTATAATGGGTACAGTCACGTATGTGTTGCACATGGGCCCCTGGTTCCTAAGGGGGCCCACACCACTTACCCTGCACCTATTTCTTCTATACAGTACTTAGGAACCCAGAGTTGGCAGCAAAATCACAGGGAAAGTGGCGCGCCGCCCATTTTTTTCTGACACTCTGCACATGCGCTGTAGACAAATCACCGGGAAAATGGGCACCGTGCCATTTCACCCCAGAGACCTGCGCATGTGCAGTAGACTCTGGCACAGCGCCAGAGACTACTAGTGTTCAGAGAATGTAGGAGCGCTGCTGGCTAGCAGTGAGAGGAGTGGACCCAGACCCGGACGGAAACTGCACATGGGTCCCATCCTCTCTTGATACGTCCCTGCTAATACTGTCATATTACGCAATGGGGGGAATTCAAATGTTTGAAAAGTCAGTTGGTTGTCTGTTTTCTCCTATTAGATAGGAAAAACAGACACACAACTGACTTTTCAAACTTTTCAAACAACAACTATCCGCCAATGAATGATGTCATACCACCACTGCTACTGTATGAGTAGAAGCCCCCATACATCTGCAACAGATTGTCACAATTTCCTGATCCCCCAACACCTGGTTGGGAAATCGGGAATATTCATCAGGTTTAAAGATCTCTATTCCCGGATCCTAATGTGCCACTGAACATTACCACCATGATGTCTGGCTGTGTACATAATAATAAAAGTTTAATCTTTCCCCGGCACACATCTATCGGGTGCAAGGAAATATTAGTAACTTTAGTGGTCGTGAACAGGGCTGTTGAAATTATTCCCAGGCACAGGAAATAAAATGGATTTGGCCTAATTGTGGACTTTAAAAAAAACAACGTTTATTAAATACTGTTATTGTTTTTGCACTGCGACCTGCAGTGGGGGAAGCCATGTGCCTCTCAGCCAGGGTCAGATCCGGGGGGGGGGGGGGGTCGCGATCAGTGTGATCACTCGCTCCCCCTTCCAGCCGGAGGAGTTTGCTGCACTGCTTGGACCTACTGCAGCCCAGCACACAGCAACTGCGGCTTTCGGCTGACATGTAAGGGGAGGGGCGCGGGGAAGCACAGACACAGGTCTCCACTGGGCCCCTCCAAGAAGCTCGGGAGCGAGTAATTAGTACCCCCCCCCCCTCTAGGCACTGCTGGTCGTGAAATGCATTTGCCCAACAGTTACAAATGCACTTCCCAGCCATAGCAAGGAATTAAAGTCCGCCTTAGAGCAGCTACAACACAGCAGAATAGTGTGAAGTAGACATCTAAGGTAACTGATACCAAATAATGGTACCTAGTGGCTGTATAAGCTTAATTCCCACCATGGCTCTGTGTGGAGTTTGTATATTCTCCCCGTGCTTGCGTGGGTTTCCTCCGGGTACTCTGATTTCCTCCCACAATCCAAAAATATACTGGTAGGTCAATTGGATCCCAAAAAGATTTATGCTAGCATGAATGTGTGTGTACATGTGGTAGGGAATATAGTTTGTAAAGCTCCACTGGGGCAGGGACTGATGTGAATGGCCAAATATTCTCTGTAAAGCGCTGCGGAATATGTGTGCGCTATATAAATAACTGATAATAATAATAATAATAATAATGCTACATAAGATACTGGTTGGAGTGAGAGAGTGCAGGAGTTTATGGGGTTAATACTGTAGTTAGTATTCTGGTTTTGGCTAAGCAGAATAGACACACAAGAGGGGGGTTTCGACGGGTTCTCTAAGGGGCTGTCCTTAGAGATTTCTTCCTTTTTTTGGAACAGCCCCCATCCAGCCTTTCCTATGTTGTTACATGTTGTGGTGTCTTTGTTTCATTTGCGTGCAATAACTTTTGGTTTTCAGGTAATGCGCAGCTTAGCAGGATAGCATTGCTACTCAGTGACCTATAAAGTGCAAGTGGCAGTTGTGGGGCATCTCTCTTAGGATGGTCTCTTCTCTAGTGGGTGATCTGGGTTTCTTCATACTGGTTGGGCCTAGTAGTAATAGGCCAATAAAAGGGGCTCTAACAAGCTCAGTTTGCGCCTGGGGCATGCATTTCTTGATATCATCTTGGCTTGATCTGAGGGGCAATGGTTTTTCTTGGCCATCCATTCACTTTATAATCAAAACAAGAAAAGCTGCGACCTATTTAATCTTCGTTCCCGGTGTCCGAGTCTTTATTTTATTTAAACTAAGCTTATTGGTTAGTTCATATGTATCATTCTCAAATATTAGGCAACTTAAAAGGCCAGACATAAAATGGAATTATTCAATGTGCCCTTAGTCAGCAGTCTAGTCATTTGTTGAGTAGTCAAATGTTGGTTGCATGCAATAAGCAGACCCATGGAAAAGCAAACATGTTAACTTCACTGGGTATACAAAATTTCTTCATCATTAAAAAATCCTTCCGCCCACCTTGCCCGTCCACAGCAACTAAGCTGCGCTGCCTCATTAAGGACACTTGTGATGCTGGCTTCTCTCAGACTGCCCCGCCTCCTCCTGCCCACAAGTCGATCATCACCTTTAGACACAGCACAGGGACAGTTCTTTACCCAGCAATAAGCCTCAGCTGTCAGTCACCAGGAGCTGGGGCGGCTCCAGGTGCAGTACAGGAACTCACTCTGCCAGGGATCATGGAGAAAGCCCTCCAGCCAGCATAGGAGGAAATCCTAGTAAGTGCATCTCAATCTCTCCCTTTACACTAGTACCAGCTCCCTCTCTGACAGGTGACACCACCTCTGCAGCTCCGCTTTCCTCATAAATCACCTAGAGTGTCCCCTTAACAGTCCGTGGGTGACACGTATTATGTGTATAACTGGCACGATTACTGTGGGCCTTATGTATAAGGGGCACTACTATGGACATAACGTGCAAGGGGAACTATTACTGTGGGCATTATGTTTAAAATTGGCACGACTACTATGAGCATTATGTATAAGGGGCACTACTATGGACATTATATGTAAGGGGCACTATTACTGTGGGCACTGTGGACATTATGTTTAAGACAGTACTACTGTGGGCATTGTATACAAGGGGCACTATTACTGTGGGTATTATGTATAAGTGACACTACTACTGTGGGCATTATATATAAGGGGCACTAGTGTGGACACTATGTGTAAGGGCCGCTACTACTGTGGGTGTTATGTGCATAAGCAGCACTACTGTGGGCACTGTGGACATTATGTGTCAGGGGCACTACTACTGTGAAAATTATGTATAAGAGGCACTACTACTGTGAGCAATATGAGAAAGAGGCACTACTAATGTGGGCATTGTGCATAAGTGGCACTACTACTGTGGTCATTATGTCTAAGGGGCACTACTGTGGACATTATGTATAAGGGGCACTACTACTGTGGGCATTATGTATAAGGGGCACTACTGTGGACATTATGTATAAGGGGCACTACTGCTGTGGGCATTATGTATAAGGGGCACTACTGTGGACATTATGTATAAGGGGCACTACTACTGTGGGCATTATGTATAAGGGGCACTACTGTGGACATTATGTATAAGGGGCACTACTACTGTGGGCATTATGTATAAGGGGCACTACTGTGGCCATTATATGTTAGAGGCACTACTACAGTGGGCATTGTGTATTGGGGGCACTACTATGTAGAGTAATATGTATCAGAGACACTATGTGCAGTGTAATGTGAATAAGATTGTGCTATTGTGTGGCGTCATTTGAATTGGGGGTACTATTGTGTAGCCATGTCCATTCTGTGTTAGACCACACCCCTTTATTGCAACGTGCGCCTTTGGGATGCACTCTTCCTTTTTATAAGTTAGAGGAGGGAGGGCACAAATTTATAATTTTTATAGGGGTGCGCCAACACCCTAGCACTGCCTTTTTCAGGCTTGGCCTAATTTGTGAGTTCAGACAAGGAGTTGCCGTGGAAGTGGAGCATGGAAGTTTTGGCAGAAATCTAGGCGGTCTGATGTAGGACTTCTTCATACAGGACAGGGAAAGGAAGAGGTTGAAGCAGGTCTGTGATAACTGTAGTGCTGGAAGAGGGAGCAGTACCAGCTGTGTTGTGGAGTAATAACAGCTATTCAGGCTTAGGCTCTGGGATACAGAGCAGGGCCAGCTGTACATGATTACCAGATGCGGAGCAGTACCGGCTACTTAAACTTTGGTGCTGGGATGCGGAGCAGAGCCAGCTATGCAGGATTGCCAGGATGCAGAGCAGTACAACAGGAAGTGCCTCTGAAGGAACCTTATACCCCTGGGTCTCAGGCGATTGGCTGTGCACCGCTGATTCTGCTTCCTGCTAGGTTCTATTGGTGCTCCAGCAAGTCATGTGATTAGTGATGAGCGGGTTCGGTTCCTCAGAATCCGAACCCGCCCGAACTTCACCTTTTTTTTACACAGGTCCGAGCGACTCGGATCCTCCCGCCTTGCTCGGTTAACCCGAGCGCGCTCGAACGTCATCATCCCGCTGTCGGATTCTCGCGAGACTCGGATTCTATATAAGGAGCCGCGCGTCGCCGCCATTTTTCACACGTGCATTGAGATTGATAGGGAGAGGACGTGGCTGGCGTCCTCTCCGTTGTATTAGAAAAAAAAAAAAACTGAGTGACTTAGATTTAATTGTGGGGAGGATTGGGGACGGGGAGCAGCTGTTAGGGAGTACAGTGCAGGGTTTTGAGTTTAATCCGTTGTTTCTCTGCCTGAAAAAAAACGCTCCACCATATCTGTGCTCACTCAGTGTGCTGCACTGCTGCATGATATATCTGTGCTGAGTGCACTGCTCACACTGCCTAATTGTGGAGACTTTGCTGACAGTGACCACCAGTCCAGTATACGTTTGTCTGCCCGAAAAACACTGTGGTGTTTTTTTTTTCTTTCTTCATGCTAGTTTGTTTAGCAGTCTGCTGACAGTGTCCACCAGGTCCGTTATACAGTATATTATATATATAATTAAGCACTAAGCAGCAGTACGGTAGGCCACGGCTGTACCTACCTCTGTGTCGTCAGTGCACTCGTCGTCCATAAGTATAAGTAATACTATACTACCCATCAATCTACATTGTATACCTGTGGTGTTTTTTTTTTCTTTCTTCATAGTCATACTAGTTTGTTTAGCAGTCTGCTGACAGTGTCCACCAGGTCCGTTATACAGTATATCATATATATAAGCACTAAGCAGCAGTACGGTAGGCCACGGATGTACCTACCTCTGTGTCGTCACTCGTCGTCCATAAGTATAAGTAATACTATACTATCCATCCATCTACATTGTATACCTGTGGTGTTTTTTTTTTCTTTCTTCATACTAGTTTAGCAGTCTGCTGACACTGTCCACCAGGTCCGTTATACAGTATATCATATATATAAGCACTAAGCAGCAGTACGGTAGGCCACGGCTGTACCTACCTCTGTGTCGTCACTCGTCGTCCATAAGTATAAGTAATACTATACTATCCATCCATCTACATTGTATACCTGTGGTGTTTTTTTTTTCTTTCTTCATACTAGTTTGTTTGGCAGTCTGCTGACAGTGTCCACCAGTTCCGTTATACAGTATAATATCATATATATAAGCACTAAGCAGCAGTACGGTAGGCCACGGCTGTACCTACCTCTGTGTCGTCACTCGTCGTCCATAAGTATAAGTAATACTATACTATCCATCCATCTACATTGTATACCTGTGGTGTTTTTTTTTCTTTCTTCATACTAGTTTGTTTAGCAGTCTGCTGACAGTGTCCACCAGGTCCGTTATACAGTATATCATATATATATGCACTAAGCAGCAGTACGGTAGGCCACGGCTGTACCTACCTCTGTGTCATCAGTGCACTCGTCGTCCATAAGTATAAGTAATACTATACTATCCATCCATCTACATTGTATACCTGTGGTGTTTTTTTTTTCTTTCTTCATACTAGTTTGTTTAGCAGTCTGCTGACAGTGTCCACCAGGTCCGTTATACAGTATATCATATATATAAGCACTAAGCGGCAGTACGGTAGGCCACGGCTGTACCTACCTCTGTGTCGTCACTCGTCGTCCATAAGTATAAGTAATACTATACTATCCATCCATCTACATTGTATACCTGTGGTGGCTTTTAGTTGTGCGCAAAATATGGAGAACAAAAATGTGGAGGTTAAAAAAATAGGGAAAGATCAAGATCCACTTCCACCTCGTGCTGAAGCTGCTGCCACTAGTCATGGCCGAGATGATGAAATGCCATCAACGTCGTCTGCCAAGGCCGATGCCCAATGTCATAGTACAGAGCATGTAAAATCCAAAACACAAAAGATCAGTAAAAAAATGACCCAAAAATCAAAATTAAAAGCGTCTGTGGAGAAGCGTAAACTTGCCAATATGCCATTTACGACACGGAGTGGCAAGGAACGGCTGAGGCCCTGGCCTATGTTCATGGCTAGTGGTTCAGCTTCACATGAGGATGGAAGCACTCATCCTCTCGCTAGAAAAAAGAAAAGACTTGCGGCAAAAGCACAGCAAAGAACTGTGCGTTCTTCGAAATCACAAATCCCAAAGGAGAGTCCAATTGTGTCGGTTGCGATGCCTGACCTTCCCAACACTGGACGGGAAGAGCTTGAGCCTTCCACCATTTGCACGCCCCTTGCAAGTGTTGAAAGGAGCACCCGCAGTCCAGTTCCTGATAGTGAAATTGAAGATGTCAGTGTTGAAGTACACCAGGATGAGGATATGGGTGTTGCTTGGGCTGGGGAGGAAATTGACAAGGAGGATTCTGATGGTGAGGTGGTTTGTTTAAGTCAGGCACCCGGGGAGACACCTGTTGTCTGTGGGAGGAATATGGCCATTGACATGCCTGGTGAAAATACCAAAAAAATCAGCTCTTCAGTGTGGAAGTATTTCAACAGAAATGCGGACAACAGGTGTCAAGCCGTGTGTTGCCTTTGTCAAGCTGTAATAAGTAGGGGTAAGGACGTTAACCACCTCGGAACATCCTCCCTTATACGTCACCTGCAGCGCATTCATAATAAGTCAGTGACAAGTTCAAAAACTTTGGGCGACAGCGGAAGCAGTCCACTGACCAGTAAATCCCTTCCTCTTGTAATCAAGCTCGCGCAAACCACACCACCAACTCCCTTAGTGTCAATTTCCTCCTTACCCAGGAAAGCCAATAGTCCTGCAGGCCATGTCACTGGCAAGTCTGACGAGTCCTCTCCTGCCTGGGATTCCTCCGATGCATCCTTGAGTGTAATGCCTACTGCTGCTGGCGCTGCTGTTGTTGCTGCTGGGAGTCGATCGTCATCCCAGAGGGGAAGTCGGAAGACCACTTGTACTACTTCCATTAAGCAATTGACTGTCCAACAGTCCTTTGCGAGGAAGATGAAATATCACAGCAGTCATCCTGCTGCAAAGCGGATAACTGAGGCCTTGACAACTATGTTGGTGTTAGACGTGCGTCCGGTATCCGCCGTTAGTTCACAGGGAACTAGACAATTTATTGAGGCAGTGTGCCCCCGTTACCAAATACCATCTAGGTTCCACTTCTCTAGGCAGGCGATACCGAGAATGTACACGGACGTCAGAAAAAGACTCACCAGTGTCCTAAAAAATGCAGTTGTACCCAATGTCCACTTAACCACGGACATGTGGACAAGTGGAGCAGGGCAGACTCAGGACTACATGACTGTGACAGCCCACTGGGTAGATGTATTGCCTCCCGCTGCAAGAACAGCAGCGGCGGCACCAGTAGCAGGATCTCGCAAACGCCAACTCGTTCCTAGGCAGGCTACGCTTTGTATCACCGCTTTCCAGAATACGCACACAGCTGAAAACCTCTTACGGCAACTGAGGAAGATCATCGCAGAATGGCTTACCCCAATTGGACTCTCCTGGGGATTTGTGACATCGGACAACGCCAGCAATATTGTGCATGCATTACATCTGGGCAAATTCCAGCACGTCCCATGTTTTGCACATACCTTGAATTTGGTGGTGCAGAATTATTTAAAAAACGACAGGGGCGTGCAAGAGATGCTGTCGGTGGCCAGAAGAATTGCAGGCACCGCATACAGAAGACTGGAGCACCACCAAAAAAACCTGAACCTGCCCTGCCATCATCTGAAGCAAGAGGTGGTAACGAGGTGGAATTCAACCCTCTATATGCTTCAGAGGATGGAGGAGCAGCAAAAGGCCATTCAAGCCTATACATCTGGCCACGATATAGGCAAAGGAGGTGGAATGCACCTGTCTCAAGCGCAGTGGAGAATGATTTCAACGTTGTGCAAGGTTCTGCTGCCCTTTGAACTTGCCACACGTGAAGTCAGTTCAGACACTGCCAGCCTGAGTCAGGTCATTCCCCTCATCAGGCTTTTGCAGAAGAAGCTGGAGGCATTGAAGGAGGAGCTAAAACAGAGCGATTCCGCTAGGCATGTGGGACTTGCGGATGGAGCCCTTCATTCGCTTAACCAGGATTCACGTGTGGTCAATCTGTTGAAATCAGAGCACTACATTTTGGCCACCGTGCTCGATCCTAGATTTAAAACCTACGTTGGATCTCTCTTTCCGGCAGACACAAGTCTGCAGGGGTTCAAAGAACTGCTGGTGAGAAAATTGTCAAGTCAAGAGGAACGCGACCTGTCAACATCTCCTCCTTCACATTCTCCCGCAACTGGGGGTGCGAGGAAAAGGCTACGAATTCCGAGCCCACCCGCTGGCGGTGATGCAGGGCAGTCTGGAGCGACTGCTGATGCTGACATCTGGTCCGGACTGAAGAACCTGCCAACGATTACTGACATGTCGTCTACTGTCACTGCATATGATTCTCTCACCATTGAAAGAATGGTGGAGGATTATATGAGTGACCGCATCCAAGTAGGCACGTCAGACAGTCCGTACGTATACTGGCAGGGAAAAGTGGCAATTTGGAGGCCCTTGCACAAACTGGCTTTATTCTACCTAAGTTGCCCTCCCTCCAGTGTGTACTCCGAAAGAGTGTTTAGTGCCGCCGCTCACCTTGTCAGCAATCGGCGTACGAGGTTACTTCCAGAAAATGTGGAGAAGATGATGTTCATTAAAATGAATTATAATCAATTACTCCATGGAGACATTCACCAGCAGCAATTGCCTCCAGAAAGTACACAGAGACCTGAGATGGTGGATTCCAGTGGGGACGAATTAATAATCTGTGAGGAGGGGGATGTACACAGTGAAAGGGGTGATGAATCGGACGATGATGATGAGGTGGACATCTTGCCTCTGTAGAGCCAGTTTGTGCAAGGAGAGATTGATTGCTTCTTTTTTGGTGGGGGACCAAACCAACCAGTCATTTCAGTCACAGTCGTGTGGCAGACCCTGTCGCTGAAATGATGGGTTGGTTAAAGTGTGCATGTCCTGTTTATACAACATAAGGGTGGGTGGGAGGGCCCAAGGACAATTCCATCTTGCACCTCTTTTTTCTTTCATTTTTCTTGGCGTCATGTGCTGTTTGGGGAGTATTTTTTAGAAGGGCCATCCTGCCTGACACTGCAGTGCCGCTCCTAGATGGGCCAGGTGTTTGTGTCGGCCACTTGGGTCGCTTATCTTACTCACACAGCTACCTCATTGTGCCTCTTTTTTTTCTTCTTTGCGTCATGTGCTGTTTGGGGAGTAGTTTTTGGAAGGGCCATCCTGCCTGACACTGCAGTGCCACTCCTAGATGGGCCAGGTGTTTGTGTCGGCCACTTGGGTCGCTTATCTTACTCACACAGCTACCTCATTGCGCCTCTTTTTTTTCTTCTTTGCGTCATGTGCTGTTTGGGGAGTAGTTTTTGGAAGGGCCATCCTGCCTGACACTGCAGTGCCACTCCTAGATGGGCCAGGTGTTTGTGTCGGCCACTTGGGTTCGCTTATCTTACTCACACAGCTACCTCATTGCGCCTCTTTTTTTTCTTCTTTGCGTCATGTGCTGTTTGGGGAGTAGTTTTTGGAAGGGCCATCCTGCCTGACACTGCAGTGCCACTCCTAGATGGGCCAGGTGTTTGTGTCGGCCACTTGGGTCGCTTATCTTACTCACACAGCTACCTCATTGCGCCTCTTTTTTTTCTTCTTTGCGTCATGTGCTGTTTGGGGAGTATTTTTTGGAAGGGCCATCCTGCCTGACACTGCAGTGCCACTCCTAGATGGGCCAGGTGTTTGTGTCGGCCACTAGGGTCGCTTAGCTTACTCACACAGCTACCTCATTGCGCCTCTTTTTTTCTTTGCGTCATGTGCTGTTTGGGGAGTATTTTTTGGAAGGGCCATCCTGCCTGACACTGCAGTGCCACTCCTAGATGGGCCAGGTGTTTGTGTCGGCAACTTGTGTCGCTTAGCTTAGCCATCCAGCGACCTCGGTGCAAATTTTAGGACTAAAAATAATATTGTGAGGTGTTCAGAATAGACTGAAAATGAGTGGAAATTATGGTTATTGAGGTTAATAATACTATGGGATCAAAATGACCCCCAAATTCTATGATTTAAGCTGTTTTTTAGGGTTTTTTGTAAAAAACACCCGAATCCAAAACACACCCGAATCCGACAAAAAAAATTCGGTGAGGTTTTGCCAAAACGCGTTCGAACCCAAAACACGGCCACGGAACCGAACCCAAAACAAAAACACAAAACCCGAAAAATTTCAGGTGCACATCCCTACATGTGATAGGTACTATCAACGCGGCCACAACAGAGGGGAGAGATGGACAGAGACTGGCAGCCACCAGAATGGGAATGCTGACGCGCCGGGATGGAGCAGGAGAGGCGAGAGAGCGCCTAGCAGGGCAGCGCTGTGTGCACTCTCTTTGTGACAGCCTCTGCCTAATGGGAGGGGGTAGGGGGTTGGTGTTAGGGGGGAATTAGTTCCACCTCCTCTCCAGGACCACTTTAAACCCTGAAACTGTATATTTATTTGCATTTTGGGGTTTTGAGTTAACAGCTAAAATATTTATTTTGCAACAATTGCGCTCTGTTGACACAATGTTGTTTTGTAATTTCACAATATCACATTACCACACTCACCAGCTTCAGATGTATTTACTATAAACAGAGTAGTTATATGAAGCAGCATTATACTGTATGCAAGTCCTGCAATCCCGGCAATGACTGTTTTATATGAGAAGCCAGCACCCCAGACGTACATTCCCTTGGAAGATGATATGATCGCCATCATTAGGGGCACAGCCATTTCCATGACTAGTCTGACAAGCTTTGCCTGTTCCTTAACAAGCAACAAAAATTCCATTTTAGCGTTTTCGCTGCTTACTCAGCATCTAGTATTTCAGGTATTTATTGAACAAAAGCACAGTAACAAAAACATGCAATTTCCTGGCATTCTCACAGCCCTGCTTGTCAGTCATCTTTTAATTCTGCTTGGAAAAAAAAGACAAAGAAGAAATGGAATGTCTCATTGAACAGATGTCTAGGATTTCAAAAGGACTTATATATGCTGAAAATGTTACCGGCCACTCACCGCTGACATATAAACACCTAGAGGTCTATTTATCACCATCTGCATCTCGGATGACAGGTGATAAACTAGACCAAACTCGCACTGCGATAATTGAGTACATTGCATGGATGTATCAAGTATTGCATGCAGGGACAGAGTTTGCGGCAAGCTCTGTCCCTGCGATGCCTCTCCGCAGCATCATCAGGGTATTTTTCATAAAAAATACCCAGATGTCCTGCCGCGCATGCGCCGCCAGCCGTCACTACAGCCGCTGCCGGGTTCCCCCCGGTCGCGACTAACCCTGTGCCGGATAAAGCACCCCCCCCCCCCACACACACACACTCCCCGGTGTCTGCTGCTCCAGGAAGCTGCTGGCCGTTGGGTCCTTCTTCTGCGCTCTGACCCGCAGTGCTGTTAAGTGAGCTGCCGTTTTGCAGCATCACTTTACTGCACCAGGGTGACAGCGTAGCACATGGAGGACCCGGCAGCTGGCAGCCCGCACAGGAGCACCGATCACCGGCTCCCAGACTGGTGAGTATGTTTTTCTTTTTTTTCTTTTTACATGTGACATAGCTGATCACACTGCCAGGTCCCTGCACAGTTTTATCTGCCAGGGGGCAGAGAAAGCTGGGCAAATGGGTGTACATCGCAGTGCTGCCCTGTGTATTCGCCAGCCTGAGTTGGCGAAATTATCACAGGGCACACTGCAGTGTTTTGTTTTTTAAATTTCTTTAGGAAATTCGTCCACATCGCATTTCCCATTATAAAAATGGGAAATGCGATGTGGGTTACAAAAAAAAATGACAATTAAATGGGTTGGAGAAGTTTTTCATGAAAACTGCTCCAAATGACCTTTAATACATTTGAGTGATACTAAAATAATGTGAAAAAGGTGTGAAAACCCTAACCCTTTTCACATTATTTTAGTAAAAATAATGTTAATAAATAGGCCCCTTAAGGCAGGCATGTCCAAACTGCAGCCCTCCAGCTGTTGAGAAACTACACATCCCAGCATGCCCTGACACAGCTTTAGCATTCTCTGACAGCAAAACTGTGTCAAGGCATGCTGGGATATGTAGTGTCACAACAGCTGGAGGGCCGCAGTTTGGACATGCCTGCCTTAAGGTGAGAGGTATCATACCTTAACATCTCCACTTTATCTCTCTCCAAGGCTTGATACATGTCACACCTTGATCAAGGAAAATCTCTTTATAAAAAAAGAGCAGCTAATTCTCCTGTCTTCGCAGCCGTGCGATCGGGTCGGAACTGCGCATGTGCTGCGGCCGCATTGCGCAGGCACGCCATTGCCTGGCGATGGCCGTCGCCAGGCAGCGACGCTGCTAATGAAGAAAGCGGTCGCAGTGGCGACCGCAAGAAAATTTACAGGAGGAAGGCGGAACCAGGCGTCAACTCACCGTTTTCTGGGCGTGTAGATCCAAACGCAGGCGTGTCCAGGCGTTTGGAGGGCGGGTGTCTGACGTCAATTCCGTTACCTGCAACGCTGGATTGATCGCACAGGGTAAGCAACTCTCACCCTGGTCTTCTTCTACACAAAACTTTTTTGGCATAGCGGGGCTGCACAAGCGATCGCAGCCTTGCTATGCAAAAATACACTCTCCCAAAGGTGGCGTCTAGTTGATCGCATGGGCTGCAAAAAGTGTCAGCGTGTGATCAACTCGCAATGAGGGCCAATATGCAAATGTCGCAGCCATCTGGATTTGTATTAGATTTGCAATTCCCAGTGGCTGCGTACAAAGATGCAGCAACAATCATAGATCAGTCCATTGTCAAACACACCCCAAAAACTGTCACGACAAGCCTGCATTTTTTCCGCTATATAAATCCACTCTGCGACTGGCATCACGTGCGCATTGCTTGGCCTGTAGGAAGTAAGACACCAGAGACATTAAAGCTGCGCGCTGAATCACAGCTCAGCCTCAAACACGCGCCCAAAACGACACACCTGCATTTTTGCCACCACTCCCACTTGCCTCGCCCAATTGGTCACTGTAAGGTTCAGAGCTATTAGGACGGAGGGTGTTATTCAGAGTGGTTAGCAAACCAAAAAAGTTAGCAACTGGGCAAAACCATGGGGGTCATTCCGAGTTGTTCGCTCGCAAGCGGATTTTAGCAGATTTGCTCACGCTAAGCCGCCGCCTACTGGGAGTGAATCTTAGCATCTTAAAATTGCGAACGATGTATTCGCAATATTGCGATTACACACCTCGTAGCAGTTTCTGAGTAGCTTCAGACTTACTCGGCATCTGCGATCAGTTCAGTGCTTGTCGTTCCTGGTTTGACGTCACAAACACACCCAGCGTTCGCCCAGACACTCCTCCGTTTCTCCGGCCACTCCTGCGTTTTTTCCGGAAACGGTAGCGTTTTTTCCCACACGCCCATAAAACGACCTGTTTCCGCCCAGTAACACCCATTTCCTGTCAATCACATTACGATCGCCAGAACGATGAAAAAGCCGTGAGTAAAATTCCTAACTGCATAGCAAATTTACTTGGCGCAGTCGCAGTGCGAACATTGCGCATGCGCATTAAGCGGAAAATCGCTGCGATGCGAAGATTTTTACCGAGCGAACAACTCGGAATGACCCCCCATGTTGCATTGCAGGTGGAGCAGATGTAACATGTGCAAAATTAGAATTGGGTGGGGTGTGTTCAAGCTGAAATCTAAATTGCAATGTCAAAAATAAAGCAGGCAGTATTTACCATGCACAGAAACAATATAACCCACCCAAATCGAAATCTATCTGCACATGTTACATAAGGATATAGTTATGTGACCGACAGTCAAGAGACCACCGGTCACAATACCTATCCCGACATCCCACTGGCTCTCAATCCATACAGTCGGCATGACGACTAACAGGGACTATTCCCACCCATAGGGTGGGAATAGAACCTGTGCTCGCCACCGAGCCCGCAAGGGGCTTCGTTGTACTCATTCCCCCCACCCCCACATTCTTCATCTGGGACCCGGCCGCAGGATGTTGATTGCCGGGATCGCGGCCACCGGTAATCCATACCCAACCCGTTACATCTGCCCCACCTGCAATGCAACATGGTTTTGCCCAGTTGCTAACTATTTTGGTTTGCTAACCACTCTGAATAACCCCCAGAATCTCAATATTTAGGTAGTTAGAAATGGAATTATGTTTTTTTTTTTTAAATGGAGTTATGAATCTGCGAGCCCATTTATCTACAAATTGATTAATTTCTATGTTTCAGGACTTTGTCAGTTAACAGAGACAGCAGATGCAGGGAAGCTTTTGCTATCACAAAAGGTATCATTAGCATGTCACTGTCTGTACTTCAAAGGTAGTGGAAGTCAAGGGACCGGGCCAGTTACCTGACAGGACAGTCTGTTGTCTGTGTTGACATCTCAAGGGAAGCACCCCATCAGATCACATGTGCATTTAGGGTTGAGCCAAACCGCAGCTTAGACACAGGGCACATGAAAGCCTTCTTAGATTTCATGTGGTAAAATTTATATTTCCATACTCCCTAAATGTATAAGTTTCCCCACAGAGAGACCTAGTATATGCGGAGGTGGACTGCGTTTTTCATATCTCTGAGAAGCATCATTTCCAAGATAGAAAACCTCTCCACTAACCCATGTCACAAACACATGATATTTATATTCATATCGTTGCTAAAATATAGAGAAGAGCGGCGGGCACTTTTCGTGTTTTGGTTTTGGCTCTGGTTCCATGCTCGTGTTTTGGATCTGGATTGGTTTTGCCAAAACCACCCTTTCGTGTTTTGGTTTTGGATCTGGATGATTTTTGAAAAAACATAAAACAGCTAAAATCACAGAATTTGGGGGTAATTTTGATCCTATGGTATTATTAACCTCGATAACATTAATTTCCACTCATTTCCAGTCTATTCTGAACACCTCACAATATTGTTTTTAGGCCAAAAGGTTGCACCGAGGTGGCTGTATGACTAAGCTAAGCGACACAAGTGTGCGGCACAAACACCTGGCCCGTCTAGGAGTGGCACTGCAGTTGCAGACAGGATTGCACTTAAAAAAACTAGGCCCCAAACAGCACCTCATGCAAAGAAGTAAAAGAGGTGCAATGAGTTAGCTGTATGACTAAGCTAAGCGACACAAGTGTGCGGCACAAACACCTGGCCCATCTAGGAGTGGCACTGCAGTGGCAGACAGGATGGCAGATTTAAAAAAGTAGGCCCCAAACAGCACATCATGCAAAGAAGTAAAAGAGGTGCAATGAGGTAGCTGTATGACTAAGCTAAGCAACACAAGTGTGTAGCAAAAACACCTGGCCCATCTAGGAGTGGCACTGCAGTTGCAGACAGGATGGCTCTTAAAAAAACTAGGCCACAAACAGCACATCATGTAAAGAAGAAAAAGACGTGCAATGAGGCAGCTGTATGAGTAAGCTAAGCGACACAATTGTGCGACACAAACAACATGGGACGTGCTGGAATTTTCCCAAATGTAATGCACGCACAATATTGGTGTCGTTGTTCGATATCACAAATCCCCAGGAGAGTCTAAGTGGGGTAAGCCATTCTGCGATGATGTCCCTCAGTTTCCGTAAGAAGTTGTCAGTGGTGTGCCTCTTACGGAAAGCGGTGATACATAGCGTATCCTGCCTAGGAACGAGTTGGAATTTGCGAGATGCTGCTACTGGTGCCGCTGCTGTTGTTGCTGCGGGAGGCCATACATCTACCCAGTGGGCTATCACAGTCATATAGTCCTTAGTCTGCTCTGTTCCACTTGTCCACATGTCTGTGGTTAAGTGAACAGTGGGTACAACTGCATTTTTTTAGACATTTCTGTACATTCTCGGTATCGCCTGCCTTGTGAAGTGGAACTTAGATGAGATTTGGTACCGGGGGGACAATTCTTTAAGTCCCACTAAACTAATGGCGGATACCGGATGCAAGTCTAACATCAACATAGCTGTCAAGGCCTCAGTTATCCGCTTTGCTACAGGATGACTGCTGTCATATTTCATCTTCCTCACAAAGGACTGTTGAACAGTCAATTGCTTACTTGAAGTAGTACAAGTGGTCTTCCGACTTCCCCTCTGGGATGACAATCGACTCCCAGCAGCAACAACAGCAGCGGCAGCAACAACAGCAGTAGGCGTACCACTCAAGGATCCTCCGGAGGAATCCCGGTTAGGAGAGGGCTCCTCAGTCTTGCCAGTGACATGGCCAGCAGGACTACTGACGTTCCTTCCTGACTGAGGTTCATGAAGTTGACGTTGAGGGAGTTGGTGGTGTGGCTTGCAGGATCTTAGAAGAGGAAAAAGGGATTTAGGTGTCAGTGGACTGCTTATGCTCTTACCCAAAGTTTCACAACTTGACACTGACTTTTGATGAATGCGCAGCAGGTGACGTATAAAGGAGGATGTTTCTAGGTGGTTAACGTCCTTACCCCTACTTATTACAGATTGACAAAGGCAACACACGGCTTGATACCTGTTGTCCGGATTTGTGGAGAAATAATTCCACACTGAAGAGGTGGCTTTTTTGGTATTTTGCCCAGGCATCACAATGGGCTTATTCATCCCACGGACAACAGGTGTCTTCCCCGATGCCTGATTTAAACAAACCACATCACCATCAGAATCCTCATCGTCAACTTCCTCCTCAGCGCCAGCAACACCCATATCCTCATCCTGGTGTACTTCAACAGTGACATCTTCAATTTGAATATCAGAAACTGGACTATGGGTGCTACTTCCAGTACTTGCAGAGGACGTGCAAATGGTAGAAGGAGCCACCTCTTCTCGTCCAGTGTTGGGAAGGTCAGGCATCACAACCGCCGACACACTTGGACTCTCCTTGGGGATCTGTGATACCATCTTAGAATGCACAGTTCTTTACTGTGCTTTTGCCAGCTTAACTCTTATCATTTTTCTAGCGGGAGGATGAGGGCTTCCATCGTCATGTGAAACTGAACCACTAGTCATGAACATAGGCCAGGGCCTTAGCTGTTCCTTGCCACTCCATGTCCTAAATGGCATATTGGCAAGTTTACGTTTCTCCTCAGACCATTTAAATTTATTTTTTTGAGTCTTTTACTGAACTTTGGCTTTTTGGATTTTACATGCCCTCTGCTATCACATTGGGCATCGGCTTCGACAGACTATGTTGATGGCATTTCATCATCTATGTCATGACTAGTGGCAGCAGCTTCAGCACTAGGAGGAAGTGGCACTTCATCCTTCACTATTTTATCCTCCAAATTTTTGTTCTCCATTATTTTTCTGGAGTTATATAACAATATGCAGTACAGGAGAGCGTACCTCTACACCACACAGGGCAAACCCTGTGAAAATTATTTGGATTAAATATTAATAACCCCTTTATTTGGAGTAAATAATATACAGCACAGGACAGCACCACTGAACTTATATGGCAGCACCACTGGACTGGACTAGTACGGCAGTATCACTGGAATTATACGGCAGTACCACTGAAATTATACGGCAGTACCACTGGACTTGTTTGGCAGTACCACTGAACTGGATTTATACGGCAGTATAACTAGATTTATATGCCAGTACCACTGGAATTATACGGCAGTATCACTGGAATTATACAGCAGTGTCAATGGAACTGTAAGGCAGTACTACTGGATTTATATGACAGTACCACTGGACTGGATTTATACGGCAGGATTATACGCCAGTACCACTTGAATTATACGGCAGTACCACTGGATTTATACGGGAGTACCACTGGACTGGATTTACATGGCAGTATCACTGGATGTATATGCCAGTACCACTGGATTTATACGGCAGTATCACTGGAATTATACGGCAGTATCTCTGGAATTATACGGCAGTACCACTGAAGTTATACGGCAGTACCACTGGACAGGATTTATACGGCAGGATCACTAGACTTATACGCCAGTACCACTTGAAATATACGGCAGCATCACTGGAATTATACGGCAGTACCACTGGATGTATACAGCAGTACCACTGGACTGGATTTATACGGCAATATCACTGGATTTTTACGCCAGTACCACTGGAATTATACGGCATTATCACTGGAATTATACGGCAGCATCACTAGAATTATACGTCAGTACCACTGGATTTATACGGCAGTACCACTGGACTGGATTTATACGGCAGTATCACTGGATTTATACGACAATGCCACTGGAATTATACGTCAGTATCACTGGAGTTATACGCCAGTACCACTGGAATTATACGGAATATCACTGGAATTATATGGCAGTATCACTGGAATTATATGGCAGTACACTGGATTTATACGGCAGTACCACTGGACTGGATTTATACAGCAGTATCACTGGATTTATAAGCCAGTACCACTGGAATTATACGGCAGTATCTCAGGAATTATACGGCAGTACCACTGGACTGGATTTATACAGCAGTATCACTGGAGTTATATGCCAGTACCACTGGAATTATACAGCAGTGTCACTGGAATTATACGCCAGTATCACTGCAATTATATTGCAGTATCACTGGAATTATACGGAAGTACCACTGGATTTATACGGCAGTACCACTGGACTGGATTTATATGGCAGTATCACTGGACTTATACGCCAGTACCACTGGAATTATACGGCAGTATCATTGGAATTATACGGCAGTATCACTGGAAGTATACGGCAGTATCACTGGATTTATACGGCAGTACCTCTGGACATATATGGCAGTATCACTGGAATTATATGGCAATACATTGGGACATATACGGCAGTTTTACTGGAATTATATGGCAGTACCACTGGACTTATACAGCAGTATCACTGGATTTATACGGCAGTACCGCTGAACATATACGGCAGTATCACTGGACATATACGGAAGTATCACTGGACATATACGGAAGTATCACTGGACATATACGGCAGTATCACTGGACATATACAGCAGCACAGGGACACCACCACTGGACTGATGCAGGATAACACAGCACCACTGCAGTGGACTGGACTTACAGTATACAGCAGCACTGGACATATGGCAGCAGAGGACACCACCACTGTGACTGGTCACTGGACTGACTGATGCACAGGACACTACCACTGGTCTGATGCAGGACAACACAGCAACATTGTAAGGGCCTTACACAGCAGCACTGGACATATGGCAGCAGAGGACACCACCACTGTGACTGGTCACTGGACTGACTGATGCAGCATAAGACACTACACTGGACTGAGCAGCACAAGACAGCACTATAATCTCCACCCCACTTTCCTGCCCGCACAGACACTGAGGACGGACACATGTCCTCTCACTACACTCTCCAGGACTGGAGTGAAAATGGCGGCGACGTGTGGCTCCTTATATGGTATCCAAACCCTGCGAGAATCTGACAGCGGGATGATGACGTTTTGCCTCGTTCTGGTTTCTGAGTCAGGCGGGAAAACCCGAGCCGGGCTCGGATTCGGGCTCGGGACGTGAAGTTCGGTAGGGTTCGGTTCTCTGAGAACCGAACCCATTCATCTCTACTAAAATAGCAGAGAGTAATAAAGACACCCAATATTTTAGATCATCCTCTTGTGGGGGAAGTTATTCCCAAATATGTGAATGTGAGTTATAAGAGCAAATCAGAGGAGGTCCCTGCATTACTTATCAGCCAATCAGCAGAGCCTCAGATGACATCACCGCTTGTGTGATATTCTGGTGATAAAAGGTTTTGCAGGGTGGTGTCTAGTTTCTCTTCGTGGAGAGGACATTTCCCATAAGCCCCTGGGTCCATGTCACAAACTATTTGGAATAGTAACCTGTGGCGAGTGAAGCGGAGCGAGACACTGAGCCCGCAAGGGTACAATGGTGCAGAGATAAAATTAAATAACCTAAAAAAAAAAACGGAGAGTGGATAAAAGATTAAGCTGCTGTAAGGGCGGAAGTTCTCTCCTGCCCTCAAATGCTGTCACTTCCTCATCGCATATGGGTTTCTACACATTTCCCACCTTTACCCTGCGGACAGACCGAGCTGCATGTTAAAGCTGTAAATTAATCCTGTTTTATTTACCCTTTGCTTGCTTGTATGTATATTATTTATAACTCTTTTATCTTGTAACAGCTACTTTTTGTAACTTTCTAAAATAAGCTTTGTCTCTAAAATAAAATTCCTTTATTTAATCTAAATACTCCCAGAACCCACATTCTTTGAAGAAACTGTTAGGCTATAATTGGATTTTAATTACCTAAGCGTAAATCCTTTTTTCGTAGTCCGTAGAGGATGCTGGGGTCCACATTAGTACCATGGGGTATAGATGGGTCCACTAGGAGCCACTGGCACTTTAAGCGTTTGAGAGTGTGGGCTGGCTCCTCCCTCTATGCCCCTCCTACCAGACTCAGTATAGGAACTGTGCCCGAGGAGACGGACAACTTTGAGAGAAGGATTTTACACAGATAGTGACGAGATTCACACCAGCTCACACATACTAGGCAAACCAAGCTAACTAGCTTGAAACATCAGCAACGGCTGAACAATATTACTTAACCAAGTATCAAAACAGTACTAAACCAAGAACTAAGCAGTACTGAACAAAGTAACTACTGCACGATCACACAGCGCCGGGTGGTCGCCCAGCATCCTCTACGGACGAGAAAAGGATTTACCGGTAGGTAATTAAAATCCTATTTTCTCTTACGTCCTAGAGGATGCTGGGGTCCACATTAGTACCATGGGGATGTACCAAAGCTCCCAGAACAGGAGGGAGAGCGCGGAGGCTCCTGCAGAACTGATTGACCAAACTTCAGGTCCTCAGCGGCCAAAGTATCGAACTTGTAGAACTTTGCAAACTTATTCGACCCAGACCAAGTAGCCTCTCTGCAAAGCTGTAAAGCCGAGACACCCCGGGCAGCCACCCAGGAAGACCCCACCTTACGAGTAGAGTGGGCCTTAACAGATATAGGACATGGCAATCCTGCCGTAGAATACGCATGCTGGATAGTGAACCTGATCTAGCGAGAGACCGTCTGCTAAGAAGCAGGACACCCAAGTTTCTTGGGATCATACAGGACAAACAGAGAGTCCGATTTTCTGTGACGAGCAGTCCTCGTCACATAGATTTTCAGAGCCCTTACAACATCCTGGTACCACAATAGGTTGGTTAATATGAAAAGCTGACACAACCTTCGGAAGGAACTGCTGACGTGTCCGTAGCTCAGCTCTATCTTCATGGAAGATCAAGTAGGGGTTCTTACAAGATAAAGCCCCCAACTCCGACACACAATTAGCAGAAGCTAAAGCCAACAAAGTGACAGCCTTCCACGTGAGAAACTTGACCTCAACCTCCGGTAGAGGTTCGAACCAATCCGATTGGAGGAACTGTAACACCACGTTAACATTCCAGGGCGCTGTAGGTGGCACAAATGGAGGCTGGTTGTACAGAACCCCTTTCAGGAAAGTCTGAACCTCAGGGATGAAAGCCAATTGTTTCTGGAAGAAAATGGATCGGGATGAAATCTGGACCTTTACTGATCCCAACCTCAGGCCCATATCCACACCTGCTTGCAGGAAGAGGAGAAACCGTCCCAGTTGAAACTCCACTGTAGGAAAGTTCTTGGACTTACACCAAGATACATATTTTTTTCCAAATACGATGGTAATGTCAAGACGTTACTCCTTTCTTAGCCTGTATCAGGGTAGGTATAACCTTGTTCGGAATGCCCTTCCGAGCTAATAACTGGCGTTCAACTTCCATGCTGTCAAACATAGCCGCGGTAAGTCTTGATAAGCGAACGGCCCCTGCTGCAGCAGGTCCTCCCAAAGAGGAAGTGGCCTCGGCTCTTCTAGCAGTAGATCCAGAAGATCCGCATACCGAGCCCTTCTTGGCCAGTCCGGAGCAATGAGATTTGCCTGAACTCTTGTTCTCCTTATGAGTTTTAGAACTCTTGGAATGAGTGGAAGTGGAGGAAACACGTACACCAACTGGAACACCCACGGAGTCACTAGGGTGTCCACCGCCACGGCATGTTGAGATGAGAGGCCATCATGTCTATTTGAGGTACACCCCAAAGATCTGTTACCTCCGTGAACACCTCTGGATGGAGTCCCAACTCTCCTGGATGGAGATCGTGTCTGCTAAGGAAGTTCACTTCCCAGTTGTCTACTCCCGGAATGCTGACAGCACCAACGCGTGTTTTTCTGCCCAGAGGATGATTCTTGTTACCTCTGACATTGCATCTCTGCTTTTCGTTCTGCCCTGTAGGTTTATGTACGCCACCGTTGTTACATTGTCCGACTGAACTTGAATGGCTCGATCTCGCAGAAGATGGGCCGCTTGGAGAAAACCGTTGTATACGGCTCTTAGTTCAAGAATGTTTGTTTATTGGAAGGCTGGATTCCAGGCTTCATTGGAAGGATTCCCCCTGAGTGACTGCGCCCCAGCCCCGGAGTTTTGCATCCGTGGTTAGAAGGATCCAGTCCTGAATCCGAACTTGCGGCCCTCCAGAAGGTGAGGTAGTTGTAGCCACCAGAGGAGTGAAATCCTGGCTTTCGGCGACAGACGTATTCTCTGATGCATGTGTAGATGAGATCCCGACCACTTGTCCAGGAGATCCAGTTGGAAGGGCCGAGCATGAAACCTTCTGTACTGTAGAGCATCGTAAGAGGCCATAATCTTCCCCAGAAGGCAAATGCACCGATGAACCGAAACCCGGGCTGGCTTCAGGACATCCCGGACCATTGTTTGTATAACCAATGCTTTCTCCTCCTGAAGAAACACCCTGTGCACTTCCGTGTCGAGGATTATTCCCAGAAAAGAAAATCTCCTGGTCGGCTCCAAATGTGATTTTGGAAGATTCAGGATCCAACCGTGTTCCCTGAGCAGATGAGTCGTGAGAACAATGGACTGCAACAACTTCTCCCTGGACGATGCCTTTATCAGCAGATCGTCCAGATATGGGATTATGTTCACCCCCTGTCTGCGGAGGAGTTCCATCATCTCTGCCATCACCTTGGTGAACATCCTCGGTACTGTGGAGAGGCTGAATGGTAGTGCCTGGAATTGATAATGACTGTCTAACAGTGCAAATCTGAGATAAGCCTGGTGAGGCGGCCAAATCGGAATGTGGAGGTACGCATCCTTGATATCCAGGGATACCAGAAACTCTCCCTCCTCCAGACATGAAATCACTGCTCTGAGAGACTCCATTTTGAATTTGAACACTCTCAGGTAAGGGTTCAATGATTTCAAGTTCAAAATTGGTCTCACCGAACCATCCAGTTTTGGCACCACGAAAAGGTCTGAATAATAACCCTTGTGTTGCATATGAGAACTGGGACAATGACCTGTGACTTTTTCAATTTTAGGATGGCTTCCTGTAGGATGGCCCTGTCTGTCAGCAAAACTGGCAAGCCTGATTTGAAGAATCAGTGAGGCGGGAGTTCTTGAAACTCCAGTCTGTACCCCTGGGACACAATATCCTGTACCCAGGGATCCAGGCCGGGCGACACCTAGACGTGCCTGAAACGTCTGAGTCTCACACCCACCAGCCGTCCTCCAGGCTTTGAGGTCCACCGTCATGCTAAGGATTTTGAGGAACCATAAGCAGGTCTCCTGGGAGCCTGTGGGTGCAGGCTTTTTGGATTTTGCCCGACCACCTCTAAAGAAAGTGGTAGAAGGGTTGGGCCTTTTTGTCTTAGCGGTCCGAAAGGACTGCAGTACAGCTGAAGAAAATGGTTTCTTCGTAGAAGGAGTAGCAGAGAGAAGGAAAGGTGACTTACCCGCGGTTGCCGTGGAAATCAACGCATCCAACGCTTCCCCAAATAGAGCCTGACCTGTGTAGGGTAGGTTCTCCACACTTCTCCTGGATTCCGCGTCTGCAGACCATTGGCGTAGCCAGAGTCCCCTGCGGGCTGAGACCGACATGGAAGATATCCGTGCAGTCAGCGTACCCAGGTCTTTCATGGATTCCACCATGAACCCCACAGAATCCTTTATGTTATGTAAAAACAATTCAATGTCACTTCTATCCATTGTATCCAAATCCTCTAGTAATGTGCCACTTTACTATGGCTTTAGAAATCCATGCACAGGCAATAGTGGGCCTTAACGCCACTCCTAAAGCAGTGTAAATGGATTTAAGCGTAGTGTCAATCTTACGATCAGCCGGTTCTTTTAACGCGGTAGAACCAGGGACAGGTAAAACCACCTTTTTAGACAGGCTGGAGACAGATGCGTCAACAATTGGTGGGTTTCCCATTTTTTTCTATCTTCCTCAGGGAAGGGAAAAGCAACCAGAACTCTTTTTGGGATTTGGAATTTTTTCTCCGGGTTTTCCCAGGATTTTTCAAATATTGCGTTTAATTCTTTAGACGCAGGAAAGGTTAGCGAGGCTTTCTTATTAGTGAAGTAAGCCTCCTCAACCTGCTCAGGTGTGGTGTCATTAATGTTTAGCACATTTCTGATGGCCTCAATCATGAGCTGCACCCCCTTTGCAAGGGATGCCGCCCCCCCTTAGCACATCCCCATCACCGTCTGAATCGGTATCCATGTCATCTTGCATAATTTGGGCAAGTGCACGTTTGTGTGGGAAAATGCTAGGGGATTTTTCAGGAATAGGGACAGTGGCCCTCATTCCGAGTTGATCGCTCGTTAGCTGCTTTTAGCAGCATTGCACACGCTAGGCCGCCGCCCTCTGGGAGTGTATTTTAGCATAGCAGAATTGCGAACAAAAGATTAGCCAGATTAGCCAGCCACTCCCCCGCTTCTCCAGACACTCCTGCGTTTTATCCTGGCACGCCTGCGTTTTTCCGCACACTCCCAGAAAACGGTCAGTTTCCGCCCAGAAACACCCACTTCCTGTCAATCACACTCCGATCACTTCAACGATGAAAATTCTTCGTTCGGCCGTGAGTAAATCTACTAAGTTTTGTGCTAAAATACTTAGCGCATGTGCACTGCGTACCATGCGCACTGCGTACCATGCGCATTCGCATTTTTGCCTTAATCGCTCCGTTGCGAAAATCGGCAACGAGCGAACAACTCGGAATGACCCCCAGAGCCTGACCAAACTGCCATATACTTCTTCAACAGTATTAGCTACCCTAGTAGAGATCTGAGAGATCATTCCTTTGATAGAAGTTAACCACTCAGGTTCAACAATAGGGATCTGAGACAAAGCATTACAATCCTGTGTACATGGAATGGATCCCTCCTGAGAGGAAACATCTTCTGCAGTATAGTCCCTATGTGAGATATTAAACACACACACACACACACACACTCACACACACACACACACACACACACACACACGGAAATGTCAGACACAGTCTCCCCCCAAGTACGCCACAGAGAGACACAGAGATTGGAGCCAACCCACACACAGCGCTTTTTGAGGTAGGAATAATGAAACTACCAGCGCCGTCTGTGTACCTTAATAGAATACACAGACTTTACACAGCTTACTCCTGTTTTGTTCATATGTTTGTAAATCCAGTCATCAGGACACAGAGACATGTGAGTTCACTGCTGTGCTTTTTATTCCATTCCCATCTCCAGACACACTGTACACTGGACCACCCACTTCCCTGCATTCCCCTGGTCCCAGGGACCATCACTAAAGATTCAGGCTTACACCTATTAGTAAGGGAGTGTCTACAAATATTAATACACTAACATCACATCCTCTTTTCTTTAAATATAAGCCCTGTACGCTTCAATTAACCAACGTCATATTAAGAACATCATCTAACACGTTTCAATGAGTCTCTCAGGTCTGCGTATTTCCCTTTTGGGTCTTTCATACACAGTCTGTGTTTCATCTACCATGTTGGACCTTTCTAGAATCGTGGTTTGTTCACCATTATGAGGATCATCATACATGTCAGATGAAGGGTTTTCTTCAGTCATGTTGTCTTCATTATGGTTAGGTTGAGATCTTAAATCCACCTGATTTCTTCTTACTTCCGTTCCATGCTCTGTACGTATAGTATAAGATCTTGGTGCTACTTGTGCTTGCACAATACCTTTCTGCACCCAAATACCTTTCTCGTGATCTCTGAGACGGACTTGGTCACCCGATTTTAGATCAGATAAGCTTTTTGCTCGCCTGTCATGGAACAGTTTCTGTTTCGCCTGTTGACGTTCCTTACTCAGTCTGACCAACGCTGAGTTATGTGTATTAAGCAGTTCATCATGTATCGGGAGATTTGCTCTAATCCTCCTTCCCATCAGCATTTGTGCAGGGGAAAGTCCATTCTGTAAAGGTGTACTGTGGTAGATTAAAAGACTTTTGTAGAAATCTTCTTTACCTTCTTGAGCTTTTTTCATGAGACTCTTTACAGTTTTTACTGAACTTTCCACCAACCCATTTGAGCGTGGATAGTGGGGACTTGACGTAGTATGGACAAATTCCCACTCATCAGCAAATTGTCTAAATTCAGCACTGGAAAACTGAGGACCATTGTCAGTGAACACTTCCATAGGAACACCATGCCTTGCAAAGATTGACTTCATGCAATTGATTACGGCTTTACTAGTAGTTGTATGTAGTGTCTTCACCTCAGGGTAGTTAGAGTAATAATCAGTCACGAAAATGTAAGTTTTCCCATTACAATCAAACAAATCTGCGCCAACTTTCTGGTACGGTCTCTCTGGCACTGCGTGAGGACTCAGTGGCTCAACTTGTTGTTTCAGTCTATACGTAAGACATAATTCACATGTAGCTGTAGTCTGTGCTATGTCTTGGTTCATTCTTGGCCAATACATAACTTCACGCGCTCTTCGCTTACATTTTTCTTCTCCTAAGTGGCCTTCATGTATCTTGCACAGCATAGTTTTTCTTAGTCGTGCAGGTATGACAAACCTATTGCCTTTGTAAATAATACCATCGACAACTGTAAGGTCACTGCGGTACATCCAATAATCATGGATAGACAGCGGGCACGCATGTTTTTCTGCTGGCCAACCTTTCAGAATGATATCTTTCAACACTTTCATTGTGTCATCTGTCTCAGTTTCTTTCCTAATCTGTTCTTGTCTTGCAAGAGACACTGGTAGAGAAGCTACGATCAAATTAACATAGGCTTCTATCTCTTCATCCATCAGACTTTTGGAACCTTCACTTTTGTCCACAGCACGAGAAAGTGTATCAGCAATGTACATGTATTTGCCGGGACAGTTCAGCAAGTGTACATCATATTTCTGTAGTCTGATAAGCATTCGTTGAATTCTCATGGGACAGTCATGTAATGATTTAGTCATGATAGCTATCAATGGCTTGTGGTCAGTTTCCACTGTAAATGTTTGACCATACACAAACTGATGAAATCGCTCACATGCATATGTGATTGCTAGAAGTTCTTTTTCTATCTGAGCATACCTTGTTTCAGAACTTGTCAGTGCTCCTGATGCATAGATTACTGGTTGCCATGTATCATCATGTTCTTGTAACAGCACTGAGCCTAGGCCAAATTGCGAAGCATCTGCTGAAATTCTTATTCTTTTCGCAGGATCAAAGAATTTTAGCACTGGTTGCTCTGTATTGATCTGTTTCAAGTTTTGCCAACTTTCTTCTTGTTCTTGTGACCACATCCACTCGTTATCTTTGTCCAACAACCATCTAAGAGAGGCTGTTCGTTCAGAGAGTTGAGAAATAAACTTTCCTAAGTAAGTAATCATTCCTAGGAATCTTCTGACGTCGTCTTTGTTGTTAGGATGTTCCATGTTCACTATGGCTGATATTTTCCTTGGGTCTGGTTTTACACTTTGATCCGAGACCACGTCGCCCATAAAGGTAAGTGTATTCACGCCAAATTCACATTTGTCCTTGTTTAGCTTTAGATTCACTTTCTTGACAAGTTCCATTACTTGTCTCAATCTAGAATCATGTTCTTCCTTTGTAGATCCCCAGACAATAATGTCATCCATCATTGTTTCAACACCTGGAATATGTTCAAAAATCATGTGTATCTTTTTGTGATATACTTCTGGAGCAGACAATATTCCATATGGTAGTCGAAGAAATCTGTATCGACCTTCTGGTGTGTTAAATGTACAAAGCTTTGAACTGGCCTCATCTAGCTTCATTTGGCAGAATCCTGAAGACGCGTCCAATTTACTGAACCATTTTGCTCCCGCAAATTGCGACATGATTTCATCTCTGGTTGGTAGTTTGAAATGTTCTCGTTTAATAGCTTTGTTTAAATCTCTGGGGTCTAGACATATTCGGAGTTGTCCATTTTTCTTTTCAACAATTACTAAGGAGCTTACCCATTCAGTAGGCTCATCAACTTTCTGTATCACACCCAAGGCTTCCATGCGATTTAACTCTTGTTTCAGTATTTCTCAGCACAAACGGCACTTTTCTACAGGGGTGTATCACTGAAGAAACTTGCGTGTCTATATTTATTTTATGCTCTCCAGGCAAACAACCTAGACCTTCAAACAAGTCTCTGTATTCTGTAAACATCGATTTGCAGTCATCTTCTACTTGTGATGTCACCATAAAAACTTTCTTTAGCAAGCTTAGTTTCTCACAGGAACTTAATCCTAGAGTCGGTGACACATTTTTATCCACAATCAGTAGAGATGTTTTAAACTGTTGTCCCTTATATTTCAGTGTCACTAAGCTTGTACCTTTCACAGGAATTTCCTCCCCAGTGTACCCTGCAACTTTCACTTTGGCTGGGTGAATTTTAGGTTTTACTCTAAAAGTCTTATAGTCTTGAAATGATATTAAATTCACCTGCGCACCAGTATCAAGCTTAAAGGGAATGACAATCTCGTTCACAGTTAAAGGGACAATCCATTCTTTCTTATCTGCACTGCAAAGTTCAATGCAATCCACAAAGAATTCATCTGTTTGTTTAACAGCATGCACTTTGGTTGTTTTACTTTTAATTTTACAGCATTTGGCAAAGTGATTAAGTCTACCACATTTCATGCAGGTTTTACCATAAGCAGGGCACATTTTAGGATTGTGAGCATTTCCACATCTACTACACATTTCCTTATTAGACAGTGGCTTAGACTGCTTCATTATTGAGAATGGAAGTTTGCTTGGCTCTGTTTTCTGCACTACATGCACATCAGCATCAACTTCCTTGTGTAACTTTTTGGCTTGAAATCTAGTTATTTCTGCAGATCTACACATAGTCACTGCCTTTTCTAGTGTTAGGTATTGCTCTCTCAGCAATCTCTCTTTGAGTCCATTATCAGGTATTCCACAGACAATACGATCTCTAATCAGTGAATCCTTTAAATCACCAAACTCACAGGTTTTACTGAGTGATTGCAGCTCTGTAACATACTGATCAAATCCATCTACAGACTTCTGATCACATGTGAAAAAATAAGAATTTACTTACCGATAATTCTATTTCTCATAGTCCGTAGTGGATGCTGGGACTCCGTAAGGACCATGGGGAATAGCGGCTCCGCAGGAGACTGGGCACAAAAGTAAAAGCTTGAACTAGCTGGTGTGCACTGGCTCCTCCCCCTATGACCCTCCTCCAAGCCTCAGTTAGGATACTGTGCTCGGACGAGCGTACATAATAAGGAAGGATATTGAATCCCGGGTAAGACTCATACCAGCCACACCAATCACACCGTACAACCTGTGATCTGAACCCAGTTAACAGTATGATAAACGAAGTAGCCTCTGAAAAGATGGCTCACAACAATAATAACCCGAATTTTGTAACAATAACTATATACAAGTATTGCAGACAATCCGCACTTGGGATGGGCGCCCAGCATCCACTACGGACTATGAGAAATAGAATTATCGGTAAGTAAATTCTTATTTTCTCTTACGTCCTAAGTGGATGCTGGGACTCCGTAAGGACCATGGGGATTATACCAAAGCTCCCAAACGGGCGGGAGAGTGCGGATGACTCTGCAGCACCGAATGAGAGAACTCCAGGTCCTCCTCAGCCAGGGTATCAAATTTGTAGAATTTAGCAAACGTGTTTGCCCCTGACCAAGTAGCTGCTCGGCAAAGTTGTAAAGCCGAGACCCCTCGGGCAGCCGCCCAAGATGAGCCCACCTTCCTTGTGGAATGGGCTTTTACAGATTTTGGCTGTGGCAGGCCTGCCACAGAATGTGCAAGCTGAATTGTACTACAAATCCAACGAGCAATCGTCAGCTTAGAAGCAGGAGCACCCAGCTTGTTGGGTGCATACAGGATAAACAGCGAGTCAGATTTCCTGACTCCAGCCGTCCTGGAAATATATATTTTCAGGGCCCTGACTACGTCCAGTAACTTGGAGTCCTCCAAGTCCCTAGTAGCCGCAGGCACCACAATAGGCTGGTTCACGTGAAACGCTGAAACCACCTTTGGGAGAAATTGAGGACGAGTCCTCTATTCTGCCCTATCCGTGTGAAAAATCAGGTAAGGGCTTTTATAAGATAAAGCCGCCAATTCTGAGACACGCCTGGCTGAAGCCAGGGCTAACAGCATTACCACCTTCCATGTGAGATATTTTAATTCCACAGTGGTGAGTGGTTCAAACCAATGTGATTTTAGGAACCCCAAAACCACATTGAGATCCCAAGGTGCCACCGGGGGCACAAAAGGAGGCTGTATATGCAGTACCCCTTTGACAAACGTCTGGACTTCAGGCACTGAAGCCAGTTCTTTTTGGAAGAAAATCGACAGGGCCGAAATGTGAACCTTAATGGACCCTAATTTTAGGCCCATAGACAGTCCTGTTTGCAGGAAATGTAGGAAGCGACCCAGTTGAAATTCCTCTGTAGGGGCCTCTTTGGCCTCACACCACGCAACATATTTTCGCCAAATGCGGTGATAATGTTTCGCGGTTACATCCTTCCTGGCCTTTATCAGGATAGGGATGACTTCTTCTGGAATGCCTTTTTCCTTCAGGATCCGGCGTTCAACCGCCATGCCGTCAAACGCAGCCGCGGTAAGTCTTGGAACAGACAAGGTCCCTGCTGGAGCAGGTCCTTTCTTAGAGGTAGAGGCCACGGGTCCTCCGTGAGCATCTCTTGAAGTTCCGGGTACCAAGTCCTTCTTGGCCAATCCGGAACCACGAGTATAGTTCTTACTCCTCTCCTTTTTATGATTCTCAGTACTTTTGGTATGAGAGGCAGAGGAGGGAACACATACACTGACTGGTACACCCATGGTGTTACCAGAGCGTCCACCGCTATTGCCTGAGGGTCCCTTGACCTGGCGCAATATCTGTCTAGTTTTTTGTTGAGACGGGACGCCATCATGTCCACCTTTGGTTTTTCCCAACGGTTTACCATCTCTTGGAAGACTTCTGGATGAAGTCCCCACTCCCCCGGGTGAAGGTCGTGTCTGCTGAGGAAGTCCGCTTCCCAGTTGTCCACTCCCGGAATGAACACTGCTGACAGTGCTATCACGTGATTCTCCGCCCAGCGAAGAATCCTTGCAGCTTCTGCCATCGCCCTCCTGCTTCTCGTGCCACCCTGTCTGTTTACGTGGGCGACTGACGTGATGTTGTCCGATTGGATCAATACCGCCTGACCCTGAAGCAGGGGTTTTGCTTGACTTAGGGCATTGTAAATGGCCCTTAGTTCCAGAATGTTTATATGAAGAGATGTTTCCATGCTTGACCACAAGCCCTGGAAATTTTGTCCCTGTGTGACTGCTCCCCAGCCTCTCAGGCTGGCATCTGTAGTCACCAGGATCCAATCCTGAATGCCGAATCTGCGGCCCTCTAGTAGATGAGCACTCTGCAGCCACCACAGAAGAGACACCCTTGTCCTTGGCGACAGGGTTATCCGCTGATGCATCTGAAGATGCGATCCGGACCATTTGTCCAGAAGATCCCACTGAAACGTTCTTGCATGGAATCTTCCGAATGGAATCGCTTCGTAAGAAGCCACCATTTTTCCCAGGACCCTCGTGCACTGATGCACTGACACCTGGCCTGGTTTTAGGAGATTCCTGACTAGCTCGGATAACTCCCTGGCCTTCTCCTCTGGGAGAAACACCTTTTTCTGGACTGTGTCCAGAATCATTCCTAGGAACAGGAGACGTGTCGTTGGAATCAGCTGCGATTTTGGAATATTTAGAATCCACCCGTGCTGACGTAACACTAACTGAGATAGTGCTACTCCGACTTCTAACTGTTCCCTGGACCTTGCCCTTATCAGGAGATCGTCCAAGTAAGGGATAATTAAAACGCCTTTTCTTCGAAGAAGAATCATCATTTCGGCCATTACCTTGGTAAAGACCCGAGGTGCCGTGGACAATCCAAACGGCAGCGTCTGAAACTGATAATGACAGTTTTGTACTACAAACCTGAGGTACCCTTGGTGAGAAGGGTAGATTGGGACGTGGAGATAAGCATCTTTGATGTCCAGAGACACCATATAGTCCCCTTCTTCCAGGTTTGCTATCACTGCTCTGAGTGACTCCATCTTGAATTTGAACCTCTTTATGTAAGTGCTCAAGGATTTTAGATTTAAAATTGGTCTCACCGAGCCGTCCGGCTTCGGTACCACAAACAGCGTGGAATAATACCCCTTTCCCTGTTGTAGGAGAGGTACCTTGATTATCACCTGCTGGGAATACAGCTTGTGAATGGCTTCCAAAACTGCCTCCCTGTCGGAGGGAGACTTTGGTAGAGCAGACTTCAGGAACCGGCGAGGCTGAGACGTCTCGAATTCCAGTTTGTACCCCTGTGATACTACCTGCAGAATCCAGGGGTCCACTTGCGAGTGAGCCCACTGCGCGTTGAAATTTTTGAGACGGGCCCCCACCGTGTCCGAGTCCGCTTGTAAAGCTCCAGCGTCATGCTGAAGACTTGGCAGAAGCAGAGGAGGGCTTCTGCTCCTGGGAAGAGGCTGCCTGGTGCAGTCTTTTTCCTCTTCCTCTGCCCCGGGGCAGAAATGAGTGGCCTTTTGCCCGCCTGTACTTATGGGAACGAAAGGACTGAGTTTGAAAAGACGGTGTCTTTTTCTGCTGAGAGGTGACCTGGGGTAAAAAGGTGGACTTTCCGGCCGTTGCCGTGGCCACCAGGTCCGATAGACCGGCCCCAAATAACTCCTCCCCTTTAAACGGCAATACTTCCATATGTCGTTTGGAATCCGCATCCCCTGACCACTGTCGCGTCCATAACGCTCTTCTGGCAGAAATGGACATAGCACTCACTCTTGATGCCAGGGTGCAAATATCCCTCTGTGCATCACGCATATATAGTAATGCATCCTTCAAATGCTCTATAGTTAGTAATATACTGTCCCTATCCAGGGTATCAATGTTTTCAGTCAGGGAATCCGACCACGCCACTCCAGCACTGCACATCCAGGCTGATGCGATTGCTGGTCGCAGTATAACACCAGTATGTGTGTATATACCCTTCAGGATATTTTCCAGCCTTCTATCCGCTGGTTCTTTGAGGGCGGCCGTATCAGGAGACGGTAACGCTACTTGTTTAGATAAACGTGTGAGCGCTTTATCTACTCTAGGGGGTGTTTCCCAACGCGCCCTAACCTCTGGCGGGAAAGGGTATAGTGCCAATAATTTATTAGAAATTAGCACTTTTTTATCGGGGGAAACCCACGCTTTATCACACACCTCATTTAATTCATCTGACTCAGGAAAAGCTACTGGTAGTTTTTTTACTCCCCACATAATACCCTTCTTTGTGGTACTTGTAGTGTCAGAAATGTTCAATGTGTCGACCCACTGAGGTAACGGGCGTTTTATCGCCCCTGACGGTGTCTGAGACGCCTGGACAGGCACTAATTGATTTGTCGGCTGTCTCATGTCGTCAACTGTTTTTTGTAAAGTGCTGACATTGTCACGTAGTTCTTTTAATACAACCATCCAGTCAGGTGTCGACTCCCTAGGGGGTGACATCACTAATACAGGCAATTGCTCTGCTTCCACATCATTTTCCTCCTCATACATGTCGACACAATCGTACCGACACCCAGCACACACACAGGGAATGCTCTGATAGAGGACAGGACCCCACTAGCCCTTTGGGGAGACAGAGGGAGAGTTTGCCAGCACACACCAGAGCGCTATATATATATATATATATATAGGGATAACCTTATATAAGTGTTACTCCCTTTTATAGCTGCTGTTTATAATTTAGCTGCCAATAGTGCCCCCCCTCTCTCGTTTTTACCCTGATTCTGTAGGGACTGCAGGGGAGAGTCAGGGAGCCGTCCTTCCAGCGGAACTGTGAGGGAAAATGGCGCTTGTGTGCTGAGGAGATAGGCTCCGCCCCTTCACGACGGCCTTATCTCCCGCTTTTTTCTGGAAAACTGGCAGGGGTTAAATACATCCATATAGCCCAGGAGCTATATGTGATGTATTTCTTTTGCCATCCTAAGGTATTTCTGTTTTTATTGCGTCTCAGGGCGCTCCCCCCCAGCGCCCTGCACCCTCAGTGACCGGAGTGTGAAGTGTGCTGAGAGCAATGGCGCACAGCTGCAGTGCTGTGCGCTACCTTAGTTGAAGACAGGAACGTCTTCTGCCGCCGATTTCACCACACCTCTTCGTTCTTCTGGCTCTGTAAGGGGGCCGGCGGCGCGGCTCCGGGACCCATCCAGGCTGAACCTGTGATCGCCCCTCTGGAGCTAATGTCCAGTAGCCTAAGAAACCCAGTCCACTCTGCACGCAGGTGAGTTCGTTTCTTCTCCCCTTAGTCCCACGATGCAGTGAGCCTGTTGCCAGCAGGACTCACTGAAAATAAAAAACCTAAAATAAACTTTTACTCTAAGCAGCTCAGGAGAGCCACCTAGCATGCACCCTTCTCGTTCGGACACAAAAATCTAACTGAGGCTTGGAGGAGGGTCATAGGGGGAGGAGCCAGTGCACACCAGCTAGTTCAAGCTTTTACTTTTGTGCCCAGTCTCCTGCGGAGCCGCTATTCCCCATGGTCCTTACGGAGTCCCAGCATCCACTTAGGACGTAAGAGAAACTTATATCTTTCATATGTCACATTTTTCCTTGGCACAAAGTAATCTTCAAACTTTTGCATTATAGAAGATAGCACCATATTCTGCCCCTCAGCAAACTGAAAACTATTATAAATGTCCAGCACATCCTCTCCTATCACATGGAGGAAATGGATGCCTTCTTTTTGTCAGTCTCTGAATCAGCTCCACATGCAGCAAGATATATATTAAACCTTTGCTTAAATCTTTTCCAGTTTTCAGACAAGTTACCAGACATCAGCATGCCGGTTGGAGGAGCTAGTTTATCCATGGTTACTCACTGTTTGAAGATAGGAGCACACGGCAGGTTTTGCAGACACTGAGTATCACAGCCTTACAGACTTCTGCAGGATTCTTTCACACTCTGAGAGCACTAGCAGTCCAAGTTAAACTTCTTCTGACACCATGTTTTGCTCATATGTTTGTAAATCCAGTCATCAGGACACAGAGACATGTGAGTTCACTGCTGTGCTTTTTATTCCATTCCCAACTCCAGGCACACTGCACAATAGACCACCCACTTCCCAGCATTCCCCTGGTCCCAGGGACCATCACTAAAGATTCAGGCTTACACCTATTAGTAAGGGAGTGTCTACAAATATTAATACACTAACATCACAACTCCCACCCCCCCATCCTTCTACAACCCTCTGGTACTGCACAGGATAGCTGGAGTTGCTTGGAGGGGCAGCTCTCCCTGTCAGCGTCTGTTGTACAGGAACTGCAGGCAGGAAAATGGCGCTGAACACTGCTGGGTCCGCTCTGAGGAGAAGCAACTCCCTCCGAACATGGCGCTGCTTCCCGCTCTTCATTATATTATACTGCCCTGAGGATTTCTGCTGGCAGCGATCCGGGAACCCTGACAGGCTTGCTGACCAGTTTAGGGTATAGGCGCTGGCTCAGGGCACCCCTCACGGCGCCGCACTATGTACCGCTGAGCCCTGGAGTGCAGTTAGTACTGCGCTCCCTACCCTATTGCCGCCATTTTCACACTGGTTCTCTGCTTGCCAAGGGGGCCGGTGACTCACTCGCCATCAAAGTCTTCTGGCTTTATAAGGGGGTGGCGGCGTGCTGCGGGAGTGAGCGGTCGCCTGGAGCGGCTAATGATCAGCACCCTCAGGAGCTCAATGTCCTGTCAGTGGAGATAGTGGCTCAGACCCCGCAGGGCGAACACTACTCCCCACCTTAGTCCCACGAAGCAGGGAGGCTGTTGCCAGCAGCCTCCCTGTATAATAATAAACTCTAAAAAACCTTTTTACTAGAGAAACTTTGGAGAGCTCCCTTAGCTGTGACTGGCTCCTCCGGGCACATTTTCTAAACTGAGTCTGGTAGGAGAGGCATAGAGGGAGGAGCCAGGCCACACTCTCAAACTCTTAAAGTGCCAGTGGCTCCTAGTGGACCCATCTATACCCCATGGTACTAATGTGGACCCCAACATCCTCTAGGACGTAAGAAAAAAATTGTAAATTACCAAGTAGGCGACCGAAACGTGGACTGGGGGGTGCGTGGTTGGCTGTGCTTGTGCAATCGAAATATAATTAGTAGTGCATGTTATTAATTGCTGTAAAAGGAGCAGTGCCAGCAGACTGCATGGATGTTTGAGAGCGGCTGCCTATGCACAATTCATATATAAGGTGTCGGGAGACCTGCAACCCCACTGGTTTTATTCTTTGTAGGATTATTGTGGCTGGTGGCAGAGATATAAACGTGTCAGCAGACCTGCAACCATTGTGGGTTCCTGACAGTCACATACAGTCAATCACTTTGCGAATAAATCCACTCTGCAACTGGCGAATTGTTCACATTGAGACTTGGCTGAGTACAATACATCGACCCACTTTTTTTAGTGAATCATTTCCAAAAATTATTTTTGGTCTAATTTTTTTATTTTACATTTTTGAAATTACTTTTTTTTCCTGCTTAGGGCAGGAGCTCCACGAAGTGCCATGCAAAAACCACGGGCCCAACCCAGGCAGTGTTCTCAGGAGGCTACCACCGGAGCAAAGGACACATTCACTGTAAGTCGTTGTGCACTTCGTGCTGCAGGGGAAACAGAGGGGGCCAGGCAAGCCAGGGGAATGAAATTATATATGCATTCGGCACTCCAGTTAGTTATTCAAAATAAATGCCCGGTGCCTTCTCAAGTAGGGAATTCCCCTGAATCATATGCAAATGCAAACATGAACGAGCGGCACTCACAGGACTTACATAAATGAATGGGACCTCAACCCATCAATTGCAATTGATGGGTTGAGGTCCCATTCATTTATGTAAGTCCTGTGAGTGCCGCTCGTTCATGTTTGCATATATATATATATATATATATATATATATATATACATATTATAAAAAATTTTTCACAGAAGTATATTATGTAACCCTTCTTTCTTTTTTTCTTTCAATTTTTTTTACACATACATACATACATACATACATACATACATATATATATATATATATACTAGATTGGCCAACCATTCAGTAGTTTCCTGAGTGCACCTATAGTCTTGGACCAGCTAATATATCTATATGTATAATGTGAATTTGGCTCATACTGTGTGGTGTAATGTGAATTTTGGTTCGTACCGTGTGGCATAATGGAATGTGGATCATACCGTGTAAATAATGTGAATTTTGTCTCATACCATGTGACATATTGCAAATTTTGGTTCATACTGTGGGCATAATGTGGATAAGGGGCACTACTGTCAATAGCTGGTGAGCCTGGTGACGTGTGACAAATGCTGGTGTCCTGCGGAGGAGGGGTCTCATGGCATAGAAAGAGGCCATTGTGGCTCTGATGGCACATGTTTACATTTTAAACTCTGCTTGTGTTATATTAAAACTCAAATGTTTGGTCCCCTAAATCTCCTGTACTTTTCAGAGTGGCCCACTCAAAATCAGGGTGTAGGTGCTGGGGGGTGCAAGGGGTGGTGCCTTGCACCCCCCAGCACCTACACCCTGGTGCTGAGGGGTGCAAGGGGTGGTGGTGCCCACCACTCTCTAGTCCTGCCACTGGTCAGGGATAGGTTGGGGAAGTGTAAGCAGCGATATGGTGCAGCGGCAGCTAGTACTCAGGGTTATGCCATAGCAGACAGTCAGTACCGGACAGTGGTCGCACCATTATGTTTCATTTTATTTCTCTGGGGTGTATTATATCTACTTTCTTATTAGGAACTAGGGAGAAATGAGATTAAGCCATGTGATTTTATGGAGCAAATGTAAAATAGTGCTAGACACGCCAAAAAGGTGGTGCACCCCCTAATAAAATTAGCTGTGCATGCCTATGCTGACAGTTTTACACACACTGCCTCTATTTCTGGCTTATGAAGAGCTGCAGGAATAATAGTGAGCAGGATTTCCAACGCTGTTATATTATAAGACACATTGATTCAGAGGTGGAAGCAGTTGTGAGAACGGCTGTTAGGAGTGATAATCAGCAAACTACGTATGGGCAGCCCAGTGGAAATACTTACACGTTAAAAAGTGCAATGGTGTATGCATTTGCATTAGGGATGAGCGGGTTCGGTTCCTCTGAATCCGAACCCGCCCGAACTTCAGCTTTTTTCCACGGGTCCGAGCAGGCTCGGATCCTCCCGCCTTGCTCGGTTAACCCGAGCACGCCCGAACGTCATCATCCCGCTGTCGGATTCTCGCGAGACTCGGACTCTATATAAGGAGCCGCGCGTCGCCGCCATTTTCACACGTGCATTGAGAGTCATAGGGAGAGGACGTGGCTGGCGTCCTCTCCGTTTAGAGAAGAGAGAGACACAGTATTTTGGGGATCATTATTAGGAGGAGTACTACTATACTGTATACTACTCAGACACAGTATTTTGGGGAGCATTATTAGGAGGAGTACTACTATACTGTATACTACTCTACTACTTGCTGAAGTGATATTTATAGAGTCATAGGGAGAGGACGTGGCTGGCGTCCTCTCCGTTTAGAGAAGAGAGAGACACAGTATTTTGGGGAGCATTATTAGGAGGAGTACTACTATACTGTATACTACTCAGACACAGTATTTTGGGGAGCATTATTAGGAGGAGTACTACTATACTGTATACTACTCTACTACTTGCTGAAGTGATATTTATAGAGTCATAGGGAGAGGACGTGGCTGGCGTCCTCTCCGTTTAGAGAAGAGAGAGACACAGTATTTTGGGGAGCATTATTAGGAGGAGTACTACTATACTGTATATTACTCTACTACTTGCTGAAGTGATATTTATAGAGTCATAGGGAGAGGACGTGGCTGGCGTCCTCTCCGTTTAGAGAAGAGAGAGACACAGTATTTTGGGGAGCATTATCAGGAGGAGTACTACTATACTGTATACTACTCTACTACTTGCTGAAGTGATATTTATAGAGTCATAGGGAGAGGACGTGGCTGGCGTCCTCTCCGTTTAGAGAAGAGAGAGACACAGTATTTTGGGGAGCATTATCAGGAGGAGTACTACTATACTGTATACTACTCTACTACTTGCTGAAGTGATATTTATAGAGTCATAGGGAGAGGACGTGGCTGGCGTCCTCTCCGTTTAGAGAAGAGAGAGACACAGTATTTTGGGGATCATTATTAGGAGGAGTACTACTATACTGTATACTACTCAGACACAGTATTTTGGGGAGCATTATTAGGAGGAGTACTACTATACTGTATACTACTCTACTACTTGCTGAAGTGATATTTATAGAGTCATAGGGAGAGGACGTGGCTGGCGTCCTCTCCGTTTAGAGAAGAGAGAGACACAGTATTTTGGGGAGCATTATTAGGAGGAGTACTACTATACTGTATACTACTCAGACACAGTATTTTGGGGAGCATTATTAGGAGGAGTACTACTATACTGTATACTACTCTACTACTTGCTGAAGTGATATTTATAGAGTCATAGGGAGAGGACGTGGCTGGCGTCCTCTCCGTTTAGAGAAGAGAGAGACACAGTATTTTGGGGAGCATTATTAGGAGGAGTACTACTATACTGTATACTACTCTACTACTTGCTGAAGTGATATTTATAGAGTCATAGGGAGAGGACGTGGCTGGCGTCCTCTCCGTTTAGAGAAGAGAGAGACACAGTATTTTGGGGAGCATTATCAGGAGGAGTACTACTATACTGTATACTACTCTACTACTTGCTGAAGTGATATTTATAGAGTCATAGGGAGAGGACGTGGCTGGCGTCCTCTCCGTTTAGAGAAGAGAGAGACACAGTATTTTGGGGAGCATTATTAGGAGGAGTACTACTACTATACTGTATACTACTCTACTACTTGCTGAAGTGATATTTATAGAGTCATAGGGAGAGGACGTGGCTGGCGTCCTCTCCGTTTAGAGAAGAGAGAGACACAGTATTTTGGGGAGCATTATTAGGAGGAGTACTACTATACTGTATACTACTATACTACTTGCTGAAGTGATATTTATAGAGTCATAGGGAGAGGACGTGGCTGGCGTCCTCTCCGTTTAGAGAAGAGAGAGACACAGTATACTATTTTGGGGAGCATTATTAGGAGGAGTACTACTATACTGTATACTACTCTACTACTTGCTGAAGTGATATTTATAGAGTCATAGGGAGAGGACGTGGCTGGCGTCCTCTCCGTTTAGAGAAGAGAGAGACACAGTATTTTGGGGAGCATTATTAGGAGGAGTACTACTATACTGTATACTACTATACTACTTGCTGAAGTGATATTATAGAGTCATAGGGGGAGAGGACGTGGCTGGCGTCCTCTCCGTTTAGAGAAGAGAGAGACACAGTATTTTGGGGAGCATTATTAGGAGGAGTACTACTATACTGTATACTACTCAGACACAGTATTTTGGGGAGCATTATTAGGAGGAGTACTACTATACTGTATACTACTCTACTACTTGCTGAAGTGATATTTATAGAGTCATAGGGAGAGGACGTGGCTGGCGTCCTCTCCGTTTAGAGAAGAGAGAGACACAGTATTTTGGGGAGCATTATTAGGAGGAGTACTACTATACTGTATACTACTCTACTACTTGCTGAAGTGATATTTATAGAGTCATAGGGAGAGGACGTGGCTGGCGTCCTCTCCGTTTAGAGAAGAGAGAGACACAGTATACTATTTTGGGGAGCATTATTAGGAGGAGTACTACTATACTGTATACTACTATACTACTTGCTGAAGTGATATTTATAGAGTCATAGGGAGAGGACGTGGCTGGCGTCCTCTCCGTTTAGAGAAGAGAGAGACACAGTATACTATTTTGGGGAGCATTATTAGGAGGAGTACTACTATACTGTATACTACTATACTACTTGCTGAAGTGATATTTATAGAGTCAAAGGGGGAGAGGACGTGGCTGGCGTCCTCTCCGTTTAGAGAAGAGAGAGACACAGTATTTTGGGGAGCATTATTAGGAGGAGTACTACTATACTGTATACTACTCTACTACTTGCTGAAGTGATATTTATAGAGTCATAGGGAGAGGACGTGGCTGGCGTCCTCTCCGTTTAGAGAAGAGAGAGACACAGTATACTATTTTGGGGAGCATTATTAGGAGGAGTACTACTATACTGTATACTACTATACTACTTGCTGAAGTGATATTTATAGAGTCATAGGGAGAGGACGTGGCTGGCGTCCTCTCCGTTTAGAGAAGAGAGAGACACAGTATTTTGGGGAGCATTATTAGGAGGAGTACTACTATACTGTATACTACTATACTACTTGCTGAAGTGATATTATAGAGTCATAGGGGGAGAGGACGTGGCTGGCGTCCTCTCCGTTTAGAGAAGAGAGAGACACAGTATTTTGGGGAGCATTATTAGAAGGGGTACTACTATACTGTATACTACTATACTACTTGCTGAAGTGATATTTATAGAGTCATAGGGAGAGGACGTGGCTGGCGTCCTCTCCGTTTAGAGAAGAGAGAGACACAGTATACTATTTTGGGGAGCATTATTAGGAGGAGTACTACTATACTGTATACTACTATACTACTTGCTGAAGTGATATTTATAGAGTCATAGGGAGAGGACATGGCTGGCGTCCTCTCCGTTTAGAGAAGAGAGAGACACAGTATTTTGGGGAGCATTATTAGGATGAGTACTACTATACTGTATACTACTATACTACTTGCTGAAGTGATATTATAGAGTCATAGGGGGAGAGGACGTGGCTGGCGTCCTCTCCGTTTAGAGAAGAGAGAGACACAGTATTTTGGGGAGCATTATTAGGAGGAGTACTACTATACTGTATACTACTATACTACTTGCTGAAGTGATATTATAGAGTCATAGGGGGAGAGGACGTGGCTGGCGTCCTCTCCGTTTAGAGAAGAGAGAGACACAGTATTTTGGGGAGCATTATTAGGAGGAGTACTACTATACTGTATACTACTCAGACACAGTATTTTGGGGAGCATTATTAGGAGGAGTACTACTATACTGTATACTACTCTACTACTTGCTGAAGTGATATTTATAGAGTCATAGGGAGAGGACGTGGCTGGCGTCCTCTCCGTTTAGAGAAGAGAGAGACACAGTATTTTGGGGAGCATTATTAGGAGGAGTACTACTATACTGTATACTACTCTACTACTTGCTGAAGTGATATTTATAGAGTCATAGGGAGAGGACGTGGCTGGCGTCCTCTCCGTTTAGAGAAGAGAGAGACACAGTATACTATTTTGGGGAGCATTATTAGGAGGAGTACTACTATACTGTATACTACTATACTACTTGCTGAAGTGATATTTATAGAGTCATAGGGAGAGGACGTGGCTGGCGTCCTCTCCGTTTAGAGAAGAGAGAGACACAGTATACTATTTTGGGGAGCATTATTAGGAGGAGTACTACTATACTGTATACTACTATACTACTTGCTGAAGTGATATTTATAGAGTCATAGGGGGAGAGGACGTGGCTGGCGTCCTCTCCGTTTAGAGAAGAGAGAGACACAGTATTTTGGGGAGCATTATTAGGAGGAGTACTACTATACTGTATACTACTCTACTACTTGCTGAAGTGATATTTATAGAGTCATAGGGAGAGGACGTGGCTGGCGTCCTCTCCGTTTAGAGAAGAGAGAGACACAGTATACTATTTTGGGGAGCATTATTAGGAGGAGTACTACTATACTGTATACTACTATACTACTTGCTGAAGTGATATTTATAGAGTCATAGGGAGAGGACGTGGCTGGCGTCCTCTCCGTTTAGAGAAGAGAGAGACACAGTATTTTGGGGAGCATTATTAGGAGGAGTACTACTATACTGTATACTACTATACTACTTGCTGAAGTGATATTATAGAGTCATAGGGGGAGAGGACGTGGCTGGCGTCCTCTCCGTTTAGAGAAGAGAGAGACACAGTATTTTGGGGAGCATTATTAGAAGGAGTACTACTATACTGTATACTACTATACTACTTGCTGAAGTGATATTTATAGAGTCATAGGGAGAGGACGTGGCTGGCGTCCTCTCCGTTTAGAGAAGAGAGAGACACAGTATACTATTTTGGGGAGCATTATTAGGAGGAGTACTACTATACTGTATACTACTATACTACTTGCTGAAGTGATATTTATAGAGTCATAGGGAGAGGACATGGCTGGCGTCCTCTCCGTTTAGAGAAGAGAGAGACACAGTATTTTGGGGAGCATTATTAGGAGGAGTACTACTATACTGTATACTACTATACTACTTGCTGAAGTGATATTATAGAGTCATAGGGGGAGAGGACGTGGCTGGCGTCCTCTCAGTTTAGAGAAGAGAGAGACACAGTATTTTGGGGAGCATTATTAGGAGGAGTACTACTATACTGTATACTACTATACTACTTGCTGAAGTGATATTTATAGAGTCATAGGGAGAGGACGTGGCTGGCGTCCTCTCCGTTTAGAGAAGAGAGAGACACAGTATTTTGGGGAGCATTATTAGGAGGAGTACTACTATACTGTATACTAATATACTACTTGCTGAAGTGATATTATAGAGTCATAGGGGGAGAGGACGTGGCTGGCGTCCTCTCCGTTTAGAGAAGAGAGAGACACAGTATTTTGGGGAGCATTATTAGGAGGAGTACTACTATACTGTATACTACTATACTACTTGCTGAAGTGATATTTATAGAGTCATAGGGAGAGGACGTGGCTGGCGTCCTCTCCGTTTAGAGAAGAGAGAGACACAGTATACTATTTTGGGGAGCATTATTAGGAGGAGTACTACTATACTGTATACTACTATACTACTTGATGAAGTGATATTTATAGAGTCATAGGGAGAGGACGTGGCTGGCGTCCTCTCCGTTTAGAGAAGAGAGAGACACAGTATTTTGGGGAGCATTATTAGGAGGAGTACTACTATACTGTATACTACTATACAACTTGCTGAAGTGATATTTATAGAGTCATAGGGGGAGAGGACGTGGCTGGCGTCCTCTCCGTTTAGAGAAGAGAGAGACACAGTATTTTGGGGAGCATTATTAGGAGGAGTACTACTATACTGTATACTACTCTACTACTTGCTGAAGTGATATTTATAGAGTCATAGGGAGAGGACGTGGCTGGCGTCCTCTCCGTTTAGAGAAGAGAGAGACACAGTATACTATTTTGGGGAGCATTATTAGGAGGAGTACTACTATACTGTATACTACTATACTACTTGCTGAAGTGCTATTTATAGAGTCATAGGGAGAGGACGTGGCTGGCGTCCTCTCCGTTTAGAGAAGAGAGAGACACAGTATTTTGGGGAGCATTATTAGGAGGAGTACTACTATACTGTATACTACTATACTACTTGCTGAAGTGATATTATAGAGTCATAGGGGGAGAGGACGTGGCTGGCGTCCTCTCCGTTTAGAGAAGAGAGACACAGTATTTTGGGGAGCATTATTAGGAGGAGTACTACTATACTGTATACTACTATACTACTTGCTGAAGTGATATTTATAGAGTCATAGGGAGAGGACGTGGCTGGCGTCCTCTCCGTTTAGAGAAGAGAGAGACACAGTATACTATTTTGGGGAGCATTATTAGGAGGAGTACTACTATACTGTATACTACTATACTACTTGATGAAGTGATATTTATAGAGTCATAGGGAGAGGACGTGGCTGGCGTCCTCTCCGTTTAGAGAAGAGAGAGACACAGTATTTTGGGGAGCATTATTAGGAGGAGTACTACTATACTGTATACTACTATACAACTTGCTGAAGTGATATTTATAGAGTCATAGGGGGAGAGGACGTGGCTGGCGTCCTCTCCGTTTAGAGAAGAGAGAGACACAGTATTTTGGGGAGCATTATTAGGAGGAGTACTACTATACTGTATACTACTCTACTACTTGCTGAAGTGATATTTATAGAGTCATAGGGAGAGGACGTGGCTGGCGTCCTCTCCGTTTAGAGAAGAGAGAGACACAGTATACTATTTTGGGGAGCATTATTAGGAGGAGTACTACTATACTGTATACTACTATACTACTTGCTGAAGTGATATTTATAGAGTCATAGGGAGAGGACGTGGCTGGCGTCCTCTCCGTTTAGAGAAGAGAGAGACACAGTATTTTGGGGAGCATTATTAGGAGGAGTACTACTATACTGTATACTACTATACTACTTGCTGAAGTGATATTATAGAGTCATAGGGGGAGAGGACGTGGCTGGCGTCCTCTCCGTTTAGAGAAGAGAGAGACACAGTATTTTGGGGAGCATTATTAGGAGGAGTACTACTATACTGTATACTACTCTACTACTTGCTGAAGTGATATTTATAGAGTCATAGGGAGAGGACGTGGCTGGCGTCCTCTCCGTTTAGAGAAGAGAGAGACACAGTATACTATTTTGGGGAGCATTATTAGGAGGAGTACTACTATACTGTATACTACTATACTACTTGCTGAAGTGATATTTATAGAGTCATAGGGAGAGGACGTGGCTGGCGTCCTCTCCGTTTAGAGAAGAGAGAGACACAGTATTTTGGGGAGCATTATTAGGAGGAGTACTACTATACTGTATACTACTATACAACTTGCTGAAGTGATATTTATAGAGTCATAGGGGGAGAGGACGTGGCTGGCGTCCTCTCCGTTTAGAGAAGAGAGAGACACAGTATTTTGGGGAGCATTATTAGGAGGAGTACTACTATACTGTATACTACTCTACTACTTGCTGAAGTGATATTTATAGAGTCATAGGGAGAGGACGTGGCTGGCGTCCTCTCCGTTTAGAGAAGAGAGAGACACAGTATACTATTTTGGGGAGCATTATTAGGAGGAGTACTACTATACTGTATACTACTATACTACTTGCTGAAGTGATATTTATAGAGTCATAGGGAGAGGACGTGGCTGGCGTCCTCTCCGTTTAGAGAAGAGAGAGACACAGTATTTTGGGGAGCATTATTAGGAGGAGTACTACTATACTGTATACTACTATACTACTTTCTGAAGTAATATTATAGAGTCATAGGGGGAGAGGACGTGGCTGGCGTCCTCTCCGTTTAGAGAAGAGAGAGACACAGTATTTTGGGGAGCATTATTAGGAGGAGTACTACTATACTGTATACTACTCAGACACAGTATTTTGGGGAGCATTATTAGGAGGAGTACTACTATACTGTATACTACTCTACTACTTGCTGAAGTGATATTTATAGAGTCATAGGGAGAGGACGTGGCTGGCGTCCTCTCCGTTTAGAGAAGAGAGAGACACAGTATTTTGGGGAGCATTATTAGGAGGAGTACTACTATACTGTATACTACTCTACTACTTGCTGAAGTGATATTTATAGAGTCATAGGGAGAGGACGTGGCTGGCGTCCTCTCCGTTTAGAGAAGAGAGAGACACAGTGTACTATTTTGGGGAGCATTATTAGGAGGAGTATTACTATACTGTATACTACTATACTACTTGCTGAAGTGATATTTATAGAGTCATAGGGAGAGGACGTGGCTGGCGTCCTCTCCGTTTAGAGAAGAGAGAGACACAGTATACTATTTTGGGGAGCATTATTAGGAGGAGTACTACTATACTGTATACTACTATACTACTTGCTGAAGTGATATTTATAGAGTCATAGGGGGAGAGGACGTGGCTGGCGTCCTCTCCGTTTAGAGAAGAGAGAGACACAGTATTTTGGGGAGCATTATTAGGAGGAGTACTACTATACTGTATACTACTCTACTACTTGCTGAAGTGATATTTATAGAGTCATAGGGAGAGGACGTGGCTGGCGTCCTCTCCGTTTAGAGAAGAGAGAGACACAGTATACTATTTTGGGGAGCATTATTAGGAGGAGTACTACTATACTGTATACTACTATACTACTTGCTGAAGTGATATTTATAGAGTCATAGGGAGAGGACGTGGCTGGCGTCCTCTCCGTTTAGAGAAGAGAGAGACACAGTATTTTGGGGAGCATTATTAGGAGGAGTACTACTATACTGTATACTACTATACTACTTGCTGAAGTGATATTATAGAGTCATAGGGGGAGAGGACGTGGCTGGCGTCCTCTCCGTTTAGAGAAGAGAGAGACACAGTATTTTGGGGAGCATTATTAGAAGGAGTACTACTATACTGTATACTACTATACTACTTGCTGAAGTGATATTTATAGAGTCATAGGGAGAGGACGTGGCTGGCGTCCTCTCCGTTTAGAGAAGAGAGAGACACAGTATACTATTTTGGGGAGCATTATTAGGAGGAGTACTACTATACTGTATACTACTATACTACTTGCTGAAGTGATATTTATAGAGTCATAGGGAGAGGACGTGGCTGGCGTCCTCTCCGTTTAGAGAAGAGAGAGACACAGTATTTTGGGGAGCATTATTAGGAGGAGTACTACTATACTGTATACTACTATACTACTTGCTGAAGTGATATTATAGAGTCATAGGGGGAGAGGACGTGGCTGGCGTCCTCTCCGTTTAGAGAAGAGAGAGACACAGTATTTTGGGGAGCATTATTAGGAGGAGTACTACTATACTGTATACTACTATACTACTTGCTGAAGTGATATTTATAGAGTCATAGGGAGAGGACGTGGCTGGCGTCCTCTCCGTTTAGAGAAGAGAGAGACACAGTATTTTGGGGAGCATTATTAGGAGGAGTACTACTATACTGTATACTACTATACTACTTGCTGAAGTGATATTATAGAGTCATAGGGGGAGAGGACGTGGCTGGCGTCCTCTCCGTTTAGAGAAGAGAGAGACACAGTATTTTGGGGAGCATTATTAGGAGGAGTACTACTATACTGTATACTACTGTACTACTTGCTGAAGTGATATTTATAGAGTCATAGGGAGAGGACGTGGCTGGCGTCCTCTCCGTTTAGAGAAGAGAGAGACACAGTATACTATTTTGGGGAGCATTATTAGGAGGAGTACTTCTATACTGTATACTACTATACTACTTGATGAAGTGATATTTATAGAGTCATAGGGAGAGGACGTGGCTGGCGTCCTCTCCGTTTAGAGAAGAGAGAGACACAGTATTTTGGGGAGCATTATTAGGAGGAGTACTACTATACTGTATACTACTATACTACTTGCTGAAGTGATATTTATAGAGTCATAGGGGGAGAGGACGTGGCTGGCGTCCTCTCCGTTTAGAGAAGAGAGAGACACAGTATTTTGGGGAGCATTATTAGGAGGAGTACTACTATACTGTATACTACTCTACTACTTGCTGAAGTGATATTTATAGAGTCATAGGGAGAGGACGTGGCTGGCGTCCTCTCCGTTTAGAGAAGAGAGAGACACAGTATACTATTTTGGGGAGCATTATTAGGAGGAGTACTACTATACTGTATACTACTATACTACTTGCTGAAGTGATATTTATAGAGTCATAGGGAGAGGACGTGGCTGGCGTCCTCTCCGTTTAGAGAAGAGAGAGACACAGTATTTTGGGGAGCATTATTAGGAGGAGTACTACTATACTGTATACTACTATACTACTTGCTGAAGTGATATTATAGAGTCATAGGGGGAGAGGACGTGGCTGGCGTCCTCTCCGTTTAGAGAAGAGAGAGACACAGTATTTTGGGGAGCATTATTAGGAGGAGTACTACTATACTGTATACTACTATACTACTTGCTGAAGTGATATTTATAGAGTCATAGGGAGAGGACGTGGCTGGCGTCCTCTCCGTTTAGAGAAGAGAGAGACACAGTATACTATTTTGGGGAGCATTATTAGGAGGAGTACTACTATACTGTATACTACTCTACTACTTGCTGAAGTGATATTTATAGAGTCATAGGGAGAGGACGTGGCTGGCGTCCTCTCCGTTTAGAGAAGAGAGAGACACAGTATTTTGGGGAGCATTATTAGGAGGAGTACTACTATACTGTATACTACTCTACTACTTGCTGAAGTGATATTTATAGAGTCATAGGGAGAGGACGTGGCTGGCGTCCTCTCCGTTTAGAGAAGAGAGAGACACAGTATTTTGGGGAGCATTATTAGGAGGAGTACTACTATACTGTATACTACTATACTACTTGCTGAAGTGATATTTATAGATTAGATAGTGTGACTGTAAGTGTATTATCTGACTTGTGGGGGAGACACTGACAGTGGGGAGCAGTTAGAGTCTGAGAGCAGGACTCAGGAGTACATATAACGTACAGTGCACACTTTTGCTGCCAGAGTCAGTGCCACACTGCCATTGTTGTGACCACACTGACCACCAGTATAATAATATATTTTGTGATTGTCTGCTTAGGACTCGGAGTACTAGTTGCAAGTTGCAATGTGACCTGACCACCAGTTTAATAATCAATCACCACCAGTTTAATATATATATAATTGTATAATATATATATATATATATATATATATATATATGATATTGTATACCACCTACCCGTGGTTTTTTTTTCTTTCTTCTTTGTACATACTACTATAGTATAGTAGCTTACTGTAGCAGTCTGCGGTGCTGCTGAGCTGACAGTGTCCAGCAGGTCCGTCATCAGTCATCATTACCAATACCTAATAAATATATTATCTACCTGTCCGGCTGCAGTACTAGTGATATTATATATACATACATATATATATTGATTTCATCTCATTATCAATCATCCAGTCTATATTAGCAGCAGACACAGTACGGTAGTCCACGGCTGTAGCTACCTCTGTGTCGGCACTCGGCAGTCCATCCATAATTGTATACTAGTATCCATCCATCTCCATTGTTTACCTGAGGTGCCTTTTAGTTGTGCCTATTAAAATATGGAGAACAAAAATGTTGAGGTTCCAAAATTAGGGAAAGATCAAGATCCACTTCCACCTCGTGCTGAAGCTGCTGCCACTAGTCATGGCCGAGACGATGAAATGCCAGCAACGTCGTCTGCCAAGGCCGATGCCCAATGGCATAGTACAGAGCATGTCAAATCCAAAACACCAAATATCAGTAAAAAAAGGACTCCAAAACCTAAAATAAAATTGTCGGAGGAGAAGCGTAAACTTGCCAATATGCCATTTACCACACGGAGTGGCAAGGAACGGCTGAGGCCCTGGCCTATGTTCATGGCTAGTGGTTCAGCTTCACAGGAGGATGGAAGCACTCAGCCTCTCGCTAGAAAACTGAATAGACTCAAGCTGGCAAAAGCACCGCAAAGAACTGTGCGTTCTTCGAAATCCCAAATCCACAAGGAGAGTCCAATTGTGTCGGTTGCGATGCCTGACCTTCCCAACACTGGACGTGAAGAGCATGCGCCTTCCACCATTTGCACGCCCCCTGCAAGTGCTGGAAGGAGCACCCGCAGTCCAGTTCCTGATAGTCAGATTGAAGATGTCAGTGTTGAAGTACACCAGGGTGAGGAGGATATGGGTGTTGCTGGCGCTGGGGAGGAAATTGACCAGGAGGATTCTGATGGTGAGGTGGTTTGTTTAAGTCAGGCACCCGGGGAGACACCTGTTGTCCGTGGGAGGAATATGGCCGTTGACATGCCTGGTGAAAATACCAAAAAAAATCAGCTCTTCAGTGTGGAGGTATTTCATCAGAAATGCGGACAACAGGTGTCAAGCCGTGTGTTGCCTTTGTCAAGCTGTAATAAGTAGGGGTAAGGACGTCAACCACCTCGGAACATCCTCCCTTATACGTCACCTGCAGCGCATTCATAATAAGTCAGTGACAAGTTCAAAAACTTTGGGTGACAGCGGAAGCAGTCCACTGACCAGTAAATCCCTTCCTCTTGTAACCAAGCTCACGCAAACCACCCCACCACCAACTCCCTCAGTGTCAATTTCCTCCTTCCCCAGGAATGCCAATAGTCCTGCAGGCCATGTCACTGGCAATTCTGACGAGTCCTCTCCTGCCTGGGATTCCTCCGATGCATCCTTGCGTGTAACGCCTACTGCTGCTGGCGCTGCTGTTGTTGCTGCTGGGAGTCGATGGTCATCCCAGAGGGGAAGTCGGAAGAGCACTTGTACTACTTCCAGTAAGCAATTGACTGTCCAACAGTCCTTTGCGAGGAAGATGAAATATCACAGCAGTCATCCTGCTGCAAAGCGGATAACTGAGGCCTTGACAACTATGTTGGTGTTAGACGTGCGTCCGGTATCCGCCGTTAGTTCACAGGGAACTAGACAATTTCTTGAGGTAGTGTGCCCCCGTTACCAAATACCATCTAGGTTCCACTTCTCTAGGCAGGCGATACCGAAAATGTACACAGACCTCAGAAAAAGACTCACCAGTGTCCTAAAAAATGCAGCTGTACCCAATGTCCACTTAACCACAGACATGTGGACAAGTGGAGCAGGGCAGGGTCAGGACTATATGACTGTGACAGCCCACTGGGTAGATGTATGGACTCCCGCCGCAAGAACAGCAGCGGCGGCACCAGTAGCAGCATCTCGCAAACGCCAACTCTTTCCTAGGCAGGCTACGCTTTGTATCACCGCTTTCCAGAATACGCACACAGCTGAAAACCTCTTACGGCAACTGAGGAAGATCATCGCGGAATGGCTTACCCCAATTGGACTCTCCTGTGGATTTGTGGCATCGGACAACGCCAGCAATATTGTGTGTGCATTAAATATGGGCAAATTCCAGCACGTCTTATGTTTTGCACATACCTTGAATTTGGTGGTGCAGAATTTTTTAAAAAACGACAGGGGCGTGCAAGAGATGCTGTCGGTGGCCAGAAGAATTGCGGGACACTTTCGGCGTACAGGCACCACGTACAGAAGACTGGAGCACCACCAAAAACTACTGAACCTGCCCTGCCATCATCTGAAGCAAGAAGTGGTAACGAGGTGGAATTCAACCCTCTATATGCTTCAGAGGTTGGAGGAGCAGCAAAAGGCCATTCAAGCCTATACAATTGAGCACGATATAGGAGGTGGAATGCACCTGTCTCAAGTGCAGTGGAGAATGATTTCAACGTTGTGCAAGGTTCTGATGCCCTTTGAACTTGCCACACGTGAAGTCAGTTCAGACACTGCCAGCCTGAGTCAGGTCATTCCCCTCATCAGGCTTTTGCAGAAGAAGCTGGAGACATTGAAGGAGGAGCTAACACGGAGCGATTCCGCTAGGCATGTGGGACTTGTGGATGGAGCCCTTAATTCGCTTAACAAGGATTCACGGGTGGTCAATCTGTTGAAATCAGAGCACTACATTTTGGCCACCGTGCTCGATCCTAGATTTAAAGCCTACCTTGGATCTCTCTTTCCGGCAGACACAAGTCTGCTGGGGTTGAAAGACCTGCTGGTGAGAAAATTGTCAAGTCAAGCGGAACGCGACCTGTCAACATCTCCTCCTTCACATTCTCCCGCAACTGGGGGTGCGAGGAAAAGGCTCAGAATTCCGAGCCCACCCGCTGGCGGTGATGCAGGGCAGTCTGGAGCGACTGCTGATGCTGACATCTGGTCCGGACTGAAGGACCTGACAACGATTACGGACATGTCGTCTACTGTCACTGCATATGATTCTCTCAACATTGAAAGAATGGTGGAGGATTATATGAGTGACCGCATCCAAGTAGGCACGTCACACAGTCCGTACTTATACTGGCAGGAAAAAGAGGCAATTTGGAGGCCCTTGCACAAACTGGCTTTATTCTACCTAAGTTGCCCTCCCACAAGTGTGTACTCCGAAAGAGTGTTTAGTGCCGCCGCTCACCTTGTCAGCAATCGGCGTACGAGGTTACATCCAGAAAATGTGGAGAAGATGATGTTCATTAAAATGAATTATAATCAATTCCTCCGTGGAGACATTGACCAGCAGCAATTGCCTCCACAAAGTACACAGGGAGCTGAGATGGTGGATTCCAGTGGGGACGAATTGATAATCTGTGAGGAGGGGGATGTACACGGTGATATATCGGAGGATGATGATGAGGTGGACATCTTGCCTCTGTAGAGCCAGTTTGTGCAAGGAGAGATTAATTGCTTCTTTTTTGGTGGGGGTCCAAACCAACCCGTCATTTCAGTCACAGTCGTGTGGCAGACCCTGTCACTGAAATGATGGGTTGGTTAAAGTGTGCATGTCCTGTTTATACAACATAAGGGTGGGTGGGAGGGCCCAAGGACAATTCCATCTTGCACCTCTTTTTTCTTTAATTTTTCTTTGCGTCATGTGCTGTTTGGGGAGGGTTTTTTGGAAGGGACATCCTGCGTGACACTGCAGTGCCACTCCTAGATGGGCCCGGTGTTTGTGTCGGCCACTAGGGTCGCTTATCTTACTCACACAGCTACCTCATTGCGCCTCTTTTTTTCTTTGCGTCATGTGCTGTTTGGGGAGGGTTTTTCGGAAGGGACATCCTGCGTGACACTGCTGTGACACTCCTAGATGGGCCCGGTGTTTGTGTCGGCCACTAGGGTCGCTTATCTTACTCACACAGCTACCTCATTGCGCCTCTTTTTTTCTTTGCGTCATGTGCTGTTTGGGGAGGGTTTTTTGGAAGGGACATCCTGCGTGACACTGCAGTGACACTCCTAGATGGGCCCGGTGTTTGTGTCGGCCACTAGGGTCGCTTATCTTACTCAAACAGCTACCTCATTGCGCCTCTTTTTTTCTTTGCGTCATGTGCTGTTTGGGGAGGTTTTTTTGGAAGGGACATCCTGCGTGACACTGCAGTGACACTCCTAGATGGGCCCGGTGTTTGTGTCGGCCACTAGGGTCGCTTATCTTACTCACACAGCTACCTCATTGCGCCTCTTTTTTTCTTTGCGTCATGTGCTGTTTGGGGAGGGTTTTTTGGAAGGGACATCCTGCGTGACACTGCAGTGACACTCCTAGATGGGCCCGGTGTTTGTGTCGGCCACTAGGGTCGCTTATCTTACTCACACAGCTACCTCATTGCGCCTATTTTTTTCTCTGCGTCATGTGCTGTTTGGGGAGGGTTTTTTGGAAGGGACATCCTGCGTGACACTGCAGTGACACTCCTAGATGGGCCCGGTGTTTGTGTCGGCCACTAGGGTCGCTTATCTTACTCACACAGCTACCTCATTGCGCCTCTTTTTTTCTTTGCGTCATGTGCTGTTTGGGGAGGGTTTTTTGGAAGGGACATCCTGCGTGACACTGCAGTGACACTCCTAGATGGGCCCGGTGTTTGTGTCGGCCACTAGGGTCACTTATCTTACTCACACAGCTACCTCATTGCGCCTCTTTTTTTCTTTGCGTCATGTGCTGTTTGGGGAGGGTTTTTTGGAAGGGACATCCTGCGTGACACTGCAGTGACACTCCTAGATGGGCCCGGTGTTTGTGTCGGCCACTAGGGTCGCTTATCTTACTCACACAGCTACCTCATTGCGCCTCTTTTTTTCTTTGCGTCATGTGCTGTTTGGGGAGTATTTTTTGGAAGGGCCATCCTGCGTGACACTGCAGTGACACTCCTAGATGGGCCCGGTGTTTGTGTCGGCCACTAGGGTCGCTTAGCTTAGTCATCCAGCGACCTAGGTGCAAATTTTAGGACTAAAAATAATATTGTGAGGTGTGAGGTATTCAGAATAGACTGAAAATGAGTGTAAATTATGGTTTTTGAGGTTAATAATACTTTGGGATCAAAATGACCCCCAAATTCTATGATTTAAGCTGTTTTTTAGTGTTTTTTGAAAAAAACACCCGAATCCAAAACACACCCGAATCCGACGAAAAAAATTCGGTGAGGTTTTGCCAAAACGCGGTCGAACCCAAAACACGGCCGCGGAACCGAACCCAAAACCAAAACACAAAACCCGAAAAATTTCAAGTGCACATCTCTAGTTAAAAAATGCAATGGTGTACGCATTTGCATACATCGCTATTACCCGAGAAGGGCTTCGGCGATTCAGGGTGGACACTTGGATGTGACCTAAAGTCTTAGCAAAAAAAGAAGGCGCCAAGGGCATGTTTCGGCATGTGGATGCAGTCTCGATTGCAGCACCGCAGCAACAGTGACCGTATCTTAAAGGAAAGTTACAATGAAAACACCAGATAGGGCAGCTCGAGGTATCGATGGATCCCCCAGCACACTTGGGCTCAGATAAGAAAAGTGGGCGTTGCAGTGCTTGCTAAGTCCACTGCACGGAAGTACATAAGGGGAATGCTTACACTGGCAATTGCATTATTATGTACTTTAGAATATATGAGCAATTGCAGCTGCGTGTGACCTGCCTGTACCTCTGTATCCGGCCCATTGTCAGTTGTCTGTTTATGATCTGCTAGGGAATTTGTCAGCAAATAACCCCATTCTGACTTATTGTCTATCACGTTCCAGTATCTCCAATTCTCCCTGCAAGCCCCGGAACTAGACAAGCCACATATATAGTCGCTCCTAACAGTCACATGATAGAGCACGACAAGAGTTTTCTCCAAAACTAATGTGGAAATGGAAGTTCCTGCGTGAATATTTAACACTTAGGTAGTAAAAGTATTTAACACAGCAGGGGGGGATCAGCACGATTTACCTACAATCAGTATCCCGACGATCAAAATACAGACAACAATTAACCGATGGTCAAAATACCAACAAGGACAAAATCCCGACATGGTCAAAATCCCGACATTTCAAATGTCGACAGGTCATTGTTTTTTAAACAATTTTGGGTGTGTATGTCGACATAGGTCGACATGGACACCGTATAAGTGTACCGTGTCCGCTCACATGGCTCGCTGCGTTGGCACACTATTATATTCCCACTCCATGTTCACTGGGATGGTACAGTATGAACAAGTCGGTTTCAATGAAAAATTCATGAAAAACTCATGTCGATTTTATGACCTTGTCGGTAGTTTGACCTTGTCGGTATTTTGATCATTGGTCAATGTTTGTCGGTATTTTGACTGTCGGTATTTTGATTGTAGGTAAATTGGCCACATCCCCAGCAGGGGCGTATCAAGAGAGGAGGATGCCTGTGTGCAGACTCCATCTGTCCCCCTCCTCTCTTGCCGGCAGCTTTGTAGACTCCGGACAGTAGGGTAACTAGGGGACCCTAGCGCTATCCCAGAGTCTAGTCCGCATGCGCAGGTCTCCGGGAAAATGGTGCGGTGCCCATTTTCCCAGAGATTTTCCTACTACGCATGCGCAAAATGCCGGCCCATGGCCCTCATTCCGAGTTTTTAGCAGCATTGCACACGCTAGGCCGCCGCCCTCTGGGAGTGTATCTTAGCTTAGCAGAATAGCGAACGAAAGATTAGCAGAATTGCTACTAAATAATTCTTTGCGGTTTCTAAGTAGCTCCAGACCTACTCACAGATTGCGATCAGCTCAGTCCGTTTAGTTCCTGGTTTGACGTCACAAACACGCCCTGCGTTCGGCCAGACACTCCCGCGTTTTTCCTTGACACGCCTGCGTTTTTTAGCACACTCCCGGAAAACGCTCAGTTACCACCCAGAAACGCCTCTTTCCTGTCAATCACTCATCGATCAGCAGTGCGACTGAAAAGCGCCGCAGAATCCACAGCAAATCTGCTAAGTTTTTAGTTCAATAACTAAGCGCATGCACCCTGCGTGCCTTGCGCATGCGCAATTAGCAACAAATCGCAGCATAGCGAAAATCGGCAACGAGCGAACAACTCGGAATGCACTGCACCCATTATAAATACGCCACTGTAACACAGTATATATCGCAAACATCTTCAGTGTTAAACACATATCTTCTCCAATTTTTTGATAACTAACGCCATTTTCATGAAAAGAACTATAGGAAAGTATAGAGAGATCTCTTCAGTTCCCTCCATTCCATCTGGGCTGACTATCCAGGCTGACCTAAGCTTGCACATACACAAGAACATAGCCTGGACAGACCCGACACTGTAAACATTGTGCAATGATTTGTGTAATGATTTTGTCATTTGCCAGGTCCTACTACAGCAGTATTGTGATCTGTCATGTGACACAGATGAGGTCCTTCCTGTCATGTGACACAGATGAGCACTTCACTGTCATGTGACACAGATGAGGACCTCACTGTAATGAGTACAGGTGATTAATACCACTTTCAGACATACAACCTGGGAATTTCCCTGCTCTGACCCGGGTTTTACACCTCTGAAAATTCCTGGATTTTTGCTCGAGACCCCCTTTCACACTACACCTGAGACCTGGGAAATTCCTGGGTCCCTTTCAGACATAAGCCTGGTCTGCCCTGACATTCTACAAGCCAGGTCTGCCAGGCTTATGTCATACACACACACATACATGTCATACACACGTGTTGCACTCATACACACGCATACATGTCACACTCACACACATACCTGTCAAACACATACATGTCACCCTCCTTGCAGCACGGAGAACAGCCCCCCTACTTGCAGCACGGAGCGCAGCCCCCCTCCTGGCAGCCCCGCCCCACCAAGCAGTCCCGGACAGCCTATCAGTACGACTCAGGAGTAAAATACCGGGTTGTACCATTCACACTCAACCTGGGTTGTTCACCCGGTTGACCCATGAGAGTCCCGGGTAAAAGTAACCCTGGTAAATAGCAGGAGCGCCGACCCGGGAACATATTTTCGGGTTGGTACCTTTCAGACATGCAAAAATCCTAGGTTGATGCGCAAAAACCAGGGATTTTAGATTATATGTATGAAAGGGATATTAGATAGAAGCTCGGTAATTTTGATTCATCTATGCTCGATCATGGCTATCCTTAAAACCTGGACTGTTAGTTGGGTGCAAGAGGATCAAACTTGCCTACTCTCCCAAAACATCCAGGAGACTTCCGAATTTTGGCTGTTTCTCCAGGATGCCTGGAAGAGTGGGCATATCTCTTGGAGACCGCCTGAATGGGCATTCACATCCGTCCACTTACCAAGTGAAGTGGGTGGTATGGGTGGGCGATAACGTGCTTCACGCTGAATCAAGTCATTGTGGCCCCGCCCTCTACTTCACAATGCTGGTTATTGCAGCATTGTACAGCGGGGGATGGGGTCACAATGACCCGAGCCACATGTCACGCCCCAGAAACGCCCAGTTCACAGCACCGCATCCCCTGCTTCGCCGACCAAAAATTCAGCAACTATGATGTGGATTCCTGAACAAAATAATAATAATAATAATAATACATTGTATTTAATGCAAAAAACAGGATTTTGATACCTACCGGTAAATCCTTTTCTCCTAGTCCGTAGAGGATGCTGGGGTGCACTTCATGACCATGGGGTATAGACGGTTCCGCAGGAGCCATGGGCACTCTTAAGACTTTTCAATGGGTGTAAACTGGCTCCTCCCTCTATGCCCCTCCTCCAGACCTCAGTTATAGGAACTGTGCCCAGGGAGACGGACATTTCGAGGAAAGGATTTACTTTAATACTAATGGTGAGATACATACCAGCTCACACCTCAACCATGCTGCACAACATGGCATTCAACGTAACACACGCAACAGGCATGAACCAATTACAGCAAACACGCTGAAACGAATAAAACACAACATGTGTACTAAACAAAACTGCAGGAAAAGTACGCACTGGGACGGGTGCCCAGCATCCTCTACGGACTAGGAGAAAAGGATTTACCGGTAGGTATCAAAATCCTGTTTTCTCGTACGTCCTAGAGGGTGCTGGGGTCCACTTCATGACCATGGGGTTTATACTAAAGCTCCAGTACGGGCGGGAGAGTGCGGATGACCCTGCAGCACCGATTGACCGAACTTGAGGTCTTCATCGGCCAAGGTGTCAAACTTGTAGAATTTTGCAAATGTGTTTGCCCCCGACCAAGTAGCTGCTCGGCAAAGTTGCAATGCCGAGACCCCCCGTGCAGCCGCCCAGGATGAGCCCACATTCCTAGTGGAATCGGCCTTCACCGACGTCGGTAACGGCAATCCAGCCGTAGTATGAGCGTGCTGAATCGTACTTCTGATCCAACGCGCAATAGTCTGCTTGGAAGCAGGACACCCAATCTTGTTGGGAGCGTACAGGACAAATAAAGCCTGTTTTCCGTATTCGAGCTGTTCTAGCGACATAAATCTTCAAAGCTCTAACCACATTTAACTACTGGCACCACAATAGGTTGGTTTATGTGGAAAGATGAAACCACCTTTGGAAGAAAATGTTGACGAGTTCTCAACTCTGCCCTATCTTCATGGAAGATCAGGTAAGGGCTCTTGTGAGACAAGGCCCCCAACTGAGAAACTTCAACTCTATCTCTTGTAGAGGCTTAAACCAATCCGATTGAAGAAACTGCAACACCACATTAAGGTCCCATGGTGCCACTGGAGGCACAAATGGAGGCTGGATGTGCAGAACCCCTTTCACGAAGGTCTGAACCTCTGGAAGAGAGGCCAAATGTTTTTGGAAGAACACTGACAAGGCCGAAATCTGGACCTTGATTGACCCCAATCGGAGGCCCACCTCCGCACCAGCCTGCAGAAAATGGAGAAAACGTCCCAACTGAAACTCTTTCATAGGAGCCTTCTTGGATTCACACCAAGACACATATTTTCTCCAAATACGGTGGTAATGTTTCAACGTTACTCCTTTCCTGGCCTGAATAAGGGTGGGGATGACTTCATTGGAAATACCCTTACGGGCTAGGATCCGGCGCTCAACAGCCATGCCATCAAACGTAGCCGCGGTAAGTCTTGATACACGCACGGCTCCTGCTGCAGCAGTTTCTCGCGAAGAGGAAGAGGCCGAGGATCTTCTATGAGCAACTCCTGAAGATCTGGGTACCAAGCCCTCCTTGGCCAGTCTGGGGCAATGAAGATTGCTCGAACTCTTGTTCTCCTTATGATCCTGAGCACCTTTGGGATCAGCGGAAGTGGAGGGAAGACATACACCGACCGGAACACCCACTGGGCCACTAGCACATCCACTGCTATTGCGTGAGGGTTTCTCGACCTGGAACAATATTTCTGAAGCTTCTTGTTGAGACGAGATGCCATCATGTCTACTTGAGGAACTCCCCAAAGACTTGTCACCTCTGCAAAGACTACTTGGCGGATGCCCCACTATCCTCGATGGAGATCGTGCCTGCTGAGGAATTCTGCTTCCCAGTTGTCTACTCCCGGAATGAAATTTGCCGACAGAGCCTTTACATGTCTTTCTGCCCAGAGGAGGATCTTCGTCACCTCTGCCATTGCCGCTCTGCTTTTCGTTCCACCTTGCCTGTTTATGTATGTGACTGCGGTTACATTGTCCGACTGGATCTGCACGGAATGATCTTGAAGAAGATGTACCGCTTGTTGAAGGCCGTTGTAAATGGCTCTCAATTCCAGCACGTTTATGTGAAGGCAAGCTTCCTGACTTGACCATTTTCCTTGGAAGCTTTCCCCCTGAGTGACAGCTCCCCAGCCTCGGAGACTTGCATCCGTGGTTACCAGGACCCAGTCCTGAATCCCGAACCTGCATCCCTCTAGTAGGTGAGAACTGTCTTGCCACCACAGGAGCGAAATCCTGGCTTTTGATGACAGGATTATCTTCCGGTGCATGTGTAGGTGGGATCCCGACCACTTGTCCAACAGGTCCTACTGGAATACCCTGGCATGGAACCTGCTAAACTGTATGGCCTCGTAGGCCGCCACCATTTTCCCCAACAACCGAATGCACTGATGGATCGACACACTAGATGGTTTCAATATCTGTTTTACCATTTTCTGGATTTCCAGAGCCTTTTCCACCGGAAGAAATACTCTCTGAACTTCTGTGTCCAGAATCATCCCCAGAAAAGACAATCTTGTCGTCGGTTCCAACTGTGACTTTGGATTATTTATGATCCAACTGTGTTGTTATAGTATTGACAGGGAGAGTGTGATGTTTTGTAACAACTGCTCCCTGGATCTCGCCTTTATCAGGAGATCGTCTAGATAAGGAATTATATTGACTCATTTTTGACGCAGGAGAACCATCATCTCCGCCATCACCTTGGTGAATACCCTCGGCGCCGTGGAGAGACCGAAAGGTAACGTCTGGAATTGGTAATGGCAATCCTGAACTGCGAATCTCAGATAAGCCTGGTGAGGAGGATAAATGGGAACATGCAGATAAGCATCTTTTATGTCTACAGACACCATGTAGTCCCCCTCCTCCAGACTGGAAATCACTGCCCTCAGTGATTCCATTTTGAACTTGAATCGTTTCAAGTAGAGATTCAGATTTTTCAGGTTTAGGATCGGTCTGACCGAGCCGTCCGGCTTCGGAACTACAAAAAGTCTTGAATAAAACCCCTCCCCTTGTTGTGACAAAGGTACCAGGACTATGACCTGATCCAGACATAATTTTTGGATTGCCGCTGTTACTGCTTCCCTTTCTGGAAGAGAAGCTGGCAAGGTCGATTTGAAAAATCGGCATGGGGGAACGTCTTGAAACTCCAGCTTGTATCCCTGGGACACTATTTGCAACACCCAGGGATCCAGGCCAGACAGAATCCAACCTTGGCTGAACAGTTTGAGACGTGCCCCCACCCGAGCGGCCTCCCGCAAAGGAGCCCCAGCGTCATGCTGAAGATTTGGCAGAAGTAGGGGTAGACTTCTGCTTATTTGTATTTATTAGGCCGAAAAGACTGCATGTGCGGGTGATATGTCTTTTTTGCCGGTGCAGGCGCAGAGGGCAAAAATGACGACTTACTTGCGGTAGCCGCCGAGGCTGATGCATCCAGTTCATCGCCAAATAAGGCCTCACCATTATATGGGAGAGCCTCCATATTTCTTTTGGAATCTGCATCCGCGTTCCACTGGCGAATCCACAACGCCCGCCGAGCCGATACTGCCATGGTAGCTGCTTGTGAACTCAAGAGTCCAATATCTTTCATCGCTACTAGCATGTATGCGGCAGCGTCTTTGATATTCCCTAACTTAAGAAGTATGTCATCTTTATCAATCCTGTCAATTTCTGGTGACACGCTTTCTGACCATTTTTCTTTTTTTTTTTATAATAATTTTTATTCGTGGGAACACAAAAACAAACAGATACTAACAGACAGTGGTTACAGCATATTACATTGCAAATACAGTATAATAGTTGGTAATTATAAAGATAACAAAAAAAAAAGAACAGTGATCCGTATTTGACCCAGAGAGCGGGTAGTATAAAACAGAAAAGGTGGCAGAGAAGAGGAGAGGAGAGAAAAAGAGAGAAATAAACAAAATAGGATCGGGTAGAGTTCCCGGGAGGGTCCCATCAAATATGGTACAGGGCATCACAAGTTGAAAGGTGAAGGGGCATGTTGGGAGGCCAGCCATGGACTCCATATTTTATTGAATGACTTAGAGGAGCAATTTATGATGCTAGTCATGTAGTCCATGCGGTAAACGTACCAGATACGGGCAATTATAGATTGCATGGAAGGCGGGATAGGATTTTTCCAATCTGCAGCTAGTTGACATGTCGTTGCGGAGACTATATGACGCAACAGTTTATTTTGAAATTTTGTTAGCTTTGGCAGGTTTAAGGGGAGGAGAATGTATTTAGGATCGGAAGGAATAGGAATCTGCAATAAGCTAGAAATAAAATGTATCACTTCCCTCCACATATGCACTATTTTAGGACATGACCACCATATGTGTAGGAAAGAACCCTCAGCGCCACATCCTCTCCAGCATCTATCCGACGTATCCGGGTACATTTTGCTCAAACGAGACGGTACATAATACCATCTATATGTGCGGGTGATTCCTGCTACTACTGAAAATCCTCAAGTTAAGCTGTTTTTTTCTATTCATCAGTTCTCTTTTTTAGCTAATTTTAGATACACAAATATCTCCCATGGTACTTATTTTATGAGTATGAGGACCTTTTTTTAGCATGTATTCTCATCTCTTTCATATTTATTATCTCTATGCCTTTTTTTGAATGCTTTTTTCTGAATGCTTTTACACGATTTTTTAAAAAGTTTTTTAAAAAATAAGCATTTCATATATGTTGCCTTGTATGTCTAAAAGTACTTTTTAAACAAATTACGTTCGTTATAAATAAACCCCGCTTCTGCTTTTAAATTTATATTTCTAGTCTTATATAGTTTTACCACCGGTGGTCGCTTCGATCTTATCTGCCCTTTCCATCTATATAATAATTTATAGATATTCTCTTTGATTCTAACGCAGATGGAGCTAGACGCCGCGTTACCCCAGGCTTCAGACCATTCCTCGTCATCTAAAGCCGAGCCTAAGTCCATTTCCCATGCTCTCTCATGAGGATCACGCTGAGAGGGAGGGTCTCCAGTGAGAGTAGTATATAAGAGGGAAATAAGGCCTTTGGTTGAGTGGCGTCTGAAACATATAGTCTCAAACGTGGTCAGGGGTCTGCTAGAGAGGACGCGGCCCAGTGAGGAATGAAAGTGTCTGAGTTGTAAAAACTGATAAAAGTATCTGGAGGGAATATCAATATTTTCTTGAATCTGAGTAAATTGAGGAAAACTAGTATCCCTGGTGATATCATTCAGATATAAGATACCTCTGTCCTGCCAAGGAGCAAACAATGATCTATTTGTACCAGGAGGGAATGCAGGATTGTGTAATATTGGGATGATAGGGGATGGGGCTGGGGCCAAGCCGAATTTCCTATTAGCAAAGTCCCAAATCGTTAGTGAGCGGTAAACTATGGGGTGGGATGCTACATTTCTAGGGGGGGAGGATTTTGAAAGCCAGAGAAGAGAAGAGAGGGTAGAGAGACCTAGTTCGGCGGCTTCTATAGATACCCAAACCCTTCGAGATTTGGGGTTGCACCATTGTACGCAGTGTGAGAGCTGTGTGGCTAAATAATATCTTCTAAAGTCTGGGATGCCTAGGCCGCCACTAAATGTGGGGCGCTGTAAAAGTTTCAATCGTACTCGGGGGCGCTTATTAGCCCATATGAACTGACGTGTGAAATTGTAAGAATTTAAAAACAGATGGAGGAATAAATATCGGGAGGGTCTGGAATAGGTAAAGTATCCGAGGGAGCACGTTCATTTTCACTGAGTTCACCCTACCTATCCAGGAGATAAATAGGCTAGACCAAGAAGACAAGTCTGACTTAATTCGATCTAAAAGCCTAGGGAAATTAGCTTGGTAAAGTTGATGATGGCTATGTGTTATTCTGACCATTTTTCAATAGCGAGACTCACCCACACGCAAGCAATTGTGGGCCTAAGCAGCGTACCATTGGCAACATAAATGGATTTCAATGTAGTTTCCATCTTTCGGTCTGCCGGCTCTTTTAGTGAAGCTGTGCCAGGTGCAGGGAGAATTACCTTCTTTGTCAACCTGGACAGTGCAATGTCTAACACAGGGTGTGACTCCCATTTTTTCCTGTCCTCCACCGGGAAAGGATAAGCTATCTGAATTCTCTTGGGAATACGACATTTCTTTTTGGGATTCACCCACATCCCTTCAAAGAGTGTATTAAGCTTGTGGGAAGGAGGGAAAGTGACCTTAGATTTCTTTTCTTTATAGAAATAAGCCTTCTTCTGAGGTACAGGAGTGGCTTCCGTGACTTCCAGAACTTCCCTTATAGCCACAATCATATATTGTATATTTTTTGCCAATTTATGATCTTATGTGATCCAGAGGGGTCGCCTGCGGATGGAAGAACAGAGCCCTGAAAAATCACATCCTCCACAGATTTTCTCCAGCACTCAGCATGAGATTCAGACTTATCTAATCTCCTATTGATATGATGCATATTACTATTACGTATTTATTTCACCAATGCAGGCCCTTGGTGTGCCGACAACGCCACCACATTACACTTTTGTGTCCTTAAAATGGTTTCCTCCGGGGAGGAACTCCCTGCCTCTGACATGTCTTACACACATGTACAACACACACACAGACACACTGGGACTTATAGGGGACAGACCCACAGTAAAATCTGTCAGAGGGACACAGTTTAGGAGCAGCCAGTTCACAACCCCAGCGCCAATATCTAATGCCTGTGAACACAGAATGCCCACTGACATGCAGCGCTTTTTACACAGTAAAACACACTTGTAAAGCACCAAATTCGTTTGTGCCCCCCCCTGTTTTGCACCCTGATACTTGTAGTCAGAAGTGAAGGAGGACCAGCGATGTCTCTGCAGCCTGAGGAGAGAGAAAATGGCACTGAGCAGTGTGCTGGCTGCCTGAGGAAGAAGCTCCGCCCTTTTTACCTCAGAAACTTTTCATAATATTTATACTGGCGGGGGTAGGGCTGTGCCTTGGCATCTTATGCCCCCTTTTTGTCAGTTTATAGAGGTGTTTTTGCTGCCCAGGGCACCCCGCGCCCTGCACCCTGCAGTGCCTGTGTGTGTGGGCAGCAATGGCGCGCTGCGCTCCCGCCAGCCACGCTGTACCTCAGCCATCACTTTTCTTGATAGAAGATCTGTCTTCTTCTACTCACCTGTCTTCTGACTTCTGGCTCTGTGAGGGGGGTGACGGCGTGCTGTGGGAGTGAGCATCTAGACACGGCTAGCGTTCAGTACCCTTCAGGAGCTAATGGTGTCCTGTCAGTCAGAAGCAGAGCCATGAAACTCTTCAGGAAGTTGGTTCCTACTTCTGCCCCCTCAGTCCCACGAAGCAGGGAGACTGTTGCTAGCAGTTCTCCCTGAAAACAAAAAGCCTAACATAAGTCTTTTCAGAGAAGCTCAGTAGAGCTCCCCTAGAGTGCATCCAGTCTGCCTGGGCACATTTCTAAAACTGAGGTCTGGAGGAGGGGCATAGAAGGAGGAGCCAGTTCACACCCATTGAAAAGTCTTAAGAGTGCCCATGGCTCCTGCGGAACCGTCTATACCCCTTGGTCATGAAGTGGACCCCAGCATCCTCTAGGACGTATGAGAAATATCAATAACACTCTATATACATCTTTTTAGACAACAGTAGAAATGAACTTATATACAAATGACATTATGTAAATAACTTTTTTTTGCTCCACAGTTAGTAATTTGTATGCATGGTTTCCAATCTACATTGCAACTTATTTATACAGTACAAATGATACGCCTTCCAATTTATTACACTTGTCATTTACATAAATCATTTATAACCTGCAGTGATTAAGGGCCTGCGAGTTGTTAGATTCACTTAATAAATGACCTAATCAATTCTGCAGGGAATTATAGCACTGTGAGCCTTGCAACCCCAGTCAGCGGCACAGTCATCTCAAGGACATTTGCGGCTAGAGGCGTCTTGCCCTGTGTGAGCAACTGATGCTCCGCTGGGAATTATTTAACAAAAATAACTAAACAGCGGGAAGACTATGCGTCCATCATTTATTGGAAAGTGATCCCATTTGTAAAGGATACCAATATAAGAGTTTATTGTCACAGGCAACAACTGCCAATTCTAACACTAGATAAATATAACATGTACTTGGCTTTGATGTTATCAGCAGGACATTATAGTAAAATAAGATGAGGGACATTTGAATGGCTTGTTATGGTTTATAGCATCTGTTCATACACTGGGGTCTATTCATGAAGCAGTGAAAAGGGTGGAGAAGTGAGCCAGCGGAGAAGTTACCCATGGCAGCCAATCAGCATTGAAGTAACATTTATAATTTGCATACTATACAATTGTATGGAGTAGCTGATTGGTTGCCATGGGCAACTTCTCCACAGGTTCACTTCTCCACTCTTTTCACTGCTTCATGAATAAACCCCACTGTTGCCTCAGTACCGTTTTTATGCATGTCCCCATTACATGTTTTACAAATAGGTTTTCTAATTTTCTTTTGAAATAAAACAAATATACAGTATGTCCATGTATGAAAAGTGTGTTGTTCTTAATCTTTGGCAAACTGAATTTATGGTTCTACCATTTTGTATGGTTAACTGGCCACTAGGGGTTACTGTTCCATGGTATTCTTTGGAAGAGCTTTCATAATGGAGACGATTATGTTAGTGAGAATAAAGTATATAAGCTAAGAAGGACATGTACAATCTAATAAGATGCGTTAAAGCATTTAATTTATTTTATATAATATGCTATGCATGTTGTTGGATTCTAGGGTGACTTCTAATATCCCTTTTGTTTTACTATAGGGCAAGGAAGGGTATCCGGACTCTGGGTCAACACCACTTAGGTCGACACCCATTGGTCGACAGTGGCTAGGTTGACACTAGAAATAGGTCAACACGCCCATTAGGTCAACATGCAAAAAGGTTGACATGAGTTTTTCACATTTTTTTCTTTTTTGAACTTTTTCATACTTTACGATCCATGTGGATTACAACTGGGAAAGGTAACCTGTGCCGAGCGCAGCGAGGCACCTTGCCCAAAGCATGGCGAGCAAAGCAAGCCATGCGAGGTTACACAGTGCACTAATTGGGGTTCCTGGTCACTTTACAAAGAAAACAACACAAAAAAACACATGAAAAACTCATGTCGACCTTTTTTCATGTTGACCATGTTCATGTCGACCTAATGGCCTTGTCGACCTGTTTCTAGTGTCGACCTAGTCCAGTGTCAACCAATAGGTGTTGACCTAGACACTGTCGACCCAGAGTCCCATAACCCAAAGAAGCATGGCACAGATCTGTGTATGAGCTTTGGTGGGGTATGACTGCGTACTGGGTGGGCACCAGAGCCGGCCCTAACCAATATGATGCCCTAGGCAAGATTTTTGCTGGTGCCCCCTAGCACCACCGTTGGTTCCGCCTCTGACCCTGCACCCCTTTCCCAGCACCATCACCCCCCACCCACAGCAGTCCTTTTTTTTTTTCCTACCCCCTGTAATTTAAATAAGAACAGTGCGCACATTCGGCGCACAGCCCAAAAAGGTATGTGTTTTTGCTGGCAAGGGGCATGGCCACACAATAGTAACCCCAATTCAACTTATGCCTCACCGTAGTGCAACTTTATTCACAATTTATAATGCGATAGTGTCCCTTATTCACATTACATCACACAGTAGTACCACTTTACCTTATATACGTTACTCCTCACAGTAGTGCCCCTTTTTCACATTACATCACACTGAATTGCTCCTTATTCACATTACACCACACCATATTGCTCCTTATTCACATTACACCACACCATATTGCTCTTTATTCACATTAGACCACACAGTAGTGACCTTTCTTTACATTACGACACACAGTAGAGCACGTTATACACATAATGCCACACATTGGTAATGCATTTATACACATAATACCACACAGTAATGCCCCTTACACATATGACACACATTACTAATGTCCTTATAAACATAATGCGCCTTACACACTATACCAACCCTTATTAATGCCTTTATACACATAATTTCCCTTACACACATGCCGCACATTGATAATGTCCCTTACACATATGCCGCACATTATTAGTGCCCTTATACACATAATGACAAACATAGTGCCCCTTACACATATGTAACACATTATTAATGGCCTTATACACATAATGACACATATAGTTCCTGGCGCGAGTCAACTGGCAGCTCTGCTAACGTCGGGTGCCTATTTTTTATGAAATTATGCATTGCTATGTGGCTAGGATGCACAAGCAGCTTCTGCTGATTAAAATGATATGCAGCATGCCTATATACTGTGTGAGACTGTGGCTGTATCTGCATACGAAATGCTACACACAGAATATAGGCATGCTGCATATCATTTTAATCAGCAGAAGCTGCTTGTGCCCCTAGGCATACCAGATGCCCTAGGCAATTGCCTAGTTTGCCTATGCCTAGGGCCGGCCCTGGTGGGCACCATACTATACACACTACCAGATGACCAACAGTGTGCTATGTGTCCTCATACTGAGCCACGTCACATGAAAACTGCCACCAATCTCACCTATAATCCCCAACCCATCCCAAAACTATGTCATGTGCGCCCACTATTGCCTGTAAATGCCACTGGTTTATTGTTTTAGTTGTTGAAATTGGAGTGCACTCCATGTTACTATTCTTCCAGAGAAGCTTTATTCCCTGCACCAAGATGGCCACCGAGGCCACTACTGAGCATGTGCGCAGCCTTCTTTGGACTGTGTGAGAGTGCCGCAATAGTAGACAGTCTTCCACTTAGCTCCAGTGAGACCTGAAATTACCTGCTGTTTTAGACTTTGTTTCAGCATCCTGCAGAACTACCTGGTACTTACATACACTCCTCAGAGTGTATAACAGTGAGTACGGCTGTACCTGCTTTATCTTCAATAAAACCCCTCTGCTGGTTAAGTAACCAGGCTGTTCGTAGTTGTAAGGCATCCACTGGTGTGCACATCTTCAAGCCTGTACACATACAGTATATGTCCAACAGTTCTCTGATTACCTTAGTGTTTTTAATATGTAAAATCCATTGCTGTGATGGGATGTTCTGAGCTGTGACAAAAGCAGGGTGGGTACACACTACCCAATAAAAGTGATAAACGCTCCGATCCAACAGAGTGATTATTGGATTGGCCCCTACACACTGATCAGTTTCATGCTCTGTGTGTACATTCTTTGGATCTATACAACAGGATCGGGGGGGTCAGAAACTAAATGTGAAGCAAATGCTATAGCATCCTCCCAATCTGACCGTTGGGGAGTCAATATTCTGGCTGTCGGTATCACAGCGTTTAGGAAACCGACGCCAGAATCCCGACAGACGGCAATTTACCGACACCCAGCATCCCGACACCCGGCCGCTATTCCCACTCGGTTGGTGGGTCCATGCCACCAACAGAGTGGGAATAGAACCTGTGATGAGCCACCGAACCCGATGCATTGCGAGCGCGGCGAGTCCGCAACGGGACTCACTGCCTCGCCACCGGGGTTCTGACAGACGGGATGTCAGTACAGTGACAAACGCTGTAATGCTGCTGCATACACAGTATTCAATTATCAGTCCGATCAACCAATTATCAAATGATCGGCCCAGTAATCGGATAGTTTGTACCCAGCTAAAGTTTTGGGCAAATCAGTAGTTACAATAAAAGAATACAGCGTAACAAAGTGAACATTCCCCCTCTTTCCCCAATAACTTGTCCTTTCATATAATACATTTTATGGAGAAAACATAAATATAACTTAATGAAAATACACACAATTCCTTATATTGTGTGGTGTTGCAAACATAGCAAACATAGATGTATACAAAACAATGGGGGTCATTCCGAGTTGTTCGCTCGTTGCCGATTTTCACTATATTGCGATTAGTCGCTTACTGCGCATGCGCTTAGTTATTTTACACAAAAGTTAGGTATTTTACTCACGGCATAACGAAGATTTTTCATCGTTCTGGTGATCGTACTGTGATTGACAGGAAGTGGGTGTTTCTGGGCGGAAACTGGCCGTTTTCTGGGATTGTGCGAAAAAACGCTGGCGTTTCTGGGAAAAACGCGGGAGTGTCTGAAGAAACGGGGGAGTGTCTGGGCGAACGCTGGGTGTGTTTGTGACGTCAAACCAGGAACAAAACTGACTGAACTGATCGCAATGGCTGAGTAAGTCTGGAGCTACTCAGAAACTGCTAAGAAATTTCTATTCGCAATTCTGCTAATCTTTCGTTCGCAATTCTGCTATGCTAAGATATAATCCCAGAGGGCGGTGGCTTAGCGTGTGCAATGCTGCTAAAAGCAGCTAGCGAGCGAACAACTCGGAATGAGGGCCAATATACATATATTTGCAAAACATTTCTAACAGGTATTTTGAAATACAGACTCCCTCCTCCAGTCCATTCCAGTTATATGCCATACACCAACTGGCAAAGTGCTCTGGTGAACTTAGTGAGAGCTGCTGATGACCAGGTCAGGGTGCAAGGGTCATAGAGGTGACTGTTATGTTGACCATTCAACACTTTTATTAATGCTGTCAGAAATTCTGAGTTTATTTATTACCATTTGTGACAGATCAGCTTACCGGAGCCAAGGTCTAGTGTATTATTTATACAGTTGCTTTTAGCCTCTTCATAATTTCACAAATAGAAACAATGCAATCTTCCCAGGGTTCGAATGACCCAATTGTTATAAAAATGGGTTTGATTACAGGAATTGTTTTATATTTTATCTTATTATTTTTACTACTACCAGTTATTTATATAGTGCACACATATTCTGCAGCACTTTACAAAGACTATTTGGCCATTCAGGACTGTTTCTAGACAATTTGGCTCCCAGTGCGAGATTTCAAAATGCGCCCCCCCCAATTGCTCTAAAGAAAAATGCGTGCCCCCCCCCCCCATATAGCCATAAAAAGAAAAAGCATGCGCGCGCCGAAGGCGCGCGCGCTCCCGACAAGGGTGTGTGGCCTGATTAAAATGGGTGTGGTCTCATTAAAGTGGGTGTGGCCTCGTCTGATATCATCACACCCACCACAGGGGGAAAAAAATAAAAAAGTCCCCTTTTTACACATTACAGCAGGCAAGTGTCCCCATATTACACAGCGCGGCAGGCAGGTGTCCCCATTTTACACAGCGCGGCAGGCAGGTGTCCCCATTTTACACAGCGTGGCAGGCAGGTGTCCCCATTTTACAAAGTGCGGCAGGCAGATATCCCCATTTTACACAGTACGCAGGCGCCCCCATTTTACACAGTGCGGCAGGCAGGTATCCCCATTTTACACAGTACGGCAGGCAGATATCCCCATTTTACACAGTACGCAGGCAGGTGCCCCCATTTTACACAGTGCGGCAGGCAGGTATCCCCATTTTACACACTACGCAGGCAGGTGCCCCCATTTTACACAGTGCGGCAGGCAGGTATCCCCATTTTACACAGTACGGCAGGCAGATATCCCCATTTTACACAGTACGCAGGCAGGTGCCCCCATTTTACACAGTGCGGCAGGCAGGTATCCCCATTTTACACAGTACGGCAGGCAGGTATCCGCATTTTACACAGTACGCAGGCAGGTGCCCCCATTTTACACAGTGCGGCTCGCCCGCCGCTAGAAATGGCACTGTGGCCATTCACGTCAGTCCCTGCCCCAGTAGACAGTGGCAAACGCAGGATAGCCATGGGGAAGCGGGAGGGGGGGGGGGGGGTTCCGTACAAGTTTGTATGCATGTGTGTGTATACATATATGTGTGTATGTATATATGTACTGTATATGTATATATATAATCCTGGTAAAAAAGGCAGGGGCACTCAGATTTTATCAAAAAGCTATAATGATGCAAAGTCACAGCATACCAACATGTCGGTGCTACGGGCCTGAAGCGTTGATTTACTGTGACTTCCATCATTACAGTTTTCTCTTACGTCCTAGGGGATACTGGGATTCCATTTAGTACCATGGGATATAGACGGGTCCACTAGGAGCCTTGGCCACTTTAAGAATTTGATAGTGTGCTCTGGCTCCTCCCTTTATGCCCCTCCTACCAGACTCAGTTTAGAAAATGTGCCCGGAGGAGACGGTCACATCTCTGGAAGCTCCTGAAGAGTTTTCTGCATTTATTTTATGTTTGTTATTTTCAGGCAGGACTGGATGGCACCAGCCCGCCTGCTTCGTGGGACTTGGGGGGGGGGCAACCTCTTGAAGGGTTAATGGTCCCATCCCCTGCTGACAGGACACTAGCTCCTGAGGGAACTATTCGCAAGTGTACATTCCCGCAGCACGCCGCCACTCCTAACAGAGCCAGAAGAAAGAAGAGTGGTGAATACTAAGCTGGTGTCCCGGTTAGCAGGTTGCCGGCCATTATGGCGGCATGAGGGTATGGAGACGCACAGCTTCTACATGGGGCGGCTGGGTCTCAAGACTCAGTACACAGTGCAGACGCACAGCTTCTGAGAAGGCGAACTGAGTCTCAGTACACTATATGTGTACACAGTACCCAGACTGTTAAACACAGACTTAAAAGGGGGCTGACTCCATTTTAGGCACTAAATAACCTCAGCCAGTATAAAAAAGAGCGGGAAGATTGTACACCATTGAAGGGGCGGGGCTTCACTATGAGTGGATCCAGCAGCTCACCAGCCCCATTTTCCCTCTGCAGCTGACACAGATCCTGACTGACAGGGATGCGCAGCTCCTCCAGGGAGACTCAAGATTACCTCAGCGGTACCAGGGGGTCATAGCAGGGGGGGAGCGGTTATTAGTGTACTAATGGGGTAATTCAGACCTGATTGTAGCAGCAAATTTGCTAGCAGTTTAGCAAAACCATGTGCACTGCAGGGGAGGGGGGGGGGGGGAGAGATATAACATGTGCAGAGAGAGTTAGATTTTGGTGGGGTATGTTCAAACTGAAAACTAAATTGCAGTGTAAAAATAAAGCAGGCAATATTTAGTCTGCACAGAAACAAAATAACCCGGCCACATCTAAATCTCTGTGCAAATGTTATATCTGCCACACCTGCATTGCTCATGGTTTTGCCCAACTGCTAACAAATTTGCTGCTGCGATCAACTATGAATTACCCCCTAAATCCCTAATCTAGGTACTTAGCCTGTGACCCGGCTAAGCTTGGCATTAGCGGTAAGGGCGCTGTGTGCTGGCTCCATACTTTCTCTGTGTCTCCCTGGAAGGACTCTTTGTGGGTAAATTGTGCATTTAACCTTTTTCTGTGTGTGTGTGCTGTCACTGTTACAGTATGTCAGGCAAAGAGTGTGTTTCATGTAAGGCACAGTGTTCCTCTTCTCCAGGGGGTTCACTAGTGTGTACTCAGTGTAGTGTGCTTTCCCAGGCTATTTATTTATTTTATTTAACAGTTTCTTATATAGCGCAGCAAATTCCGTTGCGCTTTACAATTGGAAATAACAATGATATAACAAGCTGGGTGATAACAAACAGTCATAGAGGTAGGAAGGCCCTGCTCACAAGCTTACAATCTATAGGGAAATAGGCATGTATTCACAAGGAAAGGTGCTATCTATTGCATAGTTGTCCACCAGATTGCAAAGGTTCTTGGTGGGCTGTATGATATGGTCATAAAGCAATGATGAACCAGGTACGAGAGGAAGGGGAAGTGAAGAATGAGAAGACATGTGAGGATATGTGTGGACTGTACAGAGTGGATGCAAATTGATAGGAAGGTTTATGAAAGTTATGTGGGCGGTTCTGGAATTTGATACGCTTGCCTAAAGAGGTGAGTTTTCAGGGAACACTTGAAGGTTTGGAGACCAGAGGAGAGTCTTATTGTGCGTGATAGGGCATTCCACAGAGTGGGTGCAGCCTGAAGAAAGTCCTGCAATCGTGAGTGGGAGCGAGTAATGAGTGTGGATGAGAGACGCAGGTCTTGTGAAGAGCGACGAGGTCGGGTTGGGAGATATATTGAGATAAGCGAAGTGATGTACATTGGTGTAGTTTGGTTAATGGCCTTGTGCGTGAGTAAAAGTATTTTATATTGAATGCGGTAGAATACAGGTGGAGGGACTGACAGAGTGGATCTGCAGATGATGAACGTCTAGCGAGGAAGATTAGCCTCGCCGCTGCATTCAGAATGGATTGTAGTGGGGAGAGTCTCGTTTTGGGAAGACCAGTTAGGAGACTATTGCAATAATCAATGCGGGAGATAACAAGAGAGAGTGGATTAGCGTTTTAGCAGTGTCTTGTGTAAGGTATGGTCGAATTTTGGATATGATTTTTAGATGCATGTAACATGATCTTGAGACAGATTGAATGTGGGGAACAAAGGACAGATCAGAGTCAAGGATGACACCTAGGCAGCGAGCTTGTGGGGTAGGGTAGATAGTCGAGTTTTCAACAGTGATAGAGATATCAGGTTGGTACAGACTATTGGCTGGTGGAAATATAATTAACTCTGTCTTTGAAATATTAAGTTTGAGGTGGCGAGATGTCATCTAAGATGAAATGGCAGAAAGGCATTCAGTGACATGGTCCAGTACAGATAGGGACAAGTCAGGGGATGATAGGTAGATTTGAGTATCATCTGCGTACAGATGATACTGAAATCCAAAAGAGCTGATTAGTTTACCCAGAGATGAGGTATAGATAGAGAAAAGCAGAGGACCCAAGACTGAGCCTTGCGGTACTCCAACTGAAAGAGGTAGCGAAGAGGAGATAGATTCAGAGAAGCGAACACTGAAGGAGCGATTACATAGGTAGGATAGGAACCAAGAACGGGCTGTGTCTTTAAGACCTAGGGATTGTAGTGTCTGTATGAGAAGAGAGTGGTCTACAGTGTAAAATGCAGCAGATAGATCTAGACGAATACGTAGTGAGTAATGGCCTTTAGACTTCGTAGTGACCAAATAATTAACCAGTTAAGTCAGTGTAGTCTCTGTGGAGTGTTGGGAACGGAAGCCTGACTGAAGTGGGTCCAATAAAGTGTACGAGTTAAGAAGAGTCGAGTGTAGGCAAGTCTCTCAAGTAGCTTAGAGAGACAAGGGAGCTGAGAGATAGGGCAGTAGTTTGAGAGAGCATTAGGGTCAGAATTTTTTTTTTTTTTAATGGGCGTAATCACTGCATGCTTGAAGAGTGAAGGAAAAATACCAGTAGAGAGAGAGAGAGAGAGAGAGAGAGAGAGAGATTACAGATGTTAGTTAAGGTAGGGATGAGCACCAGAGACAGAGCTTTACTTATTTGTGAGGGTAAAGGATCAAGAGGAGAGGTAGTAGAGAAGCAGGATGAGAAGAGTGATGATACTTCATCTTCATTTGTGGGATCAAATGAAGAGAGAGTGCCAGAGGGTTCAGGTTAAGAACGGAGCAGGTCACTTGCTGCCGAAGAGCATACCATTTCATCTCGGATCTTATCAATCTTCTCCTTAAAGTAGGAAGCAAGATCTTGTGCCTTGACACTGGCTGGTGGGGTAGGTGAGGGAGGATTCAGAAGTGACTTAAATGTATTAAAGAGTCGTTTGGGGTTAGAGGCTTGAGCAGAGATAAGAGTTTGGAAATATGTTTGTCTGGCAGTGTCCAGGGCATTTCTATAAGAGTGGTAGACAGTCTTATATGTGAGGAGAAAAAACACCAAATTGGGCGCTAATGCTTATGTTGGATGGTAGCCGCACGTTCCTGGGGCCTGGTTTCTCTGCCTCCACTTAATAGAGCAAAATAGAAACAAATTGGAACTGCGCATATCATCCAAATAGAGACATTTATTCACTATCACATTATATAAAAACAATTGTACGATTACCGGCCGGATTTAAATATATTAAAACATAAAACAATAAGTATACTAATTAATATCCTCAATACCTCCTAAAAAATAAAATGAACACACATTCATACATTTTTAAGAAAAACTGTTGGCACATATAGTCGTTTCACTAATTTATATAACCACTCATAGGTGACTCCTGTAACCTTGCAGGCGTCCCTGCAATGCACAGCAAATAATCAGATGTCCGCAGCACTTGTTAGTATAACGGCAAAGCAATGTTAGAATTCACTTGTTATACCCCTATATCTCTGGGGTTATACTAGATAACAGTCACTTGTGATAAAATGTCCCACGAACAATAGGTCAGCAAAGCGGTATTAGTAATGCGGTTATAGCAAGCTTGTAAATGTAGTTCCCTTTAGCACTAGGGTATTAATTAGAAGGCAGTCTCTGATCACTAAATGGCTATTGAAAACACTCTGGTCTGGGAGCGCACTCCCTATTCCCCCTTAGCACTGGGGTAATAGGGAGTTCACAGGAGAGGCCTTATTTGGAGATGAACTAGACAAATGGATCTCCAAAGCTACTACGGGTAAGTCCACATATCTTCACCCAGCCAGGAAGGCTTACTCAGGTCTCAATTTACAGCCCCTTTGGACTGCCAAGTTTAGGGGCAAGGCCAGAGGTTCTTGTACCGCCACCAGAGGTGTTAGAGGTAAACAACGCAAACCAGCAACTGCCGGTTCTCAGGAACGGAGCTTAAGCCCTGCTTCCTCAAAACCTTCAGCATGACGGTGGACCGCGATGCCTGAAAGACTGGCAGGTGGGAGCCCGACTAAAATTCTTCAGTCACATCTGAACAAGTTCGTGCTCGGAACCCTGGGTCATAGATCTTATTTCCCAGGGCTACAGACTGGAGTTCCAGGAGTTCCCACCTCACAGATTCTTCAAATCAGGCTTACCAGTTTCACAAGAGGCAAGTATAACTTTACAGGACGCCATTCAAAAGCTGGTACAGAGTGACTCAGGTCATTGTTCCAGTTCCACCTCTTCTGCAAAACAGGGGGTATTATTCCAACTTGTTTGTAGTACCAAAACCGGACGGTTCGGTAAGACCGATTTTGAACCTCAAATTGTTGAACCAGTACTTACGAGTGTTCAAATTCAAGATGGAGTCTCTGAGAGCGGTGTCTGGAGGAAAGGGAATTCCTGGAATGTTTCTGGATATCAAGGATGCGTACCTTCACACTCCGATCTGGCCGCCTCATCAGGCTTATCTACAGTTTGTACTGCAGGACTGTCACTACCAGTTTCAGGCCCTGCCATTTGGTCTCTCCACGGCACCGAGGGTATTCACCAAAATGATGGCAGAAATTATGTTTCTACTCCGCAAACAAGGTGTGAACATAATTCCGTATCTGGACGATCTTCTGATAAAGGCACCATCCAGGGAGCGGTTGTTGGATAGCATTGCTTTCTCAACCAGACTACTCCTGGATCACAGGTGGATTCTGAACTTACCAAAATCTCACCTGGAACCGACACAGAGGCTTCCTTTCCTGGGAATGATACTGAACACAGAGTCTCAGAGAGTGTTCCTTCCCTTGCAGAAGGCTATGGTAATCCAGTCGATGATTCAGGCTGTCTTGAAGCCAACCCAGATCTCGATGCATCTGTGCATTCACCTTCTGTGGAAAATGGTGGCCTCTTACCAGGCGCTTCAGTACGGAAGGTTTCATGTGAGGCCCTTCCAGCTAGATCTATGGGACAAATGGTCCGGATCGCATCTTCACATGCACCAGAGGATCCGTCTGTCGCCAAAAGCCAGGATCTCCCTTCTGTGGTGGCTACGGACTTCTCACCTCGTCGAGGGTCGGAGGTTCGGGATTCAGAATTGGATTCTGCTAACCACAGACGCAAGCCTCAGAGGTTGGGGAGCAGTCACACAGGGGGTACAGTTTCAAGGCAGATGTTCAAGTCAGGAAGTCGTCCTTCCAATAAAGATCCTGGAACTCAGGGCTATCTACAACTCCCTTCTGCAGGCCTCATCTCTACTTCGGAATCAGGCCATTCAAGTCCAGTCGGATAATGTGACGGTGGTAACGTACATAAACCAACAGGGCGCAACGAAAAGCAGAGCAGTAATGTCAGAGGTGTCAAGAATTCTCTGGGTGGAAAAACACGCCGTGGCATTGTCGGCGGTCTTCATTCCGGGAGTAGGATACTAGGAAGCAGACTTCCTCAGCAGGCATGACCTGCACCGGGCAAAGTGGGGCCTTCACCCGGAGGTGTTCCAGTGGTTGACACGTCGGTGGGGATATCCACAGATCGACATGATGGCCTCTCGACTCAACAAGAAGCTCAAGCGGTATTGTTCCAGGTCAAGAGACCACAAGCAGTGGCGGTAGACACTGTGACAACTCCGTGGATCTACCAGCTGGTGTACGTGTTTCCTTCACTTCCTCTGATCCCAAGAATTCTAAACAGTATAAAAAGGGAAAAGGTTCAAGCAATCCTCATTGCTCCAGACTGGCCGCGAAGGCCCTGGTATGCAGATCTTTTCGAGATGCTGATCGAAGATCCGTGGTCTCTACCTCTTTGCGAGAATCTTCTGCAACAGGGTCCGTTGGTCTATCAAGACTTACTGTGGCTACGTTTAACGGGATGGAAGTTGAATAGCTGATTCTAGCCAGGAGAGGGATTCCTGACAAGGTCATTCCGACTATGATCCAAGCCAGGAAGGGGGTAACGTCTAAACATTACCACCGTATATGGAAGAAGTATGTCTCTTGGTGTGTGAGTGGACAATATTCTGCAGTGGAATTTCATCTGGGACGTCTCCTGCTTTTTCTGCAGTCGGGAATGGATATGGGCCTACGTCTAGGCTCCATGAAAGTCCAGATTTCAGCCTTGTCTATTTTCTTTCAGAAACAATTGGCTTCTCTCCCTGAGGTCCAGACGTTCTTGAAAGGTGTTCTGCGCATCCAACCTCCCTTTATGCCTCCCACGGCACCTTGGGATCTCAATTTGGTGTTGCAGTTCCTCCAATCAGACTGGTTTGAACCGTTACAAGTGGTTGACTTAAAGTACCTTACGTTGAAGACCGTCAAACTGTTGGCCTTGGCTTCAGCAAGACATGTGTCGGAGCTAGGGGCGTTGTCTCACAAGAGTCCCTACTTAATTTTCCATGAGGACAGAGCTGAACTCAGAACTCGTCAGCAATTTCTTCCTAAGGTGGTGTCCGCGTTTCAGATCAACCAACCTATTGTGGTTCCGGCTGTTATGGACACATCTGCTACTTCAAAGTCTTTGGATGTTGTGAGGGCTTTGAAGGTGTATGTAAAGAGAAAAGCTCGTCACAGGAATTCCGACTCGCTGTTCGTTCTCTATGATCCCAATAAAATTGGGTGTCCTGTTTCAAAGCAATTCAGTGCACGCTGGATCAAGCTCACTATCCAGCATGCTTATTCCACGGCAGGCTTGCTGGTTCCAAAATCTATACAGGCCCACTCTACTAGGTCGGTGGGTTCTTCTTGGGCAGCTGCCCGGGGTGTCTCGGCTTTACAGCTCTGCCAAGCTGCTACTTAGTCAGGTTCGAACACATTTGCTAAGTTTTACAAGTTCGATACTTTGGCTTCTGAGGACCTTCAGTTTGGTCAATCAGTTCTGCAGGAACCTCAGCACTCTCCCACCCGGTTTGGGAGCTTTGGTACCTCCCCATGGTACTAAATGGAATCCCAGTATCCCCTAGGACGTAAGAGAAAATAGGATTTTAATTACCTACCTGCAAATACTTTTCGCGTAGTCCGTAGGGGATACTGGGCTCCCGCTGCTTCGTTCTTCCTTCACTGTTACTTGGTTCAGTAATGTTTTATGGTTCAGCTGTTGCTGTTCCTGTTTTCAAGTTTGGTTAGCATGGCTTTCCTCTTGTTCTATGTGTGCTGGTTCGTAATCTCACCACTTTCCTTATCTATCCTCTCAAAGTATGTCCGTCTCCTCGGGCACAGTTTCCTAGACTGAGTCTGGTGGGAGGGGCATAGAGGGAGGAGCCAGCGCACACTATCAAATTCTTTAAGTGGCCAAGGCTCCTAGTGGACCCGTCTATACCCCATGGTACTAAATGGAATCCCAGTATCCCCTACGGACTACGAGAAAAGGATTTACCAGTAGGTAATTAAAATCTTTTTTTTTACAAAATCTCTGGTTGCCCCAACCTTTTTGGGCCCCCTGTCCCAATGATTCTTGAGAGACTCCTGTCTGCAGCAGTTATTAATTTATGCTCCATAACAGTGCCCTAGTTTATTGTATAAACCATAGTAGTGCCTAGTGTATTTTTGAACTACAAAAGTGCCCTAGTTCACATTATGTCACACTGTAGGGCTGTCCCAGTACGCAATATGCCACACAGTACACCTAATTCACATTTTTGACATAGTGTCCCCATTTCATATTATGTCACATGAAAACAGGAAGTGCCCCCCTTCATATTACGCCACACTATAGTGCCTCCACTTCATATTGAGCCACATTACAGTGCTCCAGTTCATATTAGGTAACATTAGAATGTTCTCCAGTTCATTTTATTACAATAAGCAGGTCCAGGGGCCAAAAGTTTATAAGGGCCCCTATATCACATGCAACTTTGACAGGGAAGGTGGGCCCCTCTCAGCTCTGGGCCCCAGAGCAGCTGCACTGCCTGCACCTATGGTAGCTACACTCTTACACACACACACACACACACACACACACACACACACACACACACACACACACACACACAGTATACATGCACACAGCATACATACATACATACATACATACATGCATAGCACACACACACACACACACACACACACACACACACACACACACACACACACACACACACACACACACACACACTACATCCATGAATACATACCATACATACAGAACCGTCTTAACAGCAGTGTAGGCCCCTGGGCACAGCAATGCACTGGGGCCCCTACCCATCCTCCAGCAGTAGGGGTGGGGGGTACTGGCAGTGGCAGCTTTGATGTCCCGCGTGCGGTAGGGGGTGTTCTATCTGTCGCTCAGCATGTAGGACCTGGAGAAATAATTTCTGCTAATTACTCCTTTACTGCACAGATGGGGCAGGAAGGAGAACACTAAACTGTATAAGGGGACATTGGGCTGAATGAAAGGGCCCTGGTTCATGACTTCCAGGGCAGTAGGGGGTGTTTAATACGTAGGGGAGGTATCGATAGTGGAGTGGGCTTAATATGCATAATTTTCTGGTGGGAGGGCAGCTTGCTTGACTGCAGATATCTCAAGTTCCTGAAAATAGATTTCTTAGCTTTGGGATAAAAAGCTAGAGAGTCCCACCTTTCAGTAGGTGCTGGGGACTTGGGGATCAGAGTTCAGGAGCCAGAGTAATCCACCAATGAAAATTTAAAACTGCATATTGGGCATGTCGAGCTGGAGCAGGGACCAGCTGCTGGAAGGGTGATATCTCTGGTTCTGGGCATAGTATAGACAAGCTGCCAGTGTGCCCCAAAAGGGGAGAGTCCCAGCTTTTGGAATATACCCTCATAAAAACTCTAAGTCAGACAGAACCCGAGATATATGGCTGGGAAGAACAATTATCAGGCTAGGATGGGGACCACTGCTTTGAAGTCGGATATCTCCGGTTCCCCAGGGCCGATTTTCTAAAAATCTGGTACCCCTGAAAAGAGGGGACCCTCAGCTATCAGCCTAGCCATTTTACTCCTGGGGCCCTTGGGCAAGAGCTCATTTAGCCCATACGAAAAGACGGCCCTGCATATATTACATACAACTCACACAAGCTGCTGCAGTAATAGGAGCAGCATGTAACTCTCCCGGCCAGCATATTATATTCATACCTCCCAACATCATCCATGTCCCAGTAGCGCCTATGAAAAGGGGGCGTTACCTTGGAAAAAAGGTGTGGCTTCGTGGGAATATCTGCAATAGTGAGCCAAACCACCATTTTTGTCACAATGTTCTTGTCTGTGAGCTGCTAGCCATGTCCCCAGCCACCCAACGTCCCCCTCCCCTCCACCGTGTGGCACTGAAGCCCATTGGTGGGACAGCGGGACAGTCCCCAAAAAACAGGACTGTCCTGCGAAAATTGGGACAGTTGGGAGGTATGTTTTATTACGGGAGGGAGCAGCTAGGTCACAAAGGAGGTGGCATGGAGGGGGCGGTGTCACACGCACCTAGAGTCAGTGAGAGCACCGGACACATCCACTGCCTGCCCAGTGCCCTCACCAGGTCTCTCTCAATACTCCACGTACTGCCTGAGAGGACCTGCGCACTGTCACTGCAGCTCCCCCTACAGGCACCCAGCAGCAAGCTTCTCTTATTGTTTGTGTAAGGAGGGAGCTGCTACAGCCGCGTGGGTGCAGTCACCCTGAGATTCTTCTTACACTGTATACACACACAAAAAAATGAGTTAACAACACTGATGGATCAGCGGCCGGAGGGATTTCTAGGTACTCTGAAACTCCCTCTGTGTGTGCGTATGGTGGAGCTTACAATCTACCTGTATATGCTTGATTATGGATACCGGCGTAACCAGAGGAAACCTACACCGGCGTAACCAGAGGAAACCTACACAAGTACAGGGAGAATATACAAACTCCACACAATTAGGGCCATGGTAGGAATTGAACCCATGAAAATCAAGTGAAAACAATCAGCGGCACAGAGGGGGAGGGGCGGGTGTACTAATTACCATGCAAGGTGGAGCAGTACACTAATTGGGATTTCATTTGCTAAAACCTACAAGCTGACACCCAAAGAACATAAATAAATGTGTGTCAACCTTTTCATGTGTCAACCATTTCCATATTGCTTGTGTAGATCTTTTGCCCATGTCAACCTCGTGTATGTTGGCCATGTAGTGTCATCATTTTCACTGTCAAACTATTATACCATAACCCCCCAGTCATGCCTCACACCTCTTGGTGCCCCTGGTGACATAGCTTCCTTTTGAATATCATTGGACATTAATAACTGTAAAAATTGTAAACACTGGAGTGACAGATATGGTCTCCATTGCTTCTGGTATTAACACTGTAAGTCCCAGTATACCCTGGTAGCCATTGGTTATTGCTTGTGAAACCACAGGCTTCAGCATACCCACGACTGTCAGCCGCAGCTTAGTAACATGTAGCTCCACAGAAGCTGTACAGAAAAAAAATATAAAGATGCACACAGAGAGTTAATGAATATTTTATTTCATTAAAGGCAAGTAGCCGCCTTCCCTGGCTATGAAGACAGTTACAGTGGGCGGGGCTTTTGAGTGACTGACAGGCGACAGCTGAGCTGAGCAGCCAGTGTCTGCTGCGGCTGCCGCTGGCTCTGCTACCGGGCCGGGACTTTCACTGAAGAGGACTGTGTCAGCAGTCAGCAGGGCAGCGGCGGCAGCAGTAGTGACTGTGCGTTATGGACACTTAAAAACAAACAAACAAACAATGCCATCGGCCTCTTACCATCCATAGCGGAAAACCATTTGGTTCTCAGCCATTGATGGTAAAAGTATTCATCATCGACCATAAATTGATGATTTTAAAACATTGATGGTCGATGGCCATCCCTAGACTTTCCCAAGCTGCACCTCCTCTGCCCCTGCGGAATGTTCACCCTTGGTCAAAAAGCCTTTACTGTAGCCTTGTGGCTTTCTTTGAAAATGACTTCTACCAGCAAACTCGTCAAATCCCAGAACCCCTACGTAA